>NW_026515516.1:0-1494222 GCF_014898815.1 Panonychus citri | reverse complement strand
TTCAGAATGGTTAATATATTATATGTGTGTGTCTGTGTATCTGTGAGAGAGAGCAAGAGAGGAATAGATTATCTTCCAACTTTCAACATCCATGATTCCTCATGTTTCCTTTTTTCTTTTTCCCCAATGCAAAAATTTCCTTTCAAATCCCATATAACACAAACAACAATAATATTCGATTGAATGTTCCTCAATCTTTCTCTCTCTCTTTCTATCTATCTATCTCTCTCTTAACTATCAACAGCATGTTCCCTTCTAATTTAATCATAATCACTTTGAAGTTGATACAACAAAATTCTGCCTCTCTAATTGCACAAAATCATCATTTGGAAAAGCTTAATGATCTTGTTAATATGGTCAATCGTTTGTGTGTCGTTTAAATGTCGTTTAATTGTCCAAAAATGATCTTGTTTCTACTTGATTGTATATCTCACAAACAAAAGGACTGGAATTTAATTTCTTCAAAGTGATCAAAATAAAAAAAAAATCTTAATTTGATTTAATTATTTTAACCAATTTAACCCATAACATCAGCTAATCATAATTTCCTTCACAACAATTAATCCAAATATTCACTTTACTTACTGTGTTCAATTGTTTTGTTTCCAATTTATCAGCTAATTGTAAACAATTTCAATCTTTTTGTTGATTTATTGTAATAATTATATAAGTATAAGAAAATCAAACAATCAACAAAATTAATCAACCAAATTTGAAACTTTTCAATGAAAATGACCTAATATTTAACCTATTGTTAAATTGTTTCTTATTCTTAGACTGACCTACTAAATTTCATTTAATTACCATTTAACAATTCAACCAATTTAATACAATTTATTAATTGGTTAAATCAAAAACCGCATCATAACCGTTGCAAAAGTAACTACGGAAAATGAATAACCGACTAATTGTCAATCTTTTCAATTAAAAATAATTTTGTTAACATAATCAACACCTTTTCACCTAATTAGTGCTAATTACCAACAATTAAATGTAACAAAAATATAATCATAATTATGATGATATTTTCCTAATTTGGTTTCCCTTTTCCTGATGTTAATCATTTGGAGGGAAAAGTTGATAAATTTAATTTAATTTTCTTTCGTTCATCTAAATATTTGTAATTACATTATTTTCTCAATCAATTAATCTTTTAATCAAAGTCGACGTAACAATTAAAAATATCAAACACTTTCTACATTTTTTTCATCTTTCATTGAGTCCTCACTATCTTCATCAATATCGCCAATTGATTGTCCAGTTTCTTCCTGTTGACCATTAACATCCTCATCCTCATCCTCATCCTTATCCTCATTTTCATCTTCATCATTACATGTTAATAAACCTCGAGATTTCAAAAGTAAATCAATCTCCTCCAATGGAGCTCTTAATCTGATTTCTTTTTCAACCATAATCGTAATCAAATCAGTTAGAAGATGAGGAAAAGTATCAATGGCATCGAGATAAATTATTCTTGACCAGGGACAATGTTGAACTGCCTGGTAAACAATTGATTCAGCTCTCTTGTGGTTTCCATGGGTCATATTGAATTTCAGGTAAAATCGCAAAGTAAAACAATACCTTGATTACAAGGAATGATAAACATCTTTCAAATAGACTATTTATCCGTCTAATTATACCATCGAAAGATTGGAAAGAGCCTTCGATCGAGTCTGAAAGAGAAAAACAAAAAAAAATCAGAAAAAAAGAATCAATTAACTGTTAACTTTATCCAAATGAACAATTCAACATTCAGGGTAATCAGAAACATCTCAATAACAATAATAAATCATTTCGAACTGCAATTTGCTTTTCTCATTCTAACCTATTTAAATGGGTTCCATTCAATAGATTTTCTTATGCCTCAAACTAATGAGTAAGGAAATTATGAGACCTTATTGACCTAAGGTCATCAACTGCCCTTTGGGCAGTTAAGGCCCTTAATTTTTGAAGGGGTTACGGTTGCAATTCAAATGCGTGACTTGCCTACTATTTGCAAGTTGCCTTTGATTGTTAACTTACCCCAACAATTAAAGATGAAAAGTAAATTAGCAAATGGATAAGTTGTTGTATTGTGTGAATTATGATCAGAAATAGTTGGTTAATTTGATAGTTACCTTTGATTGTTGTTAATCGTTTCAGTTCAAAGTGTAATTTAAAATCCAAATGTTGAGACAAGATGAATTTGTTGAACGGATTAATTGGGTGAAAAATCTGTAAGTGAAAAGACAACAATTAACAATTGATTTTCTGATAAAATTTATGTAACAATTAAGTTAATTACCTGTCAACTGTTATTGGAAGTGCGATATTGGTTTCAATTGTTGTGAACAATGAAAGAAATGGTTTATTATCAGGAAATAATTCTAATGCTGAACGACATGTTTGTCGCAATCGAGAGATTGATTTGATTTTTCGACGAGCATCAAATATCAACAATTGAAGGTAAATTGTGAAAATTCCAAGTAAATTACTTTGATCAACTAACCCATTCGAGAGTAAATTGTCACAACAATTAAATGCTTTGTCTGAATCGTCAACAATTAAGAGTAAAATGAGTTTAGAAAATGAAACGTCCAAATAATATTCATCTTCCTCTTGGGTCATCGTATCCAACATTTTCTTTGCTTTCAGAATTGATGGTGAGTTAATTGTTTCGATTGTTTGACCAATGGTGACACTTGTAATTATCTTAATCACTTGGGTTTCTGATTCTTTTAAATTTTCTCCAATATATGAAAGATCAGTTGAATGAAAATCTCTTGAGATACCAAGTAGAAGTTCACAATAATATCGTGTAAATGATAACAAATAGCGAGAATTATTAATCCTTCCGGTGAATAAGTTAATTGCTGTGGCGAAAATGTTAACAGCTTCTTTGGATTCATCAGATTTTTTCATCTCTAATTGTGCTAATTGAAGCCAAACATCTAAATCGTTTCGATAAATTTCCGTCTTAAGATAATCTTTGATTATCTTTTTAACTTCTTTGTACTTAATTGTTACATCAACTTGTTCAATTAGAAACTTTAACCGCCATATAATCAATTCCTTTTCCTGTTTCAATTGTCCTTTGAACTTTTCAATTGATTGAACGAAAACTTGATCTTGAAATGAAGTAAAACCATCGTAAATTGTAACTGGACGTAAATCGAAAAGACTTTTGACCGAAGAAAAAATTGGTTTATCATCGATTAGAAAATGATCATCAAGAATATCGGATGAATCAATGGAACCAAGAAATTTGTGAAAAAAGACAATCAGTTGATATTTAGTTTGATCAAGGCGAAAACGGAATAAAATTCTGGTTAAATCTTCTATGGAAACATTTCTTTCGGTGTCGTCGGCTTGATCGGCATCCGGTCCTTTAACAGGAAGCCAATAATGTCTTTCACGAAGTAGTTCAAGTTGCAACCAAAGTGCTGATTTATTGTTACTAAATTGTTCAAACAACGGCTCCTCTAGTTCATCAATTGGAAGCCTTGAAGGTCCTTGATTAATAGATTTAGTTTTGATCACATTCATCCAACCAAGAGCACCGGGTTCACCGAATCTAGAACAGCCCGAGTCCCAAAAGGGTTCAAGTAACACTTTCCATTCGGCTACAGGTTGTTCCAGGGTTAAAATTTCGGGTGTAAACAGATTAAATTCAATGAGAATTTGCCAAATTGCAATTGATTTCTCTTCATATCCAGACTGCCTCAGGCAAATAGTAAAATGATAAAGACATTTAAGTATTTCCATCTCAAGGTTCGGTGTAATTTGGTGCGTTTGGAAGGTTCCCTCTAACATTGAGGTATAAATATCGAAACATTTATAAAATGCTCGAGTTATTTTTGTAATAGAAAAATATTTAAGATGAGTTTGTAAGAAGAGGAAATAATTTTTCCAAACTAACGGTACATTCGGATGAATGAAAATTAATCGTTTCCACTCTTTGTCAAGATCAAAAGGTGTCGAGGTGAACCTCATTATCTCAAGACGCTCTAAAATAAGACGCATACATTTTGGATTAGATTCCAAAGCTTTTTCAACGATACTGAGCTTCTTTTCTGCTAAAACGATTTCACGGGATTTTCTACAATTTTCCGATGCTGACCAGATGAAACAATCTTCTTGCCATTGAAGAAATTTGAACCAACCTTCGATGTCGTTTGGATGAGATCTCAAGTGTTCATTGAATTCCTTGTTCTTGTTTTGTATTCTCTTCTCATCTGTTGACAGGGAGGAAATTTCTACATCTTTTGAGGCCGAATCTTTGGCGGGATCTTTGGCTTTTATGTAAAATGATGTTACAGAATCATGGAAATCCTTTATACTATCGCCAATATTGCGAGTTTCATTGGAAATGACCTTAAATGCTAACCCAGTTACCGGTATCATCTCGGGTAAATTAATTGTTTCTCTCTCTGTGACTGATGGGAAAGATTCAGTGTCTTCGGGTGTATCATTGATCATCTTTTGTAGTTTTGAATCGAAATATCTTTCGGTTGTACTTTGTCGACCTTCATTCAAAATTTTACGCAAAGATTTGGTCCTTAGGCACTTTTTCTTATCATATGATGAAACGTAGATTGTAAATACTGTCGAATGCTAGATTATTTCTATCTGGTCGAGTATCTTGACGAAAAGCTTTTCAGGCGGAAGTCCAACTTCTTCTAGAAACACTTTGTTACCAAAACATTGCTATTATTTTCCTCTCTAATGATGGTCGGAGATTCTGATCTGTCAGTATCTCTTTTACGACTTTCCCTATTTTTATGACCTTTTCTCTTATCTCTTGATCGACTGGAAGGCGAATCATCATCTCTTTTCCTTCGGTGTGAATGTTTTCGTCTTGTTGCACTTCTGGATCGACTTCTGGAATTACTAGAATCTCGATATTTCTTTGATTTCTTCTTCTTTTTCTTTGCTCTATCTTTCACGGTAACAATTTCTTCGACTAGTTCAAGATCACTATTTCCATCGGCAACAGAATCACCAATCTCTCCAGCTGATAATTTACCTAATTCACCACTTAATTTACTTTCCTTGGCACAAACACCACCAACATCATCATCACCTAGTAAAGTTTCAACCGGCACTTGGAAACTTTGATTATAAAGCCAATCGGTATTAGTAAGATTTTACTAATACCGAAGATAAACTAGACGCCGAGGGAAACATAATCGAAATAGAAAACAATTTAAATAGTTGGAAAATATATACAAACAATTAGATGGAAAACATGATTAAAATCTTCTCCAAATGAAAACATTGAAAAAATTCTTCAATTTTGTTTACATCTCAAGTTGTGTTTAGAAAACACAGATGGCGCTTCCTTCGTATTTACGCCTTTTGTTTACTTTTGTTTCCTTTTGTTTTTAATTGTTACTCTTTAATTGTTGTTAATTTTTTTTATCCATAATGAATTTGATTAATAGTAAATTCTCAAAAAATGTTCGAGATACTTTGATAAAATCGTTTAAAACGTTAGGTCGAGATCCGAGTTACTTTTCTCAAGTCAAACAAGATGAAAGTGAAACTCATTCTTCTGATTTTGGTGAGTAGAAAATATTTTTTTTTAAATTCTAATTGTCATTTAATTAGACTAATTGTTTGTTTCTTTTTTATTTTATTCTATTCTTTTATGACTTTTGTATAGACTCAACTGACATGGGTTCAGAGGAACCATTCCTTGAATCAGCCAATCCAACTAAAATGATCCTTTTCTTGGAATACATTGTAACCAATGAGCCGGACAAAGCAGATGAATCAATTTATAACAGTTTACTTGATTGTTACCTGATTGTTTATAAAAAGGAATCAAATCAAGATGAATGTGATAATTTACGTAAAAAGATTATGTCACTTTTGAAAGACAATGCTGGAAAGTATAGCTTTGAACAAGCAATGATCTCATGCCGGATGAACCATTTTATTGATGGATTATTATTTATCTATCAACAAGCTCAACTTTATGATCTTATACTTGATTATTACATTGAAGTTGATGATGTTAATATGATTGTGGACACTTGTGAAAAGTTCAGCGAGGAAGATGAACGCCTATGGGTTCGAGCATTTTGGTATTTTGCCAAAATTCCGGAAATTGAGATGTCCCATTTACATCGAGTACTTGAAGAGGTAGACAAACGTAATCTAATACCACCCATAAGTGTCATCGACATTTTATCAACCAATTCACCGAATGCCACTTTAACTGCAATCAAAGATTATCTAGTCCGTTGGTTAACAAAACAAGTGAAACTGTTACAAAAAACAATGAGCTTATTTCAGAATATCAAGAGTCAACCGAAAAGATGAGAGATGAAATTGAATCAATTCGAACTCAGCCCAAAATATTTCAATCAAGTCGATGTTCATCTTGTAAGATGCACTTAGAATTACCATCAATCCATTTTCTCTGTGGTCATTCATATCATCAGGGGTGTTTGGAATCACCAGAGATGCCATCAGACTCACCGAGAGACAAAGGATGTCCACTTTGTTTACCTGAGCAAATTAGATTAACAACAATGATCACAACACAAAGGAAAACAATTTCGGTTCCATAATAGATGATGATTAACAATCAATTCCAAAAATTAAATTTCTACATGTACATACATATATTCATAAATATATCTTAAAGAAAAGATTCAATTCCAAATAATCTATGTAAATATATCATCATTATCATCGAATCTAATATATATATATGGTCAAGCCTCCAGCTGATTGTGTTATTTTCCCACAAAGAGACAAAATAATTTGGACAATCAAAAATCCTCCAAGATAAATGAAGAAAGTTAGAAAGTGAAATTGTAATTGCTGTTAAAAAATGTCACAACAATTATCAAAATTGTCATTCATTGTTAACTCTCAACCACCACCACCAAAACAACAACAATGATAATGAATTGAAATGGAATCACTTAATTGCTGGTTAATCAACAAAAACTACTCCTGTTAAAACCTGTTACACTTTTACAACAATTTAACACCGCAACAAATGATTCATGTTTATTAAATAATTGTAATCAGTAGCAACAATTACAATGAAACCGCCATCAACATGAACACCATTATTATCACCAACACCAACATGATCACAACACCACCAACAAGAGCAATTTAATTGAACCTGTTAAATGTTAATTCCTAATTAATAGGAAGAGAGGGATAAAAGAAGGAGTGAATTTTCATGAAATCTAATTATCGTAGTTGCGGTTGATTGTTGAGTGTAAAAAAACTCACACACACACAGACAGAAAAGCAGAAAAAAAAAGTCAAATTGAAATAATTAGAAAAGAGAAACAAAATTATAAATTATTATCATTAGTTGATACGTTAATTAGTTAGTTATTTAACTACACAGAATGATTAGATTCCCAAACAAATAACAACAAAATAAATGGTCATTAAATTACTATTAGTTAACTTCTTACACTTAAATAATATAAACGTAGTCACGATTAGCAAGGTAACAGAAATTAACTACAAATTCACCCAAGACTCAATTCAAAAGCTTTTTTGATTTAATTCCCTTTTTTTCACACAAATTTAAAGTTAATTTTAAAGATTCTAATCATCATCATTATAATTAACAATCATTATCATTACCATGATTTGTATTAATCAATTTGAGAGAGAGAGAGGAGAACTTGTTTTCTACTAAATTTTTTATTTAACTCGCGATTAACTTGATTGTGTTAACCATTTTCATTAACATCACAATTGATTCTGACAAAATTGACTGCGAGAAACAATCAGTTAATTTTCAACTACTATTACGTGTAAATTGTTTGTTGATTGTGCAAAATTTAACTATAAACAATTTAACTGAACCACAAGAAAAATTAATATCATTTACAATTAACTAACTTTCCAATATTGTTGATTGTTGAAAACAATTAGACAATCAAAAATACTCATTTAATTGTCTCAAACCATGAAAGTCAATTAGATGACAATTGAATGTGTTTGTTGATGATTGGAAAACAATTTATTTAATTGTTTATCAAACTATATTTAAACTCATCATCAGGATGTATCCATCTTCACTTATTAGTTAGTTAATTGTTTTAAGGTTAATTTGCATAAATGAAGAGGATGAATGATGATTAAGCTAAATATTTGTTTTCTAAATTGTTTATCATCCTCATCATTTGGAATCGGAAATGTCAAACAAATGAACTGAAATCGACATGAACCTTGACCCTTACTCTTGATAAACTGACCTTTTCTCATCCTCATCATCACATTGCCTCATTATCATCATCATCATGTGTATTTTGACACATTCAACATTGAACAATTTAAATAATTAGTTTGAAAACTTTGATTAATGTAATTAATTTAGTTTGAAACTAAAATCAATTCTTCAACTGAAAATATTCAATTTACCAAAATTTTCAATTGATTAGTTGATTATTTCGCGTTAATTTAGTTTATTGCAACCAACAATCTAACAATTGATTGATTTCTAATGATGATTTGATTAATTAATTCAATTAACAAGTAATTTAACTTTGGTGTAAACACTTAATGATTTTTTCAAAAAAACGCAACAATTAATAATCAAACCTTTAATTGCTTCAGGCTGATTAATTCTGATTGATTGATTTAAATTGATTGACACTTTTCATTTGGGTGGTTGATTATCATCATCGTCTCATAATATAATCTTAATCATTGTTAATCACAAAACCTTTGACAATTTAACAATTATTGATTAAACTGTAAAGATTAATACTTAATTTGATTAAGAGCTAAATCTAATTTAGTTTGATTGTTATCATTAAATAGAAAACAAAATTATACCAATCAAAATGTTAATCATTTTAATGATTAACTGATTCACCAAAAATCATGAACCTTTAATTGTAATCACGATTTTAATTGTTGAATCTTGATTAATATTCACAACCAACAGAAGCTGCTTCTGAATTGTTCAATTGGTTACAATTAAACTCAATATATTTTTACAATTAACTTTGTTTTTTTTTAATTATGAAATGATTACAATTAAATTCAGTCAAATTTGAGTAAACGGCAGTGGTAAACAATAATTAATGTTTAATTGTAAGATGTTTAATTAAATGAATATCAATCAATTATATTGAGAAGAGAAAAAAAAATTTTCTATAAAATATAAAAAAAGAAACTAAATTAAATTTAATTTCTGTCTTAAGTCTGAATGATTGATGAGGATCAACAACAATTTACCTTTAATTAACCAATTGGCTAAACATTTGGTTAATCAATTGAAAGGTAATTAATAATAATAAACTGTTAATATGTAATAAGATTCAGATGAACAAACTTGACAAGTTTGATTGTTTGATTACAATTATCATCATCATTACGAGTAATCAGTTAATTGAACTATTAATTGCGAGCAAATTACCAGTTAATTGTCAATTAGATTGTAAAATAATATCAAATTTAATTCGGAATCAGGAATCTTAATATCAAATCGTCAGCACGTTGTCATGGTGATAGCATCTCTTAAAGATGAGGATGGAGATGAAGATGAAGATGAAGATGAAGATAAAGATGAAAACATTGTATTGATTTGCTATTGATTGTTAAAACTTTTGCCAACTGTAAATGTTAACAGGCAGACACTAAATTAACCTGAATCGTTTTAAATTGTTGTTGAGTTAATCACAACAACAAGTGATAAACATGAAACCAATTGAGCAATTTGAAGTGTTTTTGCTGAACTATAATTGGTGATTTAGTGTGGATGATGAATACATTCCATACTACTCTGGCACAGGAAGGGGTGGGGAATACTACTTCCTTTCTTCCGTCCCTCCTCAAACCCCACCCCAAATGCACTCATGCATAACCAAAATAAACAAAATTGTAATCAGTCAACCGTGAATAAAATTACGCAATCGTGATCAGTCAACCGTGAATAAAATTACGCAATCGCTTAACCTTGAAAATTTACCGAAAGTGTGATCACTCAATCGTGAAAAATTAGGCAATCTCTTAACCTTAGCTAAATCTAAAAGTATAAAAGGCAGGAAGTTCATACATGAAGTATAGTTTCATTTCATATTCAGAATGGATAACAGTGAAGAAATTTTGTTTAGTTATTCAGCTAACTCACGTGGTGAAGTGAATCACTTTCTTCTAATTAAGAAAAGAAAGATGATTCATTTGTTTACCGAATGTTTATCAGTTCATGGACACCATCATGTGCAACTGGTGATGTAGCTGATGGACCAAACTTCAGTGTCAGTGTTCATTAAAGAAATTCAAAAGGTTCTCTTAGCTTTGGATGATCCGATGGGATATCATTACATCAAAGATAAGCTTTCAAGTCGTATATGATTGCTATTTTGAAGAGTAAAGACTTCTCGGAAAAATTTGAAGAAGCTTTAACCAAACATGATCAAAAGTAAAATGTATAAAAGCCAACTTCATATCCTGAAAAACCACAGTTTAGTTTTGTGAGCAGAATGGATAAGTTGGAAATTATTTTTGATTATAAAAGGTGTTCAAGACCAATAACACAACATTATGTATTGGAACGGAAGCAAGGCGATAATGGAACATGGACATATCAGATGTGTATTTACTCTTTGTTTGCTCCTGGATTTCGAGATAATCTTGTTGATGGGCCGACCTTTTACATCAAGTGTACATTGGAAGAGTTCAAAAGAGTTCTTCAAGAATTGGATGATCCTATGGGTAATCATGAAATTAAGAGTGATGACTTTTTCCCTCGGACATTACCATCGTTCCATATGGTAACGGAAAAACCTGGACTCTTTACTTATCATCAAGCAATGGTAAAGATTGAATACGATGTTAAATTTTTCAATTCTTATCAAATTTCTGTTTTGAAAAGTAATGATTTTCAAGAAAATTTAATCATATACTTGTAAAATACAAACAGTAAATAAAAATGTTTAATCGAAAAAGTCTATTCATTTACATGAAAATGTTGAATCAATTTACTCACTTAAGGATTGATGAAATAAAAACGCATGTGAAACGCGTCATTCTCATGTAAAGAAGAAAGGATAAAAGTGAAAAATTTTGGAATTGGATGAATAGAGCAAAAGCCTATTCATTTACATGAAAATGTTGAATCAATTTACTCACTTAAGGATTGGTGAAATAAAAACATGTAAAACGCGTCATTCTCATGTAAAGAAGAGGATAAGTGAAAAAATTTTGGAATTGAATAAATAGATCAAAGCCTATTCATTTACATGAAAATGTTGAATCAATTTACTCACTTAAGGATTGGTGAAATAAAAACGCATGCAAAACGTCATTCTCATGTAAAGAAGAAAGGATAAAAGTGAAAAATTTTTGGAATTGGATGAATAGAGCAAAAGCCTATTCATTTACATGAAAATGTTGAATCAATTTACTCACTAAGGATTGATGAAATAAAAACGCATGCAAAACGCATTCATGTTGATAATGAGTGGAAAAAATTAGCAAAAATTAGTTTATTGATGTTGACGAAACATGATTTGATGGCTTGCTTTGCAAATGCATTATCATGTATCTGATTTTGAAAACTAAACATTTTCTTATAAAAAATCCCTGTAAATCCTCTTGATTTAATAATAATATTTGATTAATATCGTCGATAGCTGCAGTATAAGAATCAACTAAATTGTTAGTATTTTCATCACCAGTTGATGAAACTTCTCTCTCTTGCATTGCAGTGCAGCTACTTCTAAATCAGATTTGAGAAGTGAAATCTCATTGAAAATGACATTAAATCCTTCGCCTCTTTCCAACATTCTTTGCCATAACGCGAAACTGTTTCCAATAGATAAATAAAACGCTTCCATATCTAAAAAGAAATAAAAAGGGACAAACGTAAAATCATTAAAATACATTTAATTTGTAGAAGAAATTTCATTGCTTTGATCAGATACATTTAATTTTTGTTCAATAATTTGTTCGTAAAAGGAAAGGGAAAGTATAAAATCAGGTTGGGAATATTGATATAAATCGATGGCCATTTCTAAACTAATTATGGCCTCGTTGTAGATAAAAAAGTTCATCCTGAATTTCTCCATCGGAACTTGTAATGAAACTGATGGTGGACATTTCCACTTCAAACGTCTTACAAAATTTCGAACCCGCTCGACAAGATCTTCAAATCGTTCATTCAGGTCAATTGTGATGAAATCATCCATCGCATTGAGTAATCTCTCAATAATCGTTCCATTCCTAATACATAAAAGAAAAAATAAGAAAAAAAATTAGAAATTGACATTTAAAACAAGTAAAATATTACTTTTAATCGTTCAGAATCGGACGGAAAAAGTCCATCAGTTGAAGAAGAAACTTTGGAAGAATTAGTTGAATTTGTGTAAGGCAGTAAAGGGTGAGAGAATCACAATAGCCACGAATTTGTGAACAGACACGATCTCACATCATCACGTGTTGATAATAAATGGATAAAGTGGTTAAGGTTTGTGATCACGTCATTTATAGCGGCGGTCATTTCACCTTCATCACCTTCTCGCCGTCCGTTGATGATATCATATTCTCACTCATGCGCTGTAACCTTGAGTGAGGGGCCACGATAATTAATGAGTCGCCAGAATATGATAAGTTGGGCTGTCATTTATAATTAGGGTCATTACGTCATATAATTTGAATACGACGGTTAGATAAAAAGCGGAAACCGTCATTATGAGTGAGATGATGGAGATAATTGTTATATTGTCCGCTCTCTTATTCGAACTGCTTTTTATTTGTCTTGTGTACTGGTTGGAGTACGAATCTATTAAAATATAAAATGAAACCTTTATTTAAAATTGTGAATATGGTCTCTCTCTGGAAAGTTGATAGGACTTTCATCATCAATAGTAAAGAGTGCAAAACAGGGAAAAAGTTCAATGCTGAAGTGCTAAAGTACAAGGAAGGAAAATATCTAATCTTCGCTTCGGGTTCTATTACTGCTGTTGGTTTCTCTCAACTGCACATGCGAGAGGACTGGAATATTTTTCCACTACAAACTATCGACTGTTTACGTGTTATCAACATGGTAGCTTCTGGTCAAATATTTATTCGAAATTTTGATGAACTGACTAAATTCAAAGAGGTAATGTGGGAGCCTGAAATCTTTCCCGCTGCTTACTGGTATTACCAGAAAAAGTGTATTTCAATCTATCCATCAGGTAAAATTATAATTACTGGCGGTCGACACCAGAGGGAGCTAACTGAAACTTTCCACAGATTCAAGAGGTATATAAGACAGGAGCAGAGTCGAAATGATTCAGTCAAAAAACATGTCTCAATTAAATTGGCACACGTTAAGTCAAATCAAAATCAACCCTAATCAAAGTTTCATCATCTCTTGGGGAACCGATGGAAACAACAAAATCGTTTGTGGTCGTGTTCATCTAAGATACTATGTCGCTGGTATCCCTACAAGATATGGTGTTGCTCTAAAACGATGGGATTGAGTCGTCTCGCAAGCTTCATGATTGGTCATATCAACGGAACGGATACAAAACTACAGGATCAAATTGATGAACTAACCATCGATCGAACCGTTTGTGGAGATTATCTTCTCTCGAAACGGGATCGGAGGATTTCCATCAAGGCTGATGATGTAAATAAAATTCTCAACCTTATCCCTGGCCTTTGTTTTCTTCTCGGCTTCCTAAGACCCGATGCATTCATCGACTGTCAAAACCCTGGTAAACTACTTGAAGATGTTTTCATCTGGTCACGGATTATCAAGGAAAAGGATATCGATCAAACCTGGGATGGAGGAATGTTTCACTACCGGTAAACTAAATCTTGATCAAATTCGGATCCTTCAAAAATGGATAATCTTTATGATACATTCAACACTAACATCGGAGCGATGTTGCTGCCCCTGTTACTTGTAGCAAGAAACAGTTCAACTCTCGGATCATGGGTCAATTCATTGAATCTATCAGAACCCTTCAAGAAAGATCCAGAGATGATCAAGTCTCTTGCCCTTGTCCTGCGTGGGGTGAGTCCCTTACCAAGTAGTATAAAGAAGATCTTGGTTCCAAAATTCATCATTTTATTATGGATCGTATTTGTGGTTACTTCGATACTCAAGGGTTCTATCATAAGGATTATTCTATCCTGCTGAAGTGGCTGTTCTTGGTGGTTGTGTTACCATGTCGATCGCTATTGGACACCCTTAATCCTGACCACTTCTCAAACAAAGATAGAAAAAGATCGCCTTTGCTGAGAGATACCACGGAATCCCGTTCATATCACTTGATCAGAAGATGGAACCAAATCTTCTCCGATAATGCTACATAATTTTTACAGGTAGAGTTGCCCTGGTAAAGATTTAATCGCTTGTAAATCACTGGAAGCAGGATTCTTACCACTCTCGCTATTCCTTGTATTAATGTTATTGATATTGGTGGAACTTGGAACAATATTTCCAAGGAGAGAAAACCTTGTCATTTACATAAAAGCGGTAATAAATGTAGCTTGAATGCTACTCAATCTTAAAGATTGGTTGACTCTTTAGAAAATAAAAATATTTTTTTTCTAAAATGTTTGATATTTATTTAAAACATCCTTTCACCATGTTAATCGCCGGTCCAACAGGATCAGGTAAAACACAATGGGTGAAGAAATTAATTAATAACGCGAATACAATATGTTCACCTCCACCTTTACGTATTCATTACTTTTACGGTGAATATCAGAAAACTTTTGATGAATTAAATCATGTTAATTTTATTAAAGGTTTACCTGAAAATCTAATTGAAAAAATAGACGGAGCTAATCCTGAATGGATCATTATAGATGATTTAATGCATGAAACATCAAATTCTAAATTTGTTTCTGAACTTTTCACAAAGGGGAGTCATCATCGAAACATCTCAATTATTTTAATTGTTCAAAATTTATTCGTTAAAGGAAATGAAACACGAAACATCTCTCAACTCTCAATACATGATTCTATTTAAAATCCGAGAAATCAAATCATTGGATCAACTATCCTTGAGCAAATTTATCCAAATAAAGTCAGTAAATTTCAATCAATATTTGAAGATGCAACTAGAAAACCTTACTCATACTTATTTATTGACATGAAACCTCAAACACCTCATGAAGTTAGATTATTAACTAATGTTTTAGGTGAAGATTTAATGTACGCTTATGTTATATAAAAATCGAGTTCAATGATTCTATTAAAATGTCAGTTAAACAAGCATTAACAGTTGAACCGCTTGGGTCCTTAGTTAAGGCTCAATTAAGAAGCGGAAGCTGATGATAAAGAAACTACCGATAGAGTTTTACGAATTATTAGTGGAATAGCCAGAAATATGTTGACAGGTAAAATTCTTTCACCTGGCTCTTTAAAAGAATTAAAAATATAAAAAAGATATAAGAAGTATTGGAAAAAGGAAAGGTAAAAACTTGAGAAAAATAATTTCTCAGAAAGGTGGAGCTTTACCAGCTTTACTTATACCAGCATTAACTTTATTAGCTAACATTGTTGCTAGTAAAATATGAACACAGTCACAAAAATGATTCTCATCTCCGAGGATCAGTATAATCGCAAATGTACTGAAGATAAATCCGAATTATTACCTTTACTCAATTCAAATCTATCGGATGATCTTAAAATTAGATTCATAAATGAGGTACTGAAAAGAAAAGGTCAGAAAATGATTCTTCCAGAACCAATAGAAACAAAAATCTCTCAATCAATACCTGAAGCAATAAAAGAACCTATTTCTGAACCAGCAATTGAACCAACAATTGAACCTACAATTGAACCTACAATTGAACCAGTAAATGAACAAAGTAATGATTTGAATGATGATGAAGATGATTATCAAAGTTTCAGTTCAAATGTTTCAGAAACTTGGACTACCAAGGCAACGAGATTAAAACTGTTACTTAATAAAATTCCCGGACTAATTAACGCAAATGGACAAGTTGTTGAAAATAAAAAACCTTATGCTAGAAGTGATATTGATGATGTTATACGATACATAACTAGTCGCAATGATCCAACAAGAGCACCACCAGGGCTAAATATGTAATTTCATAAATGATTTCTAAACCAGAGTTAAGAAGCTATATTAGAAATGAGAAAATAGATCTCATTGTTCCAGAAAAAAGTTGTAACATGGCTTCAGGCATCAGCTTTGAGGATACTTCAACCCAGAAAGGGCGGATCCTTAGGTGGATTAAAACGATTTTTATCATTTAAAAAATTCAAAT
This sequence comes from Panonychus citri, assembly GCF_014898815.1. NCBI lineage: Eukaryota > Metazoa > Arthropoda > Arachnida > Trombidiformes > Tetranychidae > Panonychus > Panonychus citri. Next base: position 1,478,010 of record NW_026515516.1, on the reverse strand, counting down.
CCATCCGTTAAATTGAAAGATGTTCAAAAATGGTTGAAAGATCAGGATGAATATAATTTATTCAAACAAACAAAAAAACGTTTCCCTCGTCTTCCTATTCTCGTCAATAAAATGAATGAACAATGGCAAATCGATTTAATGGATATTGCCTGGATGAGTAAACACAATGATAATTATCGTTATTTACTAAACATTATTGATTGTTTCAGTAGATTTGCTTGGGTTATACCAATAAAAACAAAAAGTGCAACCGAAATTGTTGATGCGTTTAAAAAATTATTTACGAAAATTAAACCTGAAAAAATTCAAAGTGATCAAGGAAAAGAGTTTAAAAATGTTCAATTAATTAAACTTTTTAAAGAAAATGGAATCAACTTTTTCACAACAACTGATGGGACAGTTAAATGTGCGATTATCGAGAGATTCAATAGATCGTTAAGAAATAGAATCTCTAGATTTCTTTATCATAAAAATAGTCATCGATTCATTAATGAATTGGATTCAATTGTTAAAGGATATAATCGATCTTTTCACAGAACAATTCAAATGGCCCCATCAGAAGTAAATAAAAATAATGAGAAACAAGTTCTATTGAATATTAGAAAAACTCACATAATTAATAAAGCTAAACAGAAACCTTTCAAGTTAGGAGATACAGTTAGAATCACGAGATATAAAAATATTTTCGAAAAAGGAGATACACCAAATTTTGGAACCGAAATTTTTGTAATTCGTTATGTGAAAAAACTCCTCAAGGTTATATTTATAAATTAAAGTTTAGATGATGAAGAAATCACATCAATTTTTATCAATATGAATTAATACTAACAAAGAAACCATCTCTATATAAGATCGATAAGATCATTAAAACAAGAATAAATAAACGTACAAAGAAAAAAGAATATTTTGTTTCCTGGGTTGGTTATCCGTCTAAATTTAATCAGTGGATTGATAATGTCGAGTCAATCTGATGAATATTATATTGAAGCTGTTTCCAACGCTATGGATCTTTTCCTGAAAATACTCTGACTAAATTTACTAATCGATTGCATCATCCAATCAATCTAATAGGAGAATGGGTTGTAGCTATCCATGAGATATTTTATCCCGTTGATTTAGTGATTGATAGAAAAGAAATTTATCTCACTTTAGAATTTCCTGATGGACAAAGAAAAATCAAATTCGAAATAAATGAAATTGATGGTTTAGAAGGTGTGATTCATAACATCAACACAAGATTAAAAGAAATTTATGATGAAGTGATTTCCGTTATTCCAGCAAAAATTGCTAAAAGAGAAAGTGATAAATTTGATCCAACAGACGATACAAAAATGGATACATTAAAACTTCTCGCTATTACAGATGAAGAAATGGAAGCGATGGGATCAAATGTCTATCGAAGAAAAATTCAAAGTTTAATTGGTCGAATCGCAGCGGAAATTGAGAAAGAAGAGGAGGTTAAGAAACAAAAAATTCTCGAAATGAATCATAAGAAAACTATTCAACAATTAAAACAACGTATCGAAATCGAAGAGCAACTTGAAGAAAAAAAGGTGAAAATTAAAACTAAAGAAACAGAAATTAGCGAGAAAAATGATATAATCGCTAATCAAAGAACTACAATTGATACCCTGAGGGAGGAAATTAAAGGGCATGAAACAAAAATTTCCGCTAAGGATCAAGAAATCTTGATGTGTAAAAATGCAGCAGATGAACAGAATAAAATTAAAACAACTTTTGATGAAGTCTTTCAGCGTTTAGATGATGGTATATCAAAATTAATCGAAATTATTGATACACAAACAAGCAGAAAAGCTACGGCGGAAGTTGATATCCTAAAATACAAAAACAGTCTGACCATTGAAAATGAAAAACTTGAGAAATTAACTCAAGAGATTAAAGATAAAGAAAATGAACTGAAAAAAGCTAATGAAAAATTACATACACTAATAATAACTAGTAAATCTGATAATAAATCGAATGAAAAGATTGAGGAGATCATAACAAAACCTGTTGAAGAGTTGAAAAAAGTTAATGAAAAGTTAGATGAGATTATATCAAAACCAGATGAAGAGTTGAAAAAATTAAATGAAAAATTAGATGTTATTGCGTCAAAGCCCGAAGAAGATTTGAAAAAGGCTCATGCTAAATTGGATATTTTATTAGCATCATCAGGTTCCAATCCTAAAGTGGTTGATTTACAATATGAAATAGTTCGAACATTGAGCGATATTATTCGAGCGAAAAATGAATCATTTAATACAACTCAATCATTTGCATTTGCATTACAAAGACAATTAATGGACTCTGAAAGAGCTTTGGTAAATAGCAAGATCATAATTGAATCGAAAGAGAAACAACTAACCGCTGAAAGAGAAATGAAAAAACTTCAACAAGATGAAGCAGATCGACGTCTCGCGGATTATGAAAAAGTGATTGCTGAAAAAAATAAAAGAATTGAAGAACTTGAAAAAGAAAAGACTGAATTAATAGCTCAAAGAGACTCGGCAAACGGTCAAATTTTAACCGCTTTGAATGAGATTTCGAAATTACAAGCGGAAATAAAAGAAATAAAATCAATTACCAAAACAATGAATGATGCTCTTCAAACAGAGATCACAACAAATCGTGAACAGGATAAAAAAGTTCAAGCAGAATTAGATGAAATAAAAACCTCGATCGAAAATATTGAAAAAAATATTGAGAAATTGACTGTTAAACGGAAAAAAGTTGCGAAAATTATTGATAATTCAATTGATATAAATGAACCACCAGAAATTGTATTGAAAGATGACCTGATCACTATCAAACGAGGCATGTACGAAGATCGAAAGTTTATTCCAAAGTTCGATGATCCTTTAATGTTAGAAACATTTGGGTTTAGTTATGATCCCTCACCAGTGTTACATACACAGAAAAAAATCACTGCAAGAAAAACTGTTGATTTAAATTATGGATCTCATTTAATTTATGTTTATTCCGATATTGTTGCTGAACATTTTGTTGGTCAACAATCTGTACGAGTCCTCCGAGTTGTTCCTCTCAAAAGAGGGAAAAGTCATGATATTGTTCATGAAAGATTTGTTAAGCCACTTTATTTCCCAGTAAGAACAAATAGAATCGAAGAAATAAATTTCATTCTTGGTGATGAAACTGGAAGTTTAGTTAGATTTGCTTCCGGTAGAGTTCATATTGGTCTACACTTGAAACGTATTATATAAGAAGTTGATTAATGATTAAATTATAAAATGCAACGAAAAAAATATTGTTCATGTGAGTCCGATTTCAAAAGATTTTATCTTAATCAAGGTGGTAATGGATTCTCTGATATTGAATTGTTCAGAGGTTCACCTTACCAGAGAGGATATGGAATCGGAACGCTTATTAGAAGATTTAGTATACCATTATTAAAATATCTCGGTAAACAGGCTATTCGAACGGGAGTTGGAGTTGGTCAAGATATTCTAGAGAAGAAAAACATTAAAGAATCACTTAAAACTAGAGGTGTAGAAGGTCTCAAGAAGACAGCAATGGATGCCTCAAGCAAAATAAGTAAATTAGTCGGAGGAGGAATTAGAAAGAAAGTATATAAGAAGTCGAGGAAGAGGAAAAGAAAAGATATTTTTTCATAATGGAATATTTACATGCAGCCTCTGTTCCCTCAACAAAAAGTGAATTGTCACTTTTTTCTGTTCCACCAACACAAGTAGCAATCGAATCTTCATACGAAGTTGAATACAACCCTTCAGCATCCCTTGAATCAAGTCAATATCATGAGATATACATTCCTGCCTCTGATGATTTCACTGATCTTTCGTCAACAATGATTCATCTTAAAGTGCAAATACTTGAAGAAGGAAAACCAACAAAAAAAATTTTTCAAACCGTTCCCGATTTTGGACATGCAATTTTTGAACAAATTGACTTTATTTTAAATAATGTTAATACAGTCAAGTCTTCAAATATGTATCATTATCAAGCTTATTTAGAAAATCTATTATTTAAATATCCCTCCAACATCGATATTGGTTCAGAAGGTACAAATGGGAGTGATGAAAAAGAAATGTATTTTAATCTTCATGTACCAATTTGTCAACAAGATCGCTTATTGATTAATGGTGTGCCCATACAAATTTGCTTCACTCGATCGAAAAATGGATTTCCAATAGTTGTTGGTGATAAAACACCATTAACAGTGAAAATTACTAAATTATCGGTTCATATCAAGAGAATTAAACTCTTTCCTGACGCTCAAGCTGGTGTTTTAACTACACTTGAAAAAATTCCAGCTAAATATTTCATTGTTAGAAATGAACTTAAAGCATTTGCTCTTAATCCTGGTTCTAAAGATTATAGTTTCGAAAATGTACACAATGGAATCTTTCCGAGGAGAATGATTATTGGAATTGTTAATTCAAAGGCTTTTTCGGGTGAAATTGAATTAAATCCATTTAAATTCGAGCATTATAAATGTAATCACATCTCATTGAATGTTGATGGTGTCATGATTCCAAGTATTCCTTACAAACCCGATTTTATCGCTAAAACGGCTGTTCGCGAATATATTGATTTATTCAAAGCTCTTGATCAAAGTGAAGGTATCCCTCAGATTGATATTAAATACAGTGAATTCTGTGAAAGAAAAACATTGTTCGGATTCGATTTGACTAATGATGGATCAATTGGAGGAGAAAGTGGTACTTTGAATCTATTACGAAGAGGAAGTATAAGACTTGAATTAAGATTCGCTGAAACATTCACTGACCAGTTGAAAATTATTGTCTTCAGTCAATTTGATAATGTTATAACTATCGATAGAGATAGAAATGTTACATTAGACTATTAATGTTAACTACGGAGGATATTTATAAGTTAATGAAAAATAAGAGAAATTTTGGTGGGGTGTTTCCATCTGATAGATTACCAGTTTCATTTACTAAACCTAAAAGCTTCATAATTAATTTAGATCCTGGATATAAAGAAGGTTCTCATTGGGTCGCTGTTAAATTTGACTACAATGGAAAAGCAAGTTTTTTCAACTCTTTTGGCGGACCGCCTGAAGGAAATATTCTTTCATTTATTGAAAAACATGCACCAAATGGATATACATACAATCCCAATAAATATCAGGGAAATCTGTCAACTTCTTGTGGTTATTTGTCTATTTTATTTATTTGTTTGGCTAGTGCAAAGTTTATTAAAATTTTCGCGAAATGTAAATATGAAAGTAATGAGAGACAATTGATTAAGTTGATCAGAAAAAATTTTAATTAGAAATTGAATTGGTCAACTCTACAAATTGTCGCTTGATGCGATCACATTCTTGTCGCTTTTTAGCGACATTGACAGATTCTTTTTTCTGTAGAGCGATCAGCTTACGATTGGCTTTCAATCGTTTTTTACCAAGAAAATAAAGGACAGCTTCTGGATTCTCCTTCATTCGAGCTTCACGGGCCTTTCTTCGAATCCGTGATGATGTTGATGGTGTTTCACTTGGCTGTTGCTCGGCAAGACCCTCAGCCCACAGTTCCTCGAAGTGGGACCAATCCATTGATTCAACAGTTAATGTAGAATTGTATTCAGTTTCCATTTTTCACTTTTTAAAAATAAACTTTCACAAATGAAAAACTATAAATGAATGAGCATTAATCTTCTCTTTCAATTTTATAATGTCCATACGCGAGGGAGCTAATTCCATCTCCCAATAAATATCTTTTATCTTCCAGAGGCGTGATCGCTATTTTCTCTTGCGTATACATATGGATGTCATGGTTGGTTGAACCTAACCTTCGATTTGTTACCATATGGATTTCCTCTTGAAATAAACAACGTTTATAATCGTCAAATGACAGCTTGTTGGCGACAACTTGTCTCTGTACTCCCTTCGCTCTTTTTTTCACGCCCGATGCACTTTTAATAACGTAAAGTTTCGGTTTTATCGCAACAACTTCGTGAATTTCATCACCAGCCATTTCATCTTTCAAATATCCAATTTCTTTTTTATGTTCATCAGAGTGTAACGGATGATTTTGTGGAAGATCACTCAAGTCCATTACATGTTCAACTTGTTTCAGATCTTCAATCAAATGATTTGATTTCAACTCAATCAATAGAGAATCAGTATCGGAATAGATGAGTCGACAACGATCACCGAAAGTACATTTAAAAGTATCGTAATACAGTGTATAAACATGTAGTTTCGAGAGTTCAAGCACTGTAAATCCTGTTACAATTGGTTTGTTCATTAAAACTACATCTTTTTTCATCTGAAACATGACCTTATTTTCATCAATAATTTTGAATCTTTGTAGTAGATGTTTTCTCAGTCGTCGCGCAGCCATTGGTTCGGATGTTGTCACATCAACTTTGACATGTTTTCTTTTATCCTCCATCAATTTACCGTAAATACTATTCACGAATAGTTTATAAAGAGATGAAGTAAATGGATCTTTTGCTTGTTGTCTTTTCGATGTGCAGAACTCAATATAATCTTGTAGCCAAGGCAACGAAGAAAATTTGAGAATACGATGAATCTTAGTCACTTTGAGTCCTTTTTCCATATAGAATTTTAAATTAAGACCATGAACAACGTATTTTTCTCTCTTGAGAAAAGTGGCAACTAGTTTTTCACTACTTACACTATGATGACCTCTTTCTTGTAATTTTTCAACAATTCTTTTAGCATAAGGACTTAACATTTCATTATCTATCTTTAGTTTATGTGGTGCCAGTGGAAAGTCATCATGTTCATCATGAAGTTCAGATGGATATTCTAAATCAACTTCATATATATAATTGTAACCGGAAGAGAATCTTAGATCGCGAAGTACAGCTTCTTCATCATCGAAGTTTTTCCAAGCATAGTAAGCATATGGGAGGTAAGAACACATCGCATAGCCATAAAGATTATTCACATCAAGATATAGTAAATGTGTTTGATCACCACCGTCATATCCAGGTACATTTGGATTATTTGCTTTGACATATCGTCTAGCAACAGTGGTCAAACCGCCACGAATCCCTTTTTCAATCATCATTAACTTATCGATATCACAAAAAAGTTCAACTTCTATTTGAAGACGACGAAAAGCAGCAGCGAAAGAAAGTCCAGGGCCTGTCATATAGTGAGGTGGATCAATTTTAAAATCTTTCATTGATGTTTCTCTGAAATTCTCGAAAGAGGCTGCTAACATGTACACGTCAACTTTAAGATAAACATCGATAAGATCACCGAGCACTTCACAATTAAATTGATGCCAAATTTTTTCTAACCTTGAATACATTTCATCAGAAATGTTAGAATCAGTTAGAGAAGAATAAAATTTGTCTTTTGATGGTAAACAGTTGTCATAAAATTTATCAATAGATGAAATATATTCATAAGGTAATGTTGCTTTTTTTAAAACTTCTGACAAATCCCCAGTTGACCATTCTTGTCTTAAGAAGTGAAGTTTATCATCAGTTGATAAATTAGAACTTAAAGTGTCAAGACTCGTTGGTAAAAAGGCTAGAGAATCAAGAAAAGCAAATTGACCGATAAAAAATCCAATATACTTTTCAAGTGATGATGGAATTACAATAAGTCTAGCATTGAAAATATTTTCAGCGATATTCTTAATAATAATGTGTCCATCATAGTTTTTAAGGTTATGAAAGAAAACGGGGATACGAGTTGGTAAAGAACGTTGTAAATTACATTCTGGGTGAGCGGCACCTCTGAAAACACCAGTGAGATGACAATGATCACGTACTCTCTTTTGTAAATCAAGGTATTGGCCACAGATTACACAATAATCAGTTTTTTTAAAATCATCCTCATCTTCATCAGTCATTACTAATGGTTTAATATTTGCTTTCAAATAGTCTTGTAAAGGTTGTTGTAGATCTCTTATCTCCCGTAAAAAATCGCCTACGATATTGTTTCCATGACAAAAGTTTTTAAATAGAACATTTTTTTCCCAATCAACAACAATGTAACCATAACTACATGGTTCATGTCTGAATGGTTTTTGTGGATCACCTGTCGGAATAGACAAACACTCAAAATCAGCATAAATGACGAACGGGTGTTTTTCTTCTTTACTGAAATTCTTTTTCATTAAATAAGAGGGTTCACCAGTTCGTTTTGGCATAACAATACGTTGTGGTTCATACTGATCACAATCTACAATATGTGCAATAAGTTTTTGTTCATCATGGAAACCAATCAAACATCTTTGACAATATTTTCGTTGATATGACGATTTAGATGATAAAAGTCGTTGAAATGAAGTTATGGGATAATAATGATCACCATAAAGAAAAAGGAGAACATGTTTCTGTAATTGATGTTTGGTTATTCGTATTGGAATAACATATTTATCATCCATGTTGTAAGAATAAACATTTACTGAAATATTGTTGCTTCGTTCAAAAGTGTCTATTTGTTTCAAATCAACAATCCCGCGACATGAAGAGAAATCATATAAATCAATAAATGTACGATAACTTGATATTCGTTGACCATTTCGTGAAGCTGGATGAAGTGAAGCTAAAATTGAATACATAAAACAATCTGTTTCAGTTTTGAGATTTATTAAACACTTTTTTGAATTTAATTTTGCCGGTAAAGAATGAGAAGAACATCCTCCTTTATGCGGTTGATATTTACCAACACTTAGTTCAATGTATTGAATTGACTCAATCCAGAACCCACTTCCTTTCTCAGTAAACTGATCACAAATTTCTCTTATTTCATTAAAACTTTGAGAAATTTCAATATTCAGGTCATCGCCTTGATAAAGTGGTTTATTTATAGAGTGTAAATCTGCAACAACAGTGTCTATTTGTTGACTACTTAGTTTCGACATTTGAGTGTGTAAATTAATGTCATAAACTACACTGTGAGCTCCTTTCTCAAACAGTCTAGTATATTCTTCAATTTATCACTATATTTTCTTTCAACTTCATCGATATCAACTTCGTTAATTGAACATTTATAATATCGAATCATTCCATTATATGCTTGTTTAGTTAATATAAAATCATCAATTATAGATGTTGAAGGTGTTGGTAATGATGTTAAAAGAGATCGACCTTTACACTTGTGATTAGTTAAACGAGTTGATAGGTAGAATCTCTTTTTACATATTGTACATTGTTGACTCTTTTTTGTTGTTCTTGGAATTGGTCGTTGTATTTTTGGAGTGGTGAAGTCCCACTTTCTACAATTGTCGATGCATGGACACTCATGAGATAAGTAAACTCCTAAATTAATGTTGGTATAATTACAACATGGGCATTTGAAATCCTAAGATTAAAAAAATTTCAATTAAATCTAATCTAAAATGCTCATCATTCAACTTACCATTCTAAAGCCTATCTCCAATCGGGACTGGCAAGGTTTTCAAATCAACAACCGTTTATATACCCGAAAGAAAAAATCACGCATGCGTAAAGAAAAAAAAGTTTAATGGTCATGCGTATTCAAGGTTGATAAGAATGATTATTTACTCTTTTTTCCCAAAATTCTCCAGCTTGATATTTATAATGAATATAATCAAAATATTTTTTGGCCTTATCGTATTGATCAGAACTAATTTCGACTCCATCCCGAACAATCATTTCCATCCATGGCCAACGTTGTGGACCTTCGGTATTAGAGTTGACCCGTCCAGATGAAATACCGGGAAAATCAACCTCTCGACGAGCAGCACAATTCATTCTCTTAGTTTTTTCGATGAATCCCGCCAAGTTGGCTATTGATCCAACATGTTCAGCCACTTGTCTAGCTTTTCTTTGAGTTGAAAGCAGTATAGACAACGATACATAATTGGATTTGCTTCGATAATTCGTCTTTGATCTTCCTCCATTTTCTCAATTTCCTGAACTTCGTCACGAGCAGCAACAATCCAGAAGTTTTCCTTGGTTGTCTTTTTCTCTTCTGGACCAGAGAAGTTTATCAATCGTTCACCTGGCACGATCGTTTTGTCCCACCTTAGCATTGAAGTGACCAAACCATCCTCTTCATACCATTTCGAGATCTGAAGGCCACTCATTCATCACCTCACTCCTCGCTTGCAAAATAGGAGGTTCATCGGGAGTTCGAATCGCGGTATTAGAAGATGGTTCGTCCATTCGAGAAGAAGACGAGTAATACGACGGTCATCGATTGTCGAAGTTGATGGTTGGGGTTGCTCAATAGCTGAGGTTGAAGGTTGAGGTCAACGTTGGATGGAGAAGTGTTGATCAGCAGAAGATCGAGGTTGATTAATATTCATCTCTTCAAGTGACGGCATACTAATATATCTTGAGGTTGATTGAGACACTATTTGTTAAAGAAAAATGGAAAAGAAGAAATCAAGTAAAAAATGATTGAAATTGAATAAATAGATCAAAGCCTATTCATTTACATGGGAAAATGTTAAACCCATTTACTGACTTAAAATTGATGAAATAAAAACGCATGTAAAAACGTCATTCTCATGTAAAGAAGAAAGGATAAGAGTGAAAAAATTTTTGGAATTGAATAAATAGATCAAAGCCTATTCATTAACATGGGAAAATGTTGCACCCATTTACTGACTTAAGAATTGATGAAATAAAAACGCATGCAAAACGCGTCATTCTCATGTAAAGAAGAAAGGATAAAGTGAAAAAATTGAATTGAATAAATAGATCAAAGCCTATTCATTAACATGGGAAAATGTTTAACCCATTTACTAACTTAAGGATTGATGAAATTAAAACGCATGTAAAACGTCATTCTCATGTAAAGAAGAAAGGATAAGTGAAAAATTCTTGGAATTGAATAAATAGATCAAAGCCTATTCATTTACATGGGAAAATGTTAAACCATTCACTGACTTAAGAATTGATGAAATAAAAAACATGCAAAACGCGTCATTCTTATGTAAAGAAGAAAGGATAGAAGTGAAAAAATAAATTGAAATTGAATAAATAGATCAAAGCCTATTCATTAACATGGGAAAATGTTTAACTCATTCACTCACTCAAGATGTTGAACATCTGGCAACTTAGATCGTTAGCTAAGGAACAAAGTTAAAAATGTGTGGTTATGAAATGAAGGTATGCAAAAGTTAAGTGTAAACAAGTACAAAATGATCAAATTTCAAAAAACATTATCATAAATGAGCAAAGTACAGAAGTATATTAAATGTGGAATTTGGACCTCAACATAATTGATGGAAAAACAATGACGATAGACAAGAACTAGAGTCACGTGAATCAATTTATCTAACTGTAAAGGATCCTAGCTATAGTCATACAGAAGATCATAAAGAAAGATATCTACAATTCATAATGTTGTTATGAATCTTGGTCTAAAGCAAAAGAGAGAGATATAAACACTAGAGAGAGAAATGAAGTCAAAGGAACTAAAAGAGACTAAAAGAGACTGAGAGAGAGAGAGATTAACATAGGAGAAAAAGACACAAGAGAGAGAGAAAAACAAAGAGAGAGAGAGAAAACACAAGAGAGAAGAAAACAAGAGAGAAAACAAAGAGAGAGAAAACACAAGAGAGAGAAAACACAAGAGAGAGAGAGAGATAAACACAAGAGAGAAAGAGATAAACACAAGAGAGAGAGAAACACGGAGGATGGATATAAACACAGGAAGAGATAAACAAATCAAGAATTGAAATGGTGGTATTTCTTTAAAATTATCACATTATCCAACGTTATCGTAAATTGTAGATAAAACGAATGATTTAAATCAAAACAACTTACTTTTTAATGGTTGGTTGTTAATTTTCGATGTGGTGTAATAAAAAGATGACTTTAACTTTTTCTTGTGGATATAATCCAGGTATTTTATATCACAAAGATTAGATTGAATTATTAATTTAATAAATTAAATTAAAGATTGAAGATTAAAGAAACTTTAAACAAAACTTCAAAGAAACTTTAAAAGAAAACTTGATTATTAAATTTTAAAGATAAACTTCTATTTATCGTTTTACTTACGAATCTGTATGATAAAATGAATATTTTACGCTCATTCATTCATTTATAAGAATTATAATGGATGTGACCTGGAATTGAAAATGCCATTATGATCATTAAGATCGTTAATGATCTTTAAGATCATTAAGATCGTTAATGATCTTTAAGATCATTAAATCTCTTTAATGATTATAAAAATTATTAAATAGGGTGAAGGAAAGAGAGGTGGGAAATAGGTCGTGAAGTGAGTTAATGATGTGTGGAGGAGAGAGGAAAAGAAATTAAACTCAGGGTTAATTTGAAAAAATAAAACAAGTTAATGTTGAAGAGAAAGGGGGAAAGAAATTTGAAAAGAAAGAGAAAGATTAGAAAAGAAAGGTAAAAGGAAGGTGTAAAGGTAAATTGTGCTAAAGTGGTATGCTTTGCATCTACTGATGATTAAGATGATGATGATGAAGATTAGGATGAGGATGAGTAGGTTGTTTGTAATCGGATGAATTACTTTAATGATTTTTGCCAAAAAAGTGGTTCCTCTAATAATAATACACAAATGTTATCACATTTGTTACCAATCAACTAATCATCATTTTCATCATTGGTGATGATTAAGATGATCGGTCTATGAGAATTAAATTGTAAAATTAATCTTCAATTTATCAATCGGAAGGAAAAAGTTCTATCGAATTTGATAAAACTTTCCAAGTTCAAACTTTTGTTTTCATGATCAGTTACAGTATCTTTAATTGTTGTGAAACAATTGAATGAGTGTTAATTCTTAATTCTGATAAATCATTGAAATTGTAACAATCATTTTCCTAAATGATTAATGATTTATTATTGTATTTGGAAAAGTTCCCAAATGATAATCATGTCTAATGATAATAATTAACGATAATGATATTTTTCGTTAATAGTTGTTACTGATTCTCAATCTTTGATTAGCTTAAATAATTAATAAATTGTTTGTTGGGTGGTTTTAAATTAAGAAGCTTAAAAGACTTACAATTAACACACATACACAAATCATGAGGTAAATTTAATTAATTATTAGTGATTGTAATCAGTGGTTCAAATATTACTACAAATGATCAACATGATTTAAAGATAATAATCAAAACCAGCAAGCAAATTAATTGTTATTTAACATTTGAAATGATTAACCAGAAGAAAGAAGTAAATTTTAAAACTGAATCAATTAATTAACATGAACACATTGAAACGCCTTCAGTAACACCTTTAATCAAAATTGATTATTCTGTGTATTTCTTGTAATCATTGAAACAATTGGAGGTGGTCAAGTGGGCAGTGATTAGGATTGATGGTGATGGAGATAAGGATCATCATGATCAACCTCCTCATCATCATCATGATGAACATTTTTATTGGATAATAAGATGAGACTAAATCTATTGGTTTTTCAATAATCAAATCTAATTATAAGATTGTTTCTGCTTCCGTTTCATCATCATCATCATCATCATCTCTCTCTCTCTCTTACCTTATCATCATTTCATCTTGTTTCATTTCCTCTTGTTAATAGATTGACCTCAGGGCTTTTCAATGAAACTTTTTCTTTCTTTTCTCATCTTCATCATCTTTACCTTTCCAATGTTTTGACATTACCTTAAATTGTTAAGGTAAATTTATCTTCAACCTACCTTGATGAATCTTCATTTTCATCATCGGATTATCCAGTATCATCATCATCATCTTTAATTGCATTGGATTATTGATATAACTTATTAACTAACTAGCTAGTTAACTAATCAAAACTAACTATGCACTTGATATAAATCATAACTTTTTTTATCATCATCAACAACAACAACAACTTGTCTTATTAATATTTATAATTAATATGATATATTTTCATCATTGTGAAGGTCAATGTATTTACCTGAGTTTTCAAATAATAATTGACCATTCAGTTAATCTTAACATTACAATAATCAAATCTGTCCACTCACATTCAATTTGTAGTATAACAATTGATTGTGAATCAATTATAAATTTTCATTCACAAAATTGGTCATTCGTTAAATTATTAATCTTAATCTGTTAACCAACCAGACAATTGAAAATTGATTTAGTTCATTTAATGACAATTAAGGAGAGTTAATTTAAGCTTTGTTACAATCAAAGAAACACCGACTTAATCACTTGAAATAAATGAAGTAAATTATATAATTAAAGTTAAACTAATTTAAGTGCAAGAAAAAGCGTGAGATTAATAAGGAAAAGTGATTAATCTAATTGCAACAATTTAAGTTAATTTGGTTTTGTTATTTTTTTTTTTTCATCTTGATGATGAGCACGATCAACATGATGATTACAATGATGATGAGGATGCTAAAAATGATATTACCTATGTGAATGAATCATAAGTGCGTGTTGATTAAGTGTAGAAAATGTTTAATAGAAATTAAATTGTCACAATTAACTTAATTTCTATTACCAATCAATATTATCTATCAGTTAATTGTCTCATCAATTGCTGATAATCAATGAAGGATTAAATTATTAATATGAAAAAGTTTAACTGATCATCAATTAAGTTATTATTATTATTTTCCTCTGCTTAATTTGCTTAATTAGTTGCGGTTAATTAATTAATCGGATGAATTAATTGTTGTAATGTGAAAGAGCCATTTGCTGTTAAACAATTAGTTTTCATTGATGATCAATTTTAATCAATGATTGTCATCAATTTGAATATATCATTAGATTGGTAAGAGAATGAAAAAAATGATTAACTTTTAATTATTACTTTGGGTAATAATATTAATTGGTGACCTGGTTGATTGATTGTTACTTTAATTGTGATTATCGACATGAAAATAATTTACAAATCGTTTTTAATTGTTGATGAGTAACAAAAGAAGAATTTAAATTAATTTAATTATAACAAAATCGTTTCAAGGAAAATGATGATGAGGATGATGATGAAAGTGATGAAATTGATGAGGATGCTGATGGTGTAATGAGAGGTGATGATGACCATTGGGTGGGAATCCGGAGGAAAGTGAAAACGGATGAGATGATAAAATGGTCGCCGGTCTTGAGGCCATACGAATTTTTTCAATTTCCGCTTCTTTTAACCGTTTCTCTTTGGCTCGACGATTTTGGAACCAAATTTTGACCTGAGTTTCGGTTAAATTAAGAGAAGATGAGAATTCGGCTCTTTCAGCAATGGAAAGATATTGTTTAGCTTTAAATTTACGTTCTAAGGCGAGAAGTTGTTGAGTGGTAAAAGGAGTTCGAGGTTTTCGATTGGACTTGTGTCATGAAGTTGACATTTCATGGTTGTAGGTATTTTCAAGGGCTCTAAGGGTTCACCTGAGAAATTGGTACCATTCATTGATAGAATTGAGTTTGGTGTTGATGATCCGATTCCTCCGCCTCCTCCTTGGGCTGCAGCGGCAGCGGCTGCAAATCGATAGTCTAATAGTCCTGAAACAAGAGCTGCTGCGGCTGCTGTGTTTGTCGGAGAGGGTCGGTAAAGGTAAGCGTTCAGCATGGAGGCAGAGGTTAAGGTCGATAAACAATTTGAAGGTTCCTGTTGATTTGGTGATCGAGATGAAGATGATGCTGATGATGATTGTCGTGGTAAAATTGGTTGGGACGATAAAGGTGTCAATCGATTATCATCTTCCGGTTCCGGTGTTGATCGAGCTGAAGAGAGTGACATAGTTTCCTGATTATTTGTATCTTCATCATTTGATTCATTATTATTATCCCAATCAATTGTTGTTGTTGGTGTTATTGATTGTTGAGAAGTAGAATCACAATTAATAATAATCCTTGAACCATTCTCTTGATCAGTTGATTTAGCTGATTGTTGATGATTAATTGATGATTTTGAAGTCTCATCTAATCCTAATATTTGTTGAATATTAAAATGTGATTTACTTGGTGTAGTTGATAATGAACTCGGTGTTACCATGACTTTGGTATATCAAATCAAAACAAAAAACAAATTGTAAGACAAAACAATTAACAACTTTGTTAACAATCAAAAAACAAAGTTTAACTAAATTTAAAGCCAATTAAAGGACATTAAACATACTGATAAGGCAAAATTACATTCAAAATGGTGACACAAGTAAATTAACTGATTGAATGATCAACAATCAAACAAAATGTTCAATTAGAAATCAATTATTGATAATAATTAAAATATCAATAAACAGTGTTGACTGTTGGCAATTTGTTAGCTGGTTTCACCTTTATTTTGACTGAAGTTGATTAAAAATTATGATGATGATAAGGATGAAGATGAAGATGATGCTGAAGATGAGGATGATGAGGAAGATGAAGAAAAGTTTGTTTTGTTAATAACATTATAGTTCCGCCTTCAACTCCACCCAAACATTTAGTTCTAACCAATAAGAATAACGATTTACTGTAGAAAAGGAGGAGTTAGAACTTTTTCCCATTCGAGTTGATTGTTGAATCCAATTTCAATTACGATAATTAAGAGAATCATGAGCAACAATCAATAAAAATTAACTAATTTTCTTAATAAAACCTGATAACTTTGAGCTTAATCCTTAATCACCTTAATCATGTTTATCTTATTTTACCTTTTTAACTTTACAGTCTATTAATTGTTGTTTCCTTAACACAACAATTAACCTTGTGGTAAATGGTAACAATTAAGGTTAACCTCAAATTGTTGGATTATTTTTTTTTAATGAGTATCACTTGATTAACAATCAAAGTTTTGACTGTTTAAGTCTTTGATTTTGAGATATTTGAGAGAAATTAGTGAAAAATGATCAATTATTAGTTGAACGAATCAAGCTAATTGTTGTTCAATTAGAAATGATCTTATTTAAGTGTCTATCATGTTATAAATAAATATCAATAGCTGATAATTATAATTGTCATGATTAGTTGATTACTGAATATGAGCTGTAAGTTGTCATATTTATTATTCATGTTATTGGTTGGAACAATCAAATTGCAATTATCATTAACGTTACCAGATAATTTTTTCACTACAATCTGTCATCGGTCCTATTTTTTTATCCATATCTTTATCTTCATCTTCATCCTCATCCTCATCACCAACCGCACACTCAGCATCTCTTAGCATCATCTTAACATTTGCCAATTTCAATTTCAATTTTAAATTCAGATTCGATTCCAACTTCATCATCATCTTCATTATCTATTTATAGTCTCATTTAAATCTATTATTATTACATCATGATAAATATCCTCATCCTCATCCTCATACTCATCTTCATCCTAATCTTTATCCTCACCACCATCATGATAATGATGCTGATCATCATGAAGATGAAGAAGAAGATGATGATGATGATGATATTTGAGTGATATGATTATCAATGAATTCACACCAAGATAATTACAAGTGTGTTAAACATAATAATAATTATCAACATCATCAATTTTCAAAGACTCGATGATAACAATTTGATTCACAATCAACTAATTATTAACAATCGGTCATAATTTAATCTTCTCTCAAATATTAATATAATAATTTATTAATAGTTATTCACCAAGTTTCAAACAAGTTTCTCATGAATAACGAGCTGTTTGAATATCTTTCACCATAGATTCAAGTATTAATTCAAGAGTTTAAGTAATACTTATTTGTCATATTTTAGCATCAAGATCATTTCGATCATTTCGTAAGAAGCGAGATCTCTCAAGGTCATTTGATAGTCGCAATCATCATGTCTAATTTTCAAAGTTGAATTCAATGTTACCATCAAATGACCTTGAAAATTACTCCTTGTAAAGGGAGCTCGTTATTATTGAGAAATGACAATAAAGTTTCATCCAAACTCTCAGAATCTGAAGTCAAAATCCTCAAAATCAAAACGTTATTCATGAAAAAAAACTTGATGAGCTACCCTGTAGATCAACATATCAGTTTAAGACTTTAATTGTTTCACATTTAATGTTAAATATATTGATAACTGTAAGTTCCTGATTGTGTTAATTGGCAACGATCATAGAAAATCAATCACAATAATGAATGAAAATCAAATGTTGCATGAAAACGGTTTTCTAATTTTGTCAACAATTAGGTGAACTTAATTGTTATTTGAAAATTTTGCCCGCTTTAAATTGTTAAAATCAATTATCGTCTTGAAAAGTTTTGTGTTTTTAAACTTGATCTTGCCAAGATGATTAACTTAATTAGTATGATGAAAAAAAGGCTGAATATCAATTCACCATTAGCAACATCAACAGTTTGTAAAGTTGATACTTACCGGAAACTCAACAATTAACTTTGCAACAATTAGATTAGTTCTGGTATCATAGCTTGAAACAATTTACAAGCAAAATGATTATCATCAAATTACAATTAACACAATAACCCACCCATAATCATTACTGACCATTACAATTACCACCCACTGACCATCAGCAATCAGCTTATTATCACTAAACTGAGCGACAACAATTTAAATTAAAACACAACAAAACAGGATAAAAAATTAAAGGATAAACATTAATGTGATTTTAATTGTCTTTGACAATTGTTTAATTACGAATAGTAAAACAATTCAATTAAGCTATAAAAAAAATAAATCGTATCATCACAATTAAGATGCTGATTCTTTAATGATTAATGATTGATTAATGATTTTATCAAAGAGTAAGAATGTTAATCTTGTTTAACTTAATATGATTTGTGATGATGATTAACTTGATTACATACAAGATGATGATCCAGGTGAAGGTGATGAGTTAATTGTTTTCCTAGTATCAGAATTAATTGGATTATTATTGTTACTATTAAATAGATTTGATTGAGCCAACAGATTAAGGTGGGACATTAAACCAGCAAATGGATGAAGATTAGATTGGGATGATGATGGATTAACATTAGATTGATATTGATAAGGATTATGATGACTAGAGGATGATGATGATATTGGAGGTGATGAAGATGAGATTAAATTATGAGCATGATGATGAGGAAGACCATTGGATGATAATACTGATGGATGATGTGCTTGATTGTGGTGATGGTGTAATGAGAGGTGATGATGACCATTGGGTGGGAATCCGGAGGAAAGTGAAAACGGATGAGATGATAAAATGGTCGCCGGTCTTGAGGCCATACGAATTTTTTCAATTTCCGCTTCTTTTAACCGTTTCTCTTTGGCCCGACGATTTTGGAACCAAATTTTGACCTGAGTTTCGGTTAAATTAAGAGAAGATGAGAATTCGGCTCTTTCAGCAATGGAAAGATATTGTTTAGCTTTAAATTTACGTTCTAAGGCGAGAAGTTGTTGAGTGGTAAAAGGAGTTCGAGGTTTTCGATTGGACTTGTGTCATGAAGTTGACATTTAACTGAGCCCACGGTGGGTAAGGATGATAGGCCTGAGTTGAGGGACATTGAATGATGAGAGTGGGACAAGTGGTGCTGAGCGTGATGAGGATAACCATTCGGGTGCCCTTGGAGTCCGGACATTAGGGCAACTGCTGCAGCGGTTGTGGGTCGATATAAATAAGCATTCAACATGGATGCTGATGAAAATTGTGGGAAACCCTGTTGTTGGTGCTGTTGATGAGGTGTTAATGAGGGGGAACAAGTTGGAGTCGGTGTTTGATTTTGATCAGAATCCATATTCTGAACTTTATCATGACCATTACTTTTCTGTGATGATGTTGATGATGATGACGATTTAGCCTCTTCATTATTGCTTTTAATTTGATTCGATGGAGATTGTTTTTGTTGATTGTTTGGTGATAATGATGATGATGATGGTCGAGGCTGAGGTGATAACGATGCTGATTTAGTCTTGGGACTGTTGCAATTGTCGTTGGATTTAGTTTTCTTATCGTTTGGTGAATTCCAACCACCATTAGTGATTATTATCGGTGTTGGTGTTGGTGTACAAATTGTTCCATCACCATCACTATCATCATCTTCTTCATCCTCATCAATTTCTTCACCTTCCACTTCCACTTCCTCATCTTCATCTTCGTCACAATCGATCGGTTCAACAATTGGTGTACTTCGACCTGAATCACACTGGTTAATTACAATCGATGAGGTTGTCGATTCATCTAAGCCCAAAATTTGTTGAATATTAAAATGTGATCGACTGGTTAAAGATTCAGAACTTGGTGTTACCATGATGATTCTGGTAGACATGAAATTATCGTTAATTTAACTTTTAAATTCAATGAATCAAACGAAAGCAATTTAAACACATTAGTACAAAATCAAACTCAAACTTGACGAAAAGTAAAAAAAAGTCAAATCCAAAGTTACTAATATCAAAACAATTTAATTACTAAATTGTTAATCACTTGATAATCATTTCCGTTCATCTGAAGCAATTACAAACTCATAGATTTCGGTTAATTGTCACTTAAGTTAAATGTTAACAATCACAATAGGAAACAATTAAAATTGCACACAGAGATTCAATGATTTAGTTTGTAAATACAAAATCAAACAATTTGATTGTGTAATTGTGATGATTACAAACTGATTATGATTAAGATTATGATTCAAATGATTAGGTTGATGGTGATGACGATTTAACAAATAATAAACATCATTTGAGTTCCGCCTTCAATTTAGATAACTCCTCCTTTGGAACTGTAGATTGGGAGGAGTTTAAACTAAATACTAGTTTTCTAATTATAATTAACAATTAACTAGTTAATTAACAATCTATCAAAAACAAAGAAAACAAAAGGTTCATTTTTTGCTGTAACGAACTGGAAACAATTAACAATTCGAGCCCGAATTTATTAGTCACATTGAAGCTTCTCGTCTCAACGAATCAAACAATCAACTCAAATTAGTGACAATTAAATTTAATCCGATTATCGTAAGTAATTGTATTCTCAGTGTTTCCTAAAAGTTCATGATCAGAACAACTTTCTGCTGGTTGAAATGATTTTAGAAGGTTAAAAATACAATCAGCTGATTATAGAGATTCAGGTAAATAATATTTACAATCGTGAAGATATTTATCATCATCATGATTCATCATCTTCTTCATCATCTTCATCATCATCTTGTTCTTACCTTGAAAATGATGAACACAACTAATTTGAAAGAGAAGCAAAAGTTTGAGAATTTTTTTCAATTTTCTTTTTTCTTTCCAATGATAATAATTAACTTAAACTCTCATGTCAATTATGGTTAACCTCAAGGCGTAAATTAGTAAATTAATCAATTGATTAATTATCCTATCACCCAATACATTTACCACCATCACCTTGGATCGTTTAATTGATCATCTTTATCCTCATCCTCCTCCTCATCATAATCATCATCCATTTACTTTTGCCTGAGGTCACAAAATGAAAATCGTTTGTTAAGATGAAATTTCAATTGTAAAACAATTTACTCGTTAACAAAATTAGTAAACAATTTAAAATATTATTGAAAAATTTAACAATTAACCTTAATCATCAAATATATTGATCAACACAAATTGATTACTATCTTCATCCCTAACAGTCACTATTGTTTATTTCATTCATGTTATTGGTTGGAACAATCAAATTGCAATTATCATTAACGTTACCAGATAATTTTTTCACTACAATCTGTCATCGGTCCTATTTTTTATCCATATCTTCATCCTCATCTTCATCACCAACCGCACACTCAGCATCTCTTAGCATCATCTTAACATTTGCCAATTTCAATTTCAATTTTAAATTCAGATTCGATTCCAACTTCATCATCATCTTCATTATCTATTTATAGTCTCATTTAAATCTATTATTATTACATCATGATAAATATCCTAATCCTCATCCTCATACTCATCTTCATCCTGATCTTTATCCTCACCACCATCATGATAATGATGCTGATCATCATGAAGATGAAGAAGAAGATGATGATGATGATGATATTTGAGTGATATGATTATCAATGAATTCACACCAAGATAATTACAAGTGTGTTAAACATAATAATAATTATCAACATCATCAATTTTCACAGACTCGATGATAACAATTTGATTCACAATCAACCAATAAATCGTTCAAATAAAATAGTAGCAAACTAAATCTATCTGGGCAGTTATCAACATTTTAACAATCAAATGAATTAACTAAAACAACGGGATGAATACAATATTGGTATAATCATTAATTTCAATTTGAGATGTTTAATTGCTTCCAATGATTAAACATCGATATGCAAATAAATAGGTCTAAGTAATCAATTTCTTTCATTTAATTGTTTATCGTGTCAATTGTAATAATGGTTTAAAGTGATTAATATGATGACTTAATTGTCTTTATCTGAAACTAAATTAAGTTCATATGTCACAGTGATTAATACTCATTTAGAACTGTTTTGTTTTATTCAATCAATCAAATCTGAGCTCAAATTGATTGCAATTAACTGATTGTGTGATAAATGAAAATATTGTTGGTTAATCATGATCATTGATTAACAATTATTTCAAAGCAATTAAGCTTCAAATGCTTTTGTATATCAAAAAGTCACAAACAAAAAACTTAATCAAATTTATTAATTATCCCAGTGGATACGATACAATAAAAAAAACCTTTAATTATCCCATCAGTTAATTGTTATTATTTTAATTGAAAAATTAAACTTTGACAAACAACAATTAAGGTCAATTGGAAATCATTATTAAATCAATTGCGTGAGTTGATCAATTTTAAAGTTTAAAATGAAAAACAAAAGTTTCGAGAGCGATTCGAGTTTTTAATTGTTATTAGTTAAGTTAATTACTCCTGGATTACTGTAAATTGTAATGATTTCATCTCTTGGATGATAATTTAATGATCAGTATGATTTAAGACTAATTATCTTATCGCATTGAACATTAGAACTTTTTTTTAATCGAATCTGTTTCTCTCTTTCTCTTTCCACTCGTCTTAATGATTACTAATCATTAGCAGTTTCATCAGATTGATTCAAACAATATAATGATTAGTTAATTATCATCTAAATTTCTGATGGAAAAATAAATCAATAACAAAACGATTTGTTTATTATTGGAAAGAAAGAAAGAAGAGAGAGAGAGAGGGAGAGAGAGAGAGAGAACTTCGAACTAATCTAAATACAGAACTTTCTTACTCATCCCTATCTTTTTATCCTCCCACTTCCTCTTCCTCTTTATAAGAGCAGTTTAACCAATCAAGTTGGAGAAAATAATTCAACTAATTTGCATATGTGATGATAATGGTTATACTTTTAACCCGCAATTTGATGACAATTAATGACAATAATGATGACTGAGTAAACTGTCATCATTAGAAGGAGGATATTTCCTGTCTTAAAGTCACCAATTTGAAACCACAAAACTGTTTGACCAGAACAACAGAATAAGAAGAAGATGAAAAGAAGGAGATGATGAGGAAGATGAAGAAAAAATTGAATGGAATTTTCATCCTCATCATCTTTGTGGTTTCAAGTGAACCATTTAAAGTCTCAATGAGTCTCAGTAGCATCAAGAGTGTAAATGAGCTTCTTGACGGGAGATGTCAGGAAGACAGAGAGAAGATGATAAACTATTAATATAAAGAGAGAGAGAGAGAGAGAGAGAGAGAGAGAAATATGTATCTTATTTATCTTCCAAAAATATTTGTTTTCATCTCAATCATCATTTGCATCCTCATCATTTACAATAAAATAACATTCATCAAACTCAGTCAACTATTTGCTTTATTTTCTTAACGATAACAATTAACGATGAACCATGTTAATTGTTATCATTACCATAGGTAAATTGTCCTAAATCAGTTATTTTACAAGATGAAAATGATGATGATGATGATGATGAAAGATGCTATCAAGATTAGTAGATTAGATTAAACCATTTGATTGTTTTAATAATAGTTAACTGGATAATAACCAAGAAGATGATCTTGATTAGAGGAAAAAGTCAAAAATGATAACATTATGATAACGATGATGATGATGATGCTGGTGATGAAATTGATTAAAGCCTTTACTACAATTATCCACCAAGGAAGATGATTTAGAAATGATAATCGGTTTAAGTGTCATTAACGAGTGATTAGTTGATTAGTTAAACGGGAAAATAAATTAAAGAAGCTAAAAAAACATAACAACAACAATTTAAATCCAAACAACAACTTCCACTGACAAGGTTAACATAATAGGTTAATCAGTTGATTAGTCAAGTTAGTTAGCCATTTACATTGACACGGAAGATGAAGATAAGATGATAAAAAGAGAGAGAGAGAGAGAGAGAGGTAGATAATAAGAAAGAAGATGATAAAGAGAAGAGAAAGAGAAGAAGCAGAAAAAAAATAAAGAGCCTGAGGCGAAATGTTATGAAGAAATTGATGAAAGATAAAAAAATTAACCATGAAAAAGAAGATGAGTTTTTCATGAGAAGAAGATCATCTTCCTTCATCATCTTCTTCTACATCTTCATGTAAGTTGAGTATCATCAGCATGAGGTAAAGAAGGAAAATATTTCCAAACTGACCAGTGGTCCAACAAGTGACCACTGATTGTAACTTATCAGTTGCAGATCAATGGACAAACTTGATCCCTTGTAAGTGTTACAAGTTTATCTTAAGGCAATTGTATTAGTTTTCCTTGTGAATGACTTGCAAAAAAATAGACCCACTGGTCATCTGATGGTCAACATTGATTACTGATTGTTAATTGTTAACAATCAAGCCAATATTGGTTACGTTTATGCCAATAAGCAATCAGGGAAAGAGGTTAATTATCAACTAGATTGATTTGTGATTAGATTATTATTCAATTATGATGGTTGATTTTGTTTCAACTAATTTGATTTTTTCGTTTACCTGATCAATTGATTAACGATTTCAATCAATACTTTTATTTAATTGTTTTGGTCTTTATTTGTTTATTATTTTTAATCAATTGTGCTGATTGATTTTTAATTTATTGCCTTCTATTATTAATTACTTTGTAATATAAATAAATAGTTGATTAACTTTAATTTTCCGTTTTAATTGCAATGAACAATTAACTTAATTATTACGTTTTAAGTGTTCACATTTTTCAAACCAATTAAATTGTTTGACAGTTTTGATTGATTTTACTAAATTAACAATTAATATCATTTAGTCAATCAATCATAATATTAGTTTGATTTGATTTGTTTTAATTGATTTTAATTTTTTCCCCCTAATCAATAGTAATTAAAGTTAATCATAAGTTTCCTAGATGTTTAATCACAATTAGTTAATATGAAACATTTACTACACTAATTGTTGTAACAATTTCACAACAATTTATAAATCAATTGATATTTAAAAATCTACCACTGAATTAAATATTGATTGTATTATACTTTTGATTGATTAGAATCAAATTTAATTACTGATTTAAGATTTGGAAAAAAATTAACAAAATAAAAACAAGGATCACGATCAAATTGTTTATTTTAATTAACCATTTATAATTAAATACAAGATTTAATCATAATTAAAGGTAACACTAACACTTGATTGAATGTTGCTAAGTTAATTATATCAACATGATAACAGTTGATTGATTACAATTAGATTTACAATTTGAAAGGTCAATCAAATGATGATGATGATGATAATCACAATTAACTAATCAGGAATTAGAAATTGAAAAAAAAACAATCAAATCAATTCAAGTTCAAGACAATTGATTAAACAATTAGTTTATTTAAACCAATTGGCTTGAGATATTAAGTTGATGAACATTAATTAAGATATTTGTATGTTAATTGTGATATTAAAGTTAATTAATAACAATTTCAAGTCAATTGTTAACAAGGGAAAACAATTTAAACTTGTTGGTATTCCCATTAAAAATTTAGCTACACAATTGACACAATTAGTGAGTTAATTAATTACATTTTAATCTTGTGTAACAATTAGGTTAGTTATGGTTGATTGTTAATTGTGACCACCAACATTGAAGTTAATTGTTGATAAACAAACAAAAGGCAACATACAAAACCATAGACAACAACATTTAATCAACTAATCAAGTTAGGAATCTCTTAATTGTTGATTAAATACAAGTATCATGAGAGAAATCATCTCAAACTTGATATAATATTAATATAATAAGTATCACATGGAAATTAACTCGTAATTAGAACTCGAAATATCAAAACAATTTAGGAGGAAATTTTTTTTCTCCACTAATTAGAACTTTAATTAATTTCTGCTCATCATCATCACCATGGATCTCCCACCTACTCCACCCACTTTCATCTTCTTCCGTCTACTAATCATTATCATCTGATTTCTGTCAATAAACTGAATTAACGGTTACAGAAAATGAGGAAAACCAATTGTGTTACCGATTCCCAAATGTTGTGTTTTAGAAAATTATCAGAGAGAGAGAGAGAGAGAGAGAGAGAGAGAGAGATGATAAATATGATGATGAGAAGGAGCAAATACAGAAAATTAGCTTTGTCTCCAAGAATCAATGGCGATAATTATGCTTCGCTATTAGTAAATTGTTCACTAGATAAATTGGTAAACGATAATAACAGACAAAAAAGATAATGATGAAATTGTAACCAATCAAGATGAAGATGATGATGATGATGATGATGAGTAAGATGAGAGATAATATCGGAAGAGAGAGAGAGTGAGTGAGGTGATCCATCATCAAATTACTCCATCATTAATGAAATGATTTACTAAATTGTTCTGCCTCAATAGTAACTACTGAAGATGAGGAAGACGATCAAGATCCTCTTTTCAGTCAATTCATTCAGAGATTTTTTTTCATCTTTATCTTCATCTTAATCTATGGATCTATTATGAAGATATATACTAGAAGATGATGAAGATGAAAACACTGGATTAGATGAGTGATTAACAAGGTAAATCCATTGATCCATTAAATTTACAATTAAAGGTAAACTCATTGATCCGACAAATGAAAACTGTTGTTACCTTTGTGAATATAACAACAATTTGAATTAACAACATGCAATCACAATTTAATTCAACAATTAACTCAAAGAGAAATGTAATTTACCATTAACCTTATGTTGATCAATCCAACAATTAATTACTAATATCAAATTGCTATTGTATTTGACATTGGTCACTTTGATTGACCATCGGAAAGATTTTGGTTAAAATTGTGATCAGTTTGATTTGATTCGGTGATCAATTGATTAAAGCTCATGTTATCATGATTAGTTAATTGCTTGAGGTTTTCCATCAATGATAACAATCAGTGGTTATGCTAGCTATTTATCAATCTAATCATTAGCAAAATTTATTAAACCATTAACCGGATTAATTTTAATCAACACACACAAAAATTTGTTATATCTGATAATCAAAATGTTCATCATCATAATTTACAAACTAAAAGTTGAACAATTAACTACATAGAACTGTGTAATTAATTAGATTTTAAACTAAATTATGATTAATCAATAACAGTAGTAGATGAACATCTCAAAAACTAATCAACAACAATTAACTAACCAAATTAAAAGAAAAAGATAAACAATTAACTAACAATCTGTCAAAATATAAAAGTTAAAAATTTTTCCCCTTGAAAACTCAATGAGATTCAGTTAATCATTTACTGTTAATTGTCAACAATTTAGCTAACACAAAAACAAACATACCGAGAGCAATTAAAGTTCACTACAACTGGAAACGATTAAATCAAATTAATTATTACAGGTAATCATCATCATGATTAACAGGAGAGATCAGCAATTAACAATCAACATAAATTATATTAATCAAGCAACGAGAAAAACAAAATGAAAAGTAAATTTTAATCAAATTTGTCGTTATGATTTTAATCAATTTATGAACTGCAAATGATCAGTAAATTACTGTCCCTTATCATCAACAATCAAGAATCATAATCATAATTAATTTAGTAATAATAATGATCAAGTTTAAATGAGTTTCCTAAAAAAAAAATTTAAACTAAATTAAAAGGTAATAACGATAAATTGTTTGGTGAAATTCAAACAAATATTGAAATTTAATTTCTTGCTAATTAACCTTTTCCTTTATAAATATATTATTTAAAAGCTAATGACAATTAAATTAACCGAATCAAATTAGCGTGAAAATGAGCATTAATTATGTACATTAATGAAATGATTCATGAAACTAAATAAATTACGATGATGATAATTAAAAGGTAAATCAATAAATGAGCCTTTTAAATAATATTTTTTACTCCATGATGATGATGATAATTGTAACTGACAGTTAATGTAATCATTGATTACTTATGGTTAATCTGTTGAGATGAAAACATCATCATCATTATCATCATCATCATCATCATCATTTAGTAAGATATTATCATGATTATCATCACACCTTATCTCATATGATTTTCATCATTCTCTTCATGGGAAACATGCAACTCTCAATGGCCACACGCATTAGTTTTAAAATAATAGGATGATGATGATTATTATCATGAAGATATTAAGATGATGATGAAGATGATGTTGATCCTGAAAGTGGTGATCATCATCATCATCTCTCTGCCTCACTGACACCACATCTCAACAGGGTGTCCTAAATGATCCTCATATCATCTGATATCGACGAGTTCTAAACAAAGAAGAAACTTTTTCTTTTTAATTCCTTATTTACTTTCTTTCCCTTTCTTGTATCTCTCTCTTTTAATCTCTCTCACACTTAGAGAGTCACTTTTCCATCCTCATCATTTCCTGTTCCGATTATTACTTGTCTCCTACTCCTCCCATTTTGGATTATCTTTTCCATTTGTTACTCTAACTGTCACAAACCATGTCGAAAGTTAATCTCTTTCAGCATTTTGTTAATTTTCGAGTTTTTTTTTCTTCTTCAACTTCTTATTCCATTGAAACCAATTATAACTATTGTAATTATCATCATTGTCGTCTTATCATCACAGTAATTAAGTTTTTAAATTAGTTAAAAAAAGTTAAACACTATAATTGCCTCAATTTACAGATTCGAGGAGAAAAAAAGTTCTAATAAGATTATGAACACGACAAAACGGGTCGACCTTTAGGCTAACTGACCTTTCACTTTGACTGACCCTTAGCGTTTCATTTTGTAATTTAATTGTAACAAAGTTTCTTAAATTGTGATTAATTGTTTTGCCTTTTTGTTTGTTTGTTTGTTTTTCATTCACCGATAAATCAATTGATTGCAATTAACAACACAATCATTGGATTAACATTAATCATTATTCACTTTGTACTTTTTTTTATCATTATCATTATGGTCAAGTGAATGGTCAGTTGTGGTGAAAATTGTTTCAATGGTAAAAAGATTTACAAACTAATTGTACTTCAATTTGTCCAATTGATTTTTACCCAAGTTGATTAACCTGTTGATTGTTTCAAGGATTGATCATCCTAATTGTAATTTGATTAACTCGATGCCACACTTTGCAATTTAATCAGTTACATTATCTTTAGATGTCAAATTTTACCAATGTAATTGAAATGTGATCCTTAATTTCAATGATTTAAATTGCAAATTACAATAATTATTAATATATATATATAAATTGCAATTAACTTTGATTATCATGTTGTTGTGGTTCTGATGACAATCTTGTTAATTAGTAGCAATGATTTTGTTTTTGCTGCTCATTTCTTGATTTAATTTAATTGCAAAGGAAGCAAGAGCAAAAATCAACAGGTAAATTAAAACCTAAGGTTAATTGAAAACTCAGATAATCAAATGAAAAAAAATCTCACTAATCAAAACCTTCAGAGGATTAAGATAAATCATCTTAATCATTAATCAGATTCAAAGGTAATCAAATGAGAAACCCAAATGATTAGTTAAACTAATTCAAGTTACATATCATATTTTTGTTGACAGAATTAACTTTTTTTTTCTTGCAAAATTAAACATAATTAATATTAAATTTTATCGTAATTAATAGTTGATAAATGAGTACAATGATTAGTATGGACAACAATTTAATCTCAATCTCATCTAAAACAATTTAAAACATTGATTGTAATCAATTGAAAATGTTACAATTTGTTGATGATAAACTTTTTCCATTCGCGACTTTTGTTGATTGTTACAACTTATTAGAATTAGATTTGATTTGATTTTCATGTTTATCGTAATTTGATATTAATCAATCTAATTAATTATGCAAGAATTTTCAACAATTATAATTAAAATCAATCATTAATCAACTATAAATATATTTAATTTTGCTTTTTTAAATACTTTTAATAAGTTAATCCTATTAGGAAAAGGAAACTTTTTTTTACCTCAAAAATTAATTAACCATCAAAGTGATTAACATTTAATTTAGTGGATTAAGATTGTGATTGTGTCAATTTAAAGGTATTTAAACTGATATCTAAAGATTTTAGCAATTTAGTAAGTTAATTAACTGCATTGATTAACAATTTCCAAGCTAATTGTTAATTATTATTATGCAAATCCAACAAAATTAAAAAACTTATGATCAATATTGTTCATTATCAGATGTTAATTACCATTAATTGTTACCAATGATTAGTTGATCAATTGAGAAGGAGATATTTACAATCAATATATTTAATTGATCACAAATAGTAATTGTAATTAATGAAGTAATTAAATCATCAAATCAGATGATTTTCCTCCTCTTTTAATCATTACTATTAATCTAATTGTTATGACCAAAGGTAAAGTCGTACGTTAATATAACGTGTTAATAGTTAATTAAATGATAACCATTAACAATTAACTCACCGATAATTATATACAACTATCTAATCTCAAATTAATGGTCTTAATTAGTACTTTAAATATATTGAAAGTTCATCTTTGTTTGTTTTTACACTTAATTGTATGTTAATTGTTGTTGAAGATTAACAATTAACAATCAAGGGAAAAATATTTCCTATTCCAGTTAATTGAAAGGTAATCAAGAAACTAAATTTGTTTGCTAATAATTTATTTCAATTGATGATTGTGGTAACAATTTAACTCCCAATTGATATATAATAATAATGACGCTGTTAAATTGTGATAACAATTTAATAGATTAATCATCAAATTTGGATTTGCGGTTGGGTGAAAAAAAAGTAAACAATTTAAGTCAATTACTGGCCCATGTTAATGGCCCTTAATCAAATAGTAACTACATTTGGATAATTGTCCGAATCAAATTGTATTTCAATTGATTGTTGAATTAAATTATTCAATTCTCGTTTAAAATTAAAACTAATAAATGATAATACAAATTAAATCAAATATCTCACCTTATTATTATCATCGTCATTTTAAATAATCAAAGGTAATCAAAGTTTTTCTATTCCATGATTAAAATAAATCGTTACAATTTATGAATATTAACTTGATTGTGATTCATTGATAAATACAAATTTCTGGCCAATTAAATTAATAGTGAATGAAATTAGCTAAATTGTGATTATCTTTTCACTTTTGTAGCGTGTTAGTTTATGGTTTAGTGTAAAGGTGAAAACTTTTTTTTCTTTGATTGTTGATTGTTGATCGTTGATTGTTGATGATTAAATAGGATATTTTATCTTATTAGTTTCATTATCATCATTTACGTGACTGATTTATCCTGATGATTTACTAACAATCAATGGTGATAACCCTTCATATTAACTGGTCCATTAAACAAGCTCCTTTAATCATCATCCATGTTATCATTAAATTGTTTGCTAATCATTTTTTTCAGTTTAAATTGTTGATAAAAACTTTTTGATTGTTTGTTTTGTTTTGCTCGTTTTTTTCATCATCATGATTTAAGTTAACAATTTGATCAATAATTTGATTTTTTTTCGTATTTGCTACCTTTTGTTGTTACTATTCCTATGATTATCTGTTGATTGTTGTCGCTAAATTGTTATTATTATTAACAATTTGTACCAAGTTAATCAGTTTTTGATTGAACACTTAATCAAATAACCAAACATGTTCATCTTTTTTTTTCTTCATCACTATTAATTGCTTGGTAATTGGAATTGAACATTATCAACATGATATACTTTGATTGTTAGACAAATTGCTAAGTTGGTGCTTTTTATTGTTGCTAATTTGATCATCGATTAGTTAACAATTTAGTTGAACAGTTGATTATTCAATTGAATGGTTTTCCTTTCATCATATTTAAAGTCTCCTCATGATTATAAGTGATTAAGTCACTCAAATTTATTCATTCATTTCTGGGAAATTCAGTGTTTATTTTTACATCTCTTAATTGTTAATCAAACTTTTCCAAATCAAATTAAAACTAATTGCAATCAATTGATTGAGTGTTAACAACGCAACAAATGGCTCCATCTACTGAGAGTAGCAATCAACTTGCTAACATTAATTTCTTGAGGAAAACTAAATTGAAAGTTAATTAACTTAATGATCAACAATTGAATCACTGATCAATCAGGTTAGAGTGAAAGTAAATTGTATCAAATTTAAATCAATTATTGATCATCTCGATGACGAAATGTTTGTTTAGTTAATTTGAATGAATTGTGAAATTATCATGACCTTTTTTTTATTATTCTGGTTAATCATTCATTAAGTTTGTTAGTAATTAACTTTTCCGTTTTAGAACCAATTTGAGTTTAATTGTCACAATTAGTTGATAGCAGGAAAAAAAGACGAAAAAAAAATTAAATTTAACTAATATCATTAACGACGATGAAATCAAATGCAAACAATTAACACCCTGAGTATAACAATCAACTAATTACTATTATTATGATTTAACAAGTTGTGAAACTTTCTTGTTGATCAGCATATCAAAATTTAATCACAATTAGTTTATTATCATTATCACTAATCATTAAGGTGATCAAGATGATTATTTAAATTGCTGTTCTGGGATTTTTGAGTCACAACAATTAAAATAATTTATCTCAAAGGTAAAACCAATCGATGGAATTTTTTCATTATTATTAATTCAATTGAATTAAATTAAATTTTCATGATGAAAATATTAAATTCTAACCATAATTACATAACAATTAACTGATTACAAGTTTTGGAAAAGTTAATTTTCTTGTTAATAACTTTTTTCACCATTAAAACATTTGACCAAAGTTAATTGTTGTCGAAAGGTAAGTTAATTGTAAACACTAATTGTATTATTCAAATTAATCTGTCACAATGAAAGATTTAAGTGAAAGTGATTAATTTTTGATTTATGATCAACAATTAACAGACAAAGTTAAGTTACTTTGATTTGGTTAAACTTAATCCCGACAGTTAATTGTATTCAGATTAATCAACAATCAACCGTGATAATTATTTCATATCAATCATTAATTTTTTAGATAATCAACTTGATTTAATGAAGGAAAAAACATTTTAATTACAATTGGATTGATCTTTCATTGTAATAATAAACTAATCAAAAGTAACAACAAACAATTAGCTGGCAATTAATTGATTCTCTGATCAAAATTTCAAATGATTTCCAAATCAAATTGTTGACATTTAATTAAATTTGTTACATTGTTTTGAAATTTAAATTGATTTTTGTTCATCAAGCTTCGTGATTAGTTAATTGTTGAACAATTGAATAAGTTGTTAACAATAATTAACAATTTAACTTGGGTAAGTTTGTCTTATTCTGGTTAATTGTTGTTATATATTTGATTAGATTCTGAATTGAAATAGTTAATTTTTTTTGATTGTTTCCTTTTACATAACAGTTAATGATTCGGTTAACAAGCTAATTGTTTTGCTCATTAATTGGTTAATTGTTATGCTTCACTTAACTCTCGGTCTAAATCATCATCTTTCATTTTCCGGTAAAAATTGATTAAGTTAATACAACTCAATCAAATCAACAACTTTCGTTTTTGATTAAATACCAACAATCAACGTTAAGGTTAATATTTTTCTGCATATTAATAGGATAATATTATATTGCAGTTTTTTTGTATACATAATATTAGGATAAATGGTTCAATCAAATTGTATGTATTGATTAGTGGGTAACAATTAAGATAATAATATGATTACAATATTAATACTGATTTTGTTTTTGGTTAATAAAAGGTTAAGAATAAATTTAAAATAGTTAATTGGTTAAGATAATTGGATATTGAAATTAAATGGATTAGGGATAATCCTTGTAACAACCGTTGGAGTTAAGATTGTGATTTGTGCTCACGACGATATTGATGGCATTTTTTTTCGTCATCAAAGTTTGATAATTAGTTGTCTTCTTGTTACGTTTTGATGTGAATTTAGATTCAGTTAATCAGTTCGATGGTTAATATTGAACAAGATTTAGTGGAGTAATTGGATCCAAGAACCATTCGATTGATTGGCCTTTTCTTGAGATATTCTGGTTATATATAAGATTTTAACAGGTCATGGCGATGGGGAAAGTGGTTTAGTCCAAAATGTTGTGGCATTTAATAAGTGTCAACGATGGTACATTTCGACTCGTCAACAAGGTAAGGTTTTAAATTTTCCAAAATGTTTCGAATTTCAGTTTCGTCAAGGCTTAGTTTCATCTCTTTCATGGGCTTTGCATCCTTGGGGATTCGTCGATAGTTTTGCTTAGAAAAGATACTTGTACCAAGGAAATCGGGTAAATTAGCGGCTGGAATAAAGTCTAGAATAGTTTTCGAATCAACAAATTGTAAACCACCAAGACTGGTCATCATTCGACCAAACATTCTAACCATAATTGATGCACCGTAAATCAGCATGTATCGTAATCCAAGAGGATAATATGTTGAGATGATGGTGTTTGCTTCTTGTAACCAGGATGCATTGATCTGTGAATAATCAGAACCAGAGATATCAACCACTAAACCCCAAGAGGCAACACGTTCACTACAACTGTCAATCTGATCAATATTGTAAATAAGAAGATTTCGAATGATATTAGTTAAATCGGTTAGTTTCATTAAAATGTTACCACGAATGTAGAGGACATTATTTTCTCGATAATCAGGTAGAAACTTGAAAACTGGTGATAGATTATAAATTTCACGAGGTATTTCCAATGGATTAAATTTGTTGACACGATTTTCTTTCTTCCAAGAAAGAAATTGTTTTAAACTCTCCAATCCTTTAACTGGTCCATTCTCGTTTGCCAAAATGAATCGTTTAACAGCCCAATCATTGTTCATCACCTTCTTATAATCAACTTGTTCACAAATTCCAGGATCATCATCATATTCCTCATCAAACCACATTCGAAGGTCAACGACTTCTTCACTTATAGTTTTTCTTTGTTTCATATTTGATTAAACTGGAAATTACAGAGACAAACAGGCAAATACACACACACAAAAAAAAAGAAAAGACGAAGAAATTAATATATAATGTTGATGGAATTAAATTAGCATCCAAAATGGTGGAAAGTAAAAAGAACAAACCTGGTCAAGAGAAAAGAAAAGAACAAAAAAGTGATTAAAGAAAATGGAAGAAGAAGAGAATAGAATTTCATTCAAAGAGTAAGAGTTTTACTCTCTGATTTATTAGCAACACACAGAAGTGGAAGTTAACCAGGAAAGGTACACATGAAGTTAATTAATTACCTGATTTAATTAAATTAAAATGAATCACAAAAGAAAACTGTTGTTAAGATGTGAGTTGTTCCTTAGCAAACAACAAAATGTTTACTGTTTATATTGAGCTGATGTTAATCAAGGCGACGACTTATTAGCCTTGCAAACGAGTGAGTGAGAAAAAATGAGGAAAAAACTTTAATCATCATCGTTTTGTTGATGATTAATTTAAACAACTGATTGTTGGAAAAGAATAGAATAAAATTAATTATAATTGTAATTTAAATTGGAAGAGATTTTGTTTTTTCCATGAGAACATGTTGCCAACTATTGAAAAGAGAAAATTAAAAATCAAATCGAGAGGGAAAAAAGAAAATGCGAAAGAGGAGAAAAAAGTGTAGACAGAGAAAAGAATTGGAGGTTTGTTCAAACTGGTTCAATTTTCTAATGGAAGCTGATTGATTTGGATGAACGAATAAATTTATTCTTATTTGACTAATCAATTATTTCGTATTTAATTGTTAATTGTTTGAATTACTTTCCAATCAATAATTAATCTAAAAATCTTTTCAATTTTGTTCCTTTACAAATAACAAGTGACAACAAGTGAAAGAAACGACAACAAGTCAATGGATATTCATCATTCTCATTGTGTTTTTGTTCAATTAATTGGGTGAGTAGATTGAATTTTCATCTCTTCTTTCAATTGTAATTAATTGTCTTCATTAATTAGCTGATATTTGATTAATGTGTTGCTTTCTTTCTCTCTCTCTCGATTGTTTAATTGTGATTGATGGTTTTCTGTAAATGCAAATCATTGAGTTAGGCCTAAGCTCTTTGTCTTGTTGCTAAGCGCTAATGAGTTATTGATATGAGACTTTTTCTCCACCTAATTTTTAATTCTGATTGATTTTCAACAATTAAGGTTAATTATTTATTTGTGTATAAATTTCCTGATGATTGAAGCTCTTCAGAGACAGATTGACATGTATTAATCTGATTTTCCACCATTAACATTCAAATTAGTTTTGTGATGATTGTTGTTTATTTATTATTGTGACAGTTTTTTAGTGAGAACAATTAAAAACCTTTTCTATTGTGTTTATTAATCATTTGATTTTCATCTATTTAGCTTTTGTACAATTTCAGTGAGACAATTGATTGATTTGAGTTATCATGATTTGATTATATCTGATTATTTAAAAATCACTCAAAAAAAAGAGAAGCTAAAAAATATATGAAATGATCAATTGATTTGACATTTTATGTATAAATATTTAATTGTTATTGAGATTTGAGACAATTAAAAGTGGATTAATTAGTTTCTAATATCAGGGCGATTAACTTTTCAACCAATTTAATGAACCAGAATAATTCAAATTAAATGTATTGTCTTTTGTATTGTTAGAATACATTTTTGATATTTGGAAGGCAATCAAATCTAATTGATGTCAATTCTTGGTTCATAATTAATTGATTATCAATATAATGAATAGAAATTCATTGGAAATCAATTAATCTCCACCCAGTAAACTCACATGGAAATATTAATTGTGATAATCTCCATTGAGATTGAGAAGCAAAATTCAATCGTAGGTCTACTATTGACAATAATAAGAACACAATTTAAGATAATGTGACACTCTGATGTTGATGAAATTGTAATTGTTTTAATTGTTTCTTTGTTTGATTGACAAGAAGTAAACATGGTAAACCAGAGAGGAGTAAAATACACATAATTAACAGTCGCAATTTAGATTGTTTAAAGTTGTTCCAGACATACGGTAAGTGATTAGATTGTCACTTATCCAAAGGAGATCAGCTTATTACAATTAATCGTTCTAGCAGTTTGAGAGTTTGTTGATAATCAGAGGGAAAAGTTTGGTGACAATATGAACATCATTCCAATCAATCAGCTTTAATACAGGTGAAATTTACTAAGTATAATTAGAGTCTATTTAGAGGTGCAATGGATAGAAGAAAGAAAAGATCACTTTGACTTCGGGTCGGAGAAAGAGAGAAAGTTGATTGTGTCACCATTTAACCTGGAATAAAGATCTCTGTTTGAATCGATCATATAATTTGTCCTGTTTTGTTTTCCATGGATTCAACCATCTTGACTGTAGAAAAGAGAGAGACAGATAGACAGACAAAATCGCCCAAGTACCACAATTCAAAAGCGATCAAAGGCCAAAAAATACGTGAGAAAAATGTAATAACGTAATAATCCTATAAATAGACAAAGAGAAAAAAAAATAACATGAAGATCTATAAGAGAAGTAATAGAAAAAAACGATTGACACCTTAAGTAGAACAGTTAAACTGCCACCGAACCTAAACAGGTCAAACATCAAAGGTGAGATTTAATTGTTTGCAACTTACGTTTGTATCATTTAACCATGGTGATGATTAGATTTTTTATCGGCAAGGCAAGTCCAATGTGAACGGAATCAAGAAGGGCAATCATTTGTTTCCTTAACGATTGGATCTCTTCAATTTTACATCAAACGGTAAAGATAATCGGAAGCATCACAAGGCGATTCACAGGCAACTTCCAGGTATCTTTTAAAGATAAATGTAACCATATTGTTCACATCTAAAAGAACAAAAAGAGAGAGAGAGAAAAGTAAATTAATCAACAAACTTTAAGGTAAAAGAAAACTGAATCAATTTAGTTAACCAAACAGCAACCACAACGAAAGCAAAACAAAACTGATCGCCTTAGAGTCTCGATTATCCCACAAGGGGCAGATTAATCTCTTTGGTAATTGTTTGAAATGAATTAGTTTTATTGATTATTTTCTATTTTGTCTAAACAATTAAATTAAATTTTCTAATCAGATCAATTAAATGGTTCACTTAAACTTCAATCGTGTATTTGTTGTCTCAGTCTAAGCTTTTTGGATGGATACGTTTACCTGTAAGTGTTTTTTACTCATTAATCAACTTTTCTTTTCTTACAATTAGTCAATTGTGTTTTATTTTAAATTGCTCTTCGTGATCAATATTAATTATATTCACTTTCTTCACCTTCAATTTGAGTTAAACAATTAAACCTTTTTTTTAAAGGTAAAAGATACTCTTTGGTTGAATTGTGTTTATACATTTTCCTTTACTTTTAAGAGTTAAAGTTAATACAATGTTACTAATTGTTAACAATTTAGTTTACTGATTACTCTTTGGTTTTACCACTTCTTACGCTTTGTAAACCTAATTAAATCCCTTTAATTGCTATTAACTATCAATTCTCACAACAACAACAACAATTTTGTTCCTTGTTTATATTTTACTCACCTAATAGAGTCGCTGAATTTTAAATTTGGCAAATCAGGATTAAAAATGACGATTAAATAAATTATCGCTGCCGCTGTAAGGTCATTTCTCCATCGGTCAGGATACGTTTGGATAATATTGACAATATTATCATGTAGAATTGGATCCAATCGGTAAATTTCCCTCCTATCAACTTTTTTACCTGAGGCCTTAAATATTGTCAAGAAACAAAAGGTAAAGTAAACATTTTAATCTCTCTCGGTCTAATTAATGACTATAATTAGTGATATTTATCTTTCCACTTCTCTTCATATCAGAACTTGTTAACTAATTGGCCTAAGAGTTACAAAGGAAAATAGAAATGAAAATAAATGTTAACACTCACGTTCCAACTATCGGTTAGATGATCGTAGGTGATGATACTCTTCATGGCGATTGTATCAAAAAAGACATTGGTTAACAGGGTAACCTTATCTTCAATGTGTAACCTCCTGTAGGCCCGGACTTTGGAACAGGTATTGACAAATTTAGCGGTACAAACATCAGGCCCGATACTTGTGGTACACAGAGCGACGTCATGGAAAGCGGCCACCGCCTCTTTAATTGCCAACGATTGGAATTCATCTAAAGCTATTTGAGTAGCCAAGAATTCTGATTTAAGACTTAATGGTGAATAATAAGCTTCTAGAATTTTCTTTGCAACACTCGCTTTCCAAGGTTCATTGGTTTTCGAATGAGGTGTATTCACTTTGATTGCTGGTCTAAATTCTGTACTCGTAGGAGCTGAAAAATTGGCCTGATTATCGTTAGATTGAGAATAAGCTGGTTGAATCTGTGGAAAATTACTCTCAGGTTGATATGATGAAGGTCGTGATGTTGATGGTGAATATGAAACCGGTGAATTGGCTATTGAGGAAGTATAAGAAGAGAAACAAGGAGACGAAGATGTGGTTGGTGAACTGGCGACAAAAGTTGAGGCCAAAAGTTGATCTAAGGTATCGATCATTGAATTTGATGGATAAGCATCATAACCTTGATTGTTATAAAATGGAGGTGAAAATTGTGTTGGCTGCTCATGAAATCCAACGTTCGTATCCAAAAATTGATTGAAATCATATCGATCATCCATATTATGATCACCACCTTCATTAGTTGGCAGCGTTTCCGGGTAATTAAGGTGATCTTTGAGTGTTTCATCATCAGGGAAAAGAGCATTAAGTAAACTCTCGACACTGGATGAACAAAGTGAGGAAAAGGGAGGTAATGATGACGACGAAGGTCCAGCTATTTCTTGGTCCATTTTCGATTAATGTGATTCTCTTCTAATTGAAATTCTATTCTCGGCAATAATGATGGTACAGTGGTGACTTGTTATGATTAGCAACTATAAATCAATTATCGTTTTAATCATTTAACGAACCACATTAATCAAAATGAAAACAAAAATTGATACATTGGAAGAAGACGCAATAACAGTTAACTAATTGCTGATAAAAACTGGATGTTTATTACTTTGAAGAAGGAAAAACAAAGGAAATCAATTCTAGAAACTTAATTGTAATTGTATTTACACATTAATTATAATTGGTGATGATGAATAAAAAACATTGTCAGCACATCATCAGACATTTTTCCAGGTTTGATTGACTCTCTCTCTCTCTCTCTTCATTATCTTCATTCTCACTCTCCCTTTTCATAGTCTCTTACATTTCTCCCTCTATCATTTTTTTCTGGTCTTTATTTCTCCCTCACTCATTACTACTCCATAATAATAACATATCTCACTCTCATTCTCTCTCAACAATTACTCCACCTTTAACATCTACATGTAAATGCTCTCACTCTCTCACTTTGTCTTTATCCTTATCTCTCAATTAACTCTCCTCCATTTGCAACATCGAAGGTAAATTCATTAATTGTTACAATACATTGATTCATTTCTCTCTCTCTCTCTCTCTCTCTCTCTCTCTCTCTCTCTCTCTCCTTGTTGAATTTGATCTGATCTCTCTTATCCAACTCCTCCTCTCTCGTATCAAAATATTATATTATTATATTAATAGTTTTTTCAATCTCCTCTCATAGTTTTAATTATATCGTTATGATTTCCTTTTTTCTGCTCTTTTTGATAACATTTTATATCCATTGATATTTAAGATGCCAGGTAATAAGCGATAGAAACTTGTTTATTTATCTTATATGTATTAGTTTCTAATGGCTTAAGTGTTAATCTATAAATGTCCTGAATATTATTATTACACCGAGAACAAATTGTCAATCAACAACTCTTGATTCTTGATTGGATTTTAATACTAACATAAGCTGATTTGATATACATTATTTAGCTATTAATTTATTATCAAAGAAAAAAAAAATTATCTCTGATTGTTACTTTATTATCTGGATGGGAAAGTTAATGAAGGAAATGCCAATATAAAGGTAACACAAAGAGTCGCAAGCGAAGTGACAAATGATGAGGAGATTATGAAGAGATTAGCGAAAGTTATTCCAATATCATATCGACCCATTCGATATATCATCAATGAGACCTAATTATTAATAATAGGAAGAGAGAAACAATAGTTAATTGTTACAATTATTATTATCTTTGTTTATGATAACCTTTAAAAATGGCTCTTTTCCCATTAATTGCTTACCAGGAAAGTTAATTATTTTGGGAACAATTAACTTCCATCAGCATGTTAATCTTGTT
This sequence comes from Panonychus citri, assembly GCF_014898815.1. Taxonomy (NCBI): domain Eukaryota; kingdom Metazoa; phylum Arthropoda; class Arachnida; order Trombidiformes; family Tetranychidae; genus Panonychus; species Panonychus citri. The sequence continues at coordinate 1,436,628 of NW_026515516.1, read as the reverse complement.
TTCGTGTTTAAAATTTTCTTTCTTTCTTTTCTTATTAATTAAGCTTAATCATGATGATTAATTTACTCTGGATTCATTATCAAGAATGAACTTTAATCTATTGTATTGATTGACAGTAAAATCAAAATCCACTTGAGATAAGTAATTAAATTAATCTATTTTAATTTCTCAAGTGATTTATCAATTAATCTCAATGTACAAGAGAAAAAAAAATTAGATGATCTGATCGAAAATGATTTAGCATCTTCAAGAACTCTAAATGTTTTATTAGAACAATTTTATTTCTATAAAGTCGCTGACGAATGATTTACCTCTTCGTAGTATCGGGAAAGTCCTTCGACGATTGAAATTTTATAAACTTTATCGAAACACTTTGAGGCCAAATTGTTTATTGTGATAGCACTAACGGTGGTCATTAGTGTACCCGTGATGCTGATAATCAAAATATATAAGGCGACAAATATTTCGACGATCGTTACACTCAGATAGATTAATCGGTAAAGGCTAATAAGGTTATCGGTATTAGAGTACAATAAGTAACGATGATAAAATAACGGATAAAATGGTCGACAGTTTGAGTTAATTCAATTCCATGGCAGTGTAACTTTCGAATTGATTTAATCTTCTCATCTAAAGGTCCAGGTTCGATGATAAGATTATCAATCATTGAGTTGACACGAACGAAAATCGCTTGAACGTGAAAGATCAATTTTAAGGCGAAATCGAAGACCAAATTGAGTAAACATGAGATGATTAAGACGGAGAAAATTTCAAAATGGGCTTAGTCCGGAAGATGCACGAACTTTGGTAAATTTTATTACAATCGTTTTCGTTGAGATCGGCCTGGACAAATGGAGCTAAAATTAAGCTGAAAACGATGTAAGTGACAATTATGATTCGAGCTTTACTCACTTTTCTATTGATAAAATTTCGAGTTTCCAGATTATCATTCAAGCCCGTTTTGGACCAAGTTTCGTTAAATTGAATAATAAGTTTCCATTCACAGCCAAAGACGATGTAAAAATTGGACAAAGTTTGTAACAAGGTCGTAAATAGCCTTATAATATAAATATTAAGATCGCCACTTCTCTGGTAGCTCAGGTAATTTGCATAAATTTCGTAGCCACCGAATAAAATTGTCGAACACAATACAAGTACCTTAATCACGATGGTCATCTTTGTCTTTTTACCGAAGAAGAAGATAAACAAATTCAGATTTTGATCTCATTCTGAGACAAAATTGATCTAAATAAATTTCTTTGGTCATTTCTTTTTAGAACTTCTAATCATAAACAATTAAAGGTAAATCATCAAGTTCCAATATTAAATATCAATGAGAAAATGAAACTCGAAAAGTTCTGAGATTGAAGTTCGAGGCCCATGAACAAGATATTTGCTTTCTATCAATTTCTGATAAGGTTTACTAAGTGATTATTTGGTGATATTAAATTTCCAGCAATTAACTTGAAATCAAATTGATGTCAATTTCAATTTAATCAAAACAAAAAATTAACAATCAGCTATTAGTGTAACGATTAAGTTTACGATTAATGTATTGATCAATTAAGGATTAAGTCAATACTTTAATTTCTTGAATGGTGATAATTTGATTTTAATTTTCTTCTTTAATTGTGTTTTAATGTAATTGCCTCTTTGTTTAGGTACTTGAGAATACACTGAGAATCAACTAATTGTTGATAATCTTTTAATCATTATTGAGTTTTGAATGTTGACGGAAATGCCAATATAAAGGTAACACAAAGTGTCGCAAGTGAAGTGACAAATGATGAAGAAATGATGAAGAGATTAGCGAAACTTATTCCAATATCATATCGACCCATACGGTACATCATCAGTGAGACCTAATTGTAAGTAAACAAATGATTAAACGATTGTCGAATCTGATAATAAACTTTCAACAGAGTAACTTAATTGTTACCAATCAAAGTTCAGTTTAGTTTATCTTTATTTGATTAACTGAATCTCTGATTTTCTGGTCTTACGATTTTGACTTGATTGGTGATTGTCAATTTACCTCTTTGTAGTAGCCTGGGCATCCATTGACAAACGAAAGCTCGTAAACTTTATCGAAACACTTTGAGGCCAAATTGTTTATCTCAACAGCGCTAAAAGTAACGATAACTGTTGCCGAAATACCGATGACCAAGACACCTAACGATGTGAACCGATCAAGTATCGTATCAGACTCATAAATTAATCGGTAAAGTCCAAGCAAAATGACCGGTACGATGATACAATAGATTCCGATGATGAGATAAAATATGAAAAGGTCAACAAGTCGAGTCAATTCTCGGCCATAATAATGTAATCGTCGAATTGATCTGAGCTTTTCACAGAGCACCAACTTCGTTAGGTAATTGTCCCAATTTACGATCGACTGCAATAAAAACTGCTTGAATATGAATCGAAAGTAAACTTAGAAAGTCGATAATCATACTGATCAACATCAATTGGATTAAATTGTCCACAAAAACATAAAACATCTTGATACTGGAAATATAAGTAAATCGATTGAAATCGAAATTAAGTAAAGCGGTTATACTTGCACTCGAAGTACAGAATAAGATGAACACGATTCAAATTTTCGTCTTTTCGATTAATATAATTTCGAGTCTCCGAATCATCTTGTAGATCAGTTTTCGACCAAATTTCGACGAACTCAACAATCAAATCCCATTTGCACACGACGAGTATACAAATAAACGAGTAAATATGTTCCAATGAGGCCAAAACGAGGATAACGTTTGAATCTAAATTGCCGCTGGTCAGATAGTAATTAGCATAACGATAGAGCGAATCTCCTTGTCGGAGAATCGCCAAGAAAAAGATCACTTTAATCAAAGCGGTCGATTTGGTCTTTTTGTAAACAAAAAGCATAAGAAAATTGGAGATTAATTTTTCCTCTTGATCATTTGCCAATTTATTGATCGACGATGAGGAAAATTCAATGGTCATAATTAAGTTAATTGTTATTCAATCATTTAACTGTTATGATCGAATGTTAAACAATTAGTAGTTTATCTCTTTGAAATCTAATAATTAGATTTCACCTTAGACTCTGATCAATTGCTCAGAACTTTTGTTAAATGAATCAGAACTTTTTTAATGGAAAAACCATAAAGATAATCTAATCATGATAACAATTGTGCTTGGCAATTAGTTGGTTGCATTAAATTGTGAATGAAACCAAAAATCAATAAGATTATAATTGGTTAACAATGGTGTTTAGAAAATGTTTAAATCTCAGTTTAGGATTAGGATTATTTGAATTAATCGTCGTTGTTGTTGTTGAGTAAACTAACAGCCAAATGGATTAGAATGATTATGAAAAGAAGGATAATTAGAGCAAATTTTAATTGATGTTCCTCCATTTCGGCTAATACTGGCTCGAGAAATAATCTTCGAGTGTCGGATATTCTCTGTTCGACAACTTCGGGACTTGGACTACTTCGAGTTGAATCAGTTGTTGAGTTCGGGGAGCCGGAAGGTGATGAAGGTGGAGTTGATTTGGCTGAACTTAAAGACGAAACCAAATCAATCATGTATTTAAGAGCAGCGGGTGTTGTTGATTGAATTTGGTTTATCTGCTCGGGTGTCGGAGCTTCGACCCATTGGCCTTTTCCTATTATATCGGCCAATTCGTCAGGAACATTTCGGTTCACTAGTGTTGTCCTTCGGCGATTACCTGCTTTTAATTTCGATCGACGGGTCACTTTGGGTGAATCATTTTCAACCCAAAGAAGATCTTCTCTGTTTCGAAGTTCGTTAACATTTCGTTCGCCTTCAGATGATTCGTTACTCTTGGAAATACTTTTCTCTTCCTTTGATTTGTAATCCTTAAAATTTGGTGTCTTTGGCATTTTAACTTAATCACAAACGAATTGGAATCACAATCAAAGTTATTGATAAAAGACAAAAATATTCCAGTTAATTGTTTCCTTTTACAACAATTTTCCCTAATATTTTACAATAGAATCCTTTATGTTTTGTGTTTAACTGCTTTTGGAAAGCAATTAAACTTTTTAGTACAAAATGTATTATAATTGTTGAAAAAATGTTTATAAAATAATTTTTGTTAAGGTTACAATTTTCATCTGTGTTCACATTAATAATTGATAATAATTGGATTGATTAGGAAGATGAATATAACGTTTAGAGAATAATCAAAGTTTTGCTTTGATTTGGACAAACAATTTCTCTAGTTTCATGGCTACCGAAATGTTTCCCTTGATCTTTAGTTTACCGGCCATAAAAGCGTTTGTTGCCTTGATATCACCTTTGGCCATTTTGTAGAAAGTATCTTCATCGGTGATAAGGGTAACATCGGGATTTCCTGAAGGATTATCATTTTGATTGACGACAATTGGTCTACTCTCATGAGCATCAACGATCCAATTTTTACCAGATATTTGGAAAAATAGAAGAGCATTAATTTGACTCTTTAAATTGTCATCAAGTAAATTTTTAATCCCATTGAAAACCTTATCCACCTTAAAGACTCCACTGGTGGCTGATGGTTTAGCCTGATCACCAAAATTTTCAGGAATATCTTCACCCTCATAATATTCATCGGGTAAGAAAAAGTCCAACATTAACTTTTCACCGGGAACCTCAGCGTATTGATCAAAATTGGTGACACCTTCTTGTTTAAGGAAAGTTTCATCAACAACAAATTGACCTGTAAATTGTTCAGGTGATTTGGTTAAAATACCATAAGCAGCATCAGCAAGAATATCCGGTTTTCTGCAAATTTTTTTCACTTCAGGTCCTTCGGTAATCACATTCATAGCCGCTGTCCAAATAGCAGTTCTAGGCCACAAAGCGTTAACGGCAATCTTATCGTCTCGAAATTCTTCCGACATTCCTAGGACACACATTGACATTCCATACTTGGCCATAGTATATGCAACATGAGGTTTGAACCATCGTGAATTCATTACCAAAGGTGGACTCAAATTCAAGATGTGAGCATGATTGGATTTCTTTAGATGTGGAATAGCCGTTTTAGAGGTAACAAAGGTACCCCGAGTATTAATAGAATGCATTAGATCATATCTTTTCATATCGGTCACTTCTGTTGGGGTTAAATTGATTGCACTGGCATTGTTGATGAGAATATCAAGTCCACCAAACTTAGCAACAGTCTTTTCAATGGCATCTTTGACTTGATCCTCATATCTAATGTCAACTTGAAGAGGTAAACATTTACCACCAGCTTCCTCAACTGTTCAATGTAAAATGTGAGAAAGGAGAAATAAGAAACAAACCATATTAAAACTGAATAAAAAGGGAACATGATTGCATTGACAGAATAAACAAATTACCTTCTTTAGCAGCAGTATAAATGGTTCCTGGTAATTTAGGATGGGGATCAACCGTTTTAGCAGCAATCGCTACATTACAACCATCTTTGGCCAATTTAAGAGCAATAGCTTTACCAATACCTCTACTGGCACCAGTGATAAAAGCTGTACGACCAGCTAATTTACTGTAACAAGAAGAAAAAGGTGAAACAGTGATTAGAAAAATCCCAAAAATCAAATTAAACAATTACCTTGAAGGAAATAGGAATAGAAAAACAAAAATAATACTTACCCTGTGTTGATCATTTTGATAGAAACCAAACAGAGAAGAGGAGAAATAAAATAGAATAAGAATTTTGTTTCACTCAAATGAAAAGGCAAACAATTAATCTACTAATGAATAACTTAGACAATCAATTCTAATCACATAGAAAATCAACAAGAATCAAAGATCAGTTTTAAAAAAAGAAAACAAGTTTACATGACAACTTGTTGAGAGAATAACTTTCAACATGAACCGAGTTTGCACTTTTCTAAAGAAACCCCGGTTCATTCAATTCTCTTAGATGGTAAAGCTTTTTTCTTCTAATAATCATTAGTTAATTATGGAAAATTTAACTGATCCAAATGAGAGAAAAAATGAATTTTTAATTATTCATTCAAAAATATAACCAAATTCATTTTAACATGAAATGTTTAACACATTTACATGAATATTTTGTAACAATTAGTTAATTACTGATTAGTGATTCTCCAAATCTTATAGCACTCAATTGTACTTACAATTAGATTAGATTTTCACTTAACCTTTGATTTAATTGCGATAATTTAATTGAAAGACCAGTCACTTTCTGTAGTCACAATTTTAACAATAAAATGTTGAAACAGAAACAAACAATAAGATGATCAAAATGAAAGATTTTCACTTACCTCTTTTAATCCCATTTGAAGATTAATTGTTAATCAGTCCAGCAGAGAACTTAATTAGTAGAATTGATTCAAAAAAGAACAAAAAATTAAATGTAATCATTTGATTCTAATTAAATTAAATTGGAAGCTTATAATTGCAAAGAGGAAAAGGTTAGAGTTTCCAAGCGAACAAAAAGAAAGAGAAAAAAATTCTATTCTAAACTCTTTCTTCGTTCCAACTGTTAGTGCGACAGAGAAAAAGATCGGTCACTTTTGTTTTGTTCCTCATTTGGTCTTCATCTTTTGTTTTGATTACTTTGTGTCTCTTTTAATTTTTATTCGGGCAAATTATTGTTAATTAAGAGAATTGATTGCTTGATATGAGAATTTGGTAACGAGAAGATTGGAACGATCATTTGAATAGTTGTAGTGAGAAAGAAAAGTGAATCAATTGTTGATTGTCTCTTGTTTAGTTGCAACAGTTAATTCTAGTCGATTAACTAAATAATCTCCATCATCATGGTGAATAATTCTAGTGAAACTGTTAATCAACCTTCGGGTAAACAGTTGATTGCCACCATATTGAATCTTAAATCGGTAAGTGGATTCACTTTCATTTGGTTGATTTACTTGATTGTGTCGTCACATTGATTGTGTTGGTGTCTTTTTCTCTTGTCGTTTAATTTGTCTTTTTTTACATAAGTTCTTCTAATTTAAGTTTATGTTTGTTCTATTCTCTTTTTTTTTCTTAAAGGAAAATCGACTTTATAAGTGTTTGAATAAGGTGAAAGATGAAATTGTTAAAGCGAAAATTCAATATACCGAAGAGGTTAAGAAAGAAAATCTATCTCATGAAGCTACTTTCTTAGCAAACGAAAAAATAATTTCTGGACAAAAGAACGTCATTGATGATTTAAATAAACAAGTGGAGAGCCTGAACAAACAATTAGCTACGACTAAATCATCGATTGATGATAGATCTAAATCAGTGGAAACACATCAAAGTACAATCCAAAAACTTTCGTTTAACCTGAAAGAAGCCCAGAAATATATTGACGATCAAAATTACGCCATTGACCAGTTGAGGAAAAGGTTATCGGACTGTAAGAATGACCATGAAAATCATAAAAAAGCTTTAAAAGAAAGATTCTTGGAGAGGATTGAAAAAGCCAAAGAAGAGATGGAAGTGGAACGGAAAAGTCGACCCAGAAATTGATGCAAACACGGGAATTTTATGATGCCGAAGGGAGAGATCTCAGAAGGAAAATCGATCAACTGAAAGACGAATTGGATCTCTTGAGGAGAGCCGATTTTAATAGACCCACTCAATCAACCAGCCGAGGAAAAGGTCGTAAAAGGCCAACATCTACTACCAGAGATTCTGCCGGTACTAAAGCTACTCCAAATAAAAGAAAAGGACGACCAACTATAAACAAGACAAATCGATTTCCTGAAGTCGATTCTTCGACAATAATTGACGATGACGACTTGGAATCGGAGTCCAGACCAAAAGCACAGCAAAAAGCACCGGTAGCCGATTCTTTATTCCCAGATACTCAGAATGACCGATCACCTTCACCAATAATTTGGTTATCTCAACCAAATTACAAAGAGGAATCAGATACAGAGTAATCGAGAGGGAGAATTTTTTTATTTTCTCTTATATTTTTTTACATTTTACTATATTGAAACACTGAAAAGTTGAATAATCGCCTCTGAAGGGATATTCATATATATATAGACAACTTTATCACTTTAAAAGAAAAAATTATCTCCCAGCTCAGCATTAAACCGGAAGAAAAGTTACAAAGATGAAACATTTTGAGTCGTGGAAAATATTGGAAATTATGATTGAAGCCGATTGATTATTAGTTTACGAACTCTAACCAGAAAACCGATCAAGTTAATTTGTCCCGATTTAAGATTACTGTTGATAAACTCTTCGATTTTTTTAAATTCCTCTTCCAGATCTTTGAAATCAGTTTCCAAAACTATATAAGAAAATTGTATGAGAAAAAATGAACCAAAACCAATTAAACACTTTGAAATTTTTGCATAATAATCAATATACTTACTATTAATTTCAACCAAACTGGATTTAAAGGTAATACTGTAAAACTTATCAGGATCAACAGGATCGACTTGTGATAAACTAACTTTATAAGTTCCAATATAAGAATCGGGTGATTCATTTTCCAAGTTAATCACTTGAAAATCAAGACCAACATTTCCAAGGAAATTAAAAACAGATGAGATGAGAGCTTTTCTCGCCTGCTCTTGTTTAACCTTCTCCTCATATTTTTCCGTTGATCGAACAATCCGATTCTCTAATTGTTCATAAGATTTACTATATTGTGAGACACTGTCCTGTTTAACTTTAATCTCTTTCTCCAATTTTGTACATTCATCTCGTAATGATTTAAGAGTTTTAACTTCATCTCTCATCTCTACCATTTAGAAAACCAAACAAAGAAATCACAAGAGACAGAAACAAAGAGAAAACTAGAGTAAATTAATCACAAATCGCAAAATACATTAATTGTTGATTGAAATGAGAAGAAAAAAAAATTCTAAATCAAATTAAATTGTTTACTCACTTTGTTCAATTTCATGTTGCATTGTATTCTTGCTCTTGCTGAGAAACTTTGGTGGAAGAAGATTTTCCCTGACATTTTCCAGCTTGGAACAAAATTCTGCAGCATCGGACACAATTGAATCATACGAATCAGTCATTATTTAAATGAGAGAAAATTAAAAAACAATTAAAAATAAATAAGAAAAGAAAGAAAAGTTGACAAAAAAAAGAGAAATTAAAATGTAAACAGTTTTTGAATTTTCGCCGTTAATTTGATTGGAACAACAATCGATGTATCGATAGAATCACGTGATTCTCATGTCTGGTTTTCCATTTGAGAAAAGAAAACAATTTTTTTCTAAAATGTTTTGTGTTCCAGGTTAGTTAATTTGGTTTAATTCTTTTGCTTTTTATTTTTAAATTGATTGTTGTTTCTTCTTTATTTTCTATCAAGGTGATCGATTGAGTGTCGCCGATGAGAAAAATCTAGGTGGTAGAGGAACGTTTATCAAAGGATCTTATATTTATGCTGCTCTTGCTGGTAAAGTTAATGTTAACCAAAATGAAGAAATGGTTTGTTAATTTTTCTTTTCTTTTATTTTCTTTTGTTTTGTTTTTTTTCCTTTTTAATTGTTTCATTTTTTGTTTATTTTCGATTTTGTTTTTCCTTCTTTTCTTGTCTTTTCTCATTTTGGTGTAGAATATTGTTGAAGTTGTTTCTTGTGGTGGTATCACTCGGAAAGTCCCTTTGACTGGTGATATTGTTACATGTCAAATAGATAAAGTCACTTCAACTCAATGTAAATGTTTAATTCAATGTATAGCTGATGTTATGTTGAAAAGACCCTTCAAAGCGATTATTAGAAAAGAGGATGTTCGTGAAACAGATAAAGATAATGTCGATTTGTATTCCTGTTTTCGACCTGGAGATTTAATTATATGTAAAATTATTGGTCTTTCCGATTTTGGTTATCTCTTGACAACAGCTTCTAATGAGTTTGGTGTTGTTACTGCAAGTGAAAATGGTAATACTTTCAAATGTTAATCACTAATTAACTCTTATACTAACAATTCAAACTAATTTCTGTGGTTTAACTCCAATTTTCAGGTATTTTAATGGTTCCAGTATCTTGGACAGAGATGATTTGTCCTGAAACAAAAGTGAAAGAACCTCGAAAAGTAGCCCAATTAACTAAAAGTACCAAAGAAAAGTCAAAAGCTCCAATCGTTAAATTAGATTAAATCGAATTGAATAGTTGGGATTTATATTGTTAACAACTCTATTACTAGAGAGCTAAACAAATCAACGACTATTGAATCTCTCACGACAAGATTCATGTAAATATGAATCAATTTCATTAACAAAATATTGATTATCTCCATTCAAACACGAATTTATGCAACGAATGATTTAATTCAAGTTATGGAATCAAAAATTTGACTGGTCACAACTATCAGAGGATTTTAATTGTGTAGAAATGGACTCATTTAGTTCTTTATAAGGTGATCTTAAGAATTGTGTAACCGTAAATTTTACAAAATGGTTCAGTTATTAAGGCATGAAGAGAAATAGAAGAAAAAAACACATTTTCTCAAATGTTTCAAGTTGATTTAGTTTGGTCAAGAAGACGAAGCATTGTACAACTTGGGTTCTCTTAAATATGGATTGTCAAGAACTTCTGCTTCTTGTGGAGGATTTTCACTTGTAGCATTTGCTGAATTAGCTTCCGTTTCACCTCCTTGAGCTTCACCAGAAGTTGATGGTTTGTTAAGAGACGATTTTCTTGGTGATTCTTTATCTTCCGTTGTGTCTTCATCTTCATCCTCAAATATCTGATCTTTTGGTAAAAGAGCTTCTAGATAAACGTTTGATTTTAATTTAGGTTCAATTAATGGATAAAGATTAGATAATTGTTCATCGGGAAAAAGTGAATGAGATACTGCATTTTCTCCGGTTTTAGCCATAAATCTAGTTAACGCTCTTTCAACATCTCGCTTTTGAGTAGCCGATTTCTCTCTAATTGCTTCATACTCAGTCACCGGTTGTTTATATGTTGGCGTCCTAATATAAGCATGAGCATCTGTTGAATATAAGGCAGAGAAAAAGAGATACATTAGTAATTTAACCTGTGAATGACCAATTCAATTAGCTTAAAGCCAAACCGATAAAAATAGCTGAGAGTAAAAATGATTTCCCGCGTAAAAATTATGAGCACAATCGGAATTTTTTCTCAACAACTTTCCAAGAAACGATGATTACCTGGAAATGATGGAAAATAATCTGGAATATAAGGTGGCAGTGGTTTCTTATCACCCGCTTGTAATATTTTAGGCATTGGTTGACTAGGTGCTTTCCCTGGCGGTGGTAACACAATCCGTTCTGATCTTTTAGCATAATCAGGAATACCGTCTGACCTAATACCAAGGCAAACAAGTGCTATATCAATATCGGCAACATTGGGCTCGGTTCGTCCACCATGTTCACAGTATTGGCGGCTTGTTCGTCCAATTTCACAAATAAGTGATTGCAACATTTCCAGTAAAGTTTCAACTGCAGGTCTTTCAGCATAAGCGAAACCATTTTCATGACAAATAGCACAAATAGATGAGAATAAAATTTTCCTTCTAACTGAGCCTTCCATCACACCTCAGTAAAAAGCTTAACCGGAGTAACCTCTATCCAAAATCCTTTTGCACTCAAATAAAATGTAAACCAAGAGATGACAACAAAATAATCAAAGCGATTAAATTAACCTTAACCACCGATGAAAACAAAAACAAAAAAAGCGGTACCAAGAAAATGAGTTGATTGAATCACAATATAAATCTAAGAGAAATTATTAGAAAAAGAAGAATTAAAATGAAACCAAGTAAAGACCAAATGACTTACCTGTTGTTGGAAATCATTTAACCTCGAAATAGTTAACAATCAATATTGAAAAGCTTCACAATTAACGGAACAATTTAGACGAACAATTGGAAATGAAATTTAAAAATTTTCTTTCTCATCGATAGTAAAGAGTAACTATGGTAACGAGATGTTTTCTCTTCAAAAGAAAAGCGCGATATTCAAATAGATTTTGGAATAATTTTTTTTTCGAAAATAAAATCAATTGTTTAGAGAATAAATTTTCAAATTTATTTATTAGATTTCTTTTTTCTTGGAGCTTGTTTGATTTTTTTGAACTTTTTTCTCTTCTCTTTTTTTCGACCAGATGATGGTAAGACTGTTGTCTTTGGTTCACAGAAGGGAATCTCTTCATCTAATTGATATTCATCTTTTGTTAATGATGATTTAACTGTGAACAAAGATTTTCCAATTTTCTGTAATTTCTTTTCGCTCATTTCAACATCTCCAGTCCAAGGAAGGATTAATTGAATGTCACGGAAATAAAATCGAGGAGGAAAATGGTTAACTTGATGGTCTATGTTGATAAAATCATCCATTTTCTTTTCACTTTCATCGAGATTTGTTGTTGATGTTGGTAAATCAATTTCCTCTCTTGGAATATAAAAATTATCTTCTGGTGGAAAGTCAAACACAAATTCTGGCTTATAAGTATCAACTATTTCCATATCTTCAGTGTTTGAATGTAAACACGGATTTAATTCACTTTTATCACTAAAAGATAATCCTGGTTGTTGGAGGAATATTTTAAACAACGAATGGCACAAAGAGGTTGATTCTTTTACTTTCTCGGTGAAAGCATAACAGGATAATTTAGACATTTTCAAAATATCACCAATTTGATTAAGATTCTTGGATAATAGAAAGGGAACATTAAACTCTTTACAAAGATCATATAATGTCGCTTGAATATGAACCGTCAATGGATCACAAGCAACAACACCGATTAACTGTTTTTTTTGAATTTTCTTGATTATCTCAGTTAAACCGAAAACAATTTCATCTCTAAGTGGATTTCTAGGCTTAGGAATAGGCAAATTAACTCGATCAGTCGATTCTTTATCCTCACCAATAGTAAAAATTGGTTCTTCAATTTCAATTTCAATTTCTTTTTCTTTAGATTTTTCTTCCTGCTCTTTTTCTTTGGCTTTTCCTTTTTCCTTTTTCTTTACACTGTAAAAAGAGAATGAAAATTATCAATAACAACTAATAGAATAAAATTTTTATCCATACAAACCTTTTAGCAATACAAGTAAGTTCAGGATGATTAACAATTAGATTGGAAAAAAAATTGATCATTTCTTTTCCATCTGAAGGTTTTAAACCAGAAACAACTTTATCCGATTGTCCATTGAGAAAAGTTATTCTTCTAACTTTCTTCTCTTGGTCACCTTTTTTACCCATGATTAATTTATCAGTAACCGATTAACAATTAAACCAACTAATTAAAAACAATCAACCACAAGAAGTAACTAACCACATGCAAAGAACATCTGTTGATCGGATCCAAGAGAATCTAATCCGATATTTGGATCTGATACTTTTCTCATTTTCGAAATTTTTTTTTTAATTTCATTTAAAGTTTTAATTGTTTCGAAAATCTATTCCAGTAATTTTCGTTTAATTTTCTTTGGAACAATATTGGGTAAGACGATAAGAGTGTTTTTCAGCTCAACATATTCAATTTTCAGCTAATTTTTTTTTTCGTCTTGCAGTTCGGTTTGATTGTCTCAGGCCCTCCGGGCCATCCTTTGACCATAATGACCCTTAATAGTCAAGACCTAACCTAACCTAATTTAAAAAACCACAATCAATATAACAATTAAGTCCATTGCAATATGTAGCTGAACTTTAAGTCGAAAAAAAAAATTAGCTTTAAGTGAAAATGTCGAGCTGACAAACACTCGTATCGTTTTACCAAAAATTCAATATTGATCAGAAATTCTGATCCAGAAAGTTTTAAATCTCCATTAATTCTCATGGTTATTCAATCCAATAACCAAATAAATATCGCTCTAAATAGCTATAAATGTCAATGAAGCATTTTCTGTCTATTTTCCGATCAAAAATTGACCTTATAACCGATTAATCTTCCTTAAGTCATCTAACGATTAATATTATTCATCGTCTTCAAAATGCTCTCAACGATTCCTTCAATAGTAAAGAAAACGTTCATTAAACAGTAGCAAAGCTTTGGAATCGTTATCTGGATGCATTTCTACAGTTACAGATCTGGTTAGCAATCTAATGGGACTAAAATAATATCTTAAATTGTACTAATTACGATGTTAGAGTAGGAGGCAAGATAATTGAAACAATAACAAGAAGCTTCAATTAATGAAAGATTATCGGTACTTGATGATTTCAACGAATGGGTAAAAATGACTCAGACTGATTATATAAAAGCATACAAGAGCTAATGGAATTGATTCATCTTGAATTCATCATTCGTATTAAGTTAATCAACTCAACAACAATCAAAGTAAAATGAATTTTACTCATCTTGTTACCTTCTCTCTTCTCATGGTGTTGATCGTCAACAACGGTCAATGTGCTTCTATTTTAGCTGCTAAGCCTGTTGATGATAAAGCCGATAGTTCAATCGTGCTAAATTATCATTATGTTGAAGATCGGGAAGATTTCGTTTTACTCAATTTAAACGCTACAGAAACTGGACCAAAACAAATAGAAGAGTGTAGTTTGTCACTGCAAAGTCAACGCGAAGTCAATGGTAAATTATACTGGAGCTCAGCTTTCGATTGTAAGTAATTTGCAGTGAAATCATTCAATAATTAATAACTTGAAAATGAGTTTGACGGTATTTTAAAATTATTTGCTCAGAAAGAGCGATAACAACAACTGATCAATGATAATCAAGAGATTCAAATTTAACTTTGATTTGATTGATAAATCATTTTTGCCTGAGCGAATGATATAAAACAACCGTCGAACTCATTTTCTCCGACTGTATTTTTAATCTTGAATTAACATGTATCTTTCTATCCTTCTGTAGATTCTGTTATCCATAGTTCTCGACCTGAGTCCGAGAACAAGGTTATTTTCAGTGTGTTGGTCAAAGATGTAAAACCGTTTCCGAATGTTCGATTCGCAGTTCGCTGTACGTACTCTGATGGTACAGCTCCTCAGACAAATTATCTAAACATCAACAAGAACTTGAGGGCTCAATAATGGACCAATTTTCGATACACGATTTACTATAATTATCTTATTGCCACGAATTAATTTCAGTAGGCTGTATCACTAATGTTCACTTTCACATCGTTGTTTCCTTTGATGTTGATTTTATGAATTTGAAACAATAAAAAATTGAAGTTTAAGTTTGAGTTTGAATAAGAGGCTATTCTCTTATTTTCAATCTCTAATTTATGTAGTCACTTTTGCCGATCCAAAACGGAAATTTTTTTATTAGATTAATACTGTCGTCTACTCATCCAACTTTATCCGACAGTTAAAAGGGCATCGGTTTACCCTCAAAGTTGATGAAAGTTCCATCTGATTCTGGTGTTAGAGTGGAAATGTTTTTAATCATATTGGAAACGCTGAAATCGGGTTCATACATGGCATTGGGTCCACCAAGGTCAGTTTTACACCAACCAGGACAGAAGATTATACTTGTAACTCCGTCGGCCTTAAGGTGATCTCCATAGGTTCTGGTTAACATGTTCATTGCAGCCTAACAAATGGGAAACATCAAATATCAAATGATAAGTTTACTTGTTGCTAATCACAATTGATTCTTGACGTTTTCACAGTCAATTGTTCATCTCATGTGTCAAAAAATGGAAGCTAATGTAGCTTAATCTGTGCATTTTTGTCAACCTTATTTTCATTTTTAGTTAAGATTAAGCTACAACAAACACCTTAACTTGTTAAGTGCTCACTCTTTACATGGATTAATGATTGTATCATAATTACCTTGCTTGCTTTGTAAGCTGGAAAACCTCCTAGACGAGCATTAGTCCGAGTTATACTTCCAGCTCCTGATGAAATGGCAACGATTAACTTTCGATGGGATTTTTTAATGAGAGGTGCTAATGATCTGGTTAACATGTATGGACCCACAGCATTGATTTCATAATTTTTCATGAATTCTTTCGGTGTCACCTTATCAACATCAGTTATTATCATGATTCCAGCATTGTTAATCAAAATATCAAACCTTTATCACCGACAATCTTATCAACTTCAGTGACAAAAGCTTCATGAGAATCATAATCAACAACATCGAGTTTCAAAATGTGAACATTGTCATTTTTTTCAACGAGAGACTTTAAATTCTGTTGACAAAGAAAACATGAAAATGGAAATAAGCTTAAATTTTCAATGGAAATTCAAATTACAATTAACTTACGTCAGCCTCTTCTGGATTACGACAAGCGGCAATAATATGATCAATTCGTGGCTCAGCTGAAGCCAATTGACGGACAAATTCAAAACCAAGGCCTCGATTAGCACCAGTAACAAGAACAGTTGAAACTTCAAGCATTTTGATGACAATTAACCAACTAAATCAACTATAAAACAGAATTAAAATTGATTCATTCATTTGTTAACAATTTACTCTCTTTTTATATCCTTGATTATGGTGAGTAGTAAAAGTACTGATAACAATTGGGAGTAATTAATGATTAACTAATTGTATCGCTAATCGAGATAAATAATTAATCTATGCAAAATCCTATGATGAAGTTTTCCTTTAATTAAAATGGAAATTGTAAAAGTTAATTCAGGTAAGAATCGATTTTAATTACAAGAGATCAGAAAGAGAGATTAAAGGCAAACGATTACCAATCATAAATTGAAACATTGTAATTGTAACAATTAGTGTAATCATTTTACAATAATGAAAAAAAAACAAAGTTGATTTATTGTAAGCGATGAAACTAATACGCACTAATTAACTAATTTCCAGATGAAGGGCAAAATAGTTATGATAATCATCATCAAGAATGAATGATTTAATTTGTTTACCAGGGAATTATTTTACCATCAAAGTTAATCATTTTACCATTTGAATTTTTATCAACGAGTGACAAAGTTTTCAACATTTTGGTGACACTTTGGTCAACAGCCATTGGAGCCTTTTTCCCACCCATGTCCGTCTTGACCCACCCTGGGTTTATGGAGACACAAAGGATTCCCTCTTTGGCCAGGTCGGTTGCGACACTTCGGGAGATCATGTTTAAGGCCACTTTACTTGCACGGTAAGGGTACATTCCGCCCTGATTGTTTTGCTCGATACTTGCTACCGTTGTTCCCATGTTGACAATTAATTTGGTCGATCCTTCATCTTTACCTGATGATTTGAGTAAAGGTAAAAATGTCTTCGTGAGCAGCAAGGGTGCGACTGTATTAACCTCGTAGCTTTCCAACATATCAGTGGGAGTAACTTGATTAAGAGTTTTAAATTGTGCAATTCCTGCATTGTTGATCAATAAATCCAATCCATTTGAGCCGACAATTGAGTTGACCTGAGAATAAAATTTATCGTAATTGGGAAAATCTCTAACATCAAGTTGAACAATATGAAGATTAGTTGAAGATGATTTGAGTTTCCTTAATTCCTGGAGAGAGAGAGAGCAAAATAACAAAACAAAACAAAACAATCAGATTAAATTATCTTAAGGAAATTTTCAGGATTAAAAATCAAGGCTAAATTTAGAAATGAAAATTGAACAATTATCATAATTACCTCGGCTTTATCGGGATTACGACAAGTAGCAATAACATTTATTGGCTTTGGATTAAGATTAATTATCTGTCTAACAAATTCCAGACCAATACCACGATTAGCGCCAGTAATTAAACAACATGTAGTTCGTAACATAATTGATCTCCACAAATTGACTTAATTGGTCACACTGAATAAAGAATTGATTAGATAGAAAAGGAAATGAACAAAGATTACAAAAATTAGAATGAAAAAAGATGATGAAATGTCCTTAGTCTAAACTTGAAGAAAAAAGCAAAATACAATCAGCTGATCTGCTTTGATAGTATTTAGGTTGATGAAATGATGAGTTAATATACAACGTGGATAATGTCAATCAGGAGATTAATTGATTGTGCTGATAGATTGATGAGGTACAGTGATTACCACAATTAAGAAATGAGTGGTAAATTGTTTGTGTATCTTTCAAGTGTCTAAATTGAATCAAGCAACAATAAACAACTTCGAGGGTTGAATGTTAGAAACATTTTTTTTTTCTTTGGCGGGAGTTATGATGATATTGGAATGAAACAATTAGTTGATTCTAATTTTGTTTCCTTCTTTCTTGTTCTTTTAAATTAGTTTAACATTACTGATTGTTTTCCTGTGATGGACAATTGGATTATTAAAACTGGCTACTGCTTTAACTTTTCCTTTGAATGTTTTCTTGACACAAATATTTTCACTGGTTGAATCGATTGTCAGAAATTCAATTGTCTGAACTTCCCCATGGTAAAAACCTTTTGAATAAATACTTGAAACATTATACGAAATCAGGATAACATGGAGACTTAATTTTCGTCTAATTAGAAATTGCATTAAATCAGCTATGTAAACATCATCACAATAGATTATGACCAATTTAAGATGGACATTAAGAGCTGCTTGTTCTGAGAAATAGCGATAAATTGTAACTGTCAAGAGAAAAGAAAAGAAAAGAAAATGATTAAATGATTAGAAAGAATTTGATTAACTTAATTAACTGATGAATATCTTTTTACTTTGGAAAGGTTAATTGTTTGGGGTAATGAAGATAATTAGTAACTATTATTGACTTGATTTGCTCCCAATTTGCACTTTACTCACACCTAGTGAATAATTTCACTGGTATAGATTAACAATTAACTGAATTAATCATTTTTCCACTGGAAAATCAAATCATTTGGAAAGTTATTTATATCTCTTGGAATTAAAAACAATACCTACCTAATAAATTGAAAGGATCAGCCTCATGAACTATTGATATATTATCCATGATACTATCATCTGGTAGTAGAGTTTTAAATTGAATGTAATTGAAACAATTAAGACCATCAAATATGATCAATGAGTGTTTACTTTTAGATTGAGTTAAAGCTTGTATTTGTCTAGGATTTTCTTGTGATACTTTACAAGCCTCAACACAGAGACGGTAAATGTAACTATTGATATCGCAAGATTTGTTGGTGGAAAAATCAATCAGATAAAGTCCAAATTTATCAACAATCTGATCTAATTGTAAATTGATTCCATTATCGGTTCCATGGTTTATCCTTTGATTAGCATTGACACGGATTAAAACATCAAGTAAACTTTCACTTGCAGCTGAACCAAGAGATGGTCTGGCCATTCTGATTAGCAGTCGATTTAAGATAAAACCTAAATTCCAACAATCAAAACAAAACAACAATTAAACACAAACAACAACAACAAAAAAACACCATAATTAATTGTAGGCCCAAAAATTGAAAGAAAAACAAAATTACCAGAAATCCTACTTACTATTAGTACACCACAAGAAATTAATATGGATTACAATTTCTTGAGATTCCACAATTAACTCTTATTCCAAGGGATCATAAACACACCACAGATTCAACGATAGATTCAATTGAAAAGAAAAACAATCAACTAATTAAAAGAAATGATGAAAAAACAATTAAAAAGGAAAAGAAAAAAGTGAAAACCAAATCAAAACAAACGATTTTTTTTCCTTTCAAATTGGAGCCAAAAATTTCGGCGGCAAACCAAAAGCTCTTCACCTTTTGATGACAACAATTAACTATATTTACTTCATCTAAATAACTGTTAATTACTCTTCCCAATCAAACAACCTAATCAGTGAAGAAAAACCTTAATTTCCAAATTAAAATCAACCAAAAGAAATTAGAATT
Organism: Panonychus citri; assembly: GCF_014898815.1. Classification (NCBI taxonomy): domain Eukaryota; kingdom Metazoa; phylum Arthropoda; class Arachnida; order Trombidiformes; family Tetranychidae; genus Panonychus; species Panonychus citri. Next base: position 1,417,028 of record NW_026515516.1, on the reverse strand, counting down.
TAGAATAATTAAAAAACTGGAAAATTCGACAATAGATGGAGCCAGTGATTCGATTAAAGAAACGAATCCATGTGATTGTGTTGATTGTTTTTCTCTCAATTTCTTATTTTGTTGATTAATTTTATTGTTTATCAATTCTTTGTAGTTTTATAAAATTAATTTTATTTTATTATGGAGACACGAGTATTGTTACAATCTACTAGTTGTAAGACACCATTTAGAATTGATGGTCGAAAGCCAAGTGAAACTCGTCACTTGGTTTGTCGTGTTGGTGTTTTTGAACAAGCGGATGGATCGGCTTATTTTAAGATCGGAAATACCCAAGTTTTGGCCACAGTTTATGGGCCTCATGATACCCGTGGTAGAAGTAAAGTTAATCCAGAGAAAGCTGTGATTAACTGTAAGTACAACATGTCCACATTTAGTAAGACAACGAGGAAAAATTTACCCAAAGGTGATTACCGGTCAATAGAGATAAGTAACAATTTAACTCAGATTTTTGATTCCGCCATTTTGACTGAACTGTATCCACATTCACAAGTTGACATTTATTTAGGTAAGAAAATTTAGTAAATTCTTTGTTCTAATTACTTGTTTCTTCGTATATTCTTTTCTAACAAATCTAATTTCTATATGTTTATTGCAGAGGTTATTCAATCAGATGGAAGTGATTACGCTGCTTGTGTCAATGCTGCTTCATTAGCTGTTATTCATGCTGGTATCCCAATCAAAGATATTGTCTGTGCCTGTAGTGCTGGATTCATTGATAATCAACCGATTACTGATGTAAATGGAATTGAAGAATCATCAAATAATACACCTACCCTGACAGTAGCCATGTTACCCAAGGATAAACAGATACTTTCAATGGAATCAAGTGGAAAAATTCATTTAGATAATTTAATTGATGTTATGGATGCGGCAATCGAAGGATGTAAATCTGTTCTTTATGTTATGAAGCAAACAATTCTCACTCATATTCAAGAATTAAAGGAATAAATTGTCACCCACAAGTCCAAGGAAACAAGCAAAGAAAAAAAAATCTCTAATTCTCATAAATCACCACCATCATCATCATTACACTAATTGAATTAGTGAAACTTAAATAGTGATAACAAGTAAAATTACTCAACAATAGTGAGTCAAATGGCTGTGATTTACATTTAATTTCAATCTAATTTGAAAGAAGATGGAAAACCACAAATCAAGTTATACATTATATTACAATTTCTAATTGTGACCCAACAAGTTTACAACAATTTAGAGACAACAGCAAATCAAATCAATGACTCATTAGAAGATGATCTGAAAAGAAAGCAAAATCACTGATTGTTATGATTCACTTTTAATCTAATGTAATCCATTTAATCATAATAACATGAGGAGAGATACAAACAACAGATAGACGAGATAACAACAATTTAATAATAATGATGATAATGTCCAAGGAAAAAGTGAAACTCAAAATAATATCCTAACAAACAACAATCAACTTTAATCATTTCGTGTCCATGGTTAGTCCTTTAGGCGTAACTGAAAAAAAAGTCAGATGATTTATCGTTTATTATCATCATTATTATTTGATATTATTATCAAATGATAACTGATTATATGAAAAAACAAACATGGACACGATGAAGATGAAGATGATGACAAGAAGAAGACAAGAAAATAAGTTCTAAGATCCAAGAATCGATAATAACATTATCGATAATAAAGAGAAAAGTTTTTATTAAAAAAAAAGAGACTAATCCTCTTGGGAGGAATAATCATCATCTCTTATCATCATTGGACTTATAATTCATCATGATGATGATAATCATTGTGAAGATTTTGCCGATAATCAAATTAATAACAATCATAATGATAACAATGAATTTAATTGTATTGACTTACAAAGTACAATAAATTTCGAGAGAGAAAAAAGTTCTAAAGTAAAAAAAAAAGTTCTAAGACAATTCTAGTTTTGGAATTTTTTTTTTCTTTTCGAAACTTTTTTCTCTCTCAAATTGACTGAATAACGATAAAATAATGAGAGAGATGAAAGAAACTTGATGAATTGATTGTATATTGAGATGGAATTGGAGTTTCAAGTTACTTTGTTTACGATAATCAATCATCACAATCAAGAGTTAGATTGTTGTGAATGAAATTAATCTTATTTTAAGCAGCCATTTAATTCATTATCATCAATTGATAAACTTTATTTTCAACGAGTTGATGATGACATGAAATTGAAAAGAAATTCATACAATTCAATGGAAGGAAATAAAAATGATTTCTCTCTTTTTTTCCCTCTTTTTCTGCAGAATTTTTTTTCACTAGCTATCCCTCCCTTCCTACTACTCTACCAATCCCATTGTGATCATAATAATAACACTTAAGTGGCAAATGAATATACAGTGAGATCCATAAAAGAGTAAACAAAAAGTCAATTCATTTTCATCTTATCATGTAACATTATCATTGGAACTTTTTTTATATTCAGAATCATTACCATGATTATATTACATCATTATCTTTTTTACATACGATTACAATTATCAGGGAGAAAGAAGTTGAAACTAATGATGAAAAGTTGGAAGAAAAAATTATAAGATAATATATCAAGGGAGAGAGAAAGTTCTGAAACTCATTGAAAAGTTCATAAGGGGAGATGGGAGGTGAGAATTGTTGAACTTTCCTCTCTCTCTCTCTCCCTCTTTCTCTCGGAGGGTGAGTGAAAAAAGGTTATTGATTGTTGCTGGTGAAAATTGAGAAAAGTTCAGAATGAATTCCAACTGAACTTTTTCTTACTTTTTTCTTTGTTATTTTTAGACCCAACAAAAGATCATTCTGAAAGTTCAATTTTTCATCTTCTAAAATGAAGATAAACATGAAGATGATGGTGTGAAGATGGAAGATTAATTTCATATAAAGTAAACAGTCAACTCACATTGAAGGTAGAGAGAGAGAGAGAGAGAGAGAGAGAGAGAGCAAATATAAAGGAATCAAGAAAAAGTTCTTACCCTGATCATTGACTTATAACCAAGTGAGAGGTTAAAAAAACTCCCTGTGACCTCATCCCACCCTGTTCTCATCCTTGGAACCCACTCTTTCCTAATCTATGTTAGCATTTACCTTTCATGATGATCCCTAATGTTGGAACATGATTTTTATTTGTATCAACTCAACTTTACTATCAATTGTGTTCAGTCCAATGAGTATTAATCAAATGGAAGGTGGGAAAGTTGGTGGTGGAAATGGAAACATGAAAGAGAAACAACTCAGTTAGAATAGATTCTCACGAGGAGAATTAATATTCACAAAGAATTTTTCCAAAAATTCTTTCTATTATAACATTATTCTTATTGAAAAGTATTCCAATGAAAACTCAGAGAAAAGGAGATAAAGTAATTTACTTGAAAATAAATTGACTTGACTATAAAAGTATTATTATATTCAATCATTAATACTTCATGAGAAGCTTGAATTAAGGAATTGATTATAATTATCATTTGATTACCTGTGAAATAAATTCAATTCCAAATTCATGGTAATGTAGATACACCATGAAAATAGTTCTGAATATGATAAAGCAAATGAAAAGTTATCACTGACAAAATTTCATCAAAATTTGATCAACAAGAAAAAAAAGTACCGTTAGAATTATTTTTTTTTACTTCATCTCAATAATATGTGATCTGAATTTGTTGAAATGGTTCACACAATAATATCATCATCATCATCATCATGGTGATAATAATCATCTTCATCATCAATTTTACAGTTTCCAGGATGATGTGCATGTAAATGTTTATTCTGAACATGAACAAATACCCAGTGAACAATTTCCATTCTGAAAATGAAATAATATCACAGGAAAAGTTCACAAGGTCAATTCTCAAGGCTAAAGGTTAACTTTTTCTTCTTCATGAGGTGAACTCAATAGAAAATGTTATCAAGAATCGTTGAATGTTCATCTCGAAACTTTTTCTCTCTCTGTTCATTTCATCTTCTATCAAGATAATAGTAAATCATCTTGTTGAATTTTCGCTCATCTTTATCAGAATCTGATGATTTTCATGGTAACCATTTTTCTCCTCATTTCAAATTCTATCGGAGTTTCCATAATATCTCATGGTTACCATCAATTTTCATTATCCATCCTCATCATTTACATACACAGATACCAAAAGGTTATCTTACAGATTCATTATCGTCATCATCATCATTCAAATGATTCTGTAAATAAAAACATGATAACTTTTGTATAATCGAAAAGTTCATTATCAGAATCAAAAGGGAATTGAATATGTAAAAGTTGAAGGAGGAGAAGAAAAAAAGTTCTAAGGCAAAGTTATTGTTTCTTCCTTGAGAATGAAAAAACAGGAAACAGAAAAGATGAAGTGAACAACAAACTTGAATGACAAGAGTGTCACATAGCGTAATTAAAGATAGTTAACAGGAAGGAAGATGTGGTGTGGAAGATGATAATGACGATAAGAAAGAAAGAGTAAGATAGATGAATGAAAGATGATGATAACTGAGAGAAAATCATTTGTAACTCTCGTTCTCACTTCATATTTTTTTTCTCTCTCGATGAAATTGATATGTAACTGTTATCGATTAGATGAATATCATCTTCCATCATCATCGCCTCCATTTCTCACTCTCTTATCATCTTTTGGGACAAATCTCTTTTCATATGTAATATTACTACCAGTAGAAGATGATGAAGATGAAAATGAAGAGAGAGAGGGTGAGAGAAAAAGAAATAACCATTTTCTTTCCGTTAACGGGTCGTTCTCATTCCAGGCCATTAATTTAATCATTTCAATTGAGCATAGGAAAGATGATGATGATAATAATGATGACAAACCATTTTTATCATCATACTCACAAGAATGAATCTTAATCTGTTATTCCTCCCACTCGAAAGGACATTAAATGTTCATAAGAAGAGGAAATCGAGTCCAAAGATATTTGGAGACTTTTTTCCTCATCACCACACCTACACCACCATCACCACCTCCTCCTCCTACTTCATGTCTCTCTCTCTCTCTCCTATTTATCCCCTTCAACAAGATTTCTAAACAATAAAACCCAACAAACGGTTGGATATGTTGCCCATCAATGGCCCATCATTCAAATATAATAATACATATACAAAGATAATGTGAAAAGATGAGGAAGATAAAAAACTTGATAATATTGGAAACTATCACTCTCTCACCATCAACATAATGTATTATATCAACATCATCATCAGTCCGCATCTAATCACCTCCTCACTCTCTTCATCCTCATCACCAGTAACATCATCTTCATCTCCAAATAACATTTCTCTCCCTATGTTAATAAAAGAGAAGAAGAAAAAAAGAAACCAAAACTTTGCCTCTTAAGGTTGACTCATCTTCTTAAATCAATTAGTCACCCTCACTAATACTACCATTTATAAACCATATTTTTCATCCTCATCCTCATCCTCATCCTCCCTCATCATCATCCCCCTCTCTCTCTCTTACACTGATTTCATCTTCTCTGTACTTATAATGATTTTCATAAGTTACTCTTTCCTTTTACTTCCAATCATCTGTAGCATTATAATACATAAGTAGCATCCTCATCATCTTCATCCTTTAGTATTCTCCTCATCATAACTGTAACTCTCTCTCTCTCTCTCTCTCTCTCTCTCTCTCTCTTCTTCTCCTGATTCTCATAAAATTTTCCATGGAAAATCTGATTAACAAAATAAACGGAAAATCAAAGTATTAATATTTAACAAACTCCGACAGACTTTCATGATTAAATCTTAATCCATTACTAACAATTACAATCTGTTAATCATTACAATTAATCATTAACATCAACATGATAATAACACAAGATAATCAACAACATAAAGAAACATTTCTCATTTTATCACAACAACAATAAAAAGTAAATTAAATCTGAAAACATTATATTAATTATGCTAAAATTAATTGATAGGTTTTAATTATAAACTCAAATGCAATTAGATTAATGATTAATCTTGTAATTTTAATTCAATTTGTTTTTTTTGTTATATATTTATAACCCCAATCAATTTAATTTAGTTTGCAAATAGCAATCCCTTGATGAAATCAATGAACAATGTTAATCAAATAGGCTTCGTGTTAAAATAAATGATTCACGTTCACAATTAACCATTGAAAGACTGATCAATTTGATTATCAAGCCAACACACTGATTACTTCAATTGTCAGATAAAACAATTAATAAATGAACCTGATCAAATGTATGCATATAAATATATCAATTCACAAGAGCAATTAATTTAAATTGTTAACCCTTAAGATAATGATAATGATGATAAAATCTCATGAGAGGTTAACACACAAAAGGGAATCGTTGAGAATCATGAAAATCAAATTAGATTAGTAACAATTTAAATCTTGCAAAATTAGATTACAACCTTTAATCAGCAATTAATTGTAATGACATTGATAAATTGCTGATGATCATGATGATGATCAGTAATCACAATCAACGTGAATTGAAAACAGCAACAAAAATAAACTTGAAAAAGTCAAAGTTAATCATGATCATAATCAATGAGCATAATCAAATATTAACCAACAATCAAAATGATAATCATGATGGTTAAAGTTTTGATTGCTTAAAATTAAGTTTGATTATCAAATTATGATTGTTATAACATTGATTGAAAACATAAATCATAGTAAATCATTGGCAAATGTCAATAGCAATTTATTATTGTAATATCACATCTCTGATTAAATCAACATTTAACCAATAAATTATTATATCATCAGTAACATCATTGGGAACAATTTACTTTCATATATTTTAACATGGGAAAAGTAAATACTAATATATTCACAATGTCGATAAACTTTTTTTTTCAATATCATCATCATCATCTGCATCATCCCTCCCACTCCTACTCCCAATAACATTGCTTGTTAGCTCTCTTATCATCATCATCATCATCATCATCATCATTTGTGGTATTGTTAAAATGGTCAATAAGCATTGACTACAATGTCCTGTTGTTGGCATTTGGACTTTTTTTCATCTTCATCATCAGGCATCGGTCGTATCATCATCATCATCTTACTCAACATCTTCCTCTTCAATTTACAGATGATGATGATGCTGAAAATGATGATGATGATGAGGGAAAAAAGTTCTATCATTGAGCAAATTTCCTCTTCTTCTCTTTCAAGCTTATTTCAAGTTCAAAGCTCAAAGCTCCAGCCAAAGCTAAGGTGTAATGTGTCACGCCAAGACCAAATGAACCCTGAAAAGGGTGGTAAGAGATGGAGAGAGTGGGTGGGGTGGGGTGGAAGAGGATAATGCACTAGATTAGAAAAAGAATGAGAAAAGAAAAAGGAAAAAAAAGGAAGATGAAATTCTGATGATGATTCTGATGTTCATTCTTTTCTCTTTTCAATTTTTTTTTCTCATTCGTTTTCATCTTCATCCACTTTTCTTCATGATGATGGATTCAATTCTCATTGAAAGAAATTCTCATACAAAACTAATGTCTTTCCGAATGTTAGAAAGTCGTAAAAAACTAAGAGGACATTTCAATATATAAGAACTTTTTTCTTCTTCTTCTTCCAAACTTGATAAAAGAAACGCCTGGGTGGAGGTTTTTATCATTCTCTTACTTACTCTTCCATTTTCATCATTATCATCTTTGTTGTTCTCTTCTTCCATGTTCGTATGGATGATAATCTATTAGATGATTTCACTATTATTATCATGAGAATTGCTTCTGTTCTTATATACACCTCATATTCAATTCTTATACATATAATACTAAACATTATCTCTCACTCATCATCGATGATATTAATAATATCATTATCATCAATGTAACTTGCAAATCAATCCTATCACTCCCTCCATTTCCTCCTACCCTGTAAGATACGATCCCTGTACTCGGTGAACCTTTTCATTTCCAAGAATTTATCTTCACATGTCATCCTTTTACTCACCATTTGTCATCCATCGTCTTTTCCTCTCTTCCCTATCATCCAAGATCATCTTCTTACCTTTCAATGTAAATAACAGATTCTCAATGATGATGATATTAATAATATCAAGAAGAGTTCAAATCTCAAGTATTATCTAAACATGGAACACAATGTTTCTGTTGGATTGAATAAAATTTTTCCATGTTAGTGTAAAGTTCTGGACAAAATTCATGATAAACTTGGACATTAAGAAACACATTAGAACTGGACAAATGTTGAAAGTTTATCTCTTTTTTTGTTGGAAACCAGGAAATGAGAATAAAAATAATTTTGTTTTCCTTTTGAAATTTCCTGTTTTTGAGAAATATTTATAAACAAAAATGAAAATTTTCATGATGATTTCATGTTTATTCAGATGATAATTGGTGAAACTTTTTTTTTTATTTACCATTAAACTATTTTTACCACATTAGCCTAACCATTATCATCACACCCACAACAGTCATTATCATCTGATGACTGAGAATAATTTTCAACAATCTGTACTTATCCTTAGGTATTCATTTTGAAGATACTCCTTAAACATACATTAAATGCATACCCACCATAACCACTCATTCAAGTAGAATCTGTTGTTGACATAAAGATGAATACCTTACATAACAATATTGCTCTCGGTTGATTATAATTCCACCTCCATTTGCCTCTTCAATCTCTCTCTCTCTTTCTCTCTCTTTCTCTCTTTATTTCTCCCTCGTTAGTTTTACTTTCATGAAGACAATTAAATAATTCCTATTTCATTCCGATTTTGATTCTTTCATTGATTCAACAATCATGGACAAACCTTCACGAAGATATTACATCATTTTGAATATAACATGAAAACAACTGACAATTGTGAGTTAAATTGAGACAGAACTAAGAGAAGGAGAGAGAGTAGATCATTATTATTATCTTTTGCATACCCACTTATCATCACCATCATTTGACTCAATTCAATTTCCAGCCTCAGATATTATGTGAAAATGAGATAACATTACCTTTGGTCAAAACCAGAATCAAGTTGATATTATAATAGGAAGATGAGGATAATAAAGGCAGACATTGTTATCGAGAAGGATGAATGTCAAATGTGATTGAAGATCATCATCATCATGGAAGATCACTTTTCTCTTTTTCTTCTCTTCGAATTTTTCGTATTCGATTTTTTCTTCTCTCTCAAAGTTTCTTCTGTTATACAAAATCATCATCATCTTTTCATCATCTCTTGTCTTTCTCCTCTTCCCTTATTGCCTGCATATCATGAAATAATCTGAACTTCCAGAAACCAGAAGTAACATAAAAAGTAACTTTGTTATTCTGATAAGAAAAGTTGTGAAAGATGATAAATCAGAAGATGATGAGGATGAACAAAATCTTTTGCAAAATAATATGAAGGAGAGAGAGAGAGACACACACATAAAAAGGTGATATTGTAATATACATATAAATGTGTAATATGCAGATGATGATAAGCAGGAAGATGAAAGGAAAAGATGATAAACTTTGAAGATACAAATACAATCTTCAATACTGCAACATGATCATCATCTTCTTTGGTTCATCATCATCACCATGAAGGAGAAAAAAAAGTTTGAGTGACATGATGATGGGAGGGAAAAGGGAAGAGGTGAAAGTAAAAGTTACCAAGTGGTGGGTAACAATATTTTCCTTTGCACTCTCAAGGTTTTTGTCCCCTGTCTTCATGGTTCCATGAACTTCATTTTCACTTGACGATGAGCAACGTTCAAGTTCAGGGATTCAAAGATAAGGATATAAATGAAAACTAAGGAATCAATAGCAAGAGATGAAGAAGTGTAAAAAAAATAATGAGATGAGAAAATTCAATGAAACTTTGACATTGACATTGACATTGAACAATCAGCTGGTGACATGGATATTGTATAAGTTTGAATTCACTTATTTTCAATAATCGTAATTATCATGATGACTTTCATCAGGTTTCTTTGAATTTACAGTTACCATCTAGAAATTATTATGGTATAAATTTACATTTATTCTTGTACTCAGGTTCAAGGTCTTGAAAACAGTATGAAAAGTTTAACATTATCAGAATATTTTGATTAATTGTTTGTTAATTATGATCCGGTGCTTTGATTGTTTACTCAATTTATTAATTGTTATTGAAATTCCTGTGTTAGAATGGTTAATTTGGTGAATTAAGAACACAATCAGTTAAAGATTACCTTAGACAATTACAGTTTCCATCAACGTTGTAATAAGCAAGTGAAACAAACAATCAGCTACATTGATTGTTAGATTATTTATCTGTACTGATTATCTTGGTATTTCCCCTTAGCTAGTTGTATACAATTACTTTAAACAATTATTGATTATCGCCATGATAAACAATCAGATGAATTGTCCAGAAATGGAGATATTGGTGACAAAGTGTTGAGCATGAGATCCTTTAAATATTTAATGTCAAAAGTTATCAACAATTCCAGTTCTCGTCAATAATTTAAACAGTTAATTACACTTCTTTTTTGTTTCAATATCATTATCATAATGAAATTCGCTATTATCCTCGCTCTTGTCGGTCTCACCATGGCCAAACTTGGTGCATGGAACAATATTGCAAACGATGGCCACAAATCCATCGAATTGGCCGAGAGATGGCCTGCTCATCATACAATATGTAACGAAGTTTCAAATAGTCTTTACTTCAAGAAACTTGTCGCTATTAAAAGTGCGAAGTCTAAAGCAGCCATTGGAGTCAACTAAGAAATTATCTTCGACATTTGAGTCAATAAATGCTGAAAGTCCGACGTTTATTCGGATGAATGTGAACTTTTAGCAAATGTAAGTATAATCTTTATTTTCTTCAAATAATTTACTTATTCTAACAATTCGAATCTAATTAACCTTAAACTCTTAATTACTTACAAGTAATGGACGAATGTATTTACATCTTCTACTTACAAACTGGTGCGGACGAAGAGCAAGTTGTTCGAGGTTCATGTGAGCCAATCGCCTAATCTGATGTCCATCAAATCACATTATTGTCTCAAATCCCATCCACTATTTTCTATTATTAAAGGCTCTCTGATTTCTATCTGCATTTGATTATCTGGAATCCAACCAATTATTATCAAAAATTCGCGAACAAAAGTTGTGAAAACTGATTGAAACCATATCCATTCTCAAACTATTAATAACGATAAGATATAATTAGCATGAATCGCATGGACGAGACTGTATATCAGGACTGAACAAAAGAAATGAATCAAAATATATGAATCGTAATAATCATGATGATCATTGAAAGTTGATTAAAAGTTTCAATCAAAATTACGAGACATTTACTGGCCATGTTAATTGTCAGAATATGATCACAAACGGAGTCAAATTGATTGACTGACAGGATAAATGTTACTTCTGATTGTAATTCAATATTTTTATCTGACCAATGGTCATTTCATGGATTCAATGTCATGTTAAAATGTTATTATTAATATAATGAAAGTGATGATTACGATTGGTTTGATAGGGAAAAATGAGAATCGGCTTGAGGTAATCTTATCAATCTTTTTATTATTATTATCATCCAGTTTATTAGTGTTAATATTATCATTTAGATCAATTCTCAGCTGATGATAACATTGATGATGATGAAACAATAGTGACTTTCATGTAACATGGAGATGGACAAAAAAGTGTCAACAACAATGTTACACTTAAGTGTGATAATAACAACAGCTTTGTCCATCATTAAAGACAAACAATTGATCTGACAATTATCTGGACAATGTCCATTGATAATATTATTACTTATTGTCCAATGGTAATTGTTTTTTTTTTTCATCTAGATATCATCATGATCAGTGATTAGATACAGAATTGATAATATCTTGATATCATTATCATTATGATGAGAGAATAGATTTCAATCAGATTGAGAGCCAGAATTTTAGGTTCTTACGATTTTCAATCAACTTTTTGCTTTTCTTTTTATTAGCAAGATAATTAGACTAATTGTGATTTAGATTACATTTAGATTGTTATTAGAATTTAGTTTTCTTATGGAAATTTTAATTTCGTAATTGCTGAACAACGATCATGATGATTTCGAGGATTTCAAGGATTATTGATGGAGAAAAATTCTGAACAAACTTGGAACATAAAAAAGAAAGTGAGAATTGAATATATTACATGATGAGAAAATAATAATAATAATAATAATGGAAGGAAATAAAGAAAAGGAGGAAAATAAAAGTAAACATCATGAACATATTAGAGAAGATGAGAATCATGATTATTTCAGAATTTTGTTACGATAAAAACACGGAGAAATCAATGAATCAGATGAAATTGTAGTAAGAGTTAAATTAGATTGATTTTATCGAGTGGAAATAATGGAAAGTAGTAGTAATCGTAACAATCATCTAATCATTTTCACAACAAGATTGAAACAATTTGATGAAAGTAAGTTGAAAATAATTCAGAATATTCATTCAACATGAGAGAGAAAAAGATTGAACCTTGTAAACTTTTGAAAATTTCATGATTAAACAAGAATCACATTTCAATTCATTAATTGGATTCCATCAGAATATATTGATTGATATAATTAACAGAGACAGAGAAAGATCCAAAACTTAAATTATTAAATTAAATTCGAAATAAATTTTTGTTTCTCTTTTTTTTTAATAAATACAAGTTAATTGTAAACAATTAAACCTATTGAATGAATTTGATTTATGAGATTTGATTTGATTTTGATTTAATATCCAGCGGGGACATTAATTAACAATTAACGGAGTTAACGGATTGAACATTGACATTTATCATTCATTTATCTATCATTTACTTAATCTTATGAGTTACTGATTATTTTTGATTAATTGAGAAACAATCAGCTATCAATTCCCTTATTTGGTTAATCAATATTCCAACTACAATTGTAATAAAGAATGAACCAATTAAGTACCTTGATTATTTATCTGGATTGATATTATTGGTACTTTCCCTTCATTAGCTGTACATATGTAAACAGTTAACTACAATTACAAACAATACAATTACAATTATCAACTATTGATGATCAAAATGATAAAGAATCAGATGGATTGTCCAAAGATGGAGATTTTGATTGACAACGTGTTAACCAGAAAATCCTTTAAATATCCAATGTCAACTGTGATCAACAATCAATCCAGTTCTCATCAGTAATTTAAACAGTTAACAGTTATTACATTTGTACCTTTTTAAATCATCTTAATAAAAATGAAATTCGTTATCATCCTCACTCTAGTCGGTCTCACAATGGCCAAACTCGGTGAATGGAACGCTATGGCAAACGATGGCCACAAAGCCATCGAATTGGCCAAGAAAGGGGTTGCTCATTATAATCTCAATTCCAAGAGTTTTTATTACCGGAAACTTGTCGATATTAAAAGTGCGAAATCCAAAACAGATAATGGAGCCACCTACGAAATCATCTTCGAAATTGATATGTCTAATTGTCTAAAAACCAAACCTTATTCAGAAGAATGTAAAGTCCAAACAGAAGTAAGTGTTTATCAAATATTCTTTTCTTCAAATTTCTTACCTATTCTAATAATTACTTATTATAATCTAATTAATCTAACTTAAAATTCTTAATTGCTCACAGTTGTTAACAGAGGAATGTACTTACGTCTTTTACTCCGCACCAAAATCGGACGAATGTGAAATCGTTAAAGGTTCATGCATACCGCTCAACTAATCTGATGTCCATCCGAATCGATTTTATTCACAATATTGTATCCAGTTCTATCTACTGTTTACTAATAAATTTTTTTAATCTTTAACTGTATTTGATTATCTGAAATTCAATTGATTATCAATAACAATAGTTAATTCGTTATTATAACAATAGTCCAGATTGATCAAAATGAAACAATTTAAAACAATCAAAAGTAAATAAATCTCACGTTGATTGGATAATGTTAATTCACGAGTAATCAGGATGGAGGAAAACAAAACTCATAACAATCTAGGTAAAGATTAAATTGTAATTAAATCAATGCTACAATTAAGAAAAGGTAATTGTATTAACAAACAATTTGCGGAAGACTTTATCCGAGAGAGAGAGACTTATCTTTGTATGAGCATCAGTGTATAAGTGTGGAAATATCTAAGTAAGAATATCGTTAATTAAGAATATGATCAAAATTGATTATATTTTTATTTTCAATTTCGATGAGCCGATTCAACATCGATACTTTTTTCATATCGTATCCTTTATCTGTTGGATTTGTTTACTTTTTTGAGAGCAAATTTCAAAGGGAGAGAAAATTGATTGTTCAAGTTAATTGGTTCTGGTTAATTTAGTCCAATTAACTTGCGATCATATTAGACGCTGTAAGTGGTTTGAATAATTAGTCATTTTCCTTCTTGAGTAATTTATTGGTCAGTTAATCGCCATCGCTAACCAGAGTGGCAACAGCGTTTAACAGAATCAGTGTTAAACTACCATCCTCCGTAAGACCATCTTCAATGATGATTGATATACCGATGGGAGACATGGCGGAAAAGATGGCTACATGAATCGCCGTTAATAAAATACTACCGGTTTTCTCAAACAGCTCGAAGCCAATGGCGAAAACTACTACGAGTTTATGAAGACAAATAGCAAAGAATATGGTCTAAACGGAGGTTGTTGTACTTTGGAGGCCAATAGCTATTCCGTCAAAAACGAAAAGCTACTACGATGATCAAACCTCGAAGAAATCGTACAAATGTATTTTCCTGAATTTCGGGAATCATGTGAACAAAACAAGTAGCCAAAAGAACATCACCACCAAAGACCAACAAGAGATGTAGAATTTTATCATTTCTTGCTTTTTGTTTTCGTTTCTCGTCTTGAGAATCAAGCAAATTCGACTCTTGTTTTTTCTTCCATAAACTGAATCCAAAAACGGGACCGAATCCTGCCAACATTGTGACCCCGAAAAGGGCAAACAAAGCAACAACACGAGCTTCACCAACAGACATACTAAATCTCAATCGAAACCGAAACACAGCAAAAATAAGATCAACAAAAAAATAAAATAATCAACCCAATTAACTTGTCAATTTGATACAAACAACAGTAAATCACTGATTTTGCAAATTCAATTGTCAGCTATTGATACATAACTGAATTTTACATTAGTCTGAAACTCATTTAAATACCCCTACGAGGATGAATCATACATCAATCTACCGTTACATCAATTTCCCATCGATAATATTAAATATCAAATTCATATTTCATTGATTATTTAGTAAAATCTGATTGAATTTCTTGATATTTATTACAAAATGTTACAGCAAACGAATATTGTGTAAATTAATTGAAATCAAATCTATTCAGTTATTAATTGATGACTGAAAGATAACAATCAACACCATGAGTGGAATCTTGAAAATAAAGAGATAAGCATGTTTGTCATTGCTCGAGGGCTTTGAGGATTTAAGTTTAAGAATCTAAAGAAAAATAGATTAATATTAATCTTCCGTTTCAATAAATTGATCCAAACTTTCTCACTTGATTCATTTCATTGACTTCGAAAATGTCTAAATTAGTTCAAGTTTCTCTAGTTTTGCTTATTACCATATTATTTAGCGAATGTGCTCCAATTGGAAAATTTGTTCACTTTCATAAGGATTTGGGTGAAAAAAAGGTAACTATTGATTTCAAATTTTAATTGTTTATTTTTCAATCGATTCAATCGTGTCAATTAATCGATCAAGATTTGAATTTGAATTGTAATTGTAATGTCATTTGTAATTCAATTTTCTAATGATGATGTTGCTTGTAATTTTTTTGGCTTACCTATTTCTTCAGGTGAATGCTCCTCCAATGTATTCATGTAATTTTTATTTCCCGAATTTCGAAAATATCAACAATGTCACCAATTTCACCGTGTTCAATGTCAGCAATTTCAATGTCACCTTCATTTGTGATTCCAGTCCTCCATCAAATCTTTGGAGCATAATTAATACCATTGTTGGTTTATATAATCTTATTTGTAATCTGTGAAACCATTAGCCTCAATTATGACAATTTCTCAATTTCCTTTATTTTTTATATCCATCATCTTCCCATCCATTTCACCATTTTCTCGACAATTTGATCTGTTGATCTACATTTCCACCACCAGAATTATTAATCATAGAAAAATATTAAACTAAAATTAAATATCTTTGAACAACTAACTATTTCTGTAAATTTCCTTTCCATTTTAAAATGTAATAAGTTAGTAAACGTCCGATTATCAATGTTGCTAATAGAGCATAAATCGCCCTCAGGTAAGCAGAATCATCAGTATCATAGTAACTAATTGCTCCTGATTGGTTTTCTTCATTAAACCAGCTTCCACCAATCCCTTTAACTACAGGGCTATTTTCGCCGATGTTTTTTGCGATTTTCTCAGCAACTATGAAGGTGGTATGAAATTGAGCGATATTCAATTGTCATATTTAAAGTTCGTTATCATGCCTTCAAATGACCTTGAAACGCGTTATTTTACCATTGACCTGAATGACCTTGATCTTTGAATATGACGTTTGAATATCGCTCAATTTCATACCACTAAAGTCTCGAGTCTCTTTAACTCTTAGTTGCTGAGAAAATCGCAAAAAAATCGGCGAAAATAGCTGAATAGTCCTGTATTCACAATATTATCCCAAATCTAATCCACTACTTTACTATTGCATGTCTCAATAATAAGATTAGATTTCCCCAATCCGATGCATTATCAAAAATTCACGATCAAAAGTTGTGTAATTCAATTGAAACCTTACGCAAATTTCAATTTACTATCTGAAAGATAATAATTAACACCATGGGTGGAAATTTAATTCAAGCTTTAATCGCATTGATGTGTATTCGTTAATTTGATAGATTATCAGAACTTTTTTTCCCACCTCATCTTCATGATTAGAATCATTTTTCTTGATCCAATATTTTCCTAGTTCATTAAACTTACTCCATGCACACAAACTGATACACACCTCAAAGGAATTAAAATGAATTAATTGTAATTAAGTGAATAATTAATGGAGAGTAATTTAATCAACAATAATAAACCAAAACAATCAACAATGGGAACTAAAGTTTAACCCATTATAATAATAATCAATTTGCAAAACAAAAGCAACAAACTTTTTGGGCTGAGTAATTAATTGGTAACAATTAACATTTGAAAGTTAATTGAAAACTTTTGTCTTGAAAATCAAAAGCTCAACAATTTACTATTATTAATAATCAGTTAATTATGAGATAATCAAGATTCAGTTCAAGTCTAAATAATATTCTTGACTTTGAGCATTAAGATTATTAATCTTTTCATGATTTAAATTGATTCTGTTACATTGAATCAATTACTATATTAAGTATCGTTATTATTATTTGTCAGATATTCATCATGATATTATTACAATTGAACTTTTTCTCCATGATAAACTTCATTCAGAATAGATAATAATCATTATCATCCTCATGGTTTTTTTACTTTCTTTTCATCTTATCTGTCAGCATCATTCATCTTCTTCCTCATCATCATCATCATTATTATCTCTCTCTCTCTCTCTCTCTCTCTCTCTTTCTCTTTCTAAATGATGAGAGTAATAATGAAATTATTCAGTTTCCCCCCTGAGGCATTTCCATGTTACTCTGATTTCGTGTTTTTTTTGAGAAAAAACTTGATAGTTACAAATTTCATTCCAGTTTCAAGGTGTGTTCATCAAGAAACTCATATGTTTGTGATGAAAATGATACACATATTACATGGATTCACATGGAGAGTAAGTCAGTTACTGTGATTTCCTCATGATGATGATGATTAAACCGGATGAAGATTGATAAAAGTATCATCCAGGTAAAGCTTGTCATGAGTAACACCATTTAAGGCCTCAATTTTTCATTGATTATCTTCATCATCATCATCATCAGGCTAAACCATATTATCGTCTAATTTACTTTCTTCATGATAATCTATATCCCAGTGTCAAAATGATTGTAAATTAATGACAATGAACCAGAAGCCCAAGTAAAAATATAAAATAACAACCCAAATTTGCCTAAGGCAAACAATTTGGTAGCAAACTAATATTTTATAAATCAGCTGATTGATTCTGATTGGTAACACTGAGAAAGTTTTACCTTTCATGATGTTGATTACGATGATGATGAAGATATATTATTTAATTTCAATAATGATAATATTAAATGTTACCATGTTTCTTTGATTAGTTGATTGATATAAGTTATATTATTTAATGTGTGTTAATAATATATCAAAGTAAATGAAGATGATCATGATCATGAGAGAGGAGAAATGAATGACAGTTGGGTTGACAGTTAATTGCAATAACTACTCGCTATTATGTTGACAGGAAGGTGATGATGATGAGGAGGATGAAAATCATCAGGAAGAAAGATAGAGAACCTCAGAGATGTGATAAAAAGGAAAAGGAAATAGAAAAAGAAAAAGAAAATACAAAAACAAACTGAATAGAATTTTTCTTTTCCAAACAATTAAATCGATACGTTTATCATCAATTAATCTAAATGATAAGAAACGCTAATCAGTTTTACTTTTTAATTACTATTGTTGAGATTTAATCTTATTAATGAGTAATAATAGTAAAAGAAAAACAAAACTTTCAAGAAAAAGAAAAGTTTTTACTTTGACAAAATCGACCGATAGAGGGAGACTCAGAGCTTAATTTCGAAAATTTTTTTTTACAATTTAAATTTTTGCTTCTCTTTTTTTTAGAACAACAATTTAATTGTAAATGATTAAATCTATTGAATACCTGAGATTTATGGGAGAATATTAAAAGGTGAAATATTAATTAACAATGGGTGTTAACTATAAGTGATAATGGAGAGCCAAGAAAAGTGATCAACTTTATGTAGAAATTTGAATATTTTTTACCAAATGGAAAAATTGAATCACGAAAAAAGTGAATTAGTTACAAATGAATTAATAATTAACCGATCGATTCTGTTAACTGCATAACTAATTAACTGACAAAATATTGTCTCAATTGGGTAAACTGTAAAGGTAAAGGAAAGTGAAAGTGTAAATGATAACAAAATTAAAGGTAAAAAGCTTGACCAAAGGAAAAGTTGAATTGGACAAAAAAGTTTTCTAAATCACTTTAAATGTTAATCTATTTCTATGATTAACAAAAGGTAACTTATTATTATTATGAATAACTAATGTTAACATCTAGTGTAACATTGGTCAATTGACCATTAATTATATATTGATTTTAACATTCTTTTCAACAATTCAATCGGTGGACAATCAAAGTTTCAACTTTCAAAATGTTATATTTGATATTATCCAACAAAAGGAAATGTATTCATCTAAATATCCATATACATACATATGTATATGGATATTGATTGTCAGTGACCATCGACAAATATATTTATAAAGCTATTCATTCACTGGTCATCGTCATCATCATTTTCATTATCATATAAGTTTTCACCCCCTTATTTTGTGAATGGTCAGTTGAGGTAAAATAAGCAAAAAGGTCAATTGATGTTAAGCCTCAGAAATCATAGTAAAAGTATTACCGAAAAGGTGTATTGTTACCTGTTCCTTTTGGTTGTGTACATATTGTCAACTGCAGTAGTTGGACAGGTAGAAAAGGGGGAAAGGGTATGGGAGGGTATGCATAGAGATGACCATTGTTTATTTTGTCGTAGAAAATGCTCTTTTTACTCATTCATGTCTCTCTCTCTCTCTCTCTCACTCACTCTGTGCTTTTCCTTTCAATATAATAATAGCAATAATGATAACACAGGTAGAAAGAATATTTTTTTTCTTCTTCTTCCAGTTTACTGACCAAAGAAACAGTAGGGAAGCTTATTGGACGGACACAACGGTCACTAACTAAATGGATAGTAAGGACTGATGACCTAAGCGGATACCATGAGCTTTTTTGTTTGCTGTTGTTTGGCCTTAAGGCGACGTTGTTGTTGGTTCGGGGCGGGTTTCTTGTTAATCTTTAATCGGACACTAAGATTTCAAATGGACAATCAAATAACCAAAATATACATTAGATGTATGTTCATATATTTATTGTTCATTTGTTGTTCCTCTCTCTCTCTCCCTCTCTCTCTCATTCTCTATGTGTGCCTTTGCATTTTATTAATAGATCTCAGTGATAATAATAATAATGGTTACTGATCTGAATGGTCAAATGTCCAACATGCATGTACGACATATGTTATCCCATGTAGTTTCATTGGTGACCATTTATGTTTGCATTGTGACCATTGGTATCCATTGAAATTTAAACATCAGGTAAACAATCATCATCAAAATGAAAACATGAACAACGATATTTGAATAAAGTGTCGACATGATTGTACTTTTTGCCGAAATGTCCTAAAACCTTAAACCCACATCGATATATATAAATTTAAATCCATAAACTTTACTTTTTAAATTTACCTGAAAAACTTTTTCCTTATACAATCAAAGTAAATCTTAATCAACTTTCAAACCCATAGAAAAAGATTACACTGACCATTTAAATACAAGTAATTCTATTTGATATTATTAGATCACAATTTGAAGATGATAATAATTTATCACCATCGACAGTTATCATTATTATTATTGTACCATGATAATAAATATCCATGGTATCATAATCCAAATTATTTGAAAAAACCCAATGAACAATAAATTAGTTATATCATGAACCTTAAGCCATGACATGAATGAATCGCCTGGGTAACCATTGGAATAGGATTTTATTATTACCTTTTTATACCTTAATACTCACCTCAAGAAACTCAATCTATCCCTGTGTAATATTGATATATAATCATCCTCATCTTCATCCTTATCATCATCATGTTTTTGCCACTTTGATAACAGTAATAATAATAATAATAATAATAATCATCATGATAACACTTTGATTGTGAATCTGAATGTGTCTTGAACAACCAGAACAAAAAAAACAATTGAAGCAAAAATATATTTCTATTAATGAATAAATATATCACCCAGATAGAAATTAGATCAACTGAATATCATGAGAAACTGTTCAGTTTCATGGAGAGTACAGAATTGATTGTGATGCTGATGTCCAGTTGAACTTCAAGTATATTACATTTAAATTGATGATAAAAGAATCAAAATTATCTTTTGAATATCTTTCCCGTTTGTCCGATAAAATTGAAGAAACAATAGTAAAATAAAAGTGAAAATGATTAACCAATAATATGAGATTTCCATCTTGACCACTGGTCACACACACGCACACTTTTAATGCATCATAATAACATCATTATTATGTAACTCAGATTGGAAAACCATTCAGAATTCAGGGTGAAAATTATTATACCAATAAAATGGTAAAGTAAAAAAAAGGCAATCACTTTATTATCAACCGCCAATGATACGATAATCATGATAACTTTATCATGGATTTAGCATAGTAAGCATCCGATTATCATTAGATTACAATAAATATCAATGAATTTTTGTTTTATTAGCAGAACGAAAAAAAAATTCATCTCCATCGCCCATGAAAGCCATGATGATGGTTCTAAAAAAGCATAGACTTCATTTCAGTTCCAGTGTATTATTATTATCATCATCATGGTGTAATCATGATGATATTATCAATCTAAATAATCTGAGCTTAGATTAGGTTTTTGGGATTGGGATTGAATTGTTCACCTCAGGCGGTCAATTATATTTCAATCTTCATCTTCCCTGGAATCCTCCTGATCATCATCTGGAAAGGATCAACTCTCATCATCATTTTTCATCTTCCTCCAACCTTTAAGCTCATATTTTCGGGTCCATCATCATCATCATCATCATCATCAGTATCAAGATGATAATATAAAAATTGTAGCAGAACTTTTTTTCTCTCTTTTTTTTGATTGAAAAATTTTCATCATTAATAAAGCTCACAATTGATCCAGATAAAGCTTATCCACCTTCCTGACCTTAATCATGATCACTAATCATTTATTAATCAATTATCCCGATTGCTTATTATTATCTTGCTTAAAGACAATAATTCATCTCGGTCTATGGTAATTTTTGGCTTCTTTTTTGTTCATGGTTGGTGGAAAATTCAATTTCTAATCTAATCATTTCTCCATATTCATTATTCATTCAAATGATAAGTTCCTGTTCCTCATCATGGTTATCCTTTTTACTTAACCAGAAACTCTTACAAAGGTGAGTTTTGTACGGTGGCGATGATGATGATGATGATGTAAGTTCCGTGTTAATTTTATTATTATCTCCTTGTATTAATATATCATAATTTAGATAACAATTTAACAGAATGAGAGAGAGAGAGGAAAAAAGTTTCGAGTTGAAATTGTCTCATAAACTTTTCAAATGGTAATAATCAGTATCATTTTCATTGTTACTCTGATTAATTTCATGATGATGATTCATGGTAATAGAGCTAATAGAGTCTACAGTTTCCTGTCAGAACTTTTTTTATATTCCTTTGGTCCATTTTAAATTATTTAGGAAAAAGTTTCATGATAAATTAATAAAATGGTTTTAAATCATTTGATTAAAGCTTTTTAATGTCCATTGTTATTAACAAAATATACCGTTAGCTTTTCACTGAGATCCATTGAAATGATAATATAATGAGATAACATTAACATGATTAAGTTACACTGAATAACTGGATAAGTTCTGGATGAAGCGGAAGAGGAAGAGGGCGTGGAAATGATGATGATAAAGGGGGAAAGTTTTCGAATAATAATTTCTCTCTCTTTCTCTAACTGCTTATTTTGTCATCCATATGATGAGAAAAGGATAGAAAATAATAATTGTTCATCTTCAAATGATGAAAGATAATGATGATTAGTTTTTCAGATTTTCCATCATGGATAAATGAGTTTTCAGGGGGATGAGAATGAATGAAATTCAAGTCAACAGGATGAAAATAATTATCATTAAGGTTTCATTGAGTTGGAACAAGAAAAAAAAACTAAACCTTTTGAATATTTTGTATAAATCTTTAAATTCATCATCATAATCATTGAGAGTTAATTTTCATGAGTGACCATTTCAAGATGATGACCATTATTTTAATTACCAGTGATCATGATGATGACCATAATCATCATTAATTTAAATGACATTTAACTTTTTTCCTTATTAAATCATTAGTTTAGATTCAAGTTGAATGTAATTACATATTAGTTGGTAGCTGTTGATGTGATGGATATCAATTGTTAGTCTAATTCTGGTTAGATTCTGAATCGCCCCTGAACAAGTTGCTGGTTGTTATTTTTCAGAATTCAAAGAGAAATAGTAACATGATATATTCTGATGGAAAAGAATTTTTTTCTTCTCTATCTCTCTCTCTCTCTCTCTCTCTCTCTCTCTCATCTCCCATTTTGCTCATGGATTAACCGGAATTCCTGAGTCACGTGATTAATAGCCTTTGGATGTTGGAATGAATTTTATCCCATGGATAGAAAGTTCTGAGTTAAATATATAATATTCCTGATCGATTTCATGATGGTGATGATGATCAAGATGATTGGTAAATGACGATGATAAGAATGATAATGATAATGGTTCCAATGGGTGATTGAACCGTTGGTTTGAATATAATAATTATTTTTCCATGGAGCTCGATTCAATAGAACTTTTTTCCTTTTCGAAGAAAAAAAGAAAATTCCAACACCATTTTCTGTGGATAAAGGGTATTCTTATCATATCCTTTTCTTCAATCTTAATCTTCATCTTTATCATCATCTTCCCATCGTCTTATCTCATGTTCATCATGTCAAAAAGTGTAACCATCAATCAGAATCTAAATTTACTCATGTAAACAATTTATTGTTTTCCTTTTGGAAAGAGGTAATCCTGAACTTCTCAAGTGTTTACCATGATGATGGAGGAGGATTAAGGATTATCCAATATCCAAGAGCCTGAGAGAGTAAGACAAAGATCACAAATCTCAACCCAAATGATAAGAGACATGAACCGGTAAAGGCTAAAGGTTACCAATCAAAATTAATCTCAATCAATGAGAGAGAGAGAGAGAGAGAGAGAGAGAGAGAGAGAGAGACTGAATTTAAACCAATAATCAATGAGATTAGCTAATAATGAACATGATTAAATGATAATCTTAATCACATCTCATGATACTGTTAAATAATCAAATCAATCAAAATCGAAACAAAAAGTAATCAAGGAAATACCCTTAATCTTTAACAATGGATTAATTTTTTCGACAGAGATAATCCTAATCTCTACCGGAAAAATTATAAAGACAAATTATTATCCTGATTGTTATTAACAATAAATTTGAAATTCATCATTCGATTCAGTGATTATAATTCATCTAAAGAAGCAAAAAAGTTCAAGTTGATTATCATCAGATGAATATCCATCATGTGAACAGAAAGTGTCATGAAATATCAATTTCTTGCTTGGATTGTAAGTGTAACGTCATGGATAATATATTATCAAGAATCAATCTTATCATTGGAATCAAAGATTTTCCACGGAAAAAAGAAACAAAAAAATACACTGTTGACTTTTTTTCCATGGGAAAACCATAAGTTTCTGTTCAGAATCATGGTATTTTTTTTCTGCTGAATTCAAGATCTTTTCTTTCAGAATGATGGACATCACCATTGATGGTGAAACTTTTCAACCCTTCAAACAACATGAGCAACAACAACAACAACAACAAGTAAATAGACTTGACCATCCCAATGATGGATTCAAGATTGATGAGAAATCAGTTGGAGGGTGAAAAAGGCAGTGGGTGAATCGGCGGAAGAAAAAAATTCATCAGAAGCCTTTCTACCCTGTTCTTCCGGTTCCATAAGGACAAGTCCATTGTCTCGTTTCCGGCGATGCTGAATAGAGGAGATGATAAGATGATGATGAAGAAGAAGCAAAAAAAGTAAGAATACAAAATAAGCTAAAAAAATGAATGTAAAGATAAAGGATGAGAGGGAGGAGTAGGAAAAGGAGGAGAAACTGATTGACCGGATATTGGTCAGTATACATAAAGATGAAAACATTTATCCAAATACTAACAATGAAGATGAAGATGTTAGTTTCAACTCTCGAAGATGAGAAATGAAGACAATGAGTGAGAGAGAGAAAGAGATACAGACAGATAAGGAAAAGAGAATGGAAATAATTTCAATATGAATTCAAGTGACTGAATCAGAGAGATTGATATTATCATCATCTCGATCATCATGTTGATCATGAGGAGCAAAAGATGAGTGGATAAAAGATAAATCAATGTAAAATGATGAGGAAGAAATAATAACAAGATGATATTCATCATCATTCATGAGTAAGTGAGAGAATTTTTTCTCTCATCTTCCAGCCTCCCCACTCTTATTGGAGGAAGAGGAGGAGGAAGATGAATTCACGGAAATTCAATGTAAACATGATGAAAAAATATTTATCATGATTGCAAATGTTGCTCTTGTTACTGTTGCTTTGCATATCAATGTGTTTGTATTGTTACAGTTTTTGCAATAATTTTCTTGGCTTTAGGTTTGAAATCAACATGAAATCAAGGGAAAAGTTTTTTTTGCTGAACTTTGAACAATTTCAATTGAGATGTATTTTAATTTGCAATCGGTTACAATGGTGATGACACAGTGAAAATAAAGGAAATCAAATTGAATCAAATTTGATTGCGAATTGAATAATTATGGCATTGAGATGAGTAGTGAGAAAGAGAGAGAGAGAGAGAGAGAGAGAGAGAGAGAGTCGATCGAAAAACTTTTTTCTTTCTTTTTTCTCATATGAAATAGAGTAAAAGTAAACACGAGATGAATATACAAAAGAAGAAAAAAGTTCTAATGATAAAGATGCGGTGGGTGATCGGAACAGGGGGAGGTTGACGGATTTCTCTCTTGTACTTTGATTGAGACCGAAAAAACCGGAAATTGAATTGCAATTTTTGTTCGAATTTTTCATCCTTGCTCTCTCTCTCTCTCTCTCTCTCTCTCTCTTCTTTCTCTTCTCTGTCTATTTTGTTACAAAGGTGATTTGAATAATCTGAAATGAGCAATAACTTAAAGTAAAAGTTATCTCCATGGGGAGAGATGATGATGAAGGTGGAAGATGAAGAGGAGGAATGATGATGAAGATGGTAAAAGAGGGAGAAAGTAGTAAGAGGAGGAAGATGAATGAAAAGATGATTCATGAATTGAATTATTGATAGAGAGAAGAGAAAGTGAAGAAAGACAATGAAGGAAAAATGATGAAGATGATGATTTTTTTTTCTTTTTCCCTGTTCATTGAATTATTCATCATCGATGGCTTTTTATTGGGTTATTGTATTTAAAGTTAAGCTTAAATGGCTAAAGCTTAGGTGAAGCTAAGGCACGCGAAAGAATCACGCCCAAAACCCACCCCACCCTCTCTCTTCATCATCATCATCATCATTTTTATCACTTGATCAATAAGTCATCTCATTATTATCATCGTATCGTATTTGTTTTCACCAAATGAATGATTAACTAATCATTTTGATTTGCAAAATTGATGCAAAAACCTTTGAGTTTTTAATCAAGTGATTCAATATCATTATCATCATCATCATCTTGAGAAGAGGATGATAAGAATGATGATGATGATGATGATGAGTCTATTTAATCAAATGGTACATTTAATCTGCAAGTTAAACTAAATCAGTTTTATCATTATAATCTTCAATGAACCAAATCATCACAAAGTACAGTTATATTTAGTTAATGAAAGTGTAAGTGAAACTTTTTCATCATCGCAATCAATTGATTATCAGAAAGCAATTCAATTGGTAACTAATAATAGACATTTATTTGCATTTACATTATACTGTTGAATTTGTATTAATATTTATCACAAACGATACCATTGAAAATATAATATCTACATGTTGTAATCATGATAAGTAATCATCTAAATATAAGTTAATGAATTGTTAGAGATGATGATATAACCTTTGCAACATACTGATACCAATGAATTGTTACCTTGTATCATCTTCATCTTCATCTTCATCTTCATCTACATTATCATGCTCGATTCCATTGGAAGTTGAAGGTTACAAAAATCAAGATGCTCAAGTATCATCATCATAAGGTTGAAGATGAGGATGAAAATGATGATGAAATTAAGGGAAAGGAAGCGGATAAATAGGAGGTGGGAGAGGAAATAGAAATAAATATAATAGACTAACACCAAGGGTGAAAAAAAACTGGTCCATAGTTTATCCTCTCTCGTGAGGCTTATTGATGATCACTAGCCCATCAAATCAAGCTAAATTGCTCATAAAGTATAAACAAGATAGACAGTCGATGATGAGGATGAGGATGAGGATGGAGATGATGAGGTGAATGAGATGATTATGTTGGATGGAAAAGTAAAGGTAACAAGAGAAAGTGAAAGTTTAGATAAAGGTTATATATTGGAAGGTGAAATGCTCTCTCTCTCTCTCTCTCCAGGGCAAAATTCTGGCAACTGAGTAACTGATATGATTCAGAATTGTTATCATGAAATTATCGTCATCTTTTTTTTTCCTGGGAAAAAGATTCTTCCATCTTCATTATCTCATCTTTATTTTCATATCAATAAATTCATTCTGAATGAAAGGTTCATGTTGTATATATGAATTTAGAGTGAGAGAGATGAAAACATTGTTACATTGTAATATTTTCACCTTAATCATTATCATCTGAATATGATCAAAATTCATCTGATTGAAAATCATGATATCGATTCAAATGTTGATACACTTTTCATGATAAAGGAATAACAAAAAAGTTCAATGTGTTATAAGGGTAATAAGATTTTATTATTATCAAATTGTATTATGGTAAATAGGATTACCCTGTATATATATATACATGTGAATGAATGAATTGGTGATCAACACTCTCAACATGATGAATAATATTTCAGGGTGAAAAAAAGTTCTGATAAAATTCAGATACAAATCTCAATATAAATGATAACAAGTTTCTATCATTTGATATTCAAAATCCATCATGAACCATTAGGTTAATAAGATTCAGATTAAATTCATAATTAACTGAGTGAAACTTTTCAATTAAATTAAATTTCCTTTCAATCTCACATGAACAACAATTCAAATCACTTAATCGGCTAATTAGATTTTCCTGGAAAAAAGTGTTAATTGTTAAGTAATACTAATATTCAACTGATAATCAAATTGACCAATTTCTTAATTACCAAAACTCATTCAAAGTAATTGAAAGCAAAAACTTTAATTGTTATGATTGTTTAGCCACAGAAAATCAGAAACAATTTAAATTGTTACAACAGTTAACAATTGGACTAAACAAAATGCAAAGAATGCAATTAAGTTTAATTTACATTTTTGCACAACAATCAAAAAAACAAATTCTCGCCAATTTAAATTGTCTGCAATCAACATACACAAATTACAATTGAAATTAAACAAATACAATAGTAAAAGTCAAGTAATCAACAATCAACAATCAACAAAAAAAAACCACCAAATTAAATAGCTCCAAGTATTATGATAATAACGATAACATGTTAACATGCAAAGGTACAAGATTTTTTTATAAGGTAATATAATAAGTGTCACATTGCAAATGATAATGATGATGATGATAATGACAATAATCACCATCATCATCATCATCATAATGATTGTGATTTTGAAAAGAGTTTGCAAAAGATAATCAGTGAAAATGAATTCAAGAGTGAGTGAGAGAGAGCCTGAGATTAAAGCTGATGCTGATTAAGATGATTATATTGATGAGACTCACCATGAATAGACAATGTTAAGATAGTATCGAGATGATGATAATGATGATAATCATCAGCGAGAGTAAAATATTAGATAATGAGGATGATTCTGGTCACAGAAACTTTTCTAAAAGATGAAGATAAACATATTTTACTCTCTTTCTCTCTCTCTCTCTCTCTCTCTCCATCTCCTTCTGGTTCATCATCATCATTATCTCCATCTTCCTCTTCATCTTTCCCACTCTCCACCTCATCCTTTTGTCAAACAATAGACTAGAACTTTTTTTTGCATCCACAGCAAAATAGGAAAACAAAACTGCAATACAAAAGGTTTTGAGGGAACGAATGAAAAAAAAAATGAATCTTGAAGATCCGTTGGTTAACCAGTAACAAGGTGAGATTATTAAAGCTCAAACTTTACAAACCAGGCTACTAAACAGTAATCTAGACAAAGGTCAAGCTTTAGATAATTGTGATGATGACCAAAGAAAAGGTAATAGTTTGAAGAGATGAAAAGAAACGTAAAAAAAAAATGTAGAAATAAAATTTTTGTTTAATGTGAAATGAACACGAAAATTGTACTGTAAACAGTTGAGAATTGAGAGTTTGATGAACATCAATAGGGAGAGTGACCACTGGTGATGATAATGATAATAATAATGATAGTAATCATCATCATCATCAAATGATCAACAACAAGGTCTAAACAAAATGTTGATGATTCAGGATGATGATAAAAAAGAGAAGCCAAATTTTATTCCTATTGCGATAATTTAGATCTCTCTCTCTCTCTCTCTCTCTCTCTCTCTCTCTCTCATGTAATCATCTAAATCAAGGTAGGTAATAATTCTGGGGATAATTTCAAATCTAATTTCAAAAGATAATCTGGTTTAATCTTTGTTATAATATTAATACGAGTTAAGCTTTCTTTTTGTATTGGCTACTATTTTTTGCTGTACCTTGTTCGTGATCACAATTGACCACAACATTAATATTAACAAAAGTTATTTCAACATTGATTTACTATTTGTACTGGTCAACCTGACCAACAGAATCATGATTTTGGTCTACCTGTTGTTAGCCCTGTAACCTCATTTATATTACCTGAAAAAAAATGAGAAATTTTCATGTAGAAATTAAATTAATATAACAATCAAATATTACAATTGGAAACTGATTGTATCAGATGAAATTAACTATTGGAAAAAGACAATTAAAGATTAATCATATTGATTATCAACTTTTTTTCTTATTTTACTTTTCTATCGCTAATTGTTGTCAACAATTTAATTGTGATTAGTTTTGTTTGGATTTTTGGTGTTAATTGTTCATTTCGTAATCTTTGATTAGTGTGACAATCAATAATTAAGATAATGATAGATTAAGACTTGTAATTGACAATTAAATAGTATTTAAATTATGTGTTTGTGTTAATTTTGGCAACAATTAAGTTAATCTCTTTTTTTTATTATTTCTTACTTTGAATATCATTGATTAGTCTTAATTTGAAATTCATTTGAAATTTAATTAATAGTGAAAAAGCAATTCAATCTCAATCCAATTGACCTGAGGCAATCAATGGGAAATAATGAAAAACGATTAAGGTAAATTATTAATTGTAAATAAATTAGACACACTGATAATGATTAAGGAAAAGTTTTATCATCTGTCTCATCATCATCATCATCTTAATCAACTAAATCCTTTTGAAAACAGAACTTTTAATTCAATTGAATTGGTTAACAATTAATGATAATAGACTAGATTAAGTTAATTATAACCTTTGATGATGATTTAATAGCCTAAAGGAGTCAATTCATTTAGATAACCACATAATAGTGATCAAGAAAAACAACCATTTTTTACCCAAACAATCAACTAATTGCGATCATCATTATCTTAATCATTAACACTTAACAACTAAACTGAAGTAAACAATTGCCAAAGTGATGATCATCAAAAGTGATAAATTAACTTTCAAATGATAATCTAAACTAAATTACCAATCAAATCGATTGCTAATCAACCTGATTTATTATTATGCTACTTGTTCATTTATCTCATAATTTGGATTACAATTTAAACTAATCACTAAAAGTGAATCTCTACTAAATAACATTAACCGAATCGAAAAAATCGAAAAAAAAAGTTTGTTGACAACTTGGACTTTCGAACGATAAACTTTCTCGAATATCAAGATTATCGAACTGTTGTTTTCTCTGATCATTCTTATAATATAATCCGATATTTCCAATGATTATTTCAGATGAAAATGATTCCAAGAAAAGTATAGTAAAAGTATCGATAAAACATGAATTCTAAATTGTCGGATTTTCGTGATCAGCTTATTTACCAGTGATTCTTTTAAAGAAAATGTTAGAAAAGAATAAAGAAAAAAAAGATAATTCCAAGCTCATCTTCATCTTCATCTCCATCATCATCTCCATTTGCAATTACCTTTCCTATGAAATTTGCATTAATATTACTTGATGATAGGAAGCAAATAAAACAAAACTACATTTCAATTTGAAAGATGAAGCCAAAAGCTAAAAATCAATTGAAAGAATTACCTTTTTTGTTAAATGATTACAGTTAAACTCTAATAAATACATTGATATCATTTACCTGTGTGTGTTCATGATGAGAGCCGAAAGACAATCAGGTAAGAGGGTAAATATAATAGGATGAAAATTCATACGATTCAATAATATCAAAGGTACGTGTATTTTGAACGGGATTAAGGCCAAACCTTAATTTAAACATGTTCATCCATAGAGAGAATTGGAAATCTTTGTAATATTTATAATACAAAGAAATGAGAAAACCTCATGTTCACCTTAAGTAATTACCTACATATCGTATACACACAATTTAGGTGCAGTTCATTGATGAACAATTTAATTTTCTTCTGTTAACAATCAACAATCAAGGCGTGGGCAGGTCAATTTAATTGTTATCCTAATCATTACAATTTAAAAGCAAAATTTTTCTTTCTACTTTTCTCATTCATCTCATCACATTTAAATTAAATCTTAAATCAAAATTTTGGGTTAAAAAGTTTTCATTTATTGCGAAAAAGCTTTCCCAATGATTATATGATTTTTTTTTTGCATTTTAATTGTGATTAATTAATTTTAATTGTTGCTCTTTTCCTTTTCCTTTTCCTTTTTCTTGTTGTTATTTTACTTTTCATCCTATTAATTGTTAATTGTTGATATATAAATTACTGTGGTTGCTCATGGTATCATCATGATTGATTAAAGTTAATTGTTCAACTTGAATAACAATTGAATTTGATTGTTATCAAAGTTTAACTATTAATAATAATAATATTTTCATGATTAACTTTTTGATTGTTGTTTAACTTTTTATTTATTTCAATCTTTCATCATTTACCTTAATTATCTTGATTATCAAATCATTTAATCAATGTGATTAATTAATGATCTAATCAATCATCGGGATAATATACAAAAAATATATTAAATATTATCAAATCAGTTGCACAGAAACTGATTTAATCTAATTTCCTTGTCATTGGGATTATCATTATTTGATTAGTTAATTATTAATGATACAGAACAATCAATGATTACCAATTATAATCAACCTAATTGATGACAATTAACAATAAAAAAATTAAACGTAACTATGAAAAATATAATTTCCAATGATAATCAACAATTTTGATGATAAAGATGATCAATTGATGGACAATTTTAATCAAATCAAAAGTCTAATTGAAAGGTGTGTTCATTATTGGTTATTAATCAACAAGGATAATCAAGTTAATCAGAAAACTTTTCATTATTATTAGTTAATAAAACTAAAAGTTTCATTTCAATCTCAGGTAACTTTTCATATTCATCATTAATTATATCATTTACCTGGATTCTAATCACCATGATGATAATGGTAACCCTAAAATCGGTAAGGAGGGACTAAGATAAATGGTAAACTTATATTCAATGTCCCTCCCTCATTTCATATTAACATTTGGGTGTGGCCCTTGGTACAATTTCCGGTGTATCCTGTTGTATAATCGTAGCCTGATGATGATGATGATGATGATGATGATAAGGATGATAGTTTATCAAATATTTCGCATCTCCTTTTATCTTCCTCTTACCTGTGTGTGTGTGCATTGAATTAACAATGTTACCAACTAATGGTTAACTTTAATTACTTTATTGTTGTTGTAATTAAGGTTTAATTTTTTTTATCTTATTAATTTGTTTTCCTTTTATTTTCATTACAATTTTGATTCATCATAATTACTGGTCAATTGATTAATTTAATTATTATTATGTAATCAATTAATTATTATCCTGTGTTTGTGTGTTAATCTGATTGATCATTTGATTAGTAGTAGTTGATTATAATTTGTATTTGTTTGTATTATATAAATTAATAGATTCTTATATAATCTTAATTGTTGCCCAAATATTAATAATTATTGTAATTGTTTTAGTATCTTAATCAATTTGAATGTTTCATTGATCGTAGGATATTATTTTGATTAGTGATTAATTAATTGCTTCTTTTTAGGTTGATTTACCTCTCTAGATTTAAGATGATTAATTGAACAAATGAAAAATTGTCTTACATTAGCTGAGTAACAATTAATTAATTGTTATCATTGAAAAAGAGAAGACAATTAATATTATCTTCCATTGTTATGAATTAACCTTTAGATTTTTTTTCTTCTTGGTTTTCAGGCTTAATCATCAAGCTAATCATTAATAATCAAGTCTCTTAACCTTTACCTAAATGATGATAATGGTAACAATTAACTTGATAATGATAATAATAATTATGAAGATGATGATGATGTTGATGATGATAATGAATGATGACTGAAACCAGATAAAGGATTAATATGTGAATAGGATTTCAAGCCAAAAGTTTTCCATGTTGTTTATTAAACCTCAATGATAATCGTTTTAATAACAATGACAATTAAGACATTACAATGATACAATTAGACTCTCGTCAAGGTCTGTGACAGTTTCCCGAATATGATAAT
Source organism: Panonychus citri (assembly GCF_014898815.1). NCBI lineage: Eukaryota > Metazoa > Arthropoda > Arachnida > Trombidiformes > Tetranychidae > Panonychus > Panonychus citri. The sequence continues at coordinate 1,383,213 of NW_026515516.1, read as the reverse complement.
CATCAACTAATTAAGATAATTATGAGAGGGAGAGATTGAGAGGCTAAAGGGTTGGTAATAAGTAGCAATTACATATTTTATCCTCATCCTCATCTTCATCATTTGTCAAAATTTTCTCTCTCTCTCTCATCCTTTGAGATGAAATTGTTTTCATGGGTTTACCTTGTTGGTAATCATTTCAATAGCATCTTAATACAATATAATCATGTAGTTTGAATTAGTCTTGAGGATGAAGATGTCATGTTATTATTATGACAATTATTATCATTATCTTTCACTTGGTGATGAAGATGATGAGGATGATAACAGGAAGGAGTATTAAAGGGTTGATGGGATGAAGATGATTTCTGAAGTTTATCAGTTTTTTTTTCTTCTTCTTCTGGGTGATGACGATGATGATATTTGGTGAGAAGATGATGATTATATACTGCCAAAAGTAAAAGGAAATGGGAGCATCAGGGTGAGAGGAAAAAAGTGAAAGAGTGTAATCTATGAATAGAAGTGAGAGAGAGAGAGAAAAAAAAATTATCTTTGTCATTGACTATTCATTAACATGGTAATTAATGAAAAAGAAGATTTTTTCTCCTTCAACCTTCAAAGGTGAATAGAAAATTAATTGGTTGATTATCATGAAGATGATAAAGGTGATGATGATGATTATGATGAACATTGAAAACTCTTTGATTTAGAAAATATTCTTTTCTTTTTTCATCTTCTCTTCCTCATCACCTTCTCCCTCCTTTTCCTCATCATCTTTATCACCTTCGTCTTCTTATTATTATTATTTCTCCTTCTCATTAAATGTTATCATCATTATCTTCATATTGAGACAATTAATTATCATCATCAACCATAAATTTTGCTGATACAATGATAACTCTGAATGAATATTGAACTGGAAATAGAATGGAAAACTTTTCGATAACTTTTGAATCAAATGCTACAGTTTTCAGAACTTTTTCTTGTTTTATTAAACCTCTGATTCTAATTCAATCATATTGATACTTTATCTTAATCAACTTAAATGAAGTTATTAAAGAAAATACAAAATAAGATTAACCAGAAAAGGATTAACACCCAAGGGGATTTATACATATATAAAGTTATCATTATGATTACATGATAATCAACAATAAACAATAATATTAGATGAAAATTTTTCCCTGATATTTTTTGCTATTCAATTTGAAATCCTGTTAACATGATATTAAATTGTTTTCATGATTACCATGGGCAACAATTGGATTTAATCAGTAATTTTAACTATTAATATTATTACAAGATGAAAAATAAAAACCTCTCTTATTTTTCCTGATAATATGATTAAATTTGCTGAATTTTGTTCATCATCATTTATACATAATCGTAACCTGAAACAATTTATTAATCTGATAATAGGTTTAAATGATTTGATACTCATTTCAAATGATAATCATCATCAACAATATGATTATCAATTTATGGTAATCAAATTAATGGCTTATATATTGTGATTAAAATATTATTTTCTCAATAGATTAATGATTAAATTATATTATCACTATTAAGGTCAATAGGGTTTCCCAACACTTGAAACTTTTTAGTCTGATAATTGTGATTCAATTTAAATCAATGATAACAACATTAACAGCAATTAAATCAAATTGTTGCTGTTTCTTGGTGTTCACAAAAATCAAATCGGATTACAATCAATTAATATCATTATTAAATCAATGTAAATAGAGTAATAATTTTAATCACTTTATTGTTAACTTGATTAGTTGATTTAACTTTTTGTTTTTTTTTTCGTTATTCTAATCAACTTGAAGTTTCTTGGGTTCGAACGGTAATTTAATCACTTTTCAATGGTGAATATGATTAATTAATTATCGAGATTATATTTTCAAGTGAAATTAAAAGGAAAGATCAACAGTTAATCGGTGAAAATTGAGAAAAAAACTCTCAAGTGATCAATTGAAGTTTATCCTTCGAGTTTGAACATTTTTCTTACACTCGAAAGTCCAATGAGATTATGAGAGAAAAAAAAATATAATCAGAATAAGAAAAAGTTTAATCTTCGAATTTAATTCTCGAGGAAAAAGAAATAGAAAAGAATAAGTTGTAAATCTAATTCGAGAAAAGAAATGAGATTTATCGAGAAAAAGAAAAGACAAAAGTTCTCATCTAATATTGACTTTCATTCAAATGTCCAAAAGTTGAATTGAATTTCCAAAGATAACTGATGAAATTGTCATGATAAAAGTTGTAATGAGACAACAAATGGAATCAGAACTTTTCGTGAAAGTTAAGACGAGGGAAGATTTTAAATTTCCAATCACTGAATTACTAATGAAATGAGAATCTGTGGAAATACAAAGTAGTTTGTTCATGTAATAAATTCCCCATGAAAGGTGAATAAAAAATTAACCAGTAATTTGTGACAGTAAATCACAATGATTATGATCAGTTGATTGTCTACAATTTAAGTGTAAATGTAAATAAAATTTAGGAAGAAAAGTTTTTAATCTTTAACATGTTTTACATTTTCATTCATTTACTTTTATCATGGAAAACATTTCAATGAAATTACCACCACATCATCACCATGAATTTATTCAGATTCACTACTGATCTCTCTCTCTCTCTCTCTCTCTCTCTCTCTTGTTCCTGTAATTGATTGAGTAAATAATTTAATTCACTTGAAACACCAACAGTGAATTAAATTTGACTTTTTTTCTCTTCTTCTTCTATTTCATGATGAAACTTTATCAAGGTGTAGACACTGAACTTTTGTTAGATAATATAAGATGAAAACTTTTCTTCCTTTTCTCCTTTTGTGTTAAATTGAAATTTGATTAACTCCATTGAAGCTCTCAGGTGATATTATATTTACATGTAATTACAATTATCATGATAGTGATAGAGTAATTCAACTGAATTAACTCCGTGTAACTGAAACTCCAACTCAACGATTTAAATATCAAACTTTTTTTTTAAATCAAATTTAAAGATTAAAGTTAATTGCGAATCATTTACATTTCTTAACTTTACAATCTCAACCAGAATTTAGAATTTATCAAATTTCTAGACGTTTTATTTATTTTTCTACTTTCAACTTATTCATTCCAAATGAATACTCTGAATAATAATCATCATCTTCACCTATTGAATTCTGAGCATATTCACCCAATTACCATGAACAGAATTAAGAAAACTGTGAAAAATAATCTGTAATAATTATCCGATTAACTTTCAATTCAGAACTTTTATCTCAACCAAACTATTAATAGTTTTCAGTTTTTTTTTGGTGTTTCATCATGAAAATTATTCCTTTACCTGAATTATTTTGTAATCGTTGGAATAAGAAATTGATAAACTTTATATATATTCAACTAAAGGTCATTCGAAGGTCAAATAATATATTTAGTCACGTGAAAGTTTCAGATTCAGACCATTGAATGACCTGAGCTTCAGAATGTAAAATTTTGGTTACAATCAAGTGTAAGAATTGATAATTTTGGTTGATTTCTTGATATTACCAAGAGAAACTGATTAACTGTATCACATTTGAATTTGATTAATCAATTTTCACACTTTTATCATCTCGGTTAATTAAATATTCATCGCTCCAAATTATTGATGAATTGACCAGAAAATTGTATTAAATTCATGAACATTATTATTCATGATTCAACTTTGCAATGGATTAATTTATTAATCACAATTAATGGGTGAAAATGTTTCATAACAATTAACCAAATATTACAAGTGTTTATGTTTTTTTTGGTTCAGATGTTTAATTAACCAGAGATTTAATAATTTATTTGAATGAATAATTAAATCAAATGTCATGGAAATTTTTTCAAATTCATTTGAATAACTAATCAACAAAGTTCATTCAACATGTTGGATCAATTCATGATTATGAATTTATCATGTGATTGGGTCATAATGGTTGACATTAGTGTAGGGCAAGATATTGGTTCAAGGAAGTGGGTTAGGTGTGGGTGTTGTTGTTGTAGTTTCATGGTGGGAAAAAGTTGAGAGTGGAAGAGGATTTTCAGGGTGAGATTGAACAGTAAATCCTTTGATTTTAAGGTTTTTATTTCCTTGTGATTTTCTTTGAGAAAAGATATAAAAAAAGTTCTGATCCATTTTTGTTGAGAATTTTTTTTTCTTCATCTTTTCTATTTCTTTTTTCAATACAAATATTACATTATTAGAGTAAAAGAGGAAGATGATAAAGGAAAGAGAGTGATGATAAAGATGAAAGTGATGATTGAAACAAGAAATCATCATTGAACTTTTCTGGGTCTCTCTTTGTTTGTAAAGATCTCAGGGATGGAAGTACGAAGATGAGCCAAAGATAGATAAAGATGGAAAGAAAGAAAGAAAGAAAGAAAGAAAGAAAGAAAGAAAGAAAGAAAGAAAGAAAGAAAGAAAGAGAAAACTCATTACTTTCGAAAGAAAAAAGTTCGATTTTTTTCTTATTTATCACTCACAAAAGATAAAGATGAAATAAAGAAGAGGTGATGAGGATGATCAAACGAGAGAGAGAGAGAGAGAGAGAGAGAGAGAGAGAGAAGTTGAAGATGAAAAAGTAAAGGGAAAGAGGAGAAATAGTGAGAATCTTCATTGAGAGTATATCAGAATTGAAGAGAAACCCTTTTCTCTTTAGATTTTCATTTCGAAAATGAAAGTTTTCACTCATTTCGAACTCACGAAGTCAGAGAAAGAGAGAGAGAATAAAATTCTGAGTGAAGATGATGAGAATCTCCATTAGGAGATGATACGATTTCCAATTGATCAATGATTTTAAAAACTTTTTTCTTCACATGGATGAGATATTTTTGTAAAAACTCAGGTTCATCTTCATCATTATGATGAAATCAATAATCACTTCATGTTTTTTCATTGAAAAAAAGTCAAGGGAAACTTGAGTTAACTTTTGAAACCTTTTGATTCATTGAGAGACTTGAGTGTTTATCATGAATCAACTTGATCCACTCTCACCTATTATTAATCTCTTATCACTAGAAATTCAGTTGATGAAAATGAACAAAAGAGAAACTCATTATCATCATGTTAACAATAAAACATCATATCAACAGCAACAATTAAAACCAATTAAATGATTCTGTTCTTCAAGTGAGAAAAAAAAATACTCACATACACACACACGTAATTGTAATAGGTATCAATGAAAGGTTATCACCAAGTGAGATTTGATCCTTCCCTGGATACACAATGTTCAACAATGAGGATCCAAGTAGCAAAAGTAAAGTTAATTGTCAAATCTGGTTAAAGGTGATAATCAATACCATTGATAGATGTCACCTAATATTTCCTGTTCCAACAAGATAACCAATAATAATGAGATCGAAAAGATAAAGTCCAACTATTATCATTCTAACGTAGCTTCACAAACAGCCTTTAATTGTCAAGATATTATTCAAGCAAAATCAGTATAATAAAACACGAAGATCAATCAACATGACTACAATATTCCGTTGAATAGCACCGAAATTCTCAAGGTCATTCTGGTCGTTACTTAGTACAAACTTACATAATGGATACAATACAAGATAATTTAAGGCTGTGATGGGGTTGACCAAATTTTACTATTTTATGTTCATAATCTTGAGCCAATCCAAAGAAATTAGAATGACATTTGTATGTCAAAATGACCTGAATGACCTTGAGAATTCAGCTGACACAAGTGTTTTTTTCTCAATGATATGAATATTCTGACTTAATCGTCGAAAGAAAATTGGTAATTTTCAGATTCCAGATTTTTCAGCGCATTTCAGGTCAAAACGTACCTGCTACCGTACTGTTGTAAGTCCGATAGAAAATTTGTTAACCATTCTTCGCGAATCTAATGACCCAATCAACAGTTCCGACTCCAAATGGAGTCGGAAAAAACGCCAAAATCACCAAACCGACTCCATTTGGAGTCGGAAGCTGTTTGGATGCGTTCCGATTCATAAAATTAGATTTTTTTTTCTTAAAATGAAAATAAAGTCGAAAATTTATGAATGAAAAATTCGAAAGAATATAAATTTATTGTGATATATATCAATTTTAACTGAAACAAGTTGGATCAAATATCATTGAAACAAGTTCATCTTCACTTTTGTCATTATTATCAGAATTTTTGTCTTTAGTAATATTCTTGTTCTTGTTACAAAGTTCTTTTGTCAATTTTTCTCGAATCTTGAATTCTAATGAATCGTCATATTCCATGATTTTCGATTTTCGAAGAATATGTTCTGTAAGAGAAAGACCTTAATCATTAGAAAAACTGTTTTATTAATTTGATTAAATTCTAATTTTTAAGAATTTTGTTCTTAATATTAGAATATTTTCCAAAAATCTACTGACCGATGAGAGCTTTCACACGTTCGTGTCCGCGAATAATATCAAAGTCTCCAGAGAAAGGTCCTCCCAATGGATCTTTGAAACCAAAGATAAATGGGAGTGGGAATTTTTTGTGACTTTTTTCGTCTTTAGATTTCAAAAATTCTTGAATCTTATTCTCATCAATGTGTTTTTTACCTAAAGTAGCATTAGTATAATATTCCTTTGGAAAGCATTTATTTACAATTTGGTAAGCAAACGAGAATGGATTACCTTTAGCACACACAGCGGCAGTGCGATATTTATCAAGAGGAAGTTCTAATTTTCCTTCGATAAATATCTTATTCAAATGTTTCTGCTTGTAAGTTTTATCTTCCTGAGAAACTTTAGTTACAAACTCATCTTTCTGCTCACTTTTTTCTTCAATAACTAAATATAAATCTGCAATGATATCAATAACTGAAGATAGAGTTGAATAAACATCTAAAGGAGTCATCAATTTTTTCTTTTCCAGCAATTGGTTTACGTTTACTTTAAGTCTCTGATACTTTTCACTTGAGTCAGAATTTTGTGAAAATCTTTTCTCATCGATTGGATCATCATTTTATCAGCATTTTCAATTCTTCTTTGTCTGAATAATCATCAGACTGGCCTCCGTCACTAGCAACTCTTTCTTTTCTTCTTGGAGACTTGTTTTCTTTTGAATCTTTTCTCTTGATTGGAGCCTCCATCTCTTCTAGATCCATAATGTCATCTTCATCATCACTTGAAGTTATTCCATTTTTGTTTGCAAGTTTCTTTTAGGTATATTTGAATACTTTTCTCTTTAACATTTGCAATGAAATTTTGTATTCTTCTTGGTCCATGACTGTTTGAATTGAAGCTCAAACTTTCCATCCAATGGCTTGTGCTGGATGAAACAGTTTTCACTAGCACACTTTACCATAGTAAGACAATCTCGCCATTCTGGATTTTCTTTTACTGAACTTTCAAGACTTATTTTAAATCTATAGGAGTTACTACTCATAAGAATAAATTTTCAATTAGAGAAGATAATTAACGAAACCATTTAATAAGGATACTCACTTCCTGAAGCGATGATTTGACCTTGAATCCATTTACCACCAAGGAAAATTTCAAAAACATTAGCGAGATTATCAAAATAGTCATTAAACGGAAGAGAAAACCAAATTCAGTGAACTTTGATTCACCAACATTAATGAGCACTGGCTGTTTAATTACTTTATAATTCTTGTCCGAAATATATGGCAGGAAAACAACATGTATATATCCTTGTTTATTGAGCTTTGTAAGATTTATCTCCAACTCTTTTGAATTTGATTCACTTCCTTTAAACAATTCTATTCTGGTTCTTTCAACTTTTACTTTTAATTACTGGGAATGATGATGAATGCTGAGGCACTTTTGTTTTTTTGAATTCACAATTTGAGGAGTAACTGAAAACTGGCGTAAGCTAGAAAGAGACATTTTCACATTTGAACAAAAATTGAAACATTTCTACTAAAGGTAAGATTTAAATAGGTAAATTTGAAAAGTCTAAACTGGAAACGGAAATGATTTCCCAAAAGAATTTTATTCAAAAAAATTAATGACTCTGAAAGTTGAAAAAACCTCTTACATATTTAGGTAATTTTCTAAGTTTTTTCACTCAGCATTTGTGATTGGCTGAAAATTGATTAAACCAAGTTTATACACTTGTTGTTGTCATGTGGGGTTAGTAAAGAAAAGGGGAAAGAATCATTTGGAAAGGTCAAACAAGTCTTGACTTGTGAACAAAAGTTGATCAAGTTTTCATTTTGATACACAAAAAATTACGAAACTTTCTTTTTATCTGATGAAAAGTAATGGAAAATGAAAAATTAAAAATTTAACTTGATGTATCAAGATTAAATTCAAATCAACTTTTGTTGAAAAAAAATTCAGATTATTAGAAAAATTCAGAAAATTGTAGAAAAAAATTCGATTTTGTGAAGAAATGATTCGAAATCAAAGGAAATTATTCCGAGGTATCAGGATTAATTCGCTTGATTAGCGAAATGAGATTCGGATTTTCTAGAATCATTTTCAATTGATCTGAAGCTATTCCAGCTAAAGCTAGAGATGATCTCATATCAATTACTTCATGTTCATAGGTAGATTTCTCAGGTGGAACAGATTCGGGTTGTTTAGGTAACGCCTGAGTCAAAGGATAATTTTCAACGGTATTTAAAGTTTTACTTATTTGTTCAGATGAATTTTGTTGAGCTGATGTTGATGGTTGATGAGCCAACTCATTTGATGAATTCAGCTTGAGTCTGCTCGTTGTCAATGTCAAGTTTACTTTTTTCCTTTTGGATCAATGAACTGCGATAAATATCTTTTCTTGAAGTAGCTGCATCTTTTCCACTTTCACTTGAAGTTCGACTAGCTACTTCGTTTCGGGCTGCAATTTTATTTTGGGATTCTTGTTTTTCAATCTCTACTTGCTGAAGGGCCAATAATCTTTCAGCTCTCTCTTCCTCAGGAGTAACTTTCATTTGTTCCTCAAGCTGGTCCTCGTCTTCTTGTTCTTTCGTTGGCGATTTTTTCGATGAACACGAAGGATTTTGAACTTCCATTGGTTGACTTTTTTCTTCACATGAAGGTTTCACATTTACCGGCTCCAATATTGATTTAACTTTCTCTTTTCTTTTCATTGTATTTTCTTCATCATTGAGCAATTTCTCCTTCTTCTTCTCATTTTCCTTTTCTTTTCCTTTTTCTTTCTGCTTTTCTCTTTGTCTTTCTCTCTGTCTTTTCTTTCTCCTCTTCTTTTCTTTTCTTTCTCCTCTCCTTTTCTTTTCTTTCTCCTTTTCTCCTTCTTTTCATTTCTTTTATTTCAATTTCATCTGGGAGATCAAGCATTTCGTCATCATTATCGAGATAGTCAATCGGTTCATTAGATGTGTTTGATTTTACTTCAGTCTCATCTTGAGCCTGTTCTTGGTCTTCTCCTTCCTTCAGCTTCCTCTTGATCTTCTTCTTGATCTTCGTCTTGATCATCATCGTCATCAGTTAAAGCTTTGTGTCATCTGCATTACAATCATTATCTTCAACGTTTTCATGAGTGTTGGCTCGCATGACTTGGAGAGCATGAACCAGAATCTTCATAAGCTTGGTAATTTGAATCCTTTCCAGCACTAATATCGACTACTGCAATTGACTTGATACTTGCGTCATCGTCACTAATAGGCTCGCAATATTCATTGTCTTTCTTTACTTTACATGTATCTGATATATCTTCAGAATAATCGTCAATCTCTTGCTTGATTGGCTGTTTTGTTTTTATTCTTGACTTGACGTAACATAGAGCCTTAGCGAGATTGCTTGCAAGCAGCTTCTCCATTGCATTATTGTAAGTCAACTTCCCTGACTTACGGACTACATGATCTGGAAAATAGTCGAAAAATTTAGAAAATGAATCATTTAAAATTCAAATCATTTGAAATATATAAAAATCTATTCAATTTGAAAAACTTACCATACAAAGCTCTTAGTCTAACGTCGCCAAGATTTTGTTCATATGTACCAGTGCATGGATTTGAATTCGGGTCTTGATAGCTCCAAATCGAGATCAAACCTTTGTTATTGCCAGAGCCTCTAATGGTTACACCAACAATCCAATGTTTAGGGAAAGCAAATTTAGTAATATTGTTGAGAATTACCGTTGGTTCCAATGTATCGGCTTGTCTCGCAGCTTTGATTGCCATTCGGTAACGTTTAATAGGTAGAGGTAAACATCCTTCTAGGAAAATAAATTTACCTTTCACAACTGTAGCATCATCAGATGGTATTATTCTCATCTTTTTAGACTCATCATAAACACTGAGCTTATATTCTGAAGAAGATGGTGAGAAAGCAGACGTTTGAAAATTGTTTGTAATTTTCTCGTTCATTGTTTCCAATACTTTGATAATTTCAAGGCCAAAAACCTGAATACTGGCATAGCAAATATTATCCAAAGCTGAATAGAGTTTTTGAAAGTCAACCTCCGAAGGAATCTTTATGTTTAAACTTTCATTTAAGTTGTTGGAAGCTTTCTTTGTCAAATCAAGTGAACACTCTGTGTCTTCGGCGCTTAATGAATCAACTGTTTGGGCTGGTTCTGTTGTAGACTTTGTTGATTTCTTTTCTACCGAACTTGATGAAGCTGCAACACTTGGACTACTTTGAAGTTTTGTCTTACTTTTGAGTTTAGTTTTTTCGCTCTTTTTGTCATTTGATTTCTGAGAAATTTCTTCTTTGTCGCTGAGCTTCAACGCAGTAATTGTGTCAATAACCATGAGAAAATCTTCCTCAGAAACTCTAGGAAGACCTTTACAATCAATCTGTTCCATTTGAAGACAATCGACGTTAAACCAATCAACCAATTTACTTTGGAAATTTTTAAACTGCATTTTTGAAGACATATTGTCAACAAAATATTTATAAGATTGTTTCAAATCTTGAGAATCATCTGAAAAAGAATAAAAATCATTAGAAATTTACCCGTACAATTTAAAGAAAATTACTCACCGGCTATTACAACAGCAAGGGCTGGTAATGGAGGGCAACCCGAAACCAAGACATTGATCAGATTTTTTTTGGAGGTTGAAAGGTTTTTCAGATCTTTTGGAATCATTTCATCTTTTACCTTGAAAACAAATGAAACTGTTTTTTCCTTTAAAATACGATCTCTTACACGAACTATGGCAACAACTAATTTCTCACCCATCATGAGATTAAAAAATGAACCGATGAGTGTACACTGATTGGGAATAACTCTTTTTAGTCGGGGAGTAAAAGGTGTTATAAGTCGAACAGTATATTTTTTTCTTTTAAATTTGTTTTCCATACAAAGTAAGAAGAAAATTAAAACAAAATTTAACAAAATAAAACAATTTATGAGAACAATAAATACAATTTAACAATTTAAAAGTCTTATCAAAAAAGGAAATTGAAAATTGATTAAATTCTACGCTTTTTTAATTGGCTGTTTCAGTTACGTTGCCATGGAGACAAGTTTCCATAGAGAACAAACAAAATATTCTATTCTTTTTCATGTCACGTGACAACAATGTGTTTCCTCTTTAAATATATTTGACTAAGCGCTTAATTTTTAGATTATTTAGTTTTCTATTTAAAGTAAATTGTGTTCATTGATTTATACAAAGTGATTAATTATTTGTTTGTTTATTATTTCAATGAGTAATCAGAGAAACATTCTACGTCGTTTTAAAAGACGAAATGAATACAATCAAGATTTATATTTATTCAATTTGAATGATTCTCAAGATGAGTTTAGTGACTCAAACTCTCAAATAAGTGAAAAGAGTCTGGGATCAACTTCCAGTGAAGATCATTTCTCATCTAGTTCCACAGATGATGATTCTTTTTCTCGCGAAATCGTTAAACCATCAAAGAAAGAATATTGTGAAGTGTTACTAGCCACTCTTCTATCTCATGCTGGCCTCAATTTAACATCATGTGAAATTGCCGTCAATCTATTCAACAGTTTCAGTACTAGATATTCGTCATCCCCTGTTGTCTTACCAAGTGTAAGATACTATTGGGATTCGAAATCTAAACAGAATGAAGTTAACTGTTATATTCTTTGTGAAAGTAATCACTCTCATGGACCATATTCAGGCGAGCCGAAGCTGTATGAATCATTTCAGTGCCATGACCAGCTAATCAAGCCTGATCTAAAGAAACATGACTTTTTTCTCCATTCACCATTGAGAAAGCAGCTTGAAAAAATTCTAACAAATTTACCAGCTAATTGTTGGATGGATGAAGAAAATCTTTCAACCGACGTTTCAAATTCTTCCCAAGCTAGAAACGTTAAGAAAATTTTCTAGAAAGTGGGATAAAAGGATGACACTAACAATCCATGCTGATGAAGTTGCTGTTGGTAAAAGTACTAATGTGAAAATTTTTCCAATTTTTTCACAATTAATGAAATGAAATTCGAATTTCGTAGAAAATTTTTCTTTCTCGTAGGAATATTTATCGGAAAGAAAAAACCTCCTGTTGAGTGTTATTTAGGTCCTATTGTTGAAGATCTTATTGATCTTTCGCAAAAACCAGTGCATTGGAGTAGAAAAATGACGAATAATATTTATGAATCTTTTTCTGCGACATTTCATCTCATTTGTCTCATCGCTGATGCTCCCATGCGAGCATATCTTAGAAACACCAAACAATATAACCATTTGAATGGATGCGACTGGTGTCTCATCACAGCAACTTCAAATAACAGTGGCGCTAGACTCTATAACAATAAGACACAACGAGAGATTATTGACCTAAAAAGGACTAGACAAGATTTTCTCGATTACAAAAATTATCTTCTAAATCCAATACAATCGTCTCAAAGCCCCAGGTTCAATGGTTTGAACGGAGTCTCACCTCTACTTCTATTAGACGATTTTGATATCGTGAATGGTATTTCCGTAGAGCCGATGCATAGCATTTCTCTAGGAGTCTTCAGAAATTTGTTGATCAAGGGGATTCTTCAACAACACCAATCTACGAGAATCTATTACCGGAATGTTGATCGTTCATTGTGTAAAAATGAACTTAGTTCTCGACTAACTTCTATTTCTGTTCCGTCAGAATTTACTCGTGTTCCTAGAGACTTGGATCAAATCAAGAATTGGAAATCTAGTGAATATGATGCTTTTCTTTCTTACTTTTTTTTCCCTACAACTGCTGGTTTACTGCAATGGAAAATTATCAAACATATGGCAACATTATCCAGAATTTACTTTCTCGCTCACGTTGGTAATGGTTCGGAAAATGAGCTACAAGAGATCAGAAATTTAATTGAAGAGTTTCAATCGGGCGTCTCAAGTTTCTATGGGCCAAATTTTCTATCTTATAACCTCCATATTCTGGCTCACATTTCTGATTCTGTGGCTAATCTTGGACCGAATTCTAATGTGAGTTCATATCCATTGGAGGACTACATGGGAAAAATCAAGAGAAAAGTTCATAGATATTCTCATATTGGACCATCATTGATTCGTTTTTTCATGTGTGATTTCAAGTATAAAGAATTCAAGGCAACAAGATTAAACAAATGGAGTTTATCTGATAAAGAAAAAAGATTTTTTGGCTGCTCAGCTGATCTCGTTTCTCTCACAAAAATCTTCGATTCAAATACAACTTTTTCAACTAGAAGAAAATTGACAGATTTCATCAACGAAAACTTCAATGAATTTCGATACTCTTATGGCTCAAGTTTGGAATATATAAGTTCATTCAAATATCAAGGAAAAAGATATTCAACTTCTTACTATTGTGAAAAGAAAATAAGAGATGATTCTCACATCAAAACCAACGACGGAAAGTTCTACGAGATAAAATATATTGTCGACATCGATTCATCTTTATATCTTTTATGTCATCTTATAATCACGAGTCCAGTTAAAATCAACTACGAAGGAGATACTGGAGTTTTCTCGTTCGAATTGAGCAATATTCATGAGATTAGAAAAGAGTGTGGTGATTTAACAATTGTTAAACTCAGTGAAATATCATCAAAGTTCATACTTGTTAAGAGCAAAGATTTTCATTTCACTTACAGATCAAATTATGTCGTTGAAATGTTTCTCGAAAATAAGTGAAAATAAAGCCAAAACTTCAAGCGACTAAATTCGAAAAAATGAGAAAAAAAGCTATTCGTTCATTCTGGACGCTATTAATGTTCTTTGTTTACATTTTGTGGATCAAGTTTTTAAATCAATTCAATTATTTTTGGTGACAATTCTCTATTTCTTTTCAATTATTTGTGATTATAATTCAATTATTTATTATTCTCTGTGAACTGAATAATCAGTGAAAACAATCAACTAATTGTGAATAAAATCAAAGGTAAGTTTGTGACATTTTCAACGTTTATTTGATCAACATCACTAACATCATTTGATCTTCTTAAAGATGGGCAATATTTTGTTATTTTTCTGGTCAAGTGGAAAATCAAAGGATTCAGAATCTAATCAAAGAAATTAATCATCATAAAGAAAAAGATTCAAATCGTCATGTTTACATGGATTATGATGAAGAATATCCAGAAATGGAAATAGACGAAAAATATGAGCACATGGATTATACGCTTGAGATTGAAAAGATGGATATTCACTTCACGGATCTTGGAATCTATTGAAAAATTTAACCTTCATCAAGAGATCATTTTCACATCTTATTCAACCGACAAAAGTACAATTACAATGAAAGAAACAATCACCAAAACAAAAATTAATTCTCTCAAAAAAATTTCTCATTTAATCGAATTTTTTCAAATCAGCTTTATTTTACTCTCACTATTTTTCTAATGTCTTTTATAAATTTTCCTAACTGTGTGATTTTCTAAGTGCCAATAATCAATTTCCTAGAATATATATGATCTCTTTTTATAAAATTTCTATGATAAATATCAAATTCTATTGTTGAAAAATTGTCAAATTCTGTGATTAAAAGCTTCATTAAGCTCAAAAGTGTTTTCCAATCTACCAGAATTTTTTCATAATTAGTCTTAAGCACAAGAGTTTTTTCGCTTTTTTTAATAATCGCCATTGTATAAAGATGGATTTTTTTCTCTACTTTTGACTTGTTTGGAGTCCAAAATTTTTCATCTAAAATTTTTCTGATTCAAAATGGAGTCGGATTTACCTCCAAAAGCCTCCAAATTTGTTAGTATGTTGATTGGGGAGCGATGTTTCTTATTTTCTTTCATGATACTTTCGAATTAATCGGATATTGACGTTTTCCAGTTTTCTAAATGAAACAATTTCCATAATCAAAGTACAAAGAAAAAACACTTTTAAACTTTCACACTTTATAAATACTTTTACCTTGTTTCGATAAAATAACGAATTGATCAACATTCGATTATATTTCCATACCCTGAATGCTATCTTATTTAGAAGAGTGTAAGTAGTTGCAATTAGAGGTCAATTAGAAAAGAGTTCCAACTCACTATATAGTCACACTTCCACAATTAAAATCTTAGTATTGAAAGATAGATTTTCAACATTTTCTCTCAAATTTTTCGATCCTTATCGAGTAACTTTATACTTCTCAATATCTTATCATATAAGTAAATCGGTTTCGATCTCAACTTTTTTTTTGTCACATCATTTAATCGTAATCATCATCTTTGAAAAGATTATCATTACTTTTCATCAATCAATACAATCAATATTTGATCAATGTGAAGATAATAAAGGTAAATAATCGAGTAACAATCAAATAGGAAATGATATCAAAAGATTAGAAAATTTCTCTCTCTCTCTGTTTCTCAGATGAAAAGACGAATTAGAAAAAAAAGTTTGACCTAAAAAAGCAACGATAAAGTCAATATGATATAACCCGTTTTCTTTGTCCACCAAAGACACGATACAATGAATACAACAATAGTCGATATGAAATATATACAACTCTCAATTCCTCTCCCTATGACCATCCAAGTGGAAACTTTTGTGTCGAACTGTAACTTCACCACCTCTGAATATCAAAAAGAGAGAGAGATTAACATTTTCCAATACAATGTATACATAAATTGCCAATATGTATCCTCGTGTTAATGGTTTTGCTTATTTGTATTCATTGTGACTTCATCATCATCATCACAATGATGCAAAGAAATCATATCTCTCAATGATAACACAGCTCAATTTCGGGTATTATTTTGTTGGCCCTTTGGAGGGATAAAAGTTCACCAGTGAGAAATTCAATTGATAAAAAAAAACCCTTTCGAGTGTGTAACTTAAACTCCTTTGACAATAATACAACAATAACAATCATCATAATCAGTACCATGGGTAATATTATTAATAGTGATGATTATTTTGATGATGATGATGACAAAAAAATTATGATGAGTTTTTTTTTCTTGCATCAACGGATTGTGATAGTTTCTTGTGTTGAAATATCAATGAACAGTTTTTTTTCACGTTCATTCATATGGATAAGATTATTATCTCATTCATCAGATTAGCTTTGATTTCACTTGATTGCTGTAAATGATTTGCAAATACACTGAGAAAAAAGGTTATCATCATTGTAATACAATATCATATTATCATTAATTGTCTGATGATAATAAATCCTAATCGAAACAAACTTTTCTTATATTTTCAAATCGCAATTTAAATTTCCATTTGATTAATGGATTGCAAAAAATATATTATTACACAATTTAATTGTTGATTAGTATGTTATTGTATTACAATATACATATACTCTAGTATATTGCTTGACCAATGGATCCAAGATGAATGTCCAGCAATTGTTGAATTTCATTTCTCTACAACCAATTTAATTGCTCACATGATTCATTTTATTTTTTACCGTTACTTTTTTATTGTCTATGGCAATTATTATTATCCAAGGATATCCAATCAAAGTTATGATATTTTGGTAATAATTTTATTTTATCCTCAATTTTTAGGTTATTTTTTTACTTCGTCAATGTTTTTTTTTGTTACAATTTGATGATTGTTATTGATTGTTTTGCAATTGAATTGCTGGAAATTGTGAATTGTTTGATTGAGCAATTAACAATTTTCCCTCAATCATAATTGATTGTGATATTTTTCAACAGTTATCATCAAACAATAATAAATCTACATACAGTAAACCCAAAGGTCTGTGAAGATAATAATGTACAATATCAATGGTTAATCAACAATAAATGAATATTATTTTCCATCACGAGAGGGAAAACTTAACAAGGCGAATCTGTTGCCGTTACTATCAAATAAAAAACACGTCAAAATTGTCATCAATTCATCTTTCCTCAGTTTCCTTGGTTGATTATCTTTCACATCATCCTGATCATCAGTTGCTATCAAAAATGATCACAATAATCAACAGAGAGTAAAGAGAAAACAAAATTATAATCGTGAGCGTAAAAAACTTGATTAAAGCTTGAAACTAATTCCCGATTCTAATACAGTAACAAAAAAGGGAAACTATCACATTAAAATCAATCGAAAAAGTTTCAACTTCTCTCTCACTCACTCTCATCACCATCATCTTCCCTCATCATCACTTGAAAATCTCCATATACATCAATGGGAGATATTAATACAAAAGGGAAAGTCTCCTGAATCCTTGCGATTGAAAAATGAGTTTAGATACAAGAAAAGTTTGATAGACCGTAAGAGATGAAAAAAAAAGGCAAAGGAGAGGGAAAAAAATGAGAGCCATTGGCCTGGTTAACACGCTATTGTTACCTGAATAATGAACCATAAGCATCAAAAGGAAAGGAAGACAAGATGATAATGATGATGAGAGATGAAAGCAACAGCCAGAAAAAAGAGGAACCTTTTAAATCTCAAAAGTAAATACACAATTTCAACCTTATCCCAATAAAGTAAACTTTAGTCTTTTGGTGTTGTTGGTGCTGGTCCATGTTGGTAAATCACCACCGATGGCCTTTTGTACTGATCATCAACATCATCTCTTTATATTTGATGATCAGTTTCCCTTGTTATATTAACCAATTGAGGTGAGAGTGTACATGTAGTAACATGTATTAAAAGTCCACCGGGACAATTGTGAGTAATAATGATGATAATATAAAAAAAAACACTCGCAATTGGTAAAGACCAAAGTGAATGTGCATTTGTAGCATTGGTATTGATTGTGTTATATTGTTATTTGTTCAGAATTTATTATTATTATTATTATCAGCTTATAGTATTATCATTAGCTATTGTTTGGTTAACGAACGATTTACCTTGAAATCCATTGACCATTGGCCATTTGTATTACTAGATATACACTTATCATTCATCTATAGCAACCGGACACCTTTTCATTTATTTCAGACACTTTGTATTTAGATGTATATGAATGTCAAATCATCATCATCAGATTGAACATCAGCATCTTATTTCTGTTTATTTATAATATTCCCAATGTTTGTCTTTCGAATAAAAAAAAAGTTATTTCAATTCCATTTCTTTGTACTTTTATTGGGAACATGATTTTGATTCAGTTTCTATTATTATCCAATCGTTATTATTGTTACCCTACTCTTTGTGAGATTCTGGTCAGTTTTTGATGATGAAAGATGATGAGGATGCTTTTTAAACACGCAAAGACCTTGTCCCTCTCTCTCTCTCATCATATTCTGAAAACTTTCTCTTTTTTTCATTTTCTTTCAATTCGAATTTTAAATCTTTAAAGTGACCCTTAAGATCATTTTGATCTCCATTATCTTCATCCAGTTCATCCGTTCAAGTAAAAGATGAGGATGAGAAAATGGTTCTGAACAATTTCTCTCTCACTCTATCAACATCTCAGTATAAATGAAGTGTTAAGATGATGATGGAATTAATGAAATCTTGTGAATCGATTTGATTTTTTTTCTCTCTCTCTCTCTTCAAACCGATCATTTGTTATATTGATAATATTAAAAGTTCCCAATGATTTTTCATGATACAAATTTTTCTGAATATTTGAGTTTCGCTGAAAAATATTACACCATCATCTTCATGGAAACAGATTAAACAACTTGATAAATATGATTGAATTTAAATTCACAATCATAATATTTACTATTTACATTTGATATTAATCAATAATAATAATAAAAGGTTCACAATCAGTTTGACAACAATTTAAACGGTAACATTGGATTAACTTTTCCAACTTCATGGTTAAGATTAAAATTGACTCGAAGCAAATTACTGTTACTTTGAATGGGTCATCATCATGAATGGTCATCAGTTTTATCCCTTTCTTTTTGTAACCAGAAATAATGGTTATGATGATAATGATGATGAGGGGAAAAGTTCTGTGGAAGAAAAAAAAAAGAATGAGAAAATGATGAGGAAGACAAAAAAAAAGGAAAATCAAAATCTAAACCAAGGCAATTGTTTCCTTCAAGTTCTAATACATATAATATGTATTGAAGAATCAAGAAAACTAATCGATTGTGAAGAGAAGATAAATTATTATATGTCACTGTCCATTGTCCAGTTTTTATGATGCTCATCATCCTCATCATCTTTTACTCAACATCTCCCTCTCTTCATCCAACATCATCCTTCACTGATCTTCCTTCAATTTTACATCCAACTACCAGTGATCATCCTCATCATTATCCGTATCATCTTCATCTCTCGATTTTGTCAGAAAAAAAGTTCTAATCTTCCTCTTCCCCCCCAAAGTAACTTTCTATGTAAACGGAAATTTGAGATTTCTGGTTCAAATAATGAGTTCGATTATAACATTTACTTGATTTACTTCAATCACAATTAACCTGATTATCAAATGATTGTCTTAGCAAATTTAACTCTCATATAATCAAAATCAACACAACAACAGCAATTAAAGTTAATTGTGTCTACCATTTACATTTTATTATTATATATAAATTTCACTGTAAATGCATTTTTCTTGTTACATTAATCATCATCATTAGAAACATTTTACCTTAAGCAATTGAAAAGGTAATCAATTGAATAGAGTAAAGAAAGAAACTGTAAACTTAATTGTCCATGATCAACATTAAAACAATTAGAATTGGTCAACGGAAAGGTCAACCATTAACCAACCAAGTGACTAAGAAATAAAGTGAAATACAGATAAACATTAATGTCCATTTTTGTTCCCATCACTTGGACAACCTAATTGTCCAAACAATTTCATTGATGAATTTATATCTATCATTACAAGTGAGTGGGTGGTTGATCAATCAAAAGTGTAAACAGGTAAACCGATTGTCAATTTATTATATAAAACAACAATCAAATGATGATGATGATGATGAGTAAATAACAAGCCTGATCAGTAATAAGCATCTTTGATCATCATCATCAGTTGATTATCAAACTTTTCAAGCAAAAAAACAACAACAACAACATCAAAAGTCACACCAATCAATTTGATCAATCATTTTTCAAACTTGAATGATGAAAACAATGAATGAAAAAAAAAATTTATATCTAAAGCAATCATAGTAAATATATATTATTATTTAGTGAGAGCTTGTTAATAGTAACAATCAGTGTCCATTGATTCAACATTGTAAATTGTTGACCTTAATTCAGATATCAATTGAATTGGAACCAAGTGGTTTACTCATCAAATATCATTTACAATTTACAGTCAATTGATTTGATCACGTTTTCATGATCACAATTAAACAGGTTGATGATTAAGATGATATTTCATTGATATTGATATTAATATACAAAAACAGAAAGTTTAAATTGTTAACTGACCAATTGAATAATGTAAATTGGTGATCAATGATGAAAAGTTATCACAATTAAATTAAACGAGTCAATTTTAGTATTAATTGTAATCAATTTACATTTACATTTAACCTTCTTTAATATAATTGAACCCAATCAATTTCAACTAATTGTTATCACAATCATTTCCATATCAAATTACATTATCATTTAATCAATTTAACCTTGTAATATAATCAATGATTAACCAACAATTAGGTTAACAGTGTTGAGGTTTTATTTTTCCTGGTTCTTGGTGATTAATTGTCTGGTTGTCCATTGAAATTACATGATAAATCATCCCTAATATACATTAGGTTAATTGCGACAATTAGGATCATCAATTTAGTAATAGAATGATATAAAAAAAGTTCTAATGAAATGAAATTAATTGTTCTAGTAGTTAATTTAATGGAAAGTGAAAGTTGATCAGATGAAGAAATGAAAAAATTGATTCACTTTCAATGGTTAAATCCTTTGATTCAGTTTATCAATGGGTTGACATTCATTCATGGTGATCAATCATGAATCCAATTGAATGAGTAACTTTTTTTTTCTCAATGAAAAATTTGAGAGAGTACGTTGGTAAATGTGGGAGGTGGGAGGTGGGAGAATGATGAAATAACAATAGACACTTTTAATCCAGAGTGTTAATCATTGTTAATTAAAGTTCACTTCAATTAAGTTAATGTTCAATCAGGAACAAGAAAAAAAAATCTTCTTGATTGTTATCAAGTTGATTTTTTTTATATTTCTTTCAATGGTAAATCAAAAATTAGATTGATAAAAAAGTTTAATTGTTATCAAGACTAATCAGTTAAATTCAGTTCTGGTTCATTCAATCAACAATTTGATCAATTACTTACTCATCCAATTCATCATCATCAACATCATCTTAATCATGATAATCATCAAGAGAGAAGTAAAAAAAACGTTATCATTACCTGATCATTAATTTTTCTTAATCTGATCAACAATTAATTATTTACCTTAATTACCCAATCAACTGTTTCAAATAATTTAGAAACTTAAATGATTCCCATGAAAATGAATTAAATAATTTTGAGTGATTAACTTTTTATGATTAACTAATGACCCTTGATTAAGTATTCACCAAACAATTTAAATGGTCAACCAACAATTAAGTAAATTAAGTGATTCAAATTCATAATAATAATAAAGTTAATCCAATGATAAAAATCAAAGTGAAACAATTAACCTACAATAGCAATTTAGCCTTCAAATTAAATTGTAATCAAATGAGAAATTAAGATTTTTATGATTATGATTAACTTTTTGTGAAATTGAAACAATTTAAATTATTTTTTTTTTTCAACAACTGGATTAACTTAATTTTTTACAATCAAAAAGCTTTTAGCAAAGAAACGAAAACTAATTTCAATATGAAAAAACAACAACAATTAAAAGTTAATCATTTCAGATTGTAAATCATATTAAATATAATTTCCTCGTTTAAATCGTTGATCAACTGGACTAATTAACCATTGGGCTTGATAAATTTTCGTATTCTTATTAGTGGTCAATTTTGCTGACCAGATGAAGATCAAAAGACAACCACGAAAATTTGAACACTCTGATATAATTATCATTTATTGATTATCAAAATTTTGAACTTTACAAAATAACATTCTAAATCATATCGATTGAAACAATAACTAGTTATGACATTAGAAATTTGATTAATTAGTCATTACTTGATTGTGACGATGAAAAGTTTTTTAAATTCAAATTTTTCTAATTATCTCATAACTTTTTAACGATAAATCGGAAAGATGTGAAAATTATATCAATAGATAGAAGAAATAAAGTTGTATCTGTTTCGTTTAAATAAAGTGTCACCTATGCATGAGATCATTACGATAACCTAATCAGAAAAATCTGATTTTCTGAACTATTCGAAAAACCGGTTTTTTATGTTAAAAGGCTTGCATAGAGTGAAGTTTTTATGACTAATTAATCTAATTTTTAATGTCATAATCAACTTAAAATGAACTCACTCGACAGATCCAGATCTATTCATGGTAAAAAGTTTAAAATTCCGTCAGAAATCTTAATTCATTAAAATGTACCATAATTTTTCCGCACAGGTTATTATCGTTCTCATTGCCTAAGGCGATTCCAATTCAGGTGAAACATCCGAATCGGGATGGATGGAGCTTCATTATTTTCTTTGTCCCCTCAATCGGCTTCTCATTTTTCGAGGTGTTAATTTTTATCCCAATGACCAACTCATAAGAAGCTAATTAAATCTCTCCAATATTAACCATCACGATCATTGGTCTTCGCGTAAAGTATCAAATCACTTCAGGGTCATCGAGTTGATCGACGAACTATCGACTTTGAAGGTCAATTATCTGCGCACTTTTTTTGTCGATTGAAGTCATTGAAGTTTCGAGCCACTTGCACCTGCCAATCGTAAATCGCGCTAATCAACTCTACCATTTAGTAAAACCATCTCAACATTTGACACAACGATCAGAAAAAAGCTTGGCGTTGATGTTTTCGAGCGCTTTTTTTATGACACTACCTTCAGATGACCTTCAAACAAATGACCAATAATAATGGATAATTTCATTTAAATTATTCACCACCAAAGTACAATAAGAGATTATTAATGTCAAATAATAACGGTACTTCATCCCAATCATTCAATAATCAACTGTTGGTACTGTTGGACATGTGAAACTCATGTACCAATTTTTTGGCCTGAACTCATTAATCAACATTGCCGCCATGTTTTGATCATCTAAAAGCAATTAGATTCACTTTTACCTCCAACAATTAAAAGCAAAAATTAACGCGGTCAAGTCAATTGTTTATTAACAAGTAAATTGAATTCAATTTGAAACTTTGAATATTTATTACCTTTAATTGTGATACAATTGCAATAGATTCAATAAAATAATTACACATTAATGTTTTACCTTTCAAGTGAGAGCTATAAGATGATGATGATAAGGATGAAGATGAAGATGAAAATAACATTAAGTGTCTTTACATTTGCAAGAGCCTCTTTACAAGATTTAATGGTTAAAATGAATTTCGATTTTTTTTTCTTCGCATGTAAACAAAGTTATCATCTTCATCCTTATCTTCCTGATGAAGATGACGATGATGATGATGATGATGATGATCTCCATCAGTATCAGTTTTATTTGCACTGCAATCAGATTGCAATCAATTGCAATTTGCAAAATTGCATCATCATCATCGTCAACGATTATGATGAGACTTTCACTTTTTTGATTGACTTAACCCCTCATCTAATCAATTATCAAAAATTTACTCTCTTCTACTGATTAGTAAATTGTTGACCATTAACTAACATTATCGTCGCTGTTATTTATTATTAATTACTTTCTTGATTGTCGATGATAACTTTTCCTTTTCTACTACTTTAATTACTTGTCATGTTATTTTGGGTTAGTTTTTGATAATTTCTGATGTGTTTTTCAATGCACATTTCAAATGATTAAAAGTGATTGATTGATTGGTTGATTAATCAGTGATTAATTTGATTGGAGACATTAAAAAGAAAAAGGTAAACATAATGATAATATATACACAATTTGATTGCGATTAAATCACCAAGATAAAGGTAAAATTTACCTCAAAAATCAGAGGTTAACTAAATGTCGTTGTTGTTGTTGTTGTTGATAATTAAGATTAATGGTTAATGGTGATCATTTGATTTTGTCCGTTGATTACAACAATTATAATTATGTTGTTAAAACCTGAGACAAGATGATGACCATGATAATAATTAGCTTTTCACTTTAACTGGACAATTTATATCATCACAATGAGACAATTCAAGACTGTAGGAGGAGGAGGATAAAGATGAGGATTAGCTTAATCTGGATTATATCAAATCTTTAAAACAAAAACGGAAACATCAATCAATGGGTAAGCGACCAAGATACTCACATAAGAGTATATCCAGCAATTAATTAATTGCACAATTAGTTGAAGATGTAAATTAATTATTAAAGGAAGAAACTTTGAAAGAACTTTTTTTTTTGATTGATTTTTCCAATTAATGTTGCAATTAAAAGGTAATTACTGATTAGTGATTAAGTTTTCTCAGGCTACAGAAAAGGATGGACGAAAAAAAAATGGATGCGGATAAAAAATGACAAAGGATAATGATGATGATGGTGAGGATGAGGATGGAAGATGAAAAATGTAAGATTGAAACAAAAGGAGCATACAAAAGTCTATTGATAATGAAGCTATTTAACTTTGGATGATGATAATGATGATTATGATGATAATATTAATAGTTTGCAATTTAGTTTATCCCTTTAATCATATAATTCATTGATATTACAATTATAATAGTAGCTAATCTAAAGCATATGATCAACTTGATTGTTTCCTCCTACTTCATGATATAGTTACTCAGGTAAACTCAATTGTTTCATGTCAACCTTCATTATCCCATGTTCATCTTCATCATGATTATAATCATCATCATCAGAGTTTTATTGAAGTTCATTGTTACAAATGATGTAACAAAATATCAGAAACAATCCTATGTAATAATCAGCAATCCAATTTATCAGAAAATTTTTTTTCTCATCTATGAAAAGCTTATCATTAACATGATGATGATGGTTATCAATATCAACAGAACATTTTATCTTGAAATTTATCATTTTTTTTATATCAAACTGACCAAAAAATGATAATAATCAGTATCTATTGAAGTGATTGATAAATAGCAATTATCATCATTACATTTTCAAAAAAGTGATTCAATAACAACAACAAATTGTATATCTGACGATGATGTTTATCAATTGATACAATTAGTTATTATTTGTTATTATGGATCATTTCAAAAGTCTATTCATTAGGAAGTGACCATAGATAATGATAATGATAATATCAAGATTGAGAGAGAAAGAGAGAGAGAGAGACTTGACTGATTAAAGGTGAGCTCTAAGGTAATTGTTCATCCTCGTCATTATTTTATCATCAGGGTCTTTGAGGAATGAGAGAAATGTTGAAGTAAATTAAAGGATGAAGATGATGGAGGTGATAATGATGAGCAAGTAGCCAGAGAGAGAGAGAGAAAGAGAGAAAGAGAGAGCTGGGTGGGTAGGGAGCTAAAGGAAATGTAAACCCGTGAGAATGAAAAAACGTGATTTTGATTCAATGGAAATTCAATGAAGGTTACAAATGATAATACACATAAACTATGTTATTATTCAGGTGAAGTAAAATCAACTTGATTTCCGGTAAAAGATGGTGATGATTAGGGATGAGAGACCTGAAGCAATGAAGGGCTTGAGATTGATTTTATGGGCAAAAGAATAGTAAAAGTTTTTTGGTAACTTTGATAAATGGTTTTTCCTATGGAAAAGGAAAGAGACAAGAAATTGGGTGAAAATTGATGTTTATTTGACTTCTAATGAGACAAAATAATAGACTAAGATGCTGATGATGATGTCGATGATTGAAAATGGTGGGAGGAAGATGACGAAAAAAAGACAACATAGAAGAGAAAAGAATAAATTTCTAAAATAAAAGGTCAGCCCTTTTCGTTGCTTCTTTTATTTGTATTTCTTTGAATCTCTCCTTTTAACCGAAGCAAACTAAAAGAAGACACAATTAGATATTCAATTCTATCCATCGAACTTGTACTTTCGGTCAATTCTCATCAATTCTTCATCTTTTTCCTTCTTTCTTCCACTGGTCAGACCAAAACTTCCTTCTTCAAATGTCCACCTACTTTCTCATCTTCTTAAAATGTCCACTTTTTTTCAAGTCTTCTTCATCTTCCTTATGCTCTTTTCGATATACCTTCCTCTCTCTCACCCACCTACTCCTCCTTTTTACCTCTTGTCCACCTTCATTGTCCATCTCATTGACCTTCTTTTCCCATTGTATACATGAACTGGACAATGTCCATTATTGTATCACATGTACTTATGCATGTGTGAGTAGTTATTAGTTTAGTCAAGTTCAAATAATGCAAAGCAAAGTATAAAAAAACTAATTTACTTTCACAATATAAATTGTTATCAATGAAAATGTAATAATGATAATCATCATCATGATAAAGTTCAGATGAAGCAAAAAAAAATAAATAGTTACTCAGTTCAGCAATAATCAGCAATTTACCTTTATTCTTGATATTGAACACAATGAACACAATTTAATCATGATAACAATTCATTTGGAAACCGTTTCCTTTTCCCAATTTTTTTTTATTGTTTTTTTCCTTAGACTGGACAAAAATGATTACAATTAACTAATAACCAATTATGTACCTTAAACTACAATTACATCAATGATCATTTTTTAATCAAAACTGAATCATCATCATCAACCATAACAATAATCTTTTATCATCACGATAATCATGTATTCATCATGAAGATAATCAATGAATACATTATGTTTATATTACTATTATTATTGAATACAACTTGTAGCTAGCTAATCATATTGTTAATACATTTCAGTTAATTAAATTACCATTGATCAGGTAAGTTAATCATAATCCCTTTTTCAACGGTAACATGATATACTTTTTGATTAGATTACAATTTCAACGCCTTGAACACTTATCAAGATGATGATATCGAATCGTAACTTTATATTTGATAGAAAAAGTTTTTTTTTCGAAAATTGAAAAAAGTTCTAACAATTGATTCAATTGATTTAATCCTTTCGTTAGATCAATGATAATCCATAGATATGACGATTCGATACGACAAATCTTCAGGATAATCTCTGTTAATCAATTGTGGATAAAGAAATGGAAACAAAGTTACTCTTTTCTCGTGTGTTCGGTCAAATTAATCTAACCCAATTTCAGTGTTTATCTTCATCTCAATCATCATCATCATCATCATCTTATTACCATTCATTTCACATGGAAAGTCACCTCCCTCTCTATCTGATGATTATCATCATCATCATCAAGTGAAACATTGACTAAATTAAATGCAGTTAAAAACAACTAAAGGAAACTGATTAAAGGTCTTAATCTATTCTTCTCACCAACAAACAATCAAGGTGATTAAAGTAAGAGAAACGGTTATCAGGTAAAGATATTTAAAAGATAAACACTTTATTACCATTGAATCTTATCATCATCATCATCTAATCACCCTGAGATGACCCTTTCAAATGAATACAATCGGACAATGAAATCTTTGCCCTCTCTGTCTCTCTCTCTTCACCAACATCCTCATCCAAATAAGTGTCAAGGTAGATAAGCATCAGAACACTGGAAACATTTAAAGGAAACTTTGTTGACAGAATTTGAATCTTGAAAACACTGAGATGATTATTTACTTGACAATTACAAAATTACAACACAATTAACTCTTTCATCAAGTTAATATCAAACCCTCCGCATCAGTATCAACCACACCTTCGTCTACTCATACAACTGAATATTTTAAGAATTCTTGTTTACTATTATTATTGTTATTATATCATCATGATGATTATCATTCATTTCTTAATATTTGTATAACAAGTGAACACGCAAAGTTTTTTATTCGCGATAAAAATCATCATAATATAAGATAGAGAGAAAGAGAGGAGCAATTGTAAAGTCACCTCACGCTCTTTACTTTATATTACATAAATTTACTCATCATCATGGTAAACAGAGTGACTACCATGACTTTATTATCTTCATCATCAACTGAATCTGAATCATGATGAAAGGTATTTGAATTAAGTTGACAAAATAAGCAAAAGGGAAACAATGAAAATCAAATGAACATCAAGGTTAACTACACATTCAGAATTAATCATTTACTATGCAAATAATGATGAACATTTTGAGATGATAATCATGATGATGATGACAATGAGAAAGACGATGAATACCAAGAAAAAGATGTAAAGAAAAAGGTAAATAAGGTTACAACGATTCACCTTTACCTTTGATTTATTTGATTGATGAAAAACAAGGTAAACATAATCTACAATATCGGTAATATCAATGGTTTAATTATTTTATTTTTCTCAATGAAGAAAATGATTTGATAATCATGTTGATTGTTGTCAGTGTTAATGTTTGTTTATTTGTCGTTTTCATTGTTATCATTGATGCTTCTGTTGTTGTTAATTGTTTGCATTCACTGGGATGATAATCATCATGTTGATAATGATGAAAAAAAAGATAATAATAGTTTTTATTATGTCTTTTCGAGTCAATTTAACAGGAAGAGCAAAAAAATAATCATTTTTATGCTGATAATGTTGACTCTCTGTTTAGATCTACCTGTGCACCTTATGCTGATAATCATCATCATTGACCCTCTTCCACCCACTCTCTCTCTCTCTCTCTCTCTCTCTAGCTAATAAAGTGTCTCGGTTGAGATAATCTGAGGATAATAAAAAAAAGTTACTTTTGAACAATAATCAGTTTGAGATAATAATCATTTACTACTCATGATGATGATGATGATAATGATTATCATCAATTTAACCTTATATTACTTACAGATAAGACTTTATTAAAAGGTAAATTACAGGTAAATGTTTTCACTAATGAAAAAAATACACAAAGAAAATGATTTAATGGTGGAAAAAAGTTTTCTGTCAACTTTTCAATGATATGGATCAATGAAAGAGTAAAGGTAAGCCCAATATAATTTTAAACGATACCTTTTGTCTTTAAAGGTGTCAATCTAATTGTTACCTTGTTAATTAGTGATTAAATTTAATTTGCAAAGTGTCTGTTTGCATCAATAGTTTCCAAGGAAGTGAGTGAGAGACAGAGACAAGTTTACAGGTATCGAAAAGGTAATAGCTATTGTTCAAGTTATCCAATGAATTCAAGGTATGCAATGATGAGGATAAAGATGAAGATGATACTTTGATTGATGCAACTTTTACTTTCTAATGAAAAAAAAATTTTCTTTTTTTTTCCTTTTCCTGTTTCCCTTCAAATCAAAAGCTGATACAATTGATGATGATGATGATAATGATGCTCAATGATGCAGATAAGATTGAAAAATTTGTTCCTCCATCAACATTACGATATTATAATGTTTTTTACCTCCATTCTTGATGATGCGGATGATGGAAGTGTAAAAAAACACAAGCTGATGCATTGGATGATAAACCTTATGATAAGGTTAGATTTTAATACAAAAGGTAAATCGATCATCCAATCATTTGGTATTGAAGGCTCATGCAGGTACGATGGATCCCACAGGTAGAGAGAGAGAGAAAGAGAGAGAGAGAGAGATGATAGTTGAGGTGGTGATATTATTGGTCAAAACTCTAGTATTTGATGTTGGACAGGATGAGGATGATAAAGCATTTGTCTTATTAACGCTATTCAGATACAAACCTGATGAAGAATGAAAAAAAAATAGTATCAGGTAAACATAAAGGTTTCCAAAGGTATTTTAAATACTGTGAACATCAATCACTCATTCATATTTAGACACCGATAAGGTGGATATCCAGTGTGAAAGGAAACCCACCACCACCACCGCCACATCGGTGTGTGTGTGTGTATGTATGTGCGGGTTCACAGGTAAAAAATGATCATCTTTTTCAAGGTTAGATCTAACAAGACATTTCCATCCTCATCATCATCTCACCCATTTTCACAGTAATTTACCTCATCAATTAAAATCCTTTATTTATAATAAAAATTTTCTCCATCACAACAAAAACACAACCAAAGTGATGAGGATGAAAAGCAAAGGAGATGATGGTGATCACCTTAAATCATTTGTTTAAAAAGCGTTAAGATAATAAATAATATGATGATAATAATTTAACATTTATCATCTTATTGTTTATCATCTTCATCCTAATCACAATCAAATTGAACCGGTTTAATTGTTTTTTTTTCACAAAAGGTATTGTATTCAAAAGGTAATATAAATATAAGAAGCCCATTAATACAATCAACTTAATTTCCAACCTCATCCTCATCCTTTTAACATTATTATTATTACCTAATCATTATCATTAAACATGGTTAACGTCATATTAATATGATATTATTATTTCATTACCGATTGTTGTTGTTGTTGTTTAGTTGGTTGGTTATTAATTTACTTATAATTAACATTTGGTTACCATTGTTTAATCATTATCATCCATGATAATAATACGTTACCATTGAATCTTGAAACTTTTTTTTCCGCTTTCTTTAAGCTTCCAAACTCATCATGAACATAAATATTCATTAGCATGTAACATGGTAACATCATCATGATTGTTTATCATTATTATTATGGAAATTAGATTTTTTTTTCAGCTTCTTATCATCATCTTGAAAAAACGTTACAACAACTATCAAGTTCATTTGTTATATATTCAGATTATCATGCTAATGATTATCAACATGATAAACGGAAGTTGGAAAGGACTTACTCCGGACGGAAGATTGGTCAATATATATTAATAGATTTCTGGACATTGGCTACTTTATGATTCATATTTACATTTAAACTCATATCATGATAATTTCCTCGGAACATTTTTCATCCTGATGATGATGATGATGATAACTAATATTATTAATGTTCATGTTATGGTAACTTTTTTTTCCTCGTTTTTCCGTCCAGCTCACGAAATTGAATATTATCTTCATCGTGTCCACTACTTTGGTCATCTTATGTATTTATGATTCTTTCCTCTGGTTTAGTATATATTTTTTTTTCTCATGTAATAGATTCAGAGAATGATTAATGATATGGAATTGATTGTTTTCTTTCAGGCTTTCGATAAGTCAATTGAATATAATAGAGATAAAAATCCACAGAGAATTACAAGTGAACATCATGCAAAATGTTCAGAATAAATTCCGATGTTTTCTCTTCCTGAGTTGGATTCATTGGATGAACTTTTATCTCTTTCTCTCTCTCTCTCTCTATTTTTCCAAATTATCATGAAAGTTTCTCAATGAAAATGGAACATGAATTTTCAGTCCTCATTCGGTTTCATCATTGGTGAAAAAAAAATACTCGGAAATGATTCATTTTATCACAATTCTAATCAATGATTATTGTTGTTTGAGGACAAATAACTCAATTAAAGATGATGATCAATTTATTATCAATCATCATAATTTTCAGCGTTGATTTGTCTTCCTTGTGTTGATTTCTCATCTTCAATAGTAATCAAATTTTCAATTAAATGAATTGATTGTGAATTCTGATCAATAGTTACTGAATTATATAAGCTGTATATGATTTGAGGAAGATGAAGAAAAGGTAATACAATTATTACCTGATTTCCATTGAGATAAACTTTATAAATATACTTATTCTTACAACATCATCATCATTTCCTTTTCCGGCTCATTCCTTGAGATTTTGGTGAACAAGAATTGAGAACTGAGAGAGAGAGAGTGAATTCCAGTTCCAATTTCCACATGAATAATGATTCTGAAGATCATTCAAGTTCCTATGGTGAGAATAAAAAAAATCATTTATATTATCACAGGAAAATAAGGTGAATCATTCATATACACCATTCAGAATATGAACTGAACATTTCCAGCTTCACTTTTGTTTACCATCATCATGAAAAGTTCATTTATCAATTCAAATTCTGATATATTGTTACATGACTTTTGATCAAGTTTACCTAATGTTTTTTTTTACTTTTATTAAATGATGATAAAAAAAAGTAAAGTAAAAATCAGTGTAATATTTTCATTCCCCATGAAAAAAATGTTATATATCATTTCTCATCATCATCATTATTTACTTCATGGTAGTAACACCAATGAACTTTCAGAGAATTGTTCTGTTTTCGTCTTCTCAAGTTCGATAAGTCAAAGTTTTCACTTCGTCAACTGTCAACCAACAACAACGACAAATATCATAATCCATCAAAAGGAAAGTGTCTCAACAAATGAAACAAAAACAAAAAAAAATTAACAGAAAATTGAAACTTTCCCCTGAGGCTATATGTTTATCGAGATAATAATAATAATGTATTGAGCAAATTTTACATGATAAAAATCATCAAATCAACTTGAATACCATTGAAATAGTTAATCATGATGATTGGTTAACGTTCAATGCTCAAAGCAAGATATTAATACAAATCAAACCAGAATTATTAATAATAACAAGTTTAATATCCTTAATCCAAGATTGGATTAACCATTACTGATGATTGATAAACTTAAACAAATTGTAATAATTAACATGATCAAATTGCACCATTAACAATATATATACACAATTTAATGTAATATTACATTGATTACCATCAAGAATAAATCAATTTCAGTGAAAAATATTCAGTTAATCAGTTTGTCAGGGCAAATGAAATATGAGATTAAAAGTTAATCAACTGATTGTCGTATGCAAATGAAAACAATTTTTGCAATTTGATCAATAAGCTAATCCATTGATTGATAAAATAAGTCGATTAATCTGAATAAAACTTTTCTACCTTTACAAGTTACGAGTTAATGTTCAACTTTTTATTACCAACATGGGATGAGGATAATTTTATCATCTATTCTAGTTATTGTTATGATGATGATGAACTTTACTCTCTCATAATATTAACATGGGTTCACAAGGTAACAAAGGTTTTATCATCATCATCATAAGTAGAAACCTTTGCAATAAATAACAAAGATATAAATAAATTGTAATCTGATCAACGTTTCCAACGATAATATTTATTTTTCTCATCTAAATGAATATGTAATTTATTTCCATCCATGGTTATTTCATTGGCTCAGTAACTACCATGAAAATAAGATGTAAGTATTGGTAAACATTATTGAGAAGATTGCAAATGAATTTTTAATTGCAATCGAATCACAATTAAAACTTTTCACTTTCTTTTTTTTTTGAAAGTTCAGAACTTTTTTTTTGCTCAGTTTGATTATAATCATTGTTAATCTTTTGCCTTACTCTTTTTTTTTTGTTCATCATCAACTCGGATAATCACTTTTTGTTGCTCATGAAAAACCACAATCATCATGATTAATCATTTCCATATTCACAGTTATCAACGTTAATTGTTGATGAGGTTTAATCTCGCTCTCTCTTCAAGCTTTCATGATCCTCTTCAAGGTTTAACAAGTTTATAAAAGGATATTTATTATCAAACGAAATTATCTCAGGATGATGAAGATAAAGATGATAATGTGAATGGAAAATGCAATCTTACTCTCTCTCTCTCTCTCTCTCTCTCTCTCTCTCTCTCTTCATCTTCCATCTTCCATCTTCATCAGCTTAAGATGATTTTTTATCTTCTCTTCAGTTTCTTGTCACTTTTTGGTTACGTTAATTACCATTGACTCGTTTGGGTGACTAGAGATTTAAATTAAATCTGCTGATGTTGGCGACATTTTTTTTTCTTCTCCTCATCCCTTGATTATCCCTCATCCTCCTTCACCTCAACTAGTACTCAGTAATTGTCATGTTAATTACCAAACTGATGATTTTTCCCTTTAATCTTCATGAGGTATGTAGAGTAAAATCATCAAGCTAAATTGTTGCTAATTTGGTTGTGAGAGTGAAAAAAACAAATTTAAATGAACCTTTTTTAATATTACAACACAATAGTAAATAGAAAAAGTTTATTTCTAATAATTAAGCTGAAACTTGCCAATTCTAATTGTGAATGAAATTTACCATGAAATGATTACATATTCAGAATTCCCAGTGATGAACTTTTTTCTTTGTCGAATTTGATTTTTTGTTTCTCTCTCACTTCTATTGCTCTCCCTTTTCATTGAATACCGTTGATGATGATGATGATGATTTGTATGAATTGGACAAAGAGATGAGGTTGTTGATTCGTATTGCAATTAGTTAATCGTTTCACGATTTAATTGCAAATTTTTCCCTGTGATTGCAAATTGTTGTCAACCATTAACCAAACCAACGAGGGTGAATTCAAATCCTATGGAAACAATTTAATAGTTAATTTTTTTTTCTCTTGTAAAGTGAATGTAAACTTTTTTTTCTAAAATATATTAGCTGACAAAAAGACAAAGATTCAGTTCTGTGGGTGGATTATAATGACAAGATGATAATAATAATGCATACACATTAATCCTAATCAACTGCGTTGTTATTTTTTTCTTGTTGGTTGAAAAAAAACACATCACTTTTAATCAGTAATTTCAATCATCCGTCTCTCAGTTTCATCCTAATAACAACAATTTCATGAGGATACTGATGATAGGTAATATAAATGGTGAACATCAGTAAAACATGAAGATGAAGATGATGAAAAATTTGAAGAGGAAGAGAGTGAGAGAGAGAGGGGGAGAGAGATCATATGAACATACTCAATGAGTGATGAGTATGTTACTGATGAAGGAGACGAAGATGAAGATTAGGAAGATGAGACTAAACCTCTTGTCACTTTTTGTGGTTCAAATGGTTAGATAGAAACATTAACTTTTTTCTTCTTTTCCAAAGTGAAAAATAAAGTAAAAGAAGATGAGGAAGAAAAATGAGCTAGAGATACTCAGAGAGAAAACAGGGAGAGATGGAGAAAGAGAGAGAGAGAGAGAGAGAGAGAGAATGAAAAGCGTAGGATGATGAAGACAAAGATGAAGATGAAGATGAAGGTGGCAAGAACTAGAGAAGGCGAAGATTCTTAATGAGTAAAGACTTAAAATGTTCATCGTTACAGGTTCATTAGCGAAAAGATTTTATTAGTTAACATTCATTAGGAAAACACATTGAGATTACATAGAGAGAAAGAGAGAAAGAAAGAGAGAGAGAGAGAGAGACCGGGAGAGACATTGATATTTGTTATCTTCATTTACCTTTGCCAACAATTTGATTAACTGATTGTTGCCTCTGTATCTCCCTACCAAGTGAATGAGTGAGTGTGTGATCAAGATAATAACATGATAATAACACAACAATTAAGATAATAGGCAATTTATTAGCTGGTACACTCACAGTTATCATTCATTTGACATTGTCAAAAGTAGTGAGAGAGATTTAGAGAGAGAGAGAGAAAAAAAAATTAGCATTAAATTACACAAAAGGATGATGATGATAATGATGAGAAATCTTCCTGATATGATACAATGTCCCTATTGATGGGAATTGGGTGGGAGGGATTATGATTGTACGTTAATTGCTATTAATAATTAATATACAATATTATTATCACTGTAATAGATGTGATATAATTTTCACCCATAAGATGATGTTGATTGTGATAATAATAATATACACACTCTAATGATTATCATCATTAATATAAATACTTAGGGTCAATTATTAAATTGTTATAATATGGATATTGATTAGTGAGTTTAATTAAAGAGTAAAATTAGTGGATAGTAAGTTTTTTATGTATTTAAATTGTAATTGTTGTAACACCGTGAAAACCACAAACGTGATTAGGATAAGCTTCAATGAGAATTAAGTTAATCCATGTTGGTCTGTTGATCATTGATCATCATCATCATCATCATCATCATCATAATCATAATCATAATCAAGACGATGTTGATGATGATGAGTTGGAAATAAATTATTTAAATTAACTTTTCGTTGATTAACTTTTTAAAGGAAAACTTTATTTTACCTTTCAAACAATTAGCAAGTAGCAATGATTGTAATGATGATTAGCCAATTTCAATTTTAAATTGTTACTACATCATGATGATGATAATGATAATTGATTGTTGGTTTATCATTTGTTAATTTTTCGTTTCCCAATCCCCTGGTTTTGATTAGGTTGACAATTAGGTTAACTTTGATTGGAGATAATC
Source organism: Panonychus citri (assembly GCF_014898815.1). Classification (NCBI taxonomy): domain Eukaryota; kingdom Metazoa; phylum Arthropoda; class Arachnida; order Trombidiformes; family Tetranychidae; genus Panonychus; species Panonychus citri. The sequence continues at coordinate 1,346,862 of NW_026515516.1, read as the reverse complement.
AATTGATTAACTTCAATATTTGAAAGAGAGAGAGAGACAAAGTAACAAATGATTAGTTTGCAAATTATTGATTAATAAATGATTATATGTAAACATCAACTAATAAGTTAACTAAATCATATTTATGATTAATATTTTTGGCATATTAACAGATCCTCTAATTATGATTGATTTTAGTTGAAAATTGTTTCGGTTTTTCCGTAAATGATTAACAATTATCAACATGATTGAGTTTCAATTGTTAATTCAATAGATGGCGATCCCATTAACTAACAACTGGTAATAATCAAACATGATCAAGTAATCAAAGTTAATCATGATAATCAGTTGATTCAGTAAAAAAAAAGGTAAAATTCAAGTTCATCATCATTATATATGGAAAGAGGTTAACCACGAGAGTGATTAGTTGATTGTTCAAAGTTGATCATTGTTACAACAACAGGATCATGTTGTTGTTTATTTTCAGCAAATGATATTGATGATGAAGATGAAGATGAAGATGAGGATGAGGATGAGGATGAAGATGATCAGAATGACTTAATATAAACAATGATCACGAAAAACCAATTGAGGTAACAGACAAAAATCTTATGCTATTTTTTGGATTATTATTGCAATTTGCTTCTTGCAAATTACATCTCACTCTGTATCTTCATCTTCATCCTCATCATCCTCATCATTTAAAGCCCACCATCAAGACAAAAGATAAACTTGAAACTATCCACACTGACCCCTCCTGATTGACCCACCAACAAGGTAAATCTTTCACTGTACATTCAATGACCATTAAACCGTATAAAAAGATTGTATTTATATATATAAATATAAATCTCTATCTTCTTTGTCTTCATCATCATCTTACTTATCATCTTTATCTTTCTCTATCTCTTTTATACTATTATTATATTCATCATCATCATCTTTACAAAAAAAAGGTGATATCTTCATGTTGCATCTTCATCTTAAAGATACAGAGGATTTTTTTTTCTTCATCATCTTCTTAAAAACTGATACTATTACTTGAACCTTTTATATTGATTATCATCCCTTTATCATCTTCATCTTGGTCATCAATTTGATGATAATATTTTTTTTTCTTCCTTCTCAATACAGAGTCAACTTTATATATCAACTTTTCTTATGGATAGATAATATTATTGGTAAATGTTTCCAAGAAAATACAAAGACAAATATACAGAGATGGAGATAAAAGTTATATCACTTTATGTCAACAGAAGAAGGAGAAAAAAAAGTTCTGGAAAATAATAGTTCGATATCATTATCATGGTTATTATCACCTAAACTCACAATTCAGGATAAATTTGTTATCATCGAGTGTTAATCCTTTGGTCAACTATTTTTGACTCTCTCTCTCTCTCTCTCTCTCTCTCTCTCTCTATCTTATCGTCCACCCTGAAGTTTTCATGATTATCTTTTCATCTTAATATCAGGAAGTTTGAATGATGAAACTTTCATTTCAATTTATCATCTTTGTTTTTTTCCAGCTTGTCAATCATATCTATCATGGCAATGATCATCATATGAGTATGATGATGATGATGATAATCTTGATCATGATGATATCCTCTGAGACTGTGAGCTGATATTTCATGAAGTTTAATTTCATATCTAATATGATTGACTGAAAATAAATCATCATCATCATTATCATGAAAAAAGATGAGGAGGAAAAAAAACTTAACTTTTCCGTCACAACGAATAAGTTTTTTAACATTAGATAACTATTGATGCTCATTAATTTATTGATACTGTTTTAATTGTCTACCATCATGAGATAAGATGATTGACAATTAACTGATTCACCAAAGAGACACACAATTCATCAATTAACTATCATTTAATCCGATCAACATGATGACAACTGAAACACCAATCAAACCTCTGGAGATTCAAGTTGAGTTAGAAAAAAAAAGTTCCTAGTATAAGAAAAATCTGATAACTTTTTCATCGTTTTCTTTTTTCATCATCATCATCATGGTGAACATGATGCTCCCTTTGCTCTTAAATCATTGATATTAAATCAAATAATCATCATCATTCAATTTTCTAATCATATCAATAAATAGTGAAAAGTTCATACATGACATTCAGAAGGAGAAAATGATGAAAAAAAAATCACAGAAAAGTAAAGATTATCTCTCAAGATGAAATGAATTTCTTTATGTAAAATGATATTCACAAAGATGCTCATGATGAATCAAATGATTTTAATACCCTCAGGGTATTCAGAAGGTAAAATAATCTGTATGGAAATATGAAAATCGTTACTACAAATGTATCACTTGAGATAAATCAGATCAGGAATATGATGAAAATTTTTCGGCACACCCGTGAAAACTGATTTCTTTTCAGGGTAAACCTCATTTATCCTGAATAATGTTTAAGTTTTTACTGAGAGACTGAGATTATCATGAAATAAGTGAAAATATAAAATTGTGTTTATTAACCAACATTGATGATGATTAGAAATTGAGTTAACCTTGTGGAACCCAAATATTGGATTAATATTTATTATCAAGAGATTTTTGTGAAAAGCCAATGGGATAAAAGATAAAGATGAGAGATTGAGATTGAGATAAAGGTGAAGTGATGAGGATAATGTTTTAAGAATCATCATCATCATGAAGGATGAAAAGTTTGACATGATCAAAGAGACTTGATTATCATCCTAATAATAATCATACTCATCAACATAAGAGTTACAATCTCAAAGTTTAAGCTCTAAGGTCAAGTTGACTTGATGGGGTGCATTAAACACCGTGAGAGGTGAGAGATTAAAGATGATGATGAGGATGAATATAATCATCTGATCAATATATACATACACACATACACAACAACAACAACACTCACACACACTTGAAGATGAGATTGAACAAAAAAGTAGAAAAATTTATCATTGAAAACGCAATTGAAACGAGTTAACGAAATCACCATTTAGACACTGGACATTGAATCTGTTTATGCCCTCGGGCGGAGATTACATCTTCTTATGTTGATTCCTCTTCTCTTTTTTTTATATATATACTTATAATATTCAATCTGAGAATCAACAGATTTAATTTTTTTTCATCATTTTCTCTCTCATTTTATGCTCAGATAACTTTCTGATTATTTAGGATTATTCTGATTCTGAAGATTATTAATATTATCAGGTCATGCATTTTCATCTCGTTTGCTTGTTAATCTTTAATTTTATCTCATTATGATGAAGATAAAGATGAAGATGATGATAATAAACAACAACAAGTGTATCCTACTCTTGATTATCATCATCATCATCATCATAGAAGCTTAAGATTGATGTAAAAAGAAGGGTGGAGATAAGTATTTAAGAGATCAGGGTGGGTTTCAGAATTTCTTGTCACTCTTATTGTCACTTATTTCAAAATCTTTTGGATCAATTTCTGAGAAACTCTTTCACTTGTTCATCTTCATCTTCATCCTTTCTCACTCTCTGTTGATTCTTACTCTTCATCACTTGGTGTTATGATTATCATTTTCATCTTTTCCATCCTCATCTTTGAATCATCTTCATCATCTCTCCTTAGCCCGCCAGCGTTTACTGTTGATACACTGAGGTTTTTTTTTACTTCCACCTTGTATATTTATATGCCTTCAGCGTGTTAGCGGTTAACAACTTTGCTTATTTTTTTTCTTGTTGCTTTTTGTTGTTGTTGTTTTTTCCTTGCAAAAAATACAAACATAAGTATATAAACAGGAAAACGGAAGTAGTTAAACATTTGCATTTATCCATTAAATAACTGTACTAATTGAAATGTTTGAAAATCAATTGATTGTTTATTTGGATACATTTCCAATTGCTGTTGGTATTTATGGTGATGGAGGCGTTGAAGGTGGAGGTTGAAATGGAGCATCACTTGAGATTCTTATCTTCATCTCCTCCTCATCTTTTTCTCTCTCATCATAAACTTCCGATTACATATATTATAATATAATAATAGAACAAAGTTTCAAGTCTTTTCTTTTGTTTACTTCGAAACCTCGAAACTTTTTCTCTTTTTTTTTCGTTCTATTATTAAAAGAGAAGAGAGAGAAAAAAAAACTTTTTCTCTTTACTTTTCTCATTAATTCAATTCCTATTTCTCTCTCTTTGATTCTAATATTTAAATGTTACCCGGAGGCTATTTTTTTCTCAGTTTATTGTCATCATCATGATTACTGGAAATACCAAACAACAATTTAATAGTAAACTAGATGAAAGAATGAGAATAAGAGGAAAACCATTGAACATGATGATTACTTGAGCTTTGGAATTGAAATTCAAAGCTTTTGTAATATAAGTTTTTCTTTTTGCTCAATTGCCTCATGACTTTTACCATGTTGATTGAACTTTCAAATTAAATGAGTTTTTATATATATAAATTGGTGATTAATATCTTGGAATCAAGTTTACTAAAATTAAGTAAATTTTTTGGTAAGATTATCAACTTTTTGCTTCTCCCAAAATTAAGCAAAAAAAACCGCAAACTTTTTAGTTTACTATTAATCTTTAATCTCAGGTATTTATGTTCATGATGATTACATGATGATAATTGATACTGTAGTGGATAAAACACTTAAGAATTAAAAAATTTTCAAGCAATTAATCAAAAAAAAAGTTCTGTAATCAAGTTTTTGTTTCTTGTAATGATCAAGGTAACAACAAACAATCAATTGAAATCAGCAATTTATCAATGACGATCAACTGATATCAATACAAAGTGAATGCAATTTTTCATGGTTCAATCTGAATCTAGATAAATACAGAATTAAGAGGAAGAGAAAATCAATGAATCAACTGATTGTAATTGGAAAGCAAAAAAAAAGCTGATGATCAGTTAATTGCAATGGTAATGCAATTAACTTACTATTGATGAAACTTATGGATCGCAATTAAAGTTGACAATTGAGTTGTTGATGATGAGTTGTACTGAAAATTATCCCTCCTTCACCATAGAGAGAGAGAGAGAGAGAGAGAGAGAGAGAGAGTGAAAGAGTCACTTTTTTACCGGGAACTTGAAATGAATCAAATGCTTATCCTTATGTCATCAAATTTAAGCATCTTCATCATCATGATTGGAAGTAGCAAATCATAAGGATCCTTTTCGTTCCAAGAGGATGAATCTTTGAAAAGATGAGATAAAAACCGCATCCTTTTTTTACACACCAAGTGAGATGCAATATCTAAGGCTCACTTTGAGTGAGATGCAAAATGAGAGAGAAATAGAAAGAGAGAGAAAGTTGTAAAAAAGACGCAAAAAGATGAGAGGAAAAGTGTGAAAAACTGATGAGGATGAAAATGATGAGTAAAAAGCATCATTTCTCTCTCTCTCTCTCTCTCTCTCTCATTCCTCTCCAATGGTAAACAATTTATATCCGCGTTTTTTATGCTTCTAGTTGAGGTCAAATTGTTGAGATTCCTGTTCACCTAATCCTGTAAGAGAGATAGAGAAAAATGATGAGGATGATACAGAAAAAAAGTGATTCTCAAATAACATTGACAAACAGAGAAAAGTACATAAGCTAATCTTAATCTTAATCTTCCTCCTTCAAGTAGTAACATCTTATTACATCAAATGGATTACACTATCACTCACATGTTACATATAAAGTCATATAAACACATTGGCAACAAGAACAACAGCAAAATATTGTCAAGTTTTTTTTCACCAGAAAAACAAAATTCGAGATGAGGATAAATTTTTTCTTTCGAATTTCAATTTTTTTCTGCTTAGCCTAATCCCATGCATCATTATCATCATCATCATCTTTTTCTTCATCAGCATCTTCATCCCTCAACTTGTTTTTCCCTTAATCTCTCTCTCTCTCTCTCTGACTTAATAATACTTTCGTTCATTTATCGTCATGGAAACTTGAATCTTCATCCATTGTATCAACTACTTAATCATAATCAGTCTTTGTCATCAACTGGCCAGGATAAGGGAAACTATTTTAATCATCTTACTAATCAACATAATCCTAATCATCGGATTAATTTATCTCCGGATAATAATACAATATGAGTTGGTGTGAGAAAGAAATTGCTACACAAAAAAAAAAGTTAAAACGAAATCAAATTAACCCAGAAAATAAAAAAAAAGTGAAAAGAAGTATTAAAAAAAATTCTTGATTAACTAACCACAAGTTCATTAAACTGAATTAGTTAATTGCTTATACATAGAGAGAATTGTATTACCTTTCATTCATCAAATTTAATCACAATTTTTTCTTCTTTTAATTTGAAACAATTAACTTAATCTTTCTTAATGGTCAAGTCCATAAATCTTGATAAGTTTGTTTCCTTGCTTGATTGATGTAAATCAACTTGATTAAATGTATATTCACACACACACACACACACACACAATTAAACAATCAACTAATTATTTACCCATAAAATTGTCCAATCAAGTTAATTGTTACCTTATATTAATCTAATTGTTAACCTTAAACAATCAAATCATTTATTATCAATAACAATTAACAGATTAATTTGTGTGTGTGTGTCTTTTATTTGATACATATGATTAATGATAACAATTTAATTTGATCCAAATGAACATTAAAGTAGTTACAATTGAGAATCAAATGATTCATTTATTAATCATTGATTAGCGTAGGTTTCATTGATTACAATTAATGAGAAATTGTTATAATAATAAGATGATAATGATTATCATTGATTTGACAAAATATCAATCATTATTGAGATGATGAGGAAAGGTAAGAAAAGGTTGATTTCCTTTATTCATCTTAATGAAATTGATGATGATAAAGATGAGGAGACATTTTTTAAATTAACCAGAGGCTCCCTTTTACTTCAAGTTATACTTGGTTATCATGCTCATCATTATCATCATCATCATCGCCATCCTAAAGTCTTGTAACATTTCAACACAGGAAATTCATTGGGGATGAGGATGATAATGATGATGATTTCTTTTCACCTCAATTAGAAAACTATTTCAAGTGAAGATGCAGATTTTTCATCATCTTCATCTTTCTCTCTCTCTCTCTCTCTCACTTCCACCCAAGCAAAAAGTCATCATCATCAAGAAGAAGATGATATTACCTTTAATTTGTTTGTTTGTCTGATATTCATCATCTCAACTCTTGCTGTTAGATCAACTTATTTATCTTCATCTTCATCAACCTCATCATCTTTGACAGTCATACAAGCCAATTACAGGTAGAGATGTAAAGTAAAACCATTTGGCAAATAAAAATCAACATTTTGTATCATTTTTAAAATGATGATGATGATGAGAAGATGATTAGACGGATGATGTAGATAGAAAGATAATAAATAATATATATATTTAAGTTCGTGTACAAAAGTAAGAAGATGATAACTGAGTATCAATTGAAACAGGAGATAAACATGAGATTCAAGAATCACCTTATTCTTGGACAGATTAAAGAAGATGATGAGAGAGAGAGAGAGAGAGATCATCAAATATCATGAAATCTCATGTTGTGAGATGAATCTGAATAATCATCAGACTGAATTAAGGTAATTTTTCATCATCTTCTTCACCATGTCCAGTCTTACAGGATATTTTTCATCCCTTTTTATTTATCATCTTCTCACTTCCATCTCATCATGATGCTAATAATCATCTTCATCTTGAGCACGTCTTAATCAACTGAATAACAATTACCATAGCTTTTTAATCAGGCAACATTAATTAGTATCATTAAGATGATGAAATAACAAAACGGGTTAAATTGTCTATTGTCTTCCTTGTTAAAGATAATTACTTTTTTTTCTTGATTATGATTAAGATGATAATTATTATTATTACAATGTTTCATCCTTAATCATACAATTAATTATTTTAATCAGCATCATCATGATGAGAGTAGCACAACATTGATGCTATTATCAAACTAACAGTAACAACTTTATGATTAATTAATTACTTTACCTTGACATTAAATGTCAATCAATATAAGAAACCGAATTGAAAGTTTCAATAATAATCCAAAAATCTTAATCAATACAATCAACTAATCAATTAAAAATTTCTTAATAATTATCGCCTTACAATTAGTATTACATTAATATGATAAAGTGATTAACCATGAACAAATAAGTTGAAGGGAAAAAATTTCATTCTTTCATTAATTAACTTTACAATTAACTAAATTAACTAATTATTATTGTCTGTCTGATGGTGATAATAATAATAATCAACAGTAATCGCTTGAATTTAATGTAATTAATTGATTGTATGATTGATTGATTGATTACAAATTGATTGATTGATGATTATATCTTTTAAATAATATAACGAATCAAATTATTATTAAATTGTTCACAATTGAAGATAAATTTTCAAGGTAAATTTTTTTATTAAATCAAATTATTATTTAACTAAATTGTTCATCATTAAAATATTATCACTTTATTATCTATTATCATGATTAACTTGATTAGTAGTTGTTAGATATTAATATTTGTGTGATTTGTTGATTGTGATCAACAGCACATCCCAACCAATTAGTTGATTATATTACTCTCACTCTCTTTTCCTTAATCAAGTAAATTAATTAATTACTTATTCACTCATGTGTTAATCATTATCTCTTATAACCATCTCATCATTTTAATTACAAACAATTTAAATGTAATTTGAATGATAATATGATGAAGGTGAAAAAGTTAATAGTTAATCAGAACTTTTTTTTTTCTTAATTTCTTTGCATCAATCAGTAAATTGAACAAACTTTTATTTATAAACTTCCATGTTAATTAAAGTGTTTCTCATTTAAATCAACTATTTATAACCCAACAGAATCATCTTAATCATCTTAATCATCTTCATCTTCATCTTTATCATGAATGTCAATCATAAGTCGTCATTCTGAATATAAGAAGGAAACTTTTCAAATCTAATCTCAATTGAAAAAGCCCTCAGGCTATTAACAAATAAATAGCTTCTGATTATTATACATTATCTTATATTAGATTGATAACTTTCAATGAAATTAAATATTTTTACAATCACAATTAAATATAAATAACAGAAATATTATCATTTTAATCATCATCAGTCTTTATAACAAAAGGTAATCAACTGATTGTAACAATTTAGACTTTGGTATTAGAAACTAATTAGTTAATATCATCATTATATTATACATGTATATAAGTTTAGATAAAGAAGAAAAAATTTTCCAATTCGATTGTGTAACAAATGATATAATATTAGTTACATTTAAATTGATTTTTAATTGTAAACAATTAACGAATACAATTAGACCGAAGCTCCTCCCCTTTTTTTCGCGGGAAATTTGATTTTCATTTTTCGTTATCAATTGTTTACTTTTTTTTTCCCAATCGTTGGTCAATTTACTTAATTGGTGATTGATTGTTTTCTTTAACGTGTCTTGATTATGTGATTTAATTGTTGGTTGGTTGGTTTCTTCTCTCACTTTTTCAATTGTTCAAATTTTACCTTAATGGTTAAGTGGTTTGAGTCTTTTGTCTTTTTAATTGTTTCAAAATTAAGTAACTTTGATTATCTAATGTTAACATGTCATTCACTTTGGTTTAGCTTAAAATTGTCTTTCTTTTCTCATTCATTTGGCCTTATTTACATTTCGATTGGTATTTTAAACGCACCTTTTAGTGGCCTTGATAGGCGAGGGATTATCGTTCTGTCTAATCAATCTCTTGATTCTCTCATATTAATCAATCAATTATTTTAAATTCTTTTTCTTTCTCCCTAATAGAATTGCTAATTTGGTGTGGTTATTGGTACAGAAGAAAAGAGTTGGTTTAAATTGGTTTTTGCTCTCTATTCCATAACATCATCATCATCATAATCATCATCTTGTTCCTCAACAACAACAACAACACCAACATCAGGGTAAAAGGCTTGAGGCTGTTCAGTTTTCTGTAATCTGATCAGGTAAGTTAATCTCTGTCTATGTGTCGGTTGTCAGTTGATTGTTTTTGTCAACTGAACAGGTAGATGATGAAGGTAACATTTTGATAGAGGGAAAGGAAGAGAAGGAAGAAAAATCAATCTTGTTTTCCATGGTTTTCTCAATTAAATGAGAGTATATATGAGAAAATAAGATTTTTTTCTTCCTTCTTTTTTTTCTAATATCTGTATGAGTTAAAAGTAATTTCATTTTCTCTTCTTTATCTTCTCTATCAAATGTTTATATTTAAGGTTCATATTTCATGAAGACGATGACTTTGGATGAAAGTAATAGCAAATATAAGGATGGAAATACCTTGTTTTGTATGCAAGTCACCATGTTAACTCTATCTCTCATCTTATGATGATGAACCTGATTCTCTCTCATACTCAGGCTTTATCTTCATTCTGAAATTTTCTCTTCACTCTATGTGACCCTGGAGCAAAGGTCTCAGAAGGCATTTGTCCATAAGTATTATTCCAGTGAAATATTATCATTTTTACTTGAATTTCTCAGCCTAATCTTACTCCCCAATTGAGTGAGACTTTAGGTGTGTATTTATAAAGAATAACGAGAACTTAGTGAGAGAGAGAGAGAGAGAGAGAAAAAAGTTTCTTCTCTAATATTTACACATTAAGAGATTGAGATAGTTACCTTTTTGTTGGATAAACTTCAAGGTTTTTCTGCTTTCTGGTAACAACTTAAACTCTCGGCTAGAAGTTGATGGTGATGATAATGATTCTAACATGATAAAGTTAACACTTTTCGTGTTTCAACTAAACAGAATCTCTTGTAATGAGACCAAGAGTAGAAAACAAATGAATTGACTCATTTTCTTCTCTATCATCAACAACAATCTATTTACACACTTGTCAAAATTTCTTATTTGGTTACTAAATTTTTCTCCTCTTTTTCTTTGCTTATTTTTAGGTTCGTTCTCTCTCTCTCTCTTAGTCTACACATAAATCTATCGTTGGTGTATTATCTTTGGTTCTATCAGGAAGTTATCAAGCCTCGAGATAGAATCAGCAAATAATAATATATATTTGACAGAGAGCGAGGTTTATATAATATATTTATTGCGGTCATTTTGTACTTGACCAGTGGTACATGCGAATTACATGGTAGAAAAATCCTTTAATACTCTACAATGTACAATGTGTGACAAAATCTTGTTTTTCGGTCAATGCATTTTCTTGTTTCTCTCAATAAATCACTGGACCTACGAAAGAGCAAGAGAGAAAGAGAATCAAATCCAAAGAGAAACCAAGTTAGTTATTCTTTTTTTCTTTCTACTCTTCGAAAAAGATAACTGTCCATTTGTCTTCACACTGTCAAGAAGAAAAACTTTCAATCTTCTGCTTGGTTCGAAATCGTAACATGTATTTACACCATTGGTGTGGAAATATTGGCCATAATAGACGATCAAATATTTCGATGTTAATGTCATTCGATTTCCTCGAAAACTTGGAGTAAATCTGAGATCTCACCTTTCGAAACAAAAAGTTTCCTCATCTTTTTCTTGGTCAATTTTTTCCATCTTGAAATGTCCAAAGAATCGAGACAATTAATATAAGTAAGCCGAGGTGAAGGTGGATTAAGGAAGCAATTTAAATCTCATCTTCATCCTTTCCTTAATTTCAATCAGAACTTCATGTAGTTTGAATGATGATAATGATGATGATGATGATGGTTTCTCCTTGGAAATTGGCATAATCAATTGATCAGTTAAAGAGAAATGTTTTCCTGTCAGTGAGAAGTTTAAAATTGTTACAATTTGTTTATCCACAAGGAACAAAATATTAAAGGTAATCAGGGAAAGGTTAACGTTTGTATTTGTATTCTGTATGTTTTCATATTGTAATTATCTTCATCTTCCTCCTCATTAAAGGTAAACACTCACGGATTCAATAATAATAACAAGCCAATTGGATGAGAGGTTAAAGGTTATTGTTATTGGCCTTTTCGCGTTTTGTTAACTACAATCCAGAAGGAAGCAAATGATTTGAAATAAAAGGATCGTTAATTGGAGTTAAATGAGATTTGAAAGCTCAATCATTAAGCGAAAAGAAAACGAGAAAAGTAACTCAAAGAAAAAAGGAAAGAGAACAAAAAAGTTTTAAATTGATTGCCCAAAGTTTTTTCGCTCTCTCATTAGGATTTTCTTTCTCTCGTTTTCGCTTATTATTATTGTTTTTACTGGAAGAAAAAGGAAAATTTAACAATAATAATCGCCGGAGTAACAAAACGCTATTGGAAATGCACGTGAAAAAATAACAAAGAGAAAAATATTATCCACCAAAGAAGAGAGAAGGAAATTTCCTCTCTCTCTCTCTCGAAACTTTTACATATTGGACATGATGATGACCAAACCCTCGAGCTGTTTTCCTATGGTTCAAGTGAAAGTAGATCGTGCACACGAAAGGAATATCTCTCCTCCTCTCTTTCTCTCTCCCTCTCTTCATCATCCATGTAGTGACCAGAATATCTCATTAACCCTATCACTGTCTTCACCATCAACCGCATAAACATAACCATCATCATCATTAACCATTTAAGTTCCTGGGCGGTCATTTTAGACCCATTTCTAAGCCCATCGTTCCGTTGAAATGATTTGCTTGGCAAGACCCGTAAACACAAAAGTCTATTATGATTGTTGTTTAACCTGCTTAAGATAATCTTTGTTTTTGGTCAAGGAAACAAACAAACCACAAAAACGTTAGATGGACATGGATAAGTAGATAATAGAAATGGATAAAATAACAAGAGAATATTTAGAAAATATTCTGTAATATTTTTGGCGTTTTCTCTCTCTCTCTCTCTCTCTTTCTCTTCCCATTTTCTACTCCACCTCTACCTTCATCATCCTCCTTCATCTTTTTCTTTTTTTCTTTCTCCTTCTTTCTTCATATTTCGCATCAATGGATTCGTGAGTTGATGATGAAGCAAAACGGGATAAAAGCATTTACAAGGAATAGACAAAAACAACAACAAACCCAACATATGGTCGACCTGAGGTCCAATTTTAGGAGCTGATTTTCTGTGATAAAAATGATATAAAATGAAAATGGTAAAGGTCGATAGCGATAAACTCAATTCATAGGCACGCATCAGGAAGATGAGGAGGATGAGGAGGTGGAAGAGGAAGTAAAACAGCCGATGATGATGATGATGAGGGTTAGAACATTTAAAATTGAGATTACACATAAGAAAATAATATTATCACTTTATACTTATTTGTATCTTTTACTTTTTAACCTCTAACCTTTTGCATCTTTCCTTTATCAGCCTTTTCGTTTCCTCCAATGGTCAGTTTATCACCATTATTTGTTTAAAGACCCTTTTAAAGAGATGGTAATTAAAGGGGAGGGATGATGATGATGATGATGGTGATGGTCATCTTTCAGATAGAGATGATTATGATTACCGTTGGTGTATAAATGAAGGTAAAAGCTCAATGGAGGACAGAGATACATGAATCTGGCAAAGGAGAAACAAAATAATCTTTTATGAAAAGATGATAAGTTTATCATCATAATGACTATGATGATGATGATGATGATAATGATGATGATAGAATAGATAATGTTTATGATGGTCATTTGTGAAGGTAAAAAATTCACTTCTCTTTTCTTTTTAAATAATAATAGTAGTGAGAGAGTAATGATAATGGTAAAAGTGAATAGATTACTATCGGTATGAGGGAGAATCATCATCATCTCTCTCTCTCTCTTTTATCTTCATTATCATCAACATGATGATGATCATCATTTAAATGATGAGGAGTTTACATGTTCATCATCATCTTTACTAGAAAAAAAAGTTACCAACACACAAAAGCATATGGATGGTTTGGTTTGGTTAGTTGAATGAATGGGCGATGATGATGATGATGATGATAAAATAACACCAGCCCAAAGAGTATCTGAGAAGAAGAAAAGAAAGAGAGATGATGATGATGATAATATCTACATAATGTCAGGTCAGTTTTTCAAGTCTACATGATGATGATAATCTTATAAACGTTTACCCTCACCTCACCTTTTCAACATTCACCTTCCGCCTTTAACCAAGTTACTCCCAAGACATTTACTCATGGACACATTGGGCTACTCTGGGCGCACTCAAGTAATAATAGTCAAGTCGCAAAGTTAATTGTAAGTCTATGTAAGTTTTTTTTCATCTCTTGCTCTTTATAATGATGATATTGTTTTTTTAAACAACGGAAACGAGGCTCAATCAGGGAGGAAGAGAGAGAGAGAGAGAGAGGCGGTGAGATTTAGGCTGAGATCAGGAGAATGAGAATGAGAATGAGAATGGAAGAGAGAGAGACAGAGAGAAATAAATAGAAACCGATAGTTTCTACTACATTTCTATGTATATTTAACAGTGACCATCATCAATCTTCCATTATCTCTCTTCACTTTCTTCTTCATCATTGACTTGTCTTCTTCTTTTTTTATATATATTCTCCCTCTCTCCCTCTTTTCTTCCACTGTTATTTAACTCTCATTTAAGCTGATGTATTATTATCATCTCACTAACTCCTTGTCCCATGTATCTTTTTTTTCCAGGTCAAAACAATGTTAATCTCTGGGCACTAACCCTGAACATATGATGGTGATCACATCAACAGTGATCAACATTTTACCAAGTATAAAAAAAGATGAGAGGATAAGGATTGGAAAAGTAAAGGAGATAATCTCACTGGTACAGAATATTTTTTTTTTTCACTCTTGATTTTAACGGTTTCATACACTCACTTAGAATCACTTCCTTATCCAGATCTGTCTCTGTGTAATAATCATGGTCGTCAAGGCAAACCAATCACTCTGTGGATATGATGATGTATTATGTAGATTGCGGATGGAGAGGCAAAAAATTGAGCAACCATTTTGTTCTGGCAGGCCAATAACACGACAAAAAGACATCAAATTGACGAGAATGAAGGTAGTTAGAGGGAGATGAAGAATGAGAGAGAAATAGAGAGAGAGAGAAAGAGAGTCAAACTTTGCCTCGAGATGCAAAAAAAGGACTTTTCTTTTTCTCTGTCTAATATTTGCCATTTTGTCTTTTACCTTTATTTTCATGTTCACCATTGGATGAATTTCCTTGTCTATTGATGATGATCTAGAGCCTCCTGATTGCTGAACTGATTTGACTTTGACTGAATTTTTATCTCTCTCCAATTGCTTTGATTTTTTTACTGTTGAAGCCAAAAAAAAGGTAGAAACCGAAAAGAAGAAAAAAAAAGTTCTGATAATCATCTAAATGTAGGATTTTTGATCCATCACAGAATTGATGTAAAGTGACATGCACACTGTTTATCATTACGATTCTCTCTTACTCTTCAGCGTCATTTCCTTTCTGATCTTCTATCAGTTTTCTCATCATCATCATCATCATCTTCATCTCCATCATATATATGAGGATATTAATCATTTCCATCTCAATTCTAATCATTTTATCATTTTTCCTGCAAATTGCTTATGCACAAAAGCAGAAACAGCAAAAAAAAAAAAGGTTGATTTGCAAAAAAAGTCCCAACATTTGCTGTAAAAATAATAATTAATATTGCAAATGTTAATTGCACTTGTTGAAACTGTTAATTGTAATTGTTTGCAAAATAATGTTTCATTATTTAATTGTTACTATTAATATTATGTAAATATACAGGGTGTTTTTTTATTAACTCCCGATTTTTGTCGTCTTATAAAAAAAGCCTTGTAAGTTCAAATAATATAAGTTTGGTACCATAGAATAGACCTTGTTGATATATACATGAGTCGTTAAGGTCAGGGGTCAAAAAGGCGTGGCTTCAGAAAAAAGCGCGAAAAACAAAAATTTTTGTATCGCCGAAAATTTGACCTCAATTCTTGTATTTGAACAGAAAAAAATTTTTTTTATGTTGAATTTGTTCAAAAAGGAAGCACCAACAATCGTGCTATCTCGGTTTTTAGATAAGCACTCACAATCGGCTACAAATCGTTTTTTTCTCTAATTTTCTCAAAAAATGCAATTTTCTCCCTATCTAATCCCATTGCAATGGCGAGATAGGAAAATTTTTTTCGCTAATTTTTTTGGCCTAGAAGTTCTGAGAATAATGCCGACCCAACAAATTAGTTAAGTAAATTGAACATTGAGCTTTCATTTAAACTAAAAATCAAGTCTCTGAATTAATTGCCTCAAAAGTTATGAGCGTTCAAACGTCGGGAGTTAATAAAAAAACACCCTGTAAGTTGAAAAGCTTTTGTTAATCATAATGATGGTGATAATGATAATCAGGAAATGATGTTGATTGTTGAGCAAAGAGTAATAGCAAGAGAGAGCAGTTGATACCTCTTACGATAAAATTAGTTCACACCGATGAACCAGGTGGAGGCACAAGTCAATAGTAAGAATGGTCAATACGCTGAAAAAATGGACTTTTGAGTTAAGAATTGAAACTTTGTAGTTTTGTAGGGACATAAGAAAGAAATCGTTTGTTAAAAATCTCATTGTGATCTGAGCGTTAGTTTTCGAGCGAATTGCGTTCAAAGTCCAAACTTTAGATCACTTTTTCTCAGCATTGGTAGACTTTTTAGGAATGAAATTAAGAGTGTAAAGACAACTTTTTATGCGCTTTCAAAAATTAGGCTTTTACAGACTAGAAATATCTACAATTATCAGGCCAAAGCGATGTTTAGTCCAGATAAGTCGAACGCTTTAGGTATTTTGTTACGAATTCTAAACGAATTTTTGGACTAAATGATCGTAAAGAAGTAAGCTCAGTATTAATTCCGCAAAAAAATCATAAAAATAATCATTAGAATAATAATTAATTAGAAAAATTGATTAATTAAATCTCCATTGACTTGCTGCAGTTTTTGCTATTTACTTGAGCTCCACCTGGTTCATCGGTGTGAACTAATTTTCCTGTTTTTTTGTAGTCTGCAGTCTCTTCCTATTACTCTTTGTTGTTGAGACAATGATGATTGTTAATTGTTGATAATGTTGATTGTGTTGTTGATTAATTGAAAGCAAATTGTTTCAATATCTTATTCAATTTTCTGTATATGAGTATATGTTATTAGTAATATATTTCAATTATCAGCAATTATCTTGAAATCATTACGATGGGTTAACAATCAATTGATTACAATTTAACCATCATTAATAATTATAATCATTTCATTAACAATCAATCAGATTTTTTTTTGTTCATTGAGTTAACATGATTTTTTTTTTCAAATCAATATAAAAGGTCAATTGGTTTTACTTGATTGTTGTTGTTGTTGCTTTGTTTTTACACTTTTGATTAAATTGCAATTGTAATTGTGATTGACAGATTCAATCATTACTATTGTATGAATGTTAACTCAATCACCAGTATATATATATAAATCACAATTTAATATTTAATCAAGTTAACAATGATTAATAAACTTGTGTGATTGCTGTTAATGAATAAGGTTAAGGAGATGAATTAACTAACAATAATCAATATAATCAACCATGAACAATTGATGATGAAAAAAAAAAACATTAACCATGATCATGGTCTTATTATTGACCAACGTAACAATCAATTAATCAATAATTGATAATATACATAATATTAATTCATTGAAATATTAATCATTGAAAAGATTTTGTATTGGTTGAAGATTTTGTTTAATTGGTACAATATATTAATTGTTGTTATCGTTTAAGTATTAATTTGACAACAAGTTATATACTTTTTGATTGACAATGAATATAACAATTAACAGTAATCATTAAACTTTTCTAATCAAACAAAAATTAAGTTAAATTGTAAGTAAACAATTCAAATTGTCAAGTGATTATAATTGATTAGAATGAGTGAATGAGAGAGAGTGAGAGAGAGAGGAAAATCTTATAACTCCCTTTGCATAAAGGTAAACATATATTACCTTTGTAAATATCATCTACTTTTATTTTGATGATAATAATGATGATGAGGATGAAAAGATGACACAAAAAGGATGCGGGGAGATTGATTTGAGTACTTAATTGTGAAGCGACTCAATGTTTACACACTTTCATCATGAAAAAGGAAGACAAATTTACCTTAATCATTTGATACGAGAAATTAGCTCATTAAATCAACAGACAATTTAAACTTAATCAATGTAATATAAGGTTTCATCGATTTAATTGTAAATCATTTTAATCAAAAATGATAATAATTGTTGTCAATTAATACCTTGACTTGTCAATATCAATAGAGTTTTTTTCTCTCTCTCTCTCTTCATATGAACAATTTAACTCTGAAATTTATCCTTATAACTGATTAATTGTATTGACAATTTAGCAAATTGTCGTAAATAATATAATCTCCTTTCTCTTAATCAGATCCAATGATAAACATTAATATCTAATATATATCAATCAATGAGCAATTTGTTACACTTAATGTTAATCATCATCACATTGATATCGATAAACAGGGAAACCGTAAAAAAAAGTTCTCTTTGCCGATTAGAACTTTTTGTTTTCTCTCTCACTCAAGTTCGACGGGTGAAACTTTTCCTCTCCTTAATTTTGGATTGATTGTAATCTTGAATAATGAAAAATTAAACACTCACATGATAATCTCACAGGTAAAACTACAAATCACTTTATGATAACTTTCAACTTTTTTTTTTCTTCTTCTTCTTAATCTTCTTGATAAAAGTTTACCTGGTCAATGGAGTCAAAGTAAATTGTTATTATATGAACACACCAAATATAATCTTCATCTTCATCTTCATCTTCATCTTCATCCTCTCTCAGTATCTTCAGCCTATTGGAATCATCATCATTTTCTCATCATCTTTTATCTTCATCCCTTGCTAATGTTCAACTGTTACCTATTGAAGTTTTTATATTCTTCCAGTGAAATCTAATAATCTCAAGCATTATCATCATCATCATCTTCATCCTCATCACCATCAACTATTATGAAGGCGATGATGATATTATCATCTCTCTCTCTCTCTCTCTCTCTTTCTTTCTTTCTTTCTTTGAAAAAATCAAACAGTTTAAAGATAATAAATAAATTGTGAAGATCCTAATTTATTATCCTTTGATTTACTTAATAATCAGTAAATTGTTTTCTTACTTAACGCAATTAATTAACATACACATTGATTATCATCAAATCAAATTGTTTCAAACTTATATAATCTTTTTTTTTCCAATTGATTGTTTCTAAAAAAAAGTTAATTCTTATATTTATTATGATTACATGTATTTCTCATAAATAGTTATCAGTTAATCACTTGGATCCACTTACAATTAAAAGATTATCCTTAATTTTCTGTTCCCTTCTATTAAACAATTAAGCCAAACAGTCAGCAAAATAAAAGGATTGAATTAATAATCAATACAGTTAACACAGTGATCATCATTTTAAGATGATGATAATTAACAATTTACTATTAAATTGCGTGTATTTGTATAATAATCATGTTGAACAATCATGTTAATCATAAATGATAATAATAATTACTAAATATATATAGATGATAATCCATCAGAATTGAGAGAGGAAAAAAATTCAACACGAATCAAATTAACTCTTAACAACAACAATCAACTAATCAAGGTTTCTAATAACCAAACAGGTTAAAAACAATTCAATTCAATTAATAGGGGAAAATATTATTTACCCAATTGTGAGCTAGTTGATTTTTAATTAATCAGTTAATTGTTGATTTAGTTAAATTGTTATTACATAACAATAGAGAATCAGAAAAGGAGGTTAATTGAAAATTAACTAATCATTACCAATTCAAAAGGGTACCAATGGTTAAGTAAATTGTTGTTGTTGTTATTTTTTTTTCTCAAACTTAAATCATAACCATTTAATTATGATCATTATTATTATGTTAATTGTAATGATAATGATTAAGATAATGATGATGATGAAGATATTTATCTTTACTCTCACGGTGAGAGAGAGAGAGTAAGTGAGTGAGTCAATCTTATTTACCTTGACAATGAATTGAAACAATTCACGAACTTTGAAAGTAAACAAGATGAAGAGAAAAAGTTTCATCGTAACTTTAATTAACTTAATTGTTAGGGAATAAAAATATTCGAGAAAAAAAATCAAATATTAATTAGTCTATAAGAAACAGAATTAATTAATTGTTCTATCATTACAATTTTCCAAAAATTGCTAAATTGTATCAATAATTTTTCCTTTTACCAATCAACTATCAACGCCTTCAGATGACACTTACTAACTTAATCTCATATTAATCATCATCATCATCGTCATTATCATTATCATCATTTACAATTGAGCAACAAGTTATAATCAATTTCATCTTCATCATCATCAATGACGATGATGATGATAATAATAATAATGATATTCCAATGTTAAAAATTTATCTTCCCAGAAAATGGATAATTAACAATCAACTTGATTACTGTGATTATTTATTCAATTCTTGGTTTTAGCTTCTGTTCAAAATAATATTTGTCTTCATCAAGCAAAACCTCACAATGAGATCTCAATATTATCATGTCAACAGTATCATCATCATCATCTTCATCATCATCATCATGTATTAGAAGCTAAAGATATTATTAATTGAGAAAATTAATATTGAGTTAATTTTTCTATTCTCTTCTTACCTGGGCGGTCTTATTATTATAATCAAATATTATTAACATGGTAAATTCAGTTCATGTGTGTGTTTAAATTATTGTGATGTAAATGCTCCTATTTGGGTGGTATCAGCATCACTCTCTTTTCTTCATCATCATCATCATTATCATCATCATTATTATTGATTATAATACACTTGTTATTAGCATTATTATTGTATAATAAGTACAACCAGTTACCTGTTTAATTATGTTAGACCGTAAGAGTGTATATGTAATAGTTTTCATCTTTGATAATCAAGTGTAGTTAAACTAAATTAAGACATATCATGTTATTGAGAAGGCCGTAAGGTTGACCTCAAGGTATCAATAATCAAAGATGAAGATGGAGATGGAGAGAGAGAGAGAGATTATCATTATCATCATCATCTTCTCCTTCATCTGCATCTTGTTTCTCAATTTTCATCTCTCAATGTTCATCACTTTTTTTTTCTTCTTCAGGTTTCATGATCATCTTCATCACTCGTTCTCAATGTGTGTAAATCAATTCAGTTTGAGGCCTTTTTCTTTCCCTTAAATACTCATGGATGATCAGATGAATAAGAAGAAAAGAAAAAAAATAATTTCAATTATTTTTCTTCTTTTTTTTACATTTATTTCTAAATTACTTTTATCATCTTTGTTTTCTTTTTGCTTTCTGTACATGGGGAAACCTCAGAATCTGAATTATATCATCATCTATGTGTCTTTAGTTTAACGATGATAATGAATAGTAAAAGACTTACTCTCCCTTCATTTTTAGTGGCGGTGGTGGTGGTGATGGTAACTATGGTAGTATTATAATAATTAGAATGGAAATGAAAATGTTAATGAAGAAAAACAATTTTCATTCAATAATCAACAACAGAAGAAACAATTTTCTTCATGTAATCATAATAATAACCATTGATGATGAAGATGAACATTTAAACTGAATGGGAAGGGAAGAAACAAAAAGATGAATTTGAAAGAAGGTAAAAAAAAGGGAAGGAGGGAACTTGTATTAATTACAATGTTACCCTAAGGGCATTAAGAAGACACCACCAAAGTAGAGACTCTAATCTTCATTTCTCTCTCTCTTTCTCTCTTCCTTTCATCTTCACCTTCACATCATCATCCTCTCCCTCTAATCTTCATCTTTTCTCTCTTACATATTACAAGGAAAATTTATCAATTGAGTTGTTGTTTCTTCATCTTCTTCATTATCCTCATCATCTTTCACTTTGTGTGTTCTCGCCATTATTTTCATTAGAAACTTTCCTCATCATCATCATCATCATCTCTCTCTCTCTCTCTCTCTCTCTCTCTCTCTCTCTCTCTCTCTCTCTGTAGATACAAATGAATTTATGAAGACAAAAATCATTTATATCTTTTTTTTTGTTCTTTTCAAGATAATTGTGGGCAATGGTCATTATTTCAACCTTTGTTTTACATTTCCTTTTATCATTCTGTTTCTACCTCTCTCTCATCAGCCACAGGTAATTACAAACTCCTATGTAATAATATTTAAAGTCAATTAAGACATTAAATCATTTTGATATCTCAAAAAGGACAAAAGGTATCATTAACTTTCACCTGATTTTTTCCTTCTCTGCTACTAACTAACTTACTCAAGTTTCATCAGCTTTTTTTTATCATCTTCATCATCATTAATTCATGCACAATCACAAATCTTAATTATGATATCATTATCTTCATCATCATTACTATTATTTTATAATAATAATATTTGTCATCCATCAACAACAGTTACCATCTTATTGTATTAATATTTACCTTTTAATATTTGGGTTGTTTATTAAAGGTAAATAATCAACTAAATTAATTGATTAATCATTTGGAACAAAATAAAAAACAAATTTCTCATAAACTTGATAACAATCATCCTAATTAGCTAACTAATTATTAACAATTAACTTAATAAACCTTTAATTTTCTCTCTCTCTCTCTCTCAATTACTATCATCATTTCAAATCGTATGCTAATCATTATCATGAAATTCATGATAAAATTTGATGCTAATGTTATTCAAAATAATCAGTTAATCAGTCAACAATTGTTAAAATAAATAAGATTATGATGAAATTAAATTATAACCATAATAATGATGGTCAATAGTTTTTGTTTGGTCAAGATAATCATAATGTCAACTTAACCTTAACTAATCTTAGTTTATTGTTGTTGATCAAAAGGACTGGATGGACAATATATATTATTATATTGACCACAACAAAATTAACATTATCATCATCATCATCATCAGTTAACCCTTCAGGCAATTTCACCTTATAATATTATACACACTCACATAAGAATCAAGTAAACAATCAAATAGACACCAAGAAAATCAAACATAATAAAATGAAAAGCCAACATTATCTTTAGACAATCATGATAACTATTGAAATGAAAGACCAACAATCAACTGATGATAATAATCATGATTAAAGAATCAATTGTAAACAGATAAGATGCTAATCAATGTTTATTTAAACTTCACTCTCTTAATACCTGGATTAAGATGTCTACCTGAATATTATCTCAATGATTATCTAAAGTGATAATATTGAACAACAATTTCCTACCTTGCTAATAAAAGGTTAACATTTTTATGATAATAATCTGATTGTTGATCAATTGATTTGCTGTTTATTGCTGATTGTTTGTTACAAAAACATATTGAAAGATGAAAATTAATCATCATCAGCATCATGTTGTTGTTTATGAATATGATATTGGAACAATTTTTTAATTTCTCATTTTTGGTTAACATGAATTTTCACTGAACAAACAAGCATGATTGATGAACTCCACCCGGAGGGAAATTCAGTATTATGAGTAAATTACTGAAGAAGATGATGAAGAAATGAATTCTCTTTTTTATCTTCCATTGCAAATGACATATACTACACATCTGATTGAGAGAGAGAGAGAGAGAGAGAGAGATCTGATGATCAGTGTGATACATGTAACATATTTATATCCAATAAAAAGATGATGATAATTATGATCACCTAGAGCGATATCAGAATCTTCAGCATTTAGTATAATCACCCTGATGATTATCATGTTATGATGAGAAAAAGAAACGGTTCTCTATGTAATAATTTTCTTCCCCTGAAATCAATTCCATAACTGATCACAATTCAGTGTTTCAAATGCTCAGAGTTATTCACCGAGTAAAAGATTCATTCAGAATTCCTCATCATGATTATTATCATCGTCAAGTTTTCAACTCTCCAAGACCCTTAAGGGGTTAACATGTAATAATATTGTTCAGAAGGAAAAGAAGAAGGAAAAAAAATAGATTCAACAATTTAGAACAATTTTTTAATTACTTTTCTTTAGAAACTTATTCAATTGGATTCTCAATGGATTTAGGTGATCAATTAATCGCTGGAAGACAAATTAATTGGTTAATTGTAACAATTAGTTCACTGGTTGTGATGTTGTTTTGTTTTTCTTATAATCATTTTCTATCCTACAATTACAATTATCTATCAGAATTATCTTGATCTTGAATCGATACGAGAAATTAAATTAAATTAAATTAAATTGTTCCCGGTCTTTAGCTACATGATTAACTAAACACAAACATAATTAAGTAATTAAAGTTATCATGAATTAATATCATTGAATATACATATTATATAGTTCATGATATTTCAATTTCAACTTGATTGTTAATGATTATTATCTACCTTTTAAGTTAATCATGATGAGGATGATGTTGATTGTTAATGATTATGATAATGCTTGAATGGACTGCACTCCATGTAAATTGTTGATTAACATGCAATTAACATGATAATCATAATCATCTTGAGCTTTTTTATTCATAAATATCAATCAACAATTATCATTATTATTATCATTTAGTGAGCGTAGGTTGATTAAGACAAATCCTTTTACAACCATTTAATAAACTCAATGAACAATTTAAATTGTTATTTAAAATCAAACTGATTTAATGATTACAACTGTAAACATATTAATTCATAAAAAGGTTTTTACTTTTTATTTTTCATGATAATTTTAACGATTCAAGTGGATATCATGATAATATAATGATGGTTTAAGTTGATGAAATTAATTTAAATCATAATTGTGAATATATTATAATCTTGATTAAAGGTAAAATTTACCTTAACCATCAACAATTTAACTCTGATAATGAGGCTTAAAAATTGCTTCATTAAACTGAACAATATTTGTATTCACATGGTGGTGATAATACTTGATAGATATTCAAATTGATTGCAATCAGAAATTGAAAAAAAAGTGTTAATCATAACCGTCGATGATTATTAAATTGTTCAACAGTGAAAATGAACTTTTCTCACTAAATTTCAAGCAATTAAACATTTGAATTTGATAATTATATATAAATGATGAACTAA
Source organism: Panonychus citri (assembly GCF_014898815.1). Lineage (NCBI taxonomy): Eukaryota > Metazoa > Arthropoda > Arachnida > Trombidiformes > Tetranychidae > Panonychus > Panonychus citri. Next base: position 1,321,864 of record NW_026515516.1, on the reverse strand, counting down.
AGTAACTACCACCCAAGATCCTTTAAGTTAATGAATTGTAATTAGATTTGGGAAGAGATTTTTGTTTCCATCATGATCATTCAATCATTGAATTGAAATCATCATCATCATCATCATCATGATATGAGAACCAAATTCAAGAACTTTTTCCCCTTTTCTACATGGCAAGTAATTAGAATGACAATGATGATGTTGATGATGAAATTGTGAAGGATGAGGATGATAATTTTTAAGTAAATTAGCTATTTAGTCATCATGATGATCATCATCATCATCATCTGCATGATTATCATCATGTTAATTATCAAACTCCTACGTTGTGAAAAATAAACGATAATATTTCAATGGCTTTTGTGTATATGGACTTGTTATTGTTACACCTTATCATCATTATCATCATGGTAATCAAATGATACACAATTAAAGCTAATATACATGATAGTTTATATGTATACAGGGTGCGCTATCATGGTTCAATGATCATGAACAAAAATCATCTCCACTGATTAATTATCAGAATCATTATTATCAATTATTATCATTATCATGTTATTAGGCGTTATCATCATCAACATGATTCCTTTGTAATATACTGAAGGTAAATTGAATATAATCAGATGATAATGATGATAAAAAAGGTAGGAAAGGATGAAGATGATCATCATCTTCATTATCTTCATCTTCATCCCATGAAAATTTAACTGTAATTTCAACTGTTTCTTTATTCAGAACAAGAAAGAAGAGCAAAAAAAAAATTCCTATTTGATTTGATATTTAGATAATTCTGACAATATTAAGATAAATTGTTTAATATCTTACAATTTCATCTATATAATTGTTGTTATTAATTTTAATTATCATCAACATCATCTTTTCTGATTACTATCGTAACATGATATTCATTGATAATGAAAATTCATTTTCTCCTTTTCAATTCATCTCAGCATCATCATCATTATCATCTTTGAGGATAACATGTTAAAAACGGTAAATTTTTTTCCCTGCGCTTTCAGGTTGATGATAAACATCATGAATCTGATGAAAATTATATGAAACTTTTTTTTATTTTCCTAAAGTTCATCAAGTTTATTTTTTTCCAAGTAATAATCTGAAGGATGAAATAGTAATAAATAGATAAATAAATAACATGATAACATATTAACTCAACTGAGTAAAGGGAGTGAACCAAAGTAAAAAGTTGATGATGATGGTGGTGGTGGTGGGGAGGAGGATTGACTGAGTGATGGTGGTGGTGGTTGTTGTTGTTGTTGTTATGAAGGTAGAGGTGGGTGAGAAATGATAATAATAACTAATAGAGTACAAGGGGTGAAAAAAAGTTCTGTCAAAATAAATATATAAATAAAAAAAGACTCCACTTTCAGTTGGAACTTTTTTTCTTGCACCATGAAATATGAAACTATTCCATGTATTTATTATCATCACCATCATTCTGAACAACAACAACAACAACTAGAACTTTTTCTTGTTCTCTATCATTGTTATCATCTTCTCTTTGAGTTAACTTAACGCATTCATTTTCGTTGGGAGAGAGAGAGAGAGAGAAAAGGAAACGGAATTGAGTATAATAATAATGATGATATATGAAGATAAGGATGAAGATATTACTACAGTAGATGGAGATAACAAAAAGGTTTCATGATAAAGTCTCTAAGTTTTTTTAGCATTTGCTCAGGAATTATCATCTTCATCTTGATGATAATAATCATAATAAGTTACTAATAAAATATTAATAATCATGAAGATAATGATACATGATGAAAATTTAAAGTTAAATGCTAAACGGAAGGAAGTTAACAAAGTTATAAAAAAGCGATTTTCATCTTAATTCAGAGTATTTGGAATTCACAATTCAAACTTTTCAGAACTTAGCTACATTTTAAAACTGAAGAGATTGCAAAAGATTTTCAAAAGAATATCCGGAAACCGGAAATGGAAAATAAAACTGAAACATAGAGAAGACTATGAGAGAAGAGGGATAACCAGAAATTCAGATTCATGATAATATTATCTACCAATAGATTGAACAATATTTCATAAGAGAGATCTGATAAAGAATATCAATCTTCCTGATTACTCTTATGAACTTTCCTTCAGTCTCAATGTTGATGGTATTTTATCACTGAACTTCTGAAGAAATCAATGAAGAAAAAAAAAGTTTCAATTCTATTCCATTTAAATTCAATTAACTTCTAATGATGATACTGACTTGGTTGATAGAGACAATTAATATAATAACTAATATCTTCCTATTGAACTTTCATCATCTCTCCCTATGAACTTTACCATGATGAAGTTTACCATGAATTTAATATTGAATTTAATATTGAATTTACCCCATGAAAATATTGGATAATATTAATAACTAGTAACTAATATTTTGTTCATTGAATTTGATTCACTATTTTTTTTCCTTCCCTGATAATCAATTGTTTCCTGATGATTCTGATCCCTTTTCGTGTTTAATTATCATCATGAGTCTTATCTGATCATGATGATTAGTATCATGATCATTATAAATTAACGTTAATTTGCACGAACAATTTTTTCTTCCTTCCCTATTGTTACCTTGCTAATCGATTCTCAACTTTGTGTTGTTGTTTTTTTTTTCATCTTAATCCATGAAATACAAATGAGTTCAACTCACACACACACATTGGAACCCATGATAATACACCCAAACTATCATGATAATTAACATGACTATTGTTTCACCATAATCATTATTATGAAACAATAATCATGATAATATTAATAAAGAAACACAATGAAACAATATTCAATTAGTTATCATGAATTTTTATCTGATACTCAGAAGCTGAATATTATTAAAACGATTATCATGTTGATTATAACTTTTGTTAAGTTATTGTTTCATATTAATCACTATAAAGTAGTTCAATGTTAGTTATCATGAAAGTACAGCTGATGAAATGTTCATGGTGATAATGGTTAGGATGAGATAGATAATGATTGTGATTATGTTCATTTTTCTTTCACCCTGAACAGTATTGATTATCAGATTATCGGCTATTGTCAATATTTAATGTTACCTTTGAGTCTGGAAAAGTTTATCATGTCAATTTTTCCGATAATTTTGATGGTGGAAAAAAAGTTCCCATGAACTTTTACCATGATAGTCAACTAATAGCTTTGATTTTCCTCTCATTCAGAGTTGTTCAAGTTGTTATTACCAAAGTGATAACTTGATTTACTTAAATATTTTTCGATTCCTGATCAATTTATTGTTCTGTTATCATCTAAATCCATTTTATTTGAAACTTTATCTTTCAATTTACTCTGTCATGATAATCATTCAAAGTTGAATCATGTAATCCAATCAACCAATGGTCAGTTATCATCATGGACACAGGTGTAAATCAAAAACTAAGGGTGTGTATTTGGTGACCAATCGTTTGAAATATATTGAGTTATCATGGTTAAGAAATGATTTCCAGGAGCAAAATGATTCAATTTTTTCCTAAGAATTTAAAATCACTCTGGAAATATTAACAATGCTCTGGGCTATTTATGAATGATTGACCTCACAAGGTAAACATTTTTTCATCTTCACCATCATCATCATCTCTCTCTCTCTCTCTCTCTCTCTCTCTCTCTCTCTCTCTCTCTCTCTTTCTTTCTTTCTCTCTCTGTTCTCTGTAAAATATTTTGCCCAAATTGATGAAGGTAAGAAAAATGGAGAAGATGAAAGAAAATTTTGATTTTATAAAAGTGAGAAATCTACTCAACCTTCAACCATTTGGAAATCATCATTATCTTCATCATCATCATCGTCCTTAGGCCATTTGATTATAAAGTTTGTCGTTTCATCGTCATGTCTTTTTTTACAATCAGATCAGAATCAATGTTTAGATTGAGGAGAAAAAATTGAGATAGAAATTCAATTTCATGATGATGAATAAAGTTAATCAATTGAACATGAAGTAAACTGAAAAATGAAACAAAGTTCATCATTTATCATGTTGTTAAAATTTCAAAGCTAAAATTAACTTATAACTTTTACCTCGACAAAAGTTTCAGTGTCACTTGATTGTTGTTTATAATTAATGATGATTTATTATTAATGTGTGAAGATCTTTGTTGATGTATGAGTCACAATTAGCTGGATATTTAATAAATTGTAACGATATTCATTATATTATCATTTCAATATTATAAATTACTGGCGTTGGAGTTAAACTTTAATGCTTTAAATCAGAATCCAAATTTATCATGTAATTGTTTCCATGTTTCTTGTGATGATTGTTGATCAAGTCTAAACCTTAGATTCATGAATATCATTACCATTGCAATTAAACTAATCAACTGAATCTTGATGAAAATAAGTAATAACAATAATCATCATTATAATGAGAGAGATATGATTCCGTAGGAGGTGATAGTAAATGGTAGTTATCATTATCATCATGTTAAGAGGATGAGAGAGAGAGAGAGAGATGAGAAAATGCTTGCGGGAAGAAAAAAAGGTTTGGTTAAGAGAGAGAAAGACAAAATGAAGATGAGAAGAAGATGAAAATAATGAAGGTAAGAATGAGAGAGAGAGAAAGAGAGAGATAATGATGATGATGAGAAAAATGGGAACATGAGTAACAAGTAGAGTACAAAAGGTGAAAGGTAAAAGTTGGACAGAGAAAAAATCATAGAGATACAGGTCGCTAGCAAATTCATTTGACCATTTTCGAACAAAATTTTCGCAGCGAAGATCAAATTTTTTTTTCGATTTTTTTATACTATTTGATAGATAAATGTTTCGACAATATTATACAAAAAAAATTTGATTAAAATATTGAACCATTTGGCCGCAATTTGATTTGAGACAAAAAGATCAGTTTTAGGTTGGTTTTTCTCTATGGAGATTTAACATGGGGGCGGAGCTCGATTTTCGAGTTTGAAAAATCGTGAAATTTCATTTAATTATATTTCGAAAACTAAATGAGATAAAACTTTCAAATAAAAAATTTTTAAAAATTTTTGCCAATCTCTATATTCTGACCAAAAAGCAGTAAATTACTATAATTCATACGAATTTTATTAGAGATCAAAAAAAATTTTGCTTAAAACAATTCGAATTTTACTTTTTTGTTCAAATTCGAATTGTGGCCAAACTGATTAACCAAATGAAAAATAAATTTTGGATCTAAATTTTTGAATAAATTTCCAATAAAATTAGTACTTAATTAATAATTTTATTAATAGATTGATTAGAGTAAATTAATGTCAAAAATGGTCAAATGAATTTGCTAGCGACCTGTACAATAGTAACACTAATCAAGGTAAGAATACACAAGGTCCACCCTCGTGTTTATTAACCTTAAGGTCATCATCAGTTGGTCAAGGTACAAAGGAAACAGGATAAACCCTCTCGGTGATGATAGAAGATGAGGAGAAGAAGAAGAAGAGAAAAAAAAAATCTTTACCTTTACTTTTACCTTGATCATCTTCTCATTGGAAACTTGTTGTTTCTCTCACTGTTAATATTTGTTCAAACAAAACTGATCATTATTTTCAATTCGTCACAACAATTTGGTCACGGAGGTTTGTTTCTTGGGAATAACCATCATCTTCATCCCTTAATCGTTATCCTCATGAATATAATCAGATATTTACCTTTATTCTGTGGCTTTTACTAATCTAATCCTCTTCCTTTATCTTCATTGACAAGCCAATAAGATATGGTTGATGAGATTGATTAATAGACGCTTGTTGTTGTTATTTGTTTCTTGTTAATCTTACCATTGTTACTTCAGTAGGTTCACCTTGATTTTCACTGTAAGAAACAAAAAGCATCATCATCAACAACAACAAAAACAATAGCTACCTGCTTGTTGATAATGATGATGATGGTGATGGTGATGAGGATGAAGATGAAGATTCAGTTTGTTGTTTTCTTTTTTCTTCCAAAACATAAGAGAGAGAAAAAATCTTCTTCTTTTTTTTCTCAGACCAAAGAATCTTTAATCATTAGTATATATATTATGTTGTGGGCTCAAGAGGGTGGAGGTGGTCACAGGGAGGAAGTTCCCAACTCCTCCGGAAGTACAACCACATTGGAGACACAATTTTTTTATCCATTTATCTTTTACCAGATAATGAATATCATGGAACCATTTTCATACCTTCTCATTGAATATCATCATTTATCTTTTCTCTTTCTCTCTCTCTCTCACACACACATAAAACCCCATGAACACCCTGAGTTTTATCATCTTTTCTCGTCTTCATTTTCATCTTCTTTTTGTTTCTTCTCTTCTTGCTTTTTTCTTTACTTCATCTTCTCTTTGTTTTCAGTTCATCATCATCAACCTCATCATATTATGCAAGGAGGTAAATAAATTTCACGGTCATTTTGTTGATAATTTACCTTTGCCTTCATCCTCATTATCCTCATCATCTTTTTTTTCATATTATTTTTTTTTCTTTTTCGTTTTCGTTTTATTTTTATTTTTATTTTTCTTGCTTCTGAGTTTTGTTTTTCTGCTTTAAACCTTACCATTTCAACCATGCAATGAATAGTAATGATATAATATAATATTTGAAATACGTTATCATGATTATGATGATTCTCAAATCATTTCTACCTGTAAACCCTTTCATGTTTGTTTGCATGCATTTGCATTGAACCATCAATTGAACTTGCAAATAAAATTATATACAAGAAAAAAACAGCAAGATTCATGATTAGATTATCATTATCATTGATATATTTTTGCTATTAATCAGTTCAACAAGCCAGTTTCAAATAATAACCATGATAATCTTTGGGTAATCATTGAATAATATATTCAACAATAACAATAATAATAATAGTAAAGGATAAGGATGATAAATGTAGCCAAATGTTAATGAATTTACTTTTAACGTTCACTATCATAATGATTATCAGCATTTGAATTGATTTTCATGATTACCTTTATCATCAACATTATGGTTTTTACTTTTCTTGTGGTTTCATGATAAGTGATGATGAAAATAACAGAGATGAATCAAGAGTAAAGGTAAACATGGAAGAGAAGATGAAAATTTGGTAACAATTTATGATCATCAAGATAAATAATAGTAAATGAGAGGGAACCGAGAGCAAGAGAGAGAGAGAGAGCTGATGGTGAGCTTGATGATGATAAAGGATGATGAGAGGTTGAATTGGGTAAAAATTACATTGAGATTCAGTGGTGTTTGTTGTTGTTGTTGTTGATTGTAATCCAATGGGAAATATAAAAATAAAAGTAAATGGATGAAACTTAATTACTGATCAATTTGTAGCTCATCATTATCATCATATGATGATAATGAAAAAGGGACTTTAATGACAATAAGATAACAATTGGTAATTGTAAGGAAACTCAATTGGTAAAATGTTTCTTCAAACGTTTTACCTTTCGCCTTATCATTATCATCATCATCTTCTTCTTCATCTTCATTTTCATCCTCAGTATTTGGTTCAATGATAATTTCATTTGACACTATTGTCTATTAGCCTTTGTTATCTATTTGGTCTTGATAAAAACTCACAAGATGATGAGGATGAGGAGGAGAATGGGAAGACAAAGTCTCTCTCTCTCTCTCTCACTTTTGGTGGCAGGAACTTGTAAAGAAAGACAAAGGAAGATGAAGAAAGAGAAAAGTTTTGTTTTTTTTTCTTGATTTCTCTCTTCTTCCTCCTAAGGGAAACTGATAAGTTACCAGAAAAAGTTGTCGATAATGAGGATGATCCCTTTGATGAAACAGAGTCTCCAGAGGTCAATAGTAACAATATTTGCTTACACATTTACCCAATCAAACACCTTTCATCATCATCCTCATCCCCTTATCTTCATCATCACTGCAATTCTTTCACTTCCTATCCCATAGATTCATTATTATCTCTCATCAGAACAACACAACCAACAGAGAAGCAAAAAAAAAAAATTCTTACCTTCTGAACCTTATTGTTTATCTTTCCAATCCAAACTCAACATCTTCACAACACCCATGAGATATTTCCAATTCAGTAATCTATTACTTCCTCTCATCATCATCATCATCATCTTTACCTTAATAACAATACTAATATTTAATCGAAGTGATAACTCTTGTTATCTCAACATTTCGATGAGAAACAATTTCTCATAAATGTAAATCGTAATTTCCGCTCAAATTGGAATTCCACCCAACCGGCAGATGGAGTGACTTTCGAAGAAAAAGTAAGAGGGAGACTAAGGGAAAAGAGAGAAAGAGAAAAGGAATTTGTCTCTCTTTTCTTTGGTTAAGTTTATTCACCAAACGGATCTCAAGCTGTAAACATGATAAGTGGTGGAAACTATTTCATTGTTCATATCTAACTGGTTTCCTTTCTTTTCTCTTTCTTTTTTCTCTCTTTTAAAAATCTTTGTGACTTGTTTTCGATTATATTTTTCTATTCTAAAGAGAAAAGAATTTATCTCTCTTTTTTTTTATTTTCTCTCTTTTTTCTTTTCTCTCTCATCCAATGATCCAATGACTTTTTCCATCATCAACATCATCTTTAATTGTTTAATTCTGACTCAAGAACAACAGACTGTCTTCTTCTTCTTGTTCTACTAATTGTTGATCAATTTTTGTTTTATTCTTCAAAAAGAATATTCTTTTTCTTTTCTTCTCTCCTTGTATCTTCTTGTTTGGTGGAAAAAAAGAATAATTTTTGTTCTTTTCTCTAGTTGTGTCTCCATCTTTGTGTCTGTGTTGTGTTTACTTATTTTTCTTTTCTTCGGCTTATTCGGTGTTAATGTTCTTAATCCGGTCTTATCTTATTAACTCTAGTGGACAATTTTGTGGGAAATTAACATTGACCAAAATGGATTCATCAATTACCATGGACTAATTACTAATTCCATACATCCACTAATTGATTAATTTCAATCTAATTGTTTTTGTTTTTCTTCGTTTTTTTTTGTTTCTTTTTGTTTTCTTCGGATATTTTGTCCAAAATCTTTATTCTTCTTTCATTCTCACATGGCTTATCACCATTTCTGTGTCACTTTATCATCTTTAACACTTACACTTGCTTTCTTACTTCATTTCTCACCGACGATTTATTCAAATGCTGCCGAATTGTTTCAAGATGAAACAAGAAAGTCTAGTAAGTTTGACTCACTCAATTTTTCATTCAATAGATTGTGTGTAATTTCAAGTGTAGTATTGTGATCAAGAGATTATCATTGATTCATTGTTCTTGTGGAAATTTTTTCTTCTTTTCTATCATTTTTTGTTTGTTCATTTTTCTAATATTATTTATTCATTTTTTGTTTATTTTTTTTCTTTTTTCTCCCATTTCCCTTTCCTTCATTTATTTTACCTTTTCTGTTATTATTTTCAAACCCATTAGTTGTTTCTGAAAAATCTTTACCATTACGACCTCCTGTCCGGAATGATCGAGGTAAGATTTTAATAACATTAGCAATTTAATTGCGTGTCTATGTGTTGACTGTCAATCAATTGGATAAAACAACAAAGTTATATTATCATTGTTACTTTGTTTTCTTCATTTTCATGGGTGAACATGAATCCGGAACTTGAATTAACCAAACAAATTGCTTAATTTGTATATTTGTTTCTCATTCTCTATTTTCTATCATATCATATTAGTTGACTAATATTTTCTTTCTTTTGTTTTTATTTTCTTTTTCATGTAAATTCCATGATGATTTTTTATTATCATAATCTCTCTCAGGTCACATCGAGTATAAAACAACCTATGCCTGTGATGGAAATGTTCTGAGTCTCTCATGTAGACCAAATGAATCAATTCATTTAGTTCGAGCCAATTATGGTCGTTTTAGTTTAAGTATTTGCAATGATGGAGGTAAATTGGACCTTCGAGTAAATTGTATGTCATTTAGATCTTATCTTAACATGCAAGACAGGTAAGTTTTCTGATTTTCTTTTTACCTTTATTTATATTTATCCCCATGTTGTTTATTAATCTTGACAATGAGAGAAAACTAAACTCTTCTTCTTCTTATTCTTGACAGTCTATATTAATTATTAATCCATAATATTATTATATATTCTTATATTATATTCAATAGATGCTCTGGTAAATCAAAATGTAATGCTACTGTCTCAAGTAATTTGTTTGGTGACCCTTGTCCAGGAACACCTAAATACCTGGAAGTTCAATATCATTGTGTACCAAATTGTAAGTGTCCTTTATTTTTATCTATTGTGTCTATTTACCTGACAATAACTTTTATATGTACATATATTCATATATATTACCTATTTATGGGATAATCATTGTGATACCTTTTTCAAAGTTATAAATAAATAACAATAGTTAGAAAAGGGAAGAAAAAGATTAAGTAAAAGAGATTGAGATTTAGATGATTGAGAGAATTAAAATATTGAGATGATGATGATGATGATATTTTGTCACATATATACACTTTTCCTCTTGTCCATCTTACAATTGTGTGTATGTATGTGTGTGTAAATGTGAAGATGTCTTTGGGTTAAGGGGCTTATTTTACCAATGAAGATGATGTATTCTCATTGTAAGATGAAAGATATCCTCTAGGGAATAAAAGAATAAGATAAATGCTGATATACATATTATGCTGATGATGATGATAAGTATTAAGAAAAACGAAGAAGATACTGAAGATGGAGAATACAATATATAAATAACAATAACAAACAATCATTTCAATGATAATCAACTGACAACATTATCAACCTTTTGGTATATACATGAATACATTAACGATGAAAGTTCAAGCCTAAAAGGTACAATTTTCACACAATCAGATGACAAACTTTCACAATCAAAGGAGAAAAAAGGTCAGAATGATTGCCGGATGATTGTGAAGAAGATTATGTTGACCATCAATTTAATCAGTTACTCTCATGAATTATATTAGTAAATGAGAGAGACAGATAGATAGATGGATGGATAGAAGAGAGAAAAACATTTCTACTTAACATGTTTTACCCTATCAATTTTAATCCAACTCTCTTAATCCTAATCCCTACAATTATCATCAATCAGAAAATCCTTCCTTTCAAGAGTATTTCTCTCATGATGATCTTGTTTCTTTTCTTATTTTACAAGAAAAGATTATCAAAAATCACAGAGAGATTTAAACTAGATATTAGTTAGATGTCTCTCATCATCTCCTTATGTTTGTTAAGTTTGATGATCTTTTATCAACAAACAAACAAACAAAGCAAAACAATACATTTACATCACCAGAACAACAACAACAACAACAACCTCACCTTATTCATAATCTCATCATGCATAGCTGAAACTGAATAACTATGTTACTTGTTCATCAAATGACTTTTATTCAGTTGCAGTCGTCATCAGAACTTTTTTTTGCTTCTCAAGTGTGTCAACCACATTAGCATCAATTTAATGTATGTGTAGTATGTGTGGTGTATATAAATAATATAATTGTAATAATTGTAAACACAATGAACTGACCAGTCTCTCTCCTATTCTCTCTCTCTTTCTCTCTTTCCTTTCTCTCTTACTGTTGATGTTGATTAAAGTTAATTGAATCAGGTCAAGTGAGTTTGTTGTTAGTTAATTGAAGACGATGAAGAAGAAGAAGAAGTAAATTGTAACTGGTTATCATTATTATAATGATAATGATAATAATCATAACGAATTCACAGTTAATGGAAATACAAAAAAAGTGGGAAGTTATAAGATGATGATTATTGTTGAAGATGAGAGCATGATAGAGTTGATAATGATGATTAACATGTCTCTGTGTGTGTGTGTGTTTTTATGTACCAATATATTGATGATTTGTATTTCTTTGCATACAAATTGAGTAAGCAAAAAAAAATCACCCAAAATGTTAATCTAATTGACTGAACACTAGAAAGCCCAGTAAACCACAGCTACTATTTAGTTATAATAGTTAACAATCAAGATAAATTAACGTTGATTTAACGGTTTTACTTGAAATCATCTCTCTCTCTCTCTTATCCAGTGTATTAGTAACATTGTATTTGTGGTGGTGGTTTAGACTAATCTAATTAAAATTGACTAGATTGACAAGTAGTACAATTTAACATTTAGAATTGGTTGTTTACTGTATATTACATGTTGTTATCATTATGTATTTATTGATGCTAATATTTACGTTTAATATTGTTGTTACTTTTTGCTGCTGTTTCTTCATCATACATCGTATAAATGTACTAGAATTAAATGTATTTATATGTACTTATCATCATTATCATCAGCATTTGTTTGTATACTTGGTTGATTTTCCGTATTTATACACTTTTCTGTCTATTTTTCTTTATCTCTCATTCTCTCTCTCTCCCTCCAACACACATTCACAATTGTATTGAGTTAGTTACCATGAAAATGATGATTGAGAGATGAAAGATGCTCTAGGGAGAAGGAAAAGAAAAATGAAAATGAATGATGCTACTGGATGATGATGATAATGATGAAAAGGAAGGAAGAAGATGATGAAACTGAAGAAGACAAAAAAAAACAATATAACAATAACAAACAGCATTTGAATGATAATAATAACCAGCTGACAGGATCGTCTACCTTATATATAAACATACACAATACATTGACATGAAAATTTAAGCTTAAAAGTTGAAATTTTCACACAATCAGACAAACTTTGAACCAGAAAAGGTCAACATGATGATGGTGATAATGATGATCAGTTACATTCAAATATATTATTACATTATCGCAAACATTACATTTTTTTACGTATCCTCATCAATTTCAACTCTCTCTCTCTCACCATCATCATCTTAATCCCCTATTATTATTCATCAGAAATCCATTTTTTTCACTGATTGCATTTCCTTATATTATTATCACTATCATTATTGACATTGATCTTGATAATATAATCATCATCATCATCATCAACATGATCTGCATCCTTCAATTTTTTCATTGATCATTTTCCAGGGTTGAAAGATTCTCGCTTTTCTGTTTCAATATTTGTTTCTATCTCTTTCTTACCTCTAACACTTTGCATCATTTTTCTTCATCAATATTTTCCATCTTCTTCTCATCTTAATCATCTCGTTTCTTACGCTCTCCTTTACTTTTCTCCTCTTCTTTTTTTTCTTGATGAAAAGAATTGGGAACAAAAAAAATCACATAGTTGAAAAAGAGATTGACAGTATCATTAACTAACATTAACTAACATCATCCATAATAATAATGATATTAAGATGCAACTTTGCTCGTTGACACTTGAAACAGTTGCTCTAGTTGTTGTTTACTTTGTTTATCACTTTGATTACAGAAAAAGTTAATGAAAACATATATATTCAATGTGTGTATTTTTGCCACTTGATGTTATCATGATAATTGACTTACCTTTTTCCCACCTTACACATTAAGGTAGATAGAAAGAGAGAGAGAGAGAATGAAAGTCATGTAATCAAAGGTCATTTTATTCATATCATCACTTTTATTATTTTCATTATATTAAGATGATAATAATAAAATTCATGATACTAAATGTATTTAGTTTGAATAGTGAAGGCGTTGGTGTTAATCATTTTCTCACAGTTATGGGTATTATCACTAAATGCAACATGAAAATGATGTTAAGAAATGAACATGTTAGTGATTAAGATTGCAAATTATGATATTATGTTGTTGTTATTATTACCAATTTGTTTTTACTCTAAAATTTTTTCATTCTTTTATTTTTGTTCTCTTGGGTATCATCTCTTACCTGGCATATTCATTTATCTGTTTCCATCTTGGTTCAGTGGCTCCAACATCGTCTTCATCATCACCCTCTTCCTCGGTATCATCTTTACCATCATCCGTATCATCATCATCATCATCATCATCATTACCGTCATTATTACCAATTACTTCAACAACCCGACGACCACCCTTAGATGCAGCCTTACCTATTGATGCTCGAATCCTGAGACCGTCCACTAAACTGATCGATCGGCAGATTGAATCATCAACCACCTCCTATTACGCACCATCACCCTTACCACCCCTGCAACCACCACCATTGCCACCACCACCACCGCCACCGTATTCAAATAATAATAAAAATGATGATGGTTTTCTGAAACACATATGATACCTAAAGCAACAAATGATTACCATAAACCACAAGTGTATCATAATACATATCCATCATCCATATCAAATGTTGGTGATGTCTTATCAACTCAAAATAAACCTTCAACACAACCAACAACAATTGTCTTCCGTCATCTTCATGAGGATAATGTTTTCTCACCTAAATGTGTTTACTGGTCACCTAAAGCATCTGATTGGTTGTCCGATGGTTGTTCAGTTGCTTCAACTAATATAACTCATACTATTTGTCAATGTGATCATATGAGTTCCTTTGCATTATTAATGGAGGTTCGTTCACCATCATCAGCTGATGATGTTGATGAAAGATTGTCCAAACTTCAAAGTTTTTCATCTAGCCAAGCATTGATAATCAATTCACGGGTTATTGGAGAGACAATTGATCATGATTCACTGTCTCCATCATCTATAGTAAATTTTGCCGATTTTCCATCATCTCATAATACACCTTTACCACAACCGATAACCATTGTTTTCCGTCATCTTCACGAGGAAAATGTATTCTCACCTCGATGTGTTTACTGGTCTCCCAAAGTATCCGACTGGTCAACCGATGGTTGTTCAGTTGCCACCACCAATTTAACCCATACAGTTTGTCAATGTGATCACTTGAGTTCCTTTGCTTTATTAATGGAAGTTCATTTACCACCATCATCATCTTCATCGTCATCATCAACATTTAATTTAGATGATGATGAAAGTATACCCATTAATTGGTTACGATTAGTGGTCATCATTGCATCTGGAATCAGTGCTTTGTGTCTTTTGTTTATCTTAATGATTTTGTACACTATCCATGGAGATAATCGTGAAGTCCTTTCCATCCATAAAGATCTTTGTCTAACATTACTTATTGTTCAGGTTACCTTTTTCATTGGAATCTTTCAAACAGATAATTTACTCCCATGTATCCTTTCCGCTGGAATACTTCACTATTTCTTACTTTCTTCCTTCTTGTGGACATTCCTTGAATCATTTGACCATTTTCTTAATTTAATTGAAGTTTTTGAAACAATTAAAACAACCAATCGTATTTGGTGGTATTATTACCTTGCTTTTGGAGGACCAGGTCTTGTTACCTTGTTATCACTTTTCATCAACCCTCACTCTTATGGATCTGCCAACTATTGCTGGATAAGAATTGATATAACCCTTTGGTTAACCCTTGTGGGTCCTTGTGTACTTGCACTGATCGCCTCCTTTGTATTCATTTGTATATCTGGATTCATTGTTTGCCACAATAGCGCCATATCAACAGCTCTAAAAGGCAAAGAGCAATTAAAAGTTGAAGATATTCGTTGTGGCCTGAAATGGATTACATTTCTACTTTTATTCCAGTGTATCAATTGGATTACCTGCTATGCCTATTTAACTAATCAAACTTCAATCCCATTGGGATTAACTTTCGCCTGTTTCAATTGTTTACTTGGATTTTATTGTATAATATTTTGTATCATCCGAACCGATTCAGTTCAACATCATAAAATCGCTCAACATTTACCTCTAATGGATTGGTGTTTTGATGGAAGTGAAACTGTAACTTCAACCAAAGAAAGTGTCTTCGTAGGATCAACACACAATGGCTTAAATCACAATCATCATCATCATCATACACATTCATCAAGTCTTTATGGTCCCAGTCCAGTGATACCGGTGGTAACTCATGTAACAACACAGGTTTCACCCTATTCTGATGGTACAATCAGAACATTTAAAACATCACATATAATCAATAATACACTGGCACTTTACGAGTCAATTGAATCACCGCCACCACCATTAGCAACATCGTCATCATCAACATCATCTACAAATAATAGTGGATCTAATACTTTAAATAATTTACAACAATTAAACAATCGTCCACAAAATCATCATAATAATCATATTGTAAATAATATTCCAGCAACATCAACTGTGGTTACATTAATGGGTAACACTAATGGTACCACAACATTTTTATCTATGTCACCATCATCTTCATCTTCATCAACCGGAGGAATAGCAGGAGGGAATCAACAGAAACAACATCATCAACAGCAAATTCAACAACAACATTTACAGCAATTACAACAAAATCAACTAATTTCATCTCAACAACATCATCACAATAATATGTCTCTTGGTGTTTATGGTCAATCAACAATGCCACATACTAACAATTTAAATTTAAACAATTCAAAGATGATAATCGGAGGAGGATTAGGAAGTAATCGTAATCATTCATCATTAATGTTAAACCAATCACTTGGTCTCTATGAATCGATTGAACCTCCATCACCAGAATCATCACCGACACCTTATCATCACACATCTCGTAATCAAATTTACCTTGGCCATGGGTCTCTAAGTCAACAACATCATCAACAACAACATTTAATAGGAACAACCTCTGGAAGAAAACATAGAATGCTGATTCCATCAGATTTTCCTGTATAATAATAGAAACACAGACCAGCATAATTACTGCTATCTAATTGCTATAAATATAATAATTATTGCTACAAGAAAATTGAACAAGTCATGATGATAGAAATTTACAGTTAATATATAATGATGATGATTTAAAGTGTAAATCAACTCATTCCAAACTGCCTGTTGATCTTCATATACAATTACCATCAACACAAAACAAAAACTCAATAACTCAATTGGATTGAAAAGTTGAACAAGAAAATTACGATTTCCATGTAATCTATGAACAAGTCAGGCTACAATTTCCACTGCCGATGGATTTTCTGGTTACTTTCCATCATCTTCCCTGGAAAAGTTGATGATTTATCTTTAATGAGGGACAATACCAATAATCTGTACTCATTTATACGATAACTCAATTCAAGTTAAATTACGAATGACCAATTACCTGGAACACGCTGAGGGCGGCAACTTTTTGCTCAGCATTTTCAATACAATAGTCAAACCAATCACTTAATATAATGGTAAGTTTAAAGTTTCCTGGTTGATGTCATGTTTTCAAATAGCGAATTGATTGTTGTTTGTACGTATTCTTGATTCTGATTGTTGTTAGTTAATTACTTTTATATTATGAGTCTACTTTTTATGTATATATTTAGTCATGTTTATTCTAGAAAAATTGTGTTTTCGTTTTCATCCTGAAATTTAAGGTAAATCAGTTATTCAATTGCTCATGAATTTATCTCATTCATTAATTCATGAAAAATTGACTCTATCCATGAGAGATTCAGATGATTAATGTAATGAGATTCTTGTTGGTGTTTCTATTTTGTCAGTGTTTTGTTTCTAATTCTGATTCCTGTTCATCTCTCATGAGATTTTAACTTTTTTTTTCTTCTTTTCTACTCCAACGTTTTTTTATCATCATCTTTTTACCTCTCTTCCTTTCATCTTTGTTCACATTAGTTATAATAGTAGAAAAATATTCTTACCTTTGTCTTTCTTTGTAATTCCGTCTGACAAAACTTATGATGGTACCTAATATATATATGAAGTCAAGGGGAGTAGGTAGGTAAAAATTGCAAAAACACGTCTACGAGGTGGCCCCTTATACTGACTTTTTATCCGCCCCGTCTATCTCATTGAAATTAACTTTTTCTCTCTCTCTCCATCCTCTTCATTATCCTCATCATTTTCTTGTTTCTTCTTGCATTTCTTACCTGGAGGCCCTTTTACGTTTTCCTTTCTTTCTCATAGGCTAATTACCTTTGCAGGTTTTGTATCTTGCACGATTACTTTATATACACTTACATACTTTATTTGTACTCTGTTAGCCTCAAATCAACTTCTCTCTCAGGATCCGTTCGTGGTTAACTCCCTTTCTCTCTCTCTCTTTCTTTCTTTCTTTCTTTCCTTCTCTTTTCTTACTTTCTCATCTTATTTTCTGTGTTTAATCAATCTGCTTTCTTTCTGTCTCTTTCTTTTCTTTGTCATCCATCTTATATTTTTCTTCTTACCTTTTTCTCCATCATCATCTTCTCTTTTTATTATTGATACTTTCTTACTATTCCACCACTAAAAAACACTTCTATTCCCTCCCTTTAAATCTTGACCAAAAAAGACGTTCACTTTGGTATTAAATTAACTATTGACTGACTTTTGCCTCCTTTGTATTTACTATTATCTTTTTATTTATTAGGTAAACCCAAAAACTTTTTCTTTTACGGTTTTTTAAAGTTACAGTTGTGAGCAATTAAGAAATGATTAAGGAAAATATAATTTAACTATTAACATAAACTATCGTTTATTACAAGACTTACAGATCAATCATCATAGTTAATTAAATTATCCATCTTTTCAGTGAACCATGTCATTCAAGTAATTTCCCTAATTGTGGTTTAATTGTTTATTAAATAGCTTCAATTTAATTACAATTACAAAACTTACGATACAATTTTTCCGACTCTTTATTTTTTTAATTGCTCGAAACCTTTTTAGATTTTACCTTAATAATAAGTTTCAGATTAAATGATAATGAAAAATTTGTTTCTGATATTTATCAATGAAAATTGATGAGGAAGATGAAGATGAGAGATTTGATTTCTTCTGTCTCTTCATCTTGAAATACATGTTCCTCTTATGATCTTCATCTCTCTCTCTCTCTCTCTCTCTCTCTCTCTCTCTCTCTCTCTCTTTCTTTCTTTTTTTCTTTCTTTCTCTAACTCAACATTTTATCATCAACATCAGAGTAATCATTTTATATATGTAAGGTTGGGTCTAAATGGTTGTTGATTGATAAGATTCAAGGCCAATTAATGAATTTAATTTTCAAGTGAATTACTTGGTTTAGCCAGTAACCCTAACCCTAAGTAACCCTCAACTATATAAATGTATATTAAATCTTTCTCTCTCAATATCTTCTCTCTCACTCTTTATCTTCCTCCTTGTCTTCCTTTCTATCCATCTTATTTGAAACACTTACACATCGAGATAGAAAGAGAAGAGAAAAAACAGCCTGGAAAAGGAGAAGAAGGAAAAGAAGATATGATGATAAATTCTTTTGCTTTTTTACCCATAAACATAAGACCCTCTTGATGCTGTGTACCTGCCTCTTTGCTCACTTACCTTTGCATCTCTCTCTTACCTTCATTCTCATCTTTATCATCTTCATCTATCCATCTAATGAATGATTGACGGCTTGAGACTAACTAATGGCCATTCAAGTGTGTTTTTTGCTTGATGATTATGAAGACGATGATGATCAGGGAGAAATAAAGAGAAAAGAAAGAACATGAAAAAACATCAAGATATATCAAGAAGAAGATGAGAATGATGATGAAGAGAAGATAATAATAAGATGATGATAAAATAAAGTGAAAAGAAAGAAGATTAAATTGGGCATCAACTATATAAATTGACCTGTAACATGATGTAAAAAAAAGTAAAGACTCTGATGCTTTCCGGTGAAATCATCTTCATCTCGGACTTTTTTGCTCCATCATAATTATCATTTATTATCTTCCAACTTCTGTATTATTTGAGTAATACTTTCATTCATGATATGAATTGATTCATCTTCACAAACCATTAAATTGACCTCAACTTGATCTGTATAATCATATATACTTGCAATCATAATACTTATCTGATTTTTTTTTACTCTTACCTATTTTTAGACTGACGACCAGCATTTCTTGGCCACAAAAAAATGATACTCTATGGCCTAGATCAAAATGATTAACTTGCTGTCCAAATGTCAAAGTTATCAGGTTGACCAATAATTGGAAAGCGACTTTGGGTTGATTGTTTATTGTCACAAAATCGCCATATCAACAGCTCTAAAAGGCAAAGAGCAATTAAAAGTTGAAGATATTCGTTGTGGCCTGAAATGGATTACATTTCTACTTTTATTCCAGTGTATCAATTGGATTACCTGCTATGCCTATTTAACTAATCAAACTTCAATCCCATTGGGATTAACTTTCGCCTGTTTCAATTGTTTACTTGGATTTTATTGTATAATATTTTGTATCATCCGAACCGATTCAGTTCAACATCATAAAATCGCTCAACATTTACCTCTAATGGATTGGTGTTTTGATGGAAGTGAAACTGTAACTTCAACCAAAGAAAGTGTCTTCGTAGGATCAACACACAATGGCTTAAATCACAATCATCATCATCATCATCATACACATTCATCAAGCCTTTATGGTCCCAGTCCAGTGATACCGGTGGTAACTCATGTAACAACACAGGTTTCACCCTATTCTGATGGTACAATCAGAACATTTAAAACATCACATACAAGCGCTGACACTTTGTAAAACACCAACACCAGAAACTTTTCTATCAATTTAGTTCACACTTTTTTCACCGGAGGAAACAAGCGGTCAACCATTTTCTCATCTACAATATCTACTTTCCATTGGACGAGTGTTGTTTCCATCCACACACTAACATTGTGTTTATATTCAGTCAACAGTAGCCAACATTTAAATTTAATCATCAAATTTACCTTGGCCATGGGTCTCTAAGTCAACAACATCATCAACAACAACATTTAATAGGAACAACCTCTGGAAGAAAACATAGAATGCTGATTCCATCAGATTTTCCTGTATAATAATAGAAACACAGACCAGCATAATTACTGCTATCTAATTGCTATAAATATAATAATTATTGCTACAAGAAAATTGAACAAGTCATGATGATAGAAATTTACAGTTAATATAATGATGATGATTTAAAGTGTAAATCAACTCATTCCAAACTGCCTGTTGATCTTCATATACAATTACCATCAACACAAAACAAAAACTCAATAACAAATTGGATTCGAGGAAAAGTTTTACTCTGTAAAATAATTTATCATCATCATCACTTTTCCTCCGGTGAAACTAAAGCTTGTAACTTTTCATGTCCCTTCGTCAACCTCAACCTCATCTTCATCTTCATTTTCATCTTCATCTTGCGTCTCTTCTCAAAGTGATGGCTGTGAAAACAATAACAATTCTCTTCTCCCTTGTCTCCTTCTCTCTCCTCTCTCTCTCTTCAATTTTTTTCAGAGAGTGAAAGAGAGATCGCCTTTCAAGAATTACTTTCATTCTGTACATCTTCTCTCTCTCTCTCCCTACTCTCTTCTCTTCTCATCTCTATCTTCATTCTTTATGGAGTCAA
Source organism: Panonychus citri (assembly GCF_014898815.1). NCBI lineage: Eukaryota > Metazoa > Arthropoda > Arachnida > Trombidiformes > Tetranychidae > Panonychus > Panonychus citri. Next base: position 1,300,641 of record NW_026515516.1, on the reverse strand, counting down.
CTACTTTACGCTTTCTTGAGTCTGAAATGCAATGTGAACTTGAAACTTTTCACAAGGTCACAGGGTTATTTCTTCTTCTCTATCCTTTTCTCTTTCAATCTCCATTTTCTTTGTTCAATTTTTTTACTCTCATCATCTTTATTATTGTATTTTGATTGTTGCTTGACACAAAATGATTTACAAATGGAATATCAAAAAAGAGCCAGAGGAAAAGGTTGATTAACCAATCAATTGATGAACTTTTACAGAAATAACTTTTTACATATAATATACAATATACTTATCTTCATCGTTGATGATATCGATGATGGACTCACAATTAAGGAAGAGAAGAGGAGGAGATGATGATGATACTTTGATGACAATCAAATCACAATCTAGAATAACAATCAATTTATACAGAATTTTGCTTTCTGCTGGAAAATTTATCTCCAACTTTACTACAGATGAGAAAAAAACAAATCACCGACATCAAATTACCGTTTGATTAACTAATTGTCTTTCCAATCAAAATCCACCACAACAATAATTATTTTTGTCTTCTAATTGGAACACTTAATTTTTTTTTCTTCATTTCTACACATCAACACAATGGTCAATTCAAATTTAAACCATCATGAGATTAACCATCAAATTGATCTAATTTGATTAGAATACAAATTTTTCTCCTTCATCTTCCTTATCCATCTCTCTCTCTCTCTCTCTCTCTCTTCCGCTTCCTTTAATGTACATATAAGTGTGTCCTCTCTCTCTCCATCATCTTGATTGTGATTAACTCTTCATCTAACTCTTTTCTTTTCTGCTAATAATTTAATTGTAAATAACAATAATTTCAATTGAAATGAAAATGAAAGACAACAATTAATTGTAAATGATTAATGATATATAACACAGAGCGTTTTTTTATTGATCTCAACACACTGAATAACAACAATAAAAGTAAAAAATTTTTGTTTATTATCATAACAATTTAATGTAATCATTTCTCATTTGAAAAGCCTTCTTAATATACTGAAAACCATCAAACAATCATAATCAACTTAATCATTAACACAATCATGTTAAAAACTGTTTTCTTATTGCAATCATCTCGTGTGAGTGAGTGAGTGAGTTTTTTTTTCAATGAATTGATATTCAGGTAGGAAAAGATTACGATTAAATGTGAAAAATGATTCTAAGTGTGATTTAAGTTGTTTCTTCAACAATTTCATCTTCTTTTTTTCATGATTAACATTTCGTGACACCAAGAAATAAAACATGAAAATCTGAATGATTTAAGAAAAATTCTGATGATGAAGAGGAAGTTAAGTGAATGATGATGAGGGATGAGAGAGAGAGAGAGAGAGAGTGAAGACTTTCATCTGTAGTATATTTTCACCACCAAGGTAACCATCCAGGTAGAAAATGGTCTTAATATGAATTCATGGGAAAAATGATCAAAATTGAACTTTTTTTGCTTCTCCGATCAATCTATTAATACTTCATTAATCAACAATCAACGTAACAATTTAAATTGATATGGAAAAACTCATTCGATTGTTTTTTTTATTATCATTATTATTTCATGATACATATTGATGAGAATATGAGATTTTTTTATTACCATATTCTAAATAATTATCGTTAATAATTCAATATTTTTTTTTCTCCTTTGACTCTGATTCATGACGATGATTCAGTTATTGCATGGTAAATATTGAATATCTAAAATTAGCATTCTAATTGTTGAAGATTTATTAATATGGAAAAAGTAACAAGCTCAGAATAGAAAAGGTTTTGAGTGAAAATCAATCAGATTGATTTTGGAAGATGATACTTATCATGTATGGAAAATAACAATTAACGATCAGTGGCAATTGATTATTGATTATTGGCTTTTATTCATGGATGAATCAAATTTGAGGTCACATTTTCTTTGATGTCAACTCGAGGAAAGGTCAATCGTAGTCTTGTTGATTCTGAGGTCATTTCGTAAGTGGGAAACTTTTTTTTCATGGTGATAATTTAAATCACTTCCATTTAAGCAACACTCAATCAACTGTAATATTATCAACAATTAAGTACATGTATATGATTTAGCTTTGTTAAAGTAAAAGGTTATTAATTGGCAATGGTAATTTTCAGTATTAATGCAATTAAATCATTAAACTCCGCACCTTAGGCTTGTCATTAAGATGAACAGATTAGCTCTTGTCAGGCCTAAATTAATCTTGATCATTAATCTAATTATACACCAAGAATCATCATCATCTTCATCATGATATCTTATCAGTTGAGTTTTCATTTTCTGAGATGATGTTCATTCAATTCATTTTGATTTAACATGATGATTACAAATGATTAAGTCTCATTAAAACTTTTCACTGGTACATCATGTAAACCATTATACTTAACATTTAATGAGAGTTTATTTATATTAATTGATTACATTTGACAACAACAATCAATAGGAATCACAATTATCATTATTATTGTGATTAGCAGTGTAAAAAGACAATGGGATTGTAATAAACATCAATCAGCTGATTGAATTATCATCCTGATGAGTTGATTGTTTTTCGTTTGAGAAAAAGTTGAAATAATAAATTTTGCGTTTTCCACAATCGGTTCAATGGTCACTCGATTGTGTCAATATCGCGTGTCCAACTGTGCTTGATTACTTAAATTAACCAATTAGAAAAAGTTTCTCACCAAAAACAATTAAAAGATTAAAACAATTGAAGCTCAACATTGATGTTAACATAATGAAAGAAATGAAAGAAAAAAAAACAGAAACAATGTAAACAAAAATTAAGGTCAATCGTTTACCAATCAACTTAATTGATTAGAAGTAATAAAAAAAAAGTTCTGATTGAAAGTTTACGTTTTTTTCTGACTCACATTATTCAATCTCTTTTCATGGTCACCTTTACGTTCATTCAGTCGTTGGTAGACTTTAATACTTCACCAGTCACTCTAATTGTTATGGTTTAATTGATTGTCACTTAATTATCATGTCAATTTATCTCTGGTACCTTTATGGTCAAGTAAAAGGCCTGGAAAAAGTAAGTTAGTGGTCATCATTACCCTGGAACACATAAAGGGTGGTTCCTGGTTTTTTTTTGTATCAACATAATAGTCAATCGTTTTACTATTAAAGTTTCTGATTGTTGAAATTTCCTGGTTGATGTCATGTTTTCAAATAGTTCATTTATTGTGTTGATTACTAGTACGTGGATTCTGGTTATTGTTAGTTAATTACTTTTTCTTTATGTCTTCTTGTATGATAATACTTACTGGTAACTTGTTGTGATGCTCATTCATCATATTGTGATAACATTAGAGATGAACGATTCATTTATTATTAAAGATTCAGGATGATCCATACAAATAATGAGAATCATCAGTTTCTTTTAACCTCACCAAGGTTTTAGATATAAGATAATTGTGATTATAATGCTGATGAAATTGAATATTGATTGAATTTTGTTGATCTTTTCATTTTTCTTTTCTTTTCTCTTTTTTTATTTTTTCTTTCGGTGTTACCATGTTCTGTTTGTATATTAGTTAATTAAACACTAACATTTCGATTAGGGAATATATTTGTCTTTTGATGCCCTGGAATTCATTGGTTAACTCTGAAGATGAATATTGTTCAGACAGAAAAAAAATAATGGTGAAAAAAGAGAGAAAAAAAATAATGAGAGAATATGAACTCAAGGGGTGATAAAGGTAAGTAAGAGAATAGAAATTCTATTCAAAGAGATAAATTCTGTTATCTCTCTCTCTCTCTCTCTCTCATTCAGCTAATATCTCATGAGAATCTGATATTTGTTACGCTTTTCTGGTTTCGCAATTTTTTTATTCTCTTTCTCAACTTTTTGACTCGATCTTGATTCTTAAACTCTCTCAGCCGCTTCTCTTCCTACATGGTAACTGATACATTCCTTTGTGTGTCCCTGATATCACTTTGATTTTCTGTGAGATTTTTTCATTTTATCCAAAAATCTTGAGATTTTGTTACTTTCGTGATGATAGAGTAACTATTTCGTTTTCTCATTCTCATTCTAAATTCTGGATTATATCTTACCTCTCATGAGAGTTTTACTTTTTTTTATCTCTACTACCACCAAAGTTTCCTCTTGTTCACCTTTTCTCATTCCTCTATCACCTTTGATCACATTAAAATACCAAGAGAATGAAAGAAAAACTTACCTTTGTCTTCCTTATAATTCCAAGTTTGTCTTAGTCTTTCTTGAATAGAAAAAGAGAAAACAAAATTTCAACAATTTTCTCGGTTAAAATTCACCAAGAAAAAAGTTCAATTCTAATCCATTGAGAGATTAAATCTTTTCTTCAATTTGATTTAAAAGAAACAACAAATAATTCCTACAAAATGAAAAGAAAAAAGATTAACTCAATAAACAGAGAAACCAAACCAACTTGAGAAAAGAAAATTTTTTTTTTTTCGGTTAGAACTTTTTCGAAACGGACCAGCATCGCCATCTATCCAAAGAATTAATAACTTCACCTAACAAAATCTTCTCATTACTAACATAATAATTATAATTTGTTCTTCTTTTATTGTCTACATTAAGCACGTTAATTAGTTGATTAATTAATTTAACTTTCGTGTCTTCATGAGTAGAGTAAAGTTTGTTTTCCACAAACATTTTACTTTGAGCACAAATGAAGGAAACGAATCTCAACTAATTAACTAACTTTCCTGTTTACAAATTAGAATGAGAAGAAAAAACTTAATGAAACAATCAACTTGTGCGAGCGATCAATTAAATGATCTGATCGTGAATATCGATAAAATCTTATCCATATCAATAAGAATACAGGTAAGTTGATTGTTTTGGCCTCCGTTCTCTTATTGATTAACTTGATTTACAGGTGATGGTTTTTTCTTTGTTTTAATCTAATTCATTTTCTAATCATTTAGATGTTCCCCTAATTCGTGTAGTAATTTTAATTAACTTTTCGAGATCATTTTCTTCCTCTGACTATTAATATGTATCACAGAGAAACTTGATTCGATTCGATCCAATGAGAAAAGATAAATCAACACCAAGAGATGGCAGCAAGTTAATAGTCGATAATTACAATTACAATTAGCTTGGAGGTGAAAATTTACCAACTTTGTGACAAGAAAAACAAAACAAAGTCCAAACTTTCGGCACGAACTTTGCCCACGTCGAATTGATCTTGTAACATAATATTGTCATCAAATATCAATAATTGTAATTAATCCGTAAATAGAAACATTTGATCATCGCCTCTAATTGTATCCCACTAATCATTGATTAACTGATTGGATAAAGGATTAGCCGATTTGTTTTCAATCGATTCTTTCAACTGTAGATGAAAAGATCGGCAAGTTCAACTTGACAAAGTCGATGGTCTCGAAGTTATCATCTTTTCGGCTGGCCAATTGTTAACTGATTAATCTTTAACTTGATTGTGTTACTAATTAACAAGAGAATGAGAAGAAGACAGAAAATAAGCAAAAGAAAACACAAAAGTTTCGTCATCTGAATCACTTCGAGCTGAGCATGTCTCAGCTCAGCTGATTCACTCGAAAAGTTCAAACCCATGGAATGAAAAATTCAGACCCAAAACCAAAACCAAAACATCAACAGTATTGAAAAGTGGATAGATTTTCACTTCTCTTACCTTAAACTGTGATAATTCAATTTGTTTTTATGATAACAATTCATCTTCTTATCAATTGTAACTTGATATCCAATCAATTAAATCAGCGATTTGATTATCTTAAGATGGAGCTTCAGTCTTGAGATGAACATCATTAAGTGTAGACACTAATAAGAGACACACATCTCATTCTTGTTGTTATCCTGATCTCTTTACAAAAGACAATTTAATTAGTGTATTTACAATTAAAAGTGGACTTAATTGTCTCTTCAACAAAAGTCTAAGTAATTAACTCAACAAAATCCACTAAACCCATCAAAGTGATTTACTTTGAACAACAATCGTATCAATAATCAACATTTATCCTTTATTAATGACATTGAAATCTAATTTTCTCATCATTAGATTTTCATTAATCATCTTCCTGATCATCTAATTGTTATTAAAATGTTACAATTGACCATTTAAATTGTTCACAATTTGAGACAAAATTTTTTAATTCATCACATTGTTACTACTATTTTAAACTCAACACATATCAATTGATTAATAATCATTTCTAATTATGGTCAATCAACAATCAACAATTTACAAAAAATCATCATATGATTCAGCTAATTGTTTATCTAAATTATTTTTCTTGTAAGTAAAAATTGATTCAAATAATTAATTCCAATTGTTAATCAACTAATTTATCTTCAAATTTTCGTCTTTCAGTTGGTTGTCTAGTTTTTTCCTCGAATTTCAAAAGAAACGATTAAAGCCCAATGATCTCGAACAATGTCCAAAATATGATCAATCAGAACGAGTCGGAGAGCGACTTGAATCGTAAGTGTATTAATAGATATTTGTATTTATCTCGATTAGATTGTTTCTTCAATTCGATTGATTAATTGTACTGACCATTGTGTTCCATCTTGACCAATCAATAGAAAATGGAATGAGCAACTTAAGAAGTGTAAAAATGGAGGTGAACCAAGTTTAGGTTGGTCGATAATCAAAGCATTCGGTTGGCATTATTCATCTATATCTATCCTGCTCTTCAGTCAGGTAAGTTGATTAATTGATTCAATTAGAATTTGAATCGTGAAATAATCAATTTCAATGTATCAAAATGTACTTACAAATTGCATCATTTCAATTTCTATTGCACTTGATGATCATCATGATGAAACTTGCTCTAGATTCAGTTTCCATGGTCTCACTTTCACTATATCTCTGAATCGTTCAATTTACTAGGATAATTATAAATATCTTTCAGTATTTTCATTACGCAATTAACTCATTCTATTCACTAATCCATTAATGTTTTAGATTTTTCCTCAATTGTTACCTTAATCTTTTCTTCAGCCATGATAATGTCACCAGAGTGAGAGAGAGAGAGAGAGTTGAGATCTCGATTCAGTTCAATTGTTGAAGGAAAAAGTAACTTACCCACTTTTCTTATGATTGACATTTGATTAGTTATCTTAATTTACTCTTACTTTAGATCAATAATTAATCAATCTAATTGACTTGATTGATCTTCAACAGTCCAATTGTAATTAGTAATTTAATCGAATAACAAATAACAGAAACATTGTTTTTCCAATGAAATATGATTATTATTAATATTTCGTCATCTGATTAACAGTAATTAACATTGAAATGAAATGATTTTGTTTACACTTGACTTTTAATTTGTTCTGAGAATTAAAATCTTCCAAACAAACAATTGACGTTTAATCATCACAATGATTGACATTTTTTCCTTGCAATTATCTTTTTCCCTCATTATATCTTGTAGAGTTTAATGAATATCTCCCAGACACTTTGCATGGGATCTCTGGTTGAAGCTCTTTATGAATATAATATGAAAAACGATCAAAGTTCAGAGGTCAAGAGACGAATCTACTTAAGCGCATTCGGTGTGGTCGCAACTCAAATATTCGTTACCTATGTGGCCAATATGTACTGGTTTTTGGCACGAAAATTTGGTATCGATATAAGGGTTTCCTGTAGTCGATTAATTTTCTGTAAATCATTACGATTATCACAAGCATCTCTTGGTGAAACTACTGTTGGTCAGATTGTTAATCTACTTTCAAGTGATGTTTCTCGTTTCGATCTTGCATCAGAATTTCCCTTCTTTCTGATCGTTGGTCCAATGGAGGTCATTCTTTCTATCGTTATACTGTGGCCTATGCTCCATGTTTCCACCATCATTGGGCTGTTAGTTTTGTTCCTTTATGTACCTTTTCAAACGTTCATGGGAAAAGCTTTTGGTAAACTTCGTGAGAGTGGAGCATTTTTAACCGATGAACGGATTCGCCTTATGAATGAATTTATTCCCGCAATGAGAGTGATCAAAATGTACGCTTGGGAGAAACCTTTAGCATCGTTAGTTGATCATGCGAGAAAACGAGAAGTCGCTAAGATCCGTTGGGCTGCTTATCTGCGTGGATTGAATCTTGGACTTGGAACCATTGCCGAGAAATTGATTATGTTTATAACTCTTGTAACTTTTGTACTTTTTGGTAATCAGCTGAATGCTCGAACTGTTTTCGTTGCGATGTCACTTATTCGGCAATTACAATTATCTGTTACACTTTTCATTCCATTGGGTATTTCTACTGGAGCTGAATCATTGATAGCAATCAAACGTATACGCAACTTTTTACTTCTACCTGAATGTGAACTGACGGACAATTTAAGTCGAGGTCTTTGGAATGCTGGTGTTAAAAAGCCGAAGATCGTTTTTTCTGGTGTGACACTTTCATGGAGAGATGATAAAGAGCCCATATTGAAAGATATATCGTTTGAAGCTTCACCTGGCAAACTATTGTCCATCGTTGGTCCAGTTGGTGCTGGTAAGACATCGTTGTTAATGTCAATTCTTGGTGAGATCACAACGAAAGCGGGAACAGCCGAAATACTTGGATCTGTTTCTTATGCATCTCAACAATCGTGGATATTTGCAGGTACGAAAATCGATGATGATTATGATGATCATCTTAGTAATCGATTATTACTCTTGATTTTGACTTTATTTCTTTTTCTTTTATTAGGAACTGTCCGAGAAAATATTCTATTTGGAAATGGTTACAATTCAACTCGATATAAAAGAGTCATTTATGTTTCGGCCTTAGAACGTGACCTTGAAATCTTACCTGCTGGTGATCAAACGATTGTCGGTGATAGAGGTGCTTCTCTTAGTGGTGGTCAACGAGCTCGAATCAATCTTGCTCGTGCTCTTTACGCTCAGGCTGATATCTATTTACTGGACGATCCATTATCAGCTGTCGATGCTCCGGTAGCTAAACATATTTTCGAGAATAGTATAAAAGATTTCTTATCAAATAAGATTTGTATTCTTGTCACTCATCAATTACAATTCATGAAATCAGCTGATCAAATTTTACTCATTCGAAATGGAGAACAAGTTTGCTATGGTGATTACATGGAACTGTTGAAAAAGGGCTCAGATTTCATTAAATACAGTCAAGTTCTAGAAGTTGAACATGCGAAAATGCCAGAGACACCAGAGAAAACACTGGCTGGATTAACATCTTCTCGATCATCTCTTCGTTCTAGAACTTCATCACTGGTTATTCCCGATGCAAGTGGTTCGATAAGCTCGATCTGTGCTGAGGTTAACGAAGAAATGTCCAAGATTGATAATCTGGCGATAATCGATGAAGTTGAGGACACCGGTGTTCACGAACTTTCTGGTATCAAATTGAAGCAAAATTTTCTATGGACTTATGTTAATGCTGGAATATCCATATTTCTATTCCCATTTTGGGTCGTTTATATTGTCGGAGCTGCAGCACTGACCAGTTTCGTTGAATATTATCTATCATTGTGGGCTGATTCGATGGAGAGAAAGGGACGATTCGATTCATTCAAAGAGACTACTCATTCCAATGGGACATTCGAGTATAAAACTTTTGTTGACCATTTTTCGCAAAATGAGAGCATCGCATTTTTTGCTGGAATAACGATTATCCTTTTCCTTTGGTGTTGCACTCGAAACTTTGCCTTTTTTGCCGTTTGCATGAAATCGTCAATTCGCTTACACAATCGACTTTTCAAAGCCGTTGTTCGAGCACCGATATCGTTTTTCGACAATAACCCTCCAGGTATCGTTTTGAATCGAGTCTCTCGTGACATGGGAATGATAGACGATTTTCTTCCTGCAACTTTCTATGACACTGTTACCATTTTGAGTAACAATTTTGCCGCTTTGGTTCTAATGGCTGTGATTACTCCTTTTCTACTTGTTCCCGCTGTGATATTACTTTCATGTTGTATTTTCATACGATCTCGATATGTGAACATTGCTCGAGATGTTAAACGACTCGAAGGTGTGACAAAATCTCCAGTTTTCTCTCACCTTTCAACTTCACTTTATGGTCTAACCACAATCAGAGCTTTTAGAGCACAAGAAAGATTCAGAGATACTTTCGATGTGTTTCAAGATGAACACACTTCCGCTTATTTCACTTGGATTGCATCATCTCGTTTCTTTATAACTCTCATCAATACAACGACAGTTTGTTTCACCTTTATGGTTGTGTTAACTTGTCTTCTTGCTATCGATTCATTGAATGGAAGTTCAGTTGGACTTGTGATAACATCTACTATTGGCCTTGCATCGGGTATTCAATGGGGTATGAGACAATGGACCGAAGTGGAAACCATGATGACTTCCGTTGAGAGGATTGAAGAGATGCGACATATTCCACCTGAAGCTGAACTAGAAGCTTCACCTCCATATAAACCACGACAATCTTGGCCTGATGAAGGTCAAATTACTTTTCTCAATGTAAACCTTAGATATGAGGCCGATAAACCTCCAGTTCTTCGTGATCTTAACTTTAAAATTGAACCAAAAGAAAAGGTTGGAATTGTTGGTCGAACTGGTGCCGGTAAAAGCTCAATCATGACAGCGCTTTTCAGGATGACAGAACCTGAAGGACATATAATCATTGATGGAGTCGATGTTGCGAACATTGGACTGCACGATTTACGAAGGAAAATATCGATCATCCCCCAAGAACCGATAATTTTCACTGGATCACTTCGATATAATTTAGATCCATTTAATGTTAAAAGTGATGTCGAGATTTGGGAAGCATTGGGTCAAGCGCAATTAAAGAAACCCGTTGATTCCATGGGAGGATTGGATGCGACATTAACTGACGGTGGAACCAATTTGAGTGTCGGTCAACGTCAACTTGTTTGTTTGGCTCGAGCAATTTTAGCTAATAACAAGATTCTGGTTCTCGATGAGGCGACGGCAAATATTGATCCAACTACTGATGAACTGATCCAACAAACAATACGAAAACGATTCGCCGATTGTACTGTTCTAACAATAGCCCATAGATTACAGACAATCATCGATTCAGATAAGATACTGGTCATGGACGCAGGTCAAGTGTCTCAATTTGGTGATCCATCTTCATTGGTTGACGATAAAGAAGGTTTATTCTATTCAATGATTCAAGCAACAGGAAAAGATTCAGCAGATAATCTGATCAGAATCGCAAAAAGAAGTGCAAACATCAAGTCAGTTGAAAATAATCAACAAGTCGAACCAAAGATTTAACAAATTTTATTAAACAATCGTCAATTTCAGTTCAACAATTAAAAGTTTTTTCTTATTACTCCCCAATCAACATGCATGAATCAACATTAGCGAATGCTACACTGTCCAAATCAATATTATTTATCGATCATTTTGAAGAAAACTATCAACGATTTCTTAGAGATAATTGATAGCAATAGATTTTCAAATTGTTCTATGATTACAAATAATAGCAAGTGATTACTCATAATTTCATTTAATAATCATTTTCATGACAACGACAATGTAAGTGTCAATAATCACATCCAAAATGAATTTTACTTTTTTTATTAGTCAGTAGTTTTTCAGAATCGATAATAATTGGGAATAGTTTTGTGAGAAATAATGAATCAACTTAATGAGAGAACAGTTGATTTAATTGTTCCTTCGGGATTATTTGTTCGTTCATTACAATCAAACCGAAAAATTGATTTAGCGATTGGTCTGTTTGTTGTAATTTTCATGTGTGCCTACAGAGTTTTAAGAGTTCTGATAAACTCTGTATACACGAGCTTCAAAAAGAAATTATTTTCGACAAATTTTGGTATCTAATCTCCGATGTAAACATTGGAATCAGTATAGCAATAATGATATACCAACGGTCTAACTATCGGAAATTAATCGTTGATATAAATAGAGTATTGTCTCAATTTATAACTATTTCTAACCAATATTCAATGAAACAAAGAAAATATCTTCGAATATTCAACTTTATCATGTATTCTTACGAGATTCTTATTTTCTCTGGTAACAATGGACTGATCTACATTATCAAAGATTATATTAATGGGAATCAAGTTCCATCTCAATTAATATTGATTTACATCTTACACTCAATTGCGGCTTCTACTTGGTTGATATTTTATAATTTTATCATTGAATCTTGTATTCACCTTCAATCATATCTCACTGTTATGCTTTATGATATTGACTCAATCGATGAAAATCGTCCTGATCTTCTTAAACGTATATACAATACCCGATTAACTTACATTGAAGGTATTCAAATTACTCGAAAACTTGATTGCTATCTATCAATATTTATTACATGTTTTTACGTTCAATCCACTATTATTTGTTATCTCAATTTTGTTGAAATATTTCATGATAATACTCCATTCCTGCTGAAAAATTTGTTCATATCTGGTCAAGCTTTTTATATTATATTCATCACTTGTCACTTTGTTTATGTCAACTGTTTATCGGTTAAATGTTATGATCAAGTTTATCAACTTTCGCTTTGCTCATCAATATCCCAACAAGTGACCACTGAGGTAATAATTTTGAAATAAAAATGGCTGATAATTCAAATATAATTAAGTTTTCTATTTTGTTTCTTTAATGATAACTTCAGGTAAACTTTTTCCTGGATCGAATCAATCGGCAAGATCTTGGATTTACTTTCGCTAATCTGTTCGTAATCACTCCCAGTTTTGTATCTTCGTTAGCAACAATATCCTTAACTCTTGCTTTGGCTACTCCTGATTTATTCAAAGAAAAGTAATTCAATCAATCATAACAACAAACGTACAGTATAAACTGAAACTAAGAATACAAATTGTATGCATCTTTAAGGTCAATTTGAATTAACGGGAAAATCTATCGAATTCTCTAAACAGTTGAATGATTTATTAAAAAATTGATTCTCAATGAGATGGTACGAAACTCCAGTTCAGTAGTTCAGTCACATATTCTTTGAAAATTAATCGATAATAATATCATGTTATTCTGGTACCGGGTTTGGTTATAATGAAAACTGTTCCACGCAGCTTGATATCAATAGATTACTTTTCATTCACCATTTTGATTCAGCAAAACGAAAAAAACTTCTTAAAAAAGTCTAATTTTCATGGAAATAGTATTTAAATGATTCGTTGGTTAATCAATCATCTAAGCGAAAACAGTTAAATAATACAATAAAATAGTTCGAACTCATTTCTAGCTGATAACAAATTTTCTATGCTTATGATGATGATAATTCTTGTAATTGGATCAAAAATTGTGGTTCTAATAAAATTTCTTCGTGATAATTGAAAGCAATGAGTATCCAATATATCATTAAACTGTCAGCGATTATTATACAAATGTCAATTCGTAATTTTCATTTAGTAATATTTTATTTGCTGACAATTATGTATCGATTAGATAATCTGGATCATAATTTACTTTATTCTTGACCAGTGATTAACCAACATCGATAATAATTGAGGATAGTTTTGTGAGAAATAATGAATCAACTTAATGAGAGAACAATTGATTTAATTAAACCTTCGGGATTATTTGTCCGCTCATTACAATCAGACAGAAAATATGATCTGGCAATTGGTCTATTTGTTGCGATTATCATGTGCGCATATAGAGCTTTAAGAGTTCTGATAAATTCTGTATACATGAGCTTCAAACCAGAAATGAATTACAATCATCTTTTTATTTAATCTCCGATGTAAACATTGGAATCAGTGTATCAATAATGATATACCAACGGAGTAAGTATCGGAGATTAATTGTCGATATAAATAAAATTTTATTTCGGTTCATCGCTATTTCTAATGAACATTCAATCAAACAACGAAAATATCTTCGAATATTCAACTTTATCATGTATTCTTACGAGATTCTAGTCTTTTCTGATAATAATGGACCATTCTACATTATAAATAGTTATATTAATGGATCTCAAGGTCTGTCTCGAGCGATTGTTATTTATTTCATACATTTAATGGCTGCTTTTACTTGGTTGATTCTTAGTAATTTCATGATTGAGTCTTGTGTTCACCTTCAATCGTGTTTCAAAGTTATGATTCATAATATCGATTCGATTGATGAAAAGGATTCTGATATTTTTGTAAAGATCCACAATTCTCGGTTAATGTACATTGAAACTATTGAAATCACTGAGAACCTCAATTGTTTCCTTTCGATATTTATCACAAGTTATTATTTCCAATCGATCATTACCTGTTACCTTAGTTTCGTGGATCTGTTTCACGGTGATGTATCATTCTTGGTCAAGATGTTATTCTTCTCTGGTCAAGTTTCCTATCTTGTATTCTTAACTTATCATCTTGTTTACATTAACTGTTTATCGGTCAAATGTTATGCCAAAGTTTATCGACTTTCTATCTGTGTATCGAATAAGCAATCAGTAGTTAATGAGGTAAGTCCTTATGACGAAAAAACGAATTTTGTTCAATCTTCTTTCTTTAAAACTTCAGGTAAACTTTTTCCTGGATCGAATCAATCGACATGATGTTGGATTTACTTTCGCTAATCTGTTCGTAATCACTCCCAGTTTTGTATCTTCGTTAGCAACAATATCCTTAACTCTTGCTTTGGCTGCTCCTGATCTGTTCAAAGAAAAGCAATTAAGTCAATCATAACGATACATGTATAAACTGAAACTCAGAACGTAAATTTGGAAGTTGAGTTAACGATTTCATCTTTAGACTTACCAGCGAATCAGTGTTTCTTTTCATGTTCCTGTTAATTTTTACCCATTTTCTATTAATAGCATCATAAATTCTGTATTCTGGTAAATAAAATAACATATAATACATGTACATATTTCATAGTTCTAACGGTCAATTTGCATCAACGTGAAAATCTATTCAAACAATTGAACGATTTATGAAAAGAAAAAAATTGATTCTCAATGAGAAGGTATGAAACTCCCGCTGAGTTCAGTCACATATTCCTCGAAAATTGACCGATAATACAATCATGATATCATTTTATTCTAGTACCTGGTTTGGTTATAATAAAAACTGTTCCACGCAGCTTGATATCAATAGATCACTTTTCATTTGCCATTTTGATTAAGCAAATCGAAAAAACTTCTTAAAAAGTCTAATTTTCATGGAAATAGTATTTGAATAATTCGTTGGTTAATCAATCATCTAAGCGAAAACAGTTAAATAATACAATAACATGGTTCGAGCTTCTTGATAATTGATTTATGATAGTTCGACCATTTTCTATTCTTATTGATGATTAGTCTTGTAATTGGATCAAAAATTTACCGATGAGTCGATATTTACTGAATCTATTGAAATAATTTGATATCAATCATCATGATCAACATTTTACGATTCGTTGGGTTATAATTGCAATCAACTAATCATTCAATGTCTTTGAATGTTTATTCATTGCAAGTTTTAATCAAAGTGCTTTTATTAATGTTTCAGATTCTTGATCGAATGCTGAGTGACCAGTGGTTATTCAGTATTGAAGACAATTATTTTGGAAATGATGAATCAGCTTAATGAGAGAACAATTAATTTGATTAAACCTTCAGGATTATTCGCCTACTCTTTACTGTCAAACGGAAAATTCGATCTGCTAATTAGTTTATTTGCTGCAATCGCAATATCTATGAGCAGAATTTTAAGAAATCTGGTAATATCTCTCAGCTCGAGTTCCAAGTTCGAATTCATTTTGGAGCAGATTTGCTATCAGATATTCAATATGAACGATGGGCTAGTTGCAGCGATAATAATATACCAACGGTTCAAGTATCGAAAATTAATTCTTGATATGAATAAAATATTATCTAAATCCATTGGTATTGCTAATGAGAATTCAATTGAGCAACGAAAATATCTTAAAATTTTCAACTATATTATGGTTTCTTATGAAGTGCTATTTGTGTCTAGCGACAATGGACTTATTTATATAATCAAATGTATTACTTATGGACATCAGGGTCTATCTCGAGCGATGGTCATTTACTTTTTACATTTAATAGCCGCTTTTTCTTGGTTGATATTTTACAATTTCATCATTCAGTCTTGTATTCATCTTCAGTCCGTTTTTAACGTTATGATTTATGATATTGATTCGATTGATGAAAAGGATGCTGATATTCATAGAAAGTTACACAATGCTCGATTACTGTACATTGAAACTATTGGAATCACTGAGAATCTTAATCGTACCATTTCAATATTTATCACAATTTATTATATTCAAGCAACTATTTGCTGTTACCTTAGTTTCGTGGATCTGTTTCATGGTAATATGGCTTTGATGGTCAAGATTATTGTCTTTTCTGGTCAAGTTTCCTATCTTGTATTCTTAACTTATCATCTTGTTTACATTAACTGTTTATCGGTCAAATGTTATGATAAAGTTTATCGACTTTCTATCTGTGCATCGAATAAGCAATCAGTAGTTAATGAGGTAAGTCGTTTGTTACGAAGAAAAAAATAATTAAATGTCATTTTATCTTCTCACTTCATTACTCTAGGTAATCTTTTTCCTGGATCGAATCAATCGGCAAGATGTTGGATTTACTTTCGCTAATCTGTTCGTAATCACTCCCAGTTTTGTATCTTCGTTAGCAACAATATCCTTAACTCTTGCTTTGGCTGCTCCTGATCTATTTAAAGAAAAGAAGTACATTCAATCGTAACAATATACAATTATATTATATTAAAAGTGATATCGAGATTTGGGAGGATTGGATGCGACATTAACTGATGGTGGAACCAATTTGAGTGTCGGTCAACGTCAACTTGTTTGTTTGGCTCGAGCAATTTTAGCAAATAACAAGATTCTGGTTCTCGATGAGGCGACGGCAAATATTGATCCAACTACTGATGAACTGATCCAACAAACAATACGAAAACGATTCGCCGATTGTACTGTTCTAACAATAGCCCATAGATTACAGACAATCATCGATTCAGATAAGATACTGGTCATGGACGCAGAATTGCAAAAAGAAGTGCAAACATTATTGTCTCGATATATCTAAATCCGTGAATATGTCATTGTCCAAATCAAATTAAGACAAAGAAAAATGATAAATTTAACTCGTTAGAATATGAGATTGAACCTTACTAAGTTTTTCTGTTATATTATTATTAATACCAATTCTTCATTCTTTAGTTTCTTACTTTTTGATTTCTAATGAAAATCTATACTATTGGAAACTGTAACAATCTATTATTTATCGATCATTTTGAAGAAAACGATTCCTTAGTACTAATTGATAACAATAAATCATTAAATTGTCCAATAATTACAAATTATGTCAAGTGATCATTCATAATTTCATTTAATAGTGACTTGCATGACAACGAGATTGTAAATGTCAATAATCACATCCAAATTGAGTTTTACTTCGTTATTGACCATTTGTTATTCAGAATCGCTAATCATTGGAAATAATTTTGTGAGAAATAATGAACCAACTGAATGAGAGAACAGCTGATTTAATTGTTCCTTCGGGATTATTTGTTCGTTCATTACAATCAAACCGAAAAACTGATTTAGCGATTGGTCTGTTTGTTGTAATTTTCATGTGTGCCTACAGAGTTTTAAGAGTTCTGATAAATTCTGTATACATGAGCTTCAAACCAGAAATTATTTTCGACAAATTTTGGTATCTAATTTCCGATGTAAACATTGGAATCAGTGTATCAATAATCTTATACCAACGGGCTAAGTATCGGAGATTAATTGTCGATATAAATAAAATTTTATTTCGGTTCATCGCTATTTCTAATGAACATTCAATCAAACAACGAAAATATCTTCGAATATTCAACTTTATCATGTATTCTTACGAGATTCTTATTTTCTCTGGTAACAATGGACTGATCTACATTATCAAAGATTACATTAATGGGAATCAAGTTCCATCTCAATTAATATTGATTTACATCTTACACTTAATTGTTGGTTTTTCCTGGTTAATATTTTATAATTTTATCATTGAATCTTGTATTCACCTTCAATCATATCTCACTGTTATGCTTTATGATATTGACTCAATCGATGAGAAAAACTCTCATCTTCTTAAACGTATACACAATACCCGATTAATGTACATTGAGGGTATACAAATTACTCGACAACTCAATCGCTATTTGTGGATTTTTATCACGAGTTTTTATGTTCAATCAGTTAGCACCGGTTATCTGAGTTTTGTCCGACTATTTCATGATGATATACCAGTTCTGATAAAGATCATGTTCCTATCTGGCCAAGTTTCTTATATTATATTCATGACTTATCACTTTGTTTACATTAACAATTTATCACTCGAGTGTTATGATAAAGTTTATCGACTTTCGCTTTGCTCATCAATATCACAACCAGTGGCCACTGAGGTAAGTTATGGACACAGAAAATCAGGTCCATTGATAATTCAAATGTAATTCAATTTTTTCTCATACAATTTCAGGTAATCTTTTTCCTGGATCGGATTAATCGGCAAGATCTTGGATTTACTTTCGCTAATCTGTTCGTAATCACTCCCAGTTTTGTATCTTCGTTAGCAACAATATCCTTAACTCTTGCTTTGGCTGCTCCTGATCTGTTCAAAGGAAAGATATCTGATTCTTGATAGAATCATTTGAAGAACTTACAAACTCTTTCTAATTAAAGTTCCATCATATATATAAATTCTGTTTATTGAATTTTCTGTTCTTGGTGATAAAAAATTATTAAATATCGATATCGTTGATATTCAATAAGGATTGGAGACTTAACTTGTTTTCTTTAACGTTTATTATAAAAAAATGCTACAAATTGATAGATGATTTTGTACTAATTCTGAATCATTAATCATAAATGAACTCATTGTTGAATTGATAATTGATTTCCATTCTAAGGTGATTCAATTCCAAGTATCGATTTGATAATCTGTGCGTTTTAAATTGATTTATCAATAATATTTCACTTTGTTATTTATCAGTAGCAATCAGTAGTAAATATCAATTTGGATTAGGTTTTGTTGATAATTTAAGTATCATGAAAATGAATCAACACATTGAGGAAACAATTAATCTAATCAAACCTTCCGGATTATTTTCTAAATCATTACAATCAAACCGAAAGTCTAATTTGCTAATTAGTCTGATTGTTGCAATTGTATTTATCTCAAGAAGCTTACCAGTTTTATTGACTACGATCTATTTAAGTTTACAGTCGAAGACAATATTTGACAGTTCGAAATTCAGTTTTGTAAATATTTGGTACAAAATCTACAATATGAACACTGGAATTAGTTTATTAATTATCATATACCAAAGAGTAAAGTATATAAACTTAATCATTGATATCGATAAAATATTGTCTAAATTTCTAAGAATTTCTAATGAATATTCAAGTAACCAACGAAAATATCTTGGAATTTTCAACTTTATCATGGTCACTTATGAAATTGTGGTCGCTTCTGGACATAATGGACCGATCTACATCGTCAACGGTATTGTTAATAGAGACAATGAAGTATCTGAATTAGTCGTCGACTATTTTGTACATTTGCTTGGTGCTTTCTCATGGCTGATCTTTTATAACTTCATGATTGAATCGTGTATTCATTTACAATCGTGTTTCATTGTCATTCTTTACAATATTGATCAAATCGATAAAAAGAGTTCTAATATCTTCAGAAAGATACACATCGCTCGATTAATGTACATTGAAGGTATTCAAATTACTCGACATCTCGATTGCTATCTGTCAATATTCATCACGAGTTATTACATCCATTCAATAATTACCTGTTATCTGAGTTTTGTTGGAATATTTCATGATAATTCATCCATTCTGGTCCAGATCTTGTTCTTTTCGGGTCAAGTTTTTTACCTCATATTCTTGACTTACAACTTTGTTTATGTCAACTGTTTATCGGTCAAATGTTATGAAAAAGTTTACCAATTGTCAATTTGTGCATCGACATCACAACCAGTAGCAAATGAGGTTCGTATTTTTTGAATGAAAAAAAGAATCGAAACAATTTAAGAACAAATTTAATTTTATTCCATCAAAACTTTAGGTAATCTTTTTCCTGGATCGAATCAATCGACATGATGTTGGATTTACTTTCGCTAATTTATCGGTAATTACTCCAAGTTTTGTATCTTCATTAGCGACAATATCATTATCACTCGCTTTGGCTGCTCCTGATCTATTCAAAGGAAAAACCTAAAACCTTTTATCACGAAAATTTGTCCCAATTTAAAATCCGAATCAATTCAGAGCATTTCCAAATTCATTTTACGTCCGTTCGTAACATTTATTCATATTGTTCCCATTAAGATCAAACCTCGTTCTGAGAAAATTGAGAATTGACTGTTTTCACTTTCACATTCAAACTTCGATCATCGGTAATTCAAATTCTTCTTTTCAAAAAAAAACCCTTCAAATGACCTCTAAATTTGCTCTACGAGAAATGACCTTGAAACTTTTTACACGAAGTTGTTCAATTCTGAAACGTAAAAGATAAGTTGAAATGAACTTTATAAGAATTCAGGTGAATTCAAATGTTGCGACGAAAAGAAATTAGTTGTTAAAAAGGTAACCAGATGGAGAAAGTTGTTGTCATGTTCTGAAGCAAAGAGGATTTGAAAAGATTCATATGATTACAGTTAGAAGATGAAAAAAGTGTAAACTAGGGTAAAATAAAATATATTAAAAAGTGTAATAATTAATAATAATTTTATAAGGAATCGGTGTCAAAAGTGTCAAGAACAACAATAACAAAAGAACAATAAAAATCAACAAATCAATCAATAACTCTGTGCTCAATAAAGTACACGCTGTCTTGCAACATCAACTCATCTCTAAAAACCACACCCTTATACAGTCCTAAAATCCATCCCTTGATGCTTGATGAAACAGTAATCAACAAGATCACAGCACCTGAAGTGATCATCAACATGGCAGTTGTGGTGAGAATAAAGGACAACAACTGTCCCATGGATGGTATAAGAACGAAAGATTTGGTCAAAGCGGCTCTCTTAGAGGTAAAAGACATTAAAATTCTTTTAGGACTCAATTGTGCCAAAATTCTTTCAGACAATTTAGAAGCGCTTGACAAAGTGGAGACAATTCTCAACAAAAAAGAAAACTGGCTAATTGAAAGACCTGCTCTCTTAAAACCCATGATAAAACTTTTATTACCAAAAGACAACAAAGAGTTAAAAGCAATTGGAGAATTCATCAACAATATTGGAAAAGAGAACAACATATCACCTAAAGACATTAGAGTCAAATACGTAGCCTACGGTAATAATATGGACTCAATCACACTTGAGCTAGAACCAAAGGCCAGAAAGAAATTGGGAGATCAAATTGTTTACAATAAAAGTGAAAAAGGAAGATTAAGCTACGTTGATGCCTTTAGCATTATTTTTTGTGAACGTTGTGGTAGTTACAATCACAAAAGGAAGAACTGCAAGAGTGACATAAAGTGTTGTTATTGCTCTGAGAAGCATTATCATCTTTATTGTACTCACAAAAAAGATATCTTCAAATGGAAATGTCCAGCCTGTGATTGCTTCGGCCACTCTGCCTTTTTCTTTAATTGCCCAATTTACCAATCCAAGCTCATTGGTCAGCTAAGGAAAACCGACTATCGATACTCCTCGATCTTGACAGATAAAAGAAGAAATAATTAGAAACAATATAAATAGACAAAACAAAACTTGAAACAACAACATTTGAAAATCAATTGATAGTTGAAACAATTCTCCTTTATTTTTCTTTTTTGTTATTTTCCCTTCAACTTTTCTTCCTTACACTAAAGTTAAAATAATCTTAATAATCATAATCTGATAAACAATAAACAAATCTCTCTGTCACAATATATCCTTTCTTTCAGCAAGTTCAAAATTATTATTACTCAATGTGCTACTCATCATTCAAATCAAAAGTTTAGGAGTTAATAGCTACAACCAAGATATTACAAGTCAACCAGGAACTGAAATGGCAACAAAGAAGAAAAATAAAAAGATACAAGACAATCATGAATCGAACGATGCTCTCGTGGGAAACGATGTTGATGTAGAAACTATTATAAATTTCTTTGAAGAACTTGGTGAAACCACTAATGATCATTTAAAAACCATATTGACAAATGAAGAAATTAAGAAATATCTTGAAATTCTCAACAACAACAAAGATCCAGAGCTTGCGGAGAAAATTGAATCAATCGTCATCCTACTAGAAGAACCACCTAAACGAAAACCAAGCAAGAGATTTAACACAACAACTTCCAATATCACTGAAGAAGAAACAATAATAAAACGAGATAACTATGAATGGACAACGCCAGAGAATTGGATCAAAGTTGATGAAATGGAACTACATCCTGTTATACTGATTAACACATATACAGATGGAAAATGTGACACCGGTATTATGACCAAAATAAAGGTAAAAGAAATCTTACTCAAAAGCGAAGATAATATGCTGAACATACGCGATCTGGAATCTGGTAAATCTTGCTGCAAATTGATAATGGAAAACAACAAGAAACAAGAGAATATTATTAAAATACTAAATAGCCTGGGCAAAGATAAACTCACATACAAAATTCCGGATATGAATGAGCCAATGATTCAAATGGAAATACAAAATCTTGATGTCGACTTAGAAAAGTCGAATGAAGTTTCACTTTGGATTTCTAAATTAAAGAAGTGGAATGGTTGGCAAGATGGAGATACAATCAAACTTATACATGGGGAACAAAGAAACAGTTGGTCAAAGCTAATCCTAGAAATAAACTCTAGAGTAAGAAGCATCCTTGGTGCTAAAAGAAACAAAGGAGAAATTAGTATTGGTTACCAGCGAGTTAAATTTCACGATTATCTTGGTTTCACTTTATGTTATAATTGTAACAAATTTGGTCACAAATCTATTAATTGTAGAGCTATCATCTCATGCGGTTACTGTTCACGACCACACAAATCAATAGACTGTGAGAACAAAAGAAACAGAAACAAATATCTTTGTCCTTCATGCGGAATCAAGGGAGAACATTCAGTAGGAAGTCATCAATGCAGCAGTCTAATGAAACAAATCAAATTGTCCTTGGTCAAAATCAATCACCAATATGACTTTATAATAATAAAAAAGGAACTTGAATAACCATTAAATCTGAATATGAGAGATATCAACTCAATCATTTGGGCATCGATCAACTCACTAACTTATCACTTAAACTGAAAACAAGATGGAGCCACTTATGGGTCTCATTTACTATACACATCATATCACTAAATCATCATCTAAAAACTCATCTATCAGTATACACCTTAAAATTGTTTACACTTAAATCCATATTGATATTTGTCTGTGGTTATTTAATCCTTAATTAAAAATGTTTAACTCAACATCTTTCTCATCATTTAATCCCAACCTGCCTGCAAATCAACTGGAAAGTGAAGAAAATATCAAAAAAAATGCGATTGAAGATAAAAAGCCTATTGACTTATACAGTGACAAAAACAACTCAATTGTTTACTTCTATCTTCCAAGTGATCTTCCTTTCAACAGGAATGAAATACTTATTGTCATGAAAATGTGCAACCCGAGTCTCAGAGAATATATCAAAACTGTAAACACCACGACTGAAGGTCACAAAAGAAAAATCTCCTTTTGTATACCGAAGGAAGTGAGGAACAAACTGGCCAAAATGTCCTTCTCAGTAAGATTCCATCTACAAGGATGTCAACTGTTTGACACAATTCTCGGTGTGAACATCCCTCAATTGAAACGAAAACAAGATCGAGGGACATTGTCGACCTTTCTAACACAAATAAAATTATTCACTGGTTATACTGATAAACTATTCCTTTACTCTGATTATCGATTGGAATCAAACATGATGAAGACTGAGGAAATTAATAAAAACAATATAAGCTTCTTTCGTATTATTGTGGAAATTTAAAATTCCCACACAACGATGAGGGCACCACTATCTATTTCCGTATCCGAAAAAGAACAAATTCACGCTCTCGATGTTCTTCTACTCTTCCCTCTCAAAAACATATGATTCTTCTCAATTCTATCTTACATCATTTAATCACTTTAATTATCCTCAATATCAATTAATTAAGTCTTATTTTCTTGCTTTTGTTCTTATACTTATTCTATAATTAATCAATTAAGTTGTCTCTTGCAAAGTGAATACAAGTGAACGGAATCCAACTTCATAAAGTGAACACACTAACAGTTAACTGATTCTGATAATTCGTATTCAACATCCAATATACAAATCAAATGCGTCAAAGTATTAAAAGTGGAAAATGGGGGCAAAGACAATTTTGCTTTCTGGACTTTCCAAAGATCACAGAAGTACTTGTTCGCTGTGGTAATGATCATGGACTTAAAGAATTTGTCACCAACTTTAGATCCGATAACAATCTAAGACTTTTTGTTAATGATACTGTCAAGGTCAAAAATCGTGATATCAAGATTATTGTGTTATCTAACATGAGCAACAGCTTCATGGAAATAATAAAAAATAAACCTTGGTGGGACGACAATCTAATGAGAATTAAAAACAATTACAAATACAAGAAAGCCTACCTGATCTACCACAAGTTGGAATTGTTCACAGTAGAAGAAAACAAACAACTACTTGAGCGATCAAATATTTCACTCGGAGACATCAAAATCAACACAGTTTTAACTCTCATGGATGGTCTAATCAGAGTCTCATTTACAATAACTGAAGACAACAACTTAGTCAGAAACAATTGGAACATCGTTATTGACGACATCAATTACAAAATTTCTGACGATATACACTATGAACAATGTCCCAAATGCATTCTATTTTACAAAGTTAAACAGATACATCAGTGTCAAAGTGAACCGAAATGTTCGAACTGCGGAAGAAGTGAAACACAAGCGCATAGAGTAAATGATTGTTCCTATACTAGTTTCTGTTTAGGCTGCTCTGATAGGAATTTCTGTCCAAATCATCCCAACAATCAAATCAATCAATGTGAAGCATTTGAAATTGCTTTAAAGAAAGGCATCAAAAATATCGAGCTAAGAGGCAACAATCCGATTAGACTATCAACATACGCGCCCGTTCACAACTAAATTTAAGGAAGCAACATAATCCCAATATAAAAATTCAATCGACTTCCAAAAAATACAATTTCACTTACAGCTTGTAATAGCAAATTTCGACAATTACTTATCCAAAAGCATTTCCATTCAATTCCCTACTTACTCTTTTTCCATTATTTACACAATTCTCTCTTTTTCCTCAAATTTGTTTTCTCCGTTCTCTTCCCTTTCTCTTCTTCTTTCTCTACAATAATAAACATTTGAAACAAACTGACAAACAAAACAATTAACAAACTCAAACAATAAATTTTCCCATTAAGACTCTTTAATGTTTACATCACTCACTGTAACTCATCATAGATCACCGAACTCAACAACAACAACTAAAGTCGAGATCAAATTACCAAAATTACTTAACTTGTTTTTCTAACTCTCTAATTCCTCTTCATCATAATATTCAATGAATTTATTACCCTCTATCTCTCAATCTTAAGGATTGATATTAAAAAGAAACAATCACTTCAAGAATACAATTACAATTAACCTTTAACCCTAATTGTTACAAACCTTAAAATTGCAATTTGAAAAAACACATTAAATATCTAACGAAAACAAAATTGTTCAAGTATAAATTACGAACCTGACTCTCCTTCTTGGTTATTACAAATAAATCTCGTGCGCTTAGCAAGTGGACAATAGCAAAAGTTAAGTTAGGTTAGATTAAATTCCGATACCTAATCGATACTCATTATAACTTTAGAACGTTTCTTTAACCTCTGCTTTTAATTTTGTGTATGTATCATTACTGATTTAGTAATGGAGAACAACGAAATTTGTGATTCGACTGTTAAGTGCAAACTCGGTGAGCGCAACTTTGCAATTATGGGTGTCTCAAGATGTGTTACTCTCGAGGCTCAACACCAACGATTACCATTCTTCGGTCCGGGCTTGATTAGACTACAATTTCCACAACTTCAGTTGATTGATCCTCAGGAACTAATTGATGAAATTAGTGATGAGGCGGTTTTAAGAGGGATCTTTTATGATGTGAACTCTCTCAGTTCATGTATCGATGATCTACTAAGCATCAACTTCAACATAAGAATATTTAATTCAACTCAATATCTCTTTGAATGTGATCATACACAATCCTTTTTAATAGAAAAACTTTTAGAAATAGGAAAAATACAATTTATTGTTACAGAATCGCAATTTGCGCGAAACAAAAACGTTTATCTCTATGAACATCTTACCTTGGCACAAACCATGGAACTACAAAGTCTGATGATCAAGATTACAGTTATCGAGATAAATCAACAATAACATCAAAGGGGATCACCAAACTGAATGTACAGTCGAAGACAATTTGGAGCCTTCCAAAGCTGTAATGAAAAATAAGCATAACTCCTTTCGTTATAGCCCCTGCAAAGGTCAACTACTTCTGCCACATCCGAAAGCTCAAATTCACGACAGAAAGTATGATAAGGCTCAATCATTATAATCTCACAAAGGAGATTTTCAACCAGATATTTAGAATCACGCAAAAAAGTCGAACCACTTCCTTGAACCAGAAAGATATAACGATCTGTTTGATACCAGAACGGGAATCCATGAAAACGAAAGAAATCATCAAAAAATGGTAACTTTGAGGTAACACATACGAAAAAACCTTTTAATAAAGAGACACTATTATGTGACATCAACTTTGTATATAATAAATTCATCGTTTATAACTAATGATTTAAATAAATCTTGTAACTCTTTTTAACCTTTCTCCCAAACAATAAACTTCAAATTAAATCAGAAAAAGAAAACTTATTGCTTAACTTATTACCGAAAGGACAGAGGAGAGAACAAAACATCAGATGAACTCTGACCTTAAGGCGGACCCATTATGGGAAAATTTCTGTTAAAAGAAACTCAAATCATTCAGTAACATAGTATTATCATCTAAGATGCAACTAAATCTGACATGTGTAAATCTAAGCAAACACTCAAACAATGCGACCTTTCTGACTTCGCTAATCAATAAAGGCCGTTTTGTTGTAGCCTCGGAGGATGCAGACAACAACAAAATGGATCGTAAAATTAATGGTGACAACATCAGTATATGTGTTCCGTCCCCGTGGAAAAAAAGTGCGATCACCTTCATCAACCCTCGAATAATTAGTGTTATCGTTCAACAAAAAAATCACTACATCAACCTAATAGGAGCTTATTGTTCACCAGGGGATTCGAAAACCTTCAAGAGTCTGATTGAACACATCAAATTTATTGACGAAAAAACACCGTTAATTTTAATGGGTGACTGGAACACAGAATCCTCCTTATGGGTCAATAATCCAAGAACTGTGAACAGGATATCAAAAGAACTGATCGATGAACTTGAAGCTGCTCTTAAATTTAAAAATATCGAAAGCATCTTACCTAAAGACGAAACCGGGAGAACGAGAGTAGTTGGAGCGACACATTCAACTATCGATGTGATTCTAACTAATTTAAGAATAATTGACAAAAAAATCAACTACTATGATATACCAGGACTAGACCATAAACTCATCGATTCTTGTCTGGTTGTGAAACTCGGGGTTAACAGAATTCTTTCTCAACGCAATCGAATACCAATATACAACAAAAACATATTAATCTGGACACAAGACATAGAAGGGATGGCATGCGACCTATTAAATCTTGGAAGAGCGATTGGGCACCGAAATGAAAGAAAGGGTAACAGACGAACTAGAAGAATCAAAAAGAAAATGAAAACGATTAAAAACTTGCATCAAGATGAGACACTTTTTCAAAAACTTAAGGAACAACTGAAAATGAGCAAGGAAAAATCAACAATACATAAACCATGGAAATATAACAATGAGGAGATATTCGAACATATTAAATCCTTAAGCTTCAAAAACAAACAACAATCAATGGTTAATCAAAAGATGTTTCTGATTCCTAAAGCAAGAAAGATATATGACTTCAAGAAAGGATTGGGACAACCGTTGAATGAAGATGAAATCAATTTGATCGGAAAAATGAAATTTGGTAAATCATCAGGATGGGCTGATCACTTTACCAATAAACGCTGGTTAAAATGCTGGGAATACAACAAAGAAAAGATAATAAAAATTATTTCCGCTTGCTTTGAAAACAAATACATACCCAGTCAATTTACAATAAGTGGAGGTACGGAAATACCAAAACCAAATGGTGATGTAAGATTAATCAGGACACAATCATATCCAGGTAAAATTATAGACACAATCCTCAGCGAAAGACTAAAATCATGGGCAAAAGATAACATCGACAGAACCTTCCAATTCGCTTATCTGGATCGAAATCGTCATGATCTTTTGGTACAATTATACGAAAATGTGAGAAACTATCAATTCATGATGGCGCTGGACATTACTAAAGCATTTGACAAAATATCTAGAACAGAAATCACAAAAAGATTAGAAGAAATTGATGAAAACACCAACGGAATGATTAAACTGTTTACCAGATGCAGACAAATAAGAAGATATCAAAGAGGTAATTTGACATTAGAACCAGATCCAGAAGGACTCCAAGGATTCTCAACAGGACCGATTCTATTTATCATAGGACTTGACAACACTTTACGTTGGCTCAATCGAAATCCATCAACACAGCTTATACTCGCATATGCAGACGATTTACTTGTACTGACAAACCACAAACAGGAAAGTATACAAGAAATTGACATCGCCCTGGGATACATAAATCTAAAACTTAACAAAGATAAAACTAAATTACTTTGGATAAATAACAGGTTAACATTTTCGAAATTCCTGGGCTTTGAACTCTACTTTAGAATTGAAGAAGAAAATCTCAAATCCAGCATTATAAATCACAACAAACTTAACACGAATCAAATCAAATTCATACGACAATTAAATCTAAAACAACAGCGTATAGCTTATTCTTCATATTTCTCGCATCTACTTGATCATTTAGGATTATCACCATGGTTTGAGAATAAGCTGTTCAAATATAGAATTGACTATCTCATCATAATTGGTCGAAAAATAACAAGTAAAATATGTAATCCAAAATACTTTAAATCTCACTGGATGGAACAGATACACGGACTTCCAAATCCCTCCTTTAAATACATCACCGAAATTTTAATGCTTCTGATCAGAAATGAATGTTGCGAGCAGGACTTTCCAATACTACGATGGATAGAAAACATAACACCAACTAAGACAAGAATCAATAATGACGGTAGAAGAAAAGTCATTAGAATAAGAAAAACAAATTCTGTAAACATCATTTGCTTGAGACACAACTTACATGAACATATTAAGCTGAAAGAAGGGAAAATTTGCATCTTCAATATCGAAAGAATGATTATGAAGGTAATTGAAGATATGGGGACTGTGAGCATTTACTCAGGATGGAAATTCAATGAGATGAATACACGGGAGATCTTATCACATGGAAATCTAATAAAGGTGATCAAACTGGACAGCTGTTATCAACAAACCACAGCAATCAAAGAATCGGGATACAACAGAACCACAAATCAACTTAAAAGAGAAATACTAGAAAAATTAAAGAATAGAGAGAAAGAACTCTTTAGATCCAGAGCATCAGGAATGTTCAAGGAGATTTTTATCAAACACAAATGGAATCTAAAAGGAAACTACTTTTACAACACAAAATTAATGTGCACGCTTGTCAAAATTGATCGATTTATACACAAAATAGAACACAACTGCAATAATGAGCAAATGACGACAGAACATATTCTCGAATGTAAATACATTGGGCTGAAAAATTTGAAAAAAGCCTCTAAGATAAAAAAACTCGCTGAAATAGCTGAAAAAATCGGCTACGCTCGCAGAGACAATAAGTCGACTCTCAATGGGAGAGCCTGCAGTAGCAGGGAGCAGCTGTTGAGTCAGCAATTATAAACCAAAATGTAATAGTAAACAAGATGAATTTGATAAGTGAAGACAATTAGAAGAATCTAAATTTTGTTTGTTTACTGTTTAGTGTCAACAGGTTTGTTTTGATTGTGGTCATTTAAAGTTTCATCTTCTTCTAATAAACATGGTGACCAGTTCTCAAGGACCAAAAAGAACATTAAGTAAAGAGAAATATAGTAAAGTGGTTAAAGAGTGTCAAGAAACTGGGGTCAGTTACGTGGACACTTGTTTCCGAGCGGAAGATTCATCGGTTTATAAATCAATCGGTTTCAAGAATAAATTGATTGCCGGTAAAATCTCATGGAAAAGACCAAAGGAAATCACCTCTGAACCTTATGCTTTATTTAAAGACAAAATTGGTCCCAATATGAATATTCAATTTTTCGGCTTTGGTCCAAATGAATGGTTAATTGCTGCGGCTGTTGCTCTCTCTCAGGATAAAAATCTAATTTATAAGGTAAATAGAAACATCAACAGTTTTTGATTACTAATCAATTTTTAACTCTCATTAATTTAAGTTTGTGTCAACATTTTCAATTGATTATTATTATCCCTCCATAAACTTTTCTCACTCTCGGTTTACTGGCCTTAATCAACTCTATCAATCATTAATTGCATGTTGATGATTTAATTAAATTAGACTGTGGACAGATTTTCAACATCTATCATCTCATGGTTTCTGTTTACAATTAGTTGATTGACGTTTTTTTGTTTTGTTTCCATTAATCATTTACGATTCTAATAGATCAACAAATTACTAAATATTCAAATGCTTTTCATGGGAATAGTGAGAGAGTGAGAGAGAGAGAGAGAGAGAGAGAGAGAGAAAATGATTGTTCTTTTAATCACAATTGAATTGATTTCTTTTTTCTTGTTCTCTTGTTAAAATTTCAGATTCTTCCTAAAGATCAATACAACTTTAACCATGGGATCTTCAAAATATGGATTTGGGATTATGGTACATGGACAAAGGTTCTGATCGATGATAAATTACCTGTTTCGGATAATAGATTGATCTTTACCTCTTCTCAATGTGGACAAATTTTCTGGTTATCGTTATTGGAAAAAGCTTATGCTAAATTGAAAGGAAATTATGAAACAATGTCAACCTTTGGTAATTTGACTGATGCTTTGACTGATTTTTCTGGTTCACCCACCGAGCAGATTAAGATTAACCTTGATGATGATGAGAAGGAGCTTTTCCGCCTAATTGCTGAGGAAATTAATCGTAAATCAATTGTTTGTCTCAAAACTCGGGTAAAATTTAACTTTCCATCTTATTAATTACTAATATTCCAATAATATTTTCACTTTTTGAGAAAAATCAACAACAACAACAACAACCAATTTAAATTGTTGTTGATTGTAAACTTGTTTTATTTTATCTTTTTGCTCTCTATCCAAACAATTAGTCAGATTAATTGTTAATGAAGCATAAATTATGGAAGGTGAAAATTAGTTAATTAACTTTGCTTTCCACTTGAATGTGTTAAGTTTACAATGATTTGCAATTTACCATATTCACTTTGTTGATAGTTGATTATTGTTCAATTGAGTGTGATCAAATTTACTCAACTAAATTGTTAATCTAAAAGAAAAGGATTTAAGTAGCATAATCAATGTTTCCATTGATTACTCAACAAATTTCGTTGTGTTGATTGATTGTTGAGCTGAAAAAAACATTATTCCATATTCGTTAATCACTCCTTTTACACTTTCCACCATCAAATGATTAATCTAATTGTTTATTATTCTTTCCATGTATTGATGATTCTATTAGGAGGATTGCACTGATTCTTATTCAAATGGATTGAAACAAAATCACTTCTATGTGGTCACTTCGGTCAAGAAACCAGCCTCAGGCACTTTCAAGAAAAACTCAAAGGATGGAATAGCAAGTCTAAAGATAATTGATACAATTTATCCGGAAAAGAGAAAGTAATTAACTTTAATCATCTATATTTCCAATCAATTGATCATCAGGTTTATCATGAAAAAAATTAGCTTCAGACAAAAATAATCAATCAAATCAGTAATTGGTTTTAAATGTCTTCTTTAGGCCAATTAATCAAATTAATCAACATCTCCAAATTAATATTCCTCATTGATCCTGATGATAATCCTTCAATCCTCTGACCAGAATAATTAATTTAATCAATTACATTTCTACTCAACTTATAAACTACAATTAGAATTGTAATATTTATAGATTTTTCCTTCTTCTTCAACAACAATTAACTTGAAATGATTAGATATAATTTTTTTCTCATTGCAATCAATTTAATTTCAATCTGCAATTGCTGGATTATTGTAGACGATGAAATAATCAGACTAATTGATGACCTGTTGAGAATTAAATTACTACAACAATTAGTATTAGATTCATTACTGAATTACTGTCTGAAGGGCAATCATGTTCCATGATGATAATGATCAACATTCACAATATAAATTGAAAAGAAAGAGATAATTTTCTGATCATCCCAATGATTATATCGATCATCTTTTGTCTCTTTCATACTGATGATGATGATGATGATGATCTACATTCAATATCATCTTCAGTCTGAGTTTCAGGTGAAAAAATATTCATTGATTACCATGAACCATGAATATTTACTTTACACACTTTGAATTACTCTACCTGACTACTTATATATTTCATCCTGAAAATAGATTACAATTTAATCCGGATTGTTGATCTTTTCATCCGATACAAACTCAGGTACACACATACAGTAAAACTAATCCTTCATTTCAATTGATCATGTTTATTAATTCAGTCATCATGATGATCATCTGTCAAAGATAATCATTTACAGTTAAAAGTTAACCATATGATAATGATATTAATAATTGTATGACCTAAATTGTTTGGTCAATGAATTGTTATTATTACCATTATGATTAACAGTCATCTTGTTTTTCATTCAATTAATCAAAAATTCAATGAATCTATTGAATTGAATCATGATCATGATAATCAGAAAGTTTTCTCGATAGTAGATTGACAATTCTGTTTGTTCATGTTTACATTTTCTGAATTTGTATCCATCATATTGACATTCAAAAACAATACACACAAACTAAATTAACTTGACAATTGACACTAATTTTTTTTTCTCTGCTTTATTAATGATTTACTAATTAATCTCTATTTTTCTCTCTCTCTCTCTCCATGATCTATTTTTCCCATAGTTGTCGCAGTAGTTTTCTGGATGAAAAGTATCATGAGCAATGGTAATTCAATTGTTTCCATCGTCATCTTATTGTTCACATTGACAATTGATGACATTATCTTCATTTTATCATCCAACTCACTTGGAGAGAAATGTTTATATTTATGACTAATTGTTTACGATTTTGATATATTTTCTATCACAGGATCAACCTTGAAAAGTTTTCCACCAACTTTGAATCGATAACAATTTGTCGTTTACACATTGAAGATAATCGTTTCGTTGAGACTCGACATTCAAACATGTCCAGTCAATTTTGCTTCGATGTAACCAATGAATCGGAAGAGATAATGATTGACCTTATACAGAAAAACGATCAACCTGAAAGATTTGGTTTCAAAATCTATCAAGTTGAACTGAATCGACGTTACCGTTTACATAATCCATCTTTATGTAATATGATCCATTTTCATGATACAATTAAAACCCGAAGCATCTTCCACCGAATCAAATTGGCCCATGGTCGATATATAATTAAACCAGTCTCAAAATCTGATTGTGATCTAATGATTAGACTTTACTCTAAGGAGAGATCTAATTTAAGGTAAAAATTTCAATTTCTTTTTCTATTTTTTCTTTCTCTAATCTAATATTTCCCCATGGAAACTAATTACATTTACAATTTATCTTTATATTCCCATAGAGTATTAGATGAAGATATGCCCAAGAAAAACTTTTTCCGTTTTCTTGCACCCAAATATCCAAAATTCGTGACAAAAATAACCGTTCAATCAATTACTGGAATCGAAAAGCAAGATCGGTTTGGAAGTACGTGATTAACCACAATTTTTCATAAATTTCTCAACGAAAACTTCCATGAATACACTTTGGAATTGAACTGAACAACATGATAATATTATCCAAAAGGAAAACGTCAAGAAATAAGATTAGAAAACAGAGAAACCTTTAAATACAATTTTTTTTCTTCCCTTGGATTTTATTACCACTCTGTTTATTGATATTCCAGTTAAATTA
Source organism: Panonychus citri (assembly GCF_014898815.1). Lineage (NCBI taxonomy): Eukaryota > Metazoa > Arthropoda > Arachnida > Trombidiformes > Tetranychidae > Panonychus > Panonychus citri. The sequence continues at coordinate 1,266,406 of NW_026515516.1, read as the reverse complement.
GTTTGATTATAAATTGTTCATTACTCAGGATAACTAATAACTTTTTCACCTTGAATGAAAAGCAACAATAGTAAACATGACATTTATCATGAATCAAGATGAGAATTGATCTATTCACCTGTTGAGATTGAATCTCATATTTACTATTCCTTTATTGATTTAACTTTTGTTTCCTCTCTTCCTTAATCCAGGTGCTAATCCTTACCTGATTATCCGTTGTGGTGGTGATACAGTTAAATCAACTTCTATCAATAACACCCTGGACCCTGATTTTAAGGATTTCTCTGCAATATTTTATCATGGGGCAAGTGATACAATCATGATTGAGGTTGGTCACTTTGATGGTCTTTTGTGGTCATTGTCAACTTTTTTTTTCTCTCACTTTTACTAATCATTTTGTTTTTATTATTCTTTATTCAATTTCTCTCAATTTAGGTTTGGAATAATAGTTTAATATTTGACTCTTTCATTGGTCAAGTTGAAGTGACCACTGACCTTTCCAAATCTGAATCGTCTACACTAGAAGAAGAGCTTTGTGGCCGTAAGAAAGGTCACAAGAGACCAGGAATTGTCAAGTATAAAGTTCACACTTCGGAAGATTTAAAATCTCTTTGATTAGTTTAACTAATTGTAGCTTGAAGATGATGACCATTGGAAACAAAGAGCTTCACAATCAACAATTGACTGGACACAATTAACTCTATTTGACTTGTTGATGATTAATATTGATTCACATTCCGCTGATACATTTCGGGAATCAAATTTATATGTAAACAAAAAACGCACAAATTGATTATGTTATCATTGTTAACAATCAACAAATCATAGTGGATGAAACTAGATCAATAATCAAGATTTAATTTATTCAATCTAATTGAAGATCAATCATTTTACCAAAATATTATCCAGCTCAATTTAATCATCAAGTTGATTGATTGACTTGACCAATTTTCTTAACGATTGAGTCTCGATTAACGTGTCAAACTGGTCAAATTAACGATTCATCATTAAGTCTGATCACTATGATTAATTTAAATTGTGCATTCATATTATATTCACACTAATTATAACATATAATTGTATTTAAGATTAACTTTTAACCATCTTCTTAATCATATTAATCTATGCATTGTTTTTTTTAATCTCTGTATTAAATTTATATTCATTGTAACTTGATACACTTGCCAACGATTGTGATTTATTGTTGATGATTTAACCATCAATTAAATCACTCGCTTCTAATTACCAATCGCCAATCAACACCACTCAAAACATTAATCAATTAATTTGCATGTTGATTCATTCTAATCAATTATAATTAAAAAATATTTATATTTGATTCAACTTGACTACTTTTTGATTGTCATTTTAAAGACTTACAACAATTAACTAAATACAATTTAATTTAATCCATCAACTCTAATTGAAATTCACTTTTTTCAATATCATTTATCTTAATTGTAACTAAATTGTTTCAGTGTTTACAGTTATCATTGATATTATTTTGTCTTATCAGATCAATGTATTCAAATTATAATCAATTAATCACTGATTATCAAAAGCTAATTGTTTCGTAGATCCTGGTTTAATTTAATTGTTTTAATAGTTCATTAGCTTGTTGTCATTTTGTTGATTAATTTTACCGATTTCTCATTAAATCAACTGTCAGCTTACAATTGACAATTTCTAATCAGATTAACTCAATTTGAACAATCAATTGATCAACAATGAATTTGATTATTGTTATTGGAAATCAAATTTTGTTACTATGAACAATTAACCATCACAGTTATTAATTAGCAATGACAGTTAGTTAATCTAACCCTGACAATTAAATTATCTGATTTAAATAAACCGTTGAATCTTTGACCATCAAGATAATTAATGATTTAACAATTAACTATCAGATTTATTGATTGGAAATGATTTTGAATTGATTTAAATCAAATTGTATATAAACTATAACTTTGACAATTCAAATTACTTCAGTTTAATGAGAAAAGTTTATTCAATCATTTAAATTGTTGGAAAAAAAATCAATTAGTTTTTCTATTCACATCGAAATTGAAAATGTTCAGTAAAAAGTGTTCATTGATTGTTATTGTTTCCCTAATTGCGCTAATTAGCGTACAACAATTAGAATCAGCTTCCTATGGGTCAGCAATTTCATGTAACAAGTGGTCAAGTGATACCGATTGTGATGGTTGGCTGGAAGCCTTTACCTGTGCCTGTGGTACCCAATGTATTGATGGTCTATGTGCCTGTAAATCCTGTCACGATGTGGATATATGGTAAACAATTAACTAATCAACAAATGTAACAACTAATCAACAAAAGTACAATAAAATTTTTCTATTGAAACAAAATTGATTGGAAATTTTCAGTTTTCACTCGGAAAAATTGACAATTGAATATTTAATGTTTATCAATTGGAGAGATTTGAGAAATCAATTGAAACCAAATCATTAATTAAATTACAAAAAAAAGGTTAATTGAGCTATGGAAATAATCATCAGCATAACGAAGATCTAATAAATTGTTTTCCAACATATCGATAGATTCTGAGATTCACCATGAGAGTACTTGATAAATTCTGATATTGAGATTAACTCTTCAAAATTTTGGCATGATGGTCAAACTGATGACCGATGAAAGTTTTCACGAACTGGTGTCCATGGTCATAGCCTTCGTAGAGGTTAAAGGTAACGGTTGTTTTATTTTCCACTGCAGCGGCAATGAAACGATCCGCGCTGAATAGACCAAGTATATAATCTTCCGCTCCCTTATCGTGGTGGGAAATGAGGCATGATTTCATAACCACAGGGAATGAGAGAGAGAGAGAGAGAGAGAGAGAAATAAAAAGTTGATTAAATTATTACCAATACATTGGAAAACAGGTTAGACAAGATGAGCTTTTTTCCGATTTATATTTTTTCCTGATCACATGTAATAAAGTGATCTGACAAGTTTTCTTGTTGGCAATCAAGTCTTTTACCATGAAATGAACCACCAAGAAATTCAGTCTACTTACCTGATCAATGAGTATATGTAGTGAAGGTCCTTTGTAATTACGGAGTAGACAAGTAGCATCCCAATTATCATAATCTTCCTTGTCCATTAGGTTAACCATAAATTCATGAGCACCTTCAAGATTGTAGATTGGTGCAAATGCCGAGCAGCATTTATAGAGACCAGGATTACGAAGAGAAGCCATTAGAGCCCCATGTCCGCCCATACTGTGACCCATAACGGATCGATTGTCTTTCTCAATGAAATTAAACTTTTCTTCGACCAATTTAATCAATTCTTTAGTAACATAAGTGTACATCTTGTAATGTTCATTCCAACCCTTGGTCGTTGCATCGACGTACATTGAGGCCATTTGAGCTCGAGTTATGGTGCTGTCTTTGGGGAAAGAAGATCGAGGAAAAGTATCAGGACCAACAACACAGATTCCATGGTGAGAGGCGTATTTCTGGAACCCTGATTGTTGAATAATCTCCTGTTCCGATGAAGTTAATCCTGTTAAAGAAAAGAAGAAGAAAAAAAATCAGAGATCATCAATTAGAAATCAACCTAAACATGACATTCAATCTTACTAATCTCTGACCTCAACTCTTCACCATTAATGGTCAAAGATCAATCAATTAGCAAACCTGAACCATTATTTTGAATGGTTTGGTTTTAAATGAAACAAAATGGTGGACATTACCTGATAGAAAATAGATGACCGGTACTTTGTTAGATTCTGTAGCCTGAGGCGGTTGATAGAGAGAAAAATTCATCTCACATTTAAGTGAATCACTGTAATGAGAATAGACGAATTGTTTACCCTCGAAACATTTAGAAACCGAAACAACTTTCACCTCAGAACTCATTTTACTTTTACAATCAACGATAAATGGTAAATATCCTCAGGCAATCAATTCAAAACAAAAACAATTAAAATTTAACTCAAACCTCAACGAAACAAATGAGACTCACAACAGAGATTTTTTTTTATTAATTGAAAAATAATCGATTCGAGTAATTTGTGAGATCTCAACGGGAATCAAAAGTTTCCACGAGTTTCCAATTACTTAGATTATCGACAATTATTGATGTCAATTCCAAATTAATTACATGAAGTTAATTATAATCATTTTGCTTAATTAATTCTCTTGATTTCGTTTAAATTAGTGTTTCTTTAATCATAATCATATCGACAATATAAATCGATATTTTCTCATCAATATTAATCGATATTTCTATCGATATGTATTGTAAGAATGATTGTAATTTTAAATTGAATTAAAATTAATAACCGGAAGCATAATTGTCAAATTATCTGATCAATTGTTAGGGTAGTTAATTGGACAATTTCAACAAATCGTCAGCTCTTTGTCAATCATTAAGTATCCGGTAGATAAGCACTTGAGTCAAGTATAATTGGATAACTGATAAGTTCAATATTTTGATCGTTAATTAATTGTAACTGTGAATTGCCGACTAATCATAATTGACACTTGAAGTATTTTTGTTTGTTTTTTTTTATATAATATCAACGTGATAAACGTGTGAACGATAATTAATTATCCTGAGATAACTTGTTGATGGTTGGATGACTTAGAGAAATGATATATTCATATAATTATATATAAATATAAGCGAGTGTTTATTAACAACAGTAACAACTGATTTAAATACGTAACGTGATTTCCTAAGTGTAAAAAAATGTCCAAAAAAAACGAGGTATAAATTAATTTGCCGTCCATTGGGCTCGTGTTAATGATTAACAATCTTTACGATGTCACTTGAATTGGTTAATCAGCTTGGCTGATTTATAATCCGCCCGAAGAGCAACAAAGTTGATTAGAACTGTTTTTTCCAGACCAGACTAATTAAGGAGCAGGAGGGGAAAACAAATTATAGCAGAGAGATAAGAAAAAAGCAATTAATTACAATTAAAATCGTATGTACGTTTCAATGGTTTGAGAGAGAGAGAGAGAAAACTATTCGTACCAATGTTTCTCCATTACAAACTTGCTTCAAGTTCTCAGGGGCAACAACCAGTAGATTACAAAGAGCGTGGAGGGTATCGAAAAGTTGATTGACTAACGGCATTCGAAAAGCGGACGCACATCGACGATATTCGTTGACATCACAAATCGCAATCATGGCTCCTAAAAGTAGAGAGAAACATATTAGTTGAGGAGCTGAGAGAGAGAGAAAGATTTATATGATTGAAAGATTTTGTACCTAAGGAAGTGTATTGGAATTGCATGAGATGCTCATAGACGATTCGATGAAATCTTGTTCCAAATTCAAGCATCAACGCTTCCACATTTTTACCATCGAAACAATCTCTGGCCTTACTAATACAAACGTTTAAAAATCGTACAACTTTACCACATGTCTATGGATGAAGAGAGAGAGAGAAAAAAATAAGATGAGATATGATTTAATTAACATAATAGAGAGAAAATGATTACCGGTGTTTGCATCATTCCAATATCTTCTGTTTCCGGTTTAAAGTCGGTCTTTTTCTGCTCCGTATTAAGAACTATTTTAACCCATGAGATTATGGCTCCAATTGATCTTTCTAATCCATTGTTAATCTTGACCTCTAACCCTTCCAATACTTCACGTTTACGTTTAATACATTCACCGTGTTTAGGTGTAGACATTACCAATGGAATAAGACTGTCAACCAATTGTTTCTCAAGAAGGTGACAAATGGCATTACATTGACGAGCGATTTCAAAATAATGAAGCTCAGGTTGACTTTTAGGTTCGGAGGTCGGTACACCATTAAGACCCATTTCAAGGGCATAATCAATATGCTCAATACAAAGATAATTAAGTTGCATCTCAAATATTTGGGTTGCATTGTTGGCAGCATTTGATGGATTTGACAATGTTTGACATCTTTGAAGGGCTAATTTTGTTTCTTGTAACAAATTGATGGCAACCTCTTCCGATAATAAAGTTTCACTGGTGAAATCTTGATTGGTACCACTGTTACCACTTCCACCACCACCTCCACCGGCAATGGAACCTAAATTGATATTTGCACGGCCAATCTTGGCTTGTAAATCTCTCTTCAACTCTTGAATACTTCCAATGGGTATTGGTTTTTTCTGATGATTTTTAGAATCATAGAAACGCTGTAAGATCAATTCACATTTGTTCTTGTAAGTTTTCAACTCGGTTTCAATGTAGGCAACCAGGTAAGAATCAAATATCGTTCGTGTCAAAGTGTTCAAAAAGTCCAGATCAACACCCATTATTTTAGAAGATGCTAATTGATGGGAAAGTTTCACAGTTTTAGAATAAAGATCGTGTAAAGTTGTTAAAAACTCTTCCGGAATATCTTTATCATTATTTAGACGATTGTGAATATATTCTTGTAATTTTCCACGGTAAATGTTGAGAACAAATTTCGCCATTACTCTGTCAGGATCGGCGAAAACTTCCGATATGATTAACTGTGATTTCTCACAAAGTGGAACAATATCATTGAAAATACCAACACCAAGAAATATTCCCACTTGACTTTTCTCAATGAAAGCATCTTTACACTCATTGTATCCCTTGAATTGTGATAAAATGGTTGCAATCTCCTTCATTCGAGGCCTATTATCCTTAACCTGAGCTTGGAAAAACTCCTCAATCAAATCCTTCTCAATTTGATAATATTTTGCTTCGATACGTTTCTTGGCTCCATCAAATTTACCTCCATTCGGTAATTTCTGTGATATTTTGTACAATTTCTCGATAACATCAGCTTTCTCAAACAACTAATATTAAACCATTAAGAAGAGAGAGAGAGAGAAATAGAAAATGAAATAGAATTAGCAATCTGTTGATTGTCACATCGTTCAGTTGATTGTATTTGTATTTTCTTACCTGAGAAGGATCAATTTCACTGTTAGATGAATTATCATCTTTGAAGAAGGTTGAAAATTCTTTCATCAAATTCTGAGCCTCAACTGCCCGAGCTCTTGGTGTATTGACGCCCTCCAATTGATCGCCCAAATAGACAACCTTAGCAGCGACTGCATCAAGTTTCTCATCCAATTCTTGGAAACAATAGAAACAATGTTTACACTTTTTCTGTAATTCTGCCACTTTGACCCAATGTCTTTTCTCAACCTCTTTACAAACCATTTCCAAACGTTCACATTTTTTTTCATGAGTCTCATACATGTCCTTTAATTCACGAATTCTCCCTTCAAATTCATCAAATAAAGTTTGCGAATCAAAGGTTGTCGAGTCTAATTTATCCTTTGTCGCTCTCCAGGCCAACCTTTCAACAAACTCTTTCGGATCAAATGGATCCTAAAAATTAATACCAAAGAGAAAAACAAAGCAAATCAAATATTAGCAACAACAAAGATTCAAGTTGAAAACCTAAACAGAAAAGTGGAAAACAATAATAACCAATTTCTTACCTGTTCTAATTCAGAAAGGAAACTGGTCATTGTGAAAGGGGTAACCGATTGACCTTCACAATTAGAATGGGAAAAAATTGAGTCACATCAATTGGAAAATCAAATTCCAAACAATCAACAAATGATTAAAATATAAACAAGAAAAAAAATAAATAAACAAAAATGTTTACCATCGGGGGTTTGATGGAATTTAATTTATCAACGGTCCCTGGTTTTCCAAATTCTGGTTGATGATTTTGATGGAAATCAGTTGATTGTTGTGATTAATTGTTTTCTTTTTATTTCTCTGACTTTTTTCAATCTATGTTTAGATTATGATTACATTGGTAATTAGAAGAGTTGGAAAGGTTTGTCTTGTTCGTTTTTTAATTAAATCATAAATTGTAATCAAAGTAAACTGATCAGTTAGGAAAAGAAAAGTTTTCTTTTTCTTTTCCAGGAAACTTAAGTTCACATTATTATAATTAGAAATTAATTAAGTACATTTAATTACAAGGTCGATTGATTGAATAGGAAAAGGGAAAGGAAAAAAAAACTATCAACAGATTATTAAATAATGAATTTTAATCATGATCAATGTACATTTTAATTTTCTTGTTTGGTTAGTTGATTGAGGTAAGTTTTTTTTTATTCATTTCGATTTCGATGTAAATTAAAAAGTTTCGAGTTTCGATTAATATAAGAATTAAATTAAATCTTGTTTTTCTTTTTCTCTTTCTCTCGTTCTTTTCTTGATTAATTATCAACATCATGAGCTAAGAATCTCAGCTCAGAATCAGCTGATACACTTGATCCAAGGTAATTTTTATGTCGCTTCCAAAGGACGATAACGCCAACCGCAGAGGCGATCACGAAGATCCCAATTAGAATTGAAACTGTCTTCATATTAGAATTTTGTTCAACAATTAATTCTGCCTTTTCACTATTTAAACTTCGAGATTCATTAGCTAACTGATTAGTTTCATTAGAGATACTTTGATTACCATTAAGAGTTTCCATCGTAACCAAAGTGATATTAGAACTGATTGTTGATGTAATAGTTTGGTTAACATGGAGTTGATGGAAATCTTGATTAGTTTCATTGATTGGATTGATTGTTGTTAAATTGTTTGAACCAATTTCTTTGGGAATATCAATCTTATTGGTAACAGTTAAATTGGTTGATTTAGTTGATACTAAAGGGGTTGCTTTAGTATATGAGGTAAATGTTGATATCGAAACTGGATTTTTCGTTGGTTTAATTGTTGTTGTTGATGGTTTGATTGTGGTTATTAAAGTAAAGTTAATTGCTGATGTATCGATAGTTGAATCAATTGGAAAGTATATTTTGGATTGATTGTTACTCAATGTTGTTCGTTTCGTTGAATATGGTGTAAATTCAGTGAAAAACCATAGAAATGGATGTGGTGTGGTGTATGTGGGAATCCACACCGTGGATGTTGATGATAAAATCGTTGTTGTTGTTGTTGTTTCATTGGAAAACATTTTATCAAAATCAAGAAAATCATCATCACTATAATTGGTAAGAATATAATTAGATAAACTTTTAAGTAGCAATTAAGGATTCGCATGGAAACTTACTCTCTGGTTGAATTAGTTGAGCAATAGATTTCATAGTCTGGGCAACAATTGTTAAGATAATTACAGAGCAATGAACAGCTACATGATGATGATCCTTTTGGCTCGTATGAACATCTATCTTTACATGATGTCCAGCTATTTGAAATACCGGTCATTGATGTTGATCGGGTGGCACATTTGGTTACATTTCGGTCAATTGAAAGGTCATCAAGTCCATAAACTTTTTGCCAAACATTAAACTCTAGGATAATCTGCCAATCGGAATTGATCTTGGGAACATAAACTTGACCAGAGGTCCACTGACCATAAGCATCAGCAGTTGTAATGAATATCCAAGGGGTCACATCACCAATCGCCATTGATTCCGGTCTAATATAAACTTTAAATGGAGCTGAAAATACAACATTAATTATCATCAATCTATCACAATTTATCATTGAGAGAGAAAATTTCATGTCAACAAATAGCATTTACTTACGAGGATCGGTCAGTTTATCATAACCACCAAGATGGTACCAGAAAGTGAAACATGATTCACTTTCTTTAGTATCATATACAGGGGAGTACAAACGATTCACTGATTCAGAATGACCGGTAATTGTACTCCAAATAACCAACATATGACCATTTCCATTATGGGCAGACAAAGCTAATCCATAAGGGCGATAGCCGAAAGTGTTAGGACCCTCAATGGCCACTCTATCGGGCTCATCTGATGTCCAACCACATTGGTCATGATTTTCAAATCCACACCAAGTTGATGGATTAGATAAAGTCTCTGATTGTAAAATGAGATGAAATAAAGATTAAGATAATCAATATCTCCAATTGTCAACAATTAACTTACTTTTACACATATTGGCCACTGTTGGATAAGATACATTCCAGTAGTGACCATCACAGTAAACAGTAGATGACCCATCAAGTGAATATCCAGGATTACAGTTGATTGTCACATAAAGATCACGAAATGATTTCTTAATTGTCCCTTGTTTAGGTGCAGGAAACTTCAAACAACCAGCAGCTAAAGCAAAAATCAATACAATTAAAGGTAATTTAAGTAAATATGATTAATGACCACCTTGACCATCATTATGATGATCGGATTTTACCTGCACAAACAGGTATATCTCCGTCCCATTCACCACCGTAACAATGAATAACATTGTCACCAATTAATGTGAAATTTTTCTGACACCTAAATCGAGCTGTTCTCCTACTGTGGCGTACAAATCCATTGGCGATCTCCAATTGAGGGCACGTGTTGTAAGCTTAATTGTAGACAAAATCAATGATCAATTAATTGTACAAACTATTAGATGATAGTTTAACTTACGTCGATAACCACTGGCCAGTTGATATCGATACGGAAGTCCTGATTGTAATCGTCCAGCAAGTGTCAGTTTCAAGGTGATTAAGGTGATTACGATTGTAATCAAAAGTGTCCATTGATTTGCTAACATTATTTGATTAAAGATGAGGAAAATGTTGTTTTCTAATCAATGACAATTTAAAATTAATTTGACTTTCATTTTTTTTTTGTATCCACTGATAAATTGTTACATTGAATTGTTGACTGAATTGGTTATAATGATCATATCAATTTAATTTTTTTAACACTGGTTGTTATTGTTAGGAAATTAGTAAGCTCTTCCCTTTTTCCGATTTTTAAATTGTTAACCATTTTTAACAGTAATTAATTTTAATTTCCACTGTTATTTCAAGTTTACATAGGAAATCCGTTCAATTTTCAGTCTCTAATTCAACAATTAGATAAACACACCAATGAACAATTATCTTTAAGTCAAATCAAACAATATAACGGTAAACAATTAGTCCCTTTTTCCCTCTGAACACCAGATTGTCAATCAATAACAATCAATCAATTTACAAACAATTAGCACCAATGAACCATAATTAGCTAATCAGATACAAAAGTTTCATGAATACTATTTCATATGATTGAATAAATAGTAAATAAAAAGTTAAGGATTTTCTATTAATATTAAAACTTTTTTGCTCCTAATTTACAACAATTAACCAATGTAAACACCTTAATTGTTGAGCAATCGATTGATTAATCTTATTGATAAGCAATATCGCCATTAACCCTCTGACCAGTAGTAATCTGAAAACCGGCCTAACGAAAAGTATGTCAATCCCTTTGATTAAGAGAAAACCTCAACCTAATTGTGTATTAAGATCAAGAATCCTGTTCGGTAAGTTGGTTAACTGTTGCAATTGATTTTAATCATTATCATCATTTAAACAACAATCAACATGAAAACTGTGAAAATGTAATAAACTTTTAATCTGTTAATGTGAAACTAAAACACACACACGAAAATGAAAACAATGTTTTTATCACTAGAGTTTCAAGTTATCATCTTTTTGTCTTTATCAGAAATTAACAGTATCATTTGTCTTGAAAATCAACAGGAAACAAACACTGAATCAAATATCAATCGGGATAATTTACAATACTCAAGATCTGATGTTTCATCTTCATCCCATTCATCCTCATCCTCTGGTCAATCATCTTCAACCTCTTTCTGTGAAAATATTTTACCAGGTCTCGAATCTGTGGCAAGAGGAGTGGACATAACTAAACTTGACCTTCTTCACGATTACAGTGTCGACGGATTTGATGGTACCACTGAGAACCTTTTCGATTACACTTGTCGAAAGGTAAATCATTAGAAAACTTTTCTTACACGAATATCTTTTAATTGTTTATTTTATTTTCTTTCACTTTTCCATTGTCATCAGAGTCGAAAGGTCACCATTGCAGGTCGAGAATATGATGTACCTGATCAAGTTCAGAATATCAAATTATCTGAACAAGAATCTTTTATAACTTCGTTAGTATCATCGACATCATCTCCAATTTCATTACTATCGTCGTCATCATCGTCATCGTCATCCTCAGTTACTCCAATGACCATGACAGAGGTTCGACTTTTTGAAGATTTTCGACTTCTCAAGAATCATTTGTCAACTTCTCTTGGATTAGGTCGAAGTTCATCTAAAGGTTGGTTCTCTGAGACTTTATCTCTTTCACATTTTCAACAATTGATGATAAACTCATCGACCACCCTGTTAACCATGGAAGCCAATTCCCCTCTGTACACGATAACATTACCATCTAAACTTCCGCTTCGTCGACATTTATCTGAATTCTTATCCGATTACCTGGAACAAGAATTACCTGATTCCTATGACACTGATCCAACTCGTTACCTTGATTTCCTCAAAACTTACGGTACACACTATTATCGTACAATGACCTTGGGAGGAAGTATTAAACTCTGGTCAGAGGTCAGTCCAAATATACGAAGCGGGATAACAACAAATACCCTTCAGTACAAGGCACAAACTTTGTATGAAAATTTACTAGCCAATTTTGGAGCTGTCCAATCATCATCATCGACACCTTCGGAAAATACAATGGACAGTTTCCAAATGACCTTAATGTCGGTAACTCATGCTCGAGTCTACGGAGGTGACACAAATCTTTACAAGACGAAAGGTTATCAGTCATGGAAAGAATCATTAATGAAAGATCCTAAACTAATCTCAGGCTTATTATCACCAATAACTGACCTTGTCAAGGACAATAACAAACGAACCCAATTAGCCAAAGCAATGGACATTTACTTAGCACTGGCTTATCTTCAAGAGTCCAAGCGATTGCTACAAGTTTATCTCATTATCCTACCAATCAAAGTAAAAGAAAACATTGAAAATCTAATGAGCAGAATTGATAAAATTCAAGATGACGATACACCATCATACGAATCAGTTAAACAGCTTCTGGAACAATTATGAAAAAAACCACCACCAACAACAACAATTAACTTAATTATATTTGACCAAAAGGAAACAACCAAATCACGCAAGGCAAACAATTTCATTGCTCAAAGTCATTTGAAATTGATTGTAAAACTTTTATTATTATTTATTTATTTATCAACAATAAAAGAGACAACCACTTGCTACATTTAACCTTGAAAGGTCAAATAAGTGTTGACCACAACACTTACCAATGGACAGTTGATCGGGTACACTAAGATCAATGATAAACAGTGATAATTATGATTATATTTCCCCCCAATAATATCAAGATTGATTAGCTGAACTAACAAAACCGGTTCGCAAAAATCAAATGTAAATTATAATCTTGAGAGTTGATTATCATGTTGTATCAATTTACTTGATGATTTTAACACAATCTATCAAGAGTTGATGTCTGATTGTCTTTGCTTAAGATAACATGAAATTTGCTGCATTGACAATTTTCCATCATGTGTGTGTTAATTGTGAAACAATTAATTGACTGAATTTAACTTCTTCTTCTTCTTCTTTTTTACTATTAATCAATTGTTACTTTTATTTTTGTTTTCTCTTTCATCACTATTAGTTTATGTCTGCTCTTACCATTGATAACAATTTAACACCATCAGTGAATGCAAGAGGAAAATTGAAAGAATCAACAAGTAGTATTAATTATATTCCAATTCTTATTACTTTGATTTCTTTTTCTTTTTTTACTTCTTAGTGATAACTTTCAAATCTATCAAGTAGTTACCTGGTTATCCTTGTGTTAGTAATGTTGAGAAAACTTTTCCCATTAGTGCTACTTGTTGCATCAGTTAATTGTTCACAGGTTCTAAATGATCCTGGTATTGTTCAACAATGGGTTTCATCAGCTGATGCATTGGATAAATTATTGTGGCCTCAGAAAGATATTATTTGCAATTTAATTGATAATATTACCAACAATTGGGATCTACCTGTTGATCAGCATTGTCTTGCCAGTCTTCATCAAATATTAACTGGACTTCATCAGCGTAAAGTTTGGGCCTACAAATGTAAGTAGTTAATTAGTTTACTTACTTGTTGATGATAGAAAAACAATCAAAAAATATAAAATGTCAATTAGAAATGAGGGAAAAAACCTAAGGTGGTTGATAATTGTTGGAATATTAATTTACTATGAGATTAATTCAACTTAATTATATGACTCTCTCTCTCTCTCCTTGGTAGTCTTAGAATCTTCTGCTGGAAATAAACCAGGATTTCTAAGAGGATACATTAGTGATCTTGGAAATTATCATGAATGTCTTTCAATCTCCCATGATGATGGACCGAAACATGGATCACTTTCGGGACAATATTGTCTTCTTCGGGTTCACCTTCCATTGCCATTTAAACCCGTTCAGACTGTTTACGATTCGATAAACTTAAATCTCAATGGTACCATTTTGGAAGATTCGTATTATTCAATATATGCCAAAGAATTGAAATTCTTTTACAATAATACTTTCAATTTCGGATTCTGTATTCCATCATCATGTTCTCGCCAAGATTTCCAAACAGTCACCAATAAAGGTAAACTCTCATTCAATAATTAGAATTAATTTTCTAAAGGTTGTATAAAGTTCAAGTCTTTATCGTCAAGATTAATTATCTACTCTAACAAGTGTGAGATGATTGAACTTTCAAATAGATTTATATACCTAATGACAGAGGCGAGAATGAAATAAGAGATAATTTTTTATTATTCTCGTATTGAATTACGTTAATTATTAGCAAGTCGATTTATAATACATTCAAATGGCAGAAATATTAACCACTTGTTGATTATTGTTCAGTTTTCCAGGCAACTCGAATTACCCCGGAAGTCCGTTCATGTGAGAAACACGAATCGACGGATGGACCTCGTCCAGCTAAATACCAAGAGACTGCAATGTGAGTGGATTTTGATCAACTAAAATGATGAGAAAAAAAGATTTGAAATTAATACTTTGATTATTGACATCGATTGACAGGACAATCTTAACAATGCTAATTTTATTAGTAATGTTTTCTACTTTAATCACTCACCTTTATCCGGAAAATATATCACCAATTTTGATCTCATTTTCGGCCATTGAAAATACGAAAAAGTTAATTTCTCAAAGTGATAATGGTACAAGTCACGATTTAGCTTTTCTTCATAGTGTCCGATTCTCGTTACGGATTTTCGGCCTTCTTGGACATATATACTTAACCTTGGGTGTGGTTCCATACACTTTCCGTAAGTATCAAGCATTTAATTGGTGTTCCATTGATAAGATTAAAATTGATTGACAAAACTTTCTCTTTCTTTGATTGTCTCAATTAGCGGTTTTCTCATATCAATTACCACAACAGTGGTTCGTAAGGGAGACATGGAAACAAATGTTTATCTTCATTGAGATTTTCTTCTTAATGAGGTGAGTATTTTTATCGATCCATTTTATCGATAACTTCTCTTAATTAAATCTCGATGTCCAATTATGATAGTGAAAATTTCGCCTTTATGTTCACAGTGGTTTTCTCACAATTTATACTTGGTATCCGGAAATCAAACGTCTCAATGGATCAATCTCATTCCGTCGTTACATGACCGCTCGATTTTTAAGGTAAAAAGTCAATACCATTGGTTTATTATTCGCAATCAGATTAATTAGAAAAAGTAACAATCAATCTCCTCATCAGATCAACTCCTTTGTTCATCGGGGTTCTTGTTTTACTCTTTGCTTTCTCTGGAATCGGATCAGGTCCAATCTTCTCTGAGTTTAGTGACATGACCCGAGGAAATTGTGTCAAATATTGGTGGGCAAATGTACTTTATATGAGCAATTGGATTCAGCCAACAAAAGTTGTAAGAATTGATCAATTGACATCATCACGATCATCAGAGTTTATTGATTATCAAAATCTCTTCATTTTTGTTTTCCTCTTCTCTTTTCAATCATCTCAAGTGTTATCCTAATTGGTGGTCTGTTAGTATTGATTTTCAACTGTATGGTCTAAGTTATTTACCAGTGATTTGGCTTGTCACTAATCCAAGACGAGGTGTCCTTGCATTGTTGACATTAATCACAGCGGGTCCTTTAATCACTTCAACGGTGGCATTAATTAGACGTGTTCCACTTTTAGTTTGTTGTACCCTTGATTATGATCAAGAAGCTCAGTTTATTGAGCATTTCAGCACCTACACTCACATGGCCCCTTATTTCCTGGGCATGTTAACAGGTTACTGGTTGTGACAAATCAAAAGATTGAAAATAAGGTAAATAAGTAAATAAGAATAATAATAATGTTGATTACTTACCTTGATTTGTTTTCGCCTTGTGGCTATTTCAGTTGCTGATATTTGGGGGCTATGTTTTTGCGACACTTTGTTGGATAAGCACATTTGTCCTTTCGTATTATTTTGTCGATAGTCACCTTGATCGTTTTTCCGAAGTTGCTTATATTGGTTTGCAGAAATTACTCTTTTGCATTTTCTATGCATGGATTTTCTATGCCTTTTCTTTCCGATATGGAGGTAAATAGATTATTGTTCCATCATCAGTGTCCATTTTGATTGACCATAATTGACCATTGTTCCAACTAATTAGGATTATTTCTTTTCTCTTCTTCAGGATTTGTCCAGAAACACATGAGCAGCAAAGGATTCGTTCCGTTCAGTCGGCTTGCCTATTCTATTGCCATGTCCGAGATGCTTTTCATCTGGTATGATATCACCAATTCTCATCAATATTTTCCAGCAGATCATTACAATGAGGTAATTACAATGTCCATCCTGTTCTGGAGAGAATAGAAAAAAAAAGAATTTCTGAAAAGAAAAACCTGAAATTAATCTGAAAATCTCCATTTTTCTTTCACCATTATTTTTCTAGGGGATGAGAGTTGCTTACATTTTCGTTATGTGTCTCATCCTTGGATATCTTGTTTTCATCCTGTTTGAAGCTCCATCAGTTAATTTAATGAAATTATTCATTAAACCTCGAAACAGTAAACAATCAACCGCAAACACAACAACAACAGGAACAAACAACACAAATGATGAACATTTTAAATCCAATAAAAAGGATTAACCAACAATCTCATTAATCTTAATTACGATGAGTTTTATCAAAGTAAAAAGAACCGAATTATCATCAAAAGTATTCACTTTAATTAATATCAAATTATAAAGTTTTTTTGTCATAATTTCAATCAATTTAATTGATAATCAAAGCATTTAAATAACAATTAAAAGAACAAAAAATTTTCCAATTTTTTAATTTCCGATTTTTGTTCATTTCAATTCACATGAACGTGTCTCCATCTATCGAAGAGTAAACTAAATGAAAACCACCGTGCGATTAATCAACAAACTGATTTTCTTTTACTTTGTTTACATCGTTTTCAAATGGAGCCAAATAAGTGTTTAATTGTTATTTTTCTAATTAATTTTTCAATTTTATTCGGCGTTATTAGTGTGACTGAAGGTAATAAGAAAGACCTTCGTGATTATAATGATTCAGATATTGAAAAATTTTCGAGCAATGGGAAGAGAAAGATGACCCTTTGGAACCAGATGAGTTACCAGAGTGGAAAAGAGAACCACCTAAGGTTGACTTTTCTTCATTCAACTTTAACAATCATGAAGATGTTTTGAAAGCATCAAAAAAAGGTAAAACTTTGATGGTTTTTGTCGCTGTTTATGATAAAAAAACTCGCCCGGAAACGGAAAAAGTAACATCTCTATGGCAAACCAGTTTGATGAACAACCACATTATAGCTGACAGATTCATCATCGATGATAACCGGACAATCTTCATGTTCAAAGATGGTGCACAAGCTTGGGATGCTAAAGATTTTTTGATTGACCAGGAATTCTGTGATTCTGTTACTATTGAAAATAAACCCTACTGGGGAAAATTTAGTCCCAATAAAAAAGATGAGCTATAAAATGTCCTAAATCACCTGTCCGATTAACTGGTTAAGATGAACTTTTAAATATCAAAAATTATTAATTACAAGATTGAACACTAATATTGATCGATGATCAGAAAGCTGATAAACGAAAACGCTTTGGACATTTGATTGGACATTCGAGTGGGTGAAATTAAGGAAAGACTTGAAACTTTTGCGCAGAAGAAAAAAGTTACAATTTATTTTCTTATGAAATTGATTAGTTGATTGATGATAAACAATTTAAATGGTAAAGATTGAAAGAGGTTAATTGTAAATATTACATTTGATTACATTGTTATAAATTAATATATTAAAATGATTAAATGTGTATAATTGGAATGATTTGTAAACAAATGGGAACAAAAATTAATACAAAAATTGAATTTGATTATTGACAGATCAAAATGTTGATAAAATCACAATGAAAATTAAGATGTTGATTATGTTGATTAAGAAGTTGATGACAAATTAAGAAAATAATTTACAATAAAAAGGTAAGAGAAATTTAAATGGACATGAAAATATTTACACTGAATAGAGAAAATATTTGATCACAATTAAACTACATTTATTAAGATATTGGTTATTAGAGTTAACTAGTAACTCTAATCACAATTAAAACACAGAGAGAGAGAGAGAAAATTATTAATACATTTGTAGTTGAGTGTAGACGATGAAAGTTATAACTGAATCAAAGTGAATTAACAGTTTGACCAATCTTTGTACAGAGTTTCATCCCGAATGGAGGCTCGAAAGCATCTACTTCAAGTCTTAAGGCTTAAGCCACACTAGTGCGATCATGACTAAGATGTTACCGAAAAAGCAATTGTTACCAAATCTCGTTTCTCTTTTCGGGTATGAGATCCATTTTATGTATTAAACAGAAAACTTTAGCTTCTGGAGAATTTTGTAGAATGCTTCCAAGAAAGATTTGAAATAGTCAATATCTCTTTCCAATTTTCTTGATTCAACATCAAAAACGTAAATCAAAAGTTCAACATTTCGAAAAATATTGCTCTCTGTGAGGCGAAAAACTTTCCATGAAGGCCTCTTGACCACCATGATTGATCTCATGGAGTTTTTCCAGCTCCACTTTTACCCATAAGAAGTACCTGAGAGAAGATGAAAAGGAAAACAGAAAAAAAACTCAAAGGTAACCCAATCAATCAGAGAAAACGAAAATAACAATCACTTACCTTTTTCTTCATATTTAATGACGATTTTTACTTAATTAAAATAGAAAAAGAAACATAACCAAAACAATGACAATTAACAAAAATAAACAAATTGGAAACAATTTAATTCCATTGGATTCCCTTTGGTTGAGACAAACGCTCGTATCGTCTTAGCTCAAAATATCGATATTATCAATCGACATCGATAATATCGCCAATATTCTTTCAAGAGTTTTGTTGACACCATTTTAGTTTCAAAACATCTGTTGAAATGATAGAAAGTATTGATTGAACGTATTCTTGTTACAGTATCGATAATATTTTCAATACTTCTTGATACAAGTATCAACAATACCGTGGGTATTGAACAGTATTAATATTTTTGATTATTCTGATTCTATTTGGTGAAATTTCTACATACTCAATTTTCATTTTCTGAGTCAAAAACTTTCAGTGCCTTACTGATAGTTCATAGTATCGAGTAATATTGAAAACAAGTATCGATAATATTACTCGTTAAAATATGCAACATACCACATGTGCAACTTTGACCTGAGAAATACCTTATAATTGTAGCTTTCAAAAGCTTCAACCAATTCGACCAAAAGTTTTTCATTAACACCGATTTATAATCCTGTTCACCTTTTACTACTTTTCTCTTGCAGTGACCACGGGTCTCGATCAACATGAATAGTAACGACACGGAGAAAATGGCTTGTGGTGTGAATAGCATCAAACTTGAAGATAAATCGGAACCGGAAGGAAATGTAAGATACAATCAAAATTGCGACACAACATATGTATTGAATTTTCTTTTATATTTTCAGAAAGTGGACGTGATAAGAGAACCAAATGATGTCCAAATGTATATTTTCTATGGTCATTTTTGCCGTGCGCCTGATAAGAGTGAACAGCGGCATGATCTCGTTGGACTTATCAATAGAAATCGTACAAGTGGAGTACGAGAATGGACCGACTGTGAGGTTTGGTCAACCTACCGGATGATTATACGAGCCGCTGGATCTTTTGCTTACTTGGAAAAATCGGATTTCAACGATTACTCACAACGGGCTGAGGCTGAAATACAACAATACCAGTGCTCTACCAATAAGATCCAAATGTAATCGCGAGAGAATGCCAATAATTTACCTTCATTCGTATTCGGTTAAATTTATTTAACAAGAATTAATAGAGAGAATTTTGATGTAATTCTCTTTCAATTATTGTCTCCGGATGGATTAATAGTGTCGAAGGCTGAAAAGACATAACAATTAAAATATGAATTTGATTTGATTGGATTGATTTAGTTGCTTGTCCAATTTTCTTTGGTAAAAGATTTAGGTCAAGTTAATAATAGATTTTGTTAATCTATTGGTTGATTAAGGTGATTTGCCTGGACATTTGGGTAAGACTCAAGATATGTCCGTTAGCTCGATATTTTAACTTTGAGCTGATTTTTTTTCGGCTTAAAGTTTAAGCTACATATGAAAATGGACTTAATTGTTCAGTTAATTGTGTTTGTTTAAATTAGGTTAGGTTAGGTCTTCGCTAATAAGGGTCACTATGACCAAAGAAAGGCCCGGAGGGCATAAGACAATCAAACCGAACCTTAAGCCGAGAAAAAAATCAGCTGAAAATTGAAAATATCGAGCTGACGGACATATCTTGAGTCTTACCGAAAAATATCGAGTATGATATTATATCGGAACATCACTATAAAGATTCTTTATTCTAGTTGTCAACTAGTGATGTGCGATTATTGGATTTGCCAATAATCGATTGTGATGCAATAATTTTTACCAAAATCGATGATCATCGATATTTGGTCGAAAGAGAAAAAGACAGAGGAAAAAGAAAGAGAAATAGAAAAGAGGGGAAATTACGATGCGAGGGAAAAGTTCAGTAGAAAAAGAAAGAGGCTAAAAAATCGATGTTTAATTTTAAATCATCGACATCGAAATTTTCGACGATCATCGATGATAATCGATGATTTCGATGATCACAAACATCACTATTGTTAACTAGTAGTTGACACCATTTTAGTTTCTGAAACCACATTATCTTTTAGCTTCAGTTGACCAAGTTTCATTCTCTCTCTTTGGATTCACAAAATTTGTTAGTATATTTTTCTTGTCTTTTTTAATTTAACTGAATAATTAATATTGTGGTAAGATGACAATTTGATTCAATTGTCGACATTTTTCATTAACACCAATACAAGTTTACAGTGTTTCCCGTTTGAAGAAACCCCAATGCTTTTACTCAATTGTCACCAATTTCACCACTCATCACTTCTTAGTGATGACTATCACAGTCACACTGTAATAATCCTGTTCATCTTTTACTACTTTTCTCCTCTAGTGACCACGGGTCTCGATCAACATGAATAAAAACGACACGGCGGAAATGGCTTGTGGTGTGAATGACATCAAACTTGAAGATAAAGTGGACATGATAAGAGAACCAAATAATTGGCAAATGTATTTATTTTTTGGTTATTTTTGCCGTCCACTTGATGACAATGAACAGGAGCAGAATGAACTCGTTATAGGAATCAATAGATCTCGTACTAGCGGAACACGAGAGTGGACCGATCGTGAGGTTTGGTCAACCTACCGGATGATTACACGAGTCGCTGGATCTTTTACTTGCTTGGAACAATCGGATTTCAACGATTACTCACAACGGGCTAAGGCTGAAATGCCACAATAATTAAAAAGCAAATACCAGTACCCTACCAATAAGATCCAAATGTAATCGAGAGAGAAAAAAAAGGTCAATAATTTACCGTCATTCGTATTCGGTTAAATTTATTTAACAAGAATTAATAGAATGAATTTTGATGTAATTCCCTTTCAATTATTGTCTCTGTATGGATTAATAGTGTCGAAGGATAAGAAAACAACAATTAAAATATGGATTTGATTTGATTTGATTGGATTGATTTAGTTGCTTGTCCAATTTTCTTTGGTAAAAGATTTAAGTCAAGGTTAATCGATTGGTTGGTTAAGGTGATTTTCCGGATAAAGGTGAGCGATTAAAGTATAAAACATTTACTTTCATTGATTTGATTCATCGTCATGATCATTTGATTAATATATTAAAATGATTAAATGAATTTATCTTGTATAATTTGAATGATTTGTAAACAAATGGAAACAAAAATTAATCAAAAAATTGAATTTGATTGTTGAAAGATCCAAATGTTGATACAATCACAATGACCATTAAGATTGATGACAAATTAAGAAAATAATTTACAATTAAAAGGTAAGAGAAATTTAAATGAACATGAAAATATTTACACTGAATAGAAAAAATATTTGATCACAATTAAGATCAATATTAAGACAATTAAACTACATAATTAAGATATTGATTATTAGAGTTAAATAGTAACTCTAATCACAAATTGATTGATAAAGGTGAGTGATTAAAGTATAAAACATTTACTTTCTGAGAAAGATATTCTGGTAACATAGTTATGTTAGTTATTTAACTTAGTTATGATCGCACTGGTGTGGCTTAAATTAGATTAGCCAATGATTAAATCTTTGTTTTCCTTCATCATCATTTGCATCTTATCATTTTCATCATCTTTATCTCTTCTTTATCACCAACCAAATGGTTCGATTAAATTTTTTCCTCTCGACCTTAAGGTAGGTTTTTAACCGAAACACCCTTTAGATTATTTATTGTAAGATTGATTGACAAAACTTTCTCTTTCTTTGATTGTCTCGATTAGCGGTTTAAGGCTGAAATTAATCTGAAAATCTCCATTTTTCTTTCACCATTATTTTTCTAGGGGATGAGAGTTGCTTACATTTTCGTTATGTGTCTCATCCTTGGATATCTTGTTTTCATCCTGTTTGAAGCTCCATCAGTTAATTTAATGAAATTATTCATTAAACCTCGAAACAGTAAACAATCAACCGCAAACACAACAACAGGAACAAACAACACAAATGATGAACACTTTAAATCCAATAAAAAGGATTAACCAATAATCTCATTAATCTTAATTACGTTTTAAAGTTTTTTTTTGTCATAATTTCAATCAATTTAATTGATAATCAAAGCATTTAAATATATTAAAGAACAAAAATTTTCCAATTTTTAATTTTGTTCATTTCAAACATAAACGTGTCTCCATCTATCGAAGAGTAAACTAAATGAAACCACCGTTTTGTTTGGAAAGGTTAACTTTTTTCCTGATGAATTTTAATTTAATTAATTACCTGTGAATTTTAATTTAATTTGTGTTAATGTTCATCTCATCACAAGGATCGTTGATTAAAATTATGATAGTTCAACAGTTACTTTAGTTGTTTTCTTTGTTAACCTAAACTATTATTGTCAACTTCAACCATTTTGTTTATTGGTAAGTTTTGTTAATTTGATGCAACTTAATCTATCTCAAACTTATATTTTTGAAAAGATTGAAATTCTAAATTTTTTTATTTCCTCCTTTTCTTTATGACAAACCTAATGAGTCAAACTATCTTTGGACCTTCAAACAAACGGCACCCAATTCAACTTTATCAAACATGATATTAAACTAATGAAATTAAACTAATGAATTTAAACTAATGAAATGAAACAAAACTCACACAGATCTAACTAACAATACAAAAAAAGTAAAATTCTTGTAAACTGAACGATTAGTCAGTGTTACCTTCAGGCAATCTTCAGGATTCCTGAAGAATAATGTATAATGCAACCAGATGGTGAAAAAACCGTGCGATTAATCAACAAACTGATTTTCTTTACTTTGTTTACATCGTTTCAAATGGAGCCAAATAAGTGTTTAATTGTTATTTTCTAATTAATTTTCAATTTTATTCAGTTAATAGGACTGAAGGTAAAGAAAGACCTTCGTGATTATAATGATGTAGATATTGAAAAGATTTTTGAGCAATGGGAAGAGAAAGATGACCCTTTGGAACCAGATGAAGTGCCAGAGTGGAAAAGAGAACCACCTAAGGTTGATTTTTCCGCATTCAACTTTAATAACCCGGAAGATGTTTTGAAAGCATCAAAAAAAGGTAAATCTTTGATGGTTTTTGTGAACGTATATGGTAAAGAAACTCGCCCGGAAACAGACCAAGTTACATCTCTATGGCAAACCAGTTTGATGAACAACCACATTTTAGCGGAAAGATTTATCATTGAGGATAACCGGGCAATCTTCATGTTCAAAGATGGTGCACAAGCTTGGGATGCTAAAGATTTTTTGATTGACCAGGAATTCTGTGATTCTGTTACTATTGAAAATAAACCCTACTGGGGAAAATTTAGTCCCAATAAAAAAGATGAGCTATAAAATGTCCTAAATCACCTGTCCCGATTAACTGGTTAAGATGAACTTTTAAATATCAAAGTTTATTAATTACAAGATTGTACACTAATATTGATCGATGATTAGAAAGCCGATGAACGAAAACGCTTTGGACATTGATTGGACATTCGAGTGGGTGAAATTAAGGAAAGACTTGAAACTTTTGGGTGAAAAAAAAGTTACAATTTATTTTTCTAATGAAATTGATTAGTTGATTGATGATAATCAATTTAAATGGTAAAGATTGGAAGAGGTAAATTGTAAATATTACATTTGATTACATTGTTATAAATTAATATATTAAAATGGTTAAATGAACTTATCTTGTATAATTTGAATGATTTTTAAAAAATGGGAACAAAAATCAATCCAAAAATTAAAGTTGTTTGTTGACAGATCCAAATGTTGATACAATCACAATGAAAATTAAGATGTTAATTATTAGAGTAAACTAGTAACTCTAATCACAATTAAAACACAGAGAGAAAACAAAATTACATTTGTAGTTGAGTGTAGACGATGAAAGTTATAACTGAATCAAAGTGAATTAACAGTTTGATGGAAAATAATATAACCGATTTTCGACCAAGCTTTGAACATAGTTTCATCCCGAATGAAGGTTCCAAAGCATCTACTTTCAAGTCTTAAGGCTTAAGCTAAACCAGTGCGATCATAACTAAGATTTTACCGAGAAAGCGATTGTTACCAAATCTCTGTTTCTCTTTTCGGGTATGAGATCCATTTTATGTATTAGACAGAAAACTTCAGCTTCTGGAGAATTTTGTAGAATGGCTTCCAAGCAAAATTGTCTCTGTGAGGCGAAAAAACTTTCCATGAAGGCCTCTTGACCACCATGATTGATCTCATGGAGGTTTTTCCAGCACCACTTTTACCCATAAGAAGTACCTGAGAGAAGATGAAAAGGAAAAAAGAAAAGACCAAATAAACTCAAAGGTAACCCAATCAATCAGAGAAAACGAAAATAACAATCACTTACCTTTTTCTTCATATTTAATGACGATTGTAACTTAATTAAAATAGAAAAAGAAACAAAACCAAAACAATGACAATTAACAAAAATAAACAAGTTGGAATTAAATTGTTTCCAATTTGTTTACAAAACGAAAGGCGTTTTTGTCTCAAGCCGAAAGAGCGACTGAGCCGATCGTCGATTCGACTCACCCAATGACCGAACTCAAAATAATTGATTGATTTCAATCCTTTCGAATGACCCGCTCTATGAATGGCTGTCACCACGATGGGTCATTTTGAAAGGCATCACTGTGATTGATTGTGTTTTATGTGAATATTGTGACTTGTAAATTGTGATAAGAGGACATTTAATTCAGTTGTAGACATTTTTCATTTTTCATTAACACCAATTTATAATCCTGTTCACCTTTTACTACTTTTCTCTTCTAGTGACCACGGGTCTCGATCAACATGAATAGTAACTCTAAAGACACGGAGGAAATGGCTTGTGGTGTGAATGACATCAAACTTGAAGATAAATCGAAACCGGAGGAAAATGTAAGATACAATCAAAATTCTGACAAAACCTAAGTATTGAAGTTTAATAATTGAATTTTCTTTTATATTTTCAGAAAGTGGACATGATAAGAGAACCAAATGATTGGCAAATGTATATTTTTTGGTTATTTTTGCCGTCCGCTTGATGATGATGAACAGGAGGAGAATGAACTCGTTATAGGAATCAATAGATCTCGTACTAGCGGAACACGAGAGTGGACCGATCGTGAGGTTTGGTCAACCTACCGGATGATTATACGAGTCGCTGGATCTTTTACTTGCTTGGAACAATCGGATTTCAACGATTACTCACAACGGGCTAAGGCTGAAATGCTAAAATATTTAAAAAACGGGTACCAGTACCCTACAAATGCGACCCAAATGTAATCGCGAGAGAGAGAAGAACAATAATTTACCGTCATTCGTATTCGGTTAAATTTATTCAACACGAATTAACAACAGAATGAATTTTGATGTAATTCTCTTTCAATTATTGTCTCCGGATGGATTAATAGTGTCGAAGGATAAAAAAAACATAACAATTAAAATATGGATTTGATTGGATTGGATTGATTTAGTTGCTTGTCCAATTTTCTTTGGTAAAAGATTTAGGTCAAGGTTAATAATAGATTTTGTTGTTAATCTATTAGTTTATTAAGGTGATTTGCCTGGAGATTTGTTTTGAGCCTTGAAAAAGTTACCAAAAACTGGACCAATTAAACTATTTTCTGATACCCATGAAGTTAAATTGAAATTGTATCGATTTTGTGAGTAATCCTTAAAAGTGACCGGTCCAGAATATTGTTAAAAATAGACTAAAGTGATATACCGATGAAGTCCAGTGTCCAGGGGAGGTTTGGGTCCACGATAAGAACAGGAAACTTCACCATCAGTATAACAATCAACGATGGCCACAATTGACTCAATAGTTTCAGAATCAATTTTCTCGATCGAAATTAACCAACAAATTAACGGATAGAGATAATCGAATCATCTTATACAATAACAATCAGTGGATTAGTTGATCAACTAATTAATTATGATATTGATGATTAACTGACTCAACAACCAATTCCTTGCGAAAACAAATATATTAATATTAAACCAATAATCCTAAATCCGATTAACTGGCTAAGATAAACTTTTAAATATCAAAGTTTATTAATTACAATTAAGATTGAACACTAATATTGATCGATGATCAGAAAGCCGATGAACGAAAACGCTTTGGACATTCGGGTGAAATTAAGGAAAGACTTGAAACTTTTGGGTGAAAGAAAAAGTTACAATTTATTTTTCTAATGAAATTGATTAGTTGATTGATGATAAACAATTTAAATGGTAGAGATTGAATGAGGTTAATTGTAAATATTACATTTGATTACATTGTTATAAATTAATATATTAAAAAGGTTAAATGAATTGATCTTGAATAATCACAATGACTTATCCAAGTTAATCAAGAAAATAATTTACAATAAAAAGGTAAGATAAATTTAAATGAACATGAAAATATTTACACTTAATAGAAAAAACATTTGATCACAATTAAACTACATGATTAAGATTTTGATTATTAGAGTTAACTAGTAACTCTAATCACAATTAAAACACAGAAAGAAAACAAAATTACATTTGAGTGTAGACGATGAAAGTTATAACTGAATCAAAGTGAATTAACAGTTTGATGGAATTTAATAAAATAGAAAAAGAAACAAAACCAATACAATGACAATTAACAAAAATAAACAAATTGGAAACAATTTAATTCCATTGGATTCCCTTTAGTTGAGACAAACGCTCGTATCGTCTTAGCTCAAAATATCGATATTATCAATCGATATCGATAATATCGCCCGTCAATATTCTTGACAAGAGTTTCTTGTTGACACCATTTTAGTTTCTACACCACATGTGCAACTTTGACCTGAGAAATACCTTATAATTGTCGCTGCCAAAAGCTTCAACCAATTCGACCAAAAGTTTTTCATTAACACCAATTTATAATCCTGTTCACCTTTTACTACTTTTCTCTTCTAGTGACCACGAGTCTCGATCAACATGAATAGTAACGACACGGAGAAAATGGCTTGTGGTGTGAATGACATCAAACTTGAAGATAAATTGAAACCGGAGGAAAATGTAAGATACAATCAAAATTCTGACAAAACATAAGTATTGAAGTTTAATAATTGAATTTTCTTTTATATTTTCAGAAAGTGGACGTGATAAGAGAACCAAATGATGTCCAAATGTATATTTTCTATGGTCATTTTTGCCGTGCGCCTGATAAGAGTGAACAGCGGCATGATCTCGTTGGACTTATCAATAGAAATCGTACAAGTGGAGTACCAGAATGGACCGACTGTGAGGTTTGGTCAACCTACCGGATGATTATACGAGTCTCTGGATCTTTTGTTTGCTTGGATCAATCCGATTTCAACGATTACTCACAACGGGCTAAGGCTGAAATACTAAAATATTTAAAAAACGAATACCAGTACCCTACCAATGCGACCCAAATGTAATCGCGAGAGAGAGAGAGGTCAATAATTTATGTCATTCGTATTCGGTTAAATTTATTCAACACGAATTAACAACAGAATGAATTTTGATGTAATTCTCTTTCAATTATTGTCTCCGGATGGATTAATAGTGTCGAAGGATAAAAAAAACACAACAATTAAAATATGGATTTGATTGGATTGGATTGATTTAGTTGGATACTATGTTGGATATTTGATGGATACAAAAAGTTCATCAGAATATGAGAATTGCGATTGATTTATTGCGAATTTTGGTTTTTCTTTGTTGGTGGCAAATTAAAGTTGAAGAAAAATTTAACGACATTTCATTGGATTTAAATGTCAGAACTTTTTTCTAATAATATTCGAGAGGAATCATGATTGTTTCATGAAGAATTAAAGAAAAATCAATTGAGAGGTTTTTGATTTGTTCGGTTTTGAGGGAATTTCAATGCGAATTGGTTTGTTCTCTCTTTGGTTTTCTTTTGTACATTTTATACGATTTACGAACTTTCGATCTACCCTGAACTCTAGTAAATGGAGTTGGTGATGGAACTGAGAATGGAAAACGATGAGAGAGGAGAGAGTGAGAAGAATCCGGATTAAGATGTGATAAAACTTTTTCTCTTTTTGAGTAGAACCTTTTTCAATGGTCTTTGAGATTAAAGTTAATCGAATCTTCTAATCGAAGTTAAAAAATGGCCGAAAAAAATAACAAACAATCAAAATAAACTAATCACAAAACGATTAACAAAAAAGTCGAGTAACAATTAAAGTTCAACGTTAATGTTTGATGTTAATTGCGTTCAATCAACTATAACAATTGAAAGATTAAATTAGAAAGGTAATTGTGTTGATTGGATTTACAATTTAATGGTGATTGTTGTTTTTTAATGTTCGCAATTGATTATTTTTGGTTCGAAATCCAATCAATTTAATTATAAATCAATTTATTTGTTTTTTGATTGAAGAAAAAAAGTTTGCATCTTAATTGGAAATCTAAATTGTTATAGACTTTAAAAAGTTTTTTAAATTGTTGTTCAATTTACTTGATACAAATTAAACAGCTCATCTATTGAGAAATTATCAATATTGAACTTTTTTTCCCCTGGAAATGAAAAAGTTAATTGTTCATTGAAGCAATGAAGGTTATTTAATTATTTTACGGGTTAAATTGTTATTGTCGTTAAATTGTCAATAACAAAGTCATATTCAGTTAAATATATTTAACAAGAATCAACAATAGAATAGATTTTGATGTAATTCCTTTTCAATTATTGTCTCCGGATGGATTAATAGTGTCGAAGGATAAAAAAAAACACAACAATTAAAATATGGATTTGATTTGATTGGATTGGATTGATTTAGTTGCTTGTCCAATTTTCTTTGGTAAAAGATTTAGGTCAAGGTTAATAATAGATTTTGTTAATCTATTAGGTGATTAAGGTGATTTGCCTGGAGATTTGTTTTGAGCCTTGAAAAAGTTACCAAAAACTGGACCAATTAAACTATTTTCTGATACCCATGAGGTTAAATTGAAATTGTATCGATTTTGTGAGTAATCCTTAAAAGTGACCGGTCCAGAATATTGTTGTAAATAGACTAAAGTGATATACCGATGAAGTCCAGTGTCCAGTGGAGGTTTGGGTCCACGATAAGAACAGGAAACTTCACCATCAGTATAATTAGAACCAGGAACGTTAACAATCATCCAATGAAGGACTGTACCAACATCTTTGGATGCATCGGGATCAATCATAACAATTGAATAATGTTCATACCAACCACCATGGTAATTAAAGATAACAGGTTCTTGAGAGGTTTGATTGGGTGTTAATTCATTACCACAATGAACAGATAATCCCTCACTATATTCAATCTCAGTTAAAGCCATATAATGATCACTAAAATTTAACCCTAAATCTTGGGTAATCTTATTTTCCAAGAAAATCTCCTCAATAGTAACATTTGGTTTACATTCAATAACGGGCAAGTACAAATCTTCGTCTTCATCTTCAGCCGATGTTTCCTCACGAGAAGAGTCAGTATCCGTTGAATTTACTGTGGAATTAGAATTAACAGTCGATGAATCAGCAAAAATTGTCACCAACCCAGAGATTAAAAGAATAACAATCAAAAGCCAATGAGAACGACGATGATGGTGAGAGATTAACAAATCCATTTGACGAAAGACAAAGACAAAGACACACAGATACAAACACAAACACAGAAAGAGATCAATATAACAATCGTAATAACAAGACACAAAATCAAATGAAAGAAATTAAAACGTAAATTAATTGCAATCAAATCAACAGATCAAATGTTTTCTCCTTTATAAACTCTAATCATCTGAAGATCGTCCATTTGTATTGAAAGAAAAGCAAAAAAAAGAATAGAATTTTTTTTCTCTTTGGTCCCGCCTTCTTGTTGATAGAATCAATTTGTTGCCATCAAAAGGAGGGAAACATTTTCTATTGTTAATTAAATTTTGTTTACTTTAAGTGGAAGTGTAAATAATCAATTTAATTTAGTGTTAATTGTTAATTGTTCGCATTGACAATCGGACAATTAACAAAGGATTTGCTGGAATTAAGGAGACAAAAAGGTAAACCCAAACTCTTACACATTTGTATTAATACATTTTAATTTGTGTCTCCATTAGTTTCCAATAACAGTAATGCTTTTTTTTTATCCAACCGTTTTTTTCTTTGGGAGAATTTAAAATTAAGGTAAGAGTTTGATTTTTGATTGTTTATCTCATTTGAATTGGGATATTTTTAATTATTCTATTATAACCAGGAAGTTAATTGGTGCAAATTATATATATGTATTGTTAAAATTGAATCTTTATTCTCTCTCTCTCTCTCCCTGACTTGAGACATGATTCAATTGATCAATTGACATTGATCAATTCCTGTTATTGTATAATTACTGTGCTCATAAGTCATATCATTTTCTGATCTACTGTCTGTTACCATTCTTGTTTTCTGATTGTTACTGATTGTTTTTTAATCACAGTCTAAATTGTTCATTTTAACTCAACTCTTTTTTTCTCTCCCTTCACTTTTACAGTTAATATTTATCATCTAACCTTGATTGACTTCTTAAGATCTGTTTGGAGTTGTTATTGTTTCTAATTTATCACCGAATGATCAGATTGTTTGTTTCTCCTTCATTCACTTATGTAATTGCTATAAAATCTATGGTACCAGAAATCGGATCAACTTTGTTAACAAAATTTTATTTCAATTGTTACTATTGATTAACAAGATTGTCGGAGTTTCCAATGGCGATTAACATTGATTCAACTCAATGTTTGATGATCATCAACATTGATTATGTCAACTCAATTAACTTACTTGTTAGTTTAACCATTTTCTTTAATTTAAAGAAAAAGAATTGAAAAAAAAACGATTAGTTTAACGTTGCAAGTTTAATAACCACTTGTCCAACTCTCTCAACTTGCGAAACAATAGATTTATAATCACAATTAAGATTATTGTTCCCGCTTATTTGTTCAAATTACCCTCTCTCTAAATTGCCTGGCACAATTTTCCTCCCATGGACGAGTTGAAGCATTTCCCCTGCAGCAAACAAAGTTAAATCTTTGCACATCGTTGTTATATATGATTCTGACTGAATCTTTGTTGATTTGACACAAATTTGGTTTCTAAACCGAATTGATTTTCAACTTTGACCTGAAAAATATCTTAATCTAAATCTTGTGTACTCATGGATGTTGGCAAACGGGATTAGGGCCAGCGTTAGCTTGGTACAATGTCGGTGAGAATCCACAATTTGCTTTGGACATTTCCAGTGATTCGATGGTTTAATAATTTCATCAACCAATTAAACCGTAAAAATATAAATCAAAATAATCGATAAAAACTGAAAAGACTTAAAATCACATCTATTTTCTGGACTCAATATCTCATAAAATCGTATTTAGTGTCTCTATCGAGTTTGACAAATAAGGATGCGATGTCATAAATTAAACACCCAAACTTAACCTAAATAACATGATCAGGATTAATTGTTGTTCGAACCAGCAAATTCAACTCGACTCAACTCAACATAATCGTTATTACAATACGATCCTAATTCGTGATTGCAAATTGTTATCAACAATTGATAAATCCAGAGAGATAACAAGGTAAATATTGGAAACTAATAAAAAGTGTTAGATTGAAAAGAATCAAGTGAATTAATAAAATCTATCATCGTGAAGCCACCAAGTTTCCTCCTGTCACAAGACGTTTGGACAAATAAGGATAAGAGGCCACGTATCGAAGGACCAAAGTGACCTGAATAACCTGATCTGGATTGAACCTTGTTCGAACCAACAGTTTGAGTTAAGCTCATTGCCAATTGTAACTTCAAACTCAAAGATTTAAAAGACAAATTTTACCCAATCGATCCGCTTTAGCGATTGTTTGTTTTTTCTTTCGATCTTTTATTTTCATTAATCTTGTTCTTTATTTAAATCTTATTGATGGAATCGACATTTCCAATCAAAGCTAAGACAATTTGTCGTTCTTTGATCTCATCTTGGTCTAATTTACCTTTGCAAGAGATTAATGTTGAATCAGTTTCCAATGGGCGATCAAATCGTTTATTTATCTGTTCCCGATCATCAGCAACTTCAAGTGACTTGACTACTGAGCCGAAATCATCATCGGTGGGTTCAGGCCAACCTGTTGCTTGTTCATCTACTGGTCATCATGATGAAAATATCGACAGCTCCAAGAGTGGACAAGTTGATAGATATTCAAAAGTAATTGTCCGTTTCTATGGGAGTGAATTCACTGGTGAAGGTAATCAGTACAAATGTGTTTCCGACGACGAAGAAATGGAAATTCTGAAAATTCTGTCCGCTCGTGGTATATCACCTGCCGTGTTGAAATCTTTTCCCGGAGGGCGTATTGATGAGTACATTGAGTCAACCATTTTGGATCCCAAAAGAATAGCTCAAATCGATATCTTGACCATTTTGGCACCGAAAATTGCTCAATATCATGTAACCCGCTTCAAATGTGAAAAAGTTTACGATCTTGTCCAAATTTGTCGAGATAATATTACCAAAGCGACCGAAATTCTGTCCAACTATACTGAAACCCGATTAGCTGACTATTCTGAACCAACGGCTCTCTTATTACGAAAAGTTAAACAGTTCTATATGGATAAACCCGCCACTCGATTGATTGAGAAAATGACCTTGATCAAGCAGAAAAATGTATTCGCTCATTGATCTTAATTATACAAATTTCTTATTTCCAAAGGAGATCGACAATTTATCATCAACAATCAAATCTTCATTTGATGTAATGATTATCGATGTGGAAAACAGTCAGAATAATTTTCGTGGTATCGATTTAGGTAAATTCTTCTCAGAACTTTGTATCGGTGACGGTAAAAGTGATCTAAATTACATTCCCGATTCGTCCATTGACTCATTCATTGATTCATATCTCAATGAATGGAAAGTTATTGTTGATCCTGAACAGTTTGACTCGAACACTGATAATCATAAACATTTAGCTCTCGAAATAAAACTCGGATTCCTATTCCATACCGTTTTCCATATGACCTGGAATGTTACACATGTAAATTTCGACTCGAGTGATTTACTTAATGACACATCAACTCGAATCGATATTTTTAATCATTACAATCAACGATGGTCACAATTGATTCAATAGAAACAGAATCAATTTTCCCGATCAAAATTAACCAACAAATCATCGGATAGAGATAATCGAATCATCTTATACAATAACAATCAGTGGATTAGTCGATCAACTAATTAATTATGATATTGATGATTAACTGATTCAACAACCAATTCCTTGCGAAAACAATTATATTAATACTAAACCAATAATCCTAAACCCGATTAACTGGCTAAGATAAACTTTTAAATATCAAAGTTTGTTAATTACAATTAAGATTGAACACTAATATTGATCGATGATCAGCAAGCCGATGAACGAAAACGCTTTGGACATTTGATTGGACATTCGAGTGGGTGAAATTAAGGAAAGACTTAAACTTTTGGGTGAAAAAACGTTACAATTTATTTTCTAATGAAATTGATTAGTTGATTGATGATAAACAATTTATATGGTGAAAATTGAAAGAGGTTAATTATAAACATTACATTTGATTAATATATTAAAATGGTTAAATGAATTTATCTTGTATAATTTGAATGATTTGTAAACAAATGGGAACAAAAATTAATCCAAAAATTGAATTTGATTGTTGACAGATCCAAATGTTGATACAATCACAATGACTAGAGACTCATCCAAGTTTGTTTTTTGCTCAATCAAATTAAGATTGATTAAAGTTGATTGATGACAAATTAAGAAAATAATTTACAATAAAAAGGTAAGATAAATTTAAATGAACATGAAAATATTTACACTTAATAGAAAAAATATTTGATCACAATTAAACTACATGATTAAGATATTGATTATTAGAGTTAACTAGTAACTCTAATCACAATTAAAACACAGAGAAAACAAAATTACATTTGTAGTTGAGTGTAGACGATGAAAGTTATAACTGAATCAAAGTGAATTAACAGTTTGATGGAAAATAATATAACCCAAATGATGAGGATGAAAAGAGAGAGAGAGATCTATGGGAGAGAAAGCAGAAGATGAGGAGGAAAAGATGATGGGGAGCAAGGTCGATAAAAGGACCAAAAAGTACAGTCACAGACACGAAGATGAAAAGGAGAACAGTTTTTCTCTTTCTTTTTAATGGTTTACATTGTTAACGGTCGCGAATACAATGTAAGGTATTGGGGAAAATCATATTGTCCAATTGACCGTTTGTTAAGGAAATGATATAAAAAATTGAGGTAAATGTATTTCCAATTGTCTTTATTGAGAATAATAGTCTGGGAGGGTGAGAGAGAGAGAGAGAGAGAGACGGTTGAGATGAGGATGATGAGAGAAGGAGGAGAAGAGGAAAAAGAAAGAAAAGAAAGGGAAAAGAGAGAGAGTGTGTGTGTGAGTGAGCGAGCGAGAGAAGAGGAGATTTGAATGTTTTCTCGAAGTCTATGGGCTTAAAATGACAGAAGTATTTATTCCCATAGATTAACTTTGCTCCATGTATATTAAAGTTGATCCATTGCCAAGAAGATGAGGATGAGAAAGATGATGATGGGGGAGATGAGGATGAGGATGAGCGCGTGGTAAAAGTTTTTCATCAAACAGATTTAACTGTTGGGAGTTTGGTTTTTTTTAGAATCAAATTAACATCAAATCTATTTTTGGATTAATTTTCCAGATTAAATTGCATTTGGAATTACTCTTGATTGTTCAGCGTTAATTGTAAACTTTTTCTTTCTGTGTAAGATTTTTGTTCCTGGCGATTGTTTAATTGTTGATTTCAATGGAATTAATTGAGAACGATGAATTCATTTACTGAAGAAACAATTTAAAGTTGATTACATGTTGTTTTCGAGAGGTTTGATTGGAGAAGGCAAAGTTTACTCAGAAATTTGATTGTTAATGATTATCATTAACTTTGTTCTGGTGATTAAAGTAATTTTAAGGTCTCATTGTTTATCTTCGAGTGAAAAGTGTGCTTGTAATTACTTAATTGTAATCTAAACAATTTTACCAATCAACTAATCTAATGTAGAAGAACTTGGAAATCCTTTAGAAGGGAAAAAAGTGAAACATTTTATCAACATTTTATTTGGATAAACAAACAACAATATCGAAGGTCATCTAACCTAAGGGGTCACCCTTGTATTCGTATGGTAAACAGATGATGATGATGATGATAATGATAAAGATACGGATTAGAATCAAGCTAATCCTGTCACCCCCATTTTGTTGTTTTTCAGAGACCCTGATAGATGAAGATGATAAAGAGAGAGAAAGAGAGAGAGAGAGAGAGAGAGAGAGAGAGAAATAAAGAGAAGGAGCGAAAAATGTCTGCAGTGAGAGTAAAGGTAATTCGCGTGCCGTATGGGACATATTATCACTCTCGAACACGCGTTACGCGTCACGCACGTTCCAGGTCAACCTTCAACTCTAACAAAAACATACTCTTTACATCTTCAATCATCCTCATCATCTTCTTTCAGACTTTATTGGCTTCTTTTTCTCTCTCTTTTATCCTTTTTTCCCTCTCTCTCTTTATCCACAATCTCCTTTTACTTTTTTTCCTCATCTTCTTCTAGACTTTTCATCCATCTCATCTCTCTCTCTCTCTCTCACTCACTCATTCATAATCTCTCCTCTTATCTTCCTCGTCATCTTTTTCTTTTCATCCTCCTCCTCATACGGTAAATCGCCGTTAAAATATGCGAAATAAGTTTTACCTCATCTTTTTTTGCTTCATTGATAAACTTCAAACTTTCACAATGTTATGTAATCACTTGATTGTATCGAGAATTGATAATAATTGTAGTTTTTTTAATGACAATATTTCACAATTTGATTTATAATACCATCGGATAACCAGCTGGTTTAATTTCATTTATATTATTTGATCATCACTCTCATAGGATAAGCCAGTTAATCATTAAACTGAATCAACCACTCGGGTTAATATTACATCTGCATTAATTGTAATTCTCATCATTTGCTAATCCATATCATTGAATATAATTTACATTCATAATTAATTGAACATTATCCTTAGGCCTTAACATTTTAATCATCATGGTTCATGGTTGGTTAATTTTCATCATCTAATTTGTTTTATTTTCACCATTCAAATAATATTTGTTTATTTTCATCGTTAATTTTAGTTAATCAACAATCCAATTGTGATTCAATTAACTTGATTGTCTTCAATTGTTATGGTCTTTTATTATGGTTCACATGGAGACAACAATTAGATTTTCAAATAAAATTAACTCAATACAATTAAGAAAAATCCGTTAACCATAATAATTTTTATTTTCTTTCCCATTAATAACCATTAAATTCAATAATCAAATTTAGTTTATTGCAAAACCATTTCAATTAACAATTAGTAAATTAAATGAATATTAAAAAACAATTTTATCGGTAATTTCAATTAGTTTAATAATTGACCATTCATTTGATTGTCTTAGAAATTGATTGTTACATTTGTCTTAATATCATCAGTTATTTAATTGTTGAGCTAATTTGGTTTCCAGTGTTTAAGAAGTTGATTATTATTGATTTTTTGCAGTTATTTAGATTTAATTATGATTCAAATCATCAAAATTAATCAACTTTAATACCAAGGGATTAAATTGTCTGGAAAAAAAATAAAGGTAATTATTTTCACATGTATTTAAACATGAATTTAATATGTATCTGATTACGGAGTGAAAAAAAAGTTAATTAAGATTATTAATTAACCGATTGTGGTGGTAATAAATTTGATCAGTATCACAGATCATAAAACTCATTTATCATAATGACGAAATCAATTAAAGTCTATGATTAAATGAGATAATCAATAGACAATTGAATCAAATACAAGATCTTCAACAATTATACTATTGATAAAATCCTCAATTAACAAAATTGTCTTAATTGTCATTAGGAAATTCACTAATCTAATGCAATGGTGAATATGAAAAAAGGATTGATTGGAACCTAGATGATCAAGGTTTCGATGTTGATGAGATGATTTAGACAATTAACTGATTGTAAACGGTTAAAATTAAGTATTTAAATCAAACCTTCTTGTTAAAAACTTGATTTTAATCAAATTACAACAGTTTTATTGGACTGTGAAATATATTAAATCAAAATAATAGATGATTTGATTGAAAGTTGAAAAGGCTTCACTTACTTATAAGAGCTAAATAAAATTATAATCATCGCAGTGACAACAATTAACAAACCAGAGTTTTCAAAATTAAGCAAAAAAATAAACTAACAATCAAAATGAACTAATCATTAAACGATTAACAACAAAATGTAACAATTAAAGTTGAAAGTTAACGTTTGATGTTGTGTTCAATCAACTGTTCTTATAAATTGTCAATGAAACAATTAATTCAACGATTTTTAACTCCTTCCAATTTTTCAAAATGTTTACGAGCATTTTTAATGTTCACCAATGTGGCTGCTGAAGCTGTTGACAGAGACAGAAAGAGACAAGATTAATTAGAGGAACATAATTAAGTAATAAATAGATGGAGAAATGATTAACTTACGTATCGTTGGATCGGACATGACAACCATTACGTAAGTATTTGGTGTAAATATGTCGATGAAAGCGGCAAAATTGGAATTCTTTACCGTCATACTTTGAAATTGGGCTGCTAATTTACTGCAACTAAGTTTAAATTGTTTGATTATGTTGGAAACTTTTTCAAATCTATGATGATCACGATGAGTTTTCCTTTGACAATGAGAAATAACGAGAAAAGTGGCTCTTTCAAAAAGTAGAACTTCATCTGCTTCAATTATCTCTGCAAAATGTTTCAAATGTCTCTCTAATTCTTGAACATTTGGAATTAAGGTATAAACGATTTCCGACCAAGCTTTGTACAGAGTTTCATCCCAAATGGAGGTTCGAAAGCATCTACTTTCAATGGGCTGGGATAGTTTCTTCAATTCTGATTCTCTATCTAGAAATATCTGGACAAAGGAAAAAACAGGACAACAAGAGAAAAAAAGAGAAAAAACCAAATGAGAACAAAAGAAATGATTAGATTGAAGAAGTAGAATAATAGAAAAAGCAATTGTTACCAAATCTCTTTTCTCTTCGGGTATGAGATCCATTTTATGTATTAGACAGAAAACTTTAGCTTCTGGAGAATTTTGTAGAATGGCTTCCAAGCAAGATTGGAAATAGTGAATGTCTCTTTCCAATTCTCTTGACTCAACATCAAAAACGTAAATCAAAAGTTCAACATTTCGAAAAATATTGTCTCTCTGTGAGGCGAAATAACTTTCCATAAAGGCCTCTTGACCACCACAGTCCCAGAGGTTAAGTACAAGATTACCAAGAAAACGGACATGACTATGTTCCACGTCGATTGTAGCACCTAATCGTCTTGTATCACGAGCAATATAATTAGCAAATATGATTGATCTCATGGAGGTTTTTCCAGCTCCACTTTTACCCATAAGAAGTACCTGAGAGAAGATGAAAAGGAAAAAGAAAAGACCAAATAAACTCAAAGGTAACCTAATCAATCAGAGAAAACGAAAATAACAATCACTTACCTTTTTCTTCATATTTAATGACGATTGTAACTTAATTAAAATAGAAAAAGAAACAAAACCAAAACAATGACAATTAACAAAAATAAACAAGTTGGAATTAAATTGTTTCCAATTTGTTTACAAAACGAAAGGCGTTTTTGTCTCAAGCCGAAAAAGCGACTGAGCCGATGGTCGATTCGACTCAGCCAATGATCAAACTTCGCGGTTAATTTGAATTTCGAATTGATTAACTTTAATTACCTCTCTTTTCTTGACGATTATAATTATAATCAAAATACTTTAATATTCCAATTAAAACCATTGGGATGGATATAAAAACCTCATCAGAATCTAAGAATTGCGATTGATTTAATGAGAATTTTGTTTTTCTTTGATGGCGGCAAATTAAAGTTTAAGAAAAATTTAACATTTCATTGGATTTAAATGTCAGAACTTTTTTCTAATAATCAAAAAAATTATGATTGTTTCATAAAGAATTAAATATTGCGAGGTTTTTGGTTCGTTCGGTTTTGAGGGAATTTCTATGCGAATTGGTTTGTTCTCTCTTTGGTTTTCTTTTGTACATTTTATACGATTTACGAACTTTCGATCTACCCTGAACTCTAGTAGATGGAGTTGGTGATGGAACTGAGAATGGAAACCGATGAAAGAGGAGAGAGTGAGAAGAATCCGGATGAAGATGTGATAAAACTTTTTCTCTTTTTGAGTAGAACCTTTTTCAATGGTCTTTGAGAATAAAGTTAAGAGTTTGAGAGAATAAAGTTAATTACTATTGAACAGTTTCAATCATTTTGGATTATTCTACCCGAATAAATTTGTTCTTTTCGGTTTTTTTTTCTCGGACAATTATCACTCTCATCATTCTATATCGTCTCTCTTTCTCTCATCTTTCTGTGTTTACCTCATCATATTAACTTGTTAACTTCCAAATGGCTTATCGACATTTCTGTGTAACTTCATCATCTTTATCATTTTCTCTTGCTTTCTTACTTCAATTTTCTCGGACAATATATTCAAACACCGAAGATATGTTCCAAGATGAACCTCATCAATTCAGTAAGTTCCATTTTCTTTAATCAACTAAAATTATTTCAAAAGAAAACAAAATTCCTACATATTAATGTCATAAGAAAAGTAAAATAATTATAATTTAGTTGAGATGAAATCGCTGACAAGAAATTATTGGAAATTGATTAGTAAAAGACAATCGAAACTCGAAAAGTATATAAAACCTTAGTCTTATCAACTGAACTTTTCATTATCACTTTCGATAATTTCAAGTGTCCCTTGAATCTCCGCATTATTTAATTTTCAAAGAATCATAAAGAATTCTTTTCTTTGTTTGAAATTTGTCACCCTCAGGGCATAAGAATTGAGCTGTTAACTATGATGACTTTTCTTCATTTCTCTCTCTCTCTCTCTCTCTCTCTCTCTCTCTCTCTCTCTCTCTCTCTCTCTGAAATTTCTTTTTTTACATCACCAAATAAACTTTGGTGATGACGAGAGTTTCAGGGTGACTATAAGTTTCCAAAATTCTTGATTTAACTTTTATTCCTTTGAGAAAAAGAGTCGTTATCACACTTGGAAATCAATATGTTCCAAGTTAACCTAATCAAAACTTAATTTCTCTGAATGAACATAAACTTTTCCTTTCAGACTCTCACTGTGCATGATAATTAGCAAAGATATTAATCATAAATACATAAAAGAGGGAAAAAAAGCTGAGAATGATCAAAATGGAGATAAAAAGATGCTTAAGAATTTCGTTGAAATCGTCAATCAAAATTAATATTCAAAACTTTTGGCAATCTCTCCACAGTGAACATTCAGATAATGAGATTCGCTCTAGAAACGGTTTATAATTATTACTACACAAAATTCATATTTAATTCAATGATTTAACTTTCCAACGGAGATTACACATGATAAACTCTAATGGTGGTGATGTTTGTGATGGTGATTATAATCATCATATATGGTGGTGATAATTGACGATTTAATCGTATTTTAAACTTCAACTAATCATAATTATCTTTCATCAACTTTTAAACTGGATTATAAGAAGATAATTGTTACAGTAAAAATGAAGGCAAATTGTAGATGAAACTAATTCTCATCAACTAAAGTTAAATTGTTACAATTTATTTGCTACAAAGCAAATTAAATATTACATATAAAAATCATCACATCAAATTGATTAATACCAAACCCTGAAAACTACAATTTCAAAACCAATGATTGATTTTCAGTTTGTCATCAGCATGAATTCAGCAAATTGATAATCATGGTGATGAAAGTTTCCAAAAGTTTCACCAACTCAAATTACTATCAATAAATTGCTAATGATAATAAATGATATTCATGTTAATCATTCAAAGATATTATTATTAGTATTTAATATAAGAATTGTTTTGATGCTGTTCAATTATCATGAGAAATTGTGAATTAACATGAAGATTAATTTACTCAACCCTTAAAAGTACAACGTATTTACATTTGAATGTAATATTATCCATTCAAGTTTTACTATTTTCCATTGAATTTCAAACAATAATGAGTTTTAACAGATTATCATGAAAAAATAATGATCCAAATACTATTGATTTGATAATAGAGATTCATTTACCCTCTCCCTCGGTGTACTATCCTTTATTGAGTAAATTGTTGGCGAGAAATTTTTTTCTAATACAATTAATTTCACTTGATAAAATTACTTTTCTTCGTTTAACTTATTCTGTTGTATTATTATTACTCTAATTGCAATTACACGATTGATCTATATTCATATATATTGAGCTAAATTAATACAACAAATGCACAATTAACTAGTTACTCTGAAACTCTGTATTCTATTCTCAATAATAAATTGCTAACCAATTTATTCCCATTCAATTCATATTATTTGATTTTGCGAGATTAAGAAAATAGATTGATCCACCAACTTTACTCAGGTAGATCTTTGGAACTTTTCTCTCTCCCTCTATCCCCAATCTCTATCATGAGTTTCCTACCTGCACCAATTCAACTAATTCGGTATTCTTTATCTTGTTGATTTGATTTCTTGTTCCTTGTTATTTCAGGCTATTTTATTTCATTAACTCAGAATTGAAATGATTCAATGAAAAATGCAGTAGAACTTTTTTCCCTCTCTGTCCATACTCTCTCTCTCTCTCTCTCTCTCTCTACTCCATTTTATCACCTTAAGGTTAACATCTCAACTAGAAGAGGGCAGAGAATTCATTCAATTTACTTCGATAATAAACATTTTATATATTATATTGAGCCACGAGAGTAAAGAAAAAAATACAAGATCAACTAAATAATTGACCGAATGGTTTTGGTCAACATTATGATGAACAGAATTGAAACTATCTTTGAATTCATGAAGATCATGGTGATGGTTAAGGCAAAAAAGTTTAGTCTATAGTGTTCATTGCAATTCAATCTCAAGTCTTGATGTTTGTTTATTTGAATTTTGAATTATAAATGATATTGACCAGGTAATACTCTCAAAATAATCAGGTTAAAGTTTCATCATAATCACCATAATCTTTCAAGTGAAGTTTGAATCAATCTTTTTACATGGAATCATGTTTATAATGTTAACCAATGTTTCCAATATAAATTTCAAATCAAATGAATTCTCTGGTTTTTATGTGTATCAACTTTTTCTCTTGAAAGTAATTAATTTGAATCAAAGTTTTTTTTTCCATTTAAATGTATCTCTTTTTTGCTTCTCTTTAAAATGATTTAATTCTTGAATGAAAACTAATTGAAATTTTATCTCCATCAGAATGAACAAGATGAAACATATTTTTCTATTCTAACATGTATTTAGTTGAAATGATTCTATTAATAAATATAAAAAGAGAAACTTCATTATCATGTATCATAAAAACTACAAATTCTACCAATTCTGAGAAAAAAGAGAGAGAGAGAGAGAGCAAACATTAATGCTCTATTTCCACTTCTACCTGAGAAGCGGAAATGTTTGGATTGTATAAATTTTTGAATTCTTTTTTTTTCTTTCGTTAGTTCATCATAATCATCATGTCTCTTTTCATTTTTAACTTGTTCTGTCTATTTCATGATTTTTTATTCTCTTGGAAAATAACATGATGAACAAGATGAAGAGAGAGAGAGAGAGAGAGAGAGAGTCATCAACAAGAAGGTGTAGAATGATATTGTTTACAATTGGTCATTTTCAATTCCCAGAACTTTTTTTCACTCCCTGAACCGAACCATTTCATCAGTCTTTCTCTCACCTGAACTTTTTTGTATTATTACTTTAGTTGTGATAATTTCAAGTGTCCTCTGAATCTCTGCATCTTTTAATTTTCAAAGAATCATGAAGAATCCTTTTTCTTTGTTTGAAATTTGTCACCCTCAGGCCATAAGAATTAAACTGTTAACTATGATGACTTTCCTTCGTTCCTCTCTCTCTCTCTCTATTTTCACATCATCAAATAAGCATGATGAAATTCCTTGATGACGAGAGTTTCAGGGTGACTATAAGTTTCCAAAATTCTTGATTTAACTTTTACTCCTTTGAGAAAAAGAGTCGTTATCACAC
This sequence comes from Panonychus citri, assembly GCF_014898815.1. Lineage (NCBI taxonomy): Eukaryota > Metazoa > Arthropoda > Arachnida > Trombidiformes > Tetranychidae > Panonychus > Panonychus citri. The sequence goes on along the minus strand of NW_026515516.1, from coordinate 1,222,287 downwards.
TTGGAAATCAATATGTTCCAAGTTAACCTAATCAAAAGGCTAACTCAATTTCTGTGGATGAACAAAAGAACCAAAAAAAAAAGTTTCTCAAACTCTCACACTACGAATGAGAATTCGCTACAGAGGATAAATACGCAAGAGAAAGTAGAAAGAAAAAAAATAAAGAGATGAGGATGATTAAGATTAAGATGAAGATAAAAGTTGTGAACAAAAAATGTCGTTAAAATCGTCAATCAAAATTAATATTCAAAAATTTTGGCAAACCCATTCCAAGAAAATACTTTAAACAGTGTGATGTTTGTTGTTTGATGGTGATTAAAGTGATGATGATTGACGATTTAATCGTAGTTTAAAATTTAACTAATCATCATTATCTTTCATCAACTTTTAAACTGGATTATGTTCAACAATTAGCTTGATAATTTGGTAAATATATCTATCAATCGAACGTGATAGAAATTGAATTAAATGATTTTATCGCCTCCCAAATCCATTATCAGACTATTAATAAAACATTATCATCAAACTCCTTGGGGCTTATATTATAAATTTTGACAGTTTAGTTGATTGGTTGATTAACAAAATCTATTCGCCATTTTTATTTTCTCATCAAACTTTTTTTTCCATCAATTTCTATATATTATTATTAATATTTATAATCATCACAATGTCTGATCATCTTTGACTATATAATATTTGATTCGTTGACATTTGAAAGTCTCAAGAATGATTATTATTAAAAAAAATTTCCAGTGAAAAATTTTACTATTTACATGAGAGTTTCATTGAGAATTCATTTTATTTTCTTGATCAATATGTATTCTGATAAACTTAGAATAATAAAATCAATGAGAAATTCAATCGGCTGGATTATATAAATTACTTATAATTCATCAAACATGATGATTCTCATAATGTGTATGATTACCTGAAGTAAGTAAATTGAAATTGTGAGGGCGATAAGAGGTTTAATCTATTATAAAAAGCAATGAATTCAATATGTTGATTTCAGTTTTTTTTTCTCTCTCTCTCTCTCAGTTGATTTTGAGAACTTTTTTCTTCTTCAGAAAGTTTCATGAAACTTGTTTCGCCAACTCAGAATATTCAGTTTTATATATTATACTAATAATATGTTATAATATCAAGGGAAATTATCATAGGCAAATGTTTTGCAATTTTTCACAAAACAATCAAATTACGAAGCTAAGGAAAGGAGAGATAGTTTAGGAGAGAGAGAGAGAGATGGAGGGAGAGAATCTTCATCTTCCGTTTTCTGTTCATATCTGATTATCTTCTAGTTTCTTTTTCGTTTCCATCATCTTCCACTTTCTATGTAAAAAGACATTAAAGTGAACATGCAAGAACAAATGAAGAGAATGAAAGAGTAAAATAATGCTTTTCATCCAAAGAATAAAGGATGAAGAGAGAAAGAGAGAGAGAGAAGAGAATTAAAAAACTCGAATTACTGATAAGATGATGGAAAAACAGGGAAGAGAGAGAGAGAAAGATAATGTTCTATTCACGTTTGGCAATGTGAATTTTTCGTTTAGAACTTTAGAACTTTATTCTTTTGCCTGTTGTTCTTTCAGCTCATGACTAGTTGAGGATTTTTGTTTTCTCTCAAATTTCATCCACATTTCGTTATAACAACTTTTTCTCTCATATTATTTTTCAGCTTTAGATTATAAACATTGTGGAAAAAGTCACAAATAAAGCTCAAGAAAATGATAAAATCAAGTGTGAAATTGTTATGAAACTTTTCTCTTCTATATAAATACTGTTTGTAAAATGTTATCGAGTTGAAGTTATCAGCATTTGATGGAGAAAAGATTTTAGTTGGTTATTTTGTTGTTATTCTCAATGAAAATAAAACCATAGAGTAAAGTTTGAATGAAAGAATTGAGAGTTTACTTAGTTTTCGAATTCATTGAATTCAAGAAAATTGAACATGAAAAGAAAAGATCAAGTTATCATCAGGGAAGAAAAACATTAACTTTGCATAATATTGACTCTCCTCTTCCTTGTGAATGAAAGAGCAAAACTGTTCCAAAATAAAAGAATGACCATGAAAAAGTTTAATTTCTTTCCAAATCATAATAATGAATAATCTTTTATCCCATTCAGAGTTTCTCAATGTTTCCTAATTTAAGCTCACAATTAACTGAGGAACTTTCATTTCTCATGTTACATTAATAGCTCAATAATAAGAAGGAAGAAAAATGTTATCGCTTTCTTTTCCTTTTCCTCTCTCTCTCTCTCTCGAACATCCTTTATTTCCTCTATCCCAGTCAACTTCTTAATGAAACCAGTTGATAAATGGACCGAGAAATGTTGTCAAGGGTAAAGAGTTAAATCTGTCTTCATTCAGGTAAACATGAAGAAACGAATTACTTCATTTTCCCTGCAAATGACGTTATCATCAGTCTCTCTCTCTTTTTATCACACCCAAACTCAACTACACACACAGCTGAGAGAGAGAGAGAGAAAAGTTCAGGTATATAATGTATTATATAAATATATCAACAGTAAAGGTTGAAAATCACAGAGAAAAAGTAAAACCAAAGGTTACAATTGCGAGTGTCAAGTACAGTTAATAAAGCTCCAAACATAATTGATAGACTAACACCAGGTAAAAATATCTTCATTTAGACAGTTACTTTCACTTCCTTATTTCTGTCAATTTATTACACGAAATTCATACACATACATACATATTTCACTATTTACCTGTGTGAATTTGCTCAGACAAGTGTTCTCAGGAATAACAACAAAAACGACAAACATGATATGTTCAAGTAAAAGTTGAGTTGAGTTGTTCGTCTCCATATTAACTATTAATAAGAGTAAGAAGTTAACTGAATCCATCTCAATGGAAATTAATCTGAATCGTATTCTATTGTCACCCAGTGTTTTTGTTGATATTCAGTCACTTCCGCTTGAACTTTACTATTATCCACACCTCTTTTTATCCATCAATTGCTTGTCTTTCATCAATTAAACGTTATCATTAGTGTTTTTATCCTTTAATGATGTGGAAGAATTTTTTTCTCCATCCTCTCCTCTTATTTACGTTTTTTTTTCTTACACCTCCTTCTAATATCTCATATTATCAGGAGTCATTAGTAGAAGTGGAAATGCTAGAATAAGTCAAAGAAAGTCCTTTGTATTAGTAGTAAAAGTTGTTGCATTGTTATAAATATTAATTATTGATCCTTTAGGTTATTATCGTCAATTAATCATTGCTAATGATTGAGCTGTTCGATCCTTTTAATTGCGAACAATTATTTTACGATTTGCCTCATCAAGCCAATCTTTCTGATATGATATAACTTGACTTTAACTTATTCACACTCATACACTTGAAAACTACTCACAAACTATTAGTTAAATCATTTTTCATCCAGATCTCTCTCTCTCTCCTCATCGCATCCTGAACTTTTATCATAACCATTGACAAGATGTTGAGATATAAGGAGAGGGAGAGATTGAGAGAGTTAGTGAGAGTGAGAGCGAGAGTGAGAAAAAACTAGAACCCAAATCACATGGATTAAGATTTCCTTATTCTTTTCAGCCTTTTCCCGATCCTCAAACTTACAGGGTAGTTATTACATGCACATCCTCTGGATGTAAATATTACATCAGAGATAAAAAGCTCATCATTTAAGTTCTTTGTGAACTTTTTTTTTCTTTCTCCTCCCTCATGATTGTATGAAAAAAAAGAGACAAATCTTAAGTTTGATGGTTTTTTATTCATCTCAAAATGTCTCTCTGCTTGTGGGTTACCATAGAGATTGCTAAGCATAGACAGATATTCAGATTAGATGCGAAGAAAGAAAAAAAATGGCAAGAAAAGATGAGAAAACGAAAAAGTAAACACACACTAATCGTGAATACTGACGATAATGCAGAAAAAAAGGAAACCATAGAGCAACAAAAAAGATACAAAGACATCATGGGAAGGGAATTATTCACATAGAACTTTTTTGAATCAAGATAACTGTATAAATTGAATAACATAAATATCAATTTATGTGTAACAAGAATAAGAATCGTTTTTATCAACTTCAATGGGGAAATTTTTTTGCTATTTCTCTACTTTTTCTACCATAACTGACCTTATTTCGTAGATATATTCATATGCCACAACATAATTTCCATCAAAGGTCAAGTTCTAAATTATTATTATGTCTGATATAATATCTTCATGTTGATTTCGGTAGGGAAATGCTGTGGACGCTACTACCAATGGAATAGGTGACTGGTCTCGAAAAGAAACTTCTATTAATAGAAATAAGAAGAATCGTTTTGACAACGAAACGTCACTCGAACTTAGAGTAGATGCGATTTATGATTATCCAAGACATTAACCATCTACTGACGTTTTCGAAGTTCTTTTACTTTTTCATGAACATCTTGGAATAGAAAAGTAAAATCAGATGAACTAATTCCTTTATATCTCTTTCTTATTGTGTATTTGTCTCAATAAATCTAAATCATTATTCAATCTTGATTGATTTTCTCTTGTTTTTCTCATCATCATCCATTTTAATCTCTTTGGTAATGAAAAACGAAAACGATAACATCATGAAAAGAAAACAAAAATATTGATAACAGAAAAAACTTTTAATCCTCTTTACCTGTTTTATTTTTCTTTTCACCTTTTCTTAATCTAATCCACCATATATACACACACACAGAATACACATTTACCTGGCCATTTCCTTGGTGTGTACTAACCAGATTATAATCGCATTGTGATTGAAATTGAAAGTAGCACGAAAATATCTTTACAACTTTCAACGATTTAATGTATAAATTTGAAAATCTTGCACTCGAATCCAAGAGCTACAGATTCAGATTCAGATTCAGAATCTTTATCCTGTATCTGTGTGGGAATTTTGTATTAGAAGCTAAATCTTACTGCCTAATCCAAAAACATCATTCTCATCAATGAAAACTATTAAATTTCACTCATGTAAGCCCAAGATTAAATGTCCACAAAGGGACTAAACTTATATAATAAATATTAACATACTTAGTATTACCATTAGCCTTAATCAATTGGATTTTGTTTTTAATTAATTTCTTCCAGTTGTTTATTTAATCATGATAATGACGATCATGGTAAGAAGATGATGAAGTAAATATCAATTGACTTACTCAACCATCTCTTATGTATAAACTTTTCAATTTATATTAATGTTCAATAACATGATTACCTCCCTGAAGATAACATATTATCATTATTATTATTATAATGATATTATTGTTTTTGTCAACATTTTCTCATGTAATCATATTATTCAATATATATATATATAAATACCTTCTTGTTTTCAGGGTATTCATAATCACTGGAGTGAGTATTTATATGTATTTATGGTTATGATTAGCATTTTTCTTAGCACAGATGATACAATTTCAAGTTAACAAGATGAATGCCTAAAGATATCTTCAACTAATCTAAAATAAAACCAAAGGTTCTTGTTTCAACTTTTCACTCCCAGTATCAAAAAGATAACGATAATATCATATGAATATAAGTTGTTCTTTCTTTTCTTTCTTTAAAACCACGAATCATAATCTTGAGAATTCACACCTTGATAAAATTTTACTCTCTCTCTCTCTCTCTCTCTGTTATTATATATAATATTTTTCACCATTGAACAGATTATCATTTGCTTACCTTATTATTATTAACCTGCTGATGACTTTTCCTCACCTCGATTAGTTGTGTTGAAATGATAATCACAAACTCTGAATAAATTACATGGAATTCATTGAGATGATTATTGAACATGATAATTATTATTATTATTATTATTATTATATAAAATATGAGAATGAAAAATAATGCTACTTATTAATATAAATATAAAAATTATCAAAAATAAAGTTTATTCATTTCAACTACTACAACAGTAGTAGTATTTTGATATTATCATTTGCTGGTAATTCATTATTTATATATATATATTATCATTATATGAAAAATTTATCACATTGGATTTTTATTTTCTCTATGAGTTAAAGAAGTGAGGGAGAAAAAAATATTTTCTCATTTTCATGATACATTATATTGAATATAAACTCATGTACATGTTTCTCCTTCTTTCCCTTGACTATAATAGTAATTGAAAAATTCTGATTCAGATAATTTCATTTATATATCTACTAGTATTTACATTGGGGAAAGAGGCATTCTCAGTCTCCATGATGATAATATTACAACTACTTGTTATCATCTTTAAGACGATTTTCATATTTCTCTCTCTCTCTCTCTCTCTCTCTCTCTCTCTCTCTCTCTCTCTCTCTCTCTGGTTTATTTTAAAAGTAAACACGATATCGCAAATATTAATAAACAACCTTGTTACATATCAATAATTTACAGAGAAAACTACTTTATGTATATGTGAATCTCCCTTACATAGGAAGTTGAATGGAAAATGAAAATTATCTTTGAGAAAAAAACCTATATATATATTTATGTTTTCTTATAAACTTTTTTTTCTTTTATATTTTAATTCATGATGCTCAATTTCATGATGGTTATTACCCCATGAACTTTTCACTATCTGTGAGAAAAGTTATCTCATGTGTGTCTAGGAGTATCATGATTATGAGAATCATTATTAACATTGATATGTATGAATAGTTTGAGCAAAACTTTGTACAAAGTTTGCATGCAATGAGTACTTAATTTCATCTTTGTGTACATGTTTGAAGTTCATATAAATTCATTTACTCTGATTTTATATATATAATATAACTTTTACTCTCGATTCTCTATCTCTCTTCATTCACTCCCATTAATTCAACAGCGAAAGCACCATACTTACTTTGATCAGCATCTAAGTGAAATTTTGTTTATATAATATATTTGTCTACGTGTAATAAGATCACTTTGTGAATTTGAATTTTTACTTTTTTGTTGAGAAAAATGAAAAGTTAAATAAGTTTTAAAATGAAAATTTTACTATTAATGTATTAGTGGAAACTTTCACTTTGCTAACAGTTATATTTGTGTGTGTAGAAATTTAAAATTAAATATAACCATATATGTATTTATTATCCACTGTAAATTCATATTCAATGTTATATACATGTGAAGATGAGGAAAATCCTACATGATTAGATACAAGTTTCTCAGAATTTTTGATTGATATTTGAATAACTTGATTCTTTTTTTTTCCTGATTCTCATACAAGAGAAGGGTAAAATTATTATATTCACTTATGAATATTGCAAAATGTGCTTATGTCTCTCTCTCTCTCTCTTTCTCTCACCCTGTCCTTCACTTTCAATTTCATCTTCCACCATGTCATATGCAATAAGTAAATTGAAATGTGAGAATTCCCATTTATTGTATTATTTTCCTCATGCTTTCGTTTTCTGGCCTGATGACACTATCTTATACATGGAAACTTTATCATTATCATTGTATCGTTTACCATCAACAACAAAGAAATAATAACATTCATGATAACGATAAGTTTCTTGTTGATTAAATTCTTGGAATTTGAACAACTTACTCTCTCTTATTTTCGCTCTGTAAAAGCTAATCTGATACCCTCAAGCTTAAAATGAGCATCAAGGAACGGTGGTGGAATTATCTTCTCCATCAGATTTTCTGAATATCAGCCTGATATATAATTGAATAAAGAAAATGTCATAAAATGTTATCATTTTATATACAAGTTAAACTTCATCTTTCATCCAATTATCAATATTTTCATCTTGACAATTTTTTCACCTCATTCTTATCTTTATCAAATTATAATTGTAAACATGGTTCACATATGAAGCTAATCTTATCAGATGATTTAAATTGGATTTTGATTCTTCATTGATATATTATATAAGTTTCTATCCCTTTTTCTGTCTGATCCATGAATCCATTTACCAACAATCATTGAATTTGCATGATAAGAAAAAGATTTCTTCACCTTAAACATAGTATATATATTTCATCACATCATCATCATCAGCATTTAGAATTCAAAATTGTCAGTTGAAATATATGTAATTCGAAAAAAAAAAGAAAAATAAAATGAGAACAATAAAGTTTCATGTTACCAGAAAATTTTCTCCGGGACAATATTCTGGTTCGTAACAACAATTCATACAGTCTTCATTCCTTATGGTACATTTTCTTGTATATTCCAAATTGTGTCAATCTTATTTTCTTACTCTCTTCCTACGAAAATAGTTGCGAAATGAAATTCTGAATGAAATGTCATTCACAACATGTTTTAGAAATCATATTCTTGTACTTATGTCTCACTCTCTCTCACTCTCTCTCTCTTCCTCTCTTGTATTTCATGAGAATTCATATTAACCTGAATATCATGAATCTTGACAAAAAAATTCATAAAGATGAAACAATATATGCACCACAATAACTACTCCACTAAAACTCAATGAGAAAATGTAATTTCAATGGTCATATTATTATATTAGAATCCATGTCATTTATTTTACCATTGAAATCCATTCAATGTTTAACTGCGTGTAAAATTTTGTCTGAGTTTTTCCATTGCTAATCATTATAATCATCATGATCATCATCTTATCGTGTAATCTGACAATGAGAATTTAATCTCATATAAATTCTGCTAACTTGAATATATTACTTTTTCAATGGAACATTGAATTATATATTCTCTCACTACCTTGTCTTTTCTGATTGCATATTCTTGATGCATGTGATAATAATATTGAGAGTTATGTTTGCATAATAGACTTTGAATATTTCTTAACTTTAACCATAATAAACTCAATGATGATAAAGTCTAATCGAGTCTAATGACAATACTTGCAAGTAGAAAGCTGAATGAAATTTTATCTTCATCATCTTCATCATCTTAATTTACTTTTTTTACGCTTATCTTGATCCCCATAACATGAGAAAAGTTCATTTTTTCTGCTCTTCCTTTTCCTCTCATCATTTTTCTCCAGTTAATATCATGTTAGCTGACGACATTGTTATGATATTCTTATAATATTTTCTACTAACGTTACTAACTTTTTACAATTTGTTCTTGAGAAAGTAAGAAACTTTCTCTCTTCCGTTTCTCTTGATCTTGTTCATATTTCTTCAGGTTCCAACTCAAAGCTCATAAACTGAACCCATAGAACCAAATGTAAGCTTAAATTAGGTGATCGTTCACCCATCAAACTATTTTATACTCTTCTTATTTCCTCATTATCCCTCATCACTTAATCTCTATCTCTGGTTATTCACTTTCCATGGTAGATTTTTTCCTTTTCTCTCTCTTTATTTACCTGCCCCTGTAAATTTCGCCATCATTTACTATCAGAATAGAAAACCACTAAACTCTCTATCATCCATATCTCAAGTCTATCAGTTGATCCTCATCTTTATCATCTTTCAATTTCTCTTCACTTTATAACGTATTAATATAACTCAATTCGAGAATATCTATCAATTGAGTTTTGCCTTTGAAAAAGAAGCAACAAAAAAAACTGTAATCTCTTTCACCATAATAATAATAGTCGCTCTTCATTGATAGAAGTTCAATTCAAAGCTTATCTCTTATCGTTCATCTTTCTAACACGAAAATTTCCCTTGTTAGTGTCCATTCACTTTCCCTGATATCCCTGGTGAAAATTCATCAACTTATTCTTGTTATTTTTTCCTTCTCATATTTTCCTCCCTTTCTTTACTTATTTATTACCTTTACACCTTACATATAATAACCATGATAATAATAACGATAATCTCACTGGACTTGTTATTCATAATATAACTTTAATAACAGTCAATCAATGGATAAAACCTAATTTTTATCAACCAAATACATTGTATCTTATATATAATACACTTGATGTATTTATACTTGTACTAAAAAAAAAGCCATCATGATCAGGAACAAACAAATAACCTGAACAAACACTCAACCTTCACCTTCAATAATGACAATAAACTAAGTTTAACTCTGAGTTTATCTTATTTATCTGATGAAATGTAATATTATCATTATCATCACATACGGAAGAATAGCAATTGCAGAATGGAAATATATATAAGAAATCGTTACGAATAATAAATATTATTATACAAGAATAGAACCTCTCTTCTTAATAAATATATCTGAAAAGTTTAGATAACATGGAATGAGAATAAAAAAAAGTTCTTATCAATAGTTATTATGAGATTCATAATGGAATATCAGTTCAATAACTAAGTTGTGACACTAGAGAGCAAAAGTTGAATAGTAGAAAACTAAATTATCAATACTCATCAATGATTATTAGAACATCAAAGATAAAATGATAATAAGTTATCAATGGAAATAATTTTTTTTTCTTCTTTATTATCATTGTGATAATAATAATCATCGCCATAAACAATTATGATTACAATGAGGTGAAAACAATAAAAATCAAATTGATTAGCTAATAAAACTATGAGAGTGATAATTTATATCAATGAGATTTTTAAACTCAATTGTATCATTGATTTTTATGTTTTGTTGATTGTGAATTGGTAATCAAATTGTAACACTTGATTACTACAAGAATGAGAGATTTTAAAAATACAAGATGATTAATCTAAAAAATGATAATATCATGATAATTATATGAAAGATAAATTGATGATTATGATTCTCCGGGATATGATTGGGTCAATGTCATGGTGATTCTGTTTCATTATTTTCTGATGATGATTAACATCATTATCACTCTGACAATATGATAGATATCATTATTATATTAATATCATGGAATAGTGTCCATTGAATAGAATTGCAGAATTGAAGAAGATAAAACTAGACTTATCTTTTTTCATTTTCTATTATCATTATCATCATCATCTTCTCCATCATCATCACCACTATCATCAGAAACTTAGATATATATATTTCAACTGAATGTTATTTCTTGATATAAATACACCGACCAATATATAATCACTGACCCTTTACATTGTCCATCCTCTTCATGTCAACAGCACTTGTGAATACTATTCTTATCCTCATCTAACTCTAATCATAATCATCATTATCATCATCATTTGGAAGTACTTAGATATGACCTTTTATCAATGAATGGTAAAAGGTATCAGATAATAACATTTCCAACAACCAATAGACTCTAATAAGATTGACCTTAGGCCTTGGAAGAACCAAAAATTGATATTCTAAAGGTTAATCAGCTGTTAGAGTTTCAATAAGTTTGTATTGCTAATAGTAACTTTTCATTTTTCACCTCCAATTGATATCGTTGTTTATTAATGAAATTCACTTCATATATAACAGTTTTCACTATTCAAAATTGAGGAAATGGAGCATAACAATAGTTTGAGAGGAGAAAAAAAAAGTTCTAAGTGAAGAAAAAAACTTCTAACATTTGTAAATAGCCACGAGAGCATCTTTTTATTTTCTTATGCTTTTTCATTCTGTTTACTGATTGATTTGTGAACAGAATTGTCCAAATATTCAGGAATATAATGTACATGAAATATGTTGAGAAAATAATAGTAAAATTGGAAACCATTAGTTGAAAAAAGAAGAATAAGAAAAGTTTATATATCTCATGGAGATACGATAACAATATGTACACCATACCAGGGAGATAATGATTCGGATGTGAAATCGTTTCAATAGGATGATGATGATGAGACTGATCTTAATGATAAAGATGATAGAATACAATTTATTTATTACTTAGATTTAACATTGAACTACATTTTTCACTTACAAGCTATTGACTTTTGGTTATCGTTTGGTTATCATTGAATCGATATTGGAATCGCAAACTTGAAAAATGATACATTCAACTTGAGCATTCAGAAAGTTGACTTCTCATTGTTTCATCATTTATCCTGAGATCTTGAATTCATCAATTCAACCTTAGATTATCATTTTTCATATGGTCTGGTTTTGGTTTTTCATTATCCTGAAAGTTCATATTTTGTTTTTGTTTTTTTTTTCATCATCATCATGGTAAAGATGAAAGTAAAACGTGAAAGGTGAAGATGATGATAATGGTAATGGTGTTGATAATGATCACGAAAATGGAAGATGAAAAATGTGAAATAAAAGCAAGAAAAAGAGAGAGAGAGAGAGAGAGAGAGGAGAGATTCATTCTCTGTATTCTATGTGTGGAGTTTTGTTCTCCGCAATCATTGTGATGAAAACGAAGAAGAAAATTGTGACCGAACAGAAGAAAATGATGAATAATCCGAGTTCTCTTTATCTTTTCACTCATTCTTTTCTTTTTCATTGTTCTGAATCATGAATTTCAGGGCTGAAAATGATAACTTCCAGTAAAAATGTAACAACTATATTTTTATGCTGTGTCATTGGAAATCTGAATTATTATCATGATTGAAAAAAGTAAAACTTTTTTTATCCTTATTCTTGTAGTAATGGTAATTTTTTTTCTTTGTGATTATCCAAATATTAACCTTCATAAAACATGGTGAATATATTGAAATAATATCACAGGAAAATAGCTGAGGAGGAGCAGGAAGCAGGAGGATGTTAAAATTAAATGTAAAGTCGATAAATATTTCAATGAAAATTTGTGAGATTTTGCAACTTGAAATTTAAACATATGATGTATTTTAATAAATGAGAGAGAAAATTGATAATAATCTCTACACAAAATCTCAACATGATAATAGAAAAAAATCGGAAAACTATGAATGAACGCCCTTTTCCTCCCTCCATCTCCTCTAACATTAGTGTTACTCTGTTATTTGCATAACCTGAAATCTTTTTCCAATAATTAAATTCTGTACGAATGTTGTTCCTTCCAATAAAAATGCTTTTCCATTTCGCTTGTAAATGAACTTTTCTTGCGATTTTTTTACTCTCTCCTAATCAAAGAGAATCTGAATTCATGATAAATGTGTAGACTCAGGGTTAACCAAAAATTTTCTCTCCATTTTTGGCATAGCTTGTTTACCAAAAATATTATTCATCTTTCAAAGTTGAGCACAATGAAATCTTATCATGCAATTATTATTATCTGATAATTTTAAAAAAAAACTGATAAAAGTTAAGATTCTGGCAGAGGAAATGTTTCTCCCATGAAAATATGTATTTACTTTGATGCAAGGGAATCATTTTGATGCTTTATTTATGAAATATATAAGTAAATAGTATGAGAAAAATATTCTTGAATGATTTTCAACTGAATGCTTATCAATCAACTGACATGGGTACATACATGACAAAAACAAATATCAATACGATGATGATGATGATGATGATGATGATGATGAGGATATACAGAGGATGATTATTACAATGAACAGATCGGAATTTCTTTTCTCTACTAATCAGAATTGTGTATACAGAGAACTTCATTTTCAGACCTTTCATCTTTCATTCAATGATATTTTCTATGCTCATTATTGTTGTCATGAGTTTCACATGAAGAGCAATTTATATTTCAAGTTTAATTGAATAATTAAGTGACAAATTAAATTGTCAAGCTTATGATGTATATAACAATTCGGTGTCACACCCACTTTCAATCCGACCATGAAATTAATCTGACCCATTTAAATGTTATCATGATGAAATATTATTATGAAATCGTGCACATCTAATTTGCATCTAATTGTATTGATAAGAATTGATGATGATGATGATGAGCTTTATCGTTGCTGAAGAATTGAAAATCCTTATGAGTAAGTGAGTTGGAGTTGAAGATAAATGTATCATCTTTTTGTATCATGGGTTCAGTTCAATGATCATTATCATGATGATTATTATTATCGAATACTTGACATGATGGAGACGGTGGAATGAAACAACAAGATGAAGATAAAAGGAAAGAATAAAAAGTCAATAATAACAACAATAAGAATACAGAATAAGTAAAGAAGTAAAAGATAAAGAGAAGAGATGATTTCTTTTTTATTTCAAGATTCTTTCTCATCATCTACTGAACATTCGTTACCATGGAGATTTCTCCGGCTATTGTTGGAATCGGTGAGGTTATTGTTGGTCATTATCATGCACCGAGGAAGGAATAAAATCTTTCAAGCTGTTATCTGAATATTCTTATCTCTCTCTCTCTCTCTCTTCTCTCTGGCAATGTTTTCATATATTCTTGTTTATTATCTATACTCATCTTCGTGACATCTTCATCTTTCAAAATGCTGATAGTTTAACTTGAAGTATCAGTAAAAAAAAGTTCTGATAACTATGATCTTATCATGATTACAAATAGATTTGAAAATGTATCCATAGTTATAGCTGGAAAAAAGTTGCAGAAATTTTTGTTTACTTATTTTTCATTTTCATCTTCTTCTCTCATACACTTACTATCGTCTTATATTCAGAATTTTCTTGTTTATTTTAATCAGAATTCTTGGTGTAACCTTTTTTCTCTCTTTACTTCTCCCATAGGTTTTCATTCCCACTTTGCTTTCCGTTCATCACCATCAGAATGATTTCCTTCATTTCTCATTTTCTTCAACTCTAACAAATATAAAAGAAATATTATTATTATAAGTAACTTGAATCTCCTTCTAGACCTTTTAGACTATTCGGTGCTTTTGTATACACAAAATGAATGCAAAAGCCCAGAATTTATCATACATAAAACTCTCAAGCTTTTTTGAGGTTCGTACAAACACACTGACTGATATATTTCTCTATGGGAAGATGAAAGATCGCTTTGATGGATTAGTTAGCCAACTTCCGATGACAGAATTTCCTTATTTTTTTCTTATTCTGTATTCCCTTCAAAGATAAGAAAAAAAGAGGCAACGAAAGAGTGAATATGCGGAAAGAAAGAATGATGAAAGGAAAAGTATGCTGAGAAAGAGAGAGGGTGTGGTGAGCTTGTAAAAAGAGAATTGAGAAAGAGGTGAAAGGATAGACATGTTAAAGAATAAGAATACGAAATGGTGAATATGCATTTTCTATTTATGAACAAACATTCAGTTTGTAAAAGTTTCGTCTCAAACAGAAAACAAACTTGGAACTTAAACTTTTCTTGTTGTTTACTTTTTCGTTCAATTTTATCGATAACATTTTGACCTTGATATTGACCAGTCGAAATTAAATCAATCAATCTAATACCTTTTATATTACTTCAGAACCAGAGTAATCATTGAATATGTTTCGTCCAGTATTTTATTCAAGTTTAACGATGAGGAAAAAATATGAACAAACCATGGATAAAATTTATGAATTTCCCATGTTATCCTTACAAGAACATGATTAACTTGATATTATATTAATACTTGTTTATATTATTTTTAGAATACAAAATTTTCAGAATCTGATAAAAACAATTATGATGATGATCAATAGGGATTATTAGACAGAGGCACTTACAGAAATTAATAACTCTCATGGTAGAAATTAAATGGACTGAAAATGTTAATTGTGATGATGGAAAATGAATCTGAATTTTATTCTCGTTCATTTTTATTTCCTCTCTTTATCATCCTCATGATACTCATTTCCATGATTAATCCTCAATTCTGATCAATTGAAGATTCTCACAAAAATATTACGCAAAAGTTAATCATAAATATGATTTGTTGAGATTTACATGAGAGTCAACAATTTAGATTAACAATCGATGACGATTAACAGTTCTGAGCAAAAACTATTAATATTACCCCATTTCACTTTTTTCACATATTATTGATTGCAAATTGATTACTCAATTAATAATCGTGAAAAAATTGCTTGTTACAATTTGAAAACATTACTAAATCATTAGTTATCATAATGAGGATTAAAAGTTTCATAAATTTAACTGGAATTGATTATTTATTATTTAATTCATATGAAGTTGGCAAGTTTATTCTGATTGATTTAACATAAAATATGAATATTTCTCCGCTCCTAATCCTCCCGCTCCTTTCAACATAAACGGCCCTTAGGACTCACTTAGAAAGGTTGATTAAATTTATGAATAAATTGATGATTATAAACTTTTAATTGATTATAACAATACAAAAACTAATCAGTGACCATTTGAATTGATAATCAGTTTAAATTATCGGGTGGGCAGAAAAAGATGTAAACTCGATATTTGGGATAATCTTAGAGAATCGAATCCATTAAATTTAAAATCCTGAGGGTTCTAAACCCCAAGAAAACACTCCCAATCAATTTTCTTACGTGTCATTAGTTAATTATCGTGATGAATTTAGATCAGTTTGGACCGATAGTCCGTTTTCTCCGAAGTAAGGACAAAAATTCGAGGGAAATACACTTAGAACTAGTTTCAACTTATGATAAATTAGTTATGGGACAATTGCTCGCTGGGTTCGAGATATTGATCAGTTCGGTGGTTTACAAGAACGAGGTCATGGACCAGGCCGACCCGCTATTGTGACGTCACCGAAAAACATTGAGGCCATCAGGTCAATGTTAGATTTGACCGAAAGTTATCTATTAGACAAATATCTGATCGAACTGGCCTAGCATATTCAACAGTTCGTTGGTTCATTTCGGACCATATTGGGATGCAAAAGGTCTTTGCCCGTTGGGTACCGAAAGCATTAAATCGGTCCGAAATAATCGCTCGGCATGAATATGCTTATCAGTTTTCGACGAGTTTTGGTGCTAATTGGGACTTATATCGGAAAAGGTTAATAACTGTTGATGAAACTTTGGTCTCTTACCAACCTGATGCTGGTCTCCATGCAACCGCTGAGTGGCAGTATCCCGGTGAAAATAGTCCGGAAAGGCCAAGTGTCAAATTATCGACCAATAAGGTTATGGTCACTATTTTTGGGACTATAAAGGTATATTATTAATCGATTACCTACCTAAGGGAACGACCTTAAATAGTGATTATTACTGTCAATTATTAGAAAAATTGAAAAATGAATTGACCTTAAAAAGGCCATTATATTAACATCATCGTTATTGGTTATTACAGGATAACGCTAGGGTGCACACTAGTCGACTTTCACTCGAAAAAATTAAATTAAAAATTATCAAGTATTTATTTAGGTGTTCACTTAATTGGATAGTTCAAAGATGACTTTAATTAAAAAACTGTTACGAGGAAAACAAACGAAGATCAAGGTGATAACGAAGAGAAAAGTCAATGAGCCACGAATTGTCAAAAGAGAAAATAGAAAGAAAGAAAATTTTATATAAAATAAGGTTGAAAAAAATGTTATTTTAACCTTGGATTTTGTTTTGAATCGGTTTGTGTCCAGTATTTTCAGCAAAGTTAAAAGTTTCTAAAGAATGCTTTATGAAAAGATTCTGGTTCGACTTTTGCAACTGTTTAGGACCATTACAAGAGTCAGTTTTGTAGCTAAGGTTTCTGTTGGGGATAATTCTGGATCTAGTTTTACCAACACAAGCTTAAAAATTTCAAGTACGAAAGCCAAAGCTGTTAAAGTGAGAAAGAATAATCTATATGGTTTCTTGGCCAAGATATTGGCGCTCTCCAAATGAAATTAGACTATGAAAAATATTTGAAAATGTCTGTTCTATTTGTTTTCTATGTAAGCGGTGACTTAGTTACAGAGACTAATGTGTTATTTTTAACAAGCGGGAACAAACTTTGGTAAGGAAGTTTGTTAAGGTTGTTTGTCAGACCCGTAGTTTATTGAAATGGGAATCATTTTTAATCGAAAAATTCAAAACTAAATTTCTTTTTCTTTCTTGCTACTCTCTTTTTCTTTTTCTCTCTCGTCCCATTCTCTCTCATCTCTTACTTTTTCTCTCTTTCTCTTTCCTTTCTATTTGAAATACGCGCTGTAAAAAAGCTCAACTGAGCATGCGTACATAAAAATTTTTGAGTCAGAACTTTTCATGAACGGCTATTCAGATTTTGTTCGTACTGTTTTTCGTAACTGTAAGTAGTATGAAAACCTCCGCTTCTGAGTCAAAGCGGAAACGGAAATGGGGGATCAGAGAACGTTCTAGAAAGTTCAATGAACTGTCTGGGATGACGTCAATAGTGTCCTTGTCCCAGTAATTCACCACTTATTATCAATATTAATAGACTACTAGTCTGATAATTTTCTGAAATTGTGATATCTAAACCACTTACCGCTATTATTTGATTCAGTTGTGGTTGCATCGGCAGTATCATTCAAATTAGAGTCATATACCATTCCTGAAGAAATAAGGAAAGCATAAGGAATCACTATATTTGTTAAATATTTCAATAATTAATGATAACTTACCTATCATGAAAATGTAAATTAAAGGAAATTTGATAAATAACATTTTTTATTTAGTTGTATCGATTAAAATTCTATCAAAAAAACAACAAAAATCACTTTGGAAATATATGAAATTATATAAATCAATGAAATGATGAATGTAAACAAAAAGTATCAGATCCATTCAATTCAGATACTGGACTCATGAATTTTCATAATTCCGGGAAATTTGATATTTTTGTGAAATTTTTTATTCAGGGGTATAATTCTATATTTCCACTTTTTCCCCCACTTCCGCTTCTGAGTGGCTCAGAAGCGGAGGTTTTATTACTACTACTGTAGTATTTTCCACTCTATTTTTTGGTACCTCAACATCTCATATAATCCTTTTATCTTGAGCACAATCTACTGTATACCCAAAATTTGAGCTTATCTTATCCAAGTTTGTAGATTAAAGGAGGGAAGATTCGATTAGATATAAGCTTAAATGAAAAGAAATATATTTCTTTCTATAGAAAGAAAGATAAGAAATGAGCTTGAGGGTCATTTTATATAATTTTATTGTATAGCATGTAACCTGAGATATTCACAATATCCAGGAAATAGAAAATATTAATAAAACAATCAGCAATATGGAAAATGTCTTCCCACCAGAGGAGCAACGGTCAACTTTTTTAAATGATCCAGCGGTGAGTTTAACTCAGTGTCAGATTGATTCCATTTTGAACGAATTCTTCCGTGAAACCCCTGCTTCTGAACCTCAATCGATCTCAATCATGGTTACAAATCACCCTGACCCAAAGAAATTGGTTTCGATAATTTAGTTCTAAGTGTTGGGAACTATGGGCAGTTGTTTCGATTTGATCAAAATGGAGAAATTGAAATTTCCTTAAAACTAAAAGTTTCAATTATCAACTGATAATAACAATAAAGAACTTTTAATATTTGAAAATTCAGTGAATTTCTAATATAAACGCGGTCACGTGGTGACAATTTCAGTGGAGAGAGAGAAAGAGAAAGCTAAAGAGAAAGAGAATATAGGAAGGGGAAAAGAGGTAAAAGTGGTAGAAATTCTTGTTCAAAAAGAAAGAGAAAAGAAAGAGGAAAAAACAGGTCCAGAAAGGTCTTTTTATAACTACTGTTTTGTTGTTACTTTTTAACAGAGTAGCAACCGAGGGTTTGTTTTCTAAATAAGCGGTGACTTAGTAGCAGAGACTACTGTATTATCTTTAATTAAAAGAGAAAAGATTCGATTAGAAAAAGCTTAAATGGAAAGAAATAGAAATAGAAAGAAATAAAAAAGATAAGAAATGAGCCAAAGCCAGCAGTTTATTATTACTTATATATAGCCAAATGAAATGAGCTTGAGGGTCATTTTATATAATTTTATTGTATAGCATGTAACCTGAGATATTATTATTTGGACTCATATACAAACATGACTATATTGATAAATTACTTAATTCCGAAACAATTAATCCTCTTTTCAAGGAAATGTGATTGGCAGCAGTGAGCCATTGGTTTGAAACTATTTCGCATTCTTTTCCTGTATTTCTGGATTAATTATTCACTGTAATTGAATAAGAATGAGCTGGAACAAAGTGAATTAGATTAATGTGTTGAAAATGAATTTATTGCTAATATATAACCCGTTTCATATTACATGGGGTGTATTTATAGTTAATGAATGTTTATATTATCATGATAGTAAAGGAAAAAATTGCATCTCTTTTGCTTTTGTTTTCATACTTCACCATTGGGAATAAGTAACTAACGAAAATGTTACTACTGTGTTTACCTTTTGCTTTAGATGAAGAAGATGATGAAATTGTGTTATAATGATGATATGGATGAGCTGTTCTTGATGTTCATGGTGATATGGAATGAGAGAGTAACTTAGTGAGTAAGAAGAAGAAAAAAACAATAAAATTATTAATAAAAGTTATATTTATTTCTATCACAATAATATCTGATATTACGGAATTACTCTTGCAATTAATATCGCACCTCTTTCCCCATCCACTGAACAGAAAATGTGACAATAAGAAAGTGTTGAAATTGATGTTTATCCAGTCTTCTGATGAAGATAAATGTAACTTAATCTTTACTCTCTCTCTCTCTCACTCTTATCCTCCAAGGGATTTTGTTTTAATCTTAAATCCCTATTTGACTCGCAGAAATTCAATAATCTCATTTCATTTGAATCTATGTCATTAAGCGTATCAACTTTTATCTAATCTCTAACAGTCTCAATGATAATTAGTATTAACTTGGTGAAAAGAGAGGAATCAAAGCCAATTGGTGAGCATGATGATGTAAACTCATTTGATCTTAATGATTGATTATTTATAATAATACATTTGTATTTGTAAAACCTAATTAATTTGTTAATCATTAAGGATTTTATTCTGTTAATTGTAACTAATTTTGAATTTGTTAGTATTTGAAATCTTTTTTGCTCTCAATCAATTTACACTTCTACCTTTAAGTAGATTATCACAAATGATCATAAAATATCATCACAATCATTAACTTGAACATCCCTCAGCTCCATGAGTTCCCATTTTTACATGATCCTTAGTCTCTTTTTATTATTATTATCTTTTAACGATAATTTATCCATTATCTTTTTTACTCTCTCTCTCTCTCTCTCTTTAACTATACTTATCCACTAATGACTGTCAATGTATCATTCATTGTAATACATTGTATATCTCTATCTCTCTTATAACCCTTTAGGAATTGTTCAAGCCTCATGAAAGAAAAATCTCAGATCTCAGGAATTAGCTGATTTCTCATCTAACTTCAGGTTATAAACATTGGTAGGGATCAATAAGGGATATGTTATCATGAATTTACAATCTAAATGTGAATATCTCTCGTTAATGAGTATATGGTGTTTACTTACTTGAAACACACCGAGAAAATCTTACATATAAAGTTTAGTCTTCATCTGATTAGCTTTCTATTACTCTATAAATGAGCAGTTTGATCATTTGAAAATTTCAACATGAGAATTTAAATCAATTGGAATAATAATAATATCCTGTCTATTTAATTAAAACCATTTTCTAAACTTCGAGTAATTAAATCATCTTACTATTATCCGATTAGAATATAACCAAGAATATTATTCAATCTTCTAACCATATTTACTTACCTTTCGTTGCAACGATTACAGTTCTAAAAGTAAAATAATATGATAAGTAAACTGACATAATAGTTTCTTAGAAAACTAATCTCTTCTTTTAACCAATCTTACCATGTAATTAACCTAAATCTTTGACTGGATTGTCAATCCATTTAGATGCATGTTTAATACACTTTCAAGCCTTAAACATGTAACATTTTTATCCAATAATAATAAGAAAAGTTCATTTCTCATTCGTACATATACTCACATGTGTATATGCTTATTACCATTATTATCATTATAACGGTTGTTTTATTTTTTTTCTCTCTTACTACTCACTCATCCTAATGGAATCTAATATGATGAAAATAATGATTAGCTGATAAGCATGAAAATGCTGTGTAATTTGCTAACGAAACGTTATAACGTTAAAAGTTGATAAATATTAGATTTGATGTTGATTAACTTTGAGCTGATTGAGATGAAAAAATTGTACATGTAATATATTTATTACAAAGGATAAGCTGATTAATTGCTATGATATATAAATTGTATGATAGTTTAGATCCATTAATTTAATTTGAATTGTTTACATGTATATCTAATACACTAGTTATCACAATCATTATTTTTACTCCAACAGAAAAGTTCAAGGTAAAGTTGTAATTGTATCAGTGAGAAGTAAAAAAAAAATAAAGTTGAATGTCTGAAGCAATACAATGAATTTGACTTTTACTATTGATAAATTATCAGAATGACAAACATTATCTATCAATTAAGTTGTAAAATTGTTTCATTCATCATCAGAGTTTTGTGTAAGCAACCATTTATCAAACATTCTGGTCATTACTTTATTATTATGATATTGGTCTCATGTTTATCATCATGGTGTTAATATAAATCTATCCATGGTCAGAGTTTATGACAATTATTGACATGAGAAAAGATACTTTTTTTTCATCATATTTCAAGTTCATTGAGTTTTCTTACACAAGGGGCTGGGAGTTGTTATCGTTATTATTATTGTTATTAATAATAAAATCGAGACAATCGCGTGACTATTATACCATTTTCAATTTTGTCTCTTCTTCTCTATCATTATTATCATCACTATCAACAACATGGTAATTATACCAATGAGGAAATTGTCATGTTAGACCCTTTGAGAATTCATTAAATGATATCATGTTGAGATTGTTGTTCATTAGAAGGTATAAACTTTTCTTCTTGTGTATTTCTTTCAGTTAATCAACAGAAATGATAATATTGAAAAGATACTTAATTACCCATGATAATTGGTCAACAATTATTATATTATCATAAAGGGACACACTTGAAATTTATCTTTGGTCAGTTGATCGTTTATATTAATAATATTACAATAATAACCTTGACCCTTTATTGTTTTGTAATACCTGAGTAAACAATTGATATCAAACTTGTACTTTGATTTTTTTTCAATTGGATTAACAATCAACATTTGTTTACCTTTTAATTACTATTGCTCAACAATTAACCTTTAACGTTAAGTTAATTTAAATGTCTATAGTTTGAAAAGTTTATTGGCCTTTGATGATTACACAATTAGCTAAACAATTGATGGAGACAATCAATTTGATTGTATTAATTTAATCAGCTGATTTGTGTGTCAACAAGTTAAATCCTTTCGTAAACTTATTGATTTAATTTGATTATTCTGATTATTATCATTATTGTTAACCAATTTCAACTAGAAGATTGAGTTAATGATCAATTCATGATGATATCAGAATCAATCTGATTAATAGTTAATTTGTAAAGTTAAACACATGACAATATATAATAGTTTATCATACTTATTACATGATCAAACAACTTTACTTGAATCGAGAATTTTTTTCCTCTCAATCATGAAAAAAAAAGTTCATTGATATGAACTTTCATCAGGCTCATTTTTGCTTATTCTCATCATCATTATTATCTCATTAAATTACAAGAATACAGATTATGCTGAGAAAAAATAAAAGTCATCCATGTTACCATGATGGTGATGAGGATGAAATTATTAGTTTGTATCAATCAAATCATCTAATCAATAAGATACGCTTCAAGTTGATACAACAACAATTACTTAATCTCTCTGATACAAGAAATATAAAAAAAAAGTTCAATCAAAGTTGTTCCAATTAAAATCAAGTTCAACGAACGAATAATGTTAACATGTTGATTAGAAAGAGTTTCATGATTTCATGATGAAAATTCTGATAATTCGTTTTCACACTTTCCAAAACAAACCTCGAAATTAATCTCATTGCTATTATTAATAGAAACTTTTTTCATTTCTCTCAATTATTTTATTTTGGAGAAAAATTTTCTTTCTCACCATGAGAACGAAAATTTAAAATGACTCTGAGAATTTGGAACCTGAAAATAAATATCGAAAGGTACAGAATGAAAACCATAGAATATCAACAACAATAACCACCAAAAGTTCTGACAAATTGTTCTGAAATTCATTTTAATTTAAAGAAAGGAGTTACCTTCAATTCCAAAGATTATCGAAGCTTAATTTTTTTTCTTCTTTTTTTTCAAACAAAAATATACTCACCAAATCATCCAGCACATTTACTCTTGGTTTTATTTTTCAATTCTTACATGAACTCTTTTTTTTGGAATCATTTTCACCTTGGCTTCCTTTACCTTTCACCTCCCGCTTTCTTAGCAATAGTTTCACATCCTCATCTTTAGTGGAAATTTCATCATCTTCCCTGTTGAAATGATGTCGATTCAACATTCCAGCTGAGTTCCAGTTCTTACATTAACAATATTTCAACTTTATCTTCCTCATCATTTCCTCATCCACCTTGGAAAATTTCTTAATAGAAAATGATGCCCTCATTCAATTCTCTTTTTTGCTTTTCTCATTCTTTCTCCTTTCTCTCTTTTCGGGAGAAAAATGAAAAAGAAGAGACAAATTTCTCTAGACATGGAATTTTTTTATTGTCTTTTACCATGATTACTTGTTTAATATCTCACCACGACCATCCTAATGATCATGATGTGGATTATAATTATGCTCATTATGATATTTGTTACTCCCAAAACTCACAATTGTCTGAATTTTTATTCTTGGAAAATATCTTCATACATTTCAATGCGATATTCTAACTTACCTGAAACTCTGAACCCTTGAATCGTTGAGTAGATACACGTCCATAATAATAATCCGTCTCTTTATTTAATTGAATGATATTTTGAAAATGAAAAAAATAGATGAAGAAAGTAAAAAGTTGTGATGACTTTATTCGTGATCTGTTTTTCCTTGTTAATTTTCATCATTCATGTTCAGTTATGAATTGAAAATCAGCATGATAATAGCCTTGAGTCTCTCTGAAAAAGTTTTTCCGCAATTTGAAACAAACAAATTCTGTTAATAACAATCATTGATATCGTGAGGATGATCATTGTCTGGAAGAACTTGATTTCAAATTCAATACGTGTTTTGTTTTGTCTGAATCCTTTTTATCATAATGAATAAAAAGCTAAACATCATGAACTTTTTGCACCATGAATTCAATTCATCATTGCTTGTTTCAATATACATTTTCTGAAAAACAAATTTTTCTCAATATTAACTTGGAAAATAGCAAAAAATGAATTCAAAGTTCAAAAGATCTTCATGAAAGATGTACATCATATGGAAGACAGTCACAATCCCGTCTCTCTCTCTCTCTCTCTCTCTCTCTCTCTCTTAGTGTAAGTTATCTTTTCGAAAATTTCATGGAACTCAAACAAATTATTCGCTGGGCAAAATGTCTCATACTTCCAATGAGTAAATAACATGAGAAGAAAACAAAAGTTGTTTGTAACTTTCATGGTAAACTCTTGTTACTTTCACAAGTCACGATTTATCCGTAAATGAAGATTCTATTCATCTGAATAGAGAGACAATGTTTTTGTTTTTCTTTGATCCTCCTGAAAAGAAACATTTTTCTTACCCTGAAGTGTTTTACATGAATATGAATTCCAAGTTATTGAAAGTATTATTGTTGAGTTGGGTAACGTTGATTGGATTAACCAATTAATGTAAACATAGATTTTCACCTTTTTACTTTATTCGAATCAATTAATTCGACATCGGATGAACACTTTAATTATTTTGTTTCACTTTTCACTGATTGAAAATCAATTGAAATATCTATTTACTTTAATTTCTTATTATTAGGTTTGATTTCAATCTTCACTGATTGAAATCCTCTCGTCTATTACTAATTACAATTTCTTTTCTTAAATAGCTAATTAGGCAAGGTGACTTTGTGAGGAGATAAAGAGAAGAGAAAAACAAGATCATAAAATTAATTAATTAATCTCTTTATCTCCTTGGTATTTTATTACATCTCCGATTGACCATTTTTGAGCAGTGCCTGCGATTAATCAAAGGTAACAAAGGGAATTGTAGTTTGAATAATTTTGATTAGCCGTTAGCATCATTCTTATTTCATCTGCTGATGGTATTCGCTTTCTTTCTTTGGTTAGTTCTAAGTACTTTCGATACAATTTGATCGTGAAACATGAGTCCAGTCCTGGATTATGACCGTTGAGAGGATTATATGAGTCCCTTTTCAACCCCTTTGAATGAGGAAAGAAGAAGTTAACTAGTTTTTCCAATGAAATTTTACCATAGAGTTTCTGGACATTGACCACTTCGATTTTCCATTCTCTAAGATCACCATCGCTTATATTTATCTTTTTTAGTTCTTTATCGTCGGAATCAAATATCAAAACTCTTTTACCACCACAGGCCAGTAAGATATTTGATTTTACCTCTTCTAGCGGCTTTCCATCTTGAATTTGTTGCATCTGGACGCTAGATATGGGGGTGGTCAAATGAGCGACGTTCGTTGTTTTTATATATTCGCAATAGATTACTTGGGCGCCAAGTCCATTGCTGCTGAACCAACCGGCGAGAGTGACGAAAAGTGCTTTACCGTCAACGGCCATACCTTCTGTGTCGATAGCTAAAGTAGGTTTTTCATCTTCTGGTTTCCCGATAGGTTTTAACTTTTCCAATAATTTGGAGTCAAAATTCCCAACGTTTTTCCAGAAAATGGGGTTCTCTCTCACCTTCCGACGTTTTGAAGAAGGTTGATCATCGGTAGAGATGAGGTTAACTCTTGGGATTTCTCACCTTTTCTTAACCAAGGGCAACAAGCTATTTTGTGACCATCCTCAAGGCAAGCAGCGCAAAAAGTGCAATTCCTTGTTTCGTGGGCATATCTGAAGCAGATTGCACAATGTTTTTCTCTTAATTTGGAGACTATCGGGCAAAATTTAAGGAGTTTCTTGGTTTCTTGATAGCCATCATCTAAATCTTTTTTATTTCCAGCGGAAATCGTTACCTTGGCCATTTTTCTGTTTTCTAATTGGGTACATTGAACTGTAATTTTTTTGTTATTCCTAATTGAATTGGAAACAGGAACACCAAACTTGTTGAATATTCCTCGTAGATATTGAGTCAGGACTAATATATTGGTGACAAAGAGGAAAGGAGAATTATCACCGGGCATCTAATAAAGGGGAAATAAAATAGAACTTAAAATTAGAATAATTGGTTAATTGGGGTGTAGTCGGGCTTAATTGGGAAATTTTTATCCTTATTCTTTTTCTTAGTTTTGCTTATGACGACAGGCTCAGTGATCATTGAGTAAACTGTTGGTCTAGGTTGATAGATTATTTTGACGATTTGGAGGATTAACATGACGAGAATAGAAAGGGAGATGAGTCCGAGAAAGAGGTTAAAAGCGTCACGTTTTAGGTACGTGAACCAAGATTCATTGGTTTGACGTTGAGCTTCGATGACTACATTTTTGAGCAATTCTAACTTTTCTGGTTCTAATTTTATTCTCTCATAATCGTAGGGTGATAATTGCCAGTTGATTGTTGTTGACCAGGAAGTCACGTCTTTCTCATGTGTGAATGTTAGGTCGTTAGATGTATACGAGGTTTGACCGATCTGAAATGACATTGAGCGAGATATTTTCAGTACTTGGTTTGGACAAGGTCGGGTGATGTTAAAATGGTGAGATTGGCCATAACAATAGACGAAAAAATCTTCGTTAACGATTTTCGTTTGGGGTTTTTAATTTGAAAGTTGTAAGAGCCAATTTGAACACAATCTGATAATTTCCATAATCCGGCCTCAGGCACTTTGTGACAGAACTTTCCGTATCAAAATTTAGTTTTTCGATGCAAAATCATCTTCGGTTACTTCACACATTTCAGGCGGCTTCGGTGGTGTTTACCGATAAACTTCAGGCCAACATAATTCTGATACAGATTTCAGTGTTGTTTACTTCTTGAATTAAGGTGAATGGATCAACTTTGTATGATGAGATCATCAGCGTAATTATCGACTCTGAATAATAACTCGACGAGGATTGTTTTGTTGATCGTTTTGAAAGTTACTTTGCAATTTTCCATGGAGCTTAAGAACCTTTTCCCACATGGTAACTCTACTTTGAAAAGTTCAATAAGCTTTCCGGTATCTTTCCCATTTTCCATTGCGACTCTGGTTTCTCTCATGATTTCGTTGATTTTGTGTTTGATAAACAACAGTGGCTGATTGGAGAGAGGTGATTGGGATCATTTGCTAACTCATCTAGTCGAGTGTTCGTTGAAAGGATCTGATCTGCAATGTGCTTGAGGTTATTTTGATGGTTATTTAGTACCTCGTAGGTTAGATTTGAGGCTGTTGCTAACAAGTCATAATTTGGTGATTGGAAGATCATCTTAATTGTACCCAATTACAGCTGATCCTATTAGAAGAGTTGAAAATATTCTTTTTTTTCTTCTTTTCTGTGTTATATTTGATCCAAAAGTGAAAGTGTAAGTTGATTTTCAACATAAGATTCACAGTGTTGTCGTGCTAGCTCAAATATCTTCTCTATTATATGGTTTTAAGCCAAAACCATTTTATTTCCTCTCCACACCTCGGTGCTTCCTTTATGAGTCTTTTGCAGGCAAATTTGTTGACCAGTCCCTGATTATCGATCTCACACTTATCTGCGTCAATACTCAAGCTTCCATGTATGGGTGATTTAATTTGTAAGCATGGATTCTGTATGATTATCGTGTAATTTACATTTTTACGTCCATTTATTATCTTATGCTTCGTTGCTCTCCAGATCACGTCAGCACCATATTCAGTCCCGGAAACGAAGCTTATCAGAAAGAGAATGATTAGTATCATCATCTGTTTGTTGAGATGAGAGGGTGATAGTGATCGAGACCTGCGATCTCTTGAATTAAACTTTGATAATTGAGAGGCATGGGCTCGAATTTCGTGATCATCATTCTTGATGATGTAAGTTGTTTCTCCTATTTTATCAATTATGGAAAACGGTCCCTCTTTTCTGGTGTCTAATTTGTCGGTTCGAATGTTTTTCTTGTAGAGGACCTTTTCACCGATTTCGAAATTCACAATCTTGGATTTTGAATCATGATAAGCTGTTTGTTTTTCTTTAGCTTCGAGAGAGAAGATTTTCGATTGATCTCTGATAGTTTTCCATTCGTTGATGATGAATTTAGTGTAATCATCAATGTTGGTTTGGTCACTGGTGGGTGAGAGGTTGATGTCGACGGGGAAATTAGCTTCTCGACCATATATGAGATAAAATGGGGAAGCTCTTGTGCTGCTGTTCGCTGCTGTATTGTGAAGAAGGTAATTAGGGGTAGCATTTGAGTCCATTTCGATTTATTTTCTTGACAATAATGAATTAACATTTGGCAAAGGGTTCGGTTGACACGCTCGGTTAATCCATTGGTTTGAGGGTGATAGGCGGTTGAAAATTGCCAGCGGGAAGTCATAAATTCACTGAGTTTCTGAATTATTGATGAAGTGAAATTGGTACCTTGATCAGATAGGATGGAGGCGGGGCAACCGTGGCGAGCAACGATGTTTTCGATCAGGAATTTTGCCGTTACCGAGGCGGTCTTGTGAGTGAGCGCCTTGGTCTCCACCCACCGAGTAAAGTAATCAGTGGCCACAATGATGTATTTTTTTCCTGATGAAAATGGTAGTGGACCTACTATGTCGATTCCGAGTTTCTCAAAAGGCCTGCCAACATGAATCGATTTCATTGGTGCATCGACTTTTGTTTGTTTATTAAATTGACAATCGCGACAATTTTTGATGTAATTTGTTATCACCTGGTGCATTTTTGGCCAATAATATCGTTGACGAACACGATTGTAAGTCTGATAGACTCCACAATGACCTCCGATTGGATCATCATGATAAGATTTCAAAAGCTCATCAATTAGAGTCTCGGGGACCACTTGGACCCATCGGCTACCATATTCGGTAATAATTTTTCTCTCTAGTAATCCGTTTCTAATACGATGGTTATTAACAAGTTTAGTTTTTGTTAATTTATCCAGGGAGTCCAAATTTGATAATTGATTCATTTTTAATTGAATGAAAGGATCACTATGTTGTTCAGCAATTAGTTTACTCGTTTCTTTAGAGTCCTCTTGAATTAATAAGGTGAAGATCTCATCACCTTGTTCAAATTGTTCATCTTTATCGTTAAATTCAGGATCATGAGTCGGGTAACGGCTCAGGCAATCAGCATCAGCGTGAGTTTTTCCAGACTTGTAAATGATAGTGAAATCAAACGATTGTAAGGTTATGGAGTAACGCATAAGGCGAGGAGGAAGTTTAGCCTTTGACCTTAAAAAGCACAAGGCACAATGATCAGTGATTATTTCGAATTTAGCGCCCTCGAGGTAGGGACGGAATTTTTCAACAGCGTAGATGATGGCGAGACATTCTTTATCGGAGATCGGGTAATTGACTTCGGCTCCTTGTAATTGTCGACTGGCATAAGCAATCGGCTTCCATTTATTATCATGGCGTTGGAGGAGAATAGCACCTAATCCAAAATCGGAAGCATCGGTCCTTAATTGAATTGGTCGACTTGGATCGAAGTGTTCTAGGACGTGAGTGGAGCAAAGTAACTTTTTTAGTTGTTCGAATGACTCATGTTCGTCTGAGCCCCAAATGAAAGGAGCTTCCTTTCGGGTTAGTTGAGTGAGAGGGCGAGCGATCTTAGCGAAATCGCGAATGAATTTTCGATAATATGAGCAGAGTGCGACAAAAGCTCGAACATCTCGAAGTGTTAGCGGAATGGGATAATCACGGATTGTCCTTATCTTCTCAGGATCTGGTTCTTGTCCATCTTCACTGATGACATAGCCAAGGTAAAGAATTTTCTTTTTGAAGAAGGTACACTTCTCGGGTTTGAGGGTCAAACCGGCGGTCCTCAATCTGTTGAAGACTGATCGTAATCGATTGAAATGCTCATTCATCGTTCGACTGAATATGATGATATCGTCGATGTAAACTAGACAAGAATTGTATTTGAGGCCAGCCAAGCAAACATCCATTAATCGCTGGAAAGTTGCGGGGGCGTTACAGAGGCCAAAGGGCATCACTTTGTACTCATACATTCCAAATGTTGTTACAAAGGCACTTTTAATTCGATCTACTGGGTTTAATTCGACTTGATGGTAGCCACTTCGAAGATCAAGTAGGCTAAAATACTTTGCACCTTGGAGACAATCGAGTGAGGTGTTGATATCCGGAATCGGATATCGATCTTTCTTGGTGATCGCATTCAATTTACGATAATCAACACAAAGTCTCCAATCTTTGGTTTTCTTGCTAACTAGGACAACAGGGGATGACCAGGGAGAGGAAGACTCAACGATAATATCGTCTAGGAGCATCTCATCTATTAGGGCTTTAGTTATTTCCCTTTTTGAAGCACCTTGCGTGTAAGGAGCGCAAGCAATTGGAGGATGATTATCGGTATCGATGGAGTGGGTGAATAGGCTTGAACGGCCAATCTCACGTTGGTTCGTAGCGAAAACGTCTCGAAATTCGTTGCAAAGGTCGTACAATTTATCTTTATCACTATCACTGACTTCACTGTCAATATCGATGGTGATGGAACGGTCGATGTTGTCGATATCGATAGTAGATGATTCACTTTCACTTGCTTCAATTGTTTCAATTGATTCAGTTGATTCACTTGTGTTAGTTACTTCAGTATCAATTTGTTTGATTGGTTGACTGTTAATGTGTACCCTACCGGCTGAACAATCAATCACTATATTAGCCTTTGACATAACATCTTGACCGATTAAGACACTAAATTGTTTGGGTAATCGATCGATTACTTGGACTGTAGTTACTATCAATAGGGCTGAATTATTGTCACTGATCTTGATTGTAATATCGACTTGACCTAAGATTTGAATTGGCTTATCATTGGCCGCTAGAGAGTTGGACCTTTATGGTTCTAAATTCAGTTCAATTGCTCAACTAATTGTTTCGTAATCAGGGTCATGTCAGGCCGGTGTCGAACATGGCTTCAACTCTATGATTATCAACTTTAATCTGTTGATGGATTAGCTTTTGAAAATCGAGCAAATGGCTGAGACCTGAGGCTCTTCCTCTTCACTAGTGTAATCATCATCTTCTGCATCATAATCAACTTTAGTGATGGTTCTAATTTGAGGACCTTGATTTGTTTGCTCTTGCTGGTTAGAGGATTCTCTCTTTGCCTGTTCTCATTTCTCTCTCAGTTTCGATCATTACTAGAACGATTTTGATAATTTCTATTGTCTCTCCGTTTACTACGATTGTAGGGTTGTTGATTGATCTGGGCTGGTGAAGCTTGTTGATTGACTTGTGGTTGATTAGGCTGAATCGATTGATCTTGTGATTGCATAGCATTAGATTGCAATGGTAAGTTCTGTTGGTTTGACTGAGCTGGTTGAATCAGTGGACTGCTAATTGGCTGAAAGTTATTGGCTTGAATTGCTGCCATTCGGTGGCGACAATTTTCTTCGGTGTGGCCGCGATGACCGCAAAAGTTGCAAGTGACTCGATTCTGATTGAAGGCTTTAGCAGTAAATGTATTTAACTTTTCTTCTAATTGATCAAATTTTGATTGTAATTGATTCAAAGTGTTCAACAATTTGCTTTCAATTGCATTTGATGAATTAGACTCGAGGCTAAAATTATGATTTGGCTTGACCTCACCATTAACTAAGGCCTTGTCAGCTAATTTGGCTGCCTCGATTAATTCACTCAGTGTCTTCGGGTTTTGTAAAGTTGTGACAAATTTAATCTGAGGTAAGAATCGTTCAGAGATGAAACTAATCATTAGGCTCTCAGGCATCTGACTGTTCATTCGAGAGCAAAGCTCTTGAATTTCATAGATGAAGCTAGTTGTTGGTTGGCCTGGTTTCTGTTTGCTATTATGAAGCTGTTGAGAGAGGTGAGTACGATAATCTGCTGGACAGAGTCCAGTTATCATGCATTCTCTAAGCTGTTCGTAAGTCGTTGGCTTATTGGCTGGTCCAAATGAACTAACGGTCAAGTTGTACCAACGACGAGCTGAGCCTTGAAGGTAGAATGGAATTATTTTAAACATTTCGGCTGCATTTAAACCTAATGCTTGAGAGGCAAATTCAAATTGGACCAACCAATCAACTACATCTTCATTATCTCCCCTGAAAGGTTCAATAGTTATATGGTTCTTTAAAAGGTTAGAAAGATTAATGTTCATGACTGAAGGGGCTGGTTGATTAAATTCTTGATTAGGTGTTGATGATAATGACGGTGCAGTAGGAGGTACTGACATTTCGATCTAATGATGTTAGTCAAAGGGTAGTAAAAGTTTATGATTGTTCATATATTTATGATTAGTTTTAATCTAGTTGAAGTAACTAATTGATGAGTAATAACTTTATTTAAATGTTGAAAGGTGTTATCACTTGTTAAAGGTTGATCAAGGTAACATTGACTTAGATGAAGGTGAATGTTTTTAATTGTTGGCTAAATGTTATTGAATGAATCGGATTTGATTTCAATTTAGTTTATATTATTGATCGTTGACTGGTTACGCGAAGGTCGATAGGAGTTCGTTGTTTTATTGAAGGTCAATTTAGAGTATAATCGATGGGTTAACTGGCTCAGTGAATGAGTGATTGATTATAATCTTTACTGATTCTGAATTATTGTTCTTATTTGTGGAGAAGGTGATAGTTTAAGTTAGGTGAGTCTTCACTGACTCTTATTGTTTGAAGAAGATTAGCAAATCTTCACTGATTTGTTTCACCTTTTTCTTTCAATTAGAATCTTCACTGATTCAGATTGAACTTCGAGCTCAGTGTGAATCTTCACTGATTCAGAATTAGCTTAGGGTTCGATTGAATTTTTACTGACTCGGTCGACGCTCAATTGAATCTTCACTGATTCTTATTAAGCTCTGATGGTTATTGAATCTTCACTGACTCAGTGTCACCCCTTTATGTTCAGTTCGAATCTATTTAAGTCGGAGTTCAATGCTAATTCGGGCCTGATTGATTATAATTCGTTGGAGTTCACTCGAGTCTTCACTGACTCAGTTGAAACAAGGCAACATTAGAACCTTCACTGGTTCTTATTGAATTTGCACTACTAAGGTTGTGTTTTTCCCTTTCGGGTTTTGTTCAACTAAAGTTCGTACTTGATAAAGGTTAGATCACAAAAGGTCAGTAGTTTACAGAACACTTAGAGGTTATTTAACTTAAGGTTGATGTAAGGGTAACAAGGTGTTTCAGTTCATTAGATCAATTTTCTTTGCGAAGTTCAGTGAAATGGGAGTTGATATTTAGATTCAGTTTATTGAATTTCTCATGAATCTTCACTGATTCAATCGAAAGGTATTGAGTTATAACCTTCACTGGTTCTAATTTCAAATTTAAACTGATTTAATTTCATTGGGAAACAAGATTAAAATATCTTCACTGATTTGTTTTGCATGGAATAGCTATTTGGAGTTTTAATAATTTTAATAAGCTTTTACCTTTTTATCCATCTCCATCAATTCCTCGTCTTTATTAATCGTTTGACAAACGTTGACGTTGTTTGGTTCGGTGGTAAGGTTTTGGTCAGCTTGACGTACCTGTTCGATTTACAATATTTGTTTTTGATAAATAGAGAGGGAAGAATTTGAAAATAACAATTTATTTGCTTTACAAATGAAAAGAAGGGAAAGAGTTGATTAAGCACAGTTTTAAGTTTTAATTTTTGAAGAGAAATAGTACCAATATAAGCCCTCACACGGGCCACCAATTGTTGAGTTGGGTAACGTTGATTGGATTAACCAATTAATGTAAACATAGATTTTCACCTTTTTACTTTATTCGAATCAATTAATTCGACATCGGATGAACACTTTAATTATTTTGTTTCACTTTTCACTGATTGAAAATCAATTGAAATATCTATTTACTTTAATTTCTTATTATTAGGTTTGATTTCAATCTTCACTGATTGAAATCCTCTCGTCTACATACTATATTTCTTTTCTTAAATAGCTAATTAGGCAAGGTGACTTTGTGAGGAGATAAAGAGAAGAGAAAAACAAGATCATAAAATTAATTAATTAATCTCTTTATCTCCTTGGTATTTTATTACATTATCATTTATATTTCTATTGAAAATGGAAATTTATTAAATATTCTGGATACGATTAACAAGGATCAATGATGATGATACAAAATGGAATAAAAATTTTGATTCTTTTTATCATTTTCTATTTCCAAATTGATTTATCAATGATAATGATAAACTCCTGTTCTCCCTTTTCAAAGTTATCACCATACATTTCATGGTGAATTCCCAAAATGAATTCAAAATTGATTCAGAACTTTTCTCTTCCTCGTTTTATTTAAATGTCGAAAACATTTTCCGTTGAAATTAAATTTTGTGATGTAAATAAAAACAAAAAAAACTGATTTAATATCAATCAATTGACTGGGATGTCAATGGAAAGGATTGATTTTGATAATTATCATCTCCATGAAAGTGATAACAATGATCCATGGTAATTCATGATAGTTTTTACTATTACTCATGATAATATGAATTTTGTTGCTCGATACAAAGTGGATTTAAACTTTTGTCTCGACAATCAATCAAGCACTTAAATTTGAAGAGTTTTAAATCAATTGTTGATTTTTAGTCTATTCTCATGTCTCATCAGTTTTTAAATCACAATTTGATTTAATTTTGTTTGTTGTTGTTACATTTACGTTGACAGTTTCATCTTGATTATCATTACTCCTGAAATTATTGCTCCCAACAATTGATAGAATCAGGTAGGAAATTGTCAATGATTATGATACTATTATTATTATGGTAGAAAAGACAAATAAAAAAGATTCGGAAATTAAGTTGATGAAAATACTGTTGTGATATTCAGTCAACCACATGGAAATGTTGATCATTTGCTCTGGTCATCCTATTCTCTCACAATAAGAGAGAGAGAGAGAGAGAGAGAGAGAGACTTTCAGATAAGATAAAAGAGGTGATGAAAATGATGATGGTTCATGAGGTGTTCATGACATGAATTTTGATTACATTGAATTTCACTGGGAAACAAGGGTCAGGTTTTACTTTCTTCTTGTGATGAGGATGAAAAAAGAAACAGAAGAGGATGATGATGATAGAAGATTAATTTATTATTTCTCTTATATTATAATAATACAAGAGAGAAGATGAAAATGGTTAGAATAAAAAAAGTGTAAAAAGGAAAACAAGTGAAAATAAGTGTTATAATCGGACATTGATGAGAGAATAGGCTTCATGATGATGGTCAGTTCATGTCTTTTGGAGGGTCAATTTCATTTGGAGATATCTTTCTCTTTTTTTCTTACAGGTTTATCCAACCAGAGACAGAGTGTAAAGTGAGACTACTGAGCAAAATGTTACTGACCATTTGTGACCAAAATTACAACAACAATAACAATCAGAGAATCCAGCCAACATTCAGAGGGATGAAGTAATAATAATAATATAATAATAATTTCCTCATTCAACCAGAAAACGATGATGATTGGAATGAAAGAGAAGATGAGAGTGAATAAGAGATATGAAGAAGAAAAAAAAATGAAGACAATTGAATATCAAGTTTTTCCTCGTGTACATTAATCCTCATTCATTTCAAATCTGATTAGTATCTCGAGTTAAGGTCAAGTTTCAAGTTGATTTTTGTTTCATCATCACAACTTAATTTATATCTACACAATGATAATCATCAGCTGATGTTAATAAATTGTGATAATCTTTTCCTAATAGTCGAAACTGAACGATTCCAAATGTAGAGCCAATGGTCAAGATAGTTTTCTCTCTTCTTTTATATTTACACGATTGAAAATTGATGATAAACCTGATTGGACAAAATGAGCTTCATTTGCTGTAGTAATAAATGGAGAGATGCTTAAAAAATATCTACACAACAGTGAAGATAAATGATAGAGAATAGAAAATGCTGACCAAGTTGATGAAATTGTTTTTTTTTCATCCTCATCATCACAAGTTTACTTTCTCTCTATTATTTTTTCTCATCATCTCTTTCTCTCCATTTTTAATCATCTTCATTTGTTTTATGGACACAATAGTTAGCCTTATATCGTAACTGTGAGTCTCATTGATTGAACTAATAACAAGAAAAATATATATCTAAGTTGAAGACAAAATCACCAAGAGAATTGTATTCTAAGACAAAGAAAAGACTCAAATGATAATAAGGTGAAGGTTTGATGATGAGTATGATGAGAATGATGCTGATGATGATTTACAGTATTTTCTTCAGCTACTTTTTTCATATATGTTCCATTTATATCTACAATTCTGTAACCATATATACAAACAGAATGCATTGGAATAACATTGAAAGACAGAGATGAGAGAAGCAAAAAAATAGGAAGATAATGAAATGATGATAAAAGAAGAGAGAAAAATAAAGCAATCTAACAACCGTCAGAATCAAAGATAAGGTAAAAATTGTGTATCTGCAAATCATCATCTTCCTTCATCATCATCATCATCATTGAGAAAAAAAGCAGAAGGATAAATAGTCTTCATCTCTCTCTATTTCTCTTTATATGTAATATAAATATCTCGATCCTAGTCATTCCTCCTCCTCTTATTACCTAAAAGATACACAGAGAATTGGGTGATGAGGCAAAATATCAAAGATGAAGATAGACAAGGGAGGTTTTCAACAATATTATCATTATCATTATACTTGCAATCGTTTTGAAGTATCAATCATTACCTTGAAGCCTCCCAGCATCCAAATATCATATATGGAAGATAGACTCTGAATGCCAATAATATCATGTAACATGAGTTTTAAATAACAGTTATTCATTTTCCCACTCTGAATATTATTCTGATAGTTGTGTTATATACTAAATACAAGAAATAACAGTTATCATGATAATTTTTTTCTGTGATTCTTTGCTTTCGCACTCATTATTAAAGTTAATTAATGTTTCAATTGTAATAATATTAATAGTAGCAGAGAATTGAGATTAGGCGGAGAGAAAATATCATCAATTCTATTATTATGAATTAGTTTATTAACTTTGAATCTTCTAATGTAATGATTATTTTTTTTCTCCATCTCTCTCTCTCTCTCTCTCTCTCATTCTATTCATTGTTCCGTATGAGAATTTCCGTCGCAAAGTTCATTGAGATTCATTAAGCTATCAGACAATTCCTTTCATGATTATAACATCTAAATTGTGCTTTGTTTCCTCATCTTTTTATTTTATTTGTTTTTATTTTCTTTATTATTTATCCATCAGAATGACCATCATCTTCATCTAACATTAAGATACGTTTTTTTTCAATAACATGAATAGTTACATTGTCTACGATGGTGAAAGGTTCATCAGATAAAAACAATCGAGACAGACAAGGTTATCTGTATTCACTTTGAATGTTATTTCATGATAATGAAAATGTCTCACTCTCTCAAGAAACCCCTCAAGAATATCATCATCTTGAATCATTCCTAGAGAGTGGAGAATGCAAAAAAAAAACAATCTGACTCAGTAACTTTC
This sequence comes from Panonychus citri, assembly GCF_014898815.1. Lineage (NCBI taxonomy): Eukaryota > Metazoa > Arthropoda > Arachnida > Trombidiformes > Tetranychidae > Panonychus > Panonychus citri. The sequence continues at coordinate 1,184,068 of NW_026515516.1, read as the reverse complement.
ATGATAAATGCTCACATAGGGAGACAGTGTAACAATCATAAATGTAACGTAAAAGTTTAGTATGATGAATGAATGAATGATATTGAAATAAAAACAACAAAGTCCAGTGAACTTGATGATGATTAAGATGATGATGAGAGGGGAATAAAACTCATGCAAGGGAAATAAGTAAGCGAAAACTTATTCAGATGATGAAGAAAAAAAAGAATAGAACTAATAGAAGAAGAAAAAAAAAATGATTCCAATCAAAGAAACGCCATGAGTGACAAGGTATTCCATTGATCTAATACTTTTCCTTGCCATGTTATCACTTACGATTTTTTCACTACATTTTTTATAGCACTTTTTTATATTCCAGTTCCAACACTTAAATATATAAACACTTCACGATGGAATCTGAATGCAATGTTTTCTTCACTTTCATGACGATTCCGTATTTTCTGGTTGTAATGTTGATTATTTTCCATGTTATCATTTAACATATTACATGAGTTTCATGAGAGATTTTCTCTATCAAAGATTATCAAATTGCATAATAAGTTGAATAGAGTTTATCATCTTCAGGGTGAGGTGCATGTTCAGAGATGATCATGTTTTTGATAAAATCTTTCCCTTATCGTAGTTATGATATCATCGTTTGTCCAGTCGAGCTTGTAACAAGTTATATATATAAAAAGATATAAAGATGATAACTTTCAGAATAAGTGACCTGGGAATCAATTCAATTCCCATTGATGAAGAAGACGAAACTTTTTTTTCTTCGAATTCTATTGATGAGTTGATACATAACCTTGCTGATATTTTCGTTGTACTATTGTACTTGTGATGTGTATTGTGTTTTCTTGGTTTTCTACTGGACCGATAATATTAATAATGTTGATGATGAAGATGAAAGAGATGAATTGAAAATCTCATGATGACCAGAAGTTGTCAGTTAGTTTTGGAGTTTTTTTTTCGTCTTCTTCTTTTTCTCACTTTTCAATCCATGATGAATCTTTCATGAAATGTTATTCCAATTCTTGGAATAACTAAAGATATTGAATTTTATTATTTTTCTGTCTCTGTTTTTCTTTTATCTCTATTCCATACATGATTTATATTGATTATCGTCTCAGATTCTAATCAATGATTCGATGAAAAGTAATAAACCTTTTCCATCATTCTATCAACATTTACATATTGTCTACTTCTTATTTTTCCTACTCTCTCATCTTTCAGAACTTTATTCAATTCTTTCCAATCATCTTTCATCCTTTCGGCTGAACTTGGTTGGAATTTTCTCTTCTTCTTTTCTACTTTGAGAAAAAACCTAAAAGATTATCAAAATTTTCATCCAATTCATTGTCATTCTCAGTTCATCCTTTTCTCCTTTCACCATAATAACTAATCATGTGATTAATGAACTCAAAGGAAGATTGAAGTTTATTGAGCAATTACTTGATTTCCACATTAACCTTCACTATGAAATAGATAATCATCCAAATTGAGAATTGGAAAATTGAAAATAATGAACATGATTAAACCCAAATGCCCAATAGATTGAATAATTTTCATGATGATTATTTTTAGAGTTAAATAAACTTGGAAACCAAGTTGTTCAGAATTAAAAATAGATTCAAACAAAATGATGACATTAAATTATCATTAATATCATCAAATTACCAAATTCACTTTATCGTATCAACATTTTCTTTGGAAGATTTTCTTTCTCATAATATCTTAATGACTATTTCTATTCTGTAATATTAACAAAAATTCAAAAACATTCGCATTGTTATTGTTTGAACTCTTTTGTACTTCGAGAGATTTCATTTGGAACATTGTGTCTCAATCTAAACATTCATTTATCACCTCAAATATTATTCTTATATCAGCATTATTATTATTACAATTCCAATCGAATGTTGTTTTATTAAGTTCTCTTAATATTCTTACTCATGAATATCATGGGGAAATATGGAGATACTCATACATGTATTTATATATACACGATAAACCTAATAGACTACATGTAATAGTCTCGTGTGTGAATTGAACATTTTTTTAGGCGGAAAAATTTCATCACCGAGAAATGGTCATAATCTTTATGGTGATTATATAGACATTATTTTCAGACCATTTGAAATGAGAGTGAATATCCTGAATTGAAAAATAAGCTTCGATAAAGTTTCCTTCATTTCCTTTTCCTTTTTCATCTGTTTACTTTTGCCCATTGGTGAAAAATATTAATACCATTACATTTAGAAGACAATGATCTCTGAAAATACTGACCATACAGTTGAATGGACAATAAAGTAAATGGATTAGGTTTAATATTCAATGGAAATGGTGATAATTTTCTGGATTAACATTGAATATTAACCATTAATTGATGATAATTTATTGTTATTACCAATTTGTGATTCTTATTATTATTAAAATTGTTCACAGTTAAATGATTTATTGATTTTACTTTTTTTTCTTTCCTCTTTCTCTTTCATTATCTTCATCAAAATGAATCCAATTCTCAGTTCATCTTCCATGATGATGATGGAGATAAAAAAATCAATATAATGAATCGTAGTATTGATAAACATCATGAAAGCATTTTTTTTTGTTTTCCATGAGGATGTTAGGATAGAGCGAGAAGAGAAAAAAAATCTCACTATTGTTTCTTATTATTATTACCATTAAGCTGAATAGATTATAATCTAAATATACAAAAGTGTCTTAAATTATCATGCATAATGAATGAGTTCTGATCGTCAGGAATACTCAGTAGAATTTAATACTCAGCAGGAGGAGCAGAATGAAGAAGGAGATGATGATGATGATGATGATGATAAAAGTGGAAGGAAGGAAACGAGTAAAGGGTATTTGATTGTTTGTGTTACTATTTTTGGGTTAACTCAGCATTTCCCTGGGAGTTATTGTTTTTTTTTTCTTCTTCCTTTTCTTATGGTGGACACTGTACTTGTTTCACTGATCAGCATTAATATCTAGCATTATATTACAAGTGTTACTTGACCCAAAACTGACCAACATCAACATTATTATTATCATCATCGTCATCATGTTGACCAAAATATTATTCACTTCTGGATTTTGATTGGACTTTTATTATTCTTATTGATCTGGTCTATTGAAAATAATAATTATCAACAATTAAAAATGATATAATTTAATATATATTCCGGTTTTGAATAATAATAATAATAAAGGTTTATTGATTGCTAGTAATTAGTAGTAAATATTTATTGCTAAAAGTATAAAGTTGTAAATATAATGTTACATTTAATTGTGGATTTCCGTTAACTAAGCTTATATGTATAGCTAATTATTCATGAGGTTTCATGATGACGGTGATATGAGATTAAACCATTGAATACTTGGAGGTGTTTAACTGAAAACTTTCATGACAATTACTGTCCATCATGTCACATGGAAAGGGTCAGTTATTTTCACAAGGCAACATTGTTTCATCATATAAACATGTCATAAATACTGTGACATTGTTAATTGTTGATAATTTGTCATGTGAAAAAAGTTGATCATTTATATATAAATGGCAATATGGATAATATATAAATTAGCTATTCATATTTTATCAATTGACAGGTAACCTCCTTCCGGTTTCATGATTATATCATCATCATCATTATGAACATTATTATGATTCATATTTTCCCTTCGTCTGTTACCATTTAATATCGTGTATTTAAAGATGATGATGACAGATAACATTGTGAATTTGAATCATACTGATAATTTCAAGGATAACTGTTGTCATTATGATGATGATAATAATAATGGTGATGATGATGATGATGATGACGATGAGATTTTCACTATGTCTCACTTACTATGCTCTTCCCATGCTCAGATTTGTAATATGTTTGCATTGATACATCTCATCCTGTCTATGATTATGGTAAACATGAGAAATTCAGTTATTCAGACAGAACTTTTTCTCATCTCTCTCTCTTTTTTTAACATTTTCTTGCTTGAACTAATTTCTATTAAACTGTTTCCATAGGTGACACAATATAAATGTAATATAACAATAAAATGTTTGAATAACACAAAAGAAACACTATTTTGGTTGAAAGATATTTTTCTCCTTCTCAAAACTAAAGAGGGAAAAAGAGGAAAAGAATAACAAAAAAAAGTTGGAATCATATTGATGGAAAAGAAAATGTTATTTCGATAATAACGGATGACATAGAAATCTCTCTTTCTTTTCTTTCTTTCTTTGCTACGACTTTGATCAGATTTCAGAAGTTTCAAGTTCCGATGAGAGATTGACATGATTTCTCAATATATAACAAGTTGCATTTCATTTATCAATTTCATCTCAATATTTTTCTTTACTTCCACAAACTACTCACTCATCTCACTTTCTGATTTTAATTCAAAAAACAAACAGAAAAAAATGTCATATGTAAACACTGGGTAGACAATTTTTTTGAACAGAACTACTCAGTCATGAGAATTAACTAGGAATAAGGAGTCACCATGATAATAAGGATTATCTTTAACATGATAAGTTTTAGAATAGACAAAAAAAGGAAAAAATTTCGTCTCCAACTTTTTGTTTTCTTTTCGTTGACACAGTCAAACGTTAACTAATAGAAATAAATTATCATCGACTAATATATTGTCTCCTATTCTTATTGTAAATATATAACAGGTTCACCTGGAATCCAAATTAAGACCATCAATCAATTTGATGATGTTACAGGTAAGAGATTAAGGATAGAAAACTTTTAACTAACGTTGACCTTTTTTTCCCATCATGATGACCAAAGAGTATCTCATTCTTTTATTCAATCTGTCAGAACTTTCTGATTCAGCTTTTTGCATGGAGATTAGAGTCTTTTATCTATCTCTTAATTTTCTTTGGATGAAATTTCCTTTTTATCGTCAGCATTTTACTCAATTCTTGAATCAAATCAACGAATCAATGAATTCAATTGCCTAGCAAAACGAACGAGAGACACATGATAACATTAACTTAAGCTTAAGAAAAGTTCTGTAACTATGATTATCAATCTAAAGATTATTAATCATCTCTAACACATTTCCATGGTCTTTACAATGAGAAAAGTTAACAATCAAAGTTTCCATGCTCATGGTAACACGATTACAGTTATATAACGGTGATGAATATGTATCACCCATTATCATGATGGAAATTTAACCGATAAAAATAATAATAGTACATGGATAAGATTAATGATAACAGAAAAATGAAAATCAGAAAATCACTCAAGAAATTGTTATTGTTTCTTTCGTGTTCAATTTCATCAGCTGATTTCTGTTTTAATTGTTCCTTCTTATTGTATTAGTAATTCCAGTTCCAGGGAATAATTTGATTCCTTGTGGATAAAGTTTTAGATTCAATCAAATTAGTAGTTGGTAAATGTTATGAATAATTTTTTTTTCTTTCTCTCTCCGGAAATTGGAGGTTATAATCATTAGAACTCCATTGAATTAGTGTAATTTATTTATTCTTTTCATGTTTCTTTCTTTATTTTCCTTTTACAGTGCTTAATCAATTCTCAACATCGTCTGGGTCAAGAGTTGACCTTCCATGTGACCTTACAATTCCTTCAGCTGAAGATTCGATAACTTTAATACTTTGGTATAAAAATGATCGTAAAAGTCCACCAATATACAGTGTGGATGCCAGAAATTCACCAGTGGAAAAAGCTTCACATTTTACCTCAGATGAGTTTAAAAATAGAGCAAAATTTAACCTCTCCGTCCGTCCTGGTTTACTGTCCATTGATCCAGTTAAACAAGATGATACTGGACTGTATTTATGCCGAGTTGACTTTAAATGGGCTCGAACTATTAACACACTAAACAATTTAACGATAATCGGTGAGTATCAAAAACAAATGATCACTTTTCGCAACTGAAAGTAAAAAAATATCCCTTAAAATAAACTAAACTGAACAAAATTCATTAAGAATTTTTGAAAACTCATTTCAATAGTAAATCATTTCAATCTAATTGGTGAAAGTGTTCACATTTAATGAAAAAAAATTCAAGAATTACATCCAACCCTCATGAGCATTCATATATAAACGATATCTAATTTCAAGAACCATCATGAAACTGAATAGATTCAGAACAATTCTTGAACTTTTTTTCCAAACATTAACCTGATGACTTTTTACTTAAGTTAATCATGATAATTTAACACAATTTGATTATAAAAAAAAAGTGATTACGTTTACGTGATAACATTATCTTTTTATAATCAATTTCAATTGAAAAGTTGAAACTTTTTGTCATTTACTGAACTTGTCCTAATATCACCTGAAAATGAGCCAAGGGTCAAATTTGATTATTATGTTGATGTTTCTCTGTTGATGGTTTAATTAATTATCCATCAGTATTTTTCATTAAAACTGAAATTGTTCAACTTTTACAATCAATCAGTTTATATGAATGAAAAATGAACAAGACAAATGGTTATTCATTTACCATTGGGATGAAAACAGGGTAAGAAAAAAGTATCTGAGCAAATATTTAAGTTTCCATCATGATTGTGATGATAAAGTTGAAGATGATATTATCATATCTTCAATTGAATTCTAACCATAAATATTAACTTGAAACTTTGTTATGAAAAACGTAAAAACCTCAAGAGACACTTAAAGATTGAACAGTTATCAATACGCTCATGAATATATATTTTCTCATATAACTCAATATTTTCCACCGACAGAACTAGATGAAATCATTTTCTTAATTCAAATTTTACCTGTGCGTATCAAAAACTATACGAAACTCATTTTCACGACTATATGAATGAGAACACTTTTTCTTTTATAACTATTATAATATTTTGGATGAATAAGATTTTTGAATGTAAAACAAGGCAGAAAATTGATTCTCTTTTTTAATATATCAGTTTTCATCGATTGTATCATTCTTGCTGAACGATTACCTTGTTTTTCATGAATATAAATCTCAGAACTTTTCACTCACTCTCTCTCTCTCTCTCAAATTTGACCTTTTACCATCTATCATCATGTTGTATTTGTTATTGTCCATGTGATTATCATGATGAACCAAAGGCTCAATCTATAAGATTGAACAGTGAAAAGTTTTTCTATTACTTTTGAGATTTGATTCTTTTGGTTTTCAAGCAAATGTATTTTTCCATGTAAGTCCAAGTAAGATAAATAGAAAGTATCATGTATCATTTGAATCAAATATCCTGAGAATATTTCTAAATGAAGCAATGAGGCTTTGTGATTTTCTCGCTTCATCTCTAATACCAAAGTGTCTTAGAGACAATTTTTCATTGTAAACTCGATTGAAGAAAACACATCTATCAGCTTTTCCACACTGGAACTATCCCTCAGTCCATCAAAGTTTTTTCGCCCTTCTATCACTAAGGATTATATCCACTCTCTGATTATCTCTATTTGATTGAACTTAACTTTGGTTGAAAACAAAAAGAGGAAAAAACCAACTTATGCTTTTGTTTTGTTTTCTCTTTTCTTTTCCTTCTTCCTTTTCTTATGATGATAATAATAATGATTCTGATTTTTATCGCTGAATCACTGATAGTCTTCAAAGCTGAATCTCCAATTGAAATAGATACAATTTATCTCTCACACTTATACACAGAATTCTAAGCATCAACTCTTCCTTTTCCTCTTCTTCTCTTCTTCCATGATATTGTGTCCAAATAACAACAGAATTCACTCCCCGAGTAGCCCTTTAAAGCTTTTAGATTAATAGTGTCACCCAAAAGTAAGAATGAAGAGAGATTATTTTTCTTTCTTCCAACTTGTAACATTTATTTATAGTCATTCCATTGGATAGTAAAAAGTATTTCATCATTTGCATTCTTTATTCATCTTGTATCATGTTATCTCTCTCACTCTTTTCTTAACTTGTTCATCATCATGTTCAGTCACTTATCTAACAACGATAATGATGATAACATATAACGACAACCTCATCTATCGCTCGTTTCACTTTTACCATTTTCTTCATTTATCTTATATCATCTTTCACTTTATCTTCCTCTTTCATCCATATTCTTGATGATGATGACCTTTTATCCCTCATCTCTCTCTCTCTCTCTCTCTCTCTCTCTCTCTCTCTCTCTCTCTTCACCTTAAATCTTTTAGATCTTTTTTGTTTTGTTTTGTTTTATCTTCTTATTCACCAAGAACAACTATTAGAATCGATTTGTCTTTTCCCTTTTTCTTCCGATATTTTCTATCTTTTCATTTATTCTCTGTTATCTTTTTCGATATCATGACAATAATAATAATGATAGAGTTGTGAATGAATTCTTATAAATCAAAGGCTATGTAAATCTGATTTAATTACCATCATGATTGATTTAATTATTCTCAATCACCATAACTTGATGATGTTTGTATTCAGTTTGTTGCTCACACAGCCAAAGAATAATCAATCAAATATTAGTGTTGAAATCATTATATCATTAAGTTGACAATTATTAGTCATGAATAGTTTCAGCTGATGATCAGAATCAATCTGTAGTCAACCAGAGCCAGAAATTGATAATAATAATAATATAACTCATATCATGGTGATGCTAATGATGATAACAATGAAAAAGCTTGATGGCTCTGTCATCTTGTTGGTTTATAAGCAATATTATTGTGCTTTATGCAAATTTTTTCACCAACAATTGTATCATAATGATAATGATGATCATGTTGATGATCCCATGAATTTTTATCTTACCCTCATCAGCATTAGTCTGAGTATAATATTTATTAATTTTGATTCAAGTTAATTTATCATCTTCTTATAACTATATCATTATAATCCTCATATGAAAAGCAACATTGTTTAATAACAATTTAATCCTTAATTGTTTGTGTGCCTTGATAATTTACTAACCCAAACAGAACAACAACAATTTAATTGTTGCTACTTGTACTTGAAATGTTGACTTGATCTATTAAATTGAATCAAATCAAGAAGATAATTAAGTTTTCGTAAGTGAAAAGATGAAAAAACAATTGCCATGGTATTTTTCATGGTGAATGAAAATAAAGCAAATTGTTTTTAAGGAAAATTAATGGATTAGATTGAAGATCATGATGATTCTGAAAGATAATCATATGATTGTAATCCATTGAACTTACGAAATCTTTGATGATTCTTTTGATTTGATTTCAGGGTAAAAGTAAATATTTCATTGAACTTTCATTCTAATAATGATTAACTCTTAATGACTTTAAGAGTATTAATTGTTGATGCAACGATAATGATGAAATATTATATTTCCTCAATTCTGTGATCAGAATCAACATATATTCAATATATATTCATTCACATTCCATGAGATATTTTTACCGGGTAACTGTTGATCTATTCACCCCAAGGGCAGTGATGATGATGATGATGGTAACAGTTAAATGGATGAACAATCATGAAGTATGATTATGAAGGAGAAAAGCTATTATTATTAGAATAAAATGAGAATGAGAAACTCTTCTGAATCCTTAAGCTGCTCAATAGTATTCACCAAGCTCAGGTAAAGTTCTGAGTTGATTGAGAGAAAAAAAATAGTCCTAAATACCTGAGGATTAATTGTTCCTCCACAACCAGCAATTATTTAATCAAATTGTTTACTTTTATCTGGAACATTGTTGTTGATATAAATTAGGCTCAATATTGTTGCTGAGAGTTTCAGATTTTTTGATTCATGGAGAAGAAGTAAAAAAAAATCTGAAGCTCAACAAATTGAACCATAAGTTTTCATGGAAACAGAAAAGTAATATATTGTTATTCATTTTGTTTCTTATGTTGTTTTACTCATTCAACAGAATTCATTCATTCATATGTATTCATTTTTGAACAGAACTTTTCTTTAAGGAAAAGAGTTGGATAAAACAAAGACTCTCAAACCTGATAGAGTGTAAATTTTCATGACAAAAATGAACAGAAATCAGAAAATTTTCTCATACTCAATATACAAAATATCGAAACAATCGTAATATCATTTATCTGAAGTCTATTAGAGTTGAAAATAATGTTCTCGACCTGATTTATTTCGATACTTTTTTTATTTTCTTCTTTTATCACACTGAATATTTCAGAACTTTTTTTTTCTTCCACCTTAAAGTTTTCTCATATTTATATGTGAATATACACTTTCGAAACGCTAAAAAACTTTTCATATTTTCATTCTTGAAAAAGGTTACTAACACTTGATTCCTTAATAATAACATCCACTGCCATGGAAAATAGTTTACAATGAATTGAACTTGGAACATTTTTGCATTAGAACTTTTTTATTTCTTTTTCGAAGTACTCAAAGTAGTGTTTGTTTACTTTTTTTCTCCTTACGAACCAGATATATAAGTCATTTCTCGAAGTAAACTTCGATTACTGTACATTCCAATTCTTTCTTTTCATACTCGAAGAAAATTTCTATTCTCACTAATTGTTCATGTTGATTAGTAACGAAGATAAACTTTGAGAACTTTTTTTCCTTGAGCCTATTGATGAGCATTAGTTTCGTTGCAATTAAATGTAATGAAATTGTTCAGTCTGATTCCAATTTAGTTTCAACTTGACGATGGAATATTATTCTACTTTTTTTACTTTCCAAGTCTTAGGTACATGTATATGTTTATATTAGAAAAAAATTAATAACAATTCGTTGAGTATCACATTTCTTATCATCATGATTGGAACTGAATACTGATGAAAAACTTGAACATTAGTGGCTTTTGTTTTCTGTCTTACTGACAAGTGTGAGTAATATTTTCCCTGTTAGTGACTCTTTTTATAATGAATATGATTAACAAGTTTGTCGATTCCAATTTGTTTCCATCTGAAGTTAAGTTACGGACAAGACACAATAACGAAAGGAGAAAAAAACAATTAATAAATTTCAGAATGATTAATAACAAGATGAGAAAAGTTCTGAATGATAAAATATAAAGAGAAAAAGAGTGAAAATAAATATAAAAATCATTCAGATAATAATGATGATAAAGTACACGAAGAGATGGAAAGAGTAAGATTGAAGAAGAAACTTTAGACTGGACTTTGGAAATTTGTCAGATAACTTGTGGTATCAAGTATCACCATCATCGGTGGATGATAATGAAGATGAAATTTTCTATGGTCGAATGGCTGAAATAACGGAAGAGAGAGAGAGAGAGAGAGAGAGAGAGAGAGAGAGAGAGAGAGAGAGAGAGGATGAAGAGAGTGATGAGATGGACGATGAACATGAAAGAGAAAGATATACTATTACTATAAAGAAAACAGCGGAAATTATCAAGATTTAGAATGAAAATTCTTTTCTTTTCTTCCAAAGTAGAAATGAATATTTTGTGTATAAAATAAAAGCATTTAGAGAGAAAGAGAGAGAGGAAAAGTTCATGCAAGGGATAAGGATTAGAATTTAAAAGATTGAGATTAACGAATGAAAGATTAAAATGAACAGGGATGATAATGGTGAGAAGGTGAGTAGCGATTAAAAAAATAAATCGAAAGTATTTGAAACTATCAGGTATGCGTTTGTTGTGTCAGTGCGAAAGGAGGAGAAGTGAATCTTAATGGAGGAGGTGTGGTGGTGGTGAGGACATGGTGGAGGTTGGAATTGGTGGTTTGCTCGTTTGCAAAGATTAGAGTTAAAAGCTTTCGGATTCAGAGGCTTGTTCCTTGTACCTGTTTGGCCAGTAAACGCTGTTGTAAAGTTTCAATATAATGTTCAACGGCCAGATAAACGAACTGGTATTGAGCTTCCGTTTGTACAAGTCCTGATCTTTGAGATCGCACCATTTGAATTGTTCTTGGAATATCAATCTCACAATCCAATCCTTGTCTCTTAATTTGATCAATAATCATATCGATAACAATAAAAGTTCCAGTTCTACCGATTCCAGCACTAGAATATTATTTTTTAGAAAAAAAAGTAAATAGAAATAGTATTTATAAATCTCCAAGATAAAAAATGTTGAGAAGAAAAAAAAAGTAAGACATCAAGAGGTTGTTGAGAAAGTAGATGATGAAAAGAAAGAGAGAGGAAAAGATGAAGACATCCAAGCTGAATGTATATACAGGGAGGGATAAAAAATCAATGATTGGACAAATAGTAATAAAAATAGTATTAATACCGATAATAGTAATAATATATCAGGTATCCTTTTTTAGAGACATTCATATATTACCTTATCCCTTTGGAGTTTTATCTTTCAGAATGTTCATCTTATCCTCTTACTCTGTTTCTTTGTGTAGGGAAAAGCCCAGAATATTATCAACCAGAACTTTTGTCTTCCATTCTCACTCACCACTACCTCTTTTTCATCCTGATCATCATCATCATCATCATCATCATTTCTTTGGCTACAGATAATAAAATCTGTAATGGACCATAGAAAAAGATAGTCACTATTTATATACATAAAACTTCATCCAATGACCACAGAACTCGGAATCAATTCTGTGTTTTTCATGGTCTCTCTTGCTCTCTTTCAACCTTGATTTATCCTCCATTTGTTTATGAACTTTTTCCCTGCATGGAGGATTCTGATCCTGGTATATTTTCTTACGGTCATCTATTGATAATCTCTTACGATATGGAGACTCAATAAATTACACTTGGAATTGAATATTATCATTCACGCGTGTAGATTATTCATTTTCATTTAGATTATCAACAGAATCACAATTTTATCAGATAATCTGATTAATCAGCTTTCTCTTAATCACGATAAATATTCTGTCCAGTTGATGGTCAACAAAACTTTCTTCACCCTATCATCATCCTTCCTCAGTCATTATTATTATCACCAAACAAAGTAATTGCCATGATTATCATCAATTGAATTCGTTAATGGACAGAATTTTTTTTTCCTTTTCTCCTTTTTCTATTGACGTTTTCACCATTGATTCCATTTGATTCCTTTTCATGAAGATTTTCAGAAATTTCATCCAGCTTTGAACATTATTCCCTCTGATGATCATTACAATTAATTTACATTGGAATAGATTGATGTTTAATTATTTTCAATTCGTTTTAATACTAATTTCTTTTTCTTTTCTTTTTTTTTCTATCTCCAAACAAAAGTTCATTAATCAGCTTGAAATTTATATTCAATCTATTGATATACTGAAACTTTGGTCAATCAATAGCAATGAACATGAACATTCATGTATTTGAAACTTTCAGGAGGGTTAGAATGAAAAAAAGACCAGAATTTCAATCTCAATGGAAAACAAAATGATTATAATAAAAAAAAGTTCTGATCCGAGATTCAGTTGATTCAAATTCAATGTAAATGTGTTCATGGTTTATATCAGTTTGAGAGACCAGATTTTTTTACCAACCAGAATTTTATCTCATCAATCTGAATATCCAACATGTAAATATCATGAAATGAATTTCCCTTCCCTAAGTTGATAAAAGCAAATGCTGATAACTTTTTCACTGAGAAATTCATGAAACTCTGATTACAAGCGATTAAGTGGATGTATTATCATGATAACCATCTCTCTCTCTCTCCTCTCTCTCCATGAAAGTGGAAAAACTTTCAACTTAAATTGAGAATTTGATTGAAAAGTTTGCTTAATCTTCCATAATTAATATTCATCATTCATATAATCATTTCAATCAACAATTAAGTTCTTGACTTTATTACGAAAAATTAATCGCCAATGATAATTGGATTAAAGGTTATCATTGTTATTAATGATCCGATTAACTAAACTTGTTGACCCAATTAAAAGTTCAATGTAATAATTTTCACATTGTAATTAAACTTTCATTTGAATCATCATTTTCATTAATCAAATTTAAATTATCATGTCAACCTAACTGGACATATGAAATTTAAATGTCCAAGTCATAGATTTGGACCATTGGTAATGTGGTCACTGCGAGAAAAAAAAACATTGGTTAATATATTTGAATTTACCATGGATTTGCTGAGAAACGTGATCTGAATTAACAGATTATTATAAATGATACATAGCATTTATTGACCACAGGCCAGTATATTGAAAAAGATACAAAGTTCATAAAGAGTAGTCAGTGGATCTGAAAAAATGGATTAAATTGTGATGGTGAAAAAATTGGAAAATGAAAGTGGAAACGATTCAATATGCGATTTTGAATTTCTATTCTAAGAACTGTGGATAAGGAAGTTGTTGTTGTCTACTCTTATATATTCATATTTACTATGGAAATGAGGTCATACTGAAAAATAGATCAGGTGAATGACTCATGTATTTTAGTAGGTGTGAGAACGACAATGAATCAAATGATAAAGTACCCAATCAACAGTGTAATTTTTGAGGAGCCGATTTGATTTAGTTTTGATTCAGTACTGAATCAACTCATTGATTCAAAACTGATTCAACAGCAATCAATTTTTAGAATTGATTCAAAATTAGTCAAAAAATAAAAGAGAAAAGAATAAAAATCCAAAAGCTGAAAACAAGAGCATGAATCATCTCAAAAGATTCGTTAAGCCAAAGTCAAGCTGAATAAAGCTTCTTTCAAAGAAAAGAGAAAGCGAAATGTAAAAATCGAATTTGAATTTATTCTATTCAGAAATCAAGAAAATTCATCATATTGAATTATGAATATGGATATTATTCTTTAGAATTTTGAGCATAACAAGTGGTGAAATTGATTGTAATCAGAGAAAAAGAAAAATTATCGATAAGAAAAACTGTTGAAATTGTGGGATAAATATAAAGATACCAGAAATTTTGGCTAAGCTTGAATATATGAAGAAAAATAAAAGATAAATATCATAATGAATGATCGTGAAAAATGGTAAGAAAAATATTAAATTTCCATTTCTTTCACTTCTTGGGAATAATCCATTTCTTCAAATTGGCCTTTTTGATCAAATTCATCGAATTTATAATTGAAAAAAACTTCATCATCACTATCTTCACTGTCGTTTTTTGTCGATAACAATTTTGGTGTTGAAAATCTTGTTGTTGTTGAGAAAGATCTTGTTGTTGTTGAGAATAAGCTTGTTGTTGTTGTTGATGATGTTGGTGAAAATCTTGTTGATGATGTTGATGAAAATCTTGTTGTTGAGGATGATGAGAATCTTGTTGCTGAGGATGATAAGAATCTTGTTGATATTGTTGTTGTTGGAGAGGAAGATCATTTTCGACGGGAATTGGACACCAGTTGATTTTGATTGTTGTTTTTGTTTCAATATTTACGCTAAATCCTTGTGATGAGAAAATAAAAGAAATAGATTTTAGTCAACCAATGCAAATATAATTTTCGAATATTATGATTAGACTTACCGTAATTTTGATAAATTTCTTGCTCTTGAGATTCCATTTTGAGATAAAAAAGATAAATTTCTAAACACAAAGAGGAGAAAAGAAAAAGATAAATTTAAAATGTAAACAGAATGAGAAAGTCATATGGAAAGCTTACCTTAAGAATAAATTGATGTTCTTTTTCAGTGATTAATCCAGTGAATTTAAATATTTTTTAGAAAGGGTTTAATGATGAAGTCTTTAGAATATTTGAAAAAGAAAGTTGTTGATTGAATAAAGATACACTTTGAAATATCACTATCAATATCGATGCAATCGAAATGACGACGATCTGATTCAGTTACTTCGTAGATGTGATCTAAACTGAATGAAAAATAGCCACTGAACCCTTGAAAAGCCAAATGAACGCGTTTAGAGGTAAAAAGCTGACAGAGAAAAAGAGTTTTTTCTCTAAATCCAACAATAGCTTTTATTCTGTAAAATTTTTCTCCAACACAAATAATGGAATCATTTCTCTGTTTGTCTTGACAATATTCAGCGATTGAATATCTTATTCCACACTTCGAGATTGATTTGTAATGAGATATTTGATTATTCACTAACCCAATTGGATCCAATTGATTTTCTATTGATTCGAAAATTAAATTTTTCATCGAATCGGAAATTGATCTTAAAGGAATTTTTTTAATCTCACTGTTTTTTTCGCACAATCCAAAGTTTCTTTTTTCTTTATGATTCAGCTGCCAATTTTTGAGTTTCACTTCACAAAGCTCTGAGAATTTCAAATCATTCAGAAAAACTCTGAGCAAAGACGGTCCGATATGAGAATATCGTCGAACTTTATGTTTGAGTTTACCCATGTGATCTTCAAGAGGATATGATGATACACTAGCACTTGGTCCAAGGTTGCGAAGAGATTTAGATAAATGAGAAAGAATATGAAGGTTGTACGAAAGGAATCGAGTTCCAAAAAGAGTAGCAGTCCCAATTTGATATTCTTCCACTAGATTATCCATTTCATCGATAATTGCCTGATTAACTGGTCCAATGTGAGATAAGTAATATATTCTACAGAGACAAGATATGTAGTTTATAACACTTTTCTTAAGCAGGCCTCTCACAGAAGAGAAGAAAAAGTAAGATAGAAAAGAATCATATTCAGAACTTTTCCATAGTCTTATTTCATCCATTCCTCTTACAATTCTTGCTGATTCTGACGGGACTTTGATACTTGTTAATCTTTCAGCAATTGAGGACATGAATCTATTAAGATTTATTCCACTTTCAAATATACTGGTATTATTTCCAAGAATTCCTTTGATCACGAAATTCCGAAAAACACCTAAACTTATACAGTGCATTGGCTCTACACTTACTCCATCCACAATATCAAAGTCTAATAGATTTAGCAACGGTGAAACACCAGTAATACCTTTGAATCTTGGATTGAATTGAATATGATTCTGATTTTGATTTTCTTCTCTTTGCGCTTTGTAATGAAAAAAATCTTCTTTTTTTCTACTCAGCTCATAAAGTTCAGCGCGAGTAGAATTTGCGTAGAGGCGAGCTCCATTAGCAGTTGTCGCTTGTATAAGACACCAGTCACAACCATTCACATGGTTGTACTGTCGGACATTTCTCAGGTAGGCTCTCATTGGAGCATCTGCTATCAAAGCAATCAAATGACAAGAAACCTTTCTAGATCTTTTTCCATTTATATCAATTTCCATGGGATCCGTTGATAATGATCTTATTTCGGTACAGATTGGGGTTAAAAAACTTTCAACGGTTGGTTTTTTCTTCCCGACATAAAGGCCAACAAGGAAAAAGAACTTTCTCCTTTCTTTTCTTCTCAACTCGTTAATTGAAATAAAAATTGGCAGAATTTTTATGCTTGAACTACCAGAACAACCCACTTCATCTGAGTGTAAGGTCATGGTCAATTTTTCGCAGGAACTTTCAGATGATTTGATTCTTCTCGCGAGATCAGCATTTGATACATCATCTGGTTCATATGGATCTATTTTACTTTCTTGCCATGCGGTACAAGGTATAGATGGTAGAAACTTTTCAAGCTGAACACGGAGAGGGAGATGAATGAAATAATCATCTTTATTCATGTTTACGCGAAATTGATCCCCTTCACAGTCGAAATATTCCTGGTCTTTCGATAACCCTGAAAATGGTCCATGAGAATGTTTTCTAGGGCACAAAACGTAAACATGAATGATATTTTCTTTAGCTTGACGATCCCAAAAGTGTCTTATACTTGGAAAAGTAACTGGTTCAGATGAGAAACGATTATTAGTTGTGTTGAAAAGATTGATAACTATTTCAGCAGCATGTAAATTTAAACCAGCGTGACTCAAAATGGTAACAAACACAGCTTCAAAATACTCTTTTGATCTTGGAATAAGATAATTTTCACTATCTTCTATTTCACTTCCGTTGGTTGAAGGGTCACTCTCAATGTCATTTGAAACAAAAGATGAAGTAATTTGTGATGAATGTGATGATTCTAATGAAGAATCATTATCAGGTAAATTATCAATGTAATTTTGTTGATTTAAATGATGATAACGACGTTTCCGCCGATAAAGATGTTGAAGAGATAAATTTCCACTAATCATCACTAACAAAATACAAATTAATCAAAAATTTCACCACAACAATTTAAATAAAAGGTTAATTTATTTTAATTAAATGATTTGAAGTAAATCACCAGAGTAAAACATGTGGAGATAAAACTCTTATCTTATGTTGGTTACTAAGAAATTGATTCGTCACGTTGCCATGGTGATAATCAAAAAATTCTTTTTCGACCAATTAGCTTGTTCTTTTTAAAAATTTATTCTATTCTCTTATCTCCTTGGTAACAAGTGTTTCCGCATTAATTCAAACTCATTTCATTTTTACATTTTTGTTTTTACTCAAAAACAATTGTTTCTTTTATTTTTTGAATATTTTTTTCTTGTTAATTGTTTTATTTTACCGAATGTGAACAATTTCGTGTATTCTTTTGATGGAAGAAAGATCAAAACGCCGAAAATCAACAGTTAAATTTCAAAAAAGTTCAAGACAATCTCAGAGTAATTTGATTCATAATCAAACCACATTAGTTGGAAGTTACATGAGTCTCATGGAGAATCAAAAGCTAGTGGTTGCCGTTCTACGGTACAAAACAAATGATGGTTCTAAGATCAAATTACCAGTTTTGTTCAAAGTGTCTTCTGAACAAATTCCCAAAGATCTTCGTCTTCTTGAAATTCATCGAGATAATCTCATTTATATTGAGATTGATGGTTGTAAGCCCTTAGCCGCAATGATCGTATCAGTCGGTGGTAAGTTTATTAAAGATTTTTTCCTCAATTCATGGTAATAATTATCTTTTTCTTTCAATTCTAGATGACTCAGTTCAACTATCTGAAATTTATCAGACTTTTATAAATAAAGAGTTGAAATCTAATCCATCATCCGCTGAGAAAAAAATCTCGAATTGGTTAATTGTCGATAATATTTCTATTTCAAAATTCGAATCTCAAAGATTACCCATAACAAGTGAAGAAGATCTTACTGAAGTCAAAAAAAGGATTGAAACGCTGAATAGTCAAGTGAAAAATCAATCAAGAATATATCAAGATCCTCAACCATCCACAAGTGCTCAATCTGATCTGATTCAAGATGATCTTTTTGCTGACGATGACGATGATGATTATTTCGATGAATCAAATTCAGATTTGTCTCATTCACTCATACCTGATCAACTGAAAGAGAACGATTTTATGGACAATTTACAAAAGTTGAAAAGTCTCAATTCTAGTGAGGTGGAATCACCTCAAGATATAAAACTGATTATTGACAAAGTCATTGATACTTTTGAATCAGTTTTTTATTCAAAAGAAATGAAAGATCAACAGGAAAAAAACATTATTCAAGTTGAAAAGAATCCTGGTGAGGTTCGATATATTCCTGAAGAAGATAAAACTTATTCGAGTGGTCAAACAACAATGATTGAAGGTATTCTACCAGTGTATACTAACAAATACAAAGCTGCGATCTCGGCAAAATCAAAATCAGAATATCAACCAGCTGCAATCATTACGAATATTATTCGATTCGCTTTTCCTAAGCATTGGCTAGTTGGAGTTACAGTTAAAGGCGCTGGTGGAAGAAAATCTCTCATTTCTATTTGGAATCATCAAAATCCATTGGCTAATCCGGGCGAAGGTCAATTCAAAAATGGCTTAGGAGAGAAAAGACTACGAGCTTTAATTGGTAAGAAAAAGAATTGACTTCTAGTGAATTTTTTCTAATTCTATTTTCCAAATTGTTGTACAGATCATGTGGTACGAAAAGGAAAATTCAAAAAATATGACAAAGCAACAGAAAAGTTTCTTGTTGGCTGTCTCGCTAAAGCGATGCATTCGTGTAGACCAAAGCCTAACTTTCTCAGCTCAGCTATCAATCTTGATGATATTTCTGATCCTGATTCGGATATTGATTCAGAAATTTATCATTTGAATATTCGAAAGAAAGAAGGTTCCAAAGTGATAAATCGATCCGATCAAGCGCTGAGAGTAGTAACCAGAAGGTCTTCACGCTCTCAAAAACAGGGAAATTCACCTCGTGAAAAAGAATCAGTTCAGGAAAAAGTGCCAGAAGTAAAGTCAACAGAAACGAATCATTCCAAAGGAACACTTTCAACTTGCATTGAAAAACTACCTGACCATCAAGGTAAACAAAAAATTATTCCTCTACATGCAGATCCTAACCCTCCAATAAATCTTTTCGAATCAGAAAATGAAGATGAATCTACCTCAGGCTGTGAGAACGAAAATCAAACAGATGTTAGTGAGAAAAATGGATCAAGATCAGCAGAAATAATTGAAGTTGATATGGGAAATTCAAGAGAGAGTGAAGAGCCTGAAATTAATGTTGAACCGATTTTGCCCAGCTTAAATCCAGGCTCAGATGGCAAAGTTTCAAATATTGTATCTGATTCTGAGAAAAATTCTCCAGCTGAATCTGATTCACTTCAAACATCGGATGTGTCAATAAATGATTCTGGAAATCATTCAATCTCACCTGAAGATAGGAGTCTCGAAGAAAATACAAATATACCAACAGCTGAAGAGAATACGGTTAACGATCCTATTCATGATGAATCGGATGGTGATTCATCTCAAATCGGAGGAAAAAGAACCAAAAATTGTGATAATGTGACAAAAAAACAAAGATCTGATGTCGGTGATGCTATTCCGCTTACTCAAGCTATTCCTGAAAGTATTTCAGATGAATCAATTGATTGCGATGATATTACGGAAGAAGATCGTGTAATTTTGGCCAAACTCAAATCAAAGGGTGTTTTGAGTAAATTCTTCAACCGATTGGCCAACAATTGAAATGTTGAGTAACTTTCAAATATTTTCCTATTATTCAGTACAAATTTTTCAATATTGAATTACTTAAACTCTCGATTTTAATCAAAATCGAAAGAAAAGTAAATCACAAATAACAATCGAATTGTATCAAAAGTACAATTATTTTCTTTTTCAATTTTCTAAAATTTTTTCGATTAATCAATTTACATTTACAATTTTGTCTAAAGAAACTCGATCATTTTAATTTGCTTTTACCCAATTTTTTGTGCACAGATCTTGTGAAATAGATCTTTTACAGAAATGCTTTTTGTAGCTTTTAGGGAAAAGCATCTTTGATTGATTTCTTTCCCATGTTTAATCTCGAATCAAAATAAACGATTTTGATCAATATCCGTTTCCTTTTGTGATTTATAAAAACAATTCTTCTTTGCTACTTTCATTCATTTTGATCATAATTGCAAGTCTATTAACTGTGTTAATCATTCAGAATGAGTTCACAACGTGTTTATAAAGCCGTGAATCCTGAAAAGATTCGTAGATGCTTTACTCAGCCAATGATGAATTTATCTAGAGGCGAGTCAAATAATTCATCCAAAGTATCTCCATTCAGTGATAAAGAAAAGTTTCTTTTCGGTGATCCAGATAAAACATCAAGTAAAAGAAAAAGTTCATCAGATAATGAAAAATTATCTAAATCAAAATATAAACTTGTAATTGTGCTTCCTCTGATTTTAGACAGAGATTGTGTTCCCTTAAAGCAACCATTTTCTTTTCAGATTGATGAAAATCAGCTTTCTGAGTTTGGATTCGATTTTCCATTCAAAGCTTTTTTCGATGAGAAAAAGAATTATTTCATTTTCAACATCTGTGAGCAAAAACTAACCATACAGATATTTGCGATTGCTGGTGAGTTGAATCAGATCTTCTTTTGAATTTCATCTAACTGATTTTCTTCCTCTAGATAACAAATCTGATCTTCTTAAATGCTTTCAAAACAACGTAAGACAAAATCCGATGTGGAAGAATTTGAAAAAGATCTTTTCTAATTGGAATTTAAAAGTTAAACTTCAATATGCTCCACTCACCGAGGAAGAAGATGCTCCAGTTCAACATGTTCTTGGTCCAAAGATAATTGCAAATATTATGAGCGAGTTCAAGCGTGATGTTAATTTGAGTGCTGAAAAACAAATTCAAATCAAAAAAACAAGAACTGAAGGTGAAAAGAATATTTTTCCCCAAGTCACCGAAAAGAGTCCATCGATTTTGAAACCCTCCAAGCCTAAAGGATTGTTGATGGACTCAGATGAATGTGAGACGGACATCGAAAATGATCCCTGTAGTAATGTCGATGAAAATGTTCAAAGAGACGAGAATATGAAAAGTAAAAGAACTAAATCAAATGACCAGATTGTACAAGATTTAGATAAAAAATTGAATGCTCTTGCTTCATCTACATCAAGGCTTTCTGATAATGATATTCTTGGATCGACGATAAAAACCACAGTGGAAATAATCCAAGAAATATATCAAAAGTTAATGAAAGTGGAGCAAGAGCCAAATACAATCGTGCATAAAGTTCCTGTGAAAGATGATACATATAAAATACGAAAAAAGGTAAAGAAAATACTTTTCCAAAATCTTTACTGAGTTTTTTTCTCTTGTTTTTCCTTTATTCAGAATTGGATCTTTTTGGAGGGTAAAATTCAATTAGAATTAGATAAATATGAAAGCGCTTTATGTAAATCAAAGCCCAATAATCCTTCATCTTTGGGCTACCAGCTAGTGAAAACAGCTTTTCCTGAAAGTTACATAAAAAATGTAACAATTGGGAAAAAATTCCTAACTGAAAATGAGCTTGCAAAGTTTCGTGATAACTTTCGTGATGAAAAAGTACCTTTGGTTTATGCCTGGAGTTTTAAAGATCCTTTCAGTGAGCCTTTCAGAGGATCATTTGAGTTTCATTTGGGTAGAAAAAGAATCAAATCACTAATAGGTGAGAATAGATTCGATTCTTTTCAATGAAATTAATCTATCTTTTTCTACTAGATCATATCTTCAGAAAATCTGAAATATTTGAGTACACTGAAAGACAAGAATATGATGTCCGTGAAAGAATGATCAAAGAAATGAGCAGAAAAAATGAAGGGAAAAAGAATAAGTTCACTGGAAAAGAAAAAACTGATCAAGATGATGACGACAATTCAATGAATGGAAATTCTGATGGTGACTCAGGCGAATTTCACGATGCCAACAGTGATATTGGAGACGAATCTTTTCAATTAAATAAGCAATGGGATGACTGAATATAAAATTATTATTTTCTTTACACTTGAACGTTAAAATTAAAATATTTAGAATTTGATATTGCTTACTAGATTCTAATTCTTATCGCGAGAAAATTCATGAATCGGATTTTCATTTAATTGATCTTATGATTTTTTTCAAATTACTTAAATATGAATCAATTCGGCTTCAAAAAGAGTCAGTAAAGTCTCAAATTTGATTCAAACTGCTCTCTCAAATTTGAATCAAAAACTTTCAATTTTGATTCAAATTCTCATCAAAATTGAATAAAATCGCGTCAAAAATCATTGATTCAACGTTGATTCAATCGTCAACTTTTTTCTATTTTTTTGAATCAAGTTTGAGTCAACACTGTTGATTGGGTAATTGTAAAGGTCTGTTACCAAGTTCGAGGATTGAAATTACGTGATGATAATCCTGTAATCGAGCCGTTAAAAAGGTTCGTTGAATGATATTATGCTGGAACAATGAAGAAAAGAGAGAGAGAGAGAGAAAAGTTATTCTGATATTTTATTGATAAAATTGGATAAAAATCAGTAAGAGAAAGGGAGCTAAAAGATCAACAGGAAACCCTGAAAAATACTCAATAAATACTCATCATTATCATTACTCACCTTATAGTGGAAATTGTATCAGAATTTCACCAGAATAAAAAATTTTCATCACTGAATTGAATTTCTCGGTTCTTTTTTGTTCCTTAGTCTCTATGAGCAAACGATTTCCCTTTTTTTCACACCCTGAACTTCATGAGTAACTCATGATGATGATGATAATCATCTAGCACTTTCCAGTGTTAATAATATTAGCAACAACCAATTGACTTTATACATCATAGTTTTTTTTCTTGTTCATTGTTTGTAACTTAGCTTTATTAGATTCCCTTAGATAAAGTTCTGATCATGAAGCTGATGATGATAATGATGATTATCATCCTGAATTCAAGGAGAGAATATAAAAAAGAGCTAACAAAATGATAATGATGATGGAAAAAGCAAAATGAAATCAAAATCTGACTGTAATCAAGGAAAAGAAATAAAGAAAATGATTCTAAAATCATCATCATCATGTAATCAGTTGTTCATATTTCATGATTCTTGGTGATTTTCAAATTTTCTGGTTCAAAATCGAGCTCAAAGTTTGGCGTTGAAATATTTTCCATCTTGTTAATGGATAAGCAAAGATCAAAATGAATCAGCTGATGAAAAGTGCTTGACATTATCATGATACTATTGAAAAACTTGCATGAACTTTGGAGTTATTTCAATATGAATAAGTCAAAAAGTCACTCAGAACTTTCCATTCAAAAAGCTATAAAAGTAAAAGTCAATTCTCTTACAATAAAGTTCATGAATGAGCTGAACCACTTCAGTATAGTTGTTAACCGAGTGTCCATCTTGAATTCAACCTTTCTCCATGTGTATTAAATGGTTTACTTTAATGAACTTTCAGTTATATTTGGGAAAATATCAAATAACCAACTAATCTTTTCAATCTCCTTTTTGTTTATATCCTTACAGAACCAGCACCAATATTAGATTCATGTAGCATAAGCAATCAGACAACACAATCATTTCAAATTGATTGTTACTTTCATCGTACAACAATTAACTCTGATAAAGATTATCATTTCAACAATAATAATAGTAATTATAGTTTATCATCATCATCATCGTCAGGTAATTCTGATGAATCGTTGCCTTTAACAAATGATAGATCAACTCAATCATCTTCATCTTCATCACATAATAATAAACTTAATTATCACCTTGAAGTTTATACACCAGAAAAGGATAAACTTATCTACAATTTAACTAATCAAGTTTCCAGGTTTACAGTTAATGGCCTTGAACCAGGTAAATCTTACCTGATATATGTATACACAGCTAATCAATTTGCAACAAGTTCACCAACAATCATCCGAACCCGAACCTTGTTAATTAAAAAATCAGGTAAATCAATCAATCCAATTAATTTGTTACATAATAATCAACTCAACACGTTGACATTATCAAATCGATTACAATAACAATTTATCATGTTTATGAATAAGTTTCAGGATTTTACGGTTTTATGAGTTACTAATTAATGAATGAGTTGATTTGGATAATTTTTTGTTCGAGAAAAAATTCCATTAAGATTTTAATCTATTCAATGGATTAAAGTTTAACAGATTAATCCAATTTTCACTTACCATTATTTTTATGATCATAGACTGAACTTTATTAGAGTTAATCGTTTAATTAAATTGCGATAATTAACTAAGATGATTTAGTAAATTGTTACCATTAACTGGATTATTTAAAAGAGTAGATTTAACATAATCGTATAAACTTTTCAAACGTTTAATTTACTAATTGTTGACCATTAATTTAATACGTTTCATTAATTGTTTCCTAGTTTACGTTAACGAAAGTTTTTGTTAATTATTATCAATTACAATTATCTAACAATTTATTAATGTAAACTTTTAATTGTGACTATGTGATAATTAGTTATGATATTTTTTAAATCTTAAGATTAGGAAAAGATTAAAGAAATTAAATTGTAATTATATAATCAAAGATAACGGTAATTGAACTTCTTAATTACTGAATTAACCTTAATGATGATTGTTGTTCAGTCATTAAAATCCCCCTTTTTTTAGCAAACATTGATTAGAATTAATTGTTAATCAATTGACTATCTCATTGCGAAGTGAAAAGTTTAATCAAAGATAATTAAGATCAAGAATCGAAGCAAAAAAAATTAAAACTTTTTCTCGAACTTTTTTTTCTTGCCTTCGATGTTCTCGATTCTCGCTAAATTGTTGAGTTAATCATTATTATTATCTCCATGAAATCACCCAAGTATATTCAAGGGAGAAAACTAATCATGGTAAAGTCTCAGGTTATAATTAAGTAATAATAACAATTAGTTAACTAGCACCTAATGTGTTTGCACTTAATGGAAGCAAAAATCAAATCTGAGAAAACAAATTAACCTTTAAATGTGATTGTGATTATCTTTTTGATTGATAATGATAATGATGATGATGATCTTTGTGATTAACAATTGTCTACAATTAATCACAATTAACTTTGATAACAAATTGTTTTCCCATTTAAATTTAAACAGATCCGGTTTTACCATTGGAATCATGTGAGATTGTCAATGTCACCTTGTCTTCATTTAATGTTACCTGTTCAGTTAAAGGTGAACAAGAATTGAAAGATGATTCAAATTCATCATCATCATCATCATCTTCTTTTGGTGATCAGCATCATTTTCATGACCATAATCATGAATTGACAGTTAGTGATAATCAGAATCTTAAAAGTATCAACAGTCAACATGTTCCACTTGTTAATAGATCAACTAATCGTTTCCATGCCGAAATTTTCAACGATAAAACTAAACGATTAACCGATAATCTTACAAATAGTTTACCTTTTTTCACGGTAAGTGGCCTTCAACCTGGTAACTCGTATACACTTTATGCATACTCGTCAAATTTGGTCAGTAAAAGTTTACCTTTGGTGGTAAAAGTTGACCTGCCTTTTAACCAAACACCAACTGAGCCTGGTAAGAGATTAATCCTCACCTTAATCCCCTCTTTTTATTTCAATCCTAATCCCTTTTAACCTTTTACCTTTCTTTCCTATTCCACTGATAATATTATAACACTTTGACTTTCTTGGGTAACATGTATCATTACATATAATATACTTAATGAGATCAGCTTAATAATGATAATTTCTCACGAAGAAAATAATATATTCATACGAATAAGTTATTACAATGTAAATATTTACACAGAAAATAAGATGCAATGGTTAGTTAATCATCTATTAGAATCAGAGGGAAAATAAAGTAAATTTAATTTCTATTGAGAAATGTAAGTAAATGATGAATTTTCATCATGTTAACCATTGAAAAAGATTCACAGGCATGAGAATGAAACAAATTCACATCTCACTCTCTCTTTAATTATCATATTTACCTAATTTTCATTATCATTTTCAGAGTAATAATGATATTTACATGATGATTAACACTGAACATTTATATTAATGATATTATGATTGTGTGTCTTGTGATGATGACGATAATGTAATAATAATATGTTTCTATTTTTTTCTTCTTATTAACTTTATCAAATTTTCTTTCATTTTTACCATGATAATCTCCATGATCGTCATCATGTATTATCGTACTTGGATTCCAGTCTTAGAACCCATCATTCCATTGGAATCGTGCGTCATAAGCAATCAAACGGTTGATTCATTTCTCATTGAATGTTCAGTACAACAGTTAACCAGATTAAATATGAATGTTACTTCACAATCCTCTGGATCAAATTCACCTTCTTTGCCTGGTTATCCATCATCATCATCATCATCATCACCTTCATCTTTGTTATTATTACCCTCACGTTCATCACCATCAACCTTTAACAACAACAATAATAATACCAACTCTTTGTTAGCCTTTTCTAATCATACTCATCATCATCTGATGATAAAGATGCTAAATTATCATGTTCAAGTTTATAATTCAGAAAAAAGTGAACTAATTCATAATTTAACAAATTCGCGGGCAAAATTTTTTATTACCAATTTAAAACCAGCAACATCTTATTTGGTTTATGCATTTACCTCATATTTACATAGGAAAAGTGATCCAATTAAATTACATGTAAAGACTGCTAATAATAATGCTCAACAATTTGAGTCAACAATCAAAAATAACAATAATGATAATCCAGTTAATCATCGTGATAATAAACAAGGTTAGTGATTCTTGGTAACTCAATTTACTTTTTGTAAACAAATATTATGATGCAATTTTAATCATAATAGCAGTTAATCAATTATTCAACGAGAAAATTTATTCCCACAATTATGATTAAGTTTCTGTTTACTTGATATCATCCAAATTTGAACGTTTTTTTTTCATTTTCATGATAATTTCATGACTATCATTCTGATATTTTTCCTCTTGATCTGTCAACATCATCGAGTGTCAATTGAAGTTGTGTAAATATAAGATAATAGTTAACTAATCATCAATTGAGTTTGAATTTTCTGATTAAAGTGATTGGAACTGAATTGACAACTAGTTTCATTTATCAAGCAGGAATTTTCTGTTCATTTACGATTTGGAATTGTAATCAATTGATTAATTAATTTACTCTTTCTCTCTCTCTCTCTTTTAATTTAGATGTTCCTTCGGTGCCTTTACAATCATGTAGGATTACTAATCAAACATGGGGCTCATTTATAGTTGAATGTATTCCTGGTTCATCATCATCATCGCCATCATCTTATGCCGGATTACAAGATAATCATTATCAGAATCCAAATTATCATTCTCAGTCTGACAACAATCATTATCATCTACCATCAAACCAGAATCATGATCCATCTGCAAGAATAACAGTAACTAATACATGGCCTAATGTTTCAATATCTTCATCACCATCACCAGTTAAATCGGGAAACTTGGGCTCAGCAAATGATAATCATGACAACAATAATGATAGTGATAAAGATAATGATGATTCCTTTGATAATCTATCAAGTTCTAGTGAAAATGCCTTAAGCCCAGATAACGTTAGTTATAATTATGTTAAAGATATTTATCATCTTGAAGTGATTAATCCAGAAAGAGATAAGGTTTTATATAATATGACCAATTCTAGTCCCCTTTTTGCCGTCAGTGGCCTTGAACCAAGTACGTCCTACACTCTTTACATATACTCTTCAAATAAATTTGGTGGACGAAGTTCATCTTTAATACTCAAATCTGGAACATTGACCATGATGAACAGAAAACAAGGTAACATTCAGTTAAATCAGTTCTCTGCATATCTCTCTCTCTCTCTCTCTCTCTCTCGACATGAAAAATGTTCATACGATCATTTGATTGGATAGTAAAAGATATACGATTTGTGATGTCCTTTTATTTCATGAGTTCCATTGAATCTCATAGATTTTTTATCTTGCATTCTCATCTCATCTCTTGTTTATTGGAGCTTGAAATCAATTTACATTCCATTATCAGTGCTATCGAAAAAAAGAAATAAACTCATGATATCAGAAAGATAAGAAGCAAATTCTGAGAAACTTTGTGTCAACTTTGTAATTTTCTATTATCTTATTATCGCAGTCATTTAAATTCCTAGTATTCCGAGTCGAGCTCTTCTCCTCTTTTCTCTCTCTCTCTTTCTCCAATCCTTTTTCTTATTCCTTCCTAGTAACAATTCAACAAGAAGCTGAAACGATTCAACGATTAGACTTTATGAGAAAAATATATTCAATTCTTAACAGAAAAGTTTTCTCTATCATCACACGAATTGAGTTTTATTACTCTTTCCTTCATGACAAATAGTTGGAAAAAAATTTATCATGAACAACATGTAGCTAGTGAACGGATATTGAATTGTTGATTGTTATGAGCAATTTACTAATCATCATCATACAGCAAAGTGACGATCAAAGTAATTATCAATTTCAAAGGAAATGAAGGCGAAGAGAAAATCTAATTCATTTAACATCATTTACCATACGAAATACTTATCAATTCAGCTAATAGTTTAAAAATTTTCTTTCTCATTACCGGAAAACGGAAACTCGAAGGTGTATATATTTTCCCTCATGTTCATGTTGAAATACTCAATATAATGAAAAGATGATTGAATTTATAGAAATTTGTTCATTTCGTTTCTTCATGAGTACATATCGTTTATTTATAACGAATCATATCAAGTATTCAGTTTATATGCTGAACTTTTCGTTGATTATCTGAAATCGATAATAATGAACTTTTCCTTTATCTCTATTTTCTGAAAAAGTTTCAGGTTTTTCAAGGAAATTTAGACTAAACGGAAACACTAAACAATATATTATCTTAATCATTAACATGAAGCCTCAAGTTATTTGTCAGGGACTAGAAAATATTAATAATCATCATCCATGGAGAGAGAGGATAGAAGCTTTTTGATAGATCGAATTGATCTTTTTTTTTCTTTCGAAGATAAAAAATATCGAAAATTATGTGACCCTTCAATTGATTGAACCTCAATGTCTGAGCTCAGTTAATCTCGAGTTTGAACATTGTGTATAAGTTTTTTCTTTTCTTTTTACCTTCGATTGAAACTTTTTCTGCTTTTCTGTTACTTTTGGAGTTTCAAATTATATATTAGAACTTTTTTTCTGTCTTGTTTCATTTTCACAATTGAAAAGCAACAAAATTTTATCAATCCCATGAAATCTCATGGTTCCTCTGGAGATAATGATGAACATGATCAATGTCAATGTGTATAAATGTTTCGAAATCAACTCTTAACTTTCAGAATTTTATCTCTTTTTTGCCTTTACTAAACATTTACACTATTCTTTTACTCGAAATCTGGATCCATTTTTTTTTCTCATCATTTGCGCTGGAAAAAAATTCTGTATGTATTTATATATCGTTCATCATGATAGAGAAAGAAAACTAAAAAAAGGCAATAATGAACTTTTTCTTCTTCTGAAACATACAGAATTCCAGCTAAGATGAGAAAAAAACAGTCATGGAATTGATGTGTTTATATCATGAAAACAACATGATGTGACTTTGAACACAATGAACAAAAAAAAGCAACAAAATGAATCACAAATGAAGATTGAGATTTTCTCCCTGAATTATAAACAGAATAATGTTAATCTTATTGAATATTTTGTTTCTTTTTCTTTTCTCTTTCATATTTGATTCTTGAAATTCAGATTACACCCAAGGTTCTGTGGAAATATTTGACTCTCGAGTTTTGATTCTAGTTCTTGGATTGAGCTGCCTTCTCCTGTTAATTGCTCTAATGATTTTAATTATTCTAAAAATACGTAAAAGAGACTCAATGATTTCAATTCGTAATAAGAATCGCATGGAAATCTCATCATCATCGTCAACAGAAAATCAGCTCAATCTTCATCATCATAATAACCCAAAAGGTTCAACCATTTCCGATGGATTGACAACACTCACACCAACATCAGAATACAGTTACGGTCAACCAGGTCAACACACTCTCGATTTTGATAGAAAACCATTTGGTCAACCACAACAACTACCACAATCCCACCCTCACCATCAACAGCACCAACAACCTCACCAACCAAAATGGATCCTTGTAAATTCAAATCCAACCAATCCCGATGTTATACCAACAAAGGCCAATCTACCCCAAGGTATTTATGAACTTTTCCCGGTGGGTTTTCATGTATATCATTTTCCTTTCCCATCATCGCCACTAAAACGGATAAATTGTTTGCAAATAAAATTCCAAAACCATTTTCTTGTTCCATTAGTAATATTATTATGAATTTAAACCTTGCAAATTGAACTTAATTCAGTTAGTCATGAATTGGGTTGGTATTGTTTTGATAGGATCAATTTTCCACCACTACAATTATCATTATCACCTCAGAGAATCACCATTCAATTAACTACCTTATCGTTTTATGTATACAAATTACCTATTGTATTTTAAAGTTCAATTTCACCATCATTATCATGATTAGGCTCATCTTAGATAATAATGATGATTACCATTAATTTAAGCCTCAGAAAATGAGATAAAGAACTTTTTTTTATTATCTCTTTTCTGTAAACCTCAATTTCACCATCAATTAAGGTTTTTTTTTCATGATAAAAGTTTTTACTCAATTTTTTTCCTTCATGATCATTTCTCACCTTAGTAACATTGGCAAAGTGATGATTAGACCTCAATTCATTGGCTTGTATTGTTTTTTTAATTTGTTGACAATTGACTTTCCCTTTAAGGAAATTGATTATTTTGATTAACTGTAAATCTACTGTTACAAAATCTAATCTTAAATCAAATTACCTGCAAAAAAAACAAACAATCAAAAGGCTTTTGAACAGAAAAGCTCATTTATTTACTTAGTTTCTCTCTCTCTCTCTCCCTCTCTCATTGTCATTACCAACAAGTCTCAATGTATCTATGAACTTTTTCAGAGACTGAGGCTTTTCATTTGAAAGATTATATCTTGACGATAAGGAATTGATGAAAATTCATGACTGATTCATGATGATTTAGATTAACGGCAAATGCAATTAGCAAAGTAATTGGAAATTAATTGTATTATCTTAATGATTATTGTATAAACCATCATCTTGTTGAAACAAGGTTTCATTCTGGTTATTTTTGCATTCACAATTTCAAATAGAGTGTAAATCTCATCATGTCCAATGCTGAGCTCATTTACATCTCCAATCAGCATCCTCATCTTTTCACATTTTCTTCTCCATCTTTTTCCACTTTTATCTCTCTCTCTCTCTTTTTTTTTTGCTTCCCTGTAGTTAATCTGATTTGATTCTCAAGAAAAGATTCTGATTGAAGAAGTAAAAGAAATTGAGAAAATTCTGATGAAAGAAAATCTTTTTCTTTCCTCCTCTTTTCTCAACTAAATGGAAACAATTCATTAAAAGTAATCATATGAACAGATTCTAGTCATTACTGTACATTACATGATGATCCACATCGATTGTCAGAGTATTTAACTCAAATCAGTTAACTAATCATCAGCTTAATTTTATGACTCAAATTAAGATAAGATAAACTTACAATCAAGGCAAAGATATACACTGACCCTTGGTAGTATTAATAAAAAACCAAATCAAACAAAGTGGTCAGTTGAGGCCAAATGAAATGAGCAAGAAAAAAATACTCTCACAACCAACTAATTGTTGATTAACTTGATTAACCTTTATCAATTATTTCGTGCTAACAATTATTCACACAAGCGATTTTCATTCATTACAATTAACCAACTTCGTAATTTAATAAAATGTAACAGTTATAATTGTAATCGTATCCTCATTGGCCTCATTATTTTCACTCGATTGTTAAATACCATGAATTTATATAAATTGTGCTAATCGTCAATTAGTTTGACTGAATAGTCATCATGGTGAAATTTTCCCTGTTTCAAGATCAAGAATCTTGTTTGAAATTCAACTTGATTCACTTTCTTTCACCTTGACATTGAGATTCCAAATGAACTTTGAACTGAATCAATTTTTCCTTTGCTTTTCATTTTCTAAACTAAATTGAAATCATTCTGAGCTTATTTCTCATTTAATGATTTCATGATGATTATTTGGTAATAATAAGATAATAATAATCATCGTGTAACAATCAGAATTCAGGATAATAAGCCAATTATTTATGTATACAAGTTTATTCAATTCTAAGTAGACATTAGTTTGGGGTTTTCTTTGCTTACAGAATCCATGTAACTATTAATAATAATAATATAATTCTGAATAATACTCACCACAATGCTAAACCACCTTGTACCCCCAAGGTATCAACTTGTACACTTAAATATATTACTCATTATTTACAGACAAATACCTTTGCTAACCTTTCATATGTATTAGTTGAATATATTTATACATAAATATTATCACAAATAACTTGATCACTCATCATGAATTCCGAGTCGGAACTTTTGTTTTTTTCCCCTGTAAATAACTTTGAATAAATGATAATGAAAAGGTATAGCATTCACATTGATCAATCTTGATTGTTATCATCATCTTATTGTTTACACGTTAAATATCACCATAATTGCATTATGAATATCTCACATTTCTGTTGGCATGGAGATTGAATTTCCTCATGAATTTCAACATTTCCAAACATCAATCATTGTCCTTATTACCCAACCGATTATTTCCTTAACATGATAATAATATTATCATTTTAACTGTCATTCTATTCATTTATCGGATTGTTATCTTCGAGAAGATTATCAGATTTGAAACAATTCAACGGATTTTCTTTGATATTCTGAAATTCTCATTTATGTTTACCATGAGCCAAAGAGTGAAATTCATTTATCATGAGAATGGGATGGAAATTTGTAGAAAACAATGTGATAAATAGTATTACGATTTGTGATTTTTCTTCTTCTTTTCCAATGTAATTTTTTACTCTGCATTTCCGTTTCCGATTCCTATTTTAGAATCTCTACTCTGATCTTACTTCCGTTTCCTTTTTTGTTTCTCTTTTTTCTTATTCTCTCTCTCTCTCTCTCTCTCTCTCTCTCTTTCATTTTCTTACAAAAAACAATGACGATAATATGTATAATTAATTAACATGAAATAATCTTAATCATTAGAGTGTAACAATTAAGAATTAGAAGAGAAAATTTTTTTCTCTCTTTCCGAGTTAATTGTTATTAATTTGATTCTCTCCTAACTGTTGGTGTTAATCAAATATCTAAACATTTGACAATCATTTTTCATTATTACACAATTACTTGTCTATTATTAGTAATTGTTGTAACAATTTAACATGATTATCGTCAAGTTACACTTGATTATCATGATAACCATGACAAGTATTCAATGATTATCTGAATTTATATCTACAGCAAAAAACTAGGCTCCAAATTAACTTGACATAATCATTCCCATTATAATACTTATCATGTAAAAAATTAAACACTTTCATCATGATTCAGAATCAGAATCAGTAAGAAAGAGATAGAGTTGAATAATTTAAGTTCTAACCTCATGTGGAATCAACATGATAATATTAATTTCTGAATATAAATAAATATCTAAAGGTAGGAGAATAGCAAAGAGAGAGAGAGAGAGAGAAAAGTTCTGACATGATGAAAATATCATAAGATTATTCAGTTTGATATAATCAACGACGATTATTATTATTATATTTTATAATATTCAAGCTTGTGAACTGATATTATCATTACATAAGTTAATTAACATGAAAATTATGATGATTAAGAATCAACAATGGAAACAATTGTTTAATCTGTTCAACACAAGGAAATGATTCATAACCATGATGATGATTAAATTATCATGAAAATTTTGTTGCTTGCAACAATTAAAACTAATAATCGTTAAACATGATAATCTTTTATATCGATAATAATGATGAAGAAACAAAAGAAAAAAATAACAATTGAAATGTTATGAATTCCAAGCAATTGCCAGAGTAATATAATCATGTTGGAATCAACCTGAACTCAGTTGATACTCTGAACTTTTGAGAAAGAAAAAAAGTTCATTTATTGCCAATGTTTTTCTGTTTTTCTAAAAATAGTATTATTATAATAGTTATAATCATTTCACTTCCATGTAACATGATCCATGAACTTGCAACTATTCATTTTCAGTTGAATCTTAAATCGGAATTTTTTTCTTCTTCTCATGTAATGTGTGTTCATGGTCATTCAAATTTTATCTGTTCTTGTAACGAAAAAGTTGAGCAAAGGAAAAAAAAGAAACTGACCAAAGAAAGAGTAGAAAGTTTTATTAGCCTGATGATGATTCTAAAAGTTCTGAAAAAAAGGAAAAGAGAAATTCAGATGACAATATTTCTCTCTCACACTATTTTTTACTCTCTTTCTCATCTTGTCCTTTTGAACCTCATACACTCATTTCTCTTTATCAAGATGACAGGTTCAATTGTTTCATTCGAAGGTCCATTGAACAGAGAAGATGATGATTATTATTATTATCATGACAATTCCCTGTGTTTCTCATGGTATTCATCTGATATCTGTAACATTTTTGACTTAATATCTTCGCTTATCATGAGTATTATGGACCATGATTATATTCCAGTTGAAGAAGGAGGAAAAAACTACTTCCAAATAGATATTGAGATAAAAGGTGATACCAATTGAAGACCATGATGATAATTCATGATTCTGGAAGTGTTATCAGAATTTTATATTTTCCTCTTTGAACTCATACAAATATCGTTTCCTCTGAATCTATATAATAATTAAATTGTAATTAAATTTGTCTAAATGTAGGTCAATTAATTATGAATAGGAATCCATGTATTACGAATTAAGGTTGATAACTTATATATCTCAATGAAAATCATCATGTAACTGTTAACGTTATTTATATTCAATGGGTTATATTGGTTTATTGAGATGCTGATTAAACCACAATATTAACAACAGAAAAATATATTTATCTCTCTCTCTCAATGGATACTGATGCTTATTTACCTTAACCTTTTTATATATTAGTACATTTTATCATGAAAAGATGATGATAATGATGATGATGATGACCATATAATAATTCAGATGATTATTTGTATTTAGTATAAGTAACAATAGTCTGACAATGATTGATACTTTCAAAGGGATTATTGAATATACGATATCTTTTATCATAGTAATCATACACAAAGAGGTTCTTGATGTGGATGACTAAGGACTCGGATTGAATGAAGGTGGGAAGATAAGGATGAGGATGAAGATTGAAAGAGAGAGATAAAGATAAAGATTAAGAAAAGAAAGTGAATTAAATGAAGAGAAATGTTTCTTTTCATTTCATCTTAATCTCTTTTTTTTTACTCAGTAGAATGTCATGGGTGATGATGATGCTTTTTGTTTCTCTTTCCTCTCTTCGATATTGAAGATATGAACAGAGAGAGGGAGAGGTGGACAAACGATTCTGTGGTCATCTTAACCTCCTTTTGTAGTTTGACCCTTTGTGGTTTCTTATTTTTTCTCGTTCAACTGTCCACTTACCATACGGTCATTTCTTTATGCTGATATAAGAGATTAAATGGAAAATATGATCAATCAATAATGATAATCAACTAAATCTACATTAAGTAGTAAATGAATGATGAGAGATTAGGATAAAGGTTAAGGTGGAAAATTAAGGTGATAGTGTTGATCTACATTCTTGAATAAGATTTGTCGAAATTTTGGGTAAAGATTACGCTCAAGCTACAAGGATTCTATGAAAGGTTAAGGTATCAAAAAATTCAGCCGAAAATCCTACAAAACGGAAAAATAGTACGAACAAAATCTGAGTAGCCGTTCATGAGAAATTCTGACTCGAAGATTTTGCTGTACGCATGCGCAGTTAAGCTTTTTTACAGCGCGTATTTCAAAAAGAAAGAGAAAGAAAGAGAAAAAGAGAAAGAGATGAAAAAGAAAGAGAAAGAAAAAGAGAGGAGAAAGAAAGAGAAAGAGAGAAAGAGAAAGAGATGAAAAAGAAAGAAGAAAAAGAGAGGAGAAAGAAAGAGAAAAAGAGATGAAAAAGAAAGAAAAGAGAAAGAGACGAGAAAGAAAGAGAAAGAAAGAGAAAGAAGAAAAAGAGAGGAGAAAGAAAAAGGAAGAGATGAGAGAGAATGGGACGAGAGAGAGAAAGAAAGAGAAAAAGAGAGTAGTGAGAAAGAAGAAATTTAGTTTTGAATTTTTTTATTAAAAAACGATTCCCATTTCAACAAACCACGGGTCTGGCAAACAACCTTAAAAAAACTTTCGTAAGAAAGTTTTTTCCCGCTTGTCATTATGATTGCCTTTTCTTTTCTTCTTCTTTTCATCAACATCTCATAACAATTGACCCCAAATCTTGTTGATGAAGACACAATCTTGCTCTTTGGTGATCAAATGCTAAGGTAAATCCACCCCCGCCCTTAAACGGTAGTTTAGACTATCACTGAGCCTGTTTCGATTCTCGCACCAAATCAATGTTTATTTATGAGGCTACTTTTTGTTACCCACAACGATTAGAGGTTGATGTTATTGTTGAACATCATCATCATTATGATGTTACTTTATCATCTTGTTGATAGTTTACCCCCCTAATAACATCAATCTAATGGCTCCCTTCATTTTTTTTTTGCTTCAACTTTTTTTTTCTTGGTTAACATCCAATAATTCAATTCCAGTTGAACGGAAATTGAGTAAATTGTTCAATGAACTTTCTTACACACCACAGAATTAATTTACCATTAGATTGTGAATCAGAAAGTTTTGATTCATATTTTTGACAAATTTCAACATGTCCCCAAATTTCTTGGTGTAAATTATATTAAATCGTTATCCACAAACATGATTTTCATGTAAAAAAAATTTCATGTAGATTTTATTTCTGAATATTCGTTGATTCCGGTGGAATAATATTATATTAAATTCTTTTTCTTGTATATTGATTATCTTCACGTACTGTGAGTTAATCTTTCAACTCGTGAACTTGAATTAGGAAAAGCAAAAATGTCAAAATTTTAGTTCTCTTTTCCATCTTCTCTCTCATGAAGTTATCGATTATTATTGAATTTGTTTCAATTCTTTATACACTAGTGGTAAGTTTGAAATGATATCCATTATTTTCATGTGATTAATTGAACATGATGATGATGAAAACTCCCAATCGTTGAGTTCAATTTAATAATGATAACTTCTAGCAATTCATGGTAATAATTAAAAGCATTCATGGTGGAATCGAAAACCTATTCTTATAACAATTTATCTCGAAATTTCTGGTTTCTCTCTCTCTCTCTCTCTCTCTTATCATGTTTAGGATTTTTATCTTCCATCAGTTTCCTGAGTTTATCCTCATCACTTTTCCAATTCGTGACTTTTTACAAGCCTCTTATTAACTTATCTTAGTAATCGTTTCAACTTCTCACTTAACAATACCACTTATTTCATCATCTTTTGATAATCACCTTGTTGATTAGTAATCATGTTGAAAAATAGTTATAATGATGAAGATAAACTAACTTTTCAACTGAGCGGAACTTTTTTGGCCTTCATTTTGCTCTTGATTCAAATCTTCTTATATCTGTCTAAGTTGTATATTAATACACATCTATCATCATAATCGTCATGATGATAAGCGTTGAGACATATAACCAATAAATACAATAACAATATAAATCTTTTGTTGATAAATTTTGATACAATTGACAGTTTTTCATGAAGAAATGTTTCTTTTTCATTGAAATTGAAAAGTTAAGAAAAATGAATTGGAATAAAAAATTTTTGAACAACTTTTTTCTATTCTCATAAATTGTTTCATATTTCTCTTTCTTTCTTTTATTTCACACTCAGGAAATTCTGGAAATTGCTCAAATCTAAGTGTAAATAACCGACTACTCGATGGATGCCCAATAAGTCCACCTTTATCAGGAACTTTGATTCGTGGTGTTGCCTCGATAAAAGTTGATCCCAATGTGCTCAATGGCGCTTACAACGTACCTCATGTCCGATTGATAACCAATAATAACAATAACAACAATAACAACATCAATTCCAACAACAATATAAACAACAATCTAAATAATGTCAACAATAATTTAAGATCTCAATCACAAATGATACTTTCCACCTCACCGATTACAAGATCACCTGAACTATCAGTAAGTAATTCATGTAATAGAAAGTGACTATTTTTCTGTTGTGTTTTATCTCCTTCTCAAGAATCATGAAATCTTTTCCAAATTTTTCCATGAATTTAATCAAATATATCAATGTGTATAAATCCAGAAATTGGCACAGAGATAAAGTGAATACAAATACAGATTAAATAAACACAAGAAAACATTGTTAGTTAAAATGTGATATTGTCTTTCGGTTGATATGAGCAGATAAAAGTTCTGAGTGCCCTGAGGGCAATTCTCTTATTTTCTTTCTCTCTCTCTCTCTCTCTCTCTCTCATCAAAGAAATGCTAAAGTTGATCGGGAAAATTGAGAGACAAAAATTATCTCAAATTCAGGAATTACAAGTAATAGTTTTACCTTTGACTTACAATAATTTCCTAGCGATCTGAATCCTGAACCCAAGAGCTTTTTTTGCTCTCATAGCAAAATTCAGAATTCATGATGACATTTTTATCGTTGAAATGTATATATATTGAACTAAAGAATAGGAGGGAAAAAAAGAGCTGAACAATTTTGCTAATATGATATTTCTCATTAGATGATAACAGTACATGAGGATTACTAAGTTTACCTCTAAGTATCTTTATCCTGAATCTTGAAACATTTCTGATTCTTTCATGATAAAGAAGAAAAAATAAAGAAAAACCTTAAGGCATTCATTTCATGATATCTACAGTATATATATATCATGTTCACCATGTTGATAACAATTGAAATTCATTAGATAACCAGAGAACACGGAACTTTTTTTTCCTTCTTTCAATTTACTTCTATTATTTTCTACCTTACATCATTATCTGTTGAACTTTTATCATGAACCTAAAAAGAGATATAAAAGTTGATTCTTCATGGAAAAAGTTTCACAAATTGAATGATGATGATTATGATTTATATATATAAATTGTTCATTCATTTTCTTGGATTGATGGGTGGAATCTTGTTCTCAACATGATAACTTGTATGAGAGAATTGAGATTAAAGAGATTCCAGATTGAATCTGAATCGTTTCATTATGAAATCAGTTTATATCTCATTTATAATTGATTCCAACATTTTCACCCTTTATTTTAACTTGAACCAGAATTCAAATGAGATTAAAAATTATCAGCATTTTGTAACAACTCATAATCTCAGAACTTTGTAACCATCACATAGATTCAACTTCATGATGATTATCATGTTTTTTTTTCTGAAAATTATTTTCGCTTTACATTCAACTTTTTTCTATCTAAATCATTGAAATATATGAAAATCTGATGATAATGTTTTCCTAAGTATCTAATGTATATATCTTATGTGTTCATTGGTGTTACAATTATGTTGATTCATCATTTATCATGAATTTGCAATGTCATCTTCAAGTTACTCGATCCAGAACTTACAGGATACTCAGATTTATACATAAATATCATGGAATGAGTGAATTCCAATGGTTGATAATGATGATGATGAAAAATAATGATATTTTAATGTAATTTTCGTTCACTTATTATATTATCAATGTAACTTTTACAATGTTGTTACTAACTCTTGATCCATTTGCCTGATCCATTTCAAAATTAAATTAATGATTCACTTCAAGATTCTGAGTTACCCTGAATTCCCGAGATTCAATATATTATTATACAATATGGGTTATCAATTT
This sequence comes from Panonychus citri, assembly GCF_014898815.1. NCBI lineage: Eukaryota > Metazoa > Arthropoda > Arachnida > Trombidiformes > Tetranychidae > Panonychus > Panonychus citri. The sequence continues at coordinate 1,143,260 of NW_026515516.1, read as the reverse complement.
CATTTTTGCATATCCTGTTAATCTTGCAACATAAGATCAAAATCAGATACATGATCATGATCATCATCAACACTAATGATTATGTTTTCATTGTACATGAGTAACTGGAAATTTGAATTAGATTTTTGAATCATGAGATATTATAAACTGAGAATCAGTAGATTGATGAAATTTTGACATTTTCTTATTTTCTATTGCAAAGATTCAGCATTTATTTGGATTTTTTTCTTAAATATCATGATGAATTCATAGTTAATCATTTACCTATCACGATGGACGTTCAAGTTATCAATTATGCGGAAATGATGCTGAATATCATGAGGCTAACATGAGATATTAATGATAACTTTCAACTGAATTATGATGAATTATATTTGATAACAAATCCTCTCTTACATGGTAACCATTTCTCTCTCTATATATATATCTAACTAATTGTTTCCAATGTGATTCAGTTAAAATACTCAATTCCATGATAATACTTATCCTGAAGATGAGTATCGATTCGGGATAAATCAATAGTTGACTTGGTTTCAAAAGCATTTACTAATTTTACAACCAAACGGAAATCTCAGATTCCATCATGATTAATTTTCAGCTCATTGATCAAGTATTTCACTTTCATTTTCTCACATGATTATCATGTGAGATAATTTAATTTTCTGGTGGAAAAATAGTTTTCATGATATGTTACATTTTCTGGTTGACTTTCAACTAATAACCAAGAAGGAAAAAAAAATATCTTTCCTTAGATTCATGTGATAATTTGAATGACTTGCAGCAACAAATGGAAAGACATTGAAATAGATATACTCATATAATAATGCATTCAGGAATTCATGGTGATTACTCAGATTGTTCAGAATACTCAGAGAAAAATCCTTAAGGGAGGACAAGAATAGCGGGAAAAAAATTATCATTTCGTGCTTATCATGAATCTATTTTTTTCTGCCTCCATGTACTTACCATGATTATCGTTACACCAACTAAGTTTCAGTGGATTTTTTTTTCTTCATCATCATTTTTTATCTTCATCTTCATCTTCATCTTCTTCTTTTATCTTTTATCTCTTTCTTCCTCTTTTTCTCCATCATCCTAATGTTATTCACTGATTACATTGCTTTTGACTCTCTGTTACCATGATTAAAACTAATCATCTTCAGGTAAGGTTTCCAGGTTATCGTTGAATGGCGTGATTTGTGAATTAACAAAATGTGTACAATAAATGTTAATATAACGAAGATGATGAAGATGAGGAAGACGAGGATGAGAATATACATAAAAAAAGATAAACCAAGTGAAACTCAGTGGATTAGAAGAGGTTTGAATTAGCATTGGACTCGCTCAGGTGAAAATGCGACTCACTTTCAATGACTTTTTGCTTGACAAGAGAGAGAAATAAAGAAAGAGAATTATCGTCATCATCATCATTCTCTTCTTTTTTCTTCCAATCTTCATATATACAATGGAAAAGAGAATTTGATTCTACCTGAAGTTTGATTTTCTCTTGTATCTTCTTCTTTTTTTTCTGCATCTTATTCCTCATCTTTATCTGTTTTCTCGTCGAAATTGATTAATATATTGTCTCACTGAACTTTTCAAAAGATATTGAATATATTATGAGATTGAAATTCTTTTTGTTATAATTTTCTCCTTGAAACAGAAAAAGGTAAAAAAGAAAATGAATTCTCATGGTTCATGATAATTTCCTCAGAATTTTATTAAATTTTTCACTCATTTGATTCTTTCAATGTTTCAAGTTTTTTTTTCTTACTACGAATTCAAATTTTTTCCCTCTTCATCATCTTCATGATTTCTTCCATTCCAACATGTCCCATTCTGTTCAGAATCTATTTCTCATTTTGCTCTTTTTTTGTCATATTCTCTTTTTCTACTCCAGATATTTTCCGAGGAAACGTTCGATGAGCCGAAAATCGTTTCGTTTTCAACGGCAGTTTGACATATTTCATAGAATCTGGTTCAATGAATTCTCGATCATCTTCATCATCATCATGAGTAAGGATGAGTTAACATTTTCTCCATCACCTCTTGCTGATTTTCCAACCGCCACCTTTTTCATTATCATTTAAACATTCATAATATTTGATTTTCTTTCGCTACTTTTTTATCCTCTCAGTTATTCCTAGACTTTCATTTCACCAGTCAATTCATTCAACTTGAATGGTTACCAGCAATTTTGGGCTAAACTGATTTCCATCATCATGAAAAGATATATTTATAAGAATACGATTCAATTGAAATAAACATCAGAGGTATTACAATTTATTAACATTCACAGATAATTTCAATTGATTTAAAATCAATCAGGTTTACAATCAAATCATACAAAGTGTCACAATCCATTTTATCGTCATCATCACCATCAACATTATCATGGGAGTCTACAGATTGAGATGTCAACAAACCAAAAGTTAATTGTCAAAATGGATGGAGAGAAAACAATCAACTCATTTTCTGATTGTAGATATAATTGTAAATTGTAAATATCACCGTTAATAAATTGTTTCACATTATTTTCCGATAAAACCTAAGAAAATATTGAAATTATTATGACAATCAACTGAATTGAATCAGTTCAAACTTCAACTTGAATTCAAAATCAGCAATCGGCCAGTTGATTTGGTTCCCATTTGTTATTATTATTAATTGTTTGAGGGACAATCAGTGCAACAAATTAATCGATTAATTTAACAATTTAACATCGAAGGTGTGAAACTGTGTTGAATTTGAGTGACATGAAAAGGGTGGAAAGTGGGAAATATAATCACTGGTGGAAATGAGGGTATTCAGAGTAAGAAATATAATATTAATATGTACACCCATGAATCTTTATCAATGTTTCATAATGGAAGCATGATAAACATGGACAGCAATTAACTCTCATTATTTAATTTGAAACATCATTTGGAGACAATCATCATCTTGCTCGTTATATTATCATCTATAAATATGGGAGAAAATGATTATTCATTCATCACCATGAGAAGCAATTTAATTACAATGTAATCCAATTAACATTGTATCTCTTTTTTAAACATGATTATTCAATTAATTCATGATTCTAGCATCGTTAACTTGTTAATCAGCTAAATCAAATGTACATCAAAATAAAACACTGATTAACAAGATACTTGATTGGTGACAGTCAATTAAATCGAGTTGACAGCGACAATTAGACAACCAGAATCAACTTTATTCGTAAGTTAACAGCTAATTGTCAAGAATAATATAATTATCGTCTAACTGATTGTCAACTTGTTGAATTTTCCATTGAATTTAAGCGATCCATCGGTTATCAAGTTCATATTTAAACTTGAATTGGATTCGATTCAAAAGTTTTCGAACTTTTTGAAAACTTTATCATCGTAAACGAAGATCATCTTATTCGAGTTCATGATTAGCTTAAAAGGTTAGATTTTCTAATTATTCGAAAAAAATTGTATCGAAAAGTTCTAATAGGTCAATATTTTGATCAATTCCGAGAGTTGTTATAATCAATTTTCCAACAATTTGGTTATCCCGATTAACTTTTCTTGTTTTAATCCTTGGTAATAATAATTTGGTTAATTTAACTGTAATTGCGATCATAAGTAAACATGATAATAATAATATCAATGGTAATAAGATAATAATTATAATAGTTATATAATAATTTAGTTCCTTGTAACTTGGTGTAGATTTGAACAATTGAATTTAAATCAATTTCCTTTTAGCGATTCAAATTTTTTTGGTTTTGTTGTTTTAACTGTGAAAAAAATATATATATAAATGAGGTTAGACTCTTTGATTTACACTATGATCAAATTACGACGAGTTAATTGTTTCCGCCTTTGGGGTAAAAAAAAAGTGTCCATTTGAGTGAAAAACATTGGTCGCGTTTTCCTTATAAATTGATCAGAAGCCGATCGATCATCAAAAGGACAAAATTCATCCGCTTGGCGAGTATATATATATGTGTGTGTATGTATTTTGAGGTCACATTGTGAGTGTGGTGGGATTGTTGAGAGATGGTAACAATTATTGAATAGGAATGATCATTTTTTCACCGGAAATGTACAGAGTTTAGATTCACTTTGTGTTCCTTTAGGTATTTCTTTTTTTTTCTTCTTGATATAAACAAGAATATCAATTGATAGTAATTTAAGTAATCAAATAGTCATCATCAGGATTTCATCATTGAGATTTTTGTGTGTGTGAATTTAGGCTTCATTTGATTTAATATTTTGTCTCTCTCTCATCATCTTGTTGTTGGTTGTAGTAAATTTGTTCCTCTTTCTCCTTCCCATGTTTTGAGTGTTGCGGTTATATCATTTTCATCATCATCTCCATCTCCTTAATAAATAGGGTTGCATTTTTCATCATTTAAATTAGATCATTTTGAGCAGATAACAGATAGATAGATATTTTTTTTTTTCGTTTTTGATATGAATCCTAGTAGATTGTTTTTTATCTCTTTCTTTTCTCTTTTTTTTCCTTCAAAATATAACATAGATGCTGTTTTAGAGTAATATAAATTTCCTTGGTAACGTTAATCATTTGATGAAAGTTCCTCTTTTAGTGATGTAATAAAGTTCTTGTAAAGCTGTCCTTGTGCCTAGAGAATGGGGTTACATTTATGGTAAAAGAGGAAGAGATTGAGAAGAAAAATTTGATTACATTTAAATTTACAAAATAAGAATCAAATTAGATTATTACCTTTGCATGTTTAAGTTCCAATTCAACTAGATCAACGAAATTTTTCCTAAAGAATATGATTCGTCGTGAGTTAAAATCTTGTAATTCTGAATGGATGCGAAAAGAAATAGAGCAAAGAGAAATTAGAATCAAATTTTTTTTATATGTGAATATATTAAAATTGATTGAATGATTGGTTGGTTAATGATTGGATTACCTTGTTTAGCTAATTTGGATATTGATTCAAATTTTTCGCCCGCTTTTTGTTGAGCATCTTCAGCAAGAGCAACTTCCTTGTTCCTTAGACGAGCACGGTCGAGATTCTTATTTGCCGATTCATAGTTAGCAAGACATCGAAGTCTCCGGTATAAAAGATCCTAAAAGAATCCAAAAAAATCCATCATTATAATTAGCTAATCAAAATTAATGTTCTTTTTTTGTACCTTTGCTGCGGCCGTTTCTCTCATCCAATATCTTAAAGTGTCGGATAATTTTAGATCCTCGTCTGAGGCAATTCGCTCCTCTGATTTTCGCGCTTTCTCAAAACAATCGGCATTTTTAGCATAATATTTCTCCAATTTATTCGAGTCAACGGTTGAAAGGCCAATTAAATCGGTAGCGATTCGACTGTAACTACCTGCCACATCTAAAGAAATTAAAATGAGATCAAATTAATAGTCAAATTCGCAAAGAAAAGGTGACTTAATATCATCATTATGAGAAATATTCAATTAAATCTACTGGATAATAAAGATTGAAATGTATCTTTGACTTTCCATTGAAATATCGGTTAATCACTTGACTAATTAGGAAAACAAAATAAAAAAAGAAATGTAATCTTTTCATAAAGTTCTGATAATTCAACAAACTATTTCCTGTCATTTGTAAGATAGGTTAATATGAGAATAATTTATAATCAATATCAATCTAATTGCTATTCAATTTGGTAAACGCCTACAAGTTTATGTTAGATTATAAAAGTTAATGATTTAAATCAAAGCTAAATTGGTAGTTTAAGACGCAGTCGTTAAAAATAAGATAAATTGGATATTTTTTCCAATTAAAATGGATCAAATTGAAGAATGAAAGAAAACAAATAAATTCAAAAATAGTTAACAACTAAGACAAGAAAAGTTCTGATAACAATGATAACAAAGGGGTGGAAATCACTAATTGGTAACAAAACAATAGCAAAAACAATCAGAAAAAAATCTTGTTGGATGTAAACAAATTGTGATAGCTAATTACTGATTACTAATAAACCAGCAACATGATTCTTGCAAGCAACAGTGACAACCAACATGGCCTTTCTCTCTCAGTTTGTTGAGTGACTGGTGAGAAACTATCGATCCATTAAGAGTTAAGCGACTGAAGGACTTTTCTTGATTCTCAGAACACAATAAGAAGAAGAATGGATTAGACAAAATAAAAAGAAAACAAGATCCATAATGAAGATGAAGATGATGAACTGTAGACTTACTCTTGTGAGATCTTGTCATTCTGTCTGATTTACTGGTACAATCTTTTATGTGCTTATGATACTCTATCAGGAATACTTTTTGATGTTCAAAAAACTCGTCAATGTCTTTCTGAGTATTACTCAAAACCAAGTCATCAGCGGATTTGCTATACCTGGACAGTAAATCTACTAGTCTTTCCTTTTTATTTTTACCTCGAACACTTAACTGTAAAGGGAAGAAAGAGAGAGTGAGAGAGAGAGTGAGAATTGAAACAAAATTAGAGACAATGAATCAATCAGTAGTGGATGATAAATAGAGAAAGGGGAGTGTGAGGGTGATAAGATGGAATGAACCAAGTAATTGGCAGTGATGAATATGGGGAGAGAAAATATTCATCATTAGGATTTTTTTCTGTCAACTTGCATCATCATTATAGCCAAGGAAAATTCGGAAGTTGGTGTCATTCTTGAATTTTGGATGAGCAGCCAGTCGTTGTAAGAATACTTCGTGCATGGCAACTGTTTTCTTAAATGTGGCTAAATATTCAGCTTCCAATTCTTGCTTGGTTTTATTAAATTCTTCCTTTGTCATGGTTCCTTCACCTTCACCAAGCTTTTGTAATTTCTCCCTTGAAGCATCAAAATCTGGACGAGGTGGTGGCGGTGGTATCTAGAAAAGAGAGAGAGAGAGAGAAAGAAAGAGAGAAATTTCAAGGTGAGAAGGTGAGAGAAAATTTCAATAGATGATCAGCACGAGATCTCTTACAATGAATCCGCTATACTCTTCATCTTGGACTAATGTGTCATGTAACCAAATAAATTCTTCATGAAGGCGAACAACAGAAAACTCTGGTTTATCAAAACCAGGTAAATTTGTCTGTAGAATAAAAAGAAAAAGAGAATAAAAATTAGGGATTAATTTAGATAAAAAGGGTGGTTTGAGAGAAGAGAGAGAGAAAGAGTCCAGACAGTGTTGAAGAGAGAGAGAGAGAGAGTGATACACTTATGGGTGTATTCAGCTAAAGCTACAAATCAGTCACCTTGAGTAGCAATAATAATTGTGGGGATGATTAAGTTGGGTGGTAGTGATAAGTAGAGAAAGAATTGAGCTAGAGAGGAAAATTGGAAATAGGAGGAAACTGTAATGAAATTGAGAAGAGAGAAAAAAATTGTCAACACAAACCTTTGTATGAACGGTAAACTTGACTTTTTCCTTTTCGGACAAGGCATCACTAATGTCAACAAGTAAAGTACGATCATCACTTAGATCAATTGTATCAGACCTCATCTTCATGTTGCCAATGATTTTAAAGTTGAAATCGATTGTGTTAAATGAAGAATTGGTATAGAAGAGAATATTTTTTCCAAATTTAATCCAACGGTATTTCGATAAAAGTGAACCAACCAAATGCCAGAAAGAGAGTGTGATACGTATGTGTATTAGAAGGGAGTGTGAAGATAAAACAAGATGTGAACCAAATAATGATACGAGATAAATCAAGTGAGATAGAACAAAAAAAAAACAGATTAGAAAATGAGTAAGGAAAACACAGTGAGTAAAATAGGAAAAGAAAACACAGAGGCTTAAATGTCGAGAAAAATTCGAGAGAAAATCTCAAGTAAACATAATCTATGAACTGTCATCAGGTAGAAGTGCACCGAGATATTGAAGAGAAAGGTAAAAGATGACAAATTTATATTAAAAATAGGAAGGAAAATGGAAAACATGAGAACTCAATAGTTGACAAATATTGGAAAATCATCTCCAATTATCTTACCTTAGTAATGGTCTCATTGGACCGTGAATTTGATTCACTAGATTCATGAATAGTTAACATATTATTTGAATGATTAGTAACACGTTAAGGTAACAATTTAGGGAATAAATTAATTTACACCAAAAGGTAATCAGATAATTAAATTGAAAGAATGGAAAGAAACAAAAATAAAGGTGTCAAAAGAAATTAACAAAGCAACAAAAAGGAAAAAGCAACAATTAAATCAAAAAGAGAAATTTTTATTGGGTCCTCCGTAGTGGAGGTCTGGTGAATTAACACCCGCTTACATTGAATTTATGTAGTACCTCAGAAGAGGTTCAGTACTCAGGGTACTGAGGGTCGACCTAAAAGGTCTTTTTTTAGGAGATTAAGTGACATAATGGTGATTAGGATATTTGTGAGATTATCTATGATTCGTTTATCATGATAGTTCCCTCTCAGAATGAAGGAACTAAGGTGAAAGGGTCTTGTGTTGTTGCACTCAAATAGATAATGTTTAAAGGGTTTGCGAGGTTTGTTATTGGTTTTCCTGGCTTGATTTCGTAGTCCGATTGTCCTATGAAGTTGAGTGATGATCAGAATTATTTTCTTCAAGGTAACGCCACCATATCTGTAGAGTTTTTTATCATTGGTGTCAAATATCAGGTTAATCAGATTATTTTCTTTGAGGTACTTTTTGTAGATAATGGTGTTGAAGGTTTCCTTGAGAGCGTTTTTGTACAAGTTTCTCGATGTGAGGGTGTGATTAATTAAAATTGGACTGTTGATAACTAGTTGGGTTTTTTCTGGTTCGAACGGATGAATGAAGTGTCTACCAGTGTGAGTTTTGAGGATGCTGCAAATGTCATTATGGGTATTAGAGTTCGGGAACTTTAGGAGTTGTTTCGGTATTAGAAATATAACATTTTTGCCACTGGTGAGTAAAACCATTAACTGTATTGCAATTAGTTGTATTTCGACGTGATTAGCGGGTGAATTCAGTAAATATTGTTTTCTACTTCTTGCTGTTATAATGTCGATGAATTTGTTGTTGTGTGTTTCGAAAGTTACAGTAGGCCAGAAGAGATTTTGGATGGTGTCGGGAGGTGATTGCTGATTGATGTAGGTTGGTCTGGGTAAATCCACTAACATTGGCCAATTCTCCGGGTTAACATCCGATCTTAGGAAGCTCACGTGAATATCCGATATCCAGGTGAACACCGGGTTAGTGTATTTTTCGCCAGTCAAATGGATCCACCCAGACAAAAAGGAATTTGGGTTGATTAGAGATTTCATCGTAGATAATATTATCCTCTGTATCTGATTAATTGTTTTCAGCCATTTGTTGTTCTTATATAATATGTCAGGACCTAGAGCATAAAGTAAATGATTAATATGAGCTTGAATAAACAGTTGTTTTGTTTTAGGAGGGAGTTTGTTAAGGAGTTTGGGTGAACCAATAGTGGAAGTAGAGTGTCTAATGATTTGTTTAAGTTGATGTATATTTTTGGGTTTGATTATGTTTTTCCCTGTGAACATTGAATCTTCACTTTCGATGTTGACAATTTTAGTTTTCTCGGCATTGACAGTTAATCCCACTTTCTTTAGCTCATTGGTGACCAGATTGACATGATGATCCTTGAGATTGTCGTTGGTTAAAATCACGATATCATCAGCGAAAGATTTAACTTTAACTCCATTCCTAGTGATCGATTGCAACGCACAATTTAGGCCAATGATGAAAAGAATGGGGCCAAGAGAAGATCCTTGAGGTACTCCTTCTGAGTCACGGCGATACATAAATTTGTTGCCTTCATAAATTCGTAACCATCGATTGCATAAAAATTGCTTGACGAGGCCAATTGTTCCCTTGGCCATATTGGTTGGTAGACCATTGATGACACTATCATGACTGATTCGGTCGAAGGCACTTTCAGCATCTATCATTACTAATATGGAGTCTTTTAAATGTATATGCTCAACAAGTTCGATGTGTAGATCGGTGTTGTTTACATTATTCTGATTAGCAAATTGAGTGTGAGGAGTTAGTGTTGAGTTGAGGTTCTTTTGTAATCTGGTAGTCAATATGAGATCAAAGGGCTTCAGGAAGTAGTTAGCTAATCTTAGTTGTCGTAGTTTACCATTTGGTTTGGGAATCAGAGTGAGGCCAAATTGTTTAATCGGTTGAGGAATGTAGCCTAATTTGAAACAATGGTCGATGAGGGATATGAGAAAAGTTTTGTTTCGATTCCAAAATCTATTCCACTGTGGGAGAGAGAAGGAATCAGCTTGACCTGACGATTTATTGAACTTGAGTTTTTCTAAGAGGTTTAATTCTTCTTCGTTTAGTGGTGATGGTGATGTGGTACCTAAAGGGTAGAAGATTGGTTTGTCTGAGGTAAAGGTTTTTATGATGGTGTCTCTATTAGGATTGGAGTAGATAAACTGATTAAGATTGTTCGTTTCTTTGAATGCTCTGTTTAGATTCACCCACAATAGCTTAGAATCTCTAATGTTTGACCACTTCTTTTTCCCTTTTTTTAATCTGATAGTAGCTTCTTTCTCTCTGAGGGTTCTTAGTGTCTGAATTAATTCATTATTACCAGCAGCAATCAGGCGTTTGGTTCTATTAATCAAACGTCTAAGTTTTAGTATTTGCTGACCGTGTACTCGTGGTTGAATGTTTCTGATTACTGGAAATCTAAGTGGAAATTTTAGAAGTTTAGAGAAGAGGTCATCAACTTTACTCGGAAGGTTAGGGTATATTCTGAGGTTGGATGGTAATCGTAAATTGTTAATCTTGTATTTAGGTGCTGGGTTGTTTTTTAGGGCAAAATATTCACTGGTATTTACTATTACTTGAAACAGACGGTGGTCAGCAGGAAAATCATGGTAAATTAACGTGGGTGAATCTAAATTGGTATAAGCGATCAAATCAATCCAAGTTTTAATCGAGCCTCTTTGGAATGTGTGATTATCAGGATTAGGTTGATTTAAAACAGTGATGTTGTTTTCAGTGATGAATTTGGCGATGAGTTTGCCTCTGGTTAGTTTGTTTGCTACAACATGGGACCAGAGGGAGTGATTACAGTTAATATCACCTACTATTAACGAGGGAAATGAGGTGAGGTCTGAGATGTTTTTGGTGAAGTTAACGTAAGACATTGTAGGGTTAATCAGGTTGAATAGGTAAATTAGATGAATGAAAATTTGTCCATTGGTGTTTTCTAATAAGGTGCTGATTATCCCGGGACACGATATGTTTCTGGCTTTAATTTTAATGTTATCGCTGGTTGCTATCACGGCGAAGTCATTGAAGATGAAGTGTTGGTTGTACGAATTAATTAGTGTTTTGTAATCAGCTTCTAAAAGGCAAACAACAGTATCTGGTGATTGTATTTTCATGAGTAAATCGGAGGTGCACTTAGCTGATTTCGCTACATTCGCGTACCAAAGATGCATGTTAAAGATTAATGTAGTTGAGATAATTAGTGAATGATGGGGGTAAGATAATCCAATTGTAGTTAATGTCAAAGGGTTTAACCAGAGAAGCGACTTTGTTTTTTAGAGTTGAACAAGAGGTGCTATTAAAAAAGTGTTCACGATTAACTGTACAATTCGGGCAACAAGGTTGATTAATACAATGGCTGTGAGTTGGTCGACAGCAGCGAAGACAAATTTTGGGTTTGTTACACGAGGCAGAGAAGTGAGATAAAGATCCACATTTGTAGCAGCACTTGAGGTTGATGTTGTCCCAGAATTTGATTTGTTCATCATATGCAGTAATCGTTCCTCCAGTCGCTAATAAGGTGTTTCGATTATCTTCACTGAGGGTTAAGGTAACGATAAGGTTACTACCAATTCTTTTAAAGTCTGTTACCTTAGTTTGGTTATCACTTAAGAGATTATTGGAGTAGATAATGTGTCGGGTTAAGTTGTTGTTGTTGATGTTAGTCACACTTACGTTGATAGAGAATTTAATCGATGGTGGTTGCTTTTTAACCTCAAAGCTTTTTAATATATTGGTGGTTTTAACTAAGGAAGCGAAATCAAGTAAAGCTTCTCGATTGTAGAATCTAATGATTGAACTATTGTTGCTGAATTTAATGAACGAAATTTTATTGTTTGGTCTAGGAAACTGTTTAATGAGAAGGTTGATTTGAAAGGATAATTCAAACACTGAGGATCGGAGGGTTACAGATCTTTTATGTTTAACAATTAGAGAGTGATGATGGTTGGGTTGAACAATTTGTAACCAATCTTTGGTGATTGCATGATGTTGTATTATTATCGAGTTCATAATGTTAAATGTTTTGTTGGGAATTGAACTTATGTTAGAATCAGAAGATGATTATTAGTTAAAATGATGAATTGTTAAAAGGGTAACTGTCGGGACTAAACTGAAGTTGTTAATTAATTGTTTGTTTATGTGTTAATCGAGAGTGAGAGAGATAATTTGTTAATTGGTATCAATTTAAAGGTTAATTGTTTGTATAAACATTAGTTCATTATCCAAGTGTATTGAAAGTTTCTTCTTTCAATTTCTGCCATTAACCGGTTTACATACAGTTCACATTGTTTGGAGAAAGCATCATGACCAATTTTTCGACAATTAGGACAAATCCATTTGTTTTTGTCGTTGCTAATTGGGCAAACTGAATTTAAGTGGTTTTCACCATCATAAGGACAACGAGTTATCTTTTGACATGATTTAGCTGTATGACCAAACTTGGTACATTTTCTGCAGATTTTAATATCAAAATAATCCTTGGCGTGAATTAGAGCGAAGTTTGAGAATATGTGACCATGATTATCCTGAATAATCTCTCTTAGTGATGGGCTTATTTCAGCTACCACATTGAATTTACCGTAACTTGCTCTCATATGATGTAGTACTCGAAATTTGTGTTTATCACCCCATCTGTTTTTCTTTCTAAGTTTATCAATCCAAGCGTCGACATTATCGGGCTCAAATTTAATGTTAAGTAAGATTATTTGAGGATCCATAAGAGGTGGAATTTTCACTTGCCAGTCGGGTTTGCTCACTTTAAGAGAGTTATAAAAGGTTGTTCGATCAGAAATGTCCATTAATTTGACTTTAGCTGAGTCAAATCCGGCTTCAATTGTTACTACTCTTCCAGTGTTTTCATCGACAGATTCTAAATGCTGTTCAATTGCCTCGACAGTTTGTTCTCCAATTGATGAATGTCTTTTGGTTTTGATGGTTGGAATCTTGATAATAACAGCGGGATTCATCTGGTGTTCTTCAATTTTAAACCATGTTGATGGACGGGTTTTATTTTTACCATATTCAATGCTTAGTGTATTTCTGATTTGGTTGTTGCTCATTTGGTCTAGTTGAATTTCCGAGGGTTTGGCTACTTGTTTTATATTATCTTCATCTCGTAGTTTCATGCATACGGCAACGAATTTATCTACTCTAACGATGACTTCAGACGAGGCATTAGTGGTCCACTCATGATTACGAAGAGCAGATTTGGCCCATTTTAGAATCGGGTATGTTTCAAGAAGCGAAATGAGTTTCTCAGTTGGTATTTTGTCTACGTTGTATTCAGTGGCAAAAGCAGTGGCGATTTCATGATTTGAAGCACTTGGGTTTTTGGGGTCAGTCTGATAAGAGAGATAAAGGTTAACAGGTAAGTTTAGTGATTTGAGTATATAAAATTGTCTGTATTATAAATGTCTGGTTTGATAAAATGTCTGTATATTTTAGTGTATGTTCATCATTGGAGGTTTGGGGTGTATAGGGTGAGAGACTTACCAGAAGGTTTAATTGGTCTATTTCAGGAAGTTGAGCAGCCATTTTCACTTTTAAGGTGTTGTTCAGTAGGTGATGTCGTAACAAATAACTATATGATGTGCAGAAAACTGTATAAAAGGTATTTACTCAGAATTTCAGGTAAATTCAGGAGAGCACAAAAAAAAATTTCAACTCAACCCGGTTAGAGTTTTTTTCCTTCGCCGGTAGATGTCAGTGTGAGTGACGAAAACCTGAAAGAGAAATTGAACCAAGGGAAAGTCTCCCAATTACGAACAGTTAATTAACCAGAAAATTTAATTGATTGGAAAATTTTTTTTTCTCTCCAATTAATTAACCAAGATGTTGTCTTTTGTTGTTTTGGTTGTTTATCGGAAAAGATGAATGAATTGGTGATGGAGTTTTTTTGGTTCTTTCGTTGGGATAATTTATTGATTTCGTTGAAGAGAAAGTCGAAACTGGAAGAAACAAATTTAATGTTAATTTGGTTTAATTATCGACGATGTTTCTATGTCAAAGGTTAATTGAGATGGTTCAAATTCATCCTTTAACCTTTATGGGTTCACCTTAATCTTGATATTGAATCGAAATCATTATCATCATCATTAATCATGATTCTTAATGCTTGTTAGTAGCATTAGATTAGGAAAGAGATTTTTTTTCTTCTTCATCCTTTTCATCATTCTCAGTTATCTAATGAATTTCATGGAGATTTTTTTTGAGAATTAGAGAAGAGAGAGAGAGAGAGAGAAAATAGGAAATATTAGAAATAATCTTTCAGTTCTGTCTTTTTATTTACGAAGGGGTAGAAGACGAAAAAAAATTAGTCTTATAATCAGAAGAAGATCATTAAGTGAATCAATTGATCTTTTTGAAAGGTATCATGTTATCAGAATTACAAATGAGTTTCGTTGCTACGAAATGATAAAAGTATCATTAGGATAAGATTCAGGGTGAGAATTGATTTTATCATGAAAAGAATATGAGAAAGGAAATGAGAGAGAAAAGAAAAGTACCTGAAAAAAATGAGAGAGAGAATAAAAAATGTTCCATGTTTGTTATTGCGAAAATGATGAAGATAATGATGATGATGATTTCGAAATTGATGTTTTAGATTCTGTGATAATAATCTAACCCAATTGGTAAACCTTATTCTCCATCGATAATCATTGAATTGAAATAAATATTATTTTCTTTCGACACTAAAACTTTTTTCTTTCTTTTTCTTCTCCTTCTCCTTCTTCCTCTTCATCATCATCATTATTATTATCATCATTTGGCAATATTGATGAGGATGCTAAGAGACAAGGTTATTAAAAGGTAAAAGAAGAAGGAAGAAGAAAAAAAAAAGTTCCAAGGCAAAATTAATGGTAATGACCAGTGGGATGGACCTTGTTTACGTGTACTTAGCAAATGTCCAAAATGAAAATGATACAGAGGAAAAGTGAGATTGGAAAGATGATGATGACGATAAGAAGGATGATGATGATAAGAAGATGGATAAAAATTATCAGATTCATTGAGGTAAATTGGAAAAACTAATGTAACAATATATTTATTAAGATGTAACTGACCACCAAGTTTCAGGATGAAATTCACCAAGGGAGTTATCAGAATACATTCACTCTGAAAGTAAACATATTATTTCAATCAGAATCATTTCTTATCCTCATCAATATCCTCATCATCATCATCATCATCATCATCATCCTTTCCTCATCCTTTTTCTCCTCCTCTTCTTCATCTTCCTTATTCTCATCATCATCAATATCATGATTACCTCAGTTTCTAATAAATTTCCTCAAATGAGGTGAACACACGGAAGGAAAATGATCATTACTTCATTGTGACAATTAACCTAATCATTAATATAATTATTACCCTTCGTAATTTAATAATCAATTTAATAATAAAGTGCAAAACTAAATCAGTTGAGAAAAAGCTCGAAAAAAAAAGTTCTAATATTTAAATTCTGATATTAAAAGTTTTTTTTTTTTCCATTTTCTAGTTGAGTAACTATTATAATCCTATTAGTATAGATAATCAGTAGAAAAGTTTAAATTGTTATCATGATAATGATTAACTTGCAAAATCAATTTTTGCTTCATGTTAATCACTCAAATATATATATAAATTGGTTGAAACTGATTTAACAATCAAATTTACGGTTAGATGAGTCGATGGCTCAATCGTCGTTATTAATATAAATACGAAAGGGAAAAAGTTGAGCCAACAAGTTTCATCCATTAATAACTATATTATTATCTCATGAAATTAAATGATAATCATGTAATAATTTTCTCTCTCTCCCTGTTCATATATATTCAGTATATAATATAATATAATTCTGATTCTGATGATGATAAATTGTCACTGAATTTTTCACAAAGTTGAGTTTTCTTTTTTTTTCTTTTATTCTTTTCAACAATTTTCAACTTTCTTCCAGAAAATCTTGAGCTTATCATATTTTTTTTCTCGTCTTCTTCCTCTGCTCTTTTATTCCTACGATAGCTCAGCTTATACCCTGAGAATATTGTCATGTAACCTTTTTTTTCCATGATAATCTATTGTTAATATTATGTGAATATATATACAGAATTTAATGAGATAATTATTTCACCAAGCAAAAAAGTTCAGCCAACCTTTTATACTTTATCTCAGGGAATTTACATCATATAATATTATATCGTTAATAAATTGAGAATTCAAGTTAATATTGAATGGAAATAAATTGTTGATAGTTAATTTTGAGGTAGATTTTTGTTTGTTTCTTTGTTAATTGTTTCACTAATTTATTGTTATCGTAGTTAGAATATTATTAGATAGTAAAAATTACATTGTAGTGGACATTTTGTCTCTTTGGATAGTAGAGAGAGAGAGAGAGAGATAGAGAGTGAGTGGTCAGTTGTTGTGTATTTATATAAGTTTTGTAGTCCTAAGGTGATAAATGTTACCTGGTTGGTGATATTTTATTGGTTGAACTGGTGTTATTGAATAAAAGTTGACCATATTTGACCTTAGAACCTGGTGAAACTGAGAATCGCCATTTACGTGGACCTTCAAATAGCAGGACAATAGTTGACCCCAAGTTAAATTCACCAAATGGATCACCTTTGTTAAAGTTTACCGATTCATCAAAGACTTTGTCATTATATGGATTAGGTGTTTTCCTCCAGTTGAATTTATTTGTTTTTAAACTCTAAACATTTTCAATATTGAAAAAAAAAATTGTCACGTTAGAATCAAATTCCAAGTTTCAAATTTCATGGTAATAGAGAGACATAAAATTCTGGTAGCACAAACAATCACTTACCGGGTCGAAATAGGTCTTGACCGATCCAACATTGGTCGCACCAACAGCGGTCATTGAGAAGAAACCATGAGCCCATGAACCGAGGTAAGAAACTCTCTCATTAATTGTGAATAAACCTTTAACTCTACCAACAAACGAAGGGTGAACACTGAGTAGATAACCTGAATTCCCATGGAAATAAAGAATCAAATGATAAAGAGAAAAAAAACAAATTCCAAAATTATTATCACCAACAAATTACACATTTTGCTTTCACAATTAACTGATTGTCGTTGGAAAACAATTAAACTAAAGGCAAAGGGATGTTCAGTAACATAATTATTATATTATCATTCAAGTGACAATATTTGTCATGATAAGTTTGTTTTTTTTTCTTATCATAATTTCATGGTATTATTATCGGAATAGTAGATCAGATTTCATCCCAAATGTAATACAATCAGTATTTATCATCCAATCAAGATAAACTAATCATATTCAACTGATAATAATAATAATAATAATCATCATCATCTCAATCATGATCATGCTGAATGATAAACTAATATTAACATGAGATGAATATGGAAACGAGATAAATATTATTATTATTATAATGAAAGGATTGCAACTTATTATTTATTATCAAACCTACTGAATTATCATGAATCAGATTTTTCTTTGGTGTAATACCAGCAAAAAAATAATGTGAAATGCATAAGATTAACTGAATTGATAAAAAGTTACAGGTAAACATTTGCTCAGATTTATCATGAGATTAACAGGTAAGATTAACTTATCATGTTACTTGTTTCATTTTCCATGGGATTCAATTGATATAACATTTTTAATCCACTTCCAACTGAGTGTAATCATTTTGTATTTCAACGTGACTTCAATTCAGTTATAATGAAACAGAATCACAGTTTATCTGCATCATGATTATCATGGAAACTTTTTTCATTTTTTTCTCTTTCAATCTCAATCCTATTGATTAAACTTGAAACTTGTTTCACCATTGAAATCAAATCTCTCTGGTTTATATTCATGAGGAAATGGGAAACAAAACTCATAAATCATGTTGATACTGAGAGAGAAAAAAATAAATAGAGATTGAAATTCAATCATTATCAGAGAGGAAAAAAAACTTTTCATAACAATAAATTCTCACCATGGATCTGAGTTCTCTGAGTTATCAATCAACTGATTAGCTTTTCATTTTCATTATAAATTTAATCGTTAGTTCAGATTTACATGGTGATGGTTTTGTTCAAATATTTTTTTTTGTATCATTTTCAATTAATCATGATACAGTTATCATTGAACTTTGTATTGGAACACAATTTTTTCTTCATGATGAATACTATGAATTTGATTCATCAAAATCAGATTTGTTATCATGATTATTATGTTGATCTGATAATGAAATACAACATTTTTTTCATGTTGCTTACTTGTTACATTTTGAATTTGAATTGATTTCATGAAACTTATAACGATGATCACCATGAAATGTAATTGAAATGATTGAATATACACCAAGAATTTTGATATTTTCTTCATTCATATATTCACCAATTTGAGATATAAAAATAGAAGTTCTTTTTTTATTTCTTCCTTACTCTAGAATAAACAAATTTCCCTTTACTATTTCATATTTCTGTTTCATACATATATGATATAAAATTGTGGAAATACTGTTGAATATAATTCACCAGGGGATGAACTTGAAATGGTGAAAAAATGAAGGAAAACAAAATTCTCCCAAAGAAAATGCTTCCAAAAACAGTTATATATATACAATTGAATCATCATCATGAAACTCATGATATCAGAATTTTCCTTTCAGTATAAAATCTGTCAAAATGGTGAACAGCAAGAGTGAAAAAATATATAACCCAACGAATACTTTTTCATGTTGATTTCATGATAATCAAGAGCCAACATCAACTAATATCATTTCGCTAATACTATTATTATTATTGGATAAATTTCTGTACAGAAAAAGTTGATTGTTTACCATGAAGAGAAATTGGTAAGAATAAAATTTCAAATTCTAAAATCTGAACATGGTAAATGTCTCTGAAAAATAGATTTATATATATATCAAGGTAAGTTCAGATTCTATGGTAATAGCTTATGTAAAAAGCTAACATGAGAGAAAAAAAAATGGAATCAATCTGTAAACAGAACACATGGGAATTATATTGAGAATGAATTTTCCATGAAGAAAAGGAAACAATTGGAAAAAAAGTTCTGTTTCAAATTCAGTGTTTATCATGATGAGAAAAATATATTTTCTGTTTACAAATGAATTGGGAAGAGAAAAAAGTTTATCGGTGTTTCTTATTTTCACCAATCTGATTTATCTGAGGTTCAGTTTCAACGATGTTATCATGATGATAAAATCATGTTCTCATTATTGACTTTCCCTCTAAATCTCTGTGAATTTTTTTTTCTCGGTGATACAATTTGTTATAATTTCTTGAGGGGTGATAATGATAACATCAACAGTGGTGGCAAGAGGGTGTCAATGGGTGATGATGATGATTCAATTGGGATCGATTTGAGTGAAATAAGAGACCAATAAAAAAAAGTGAAATCTAATAATATGAACATTGGTGAGAAAATGTTCAGATCACAATCATCGACAATGGTATTATCGTTTATTACGATGATTATGATGACAATAATGATGATGGTGATGAGAAGGAGCCAAATGAGTGTGTATAAAGTTTTCAACGTAAAGTCCATTAGGTGTTTAATGTTATTCTAACTGTAAAATATGTTACCTGAATCTCAACTGATAATGTGTATCTAAGATAAAGGGGTTTACCTATTTTTCAGTTCTCAGAATTTTTATCTATTTTGGTTCATTGACAATAAAGATAAAAATCTTATCATTATCATTATCGTTATCAAGGTTGATCCAGTAGATATTGAGAATTGTTATAACGGGTAATCAACAGATAATATTTCACAACTGAATTTCAATGGTAACAACCATAAGTGTCAATCAGATTGAGAGATACAACCATCATCAAAAAAAGAAAAGAGATTTTCTTTAGATGAATTTTACAAAATATTAAAATTCTCAAATTCTTACATCACAATTTTGATATTTTCACAAATTTTTTCTCTTCATTTTTTATTCATTCACAGTTATTATTTACTTACTATTATATCAAAGTCGAGTAAATTTAAAGTATCACAAAGATACACTTGCATGAGCATTTCAATGAGTCTCTGGTGATTTTGTCAGGATAAATTTCCGAATGAAAAAAGTTAACAATAAAAATCAGAACTCAGTGAGAATCAGAATTGATGTGTAATAATAATAATGTTAAATTTTCCTTCAACTTTTCCAATTTGTAACAATCAAATTAAGGGTCAAAGTTTTTTTTCCTTTCAGTTCAATTTGTAAATCGTTACGAAAATGATTCCATTGAATGATTTAGATTATGTAAGAAAAAAGATACTCTGAACTTAATCAGAGTGGGAAACTTTTTTCCCTCCTCGCCTGATATTAGATAATAATATCAGACCATATTAGTTAATCAATCAACAATCAATCGACAATTAACTGAATTGATATCTAATAATAAGCTTTAAACGTTGAACTCAAGTTGATTGTAAAGATAAACCCAAGATTGAGCTCAAAGGTAAATTGTTGTTAAACAGATCAGTTAATTATTATTATCAGATTAACACTTTATTGGGTTAATTGTTTAAGCCAATCAGCAGTTAATTGATAAAAAAAAGTTGATTGTATTTAAATTTCTTACCTGGAAAATGTCTCCTGAAAGCAACTTTCCATTGAGCTGGACTATGAAACCTATGATAATCTCCAGGAGCAAGGTAGATGACACAATTATAGAGACAATTATCTTGATTAACCTTTAATCTTTCAGTATAATTGTTCAATGTTTCATCATCATTATCAATACATTTGATATTATTCACACCCTTTTCCAATGAACCCCAAACTTGAGGTCCAAGAAATGACCTGGTGGTAAAGTTAACACCCTTAATTTGTTCAATGTTTCCCTCCTTGACCAGTCCAAAGTGTAAAACAGTTCCATCAACTGGACTTACCTGTTCAGTAAAAAACAAAAGAAAAAGGTGAGTTAATCATGATGAATAATTTTCTCAACATTTATATCAACAATTATGACGATCATGATGCTGATCATACTAAACAAATTAACGATAATCATCATGAAGCTTTCAAGTGATTATTTTTCATCATCATTTCAAGTTCATTTGTAGATGACAGCAGCAGAAATACAAAAAGTCAATGATAAATATCATATGTAGCTAATACTTAATCATCATCATCATCATCATCATTATCTTCATGCTAATAATATTTACGAAACAAAATTATCATTAATAACAGGTAAATATATCATTTCCTTAGTAAATATCTCGTATTGCAAAGGAAAAGTTAATTGCATCTTCCTTATGATATTATGATTTTTTCACTCATATTTACTTTCAGTTTAAGTTGATCATCATCATCATTTTCATGACTATCATGTTGCTCTAGTTGTTGGTAAGGATTAATTGTAATGAGTAATACAATGAATTAAAAACCTTATAATATTTGATGAAAGAAAAACCTAATCAATTGTAATTGAGGTAAAATGATTAGTGTTGATTATCTTAGTTTCGTTAAGGTTTATTTTTTTAAGACGACATTTATTAGATAGTAATACTTACAAGATTATCTCCTAAAGCTATTGGCCTTAAACCAGGTTTTAATGATCGAGTGAAAAATTGTCGCAAATTGGGATACAAACGGAAATCATCAATTTCAGCTTCTTTTAGCTGACAATTAAATAGACGTGAGTAACAGCCCAGGATTGATGGTCGTAACCAGGTAGGTAAATAAATAGATGTCATGAATCCCCAGAGTCGAGAGATGGTTCGAAGTGGAAGATATTTGAGTAAAGTTAACTACAGTTCGAATAGAAAAAGAAAGAGAGAGAGAGATAATCAGGATATTAGAATGTTAATATTATCATCATGTAATCACCATTCGGTGATAAGAATAATGATAACAACTGAAATTCTATTCGTTCTATTTTATTATTATTATTATATTTTAGAACATTATTTCCATTTAGTTTTTCTCAGTTTCTTGTGCCATAAATATTACATGGTGATAATGATCATCATGATTATCATCAGTTTGTGACAATAAGCTTATTTGTTTGTATTCGCTGTCAAATGGATTAAGTTTTTTTTTTCTTCTTCTTCTTCTTATTCTCTCTTTCCACTTCTCTTCATCATCACCTCATTTTGATTGATTAGTTCTGATGGTGCTGGTGATGATCATCATCATGTGGTGACAATCTTATCATCATCAAACTTTAACATTACAATGATATTTGTTTAGTAGAAAGGTAACTTTGGGTGAGGGGAGATAATTTTCATGATAACAAAAAAAATACCGAATTCAGTTTTCTGTCAAACTGATATTGTGGTGATGAGAAGACAGAAAAAAAAACATATAACTCATGATGGATGATGAAAAATAATGATGATGATGAAGATGTAGTGGATGAGGCTGAAGTCTTTTTTTGCTCTTCGTTACAAACTCATATATATATCAGATCTTTTTTTTTTGGACGATATTTATCACCATGGAATAGGAAACCAACCGGGTGGATTGAAAAGGGAAACGGAAAAGGTTTAATGATTGACTTACTTGTACTTCATTGATCAGGTAATCGGGTGAAGATTCTTGAGTGTTTGAGTGATGAAGATGGTGATGATTATGGTGTTGAGAATGATTAACATGATGATGAGTAGTAGTTGTCGATGATGATTTTAGGTTTTGTCGTCTTGCGGTTAGGCCATTTTTCAGGTGAACTTTAAATTTAAAGGCAAAATTGAAGGGTAAACGGATCAGGATGTCGATTATCATTTGGAAGGCAAATATAACGGTAAAATGCATGATGATGATGATGATGATGGTGGAGTAGGTGTTGAATAGATATATTTATATGTTATGATGAATTGATTATCTAAAATGGAGGCACAAAATTTCAAAAGTAATCAAAATTTATGAGATTATCTCTGAGCATTAGCAAACCGTTATGATGATTGTAAAAAAAAAGCTAAAGCAAGAAAAGATTTTCCAATTCAAATCGGTTGATTATTGACCTTAGACAATTAAGTTTTGTTCTTAAAGGGTTGTAATTGTAACAATTTAGAAAACCATAAGTATACAGTTAATTGTTTTCCATCTAATTGTTGCCGTTTGAATTGTTTTTTGTTCACTTGGTGATTTTTTTTTTCAGTTTAATTGAAACAAAAAGCAAATCCAATCTATCCAATGGTTGATGTTAAAATAAGCAGGCAAATTAGAATGAGAATCAAATTTAATTGTTTCCAGAGTGAGTCGGAGAGAAAGAAGATTAAATTTGATTAGATTAATTGGTTGATTAATTGACT
This sequence comes from Panonychus citri, assembly GCF_014898815.1. Lineage (NCBI taxonomy): Eukaryota > Metazoa > Arthropoda > Arachnida > Trombidiformes > Tetranychidae > Panonychus > Panonychus citri. The sequence continues at coordinate 1,119,816 of NW_026515516.1, read as the reverse complement.
GAAAACGTTCCTTGAACGTGCTGATTACCCTTGATCATCTTCATCAACGTATAAATTTTCATCTCTAATCATCAGAAATGTAATATCTTCATTCATCAGGATGTTGAAAGTTAAGATAAATTTACAAAGAGAAATTTTTTCCTTTCTATTTTTTTCCTCTGTCTTTTTAATTTCATTTCTCTGTCTATTTTCATCATCATCATCTCAAGATATGGATGATGAATTAGAGTAGGAAGATAAAAAAGAGAAAAAGAATCAATTATATCAACATGTGATATCACCTTTTCCATACCAATCATAATTTTTGCCCTTTGATTTTTTTTTCCTCATCATCATTACGATAATTAATCAGTTATCGTTAATTGTTTCCTAATCAAAAGATTATATTGTCAATTGGAAACAATTTGTTTCTACCATTAAACTGATAGAAAAACGTCATTGATACCGAAAGTACAAAAATTGCAGAATTTTCTGTTCTTTTCTTTTTGGCGGTAAATTCAAAATTGTAGAAAATTCCACTTGACAGTTAATCGAATCAATCTCTCTGAATTATTTTCTCCCCTTTTCTGTTTATCTTTCATCTATCATGAAAAGATAATTAGAGTAATTTTATCAACCCTTTTCATCAGTTATCTGTTTGTGCCAAGTTCCAAGTAAATTCTGATTAGTATTAATGTTTTTATCTTTTTCTCTTTTCTCAAACATTTTATATATATTACGATACACTGAACTCTAATAGATGGAGTTGGTGATTAACTCAGAATGGAAAGAGATGAGTGAGAAGAATCAGAAGAAAGATGATAAAATTGATTTTCTTTTTGGGTAGAATCTTTTTTCATGATCTTCGATCATACAGTTCAGCCATTTTTTTATTTCTATTTGTTTATCTTATACATTTCATCATTCCATAGGTGTGTTCTCTATCTCTCTCTCATACACAGACACACTTTCTCTTCCTCTTTTAGTCAGCATCAATTTATCTTATATTCTCATTCTCATGTGTAATGTTTACCGTTATATGTTATTTGTTATTCTCTCTCTTCACCAACATGTGAACATAGACACTTTGATAATCATAAAAAATGATTATAACCATGGATTAATTACTATTAAATAGCCGCAATCTATTTGGATATTTTATCTCAACAAATTTGTTCTTTTTTTCTTTATTATTATTATTGTTATCATTATTATTATTTTCTTTTTTCTCTCTCTCTCTCACTCTGTTTATCTTCATCACATTCACTTGTTAGCTCTCATATGGCTTATCATCATTTCTGTGTAACTTTATCATCTTTATCACTTTCTCTCGCTTTTTTACTGCACTTTTCACCGACAATATATTCAAATGCTGAAGATTTGGTCCAAGATGAATCTCCTCAATTCAGTAAGTTCTCTTTATTTGTCAACCAAAGTTCGTCCAAGTGAAAGAATAAAAAATTCTCACATGAATTATTATCCATTATTATTACATGTATATATATTCATCTTCATAGTTGTCCTCTTATTGTATTTCCATCATTCATCCAGGAGACATTAGATAAAAATATCCCAATATCCAATTAGAATTCAATTCATCACATAAAATTTTCTAAATCGTTATTATTATTATTACTACAGAAAATTCATTTCAATTTTCTCTCTTTTCCTAATTCCAATCTTGAGGAATCTTGAGGATAGATAACCTTGAACGTTCGTGATAGATTCTGAATTGAAACAGTGTCCATGGTGAATGTTGATGTATCCATACATGTGAATAGAAGGAGATAAAAAAACAACAAGTTGTTCAAGGCTAATTTCAATTAAAATTCAAATGGTATAAATATTGTATTTACAATATTCATCATGAGTATTTCATTATTTTCAGGATAATTTAATTTTCAAGTAACTTTTTGCTACCTCTGACTCTCTCTCTCTCTCTCTCTCTCTCTCACTTATTCTCTTCCTATCCCTCTTGAAAATTATGATGAATATGGGCTAGAATAAGAGACATTGAATTCAGTTTGAGAGAAGATTTCATGAGAGGATAATTTACATAAATTTAAATCTGAATAAGTTTCTGTTTCTTTCCTTTAAAAATTAATAAGCTGAATGTTATAAGGAATGAAAGATAGATATTAGAATGCTGATTAAGCTAAAACGATGGAGAAAATTCTGACAAAGAAAATGCTTATTCCGAATGATAATAATGATACTAATTATATATTCTGATAGGTTATTATATGTGTATATATATTTATTATTATTAATATTATGAAAGTAAAGGGATGGAGTAAGTTGATGATAATGATGATGGTGGTTGGTGAAGGATATGAGAGAGAGAGAGAGAGAGAGATGAGGATGGAAAGGTGGAAAAAAATATTTCAATATAATATGATTATCTCAACTATATCTTATTTATCACGCAATCAACTTTGAATAATAACGACAATGATGATAATGATAATTACTATTATTATCTGAGTTGATTTTCACCATGAATCCATCATGAAGGAGGGACCATGGAAATGTTTCCATTACAACAACTCATTTAAAAGTATTTTATACATCTATCATACTTGTTTATAATTTCAGGATACTCTTTCAAATATCATGATAATAATAATAATAATAATAATACATTATTCATCACCATGAGATTACAATTTTTGTTTACCTATTATGAGAGTTATCATGATAATCAACTCGATATACTTTTGATTCTGAGAAAATTGAAATAAACAATCAACAACAAGAAGTAAAAGTTTTTTACTTTCTCAACACGAAAAAGATAATATAAAATATGAAATAGTAAATTGTTCCAGCATGAAAGATGATAATTTCTCTAGCATGATACAGAAAAATGGAGAGAATATACTAAACAAAGAAAAGAGATAATGATAATTAAATAACTTGTGAGAACTTTTGATAAACACTTTGGTAAAACGCCTTGGGAGAAAAAAGATTCACCATAAGAATCATTCTCATCTCTCTTTTTGTTGAGGAGAAAACAACTCTCAGTTTTTATTATTTTCTTTCTAATATTTACTCCATGGTTATAATCATTTCCCTTTATCATTCTATTGATATCATTATTATCAACAACAATGTTATCAATATAAGAGAAGAGAAAAGCTCAACCTCGATATACATTTAAAGATTTTTTCTCCATTGAATTATCACTCCAACGATAGTGATGAAGATAAAAGAAACAACGGAAAGATAAGATGAAGGAAAAAAAAGATTCTCGAACATCTTTTTTTTCGTTGTATCGCCTTCTTTTTCATTTTTCTTCTTTTTTTTTCTCTTACAATGTTTATAGCATATATCTGGAATTATCAGAATTCCCTCTCGCTCTCACTCCCTCTCCCTCTCTATCTAATAATCTACCGTTATATTAAGTATCCAGTATAAAGAAAGATACATACTCAAGAGTCCAAGAAAACTTTCTTCATCTGATTAGAGTTCAATATGTGTGTGTGTGTATCTGATAACCATGCAGGGAGTGATTCCAACACTATTATTATTATTATCATCATCATAGTCTTCCATAGTGATCATCATCATTTCCAGTCTACTACATTGATGATAGAAAAGCGAAAAGATGTAGACAGATATATAAAAATGAGAGTGCATATAATATATTATATGCAATCGATTGATTGAGATTGTTTTACTTTAGTCACTAATGATAATAATAGTATCTCAATGTTGTCTAATCTCTCTCTCTCTCTCTTTTCATTGTTGTGTAGCCTTGTATTGAGGGCTAAATATTACCCAAACATTATCATCATCATCTTCGTCATCATCATTAACATTATCAAAGACAAAACTGGGAGGAGGTCCTAAGTTAATATATGTTATTAAATATGATCGATATACAAAATCAATGTGATGTAATGAATTTTGGAAATCCAACCTTGTCTTTTAACCTACATTTTCATTTGGATTATTGTTAAGACCATGAGGTTGAAGATGTTGAGATGAATATGATTACCATTCATTTACAATCATCATTACTTATTATTGGAGATGGTGAAATGGTTTTCGCTCCTTATCAAAGTACTAATTAGATTAAATTGTGTTGATCAGTTTGTTGATTAAATTTAATTTCCACTTTGTTTTCTTCCTCTGTCTCTTTTTGCTTTCGCTTTTTGATTAGTTAGTAATTTGATTAAAAAAAGTTTTCACTTTTTCTCATTTTTCATTAATCTATTACATGAAATGAGTACAATTTGATGATTGTTAATTAAGCAAATATTAAATCGATTGCAAGTAAACTATTATTAATATTAAACTTTTATTTTCCATGGTAATTATGATTAAGTGCTTTCTGAAACACTAATATCACTTTATTAGATTCTAGAGTTGATAGTAATTATCTCGTTGGCCAGAAATCAATTCTGGTCCCTGAATCTGAGAATCAGTTTATCTCGATCATTATTATTGTTTCAATATTGACTTCTGGTTTATCTTCCTCATTTATCATCAATATATTCACATGATGAATAATCTCAAGATGAAGATGCTCTTTTCCTTTTGTTATAAGAATATTTCTTTCATACATATAATATATACACCAATATACATGTATAATCTGATCATGTACCAGAAATAAATAATAATATTACCAATTGAATTATTCAGGAATCAGAAATACATTTTGTATATTAACCTGTGGGGATAAAGTTTGGCAACTTTTTTTTGTCTAAAATTCTAATAATTTGAAAATTTAAAAAATTCGAATTTTTTTCTGTCATCTATTAGCTTTGCTATAAAATTATCGACAAAATTAAGAAATCAGCTGATTCGAAAAATGATAACTTCGATAAAATCAGAGAACTTTCTGAAAAGATATTAGCTCTTTCGGTCCATCTCTATGTTTTCTCTTGGATATGAAAATTTATCTTCCAATTTTCTGATCTGAATTTGAATAATACGATTTTTTATTTGTCGTAAGAATATAAAATTTCAATATGAAATTTATAACATTTCAAATTTCATGAGAATTTGGTTGAAAAGTTTCCAGACTTTCTCATCATTGGCTATCATAGACAGAGAAATATTCAAATTGAATTGGGAAAAGTTTTCCATGAACTTTTTTACACCAATCGGTCAGCCCATCCATTCAATACGCATGTTATTGATTGATTATTTTGTCATGAAGATTACCCTATGAAAAAAGAACCACATTGAAACCTTATCATGATATAATCGATAAAGTCAATGATGAAAGAATCTGATTAATTTAATTTCTTCCTTTTGGTGGAAGAGAAAAAAAAAGTACAGATCATGTTCTCTATGCATTTGATTTGATACCATTTCAAAGGTAGAATCAATTTTCAGGATAAAAAAAGAGTAAAAATAATGTTGCTGAATCAGATAACTAAACTTTTCTCATCGACTTTCAAAGTTCATCTTCCCTGTAAGAGGTTAAATGTTGAGACTTGATATATAATTCCCTGTAAGCTTATGAAGGTCAAACTTAATTAGGTCAAACGGTGTAACAATAATAAACAGATTCGAGTGATGAAAAGTCATTAGATGATGAAGATGAAGATGAAATAATAAAGAGATGACTTTTTATCTTCATCATTTATATATATTTCTATTTCTCAAGCTTACACTTCATTACCTTTACGAACATGGTTGTAAACCTCAAACTATATTATCATGTTATCTTCAGAACTCTCAGGAATCAGAAAAGGAGAGAGAGAAAGGGAGAGAAAGAGAGAAGGAACAATAATTTGAAGATGAGAGTGAGAGAAAAGAAGGAAGAAAAAAAAAGATGAGGATGAGGGATGAAAATGAAGATAAAACTGAAGCAGCACAAATCGGATTAGGATTTACTGGGTTAAATATCAATCTTTTATTAATAATATTTTCACCCAACCACAATTTCAATCAATGTGAGTAGATTCATTTGAAAAGCAATTCGTTACTCTCCTTAACCCTCATCATTTCACTCTTAATCCCTCATCATCCTATCATCATCTTCATCAGTTTTGAAATAGCAAATCGAAACGAATCATGTCTTGTATTATTTTTATCTTTCTTTGTATTTCTCTTTCTACCTGAATTTGTTATCAAACATTACAGGTAATATTCAGCCATCCAAACTGAGTTTGGAACACAAAATAAAATCATTTACACATACAATCAATTAGACTATTTATCTAACAATTGGTGTGATGAAATTTTACCCATGAAACAATTGGTTTTCAATAAGATATAATCACAATTTGATTTCTCTCTGCGGACGAATGATATAATTTTTTGTTCCAAATTCAATTTGGATGGTTGTGTATAGTTGTTATGTTGAAATTTCTATTCCCAGGTAAAAATAGCCTCAGGTACTTTTAGATATATTTATGGTGAGAGTTATCATTCAATTTTATTTTTTTTCCTTTTTCTTTCAACCGAAACTATCATAAAGTTTGTGACCTTTTACTGAACCAATTTTGTTTTCTTTTATTTCTCCAATTAGTGTACATATAGATTATCTCAAGATTCCACTCGAATGGAAGAGAGAGAGAGAGAGAGAGAGACTGTCGATTATGATGACAGCATGATGATATTTCTTGAAACTTTTTTCTTCTCCTGCTATTTTTTACTTCTCATGTTTATCCAAGTCTCACAATTTACATTGAACTTTTTTGTTACATCATTACCTTAACATAGCCTGTTATGTATTTTTTTTGATGATAATTGAAAATTATTATTATCATTACAATGGTTTCACTATTCAATTCATTCAGAATTGCTTATCTTTCATGAGCAGATAATTTCATTTCATGAACTCATCATGTTTCATAAGATGAATACACGAACCATCAAATTAATTAGTAACTTTACTTTTCCTAATTACTTTTTTTTCATATTATCCAAGTTGATTATTACTACAATTTTCTCCCTCTATCTCCATTTCCTGAATTTCAATTGCTGCTTATTTTGCAATTTTTTCTTCTCCATGAATTATGATTGAAAAAAAAACTTTCCAAACAAAATGATGATACAAAATTGAATAAATCTTTTCAATTGTTTACTCATAATATACAGCCAAGGGAAATGAGTTTGACGGTAAATTTATATCAATTGCGCAGGTAAACCCAAGGGACATGATAACAATTAAAGTTGAGATAAAACTAATTCAGTATTTCAAAGGGTAACCATCATTAGTAATTACATTTTCAATTCTTTCTGACATTGATTCGTAAAGAGATTTACAAAATTCAGGTCTAATTGTTTTTCTGACCACAATTAACTATCATATTCTTCATCTCATCTCTTGTTTCAGCTAAATAATTACAATTGAGAAAATCAGATTTCATCATACCCCAGACATTTTCAATGAGATTCAAATCAGGTGAATAGGGATAAATTTAACATTTGACAATTAACACGATGAGGTGAATTCGGACTATTGAACCAATTGAAAAATTCTAGAATGATACGAGCTTTATGGTGGACAGTTATCATGACCCAATAGCAAAGAGATGATCCAAAACGATTTTCAATTAATTCAAGTCCATAAGTCGAAATGATTTCATGATAAGATGATGAATTTAGTCTCGAATCGAGAAAACAATCGGTCCTAATCCGTGATATGTAATCGCCGCCCAAACTGATACTACTTGTCGATGGCAATGGTCAGAATAGTTGACAAATTTTGGATTGTATCTTTCTCCTTTGGTTCTTTTCACAATTCTTATTCCATCCTTTTCTGAAGATACACAACATTCATCGACAAAAATACATTTTTTCCAATCAATATCTCGATAGTTCATAGCCCATGTTACTCTATTCATTCTGTTTCCATAAAGAAGCTTAGGTTTAGTCGCTGCATGATAAGAACTGATTCCTTCTTTTTCATAAAAGTTGTTGATTGTTTTGGGTGACACACAAAATCTAATTCTTTTGATTGTTGTAGTAGGAACAAAGGATCTTCATGATATTTTAATAGAATTTTCAATTTATCATCTTCATCAAGACACTTGTTGATTTACAATGAGCATAATCATGGTCGATGTTACCTCTTTGTCTGTATCTTTTTCTCCATCTTTCTACAGTTGAAGACTAATATTTAATTGTTGAGAAATGTCACAGTTAGTATGATGATGATTAAACAAATAAATGGCCTGATTCCTGACCGATGAACTATAAGCACGAGGCATAATGAACAATTGAATTACTAGCATTAATTCAAAACAATTACATGTGTGATTTAATCAATTTAATTGTTATCTTAACTCTAATTGTTATCATGTCCCTTGGGTTTACCTGCGCGATTGATATAAATTTACCGTCAAACTCATTTCCCTTGGCTGTATTAGCATAAAACCAATAGCTCTTTGGGAAAAGCTCTGAATCAGATTTTTACTAGTTGATTTCTATTCCATGATAACAAATAAATGCGAAGAGAGAAAGAAAAATTTCTTCGAAATAAAGTATTGGCCAAATCGTTTTTCTAGTTTTGTGATATTTTATTATTACTTTTATTTTGTCTCTCTCACTATTTCATTCTCACTCAATTGTTCACCAAAGTTTCCTCAATGATTTTCAGGATAGAAAAGACTCCCAGTTGGGAATTTTCCTTTTTATATTGAGATTCAGAGATAGTTTTTTTTTCACCATATTACATTATTGCTGTGATAAACTTTTCGATTCTTTGTTAGTTTGTTTGCTGTTGATTTCGAGACAGAATTAGAGAGAGAGAGAGAGAGAGAGAGAGAGTAAATTTAGTGATGAGGATGTGGAATAAGATAAAGAAGAGAAAACTAAGTGAACTCAAGCAACTTCATTGAAGAAAACAAAGTATAATATGATGATAATGATGGTGATCATCATGATATCATGGTGAAGCTGAGGAATGAGATGAACATTGTAAATGTTACATTAAATTAGCTTTGTTAGGCTTGAGTGATTTTGTGTGTAAAGAAGCAGGAAAAAAATAGATGAGGGTAAAAAAAGTAAAAGTAAAAGGATGAGGATGAAGAGATGATGGAAACAACTAAGTCAATGTAGTTCATTCAGTTGAATATGATGGAAATATAATGAAAGATGAGGATGTACATTCATTAATTGGTGATGAATCAGGTGAATCAACGTTTGACTGTTGATATCTTGTTGTTGTTGTTGCTGTTGGTAGTGATGATGGTGGTTCTGATATGCTATTTTATCATGAAAAAAAAGGTTCATGGTAATAAATTAACCTAAAGGTGAAATACATGATTTGTGAACTAGGAATATAATTTCCAGTATATTGGGATGAAGTGAAAGTTGAAACATTGAAATGAGATGATAAGCAATTCTTGATAAGACATCATTCAGAATATGATGAGGATGGAAAATGAATGGAAGATAATTTGTCAAACTTTTTGAAGTGAATGGAAAGAGTTGAAACAAGTAAATCAATGTCATAATCCTAATAGGAGACAAATTGAGAACTTTTTTCCCTCCATGGCTGAATGAAAATTCATTTTCTCTAAAATGAACTTTTCTCTTTCTCTTTTTTTTTGCTTCTAATGAAATTCTCACCTAATTATCAGTTATCTCACATTGACCACCATCACATTTACCACACTCATCATGATAGTTTAGAGAGATAGAGAAACAGGAGTTTTTCCGTTCTCTCATTCTGTCATTTTGATTTCTTTCTCTAATAATGTATGTGGATATTTGCATTTATTTTCTATGCTGGTTGATGAATTGATCTGTCAGGAAACCTCAGTTTCTTATTCAGATTTCATCAGGTTGATTGAATTCACTGGATCGGATGATGCTCAGATTATTTTTGCAATGGAAATCTATCCCTTGAAATAATATTTTCTCATTCTCTTTTCTCCACAACTAATCTGATCACATTTTTAGAAACAACATCCAATCATTCTGATTCCATTAATAATATTTCGCTTTAATATCAAATTGTTGTCATAAAGTTTTCTTACTGTTTCTTATTGAACTTTATTCTTTGCTCTCTTACCTTTATATTTATTATTTGTAACTTATGAATAGTAATTTTTTACCTGAATTTCCAAATGAAAGGTAGGATAACTAAAACTCATCCGCTTAATTTTTCGTAATTAAGAGTAAATCAATTAACTGTCGCCAAAAAATCCGAGTAAATTAAGTGACGTTGACTAAACAATTATTTGTGGCTTACCGGCACCCGGTATTAATTTGAGACTGTAAATTGACCTCTAGATGACCATTAGCTGTGTAAAAATAAGTTTTGTTTCCAAAATTTAACTTGTCTTTTTATGAATAATAATAATGTAATATTCAGAAAGTTGAACATATTATACAGGGAAATTCAGCTACTCTTTGCTGTTTTCTTTTCACGATTACTCGAAAATCACTTGACCGATAGATTCCATATCCAGTCTACGGAAGTTCAAGTGCTATTCTGTCATATTTCAAGGTCATAATGGTTATGTAATAACGTGAGTTCATTTATGAATTTCATTTTCAGCTATGTATTAGAATCATCCGGTTAATCAGATCAATTAAGTTCAACGATTAGCTATTACAGTGTTACATTTCGATTCATTCTTGATTTGCATGTTATCCATCTATTTGATCAAGAGTTCTATCACGATTAGATCGAATCATGCTGTTAATCAGATTAATTCAAGTTCAAGATATAGTCATAATTACATATTAGATCATGTAATTAGTTCGATCATTGAGTTACTTCAGTCAAAACGTTTCATTTGATTCAAATCATTCTGTTCAATGAATTCATGCTCAATAGATTTGAATAGTTAATCAGTCTTTCATCATCTATTATTACTCAATTTATATGAACGTAGTTGTAGTCACATGATTTAAATCATGCCAGCTCTTAATTACAATTATCGTTCGAGATATTTGCTTTCGTTTTTGTCTCATTTTGAACGTTTATACGATAATTAGATTATCATCTTCCTCTCTTTTTCTCTCAGTGCAATCAAACTCTCTTGTATTCTTTGCATAATCAGAGTCATTCAGGGTAAAATCAGGCTCAGATTAAACTCCAAGAAGATGATAAAAACTGCATCACTCATCATATACATGTAATAATAATGATAATAATTTTTCCTCATCATTCTCCTCATCTAAAACGTACGCATCATCATGTTACCTTTTCACCGTCAGAAATTTGCATGAAACATGATAGAAAAACAATACAAGAACAGGTAAGATCCAAAAAGTGTCCATTTTCAAGCATCGACCTTAACAAGCTAACGACAATTCCATCCTTGTTTATAATGAATAAAATAATGTGACAAAATTTTCTTACGATAAAACACCTTAGAGCTTTCTATGAGCTTCAATTAATACCAAGTGCAATTGGACTAAATGATCTATAATTTGAGATTCAATGACTCTTTCAATTGCAACCCAAAGTCTAATTCAGTTAATTATCAGCATCTAAAATTTCAGAACATTTTTCAATTATTCTAAATCGACTTTCTCGATATGATTGTACAACTTTTTTGATAGACATTTAGACTAATCTTTAAATTCTATATACATGTATATGATAGAACATCATTCAAGTTCCAAGAGTTTTATCCATCGACTTGCAAGATAATTATTAAGATAATTATCACTCTACAGATGATCAAGACTATATATTGATTTCTGATTATAATGATATAATGGTAGAAAATATTATCAACACTAATTTATCAGAGATATTGATTGGTTCAACATTATTGACCATCGGCTTGGTTACTTTTTACCCTTGTTAAGATTGATGCTAAGAAACGGACACTTCGAAGATATTGCCAAATATTAAATTTCGAACAATGAAAAGACGATCAAAAAAGTTCCAAACATTAACTATTCTTTCAAAACTTGAAATGATCAACTAATGTTTATCTCTCTCGCTCTCTCTCGCTCTCTATTTTTCCCTCTCTAGAACCACATCCTCGTCATCATCGATATCATTCATCACTTATTACTTATCGACCTTATCATAATCAAGAAGACACTCAAGTGGCCTATCTACCAATTCTAATTATTTTAATTGTTATTAGTCTCTTCCTGATTGTCAATTGTTATAAGAAGGAATCATCACCAAATATACCTGATCTCACCGAGACCAGCTGCCTTTCAGCCTTTATTTCCCGGGCTTGTAATAGCAATGAAGTAACTGGACATCACTCATTTTTACTGCCAAAAGTTAAAACAATACATCAACCAACCTCATTAATAATATCACCTTTAACAAATCATAATAATAGTAATAATAATTATGTTTAAGTTTATTTGTATGCTATTTCAGCAGAGGTTTTGGTGATTTTATATATCAATTATTAAAAGTCGATCTTTTTTTTCGTCATTTGATTATTTCCTTTTTTTAATCCGCTTTTTGATGGAGTCTTAGAGCCCAAAGAATTGGAGATACGATTGCATTTATTATCACAATTTCTTGGGTTCTAAGTTGTATGATGTTCCCTGTAAGCTGAATATACCCTTAGGTTACATTATTTCTTGGTGATGATCTTCAGTCCATTTAATGTTTTCATCCCATTTTCTTGATGTTTTGTTGCTGCAAGATTATAAGGCTGAGAAAATTGAAAGAGAGAGAGAGAGAGAGAGAGAGAGAGAGCAGGAAGAAATTGATGGATTTTGTCTGATTACATGAGTGTATATACTTTCCCTGGAAGATCAAGTAGCTTGGAGTAAAAAACAGTAGCATTGATTACGATTGTAATGATATATATAAGATGATGAATAAGATGAGGTAAAAGAAAATGGCCAAGAAAAATTGCATTTCGATTATCATCTTATTCATTTTCTCATCATCTCTATGCCTATTGTTACATCTTGAGCATCTAATAATCATTTTCCTCTTCCAACCTTTTACAGAATAGATATTGAAAGAAATAATAATAATAATAACCATGGTAAGCACTCTGATTGTGGTTTTCTATTCCTTGAATGAATATCGTGAATATTTTCACGTGACCTTGAGAAGACAAGCACTGATAATAAAACGTTTTCTAATCGATATAAATCTAGAATTCGAGCCATGATTCAAAACAATTTAAACGGTAAGGGAAGAGAAAATTTTAACAATCGAATTTAAAATGCAATCATTCCACTTTGAAGATGATTAAGATGATAATCCATTTACTTCAGGTAATCATCGGAATCTGATTGATGGTGGTGGTGGATAAATAGTGGGAGGAAAATAATTGAAATGATCCTGTAAACATAATAACCTAGAGAAAGAAAATAAAACAAAAAAAAAACAAACGAAAAGATGATAAGACTTTCCCACTCCCAGCTAATATTTTTCACCCTGCAATCATGTTTATCACCTTTAATACCTTAACCATGTATATTATCACATAGTGAGTGAGAAAATGAGTGAGTCAGTGAGAGAGAGAGAGAGAGAGAGATAAAGCAAAAGAGGTAAACTAATATAACTATCAAAGTTAATAAACATGTAATAGATGAGGTAAACGTAGCGAAGGAGGAAAAAAATATATAACTAGAATGAAAATACATGATGATTATTATGATGATAAAAATGATGATAAAAAAGTGGGTGAGATGACAAGAAAGTACATTAAATAATCTGAACTAAACCTAAGGTTAAATTGAATAACTCAGGTTTCTCCATGTTAAGTGTAATAACAATGATAGAAATCATTTTTTTTTTCCTCTCACCCACTCTCACGGAGGATAAGTAATATGTGTACATAGAGTGATGACCAGGGTGGGAAATGATGGTAAGATGTAATAGTAGATGAGGGTGGAAAATTGAATAATCGATTCAGTGATGTACTTTTTTGTTATCTCTTGTTGTATCTTGGTAATATACAACATTTACCTTAGTTAATTTGATGTATTTATAAGTATAACGAGTATGAATGTACATGTAGCATTTTTGATCAAAATTTTGCCATCATTAGTTACTGGAATTGCTCATGAAAGTTATTACAATTTATCATTGAGATATAACCACATAGATATAAATATAACTTGAAGGGATAATAATTGAAGGACAATTAGATGAGCTAACTTTTTTTTTGGTTCATCTTTAACTCTTTTCAATTTGATTGTAAATGAATTGCAATCAAATTGTTAATAAACTGCAATCAATGTTACGCCAAAAGTAGGCAAGAAAAAAAAAGCAATATTATCATTGAATTTAGATGATGATGATTATGGTTATGATTATGAAGCCTATCAGCGTTAATGGAGTACAATTAACTGGATAACAATATAATAATCATGATAATTCAAGCTGAAAGTTATTATTTCATTTACCGTTAGGTTTTTTTACTCATACTCTTTATGTGTATTTATGTAGTGTGTGTGTGTGTTTATGTCATGATTTCATCATCAATTCATAATTATCATGATTCATGATTCGCAGGATAAATTGTAATTATGATTTACACTGATGTAATTTGACTGAATATTCAAGGAAAAATCAGAGAAGATTAAATCATCACAATTGATGCTACTGATTATGATTGTCGTTGTTAAATGATTAAGCTTTTTCAATTAACCCAAGAATGAAAATTTTATATATTAATTTGATGACATGATGTTTGATTATTATTTGATTTCAATGGTGAATTAATGTTAATCATGAGGAAAAAAAAAGTTTCTTTAGAAGAGAATTTTTTTTTCTTCTATTTATTCTCTCAAAATTTGATGACATTATTTTACTATAGTGGTGGTGATGAAGATGATGATGATAACTTTTGATGTAAAAGATGATAAGGAAGGAAAGTTGAGTAGAGAAGTGAAAGTTTGATTTTCCATGAAGAAATTTTTTCTTTCTCTCTTCAATACAATTTCCGTTTTCAAAGATTTCACTCTTTTCCTTTTTCCTGAAGAGCCAAACTGATGAAGCCAATTAAATATCATTGTAACTGTCAATTGTTTCCTCTCTCTCTCACACACTCACTTACTCACTTACTATTTCTCTCTCTCTCTCTCTCTCTCTCTTAAACACATCACACTCACAATCAGCTGTCAGATTATCCCCTCCACCACCCACTATCTCACCTATTTGCTATTTACAAGTTGATGTATCTTTCAATTTTTACTCATTGGTTAAGTTTCCTCGATAAAAACCAATTACTTTCAACATCCTTTTAAATTAACTCTTGATTATCTTCAATCCCAACACACAGATAGAGGTAAAATAATAATACAACAACAAAAGCAACAAGATTTACCTCATTTGATTCACAATTCAAATAGTAACTTGCACCACCAATGATAACAACAAGGTAATGCTATAGATCTTATATCTAATATTACATTGAAAAGGATTCGAGATTAACAGATTCACATATAAGGTTTTAGTTTTTATGCTTTATTGATGGTGTTTTATTTAGTCAAGCAAATGCAATTTTAATCTGATGGAATAGCATTTTTCAAAAAAGGAGAATGACAATGATGAGGTGTTGTTGATGATGGAGAGAGAGAGAGAGAGTTAATGAAATTGAGAGGTGAGGGAGGAAAAAGGATGAATAGATAGAGATAAAGATAAGACGATGTATGAGAGAGAGAGAGAGAGAGAGAGAGAGAGAGAGAGAGAGAGAGAGAGAGAGAGAGAGAGCTGAAGAAAATGATGTTCTAATACAAATATTAGATGATTGAATGGATATGTAGTATTGAAGCTCAGTAAGCAATGAAAGACTCACATTGCGTTTGATATTAATGAGAAATCATTTGTGTTGACAATTCATTCAACTATTTTTTTTGCTTACATTATCATTTGCATTATTATTATCATCTTTCTTTAGCCCATTTCCCTTATCAGAACTTTTATCCTGCAGTAATATAATCATTTATTTATTTACGATACTCATTCATGTTCATTACTTATTGCGTTTTCATCTATTACAATATTATTCATTTCTCTGTCTCTCTGTTTCTAGCGATGATTCTTAATCTTGAATATGTATGAATATAAATGTTGGAACTTTTTTGCTCCTTTTTCATCTTAAATTTCTCTCTCTCTCTCTCTCTCTCTCTCTCTCTCTCTCTCTCTCTCTTCTCTCTCTCTTCTTCTTCTTCTTCTTCTTCTTCTTCTTCTTCTCTTTCTCTTTCTATGAAAGTTCTAAATGTTTTTTTCAGATGTTATTTACAGAGATCATGATGAGGATAATGATCATGAAAGTTTGAAGCTAAATGTTTGTTTATTTGAAGAATCAAAATGAAGATAAATGTTATAGTAAACTGGATATGATTCTAGACTAGATTTGAAAGATTTTTTTCCTTCTTCTTTACTCTTGAAATTGTATATTCATTCATAATAGTATTAACTTGGATAAGGCAGTAATGGTGGGGTTTTCACATTCTCAACTGAAGACACAGTGTGAGACGATTTGAGTTATTGGGAGTAACGTTTATTTCAACATTAGATTTGCAGATACATGATGATGACGATGATGAAAAAATTTCACTCTCTCTCTCACTCATTCTTTCTCCCTTGAATTCTCCTCTGATTGGATCAATAATGTAATAAAGCAATGGATTTAATAACATGCAACCAATGGGAGGTAAATACAATATTTTAAAGTATTAGGGAAACAGACGCGGAAACTTCAGTCTAATTTGAGTTTCATTTTCTGCTGAATTTATGAGAAGAAATAAGAATGCTGGATTACAGGGTGAAATTTGTATCCAAAAATTGATGATTATGAGATTTGATCATGAAAATAACTGAGAAATAAAATCATTTCAACTTTTCCCCTTCTTATCAATAGTGATATTAATAGGATTTATTTCGTATGTTTATTTTGCATTTTACTCAGAATTTTATCCGAAAGGAACATTAACTCATCAATAGGTGAAAGGTGGGAGGGTCAGTGGTCAGATTACCCAAAGGATTATAAAGTTTTTTTCACAATCAAATTTTAGATTTTCAATGTTTGCATACAATATTCAAGAAAGATATTAAATTATATTGAGAAAAAAATTCTGTTCTTCTTTAAGTTCTTGTGCAATATTCATTTTCGATTCAATGAATTCGAAACTATTAATTCACAATTCAGTTTTCTATTCTAACTTAACCACAGGAGATTTTTTTTCTTCAACTTTTTTTGCATTCGTTAAAATTTTTCTCTCTCATGATTTTATCATGTTTATCATCTTCTCTACATTCATATTTAACAGTAGCTTTCATCTTATTCACAATTTCTCACTCACTCTCTCTCTCTCTCTCATTATCTTGTTTTCATCAACTTAACCTTAACTTTTCCTACTTCATCCTCATCGAAATGAATCTTGTACCTAAACATAACATATTATGTCTGTTTTTGACTAATATTTACTCCTAAATGAGTATTAATGTTATTTTCATGGTAATAATAAATTGAGAATTTCATTTCAGGCAACTAGAGCTGAATATGAGTGTGTTAATAATTGGGAGTTTTGAAATTTTCTCATATGTGATTAAATGATGATTCTGATAATTTTGGATGCTGAAAAAAAAGTCATAAAACCAAGACTATGAATAAGGGATAGGGATTAATCTTGAATGATGAGAGGTCACTGTTTACTCTTACAGTTTATCTACAATTTAATCTAATTATTGGCTTCCTAGTTTGATACCTGTAATAACTAACTTTTGATGGATTAAGTAAATAGGGTTTGATAGGAAACGGAAATAATCCAATGGTGGTAAAGTGATAAGTGTCAACATTGCTTTCTAGCAAACAAACACCAAAAAAACTAAAGGTTTGAAATGTAAGAGATAAACAAAAACAATGGTATCAATTTTACAAATGCAAATCAAATGAAATCCACAGGATTATAAGCTTGAAATGTCAGAGGAATTCACAAAGAAAGGATTAAGTTAATCTGCTCACTTTTTCCCTTCTTCCTTTCTTTCCATCTCTCTCTCTCTCTCTCTCTCTCTCTCTCTCTCTCTCTCTCTCTCATTGTGTTCAGACAAGAGTGGATTTCATTGTCATCATCATCATGAAAAACATGAAAAGTATCAAATGACATAAAAGACATGAAAACAGAGTCAGAATAATAATCAGAATTCAAATTTCTTTTTAGTAAATTTCAACAGAGAAAAAAATTATCCTTGGTGACAGTTTTATGATGAATCATGAGAAATGAGAACAAGAATGATTATCAGGAAAAGATAATAATCATATTGATGATAATCAACTTGAAAACCTCACTCATCAACTCTCACCTATCAATTTCATTTGTTCAACAACAATAATATCCAAAGATATCAAGATATCAAACTATTAATAATTATCTGGTTAAATCATCAAGGATAGTTGAGTTGAAATATTACTTGATAATCTTGATCGGTGAAGATGACGATTATTATCTCTCTCTCTCTCTCTCTTCGATGATGATATTTTATCATTCTCATAATGTTTCACAATAACAAACCATCAAGTTCACTTGCACCATTGGTTCAAACGATTTCGAGGTTAAATGAGTTATGATAATGTAAATGTAAGCCTTTCACCCCAAATCCATATTCATTGTTATCCTTTTCCAACCATTTTATAATAGTTACAATATATAAACTCATTCATTATCATTATCATAACAATTCATACATCATCAAATAATATCATTAAATAATATAATCATCATTAACATTATCATTATTATCATCATTATTATTGACCATATCATCACTACATCATAAAGATATCATTGATTTATTCAATAGGGAAGTGAAAATCAAATCATATTATTAACCAAGTCATTATTATTTTCATTAAAATTTTTCTTTGAAGTTTTTTATATCGATACAAATTGTACAAATTTTTCATTGATAAAACCAAAAAATTGGATAAACAATTTACTTTTTTTTTGTTACATTTAAATCAATCAATAAACTGAAAATGATTTTTAAAAAGGCACAAACTCAATTCTGACGATTGTGATATTATGAATGATAATGATGATAATGATGATGATGAATACTATTATTGATTTAGTTTATGATGCTGATGATGAGATTTTGTTAATCTTGATTAATTTTGCTTCTAATAAATCAAGATAATTGTTTTTTCTCTTTCTGATTGTCTATTGTATTCCAACATCATTATGATAATTATCGTGCACAATTCAATTGGTATACAGGGAGTTTTTTTATCAAGTTTCCAATGAGTTTTTTGTCAACGGTTTTTCATTGTGCTTAAATCATCAATCTAAAAACTGATCGACGTTTAAACGATATCCAATTGTCTAATGGTCAAGATTATTATGATATTCAAAATTGTAGAATATTAAGAAAAGTCAATTTCTTTTGTCCAATTTGAGTATTTCCATCAAGACTAACGTCCGATTTTATAATAAGATAATATTAACCTCTTTTACTTATTCGTGATCTTTTCCAAATTTCATATTCCTTGTAGCTATTGAGCTGATTTCTTTACAATGGAATCGTTTTTTTTTCTCTCACTGAATTGTGTATCCATTTATGCAATGGTGAAGATGATGATTCTTATCAAGAAAATGATACGATAATATAAAGGTCGAAGTAAATATATTAAAAGTAGCCTTATTTCTGAGAATTGCAACTTTTTATCATACCAATAGTGAGAGATTATTGTGAGTATATTATCTATATCAACTGATAATGGAGTGTATTAATTCAAAGAATTAAACTGGAAAAGATGAATATTAAAGAGAGGAGAAAAAGAAGAAAAAGTGACAAGGATTATCATCAAGATGCTGAAAAGATTGTCAAATGTTTGATTGAGTTCATTTATCGAGAATCCTGTTCATTGGCATAGATAAAGTTTTCTCACCGAATTATAAACCTCTTAGCTTGAATATCCTTCTTCATATAATATTTCCCTCTCCTCTTTCTCATCATCATCATCATCATCATCTTTCATCATGTTATACTTTTAAAGGGTGGAGGCTCTTTTTTCCACTCTACTCACTGACTCATCATTTCTTCTGATTTTGAAATATTCGTTTCACCTCACGCCCAATCATGAAATATTAGATTTCTCAAAAAAATCTTCTCGTTACTTTTTCTTGTCCATCGAAATGAGATAAGAAAACTTTTCGACTGATTTCTTACTCCCTGACTTTATCAATAGATTGGTGTTTATTCAGAGTATTCTATCATCATCATCATCATCTTCTTCTTCTTCTTCGTCTCCAGTCACAAGAACTTTTATCCGCATCATTATCTTTTGATATTCTACTCTCTTTTTTATCTTTCTCACTCACAAGGATATTCTATTGCTATACTATCATCATTTTAGCCTTTCTTTTTACTCCCATTTTCACCATGAATAATATAATACAATCAATGAGAAGGTCAAAAAGTGAATTATATTTGCATTCATGGTGATGAGAATCATAATGGTTAAAGGTCATCATCATCGCACATTATCAAGGCGTCATACTAAAGTCAAAAAGTATTATTTTCAGTGATATTATACAGAGAATGAAAATCATTTAAAATCTACAGGGATTTAGATGATTATGAAAATTTAAAGGAGAAAAAAATTTCCATTGTAACAATAGATTTAGTTGGAAAAAATCAAGTGAAAAATAAACTTAATCATCTTCCTGTTTTCTTGGACAAACCATTAAACTGACCATACAACATTCACACAATTTTCAATGAGATTCAGAGTTTGAAACGATAAAATTATGATAATAGAGAGAAAAAAGATAATGAAAATCTGTATATGTTATCTTTACACTCCATAGCCTCATCTACCCTCCAAGAGTGTATGCAAATAACCAGATAATAGTTATCCTGATTATACGTTTACTTTTTTTCTTCTCATACAAATGGAGCATCATCATCATGAACAAAAAAGATTCTAAGTAAGTACCTGAGAGGAAATAAAAAATTTCTTCCAAATTTACGATCAATAGAAAATGATAACAATAAGTTATTATCACCGAGTGAATCCACTTTTTTCACTTACAAACTTGAATGGTCATGACGATGATGATGATCGCCATCAATTCATTATTATTATTATATTTTTTTTCTTTCTCATTCTTCTTTACTATTTGAAAAAAAGAGTAAGAAAAATGAGAAAGCTCTGAACGATTGAATGGAAATGAAAACTTTTCTCCTTTCAACTTCCTTCTTTTTCTGTCAAAGTGATTTACTCTTTTTTACCACCTTCATCTTCCTCCAATTGTCCCAATATTAGGTTTATCTCATCATTGAATCTGCTTGGATTGTTCAAAGTAGCATTATCATCATTATGAGCTCAATGATGAGAGAGAGAGAGAGAGAGAAAGAGAGAGAAAATAAAAATAAACAATTCGATTCATGTGAAAAAAAGTGAAAGTTGTGGGGAGCTGGAAAATGGGAAGAAAAAATCATCATGAACAAATGATGTTGAGATGGTTCAGTAGAAATTGGCTAATGATTATGTTACCCTGAACAATCATGAACAAAAAAGAGACACAAACAAACAAAAAGGTTACTAAAAAAGGCCATTATACATAAACAACAACAAGAACAACATGAACATGATTCCGTATTGAATATCCTCATTTTGATGGATAATAGGAATAAAACTTATCATGTATGGGGGTTTATCATATACACGAGTTTTAGTTGTTTCTCTCATGATATCTTTTGAATGCTCAAAGATTCATTGAAAAACTCAAGTGATTCTTGTGATTAGTAATATTTTTAAGAAAGGAAAATTTTAGTAGTATTTAAATTGTTTTCATTGTGATCAAGAAAAAATGGTTAAAGAATTATGATGATAGAAATAAGAGAAAATTCAAACTGATCATTTCTATTTTCCTTCATCTTCCGACTCATCTTTGTTTGTTTGCTTATGTTATTATTATAAATTATTATATTTTCGTTCTAGACTATTTGGAAGAAAAAAATCCTAACAATAACTAAACTTTGCTCTCGTTTTATCATACCTCTTTTTTTCTTCGCTGTTCTATAAGATTAATTCATCTTTGAATTTTTATCATACTCATGTTGAATAAAATATAAAATAATGCACATCTTTGTACTATTGTTTCGGATTTTTTTTTCATAGTTTGCTTCAATTCAATTTTATTTTTGTTTTGCAGTTGTCTATTTAGACATGAATTAAATGCACAGTAATTTATTTTTACTATATTAACAGTTTACATGGTGTAAAATAAGTAACGGGCGAACTAAGTTGAACTTAAATCATTCAACGAATTTCTTTAAATGTATTCTCGGTCTATTTACAGATGCTCAAGATCATTACATGCATGGACGATTAATCTTTATTGAGCTAAAATTTTGTTACAACTTCGATTGAACGTTGCTCCCTTTCCACAATAAGCAGTACTATTAAATTAATAGTATTAATATGACGATGTCCAATATTAACTCGTCCTACCTTCAGTAATATAGCGAGATTCATTTCCTCGGACAATTTACTTTATTTAAGCAGAGAGAAAGACGAGAAAATGGTTTTTATTTGTTAACAATTTGTAAAAGAGGGAAAAAGAATATTAGTTGATTCACTTTCATTTCCAATCAATCACTGATCAGAGTAAAGTTCTTATTGAACCCTCACACGGGCCGCCAAATTGTTGAGGTAACTAGTGTTGACTTAATTGTTCAACATGGACACAGACTTTTCACTTATTATATATAGTTGATTCAAATTCAGTTGAATATTTCAAATTGACTTTAATTTTCTTGATTAACCCTTCGATCTTCACTGATCGAAAATTACTGCTTAATTATTTTTTTCTATCTTACTATTTTTCTATTTTACTATCTTAAATAACAATTACAAGGTGACTTTCAGGTAGGAGATAGAGATAAGAGAAAAACAAAGTAATTAAGTTATTAACTTAATCTCTCTCTCTCTATCTCTTTGGCATTTCATTGCACCAACCAATCAATGGAGAAAACACTGAAAGAATACTTCACCTGGGCAACCAAAATGAAACAAGAAAATCAGGTAAAATCGAAAAACCTTGCCCTCAATCAATAAAGGATAAACATCAACAACTAACAACATTATACGATAACTTTCGATCATACTTTTTATATCGACTTCTTCATCTGCATCACACTGAAATGGGTGTCAACTAGTTTAAAGTAAAAAGGTATTCGGGATATGCAAGACAGAATTGGAAGAAGTTATCGCAAGAATTAACCTTTGAAGTCAAAAACGCAAATTTCAACATCGTAATCGAAGACTTCGATTAAACCATTCGACGAACGACAAAACAATGCAATAACCGAGACGGTTATCTCTTGCCCGCAGAACATGTAACAAAATAATTAAAGAACGGGTTGATTTCTAATATCATTGGTTTCACCTCCAGACAAATTCCATCTAATGATAAAGTTAATCATGTTGATTAACTTACCAAAATTCCCCCAACCTAATACCAATTAACCTTTAATTATCAAAATATTAGATAAATTGTAGTATAAAAGGAATACGAATAAAGTAAAAAGATTAGATTTTCTTTGACTAATCATCAAAGGGGTCTCAGTTTTTTTATTAGCGAGGCTCGTCACAATTTATTCGTGACAATCACTTTCATCTAATGGAGGTGATTGTAAGCTGGACCGTCTCTAACAATAGTTGAACATTCCTCTGTTAAGTAAATCCTGAATAATCGTTCCTTTGTTGGGATAATCTAACTGAAATCGATTTAAAGAGGGTCAAATACCGCGTCAGCGAAGACCGTATTTGACCCTTAATTCCATAATTAATATTAATTAATTGACATTTTTAATAGCCAGTGAAGGTTAAAGGTGAATAATCAACCAATTGTGCTCTAATCAAACTAAATTCAATCCCTTTAAATTTATATTACAATTGAGTTTACGAGAAGATAAGCAGGCTAATAACAGGTTATTTTTTCTACGCATTAAATGAAATAGCTCTTGTTCCAAACTTGTATGTTTCACTAACTTTAAACAAAACAAATGAACTCTCATAAAATTTTCCTTCACTAATGTAAAATTACTTTCTGATTTAGATAATTTTTCTTAATCATATGCATTTTTACCAATCAATCAAATACGTGTTGCAAATATATCAGAACATTTTCACAAGAGATTCTCAATTGAATTTTCACTCATCAAGTTCCTACTTCATTACTCATTACATTGTAAGTTTTGATATCTTTATATCATGTTTAGGTTGTTATTTGTGGTAAAATTATCACTTCAACAATAATAACAACAACATGAAAAAGAAGGCGAAAAGATAGTAATAAAAATAATGTATTTACTATTAAATCGGTTCATAGATGTAGTTCCAAGGGTTCAGGGTGAATGTTGTTTTTATCTATTACTTTTGCTTCCTCATTGAAATTACAAGTTTGATGCTACTTTGCTTTTTTTTTCTTATTCCTTCTGAATTCATGTCACGCTTATGGGAAGGGAAGAGATATTTAGGTGATAATGGGCGGTGAAGAAATTTCATCTTCCATCTAATACTCATAAGTTTTACAAACTAAAGTGAGAGAGAGAGAGAGAGAGAGAGGAAGAGAAGGGGTAGAAAACTGAATTTACTTTTACCTTCAAGGCTTAAGCTATTTTCTAATTTTCATTTTCATCTTCATCTTTACTAACACATTCCCACTCCTCGAGTTTGTGTGTATCGTTATCAAATTTATTTTCACGAATCTTTTTCCTCTGTCTGTCTGTCTGTCTGTCTCTCTCTCTCTCTCTCTCTCTCTCTTTCTCTCTCTCTCTCTCTCTCTCTGTTTCTTTCCACTTATCGAGTAAAAAACCCTCCGGGGCTTTGAAACAACCTCCTTATCCTAGCATTTTCCATCCAGTTTTTGGAAATAATTTACTTTTCCTTGTTCAATATATAAGGTGGTGGTTTTATTATTATTATTTGTCAATCTTATACATTTACTTTCACCTCTAATAGTCAATTGGTGATTATGTTGTTATCTACAAGGTAGATTATATTATTATGATTATCACTTTATTATTATTATGATTGTGGCTATATCATTATATTAGTTGAAGTTGTTAGCATTCCAGGAACCGGAAACTCATTTCAATGGCAAATTAAATTGTTATCATAACAGCAAGTTCATCATTTTATTTTTCAAGTGTAGTTTCATCATGTGCATGAATGTACATCATGACAACAGCAGATAAAATTTTTCTTTTCTGTACCATTTAGTTAAACTGTACATAATTTACAGAGTAAATTCAAGACAAGTTCAATCTTTTACTAAGAAATTCAGCTAGAAATATGTTTGTCATGATAATAACATTTAAATGGGCAGAATTGTGTAAATGATATAATATCATGATTGATTCTTATTTTTCATTTTAAACTCCACCAGGTAACCCTTTGGCTTATGTGATTACTTTAGAGCTTTGTTTAGTTTATCGCTGAACTTTTTTCTCACCTGGATAATATTAATGTCCTGTTATCGTTACCTGTCACCAAACGATATTAATAGATGATAATTATCAGCTAATTGTAGGTTATTATTATCAAGACATTCAATTGCTTTCATTAGCTATTATTAGATGTTATTGACTTGATAAAAGGCTTAAGATTTTGATGTTGACTCTGTTGTATTATATATGGTTGATGATGATCAGGATGATGTTGTTGTCTTCAGGGAGTGAAAGTTATTTTTTTTTTTGCTGTTGCGTTGTTGTTATTGTTGTTGTTGTTGTTCTTTCCTTGAATCCAATCAATCAGTATTTGTCAGAGCAAATTGTATATAATCAGTTAGTGCAAGAGTTACCACCAAATGATAATAACAAGAAATAAGTTGCCTTACAAAATACAATATATAATAGCAAAGCCTCAGGTATTAAGAATGAGAAAAAGGGAAAAGGATATGAGAAAGTATAAGAAACTAATTTAAGTGTAATGATGGTCAAGAAATAGATTCGAGGAAAAATATATGAGACAAAAAAAAGTAGAGGGAAAGATAAAAGTTCTGGATGAGATGATGATTCTAATGATAATGATAATGATAAGAAATTCTGTTGAATTGTTGAGATCATCATCATTATCGTTATCATCAGTGCCTATGAACTAGTAAAAAAGCTGGAAAGAATAAATGAAAAATAAAATAAAGAAGAGAGAGAGAGAGAGGGTACGAAGTTCATACACTTTTCGTAGTTCTGTGTTCGGACAGATAGGGATGATGATCATGAGGGAGAAATAGGAAGAGAGAAGAGGAAAAAACTGACCAATTGGATAGGATGATAAATGAATCACTATAAGACTGATTGATAAAGAAGATGAGGAGAAAAAAGAATGAGAAAACTTTTGACATCAAGTTTCATCATGGAATCGATGTAACAGTAGTCGTATTAATGATAACAACTGAATTGGAGGAGAGAGAGAGGAAGATGACGAATGAAGTATGAAGAAAAAATTCAAAGATGATAAAGAGAGCATGACATGAGGAGAGGAAAAGAGAGAGACCAAAGATGAGGATAAAATACTGAGGATGAAACTTGAATAGTTTCAAGTTATCACGCAATCAACATCATCTTCATGGAGTAATTTTCGTAGAGTGAAAAAAGGTCTAAGATAATATTCACATCAATATTATAGATATTTTCCTCTCTCTCTCTCTCTCTTTCCTTGTCATTTTCATCATGGTTCATCTTTGCATCATTTATTTATCTTCAAGTGAGGATAACATTTCATATGATTATGGAAAATTAAGATGGAAATCATCACAATGATTCTGATAATATTCAATTCTATTGATAAGTTCTGGTCAATCAAATGAGCAAAGTCAACGCTTTGTGTCACATTCAATTGACTCTAACTTTTCAAGTTCCATATAATTAATTATCATGTAATTAAGAAAAAGGAGGAACAAGTTAATTGTTACTAGAACATTATATTATAATGAGAAAGATTAAAAATCAACATGAAATGAATTCCATGATAATAGATAAATGTTTAGAACTTTACTTAATTTTCTTTCCCTCTTATTATTCAATTCTCTTGCGTGTTCACCTTAGATATTATATTCTTCATTCAGAATTTTAGTTTTCTCTTATTCTTTTAGTAAATAGTTAATCACAGAGACTGATTCATGATAATGTCTACATAAATACAGGTAACAGTTAGTTACAGTTAGTTAACTTTATCCTCTTTCCAGTTGATAATGAGATCCAATTGACAATATACATTGTTTTTGAAGGGATATTAATACCAAGAGAAATTTTTTTCCCTCAATATTTAATTACAATTTGAAATTGAAACTTGAATTTATCTTAATCATGAAACTAATTATGATAATTTGAAATGAAGCACTAAAGGTTAATTTACTTATTTTAATTATTTCCTGTTAATTAGTTTAATTATAAATGGAAATAGTTTTCCATCTACTCTGAGCATATGGTTTATAATACAAAGCAACAGTTTTGACCTAATTTTAAATAGTACCTCGAATATGTATATTATTATCATTCGAGTTAGAACTTTTGTTTTTTCGAACTTTTTTTTGTACAGTTGAATAGAAAACTTTCCATTTCTTTTTCTTTTCGTTAATTCTCAGATTCATTTCCAATCTCTGGTTCAATTTTCTATCTCTCTTCTTTTCACTATTTATATGTATTTCTCTCATGATGATGGTGAGATTAAAAATCTGAATGAAGATTAAGAGGATTCGATGAAATGAAATAATAATAAATTCTGTAATCTGATAATCTGGTTTAAATTTTATCTTCTTTTTATATTTTTTTTTCGCTTGGAACTTTTTGTTTTTATTTTTTTCTTCTTCTTCTTCTCCTTCTTCTTGGATTTTATTAGTTTCTTTTCACTATTTTCAGGTTATCTTTTTTGAGCATCATCAGCATCATTGAATGATGAGAATCGTTACCAGAATTGTAAGAATGCTGGAAGATAGAAGAAAAAAAAGAAAACAAAATGGGTATTTTAATATATTGTATTATTGTGAAAGAGAAAGAGACAGAGAAAGAGAAGAAAAAAAGTTCTAAATGCTAAGACTAACCTGATCGACGAAGATATGAAGATTCAAGAGTTTGGAAAGAATAGAGAGAAAAGTTCATTTCATGGTTTCAAGATTCAATTGATAAGAGAAAGAAATCGAAACGAATAAATGAAGTTCTAAAAGACAACAAGTTCGACAAGAATAAGTATAAAGAGAGAAAGAAAAATTGTTAAAAATCAGAGTTTTATCTCTTATCGATTGAATAACAACAACAACAACAACATTCGAGTTTGAACATTTTAAACATCAAGAGATGGTAAAAGTTTTTCTCTGATTGTTATTTGTATCTCGCTGATTCCAATAACAATGAAATGTAAGTAATGATTCATGACAAATGTTCAATTCATTGGGAATCTCATGTAGAGTTTTTGGTAAAGATGAGATTAAATTGATGATGAAGAAGATGAAGAAAAAAAAAGTATTTTTATTCATTGAAATTCCAAATAAATATTATCCAACCATTGAACACATCTTAAAGATTGATAATCATTCAATTATTATATGATATGTTGCATCTTAATCACAGTTAGTTAATTCATTTTTTTCTCCTTTCCGTTATTGTCAATGTTCATAAATGTAACAATTGTAAATCGATTAAACTTTTTTTCCCATTTGATTGAGTGAGAAAATCTAATAGAAGAAGAGGAAGAAAATAAAATAAAATGTCCTTTCAATTTTCATGGAATCCAATCAATAACATTTACCTTTATTATATCCAAATACATAGCAAATAATCAAATCGATAAACTATCAACACTAAAACTAATTAGATCTCAATCATTTTATTTTAAGATCACAACAACTACAACAATTGAAATGATTGATCAACTTTTTTGTTTTCATTCATCAGAAAACTTTATATTCTTACAATTAATCACAATACCAAACGATTAGAATCTTATTGTGAATAAAACAACTCGATAAATTTAATATTTAAAGCAAAACAAAATATTCTTTCATCAAAAGAAATTAATTTTATTATTATTTCAATTTTCAAATTCAATCAATCGAAACATTTGAATTTGGCGCCTTCTCTTTTTCTCTTCCAATTATGGTAACACATTCAAAGTTCGCGCTTTTTTCAGTGACTATAAGCGTCACCTGGTGATAGAATAAACATCTAATTGTTACATGAAGATTTTCGGTTTATTAGGATTCGTTTAGATTTTTTTTGTTGGTTTCTTTTTATTGTTCCTTTAATTAATTAGTTTAAATTTATTATTATTATTTAATTTTATCTCATCGACAATTAATCAAATATTATGACTCTCGTTGAGAGTAATGCAGCTATTAATCAGCTTCTTGAACAATGGGAACATGATTATCTTGGTAACAATACGAATGGTAGTCCGGTTGGTATCATTAAAAGGTAACAATTTCTCTTTCTTTTTTTTTCTTATTTGTTTAATTTTCTATTCTAATCTTTTTTTTCTACCTTTGTTACCTATTTAATTGCTGTGTATTGGGGGGAAGAAATGGTTTAATTTAGTTGTTTTTAAATGGTAGATTTATCTTATTGTTATTCAAATTACTGTTCGGGTTACCGGTTGACTCATGTGTTCTCCCCTTTATCTTTTCTATGTTTATGATAATGTGATTTTCACGTTTTCTTTTTTTCTTACTCTTCTTCTCTTTTGCAAATTCATAGAATGTCGGAGATAATTGAAGAATGTACCGAAGCCTATTTGAAGACTGATCCTGATCCATTTGATGATCGTCATCCATGTAGAGCAAGACCAGACTGTGCCCTTGGTTTGGTGTTGAAAAATCTATTCAAAAATGATGAATTTATGAATAAGGTTCGAGACTTAAACTCTCTCTCTCTCTCTCTCTCTCTCTCTCTCTCTCTCTCTCTCTCTCTCTCTCTCTCTCTCTCTCTTTACAACGTTTTTCTCTCTCTCCTATTATCCTTGATTCGTTTTAAATCTTCAACAATAATGTTATTTACATTTTACATTATTATTATATAACTAATTGTCTTTTAAATCTCAAATTTACTTTCTACTCTTAGTTGGTCAATAATTATCTCATGCACAGAGACGACATTGAACTTCAAACACATGCTTGTCGGCTCGTGCTCGATATCCTTCCTGGCCTGGACACTTCAGTTGTTTTCAAAGAAAATGTATAATTTATTTTACTCTTGATTTTAAATCTATGATTAATCTAATTGTTTTTTTTTCTTCCATTTTCTTTTAGGAAGGTTTAGTCACTAAGTTATATGATCTGGTTAGACATGCTAAAGAACCATTGAAATCTTATGCTACTGGTCTACTTGCTGCAGCTTTAGATGTTCAAGATATTGCTGTTGAAAATAAAGATGCTAACATGCAATTGGTACCCATCATGTTACAGAGATTAAATGAACTTCGAACTGAAAGTAGTAAACGTGAATCAATTGGAAATAATGAGAACGATGAATCATCTAATTCACTAAATACCAGCTATGGTAGTAATAAATCAAATAAAAGTAATGAGGCAAATGGTTTTGGAGGTGTTAAACTTGCTGGTGCCGGGAGTACTGTGGGTGGTGGTAATAGTAGCACTAGCAGTGGTATTACTGTTAGAGAACAGTTTAAAACAATTAAACGTGGACATGAGGGAACAGTTAAATCACCATCATCTTTAAAACGTCGTCGTGTCTCATCACCATTGAATATAATGTCACCCTCAACGGTAAACAGTGAATGTTCAAATAGTAGCTGGGCCGATATTGAACCTTATATGATTGGATCATTTCAAATGTATCCATTAACTCCTGAAATGCAACAAAGATTCATTTTTCAATATTTAACTCCCCTTGGAGATTATCAAGAAATATTAGTCCATGTGTTTGCCAATGATGCTCTATCAATTATCAAGCATTATATTAATTTGGACAAAAATCGAGATGTAAGGGTTGCCTTTGAAGCTCTTAAATATTTATCATCGTTACTTTGCCATAAAAAATTTGCCATAGAGTTTCTCAATGGTGGTGGCCTTGAATTACTATTACAAGTTTACCGACCCTCAGTTGCGGCCACCGGTGTTTCGATTTGTCTTTATTATCTAGGCTACAATGAAGATGCTATGGAAAAGGTATATACATCTTTATACATCTTCATCTTTAACTCCTTTCACATTTTAATCTCATCATTATTTGATTGATTACATTCATGTCTTTCCAAAGTTTCATCCATCATCATCATCATCTTTCTATGATTATCGTTTTTCTTATATTTTTTCTTCTTCTTCTTTTGTGTTGATTTCGTTTTTCTTTTCGTCAGATTTGTGTTCTTCCTCGTCAAATTCTTGCTGATCTGGTTTCTTATGCTCTCTGGTTAATGGAATATTCTCATGATTCGAGTCGATGTCACGCGACAATGTTTTTCGGTCTAACTTTTGCCTTTCGAATTATTTTAGACCTATTTGACCAATCAGATGGACTTCGAAAGTTACTCAATGTGGTATGTTTCATATTGTATCACGAAAAAGGGCAACATTACAATTTCTTCATCTTGTCCATTTTGATTTAATTGTCTAACTGTTTTCTATTTTCTCTTTTTCTCCCTTTCTCAGATATATTTACTAGATATTTTTTCTGATTTAGTCAATTCAACTGATGATGAGCTTTTCACTAAACGTCAAACTGCTCGGCAAGTTTGCCTTGCATTGAAACGTTACTTTGAAGCTCATCTTGTCATCGAAGTTGAAAATATCCGTCGATCTCCTTTACCAGGTTCAAATTCATCTCAATCAAGTGTAAAAAGTCATTCAAGTAATAACATGCCCTCTTATAAGGCTGCTCATTATACTAGTGATACAATTCACGAATATGTTGAAAGTTTACTCGAAATGATGCCTTATCAAAGTAATTGGAAACCTGTTGATGATCTTTTAAAACTTGGTGGTCTTAAACTGTTAATCTCTTTAATTAGCAATTCATCTGATTGGGTTTACACTGGTAAATCTGAGACTATAAAAAGTGCTCTTGATGTTCTAGTTGTCTGTTCAGTTACACATAAATTTCAAGAAGCTTTAACAGAAAATATCACTTTATCAGATGAAAGAAATGTACCAATTATCAGGTAAAACATATGAATACTTTTTTTCATCATTCAAAATTGTTAAAAATGACTTTAAATCGATAATTACTAATTGTTTTTCTCTATGATGATTATTATTATTTATTCAGTGTTATCTTAGCAGCCGCTGCTGAATCAGATTTTTCCGGCGCAATGATTGATGCTGAAGTAAAAAAATCCGCCTTACATGTAATTATTAATTGTGTTTGTGGTCCAGGTAATAGGATTGGTGATACAATTGCCCGACTTTGTTTTGGTAGTTCAAAGAAACGATCAACTCGTACCGGTGAGGATGTACTAAACAAAATGTGGACCGTTATAAGATCCAACAATGGGATAATGATTTTATTAAACCTTTTAACAATTAAAACACCAATTACCGATGCTGATTGTATCCGTGCACTTGCCTGTAAAGCTCTATGTGGTTTGGCTCGTAGTGAAACAGTTAAACAAATAATATCTAAATTAACTTTATTCACTTCTGGTCAACTTCAAAATTTAATGAAAGAACCCATTTTACAGGATAAGAGAGCTGAACATGTTAAATTTTGTAAATATTGTATCCAATTAATTGAAAGTGTTACCGGTGCTCCAATATCTGCAAATATCGATGCCTCCCTGGCCAATGTTCATAAAGCTGAAGTTGTTGCCCAAACCCGAATTATTTACAATGAGAAAGAGCTGTTACAATTAATTCATCAACATTTAATCAGTAAAGGTCTTACCAAAACCGCTAATCAGCTAATCCAAGAAGCTAGTCTACCCACTCCTGCTTTAACAACACCAAGTCGATCATCAATTTTTGCCACTTCTCCTCTTTCATCAAAAACACCTCGAGCCATCACTTCCTCTTCCTCTGTGACACCTTCAACATCATCATTGGCTCATCCATCAACTTCCTTCTCGTCAACAACAACAACAACAACAACCACAACAAACACTAACAATCTTACAATCAATAATTCTAATAATACTAATCCTAATCCTAATCCTAATATCAAAGCTAATTCATCACATTCCTCTTCCTTTTCAACTCCATCTACATCAACTTGTGGGACTCATAATAATAACAATAATAATAACAATAAGGGTAATAATATAATCACAACTCCAACAACATACGCATCACCATCAAGTAACAAATCAACATTAGCTCAATCATCATCAAACAGTATATCAGTAAAAATTAATCGTCCATCAACCAATAGCACCAAAAATTTATCTCTATCATCTCGTAATCCGGTTCGTCAAAAACCTCAACAAGGTGCCTATCAACCCTCACCGGTAATGAAGCGACTCGGTGAATCACATCATCATCAACCAATACCTTCAGTTACTCTAAATTCAATTGTTACAGATTATTTAAGAAAACAACACGCTAATTGTAAAAATCCTGTTGTAACTTGTCCACCTTTTGACCTTTTTGTACCTCATCGTTGTCCCGAGCCACTTAATCGTGCAACCGCACCATTGAACATTTCCCTTCGTTGTCAGAAACGTGAGATTGCACCTCGATTTGGTGGAATGTATGGTAACAAATTTGATCGTAAATTTATCTACAGTCGTTTTAGACCAGTTCGAACTTATAGAGATGTCGAAGGTGGATCGGGTTTCACTTCTTGTGCCTTCTCATATGTTGATCAATTTTTATTCCTTGGTACCGTTACCGGTGATCTTACAGTTTTCAATTTACATCCTGGTACATTGGAAGCAACTTATTCTTGTCATGATTCAGATTTGACTTTTATTGAACCTTCTCGAGATGGTAAACTAATACTCACTGGTTCCATGTCTCTGAGAAATCCACTCTCAGCTTTATGGAGGTTTACCGATGTTTTCGATAAGCGATTAGATTTTCCTGAAGATAATTACTGTGAATTTAGTAAATCGGTTCAAGATAAAATTCTAGGTACATTCAATTTTGCTGCTAATCTTTATGATCTTGCCACTGGTGTTAAGATTCACACTTTTGAAGATGAAAATTTATCCAACAATTATACGCGAAATCGAGCTACATTTAATCAAACCGATGAACTAATCCTAAATGATGGTGTTCTATGGGATGTAAGGTCAACTTCTCCTGTTCATAAATTTGATAAATTTAATCAATCAATTAACGGTGTTTTCCATCCAAATGGTTGGGAGATTATTTCCAATTCTGAGGTTTGGGATATTAGAAGTTATCATTTGGTTAAAACGGTTCCCGATCTTGACCAGTGTAGAATTAAATTCAATAAAACTGGCGATGTAATTTATGGAGGTAAGTTAATTGTTGTATTCATTTTTTTACATTTATTTATAATTTTCACATTTGATTTGCTCTAAATATGTTATCAAAAAAAAATTGAAAGGAAAACATGAAAATTTCCTCTCGAACAAAAAAAACAGAATCATCAGTTATTGAGATTCAACTTTTGTAAGATGCAATATCTACAGACACAAGAAAACAAACGACTCGTTAATTGATGAATTGTTTTTGTTTTTTTTTCTTTCGTTTTGTTTTCTATTTTCACAGCCATGTTTGAAGAAGAAGGTCCTGAAGAAGATGAGACCCAGCGAAGTCCTTATGGATCATCTTTCCGTACTTTCGATGCCACAGATTATTCCAACATTGTTACCATTGATGTTAAGAAAAATATATGTGATCTTGCCGTTGATCCAGGAGATAATTTTGTCGCCGTTGTTGAATATCAGCGAGAGGCTATTATGACTCTTGGTAGTTCGGAAACTGCTTGTAGACTTTACGAGGTGGGTCGATGTAAAGAGGAAGATGATGAGGAAGCTGAAGAAGAGGAAGAAGAAGGTGAAGATATTGAAGATGATTCAGATGATGGTGAACTTGACCACGATAATACTGATGAAATTGCACCAGATGATGGATCGGATGATCTTGAGCTTGAATTGGGCATGGAAATAAATCCTGACGATACCGATGATGAATCAGATGATGACGATGACGAATCAGATGAATCGGATGATGATCGTGAAGGAGGAAATGATGATGATGATTTCGAAGAATACGGTGGTATAGCTTCTCCCGATTCTGATGAATCAGCTGATGTTATTTATATTTAAACCAATCCAACGAGAAGGAAAATTACCAATGGTATGCGTAGATTATCACGAATTTTACAATCCATTTGTGTTAACAAAAGAAAAGAGAATCGGAGAAAAGGACATCTTTTTTTTTCTTCTGTAGAACTTGAAACAAATGAAGAAATTTGTCACCAGCACTTTGCCTTCTCACTTCAAACAAAATCCTTTTCTCTCAATCATTATGACGATGAAAAACTGGACTCATGTGTTCACCGATTTACACCCATTTACCATGGATGAAAATTATCTTCTTGTGATGTCTCTCTTTCCTGTCGAATCCATGTCTTCCCAATGGTCATTTACTCTCCATGTCCAGGTTTGGTTCGATCAGATGATATTCTGATTTGTTAAATCCCAATTCGTGAACTAATAATCAGAATTAATAATTGTCCGGTTATCCAGGGCAATTTGATCCATTTAGTTTCTCTCTCTTTTTTTTGCTATATTTTTGTTATAAATAATCTTTTCCTCTTTCTCTCACTCTTTACATCTTTATCTTTATCTTTTCCCCTTGAAATTTCCTTTGTTTCGTACATTGTTGTCACAAAGGAAAGGTCCAAATTTACCACCATACAGAACAAAGAAAATATAATAATTTGTTTCCACTTCAATGATGTTTTTAAGTGTCTCTTTTTCATCCCACCACCAATGTCCTTTGTTTTGTTTTTTCAATAGAGAACACAAACTTTAAACGGCCTCGAAAACATCTCCATGTTGATCCAGGTTGTTGATGATGAGGGTTATTCAATTCCTTAGTGATCTGAACATAAACACACACGCACACATACACATATACACACACAGAGTTGACGTAGTTGATTAATGAGTTTTGTTTAATTTGTTTGTGTATCAACAGGAGAAGTGGATGAAAACGACGTGGACTGAGTCTGAAAGGTTGTTGAAGAAAAGAAAAATATTTATGTTAGAAAAATGCTGAATATTGATGAAATTGTTATCACTTGATGTTAGAATTTGTCTGAAATGTTCAATTTGAAAATCGGGGTAGAACTTGACATTTGTATCGAATTTGTTTATCTTCATGTTTCGAATCCAGTTTTTTGAACTTTTGTTTTTGCGGTAAATACTTTCGGTAGTCGACGATTCTTACCTTCTCTTTTCTGGCTTTCCTTTTCATTTGAACTGTACAAGGTGGACAGAACCATTTTCCTTTTGGAGGTTGAGTTATACCAACACAACCATAATGGAACCATTCAAATTGACACTGAAATTGAACAAAAAAAAAATAAATCAAAATATAAGTTGTTAACTTTGGTGAAAGTTTTTCAGGTTAATGAATTTTGTTAATTATTATTATAATTATGATTTTCACCTCTTCATTATCACAGGCAACCATTGAACCATAAGAAATTTGATTACAAAGACAATAACGAGGTTCATCGGGATCACAGGTCCAATTTTCGGTGCTTCCCCTTTCATCAACAGTCATCGTCTCTGATGATTCATCTAGAGAAAGAAATTTAAATTAGAAATAATGTTTCCGTGTTTTCGTCTTCAAATTAGGAAATAAATTAAATAATTTTGACCATTCGAGCGGTAGACTAACCTGTATCTTGATATTGACTAGAGGTACGACTTCGTTTGGTTACTTTGAACATTCCTGTTGAAGATCCCTCTCCTACACTACCCGTAGGTAATAAATTACCTGGTACAGTCACTGGAACACCTCCGCCTGCAGCCGCGACCGCTGCTGCCGCTGCAGCGGCAAATGGACCGGTTCCTTGTGGATTGAAAGACGGTA
Organism: Panonychus citri; assembly: GCF_014898815.1. NCBI lineage: Eukaryota > Metazoa > Arthropoda > Arachnida > Trombidiformes > Tetranychidae > Panonychus > Panonychus citri. The sequence continues at coordinate 1,082,997 of NW_026515516.1, read as the reverse complement.
TTGATCCTTCCCGTATAGAATTAAAATCACAACTAATATTTTGTAAGCCAACGGCGTTAATCGCTTCGTAGCTCGCTTTAAGACTGGCAGTTCGTCTTCCTTGTTGCATCTGAAGTGGTAAAATTTTCAATCCATAAACGTTTAAATAATATTTGAATAGGATGGACAAATATTCAAAGGTATATAATGAGAATTATATATAAATTTTGTTTTGAGGGAATTTTTTTTTCTTCATAACAAAAGTTAACATTATTATTATTATTTTCATAATTATTACCTGCTGCGTGGCCGCGATGGCTTGTGAGGCCGCAGCAGCAATAGCCGTACTACCAGCACCTAAATTATAACTGGAGATGGGGTAAAAAAAAGTAGATTCAATATCAGATTTAAATTAATTATCGTCTATACAGCCACAGAAATTGAGTTTGGAACAAAAATTATTTCAATTCGCGCATAGAGAGATTAAATTGTGATTAACTTGATTATCTTATCAAAAACCCAATGTTTTTCAATCTTATCAATTCATAGATTAACGATTGAATTGATTGTGTGCGCGAGTGATTTAATTTTTGTTCCAAACTCAATTTCTGTGGCTGTATGGTTAACTTGAAACGAAAAGTTTGATATTAGAAATCGATTCTAATACTATTATGATTTACTTACAATGAGGGTGAATGAGGTGATGTTAAACTATTGGCCAATAATGGATTACCATTAGGAACCGTATTGGAATTATTGACCAAATTTGATAATGAGTTTGCAAAAGTTGCTTGATTTGCCCAATTGTTAAGATTATTTGGAACCCCGTGATTAGAACCAGAACAAGATGTATCACCGCTTCGTGCTAACGTCATACAGAGAGAGAGAGAGAGAGAAATTTAAGTTAATTGTGTCTTCGTTTTATCCAATATGTCAATATGAATGGAGAGGATAAAAAATGATCTGAATTTACAATGAATCTCTTACCTGAATTTGGAACTCCTTGAACGGAGTCATTATGTGAATGTTTCCTTTTTTCTCTAACATTATTTACATTTGAATTTGGTGGATTATCCAACTCAAGAGATCCTATGAAAGTTAATAGAGAGAAAAGAGAATAAAATTATAAATGTAAACTTATTTTATATATAAAAGAACATTATTGATTTAGAAGAGTCAATATTATGGTTATAGTTTGGAGGAAATTTCGCTTCAAGATATGGATAAGGATTTATTGGAATGGAAAAGAAGAAAAAGTTTAAACATTTACTTCTCTCGAGGATTTCCGTTATTCCAGAATTATCTGCTTCCAATTCCATCTTAAACTTTTGTAGTTCGGAGTCTAATCTTTTTAAATATTTTTCCACGAGATCGTAAATCTGATTAGCAAGTTCAACTTTTTCTTCTGCTTCTTCAGCGGTTTTTTCATATTCCTGAGAAAAAGAATAATAATAGAAATCGAAAAATCAAAGTTCATTTAGCTAAAAGGATTAATAATTAATTCATTTTGTTTCCAAGAAAATATCGATTCGTAGTTGAAAAGATTATTTTAAACTCTTTTCTTGAGAAAGAAAATTTCTTGAGTAAATATTACATACAAATCACATTGGAATAAGATTGTTATTGAATAAACAAAGAGAAAAATGTTCGTTTTCAATAAAACTTAATAAAAGTTTCCATGTTTTCTTACCTGTTTGAGTTTATTGAATTCGATATCTCTTTGATCTGTTTTCATTTTCTTGGCATTACTGAAAAAGTCTTTAACTTTCTCTTCGATGGCTTCCATTTCGTCTAAAATTGATAATAGAACGAACGAAAAATAATATTATGTGAAAACAGAATAAGAGCAAACGAATGATGTAAGATACGAAGAGAGAGAGAAAGAAAGAGAAAAGTAGAAAAAAAAGTTACGATATATAGAATTCCAAGTTCGAAGAGGAGGGAAATCTCATTCGAAGAGAAGTGAAAAAAAACAACGAAAAGAAAAGTATTTCAAACACTTACTATGAACATTTAGATCCATTTCTCTCATTTCGGTGAATCGTTTCTTAAGTTCAATGGGAAGATGTTCAACCACTGAGATGAGGGTAGAAAAGAAAGAAAGAGATACAAAGAGAAAGAAACATCAGAAAGGAAAGTAAGAGAGATGGATGAAGATAACATTATATTAAAAGAGATAATCAAAGAGCATAAAAGGAGAAAGAAAGTAAGAAAGTAAGAGAGAGAGAAAGAGAGAGAAAGAAAGAAAGAGAGAAAGGAAAAGAAAGACTGAGGGAGGGAGTGAGATATTTACTTACCTTCAAGATAATCTTCAAGATACAACATTCTTGTGCCTTAATGGTCGATTAAATTAGCCAATTAATTGATTATCAAAATATTATCACAATTTGATTGTTAAAAAAAATAAATAATTGAGAAGCCGAGAAGGTTTGATTTGCTTTCTGATTTAAAAAATACCAAAAAAATCATTTTCTATTTACTTTCTTTCAGCCTAATTCACTTTTCTATTGGTTATTCTTCGCCGACAGATGGCGCCACTTGTCTTTTTAACCGCGAAATTCGAAACTTTCGAAAGAAAATCAAAAGCTAATCTCAAGTTTAGAATCAACTTTTTTTATTTGTTAATTAGCTCGAAAGAGAAAGAGTTTTTTTTGTTACCAACCTGATTTGGATTTTGGAGGTAGAAATGTTAGTATATTGAAGTCACTGAGAATGTGAGAATAAAATTTTTCTCCAATGTTCAAAGTTGAATGTTGAATTGTGATCGTTAATTAGTAAATAATAAAGGCTAGTTGAGAGGGAAATAATTTGTGTTGATTGTTTTGTTTTATTTCAAACTAATTGTAACCATAACTTGAATGGTTGACAATTGTTACAAATTTTTACAATATTTAATTGTTACAAAAAAAGTGTTAAGATTTATCGATGAGATGTAATAAAATTATTTGTTTGGGTGAGAATCTGTTCATTCAGGTTGATTGTAAAAAATAAAAGTGAATATGAAATTGTGTGGACGATCAAAGTGTTAAAACGGAGGTTGAACAATTCAGAAAATTGGAAAATTCTGAAACTTTCGATTGTACCAAATTAGAATCAATTTTGAATCCCTATACTAGACAGAGAGAGGAAGAGAGGAAGAGAGAGAGAGAATCGGTAATATTTGTATTGGCATAGATTTAGACGAGGAAACAAAACAGGTAACAAAGTTGTGAAGATGAAGGTGAAAATTTAGAAGTGACCATTGGTTTAACCGTAGTAACCTCCTCGTCCACCGTAACCTCCACCGTAACCACCTCGACCTCCGTATCCTCGGCCACCACCATATCCACCTCGGCCTCCCCAGCCTCGTCCACCACCGTATCCACCGCCATAACCTCGGCCTCCGTATCCTCGTCCACCACCATAACCACCACGTCCGTAATATTGAGCATCAGCTGAGGGAAGGAAAGCAGCACCGAGAACGGCAAGAACCAAAAGAGCAACAAAGATGAGTTTCATTTTTGATAGAGTGAAAGTGACTTAAAGCACAAAAGTGTATAAAGAAAAGAAAATTAAAACTTTAAAGTTTGCGAACTTGTTATCGTTGGAATGAACTGAGAACGAATGATTTCTAACGACAAAGATCAACTCCTTTTATTTGAAATCGTAGCAAATAAGTGAGACTGAGGCACAAAGAGTGAGCCAAGAGTGAGATTATCGTCATAATTATCATCATTGTTGTTATTTCATCTCAAAAGTATAAACATATTATCATAATAATAATGATAGTAAATAAAAAAACAAGTTACTTCCCATCGTCAGTGATAATTAGGATGATAAACAAAGTTGCCATTTTCCAAGAATTGTCTCTCTTTCTTGTCTTTCTTTTTTTCCTTCTCTCTTTCATTATTATCATCAACATCATCATGGCCTCTCTCAGGTATAACCTGAAAACTTCATTGAAAAGTAGGGGAAGAAGGAGGTTCTATTAATATAAACACCACTGAGAAACTTTCACTTTTCTGTCTCACTCTCAATCTCTCTCTATCTCGATTTCTCCTTCGCTCTCTCTCTCTCTCTCTCATAACACAATTAAAAATTAAACAATTTAAATTGTTGTTGTTTTTCATTATCATTGTTTTTCGTAATAATAATAATCTCTCACCTCTAATTTTCACACAATCACAATTTCATCTTAATCAACCTGAACAATTAAAGTTTCACTTTCATTACCAAATATCACAATTCTTACCTTAAGCTTATGATTATAATAGTTAATATTTATTATTCAATATGCTAATTAACTGTTATATATATTTTTCCCTTTTTCTTTCCTATTAATTAGATAATTAAATAGTTAATCAAGTAAGAATAATTTTCGAATCATTAATTGGGTAATTGTTTCCATTGTTCCGTTTATTTTGATAATCTTTCCAATCTCTTGCATGTAAAGTTATCAAAAGAAAAATCGAAAAAGTTTTTTTTTTGAAAGAAAAAAAAAGTTCGACAAAAAGAACAAGTTCTTATTTTGATATTCTATTATCATCTCGATCATCATCATCATCATCATCATAATTATTATCAGATTGTTATTAAATTATCAACAACATTAGTTAATGGTTTTCTTTTCATATCAATTTAATCACAACAGTTTACAAAGTGATTAATCAATTGATAGTTTTAAGGATTTTTTCTTCTAAATTTAAATGATGAAATAATCAACTAATTGCTAGGTAATTATCACATGTAATTTCATTAATCATATTTGATTATCATGATAATTTAAGAAAAAAAAAACAAAAGGGAAATTAAGTTTGTTAATTTCATGTGAACAACAAATTTACATTGAAATTGATTGGGTAACAATTTAACAAGAAACTTAGACACAGTTTGACAGGTTTAATTGTTCATTGATTATGATTACCATGTAGTTAATTGTGATGATCAATTTTGGATTGAGAGAAAAACAATTATCATGGTTGAAGATAATTAACTATCATGTTAATAACAACATTGAGAAAGAGTTTCAAATTGATAATTTTCAATTGCAAGCAGTTAATCAGGTAAACATGATAATGATTCCTATTAAATTGTTTCAATTGATAATCATTTATATTTAACAAATGGACATGATTTCATTTGATTGGGAAAATTTAACCACCAAGTTGATATTATCAATGCTCAGTAATTTGATTATATCCTCAGGCAAATCAATTGATTTGGTTTTATAGTTGACACAATGATCAAATTAACATTGTACAATTTAGATTATGATATCTGAATGTTAATATTAAATTGAGAGTTCATCATGATTATCATGAAATGGAAACTGAAAAGATAATGCTAAGATATCATTAGAATTGAGAATTGGAACTTTACTTTTCTTTACTTTATTCAACCTTTGGCATTGTCGAGTTATCATCAATAACAGCTGATTAAGAATTGCCTAAGGGCATTTCAAGAGATTCTCAGATGAAAGTTTCCTAGTCTCATATCTACACTATTATTGGGTAAAAGGAAATTTCCAATTTCAATATTCAATCATGGAGCATATATATGAGTTTCTGAATATAATTTCATTGGTTATTTGGGTTCATTGAGTTCATCTTGTTGAGATTTTCAAATTCATGGTGATCATCATGAAGATGATGAAAAAAAAAGTCAGATAAAAACTAGGACAAGTTAATAATAATAATGATGATGGTAAAAAGAAAAGGTTTCATATTGGAACCATGAAAAAAATGGTTTGAGGTTCAATTTTTTTGCTGTAAAGGTCAACATAATGTCCAGTTTGAGTTTATGATGATAGTAGTGGTCATCATGATCATGGGAATACATGAAAAAGACATCACCATGAAAGTGGAAACAATATTGGGAAAAGTGATTTCAGATTAAATATATAATATTAAATTGATTGTGTGTCCAATCAATTTTAATCATGTTGTCAATCTTATTCATGAAATCAAGATGAAGATGTGTACACATACATGAATGTCCCACCGGGGAATTGGATTTGACCTGATCTAAAAATCATCAAGGGTCAATTGAGTAAACCTTGATGATGACCATTGCTTAATTATGATTAACAAATAAAGAAACAAAATGAAAGGATAACAAGTTAGATGCTTGACCGTTACAAAGGATCCAGAAAAGGAGATGACCAATGGTCAGGTAATTAATTACCATCTCTGATAGAAGCAATTTAATATCAAGATAATCAATTATTTATTTAGTAAATCAATCACCGATTAAATTGTAACAATTTGGCATCTTAATTGTTGTCACTTTTTGCTTCTTTTCTAGACTAATTGCTTTTTCTTGACAAACAATTAACTTGTCATCTTGACAATTGTCTTTATACAGAAAATTAGATTGTTTAATCAACAATTAATTTAGTTTTCTTACCCATTCAAGCATAATTATAAAACTTTGTTAAAAGTAAATTTAATCAATCAAATCAAATTGTTTGTAATATTTAATGTTGAAAGTTAAATTGATTATTAATTGTTGGGCATCCGTGGAGTTGACAATTAAACTTTAACGTACATTTTAATTTCTATGATTAAACTAACCAACCAATTTAAATTAACCATGAAAATTGTTTAAGTTAATCATAAACATAATCAAAAGAAAAGCTTAATCATTGATAATAAAGATATTGATTGAAATCTAGAAATTCAATTTCCGCTAATTAATATGATTACCTTGTGGTTAAAAGTGATTGGATTAACTGATTATGCCAGGAAATAGAAACTTGAATCAACAATTAGTTATATAATTAGTAAATCAACATGAGAAACGGCAAAATTAATAGTAAGTAAGTTAATCACAATTTAGAGACCCAATTGATTTGTTGTTGTTTAAAACTTTTTCACAATCAAATTTGGGATGTTGGTGGTTAATTTGAATCGCTTCAAGTTTAACACAGTTAATTATTTACCAACAAACGAGTAACATTTAACCAACTAAATTAAGTAAATTACATTCTAGATTAAACCAACCATGAAAGTGATTAACTAACCACTTACCGAAAACCAGAAAACTGGTTAAGCCAAATCAGAGTAATAATAAAAAATGGATTAAGCTCCAACCTTAACTGGATTAACCTTGATGATTAGCAAAAGGATATTGATTTAATTGTGCCAAAGGATAATTAAGAGTTATTGATTACTAATTAATTTATCTTAATCGAAGATGATTTCATTAACATAATCAAACTGTTCCTGTGAAAAGTTCTGATCCCAACCCGGGTCTTTGGTTGAGCAAGATTTATTAAAATCATGCAAACGCTTCTGGCAATAAAATGCACCAAATTACCAAGAATGAAAGATTATATGAGCCTGATTTTAAATTTTCTTGACTGAATTTCACGCGTTCTATACATTTTTTATGCTACAAGTGCATGAAAGTAATACGGTTGCATGAATATAAACAATTTGGTTATTTTCATGTCATGTTCTTCTCATAACTTGTATATGTATCAAAAATTGGTAAAGAAGTTAAATTTTGCTTGATTACGTTAAACTTGACAATTTAGTTGATACCAAACAGCAATTTTTTAATAGGAATTAAGTATAAATTACAATAAATGAATATGATGTGATCAATTTCTCTATTTAGTTTGCATGAAAATAACAATTTACTTATGAATTCAAGCGCATTTGTTACTTTCATCATGAGTCACACTCAGAAGTCACAATTGCTTAACAAAACTTGCTTGAAAAATACAATTCTTGCACAATTATGATATCGAATGCATGGTAAATAAAAACAACATCAATTTATCAATAGAAAAATTTACCACAAATGTAAGGATGATCAATTTCTTGGTAGCATGATAACCGATTATTGAATGAGCATTAATTTGATTATAAAACTTAAGCAATTTTTTCAATTTCGTTGTACTTTTGCCTGTAATCAGCAGCAAAGTTGGTTATTCTAACAAGAAAACCATTCTCTTTACTACGATTTACAGAATTCATGAATTGTTAATTGATACCGATTGAATACCAATTTCATACACGAAATCTACCGAACCGAAAAATATGCAGACAATATTTAAATGATCAGCATTTAATCAAAAGAAAATCGAAGAATTAATTGCTTAGATAATGAATTCATAGTATGATTTTGAGCTTAAACACGATTATTTAATAATATTTCATGAGTCTTGAAAGCGAATTTAATTTTTTCATGTATGAAACCTATTGGTTATGAGTGAAAAATGAGAGAAATCGTATCGATTGTAAATCTTATCAAAACGAATGAAGATCATTCATCAACAGTTGATTTCTCGCATGAAACATTTCCTTCTTGCAAATTTCTGTCAACTTCAGCTTCACTTTCATGTGTGATTTCATCATCGATTTGAGAACTTTCTTCTTCATGAACGCAACTCTCAACAACAGTTGAATCTTTCAACGTGGTCTCCTCACTGCTGGCAGCCTCGTCCACGAATGAATCGTCATCTTCATTTGTTGCCTCATTAGAATCCTCAGTTCCAGTGATAAAATAGTTTCTTGGATCAAGACTTGCTTGGTTGATTGGATCACGCACAACATTTGTCCAGGAAATATCATCAAGGAAGAAAACAGTCAAGGCAGAAAGACAATCTGAAACATGAGAAAAGAAAATCATGTAAAATGGATAATTATTGAGCAAATCATGCATGAAATACCTTGTAACTTCTTCTTCTTTGGTAGCATCTCACATCTTTCACCATTCCTAGCAGCTCTTTTCTTTGGTCCAATTAGATATTTGCTTAAATAGTCGAATCGCCAGATTGTTTTAGCGATTCGTACAGCCAAAGCAGAGGCACCTTTGGGTCCTTTGATAAGTAATTTTCTTATCTGAATCATTCGGTCTGTACTGATTCCTGGAACTGTAAGCACCTTTATCTTCTCCAAGACCTGAAAGACATATATCATACATGAAACAATATACACACGCATGAAAAAATAACTTACATCATTATCCGCTCTTTTTTTAGCCATTCTCTTCATTACTCTTTCTTCAATGGCATTTTTTGCTACTGGTTTTGAAAGTTCAGTTGATTTAGAATTGGTTTTCTCAATTGTATCCATGATTGTTGAGATTCGCTTATTCATGACTTCAGCTGAACTTGTAAGAAGCTTAACATATCGTGAAATATCATCAAGCCTATTTTTCATGTCTGAAACATGTTTACACGCATGATTCTCGGATGAAACTGATCTTTTGCCTTGAAAAATAAGAAATAAAAATTCATTTAAATTCTTGAACACTCAATTAAATATTATGAAATGTACTTACGTTTTTTTGGACTTTCCGAGTTCGAACGAGATCTTAATATTTCTGTTAACAAAACACATGAAAAAAGAGTGTGTTAATTAACAAAAATATAATCAAGCATATTTCCGCTTAGTCTTACCTGATTCCGATGACGAAGAGAAATTCTTATTTCTATCAGACATGATGAAATAAATTCAGAAAAGGAATTCACAAGATTGAAATTATAACAAAAATAAGCTCAATAAGCGTGACTATCACAACAAAAATTAGCTGAATAATTTTGAACAAAGAATCCGTTGGAATGTTATTTCAAATCTTACGCATGTGCAATGTCGCATGAGACTTTTAGTAGTGAAACAAAATCATGTGAAACTCCAATTTCATGCATGATTAACAACCAACAAACGAAACAGATGAGAACTTTGAATTAAATTTTATTAATAACTGATTAAGTATGATTATTTTTTGTATTAGAATGAGATTAGAATTTTCTTTAAACTTTATGAGATCAAGGAATTGGTATTATTGCCTGGAAGAACGGAGATTATTGATTAGTCATGTGTGAAATTAGTAATTCATGTATGAATGATTATTTCTTGATCGAAAAATTCATTTTTCCCCGAGGCCTGAAGTTCCTGGTACTTCTCCGACTGAAGAGTTATCTAAACTTTCGTCTATATCAATGTCAACTTGTAACCAGCCTCGTGTCTCTAGTTGCTTGATTTATCGGATCTCTTACAAGATTTCTCCATTCGTGGTCATTTAAAAACTTGCATGTTAGCTGCTCCAGACATTCTATTTGTGAGAAATCATATTTCATGCATGAAAGACACATTCATTCAAAGAAAACACATGAAAGACTCACCTTTTAGTTTCAGTTCTTCAGGGGAGAAAGTCTTGTCGCTCATTTCCTCGTGGTGCTCTAGTTTGTGGACCAACCAAGTAATTTTCAATGTAAGATTTATCCCAGATACACTTGAAACTTTAATTGCAGTTCCAGAAGGCGAATCAGGTCCACTTATCAATACTTCACGTATCTTTTTCATTCGCTCATCGGGAATGCCAGAAACTGAAAATTTACTGGTTTCTTTGATCCACTGAATATGAATAACAAAAACATGTATGAAAATATCATTCATGCATGAAACAACAACATACCTCAGGATTTGATCTTTTCTTTTTCATCCTTTCCTCAACATTACTTTCATAAGTTGATTTGGCAACGGCACGTTTATTTTTTGGTTTTCCTGCAACTGCACCACCTCTTTTTTCCATTACATCCATGATAAGCCCTATTTTCTTATTCATTTTTTCAAGGAGAACTGAAAGGGAAGCGACATTTCTTGAAATATCATCAACTTTCCATTTCATGTCTGAATCCAAGGTACACGCATGATTATCCTTTTTCTGCTTTTTTGATGAACCAGAAATAGATTTTCGTAGTCTTTTCACTATAATTAACAAAAACATATTAGAAATCCTTCAAAATTATTATTTAAATACTCACTTTGAGCTTGAGTTGCTGTTAGCTCTTCTTGATCACCTAAACAAAAAAAGTTGAGTTAAAATTCATGTTTCATGTAAGATTTTGAGTAACTTACTTGATGAGTCACTGCTTGACACGTTTTTAGTACGAGCCATGTTTGGACAGATGAAAATAAAAAAACTTAATTTCGATGAAATAATTTGTAAAAATTTGATTAAAAAACAAAAGAATTCAAATAAACACGTTTAATAATTCAGTTTGTTTGGGAAAATGGCGATGAAGGAAAGAAAGTTGAGCGCGAAAACTAATGCGCATGACTATCAATCACATGACCCATTTTTCTGAGATATGCATGAAATGCATTATACATGCATGAATTATCAATTTATAACATGAATTAAGGTATTATCAATTAACTCTTTTTTTCTTAGGTTGCTTTCCTCTTATCGTGCTAGTACTTTTTCTTTTTTCAATTCTTGGAGTTTCATCTTCGACTCTAGTTCTTTCTGCATTTAGTTCAGTTCTGCTACTCTGACTTCTAGTCGAGCGATTTGTGGGCGCATGATTACTTGATTCATGCGTGGAAATAGATTGATGATGGTTATCTTGAGACAATACAGGATCATTTGTATTTGTTGATTTCGCTGGTGAAGAAGGAGTGGCCATGTTTGAATTTGAATTTTGATCACTCGAAACAGACATATGAGAACCCATTTGCTTGGTCGGATACCTAGTTGATTGATTGATGGGATCTCGTACGATAACTCGCCATTCAGCTTCTCTTAAGTAATATGAAGTTACACTTTTCAAAATATCTGTAAATAAAACATTTTTATTAAAATCATGCATGATAACGCGTTTCTTTTCATTTACCTTTGAGTTTTTGTAATTCATCGTCTGGAACAAACAAAGATCTCTCATTCTTTCTAGGCTCTCTAGCTTTTGGTCCAATAAGTCTAGTTGAAAGATAATCATCGCCCCATATTATTCTCGAGACCTTAATTGGTATAAAAGTTGCATTCTCTGGACCAGTTAGTAAGATACTACGAATCTTATCCATTTTCTCGCCAGAAATGTTGTTAACTTGTAAATCTTGTATGAATTTGACTTACTAACATGAAAATCAACAAAATTTATAAGCATTTAAGAAATGATAGAAAATCAACCTTACCTTTGGATCTGCTCGTTTTTTAAGAATTTTGGCTTCGATTGGCGCCTCCAATGCCCCCTTTGACAACCCTCTTCTTGTTTGCACATTTTTGTTACAATTCACAGAATCCAGCGTTTCAAGTATTTGATTCTGTCGTCTAATCACTTTTTCCAGCGTGTTGGATATTAAAGATGAAAGGTTTAGATTTTCTTGACAGAATTCAAAATTTCAAGCAAGATTTCAGCATCCTCAACATTGTTCTCAGCGGTTGACTTAGATCTTTTATATTTCTGTAATAAAGAATGATAAACTGACAAAAATAGTTTAGAAGCTGTGAACACAAGTAAAATATATATGACCTACCTGCTGAATTTCTACTAGCATTTGAACTCGCTACTGAAGTCATTTTCACTAGATAAATTACAATGAAAGAAGTGAGTATAAGCACAATGATCAATTTAAATTGCAAAGATTTCCTTTTCCTGTCTGTCTTCTCATGATTAGTCTTTATCACACAAAGCTGATTAAATCACTTTATCTTATCAGTTGAAATTATTTTGATTTTGTGAAATGTCAAGATTTAATAGATCTAATAGATATCGTTTTCTCCGTCCTTCCACCACGATACAAGTTCAGAGACTGATGATTCTCATACAAATTTGCGGCCTTTCGTTGATGAAACTAGTTTTCTAGACATGGAAGAAGAACCGAATCTGATGGCTCGTGCACATGGTGATTCATGTAGCTTAGATGGGAATGTTGACAGTTTCATGCAAGAAAAGAACAAGTGTTATCAACTTTATCAAAACTGTTCTTGATGAGTGTAACATTCATATTTCTGGAAAGAAAAAGTGCTTTCTCTGATAAGATATTTGCTTGATAACGTTTCTGTGAATTTGGCAAAATCTTATGAAAGTTTATTTACTCAATCAAACTTACGAATTCCTTATCATAAATTGACCATTTGTGAGAAAAATTTACACGATACCAGTTATCATTGTGAGTTTAGTGCATGTGAATATCAACATGGATCTTTGTATTGTTTTAATATTCAGCAAACACTTCGTCAACTTATATCAAGAAATATCGACTTCATGCTTGTCCCAACAGCATTTAGCAACACATTTATAAGTTCTGGCATGTACAAGAAGATCTGGCATGAAAATAGTGATATGAAATGTACACTCATGATTAACAACGATGATGCACGAATTACCAAATCAACACAACATACATTGACACCATTAGCTTTTACAATTGGTGAATTACCAGATTCAATTCGCTCCAAAAGTAAAAATGTTGCTTTGTGTGGTTTCTGGTGCGGAACATTCAAAATTGACCATAAAGATCTTTACGAAAATTGTTTACTGCGAGAAATTGACATCTTGCAAGAAAATAAGCTTGAAATCGAAAATTCAGGTACCAATTATAAATTTCATGTGAAAATTGGTACGATTATTCTAGATAGCATTGCTAAGCCAAAATCACTAAATATGAAACAATTCAATGGTGCTTACGGATGTGCTTATTGTCAAGAAAAAGGAAAGATTGTCACGATTGCAGCAAATGCTAGAAAGAGAGTATATCCATTCAACGAATCACATCAATTTGTTGCAAGAAATCACGAATCATTCGTTGATCATGGACACCGTGCGAGTATCTTGAACAAAGCTTGTTATGGAATCAAAGGTGAAACAATTTCAAGTATATAAAATTGCCTGAGCAAGTCCCCGTTGAACCAATGCATTGTGTTTTCTTGGAGTTTTAAAACACTTTTAGAAATGAAACCTTTTCAGAACTGAATGTAGTTGAAGAAACCTCAAAATCCTGAGCTCTATCAAATTCCACATGAATTTAAAGAACTCCCAATTCCTTGGCGGAATTAGGATTTTTCAAGGCATCTGTTTTCAAAACATGGCTTTTACTACTGCCACCAGTATTTATTGGTCTCATCACACCAGAGCATTTATCATTGATGCTGATATTGTCACAAGCAATAAGAATTATGTTACGTGGAAGTGTAACCGAAGATGTTGCGCAAGAAGCTAACACTCTGATTGAAATATTCGTGAAATCTTACCAAGATATTTATGGATTGCAAGGATTGAAACCGAATTTTCACTTCTTGCAACATTTACCAAATCATGCACATCTTTATGGAAATCTTGCAAATTTTTCTGCTTTTGTTTTTGAAAGCAATATATTCACGCTCAAAAGAAACATACATGGAACCAGAGGATTTGAGAATCAACTGTTATCGAGCTATTTAGACGGTAAAGTGCGAATTGAAGAGCAAAATCTATTTAATATCATGCAAGATCTTGAGAACGTTCCCAAAATATTACAGCCTCCAGCCATGAATTATGAAGTTTCGAATTGTTGTTGGAAATTCAAAAAGAAGTAATTGAGGATCAACAACTTATTAACCAGCTTGCAAATTTTGGTATTTATAATGCTTCGTATGAGTTTTGCAAATTTTCCGAGTTAAATACAAAACAATATTTATCACTCAACTTCATACACTAAACGGCAACAATCAGCATCATATTCAGTTTCATACATGAAAGACGCAAGCTTGATAGGATTCTGTAATGTTATTCATTATCTTGCTGAAAACGAAGAAGAAAGTCAACCAGAAAAGGTATTTGCAGTTGTAGATGAATTTAAAGTTTATAAATCACGAAATCTTTTCAAGAACGTTGAATGGAACAATTCCTTTCTTAAAAAAATAGTTGCAACCAAAACAGTTCATTCTTTTTATCGCATAGCTCAGAAAAATACCAAGATTTTGATTCCATTAACAAGTTTTCGATTTAAAGCTCTTTTCATACCTGAAACCAATAAATCAGGTAATTTTTGGGCAACTGAAATTGATTATGTCTTCGAACATACTTGAAGATATATTACTACATTTCTATATTCATGCGCAATATTAAAAGCATAAAAAACTAAAAAAAATTTGTTAATTTTATCTCATTTCTTGCATGATTTCAAATTTTCTTTTGGTAATAAAAGACAAATGCAAGTTTCTAGCAAATCTTGCTCATTCAAAGACCCGGGAAGAATTCAAGGTTTCTCAGTTCGTATCTACGGAAAATTTGAATGACTTAGAAAAAAAAAATTCTTCCATTGAATTCATGTTACCCTGGGACTCTAAATGTTTACCTTTGTTTTTTATTCAGATTTAATTGTGAGCAATTAATTTTAATTGTCAAGGTATTTCTCATAATCACCTTTCTGTTTTCGTTGAAACCTTTATTTGCGTCAACAATTAACTTTAATTACTCTCTCTCTTTCTGTCCACTTTTCTGTTAATTGTTGAATTAATTGTTTGTCAAAAAACTTTTTCTGTCATTTTATTAGATATTTAAATTAGTTAATTACTCAAACACGATTTAAATTTAATTAATTACTCTTGAATCAGTAATTGATTTACTCAACTACATTATGATCATCATTTAATCATTTTAATTAATTGTGTTGATTATTGTGCAATTATCGTTAGTTTGATTAACTTTACAGTTAATTGTTTCCTCTGTTTTAAATACGATTTTGAATAAATATTGAAAATCAATCAAAATTAATAATCAAAAAGTGAACAATGATTAAGATAACCAATTATATTGATAACCCTGGTTAAGACAATTAACCGAGTAACTGAATTAATATTTTATCCTTTTAATTGTTTCAAATCAACAATGAATTGTTGATGAATTAATTATATTTTCTTAATCCATTGTAATATAATAGTAATTAAATTGTTTACTGTGATTTGATTTTTGTTTTCTCAGTTTAAATTGTCAAGGTTACAATTAATTTGAATTTTCTCCAATTAATTTAATTTCTTATGAAAATTTGATTAACTAGAGTGAAAAAGATTAGTTCACAAAAGTAATTATCAATGAAGATGATATTTCCTAATGATAAAGATCATAAGTTTAATTACCTTATCGTTAAAGTGATTAAACTAATTGTGATTTAATGAGACAAGATGGAATAAAAATAAGATTAACTTTCTGTCCAATTAATTAACTCTAATCAAACAATTCAATCTGATTTCTTGTTAAATTGTAACTCCAAATTTACCTTGAGATTTAATTTTGATCTTCATTAACTTGATTAATATTAGAAATTATTTCAAGACCAATTGTATTCACAATAACAAGTTGACGATTTCTATTATAAATCCCAAGTAAATTGTAATTGTGGATTCGTTTCTCTGTAACAATCGGTTGTTCAAACTCACGATATTAATTAACTTGACTGATTAAAAATTCAAGATAAAAGTGAACAATAAAAGGTAAGTTATCTACTATTGCTTAGCTTATATATTAGGGTGATTCACTCAAAGGTACGGACGTTTGAATTTAAATGATTTTTTGAAAACTCATCTGATTCTAATTATATTGTACAATTTGTGTTCACAAGAATCTAGTTTGATAATGTGGGGTGAAATTCTCGATCTAAATTCACCAGTTTTCGAAAATTCGAACTAAACATAAAAAATCGAGAAAAATCACTTTTTCTGAGTTTGGAAGGGCCTAGAAAATCAATTAATCAGTTGATTTTTTTTCTGAAAGCTTAATTATAATCACCTAAGGCTTTTTAATTGATTAAGGTAATTAGAAATTTTACAATTGATAGAATAAAGATTTAGTGGACAATCGAAGCGAAAAAGTCCAAAAAATTTGCCGAGCAAATCAAAGGGGGGAGTATTACTTTTTTTGGAAATTTGTTATTTTTGAAAATTGACTTTTTTCGACTTTTTTACAATAATTAATTAATTGTTCGATTTATTAATTTTTTTTTTAATTAAAATAAAATTCTTACTATTTTCTCGCTAGTTTAAGATAGATATTAAAAAAATCGTACCACTAATTAAATCAAAAATCAAAAATGAAGTTCCGTATCTTTGAGTGAATCAATCTAATAATAGTTTCGTTTAGTTAGTTTCGTGTATTTAGTGGTAAGATAACTTTGAACTTCGAGTGTTTCTGGTTCATATACCGTCGCATGTCGCAGATCAGATCATTTTTGTGTCCATAAAATTACTTCAGGCTCTTTATGAGGCTATGGTACTAAGGATACGACGATAATAAGAAAAGAAATCGAAAGAGAAATTTTCAAAAATTTATAACTTTTGACCTTTACGACATTGGTTCTGTTTTTTGGTCCAGAATTTTGAAAAGCTATCGAATGCTAGTTTCGATATCTTTGTAGTGTTTCAGGTTCCTCAATGTTTGCATCAAAACATGAATCGTAATTGTATGATGAAAAAAACCTATGACTTTAATCCGATTTAAATTGTCACTACGTTAATTAATTTCTCAACGGAATTCCTGTTTATCTAAATCGATCAGAAATCCATAAATTGTTGTAACATTAAGCTAATCTTCAGCCTTAATTGTGATCCAATTATTACTATTTAAAAATTTTACGCAAAGGAAATGCAATTAAATCAAATAATTAATTGTTGTCTCCATCTGATAAGATGACATATAACCTGTTGGAAAAATAATTTACATTTACCTTACTTGTTAGTTAATCAAGTTTATGATTAGCTATTGAGGTAAAGGTTAAGCAATTAGTTGATTGTGTTTCCGTTTTTAAATTTCTCACAAACCAAAAATTAGGTTTGATTATTGTTGATGATAAACAATCAGATCAACATAATTGAACCAATAGTCAAAACCAACAATTTATTAGATTAATCAACTTGTAATACTAACAATTAACACTCAATCATGACAATCAGATTGAAAAGTTGAACCTGAGATAAGTTTTGTTTTGTTTCATGGACAGTTGGCTAATTAATTGTGACAATTAACAAGATGATACTGATTAATATTCATATATCAAAGTAAATGTTGACCATTTGATTGTTTGATAATCTCTTTGGCAAAAAACAAAGATAATAACGATTATCATTATGTTCAAGTTCGTGAAAAACGTTTATCGTTAATATCTATGTACGTATAAATGTAGATGTGTTAATCATCGTGAAGGGAAATGTCCAAACGTGACAAGAGTATCAAGATCATCATGAGCATCATCATCATCATTATCATCGTTATCAACATTATTTATCTGAGAAAACATTGTAAACAAACATTGAAACTTCCCACAGATTTTTTTTTCTTACCTGATTTTCATGATAATCATTCAAATGCTATATTATTATTATAATCATTTACTTTTGTAGCATCCAAACAACCTTGATCTTAATTCATGATGCTTATCATCCTCATCCTCATCCTCACCCCTCTCTCCCTTTACATTTATCTATCCATCAATGAGCCAATTTCTTGTTTACTTTTCAGATCCTTTTAACTTTCACCAATATTATCAACTTTGGGTTAGAGCCACGTAAATATTATCATCATTATATTATAATTTTAAGAACTCAAAATTTCATCGCCATGATAATTAAAAATTATTTATATCTTCTGAAAGCAAAACACAAAAGGTTTCATATCACAAAGTGATAAGATTTACCTGGAGAGAGAGAAAACTTCAAGGGCAAGTTCATTATGTAAGGAGTTGCGAAAGCCCATCAAGTTTGTTTGTATTATTAATGATGATGATGATGATTAGTTTGTTGTTGTTGTTGTTGTTATTGTTGCAAAAAAGATGAAAAATCCAGGTAAGATGATAGATTTTTCCTAATTTATCTTTTGCCTTGCTCTTTGTGACATTAATCTATTTTAGGGGAGGATTATTATCGACTTGAAAATAGCCTCAGGTAATTAGAATATTATTGCATGTAAAACTTTGTTGATAGTTTGTATTTCCCCAAATTTTTTTATTAACTTACCTGTGGACATTTATTTTGTTGTTTTTTGTTCAACATTAAGATTGCTTATAAAACTAATCGATTACAATTGTAATTGATGATTTTTAAGTAGACCTAAAAATTGTCCAGTCTCATTATGTTAACCAAGCAAATTGATTGTTGACAAATTGACGTTTTTAAAATGATAAAAATCAACGACAATAACAACAACACTGAACTTAAATTACTCTTGACCAATGTAATTTATTATGTGATGATGTCCAGGTTTACCTAGTTATAAGTACTGGTGTTCTTGGTGCAGTTTTCAAGGTCAAAATCTTGATCTTGATTCCTATTTCCATGTAATTTTATTTATAATATGATTTTCCCATTGGAAAGTTTTTCATCTTTGTCTTGTTACATTTATCTCAATGATTGATTGTATACCTTTACTATCAACATAAGACTTGAAATGATGATAACGATGATAATATTTACAGAATAAGTTGTTCATTGATGAAAAGTTTTTTGTTCGTTACAATTCATTTAATCACATTTGAAATGTTCATCAATAACACTCTCAGTAAATTATCAACATGATGATTTCTGTTGGCAGTTTATATAAAGAATAGGACCATTAAGTGGATCGAAACCTCGAACAGAAGAAAGAAAACAGTTCGACAACTGATTCGATACAAAATAAAAGAGAAATAAAAGAATTGAAAAAAGAATTTTTTCGAACTTTTTTCTTCCATTTTTCGCCTCTTCTCATCATCAACATTCTGTGTACCCTGATGATGGGTTTCCAATTCAGTGATTCAGGGTAAACTTTAAGAACTGAAAAAAGAAAATCTTGTGCTCCAAAAAAATGATGAGAGAAAAGAGAAAGAGGAAGAGAAAAGGAAAGATTTAGGTAACTGATCCGTAAGAACTTTTTATTTCATCTTCATCTTCATCTTCATCATGAAACTATTATCCTCTTCTCTTCATGTTGATATAACAAACTTTTCGTTACACATCATCAGCTGATTCAATTTTCTGAATAATCAACAATTCCAATTCCCAAAATCATCCAGAACTTTTCTTAGCACATAAATATAAATTTCCCTTTCTTTCATGATTTTAATCAAATTTAAAACTCACCCACTGAGCGATCACATCACCTCATCAACTTATCATGAAATCGAAAGATTTGTTCCCTTAGTGTAATGAATTAAATTGCTTTTCTTATTCAAATTAATATCATTCAGAAGGAGAGATAATTTAATTTCTCATTGATTAACATTACCCTTGGTGACAATTTACCAAATGATAACATTGATTAGCAGCAAATAAACAACAACAACAACAAAATGGTCCCAAGACGTGATAAACAATCAATAGAGAGATTAAGATTAACTGATCAAGGTAACAGATTAATTATGATAACGATAAAGATGATGATGGAAATGATAACGATCAATTAGAGGATCAGAGATTGAGAATGATCTTGATACAATTTACCAAAGAGAGAAAATGATGAAGAGATTTTTTTCCCTTCTTTTTGGTCTCTCTCTCTCTCTTTTAATCAGAACTTTCATTCAATTTATTCATTAAATTGATATATTATCATGGTTAATAAGATGTGATTATAATAGTGATAGTATAACTTGTCAACCTTGAATCGATTCAATTGAGAAAGTTAATCATAATGAGAATAATGTTTTCCTAGTGATGATTATTTTGTTGAGAAAAAGGTAAACAAACAATTCAATTTGATTGCACAATTTAATTGGCCCTTAAAAATTATTTAGGCTTCCAGTTAATTGTTGACCAAGGTTATTGTTACAAATAAGATTATTATTGCAATTTCATGGGACAACAACAATATAATTTTGGGATTACTGAGTGATCAGGGATTACCAGAGTTGCTAAGGAGTAAAAAAGTTCTGGTCAATATTCAGCACTGATTGGAAATGGATTTATAAACTGACACAATAGACTTGAAAATAAACTCAGGGGAAAATTTGATCTTTTTTTTCATATACATGATAAACTTTGAATCCAAGATACAATAGCTATTGAATAATATACATATTACAATAGGAAGAGAGAGAGAGAGAGAGAGAGAGATTTACAAAGAAAGTTTCAAGATATTGAGTTTGCATTTAGAAAATAAAATCAATATCATGCAAAAGTCTGAAACCTGAATTTGAGTGTTCATGGAATCAGAATAAAAGTAAAAAGAACGATACAAAAAAAAAATGATAAGAATTTCATTCGTCATTCACTTTTCATGATATAATTTCATTGAGACAACAAAGTTATATATATCTTCAGAATTCACCGAGACCATCATCGCCACCATTAGAAAGATACAAGTACCAGAGTTTCGTATTTACTGTAGATTGATAATCGAGTTTGAAACTGAAAATATTAGAACTTAAAACAGAAAGAAAATATCATGACTATAATTTGATATTAAAAAGGAATAGAATCAGAGAAATGATAAGATGTTCCATGTTCCAAAATATGATCAGATTAGTTGGAGAAAAAGAGAAAGAGAAAATATTATTATTCTATTGTTATTGTTAATCGAAGATAAATTCAGATTTGATACATGGAAGAAGAATAATAAAAGGAAGATAAGTTGATTCTCTCAGAGTCTATTTCCTCTTCCCTTTTATTCATCTTTTCATTTACGATACTTTTGGTTTGATTAATGATCCAAGCGAGTTAATATTACATGAATTATTACTTTTCTCTCTTTCTCTTTGATCATCATGAACACCATTATCATGAATCTTTCATGGTGATGGTGAATAATATTGAAGTAAAAACCTTCAAGTACATCATTTAGAGGCGATAGTTATATTTTTTTTTCTTCACCTTCGCTTCTGAGTTTAAGTTTTAATGGCTAAATATTACATCGTAGCCTCAGGCTAATTGTTAGCTTTTCTTTTCAATATTGATTGTTGTTATTACTTGTTACACAATTTATATTATTGATTGTCCAGAACAATTTAGCTATTAATACAATACAAGAGATGAACTTTTTTATCAATTGATTTTTGTTTTTTCATTTCTTCAAACAACTAAATTTGACATCGATTATATTGTTTCCATCTCTTGGAAAAATGGACAGATGACCAATGGTCACAATTAGTTGATTCGTTTAGTTAGTTAATTAATTTAATGATCGTTTGGATTCTTCTTGTTTCCGAGTTAATTTTATATTCTAATCACAATTAACTTCTAATATCCTCAGGGTCTAATAATTCAAACTGAATGTATTCTTATCAATATTAGTAACTAATTTCTTGGACACTGGTCATCATTTAGATTAGAAACTCTTTTGAAATATTCAAATTTTGCGCCTTCTCAAAAAGTAACACAATTTTTTCACCAAAATGTTAAAAGAAACAATTAAGTTAACAACATTTAACTTGCAGCTAATCAAATAATCAAATCTAATACTATCAATTGGATTATCTTTGCCTTTTATGTGAATCAAATTAACTCACAATATTTAATTTGGTTTTAATTAGTTAGTTAGTTGGTTACGCCATCTATTAGATGTATGATAATAAGGATTTAGGATTAAGCAATCGGATTAAATCAATTGAAAGGATTAAAATGATTTGTTTATTCAGAAAAATAACTTTTCAACAATCAACTTCATCTAAAGTGTTATCATTAAATTCAGATTGATGATTCAACTTTAACCATGTTTTTTTTATTCTTATTCATTGTATTCATGAAACAGAATTGAATGTTTTCCCATTTATTATATTATATTGTTTATGACCATTTGAATCTGAGTGATACAATTTATCGTGAACATGAAACTGATGATGGTGGTGATGGTGTGCTGATGATAGTGGAAATCAAGATGATAAATAAGGAGAGAGAGAGAAAGAAGATGAGAAACTCAGTTGAATTGGAAGGGAACATCAAACAGCTAACAATCATTTTTACTCATCGATTTCTTTTCATTTCTATTCCAATTTCATCATGATCATCATGATGCTCATCATTTCCCTCCCAATGCTATGTCAGTGTGTCAACACCAAATACACAGAAAAAGATAAGATGTCATTTTCTTTCAATTCTTTTCTCGGTGTAAACAATTTTTATTACTACAAACATGGAGAAGAGGAAAAAACTAATCGAAAGAATAAAAAAAGAATCAAAGAGATGAACATGAAATCGAAATTGGAAATGAAAAAAAAAATGAGACTCAGAGAGAAAAAGAAAATGATATCGATATCGAGCTTATTAATCAGCTCGATGTTTACTCTCTGTAGGGTGTTGGGTGATATATATTGATGATTATGATGAAGATTAGTTGGAACAGAAATTCATTGGAAAAAAAGGAAGATGAAGAGATTGGGTGATGGATGAAGATGAGAATAAAAGTGAACAGTTTGTTTCATCTTCTCTATCGATTCCAAGTGTTTAGAAGTAAATATTGACCAGTGATTGCTGATGATCATCTTCATCCCGAAATTGGATTAATCTCCTAAATTCATCTTCTCACTTATTTTTTCTTCTTCATCTTCCTTCATCAAAGTAACTGTAACATTCTAATACCCTGTAAGTTTACCATGTATAGAAGGTTATTCCAAGCATATTCCCATGTATATCTTTCTCTGGGAGGGGATATGATGAGAGTGGTAAGGTTAACATTTCTCTTGGAAGGCAAATGAATTAGGAAAACGTGACTGATTTAACAAGTTACATCCTTATTTATGTTTCCTCGTAGTTGTTAATTGTAATTAGAAGATGAGACAAGATTATTTAATTTCCATCTAACCAGCTAATCATCCGAGAGAAAGATTCAAATGGTTAACATGATAAACTTTTCTGTTATAATCAAATTTTCATTGGAAGTTCATGTAATTCAATGTAACACCAACTTCCCAAAAGGCTATCATGATATTATTCATGGAAAATGATGTATATGAAAATGTTAAATGAACTCGAAACCTTTGATAGAATTCAATACTTTGAAATCCATGTGTGATAATAATATTATTCAGTGAATTATATATTCTGAATCAAATCCAATTCTCTGGAATTCTGGTTACGATTAAAGTTCATAATCAAATTGAACTCAAATTTCTCATATAATGAAACAAAGTTCAGGAATTGTGTTCATAAAAATGAGAATATTTTTATATTTCTATTGAATTTCAGGTAATTTCCTGGAAATCTCGATACTTCTCATGTTTATTTCCCTGGAAATTAATCAGAACAAAATAAAGTTTCATCTTTTCGTAACCATGATGATGGTTTAGTACGAAAAAGTTAGAAAAAAGGAATTTATTTTCTCATCGTTTCTCTCTCTCTATTATCTTACGATGATAAAAGTAAATATGATGATGAGAATTCTCTCAGAATAGTAAATATCATTATCAGAATTTTCACTATCAACGATATTCATTTAGAAGTGAAAATAGAGAACAGAGGATGAAGTCGATTTTTTTCCTCGAATTTGGGATGAAATATTATCTCTTGTTTCAATCGATTAACATGAAATTCTGAGGATTTTTGTCAGAACTTTTTTGTTCTCTCTTTTTCTCCATGATCATAATTTATACTATTGAACAGATGATTAGGAAGATAAAAGATGAATATGAAAGAGAAAAAAAATATTATCGATTACCGAACAGTTTAAGTGAGACTAATGAACAAACTTATCATTTATATTAAGAATCTTTTGTTCAGAGAAAGATAAAGAAAAAGAGAAAACATTTTTATTAAAATTCTCATTCAAATGATAATAATGATAATACTTATGAGAAAGTATCATGAGGTATTAGCACAAGAATTATCATGAAAGAAGAAAAGTAAATAAGTGATGAATAAATGAGAAATAAGAAAAAGGATAAAAAAACTCAGAACTTTTCCCCTTTTCTTTCATGAATATCTCCCTGTTTCTTTTGATAATGATCATGAAAATGAAGATAAAGATTCTGATGATGATCTTCATCATATGTAATAGCGATTCTGTTTAGAGACTAATTTTTTTCTTGTGATTTTTTTTCTTCTTCATTCTGGATTCCGCAAATTCTGTATCGATTATTTCACCATGATGTACATTTAAGCAAATGAAAATACATGATGACAAGAATGATAATCCAACGGATAATGATGATAATGTTAACGAAACATTATCTTCCCATTGAAACATTTTCCTTATTTAGTTTCTGTTATTTTTTTCTCATCTTCCTTTTCTGATTCATTTTCCTGAACAAATTCAATGATTCTTAACAAATGATTCTTTGATTGTTGTTGTATTCTCTAGCATTGTTATCATTGTTTATCTCAATCTTTCCACTTTCGATGTAACCATGGTTACTTTCAAGAAAAAAGCATCCTCATCCTATTGAACACAACGAGAGATAAATCCAGATCCAGGATAAATGATTTAGATTGAACAAGTTACCATGATGCAAACAAATACGCACATACACACAAATTGATAGTCGACTGAATTTACTGTTCAGTTTCATGAAGAACTTTTTTTCCCAATGGTCAAGCAGTAAAATCTTTCTCAGTATCCATGATGATGATGAAGATAAAGGAATCAGAATTCAATTTGAAATCCAAGGCGTGGAACCAGAAACAAAAGGAATTGACTCTAAATTTGATTTCATGGTTCAAGTTCTGGAAAGATAATGATGAAGATGATCATTATCATCATCGCGAAGATGATAACAGTAATTTAACCTTCGAGAAGAAAATCTCTCTCTCTCTCTCTCTGATGATAATAAAGCAATCTAATCAACTCCACAACTCACATGTCATTCAAATGAATTAATGAGAATTGTCTAAGATGATTTTCTCTTTTATTTCTTTCATCCTCATCTTCCAAATACCCTCATCATCATCTACCACCCACCATCGACTACTGACAAATCATTATAACCTTTTCATTTCCTTGTTCATTTACACTCATTATCATCACTCATCCTCCATCATCATCATCATCCACAAATTGCTTACTCGTAATTGAATAATATAAAATTATTACATTGTAGTTATCATCATCATCATTATCATCATTTTGAAATAACAATGGGCAATTTTGTGATGAAGTAACAGAAAAAAAATTCCAAGGTAAATTAAGCACAACAATTTAGTGACATTGTTCATTATTCAGTAATAATATTATCTCATGGTGATGAGTAGGGAATGGGAATCGTAACAAAACCAATGGAAAAATTTTCTCTTCAATAATAAATGTCATTTACACTACAATTGACAGAGAGGTTTAGTTTATATCATCATCTTTATTTTTCTTTTCTCTTCCATTTCAATTAATGTACCTTCATCACTTGCAGGGAGAAAGACAAATTGCTCAGATAATTTCATAGAATTTTCCTGAAAATTAGTTTTCTATCTTCTCTCTATTCAATTCCGTAGAGATACAATTCGATAGTAGTAATAACTCTCAAATGCTACAGAATAATAATAATCTATGGAGAAAAAGAGAAAACAGAAACAAAAAATTATTCTCTAAATGGAGAAAAATTTGTAATTCTTTCTCTCTTTGAACAATTTATTCTCTTCTAATCTTCAGAGATTTTCACAAATATTCAGAATAATTTCATGGGAATTTCTATTTTATTCAAATAATCAACATTTTACAATTTAAATTCATTTATCAAGATTCTTGGAATCGAATTTATTTCGATACATTGTAAAAGTTTCTCAACTATTATTTCAAATGTCCAATTAGCCATTAGATTGATAATATTTATAAACTGTTCATGATGAATAATCAAATGTTAATCCATTGGAACTCTTGTAATCCTTTGTTGTTCAGAATTTCTATGTGAAAATACACATGGAAAAGTGGAGTAAATGAGTATCCAAAATTCCAATTTTCTTTTTGTTCTTTTCGATTCATCTCTTTTTCTTTAAGATTTACAACTTTATAATGATTGAAGAAAAAGACAGAGTGACATTGAGAGAGAGAAAGAGATGAAAATTATCACCGATAAAAAGGAAATTG
This sequence comes from Panonychus citri, assembly GCF_014898815.1. Lineage (NCBI taxonomy): Eukaryota > Metazoa > Arthropoda > Arachnida > Trombidiformes > Tetranychidae > Panonychus > Panonychus citri. The sequence goes on along the minus strand of NW_026515516.1, from coordinate 1,056,359 downwards.
AATCATGTTAATCCTTCCTCATCTTCCTGAGATGCAAAGTTACCATTTCCACCTTCAGATCCAAGAATATCATCTTCATTACCATAATTACCTCCAGCATAATCTTCCTCCTTGGTGGGTGAATCATCAGGAAATGATAATGAAGATTCATCCAGATTAGTGTTAATCTTAACCTCATTCACTTTATCACTGAAATTATTTCCAATCTTTTGATATATTGTTTCAATTTCACCATCACCAGTATCAATTTCATCACTAATTTTATCCGATGAAGTTGATTGTTGATCGGATGTTACATTGTAAACATAATTGTAATTGTAGTAACTTTGATTAGCACTATTGTCGTTAATTATGATACCTGTAAAGTTACCTATGGGTAACCAGGGATGAATGGATAATGTTGACTCGTTGAGCTGATTAATTGTCAGATTACCAATAGTAAACTTATTAAATTCAATGAGAAGAATAATTAAAATTGATCTAATTCGATAAAAACTTTGGCACATTTTCAGAGTTAATGGTGAAGAAGATATTTAAAGTTGAATTTCTTGTTAATTGTAGACAATTTTAACTCTGTTGGTTATATTTTATCCGATCGCGATTAACATTGTCACCTTTTTCTGTGGACACTTATATAAATTAATAGTAGTAGTTGTTGAGAGATGATGATGAAACGTAAGTGGAATTGAGGAAGAGAAATGATGATGATGATGATCAAATGAGGAAATGAAAGTTACTCAGTGAGTTTATCATGTGTCTGAACTTGAATCTGATTTTTTTCTCTCTCATCATCATCAATATCTCACCTCTCACACTTGAACTTTGCTGCTCAAACTCGAGGTTCGATCGTTGATACAATCAGTATGTTCACAATAAGATGCTACCATCTATTAATCTCAAAGATAAATAGCAAAAATTTTCCCAAAACGGTAATATTTTTCATGAGAATTGAGTAAACCAGAAGTTCATGAGAACTCGTTGTATCAATTCAGTTGAAAAAAGTACAAACAAAAGCTTCGGAAATCTTTTGGTTCAGACAAATCGAAATTTGTTAGTTGTATCGATTTTGACTTCGATTGAGTTTTAATCAATTCCGATGTCGATTTTGTCTCCATGAATGTTCATTGATTTCTCAAATAAATAAAATTCCTGAATTTTTACACTTTTCTTTCCTTCCGCTAGATGGTGACTCTTATCTCGACAATTTACTGAATTAACTTGAAGCTTTTTGAAAAGAATCAGTAATTGTTAATTAATTGTACTGTTCGAACTTGAGATTTGTTTTTGAACTTTTCAATGGAGAAAATTTTATTCACCGATAGCCTCAAGCCATCTGAATATCGACTTCGTAAATAACTTGATCAGAAACAGAGATTCATCTTGTTTTCATCATTAATTTCTAGAAATATCAGAGATTTTATCCACTCAAATAGCGATAAATATGAAAATCAATAATTTCCCCATGTGAATTATATTAACTTGAAACTTTTTCAATGATCAGTCAAGTTTAAAAAGTTGATAATGATTGAGTTTATCAAAAGATCTGAACAGTTAACAAATTTCACAAGGGATTTGATATAGTGAACAAAGTTAACAGGCAAAGTTTCATGGTGAAAATGAAGCTGATTCATACTCATGAGAATTGGAATCAATTTTTAACATTCACATTGTGATAACTTTGCTTCTTCATGATAACATGGATCAGATAAATAATCTCATGGTCATATATCACATACACACACATTGTAATAGATTATCTTAAATCCTACCTTGATTATCATGAGGGTTTTACAGTAAATAAATAAATATCTGAAAATCGGCAACAATTTATTTTGATAACCTGAACATGATGTTGGAGGATTTTGATTATATTAACAGTTGATAAGCAATCAAATACAAATGGTCAAAGTAATTGGGGTCACTTGTTATAATATACATGAAGGCTGTTCATCTACCCATAGGCACACTCACACTCACCCACATCCTCACTTTGCATTTGTGTAAACAACTGACCAAGAATTAAGTTTGCAATTAGTTTTCCAGGCATAAGTTGATCAATTCAATCAATTACAATGTCCAGCAAGAGATCAAACAAAAGGTCAGTTACACAGTTAAGGTTAAGTTTTTGTTTCTTGTTTAATAACAAGTGAAAAAAAGTGATGGATATTTGCTCCTTGATGAAAGATTGGGTTGTATTGATGAAAATGATGATTAACTGAATGACCATGGGTCTAACTTGACATCATCTTCAATGACAATACAAACAAGTAAATGACCAAGTGAGAGAGAGACTTGAAGCTATTATACTGTTAACATTACAGGAAATCAAAGTTAACATTGAGGTAACATTGAGAGTTGATATTATTTCATTAATACAAGAGATCTCACTGACTCTCTCTCTCTCTCTCTCTCTCTCTCTCTCATGCATACACCCATACACACTCAATATTTTTCCCCTTTGGTTGTTGTTATTGTTGCTGTTGTTGATATGATTCTGTCAATTTCATGTCAACTTTTTGCTTCCGGGAGCAGGATGAGATATCTCAAAGATGAGAAAGTAAAAGTTTCTCTTCAAGTTTTTCTTCATAAAGGTTAGAAAATATTGATGAGAGAGAAATTGATGATTCTCTCTCTCTCTCTCTCTCTCTCTCTCTCTCTAAGATACTCACCCTGTCATCTTTTGTTCATCATTTTGTCATCACTCTAATGTTGATTCACTTTCCTTCAGGTCAATTTTGTCATCTATACCTCTTCACAAACACACTACCAATTTACTCCCTTCGCAAGGATGAAGATATTGATATATCTACATACAAATTTACTGAATATTAACAATGGAAAAAGTTATATTAATATATATCTAGAAGACGAAGATGAAGATGATGATGATGAGTGGATGCAAACTTTTTCCATTCAAACTCAAGAGACTGAATCTACCAAAGACACTGAGGCTATTTATTCAATGATTATCATCTTTGTCAACAAATTCATCTTTTTTTTTAACATCAGAATCATCTCTCATCATCTTGTTGATGCAAGTACTTCAAGAGGATATCCCTAAGAAGATATTACTTTGATTAAGGATTCATCTTCATCCTCATCCTCATCTCCACCTCTTCCTTGTGGGAGAGACAATAAGCCAAGACAAACATTAAACTATCCAGATGACTGACTTACCAATACACTTGATTATTTGCTTTTTAGTGTTCACATTATGAAGATGATGATGACGAGAGATGATAAGAGTGAGCATGAAAAGTTAATAGTTGAATAGTAGTGTTGCCGATGAAGATGAACATTGATTGGAATGATTTACAAATTGAATCGGAAAACCTCATCACTTGACCATTGGACTGTTTCTGACATTTATCCCTTTCATCTTGATGGTCAGTAGTCTAAGGTTGATGTTATTTTTCAGTCTCAAGATTGAGAAAATAATAGATAACAATTTAACTCCAAATAGATGAACAAATCTAATATTAACTTTTTTTTTCTTTGTCAGATCAACTTTATCATTTCACTTTTAATCATCATCATTATTATCCCTTATCATCAATACTATTTTATCCTCATCAAACACAAAAGGTACAATAATATATATAACAAAAGCCACGAAAAGCATTCAGCTAATCCATGATGATGATGATTATCCTCATCTTCACGTTCAGTCAAACAAAAATTTCAAATCAAATGAATCCAATTGCATAGACACACACACACACTCACATATATTGATACAAACACGAACCAAGAATACCTTCACAATGAATACCCTTCCTTTTGTTATGTATCAACAATAATATCCATAGATGATACATTGAATAATAAGGCAAATGAGAGAGTATGTTTGAGAGAGAGAGAGAGAGAGACAAAGGTAATAATATATCAACATCTTAAAAGGAATCCATAAGAAAGTAATCAATGCAAAAAAAGATGAAAAGAAAAGTTTTTTTCTTCTTCTTCATCCCGATTCTTAATCATTATTATGATATTATTTCATGTAATGAAAATACCCTGAATAAGGTGAAACATACACACACAATAAGTTTCAATTGCAATATGAATATGAATATGAATATGAATTTCAATTGAAAGAGAATATACAAAAAAAAAATCTTCTAACATGCAATTTTGTCATTCTTGTAATAGAAAATCATTTTCCATCATCATTATCATCATCATCCTCATCATATTTCAATGGTTATCAATAAAAATTTGATTCACTTTTCATCTTTAGATTTCAAATTGTATTGAATCATATATTATACATATTGAAGGACACGGAAACGATTATGAGATATTATTGATAATCCATTTTCTTTAGCATTTATCCTAATATTTGGATGAAAGGTAAGAAACTAATATCTAACAGATGCTCAGGTAAATTGAACTGGTCATCGGATTGAATTGTGAAAATGGTTGACACTTGATGAGGATTTTGTTACCAATCAAGAGTATTAATAACTTGTGATACTTGAGATTTTTTCTTCTTCTGGTGATATTATTTCATCTCTCTTACTTTCTCTCTCTCCCTTTGTGAATTATTAAGATATCTTCAAGATATGATGGAGATATTTATATTCGAGAGGATAATCCGCTTTGAAAATGGATCAACAAAACTTTTTCCTCTTTTTTTTCAATGGAAATGACCAATTTCTTGATACTGGACATTAACGTTTACCTTTTGAAACTTTTTCCTTTCTTGTCATCATCATAATCTTAAGTGTATCCATCCTTTTCAATGGATTTTGTGTTTATTTTAAAACTTATCTCACTTTTTTTTGATATACATTCGATGTCTCTATTGTGATAATCATTATATTCACCAGATTAAACCATTTTCATGGATTAACCAATCTTAGAATGGGTCATTATATTGATGGTCAGTATTTTGTCAGACTTTGATTGTAATATTTTAGTCTGTGAAAAATTAATCGACAATCGAGAAACAACAATTAAGCTAAATAATAATACGATCAGTACAAACTACTATTAGTTAAATATTATGATATTACTTTTGACAGGAATAAGGGGATTAACATTTTCTTAGAATCCTTTAATCTAATCCTATTGGAACCACGAGTGTAACAATAATAATAATAATCGTAAATTTAAAATCATCTTAATTGTTGTTGAGTGAATTAATTGTTCTAATTGAAGTTTATCCTTCAGATGTAAATCATTGAGATGAAACTTGAGACTTGATTTGATATGAAAAGTTTTCCTTACTTTGAGTTGTTCAACTCCTCTCAGAATAGATTATGGTGATAATAGATTAAAAAGCCTGAGGGTATTTGAATTTATATTCTAAGATAAACTACGATTTAATAATAGTAATAGTTATACTATTGTTTGGTGGATACTTTTAAAGAAATACTAACTAATGGTCAACAATTGTTGACCATAACAAATTAGCTGAGTGTGAAAAGGGATTAACAGGATTATTAAGATTCGTATTGGAAAAGTCAAGTTAATCAATGGGTGAATTTTCAATGATTCACTAATGAATTTTAATCTTCCCATTCAAATAAATGAATATAAATATACTGCTAATCAACTTGACAATCAACTGTGATTGTTAAATTGTTTCCCCACCCGCAACTATTTGGCCTGATTGTTGTAGCTAATATTTAATTGACAATTGTTGATGAATATTTATCCGCATCAATTTCAATTATTTCAACTGATTGTTTGTAGTAATTTATATATTATCTTAATAACAGTGACTAATCAATAATAATAAATTATCAATTTCCTGGTGTTATTTTAAATGGAATTGATTAATTTTCAACCTTTCAGAATTGTTGATAATTAAATATTTGATTAGAATTAGTAAATGATCAGCAAAAATAAATGTTAATTGTTATAACATATTCTTGGCACTTTGATTGTAATATCTATGATGATTTTGTTCAAATTGATGCTACAAGTGCCAGCAGAGTTTATTATTATCATATTATCATTAGTTTAATTGTTGAAGAAGAGAAAGAAATTAAAATTGTTCAAGATTAATTTAGTTTCATTTGAATCTTTAATTACCATGAAATGAATGAACTGAATAATATTTGTATTCTCGCAAATTAATCTCATTGAAACTCTCAAGATTCCTAAAAGTTTCCATGGTAACTGTTCATCAATCGTTATCCAAGTTTTATCCCAATAGGTGGAGTTAATGATGATGATGATGATGATGATAATATCTTCATCTTCACCCTTTGATTTGTTTCATCTCTCCCTTGCTCAGTTGAAATACTATTAATCCTAATTAAATGGTTAATCAGTTTGTGTCATCTAATCAAGTAAATCACTGGAAGAGTACATGAAGAGTTCACAATGAATATTGATTCAGATTGTAATCATTTTCATGAGAGGCGGTGATGATTATTCTGATGGTGGGTTGGAAAGTATTCAATGTATCAAGATGATGGAAAGAAGATAAAAAAAAGATTCCAATGGTAAAGAAGAAGAAGATGAAGAAAAAAAATTCCAAAAAAAAGAGCAAAGAATAAAGAGAAAAATTCCAAAATGATTCATTGAAGTTCAGTTGATAAAAAAACTCTGATTCCTTGGCGATACTCTGAGAATGAGGATATAAAAAAAACTTCCACCATGCAATCAACATGATTGGGCTGTAATAATAGATAACATTTCATTACGGAAAAGTGAACTCACCCATTTATCCTCCATTGGAACTGTTACTCCTGAATCTCCATTGTTATTATTATTATGATTACTTTTCATTAACATGGAATCAGAATCAGAATCAGAATAATAATAATAATATACTTTTTGCCTCCACTTCCCCTGATTTCATGAGGAAAAAAACTATTTCCATGTAGTATACACATCGGATACTAGATTGTGTCCCATCATCATCAATTCATTCAGCTCAATCATCATGTAACTTCATCATTTCCATCATCATGGAAATTGTTAGTTAATGTAAAGACAACACAATAAGATGAAGCTTATATAACAATATCAATAATGATGATGATGAGGATGAGGATGATGACATTGATGAACGTAATGATATAATATACATACATGGAGCAAAAAAAGTTCTGGTACAGCGACATTTATATTATAATGGATTCTCTGTGTATATTCATTCATATTGTTCAGCAACAAAGTCACGTCCATCATCATTTTCATCCCCATCAAAAGGAACGTGAGAGAAAGATGATGATGATGATGATGAACAGAAAAATGATGAAGATGATCAGGAAGACAAAGTGATGTTCACTTATTGTCACATTGATTGATGAGCTTTAAACCGATGAGTACAGAAAAAAGCTCATATTCATTGTCTGATAGTGTGATTATCATAATGTCCTTAACAAAGAGCCGAAAGCATCCTCATCATCTTATTCATCTTCATCCTCATCCTCATCATCATTATATTCATCTAATTGTACATTTACTTTTCACTTCTTGTTAAAAATTATTAAGAATTTTTCTCTCTCTCTCTTGGTAAAAAAATCTAAAACTTCATCAATGAAACCTCTTTGTTATTATTCATTATTCATTCATCATCATCATTATCATCTTCATCTTCATCATTCATTTACAATTTCCTAAGCATTTTCATCATCTTGAGCTCATTATATCAATATGTGTAAATGTACAATGAAAACACAAGAAGAAGATGATGATGATGATGAAAAAAAGTTTATCATCAATTAAGATGAAAATGATAAGAAATAATTAATAGTTTCAGAATTGTTTTGCTTCCTGAGTTTATTGTACAGATAATGGTGATTTTACCAGAATTGAGTTCATGATAATATTCATTAGAGATGATGATCATGATGAGAGGGAGTAAAAAAAATTTCTCCATGAAATATTTTCCCTTTTTTCAGTCTCTCTCTCTCTCTCTCTCTCTCTCTCTCTCTCTCTCTCTCTCTCTCTCTCTCTCTCTCTCTCTCACTATTAGATCCATTCAAAGTTTATAAATATAATATTTCACAAGTTACATGGTAACACATGAGATTTTTTCATCATGCTCATTGAAAATAATACATCATCAAGTGTGGGTGATCAAAGTGTATATGAGAAAATGTTTAATGATAATAATACATTAAATTGTCAAGAAAAAAGGGGAAAAACATGATTTTTGGGTTAAATGAGGTTAACCAATTGTCATCAGAATTAACTGAATCTTGTTAATGTGATATCATGTATTATTTATCATGAAGCTTATTCAAATGATCATCATCCATATGCATATTTTATCATTATTGTATTATCATAATCATCATCATCTTCATCTTCACCATGATAACTTACATTATTTTTGCATAATTTTTCCTTATTCCTACTTACCTTGTCTTCATCATTATCATCCTTCCCCCTCTTTTTCAGTTTATCACCTTCATGATAATCATGATATTACCTAAGATATTCAGTATCATTCTGGTTTATCTTTCAACAGTGATGATGATGATTCTTTGGATGATATATGAAGCTATCAACCACAAGAGAGAGAGAGAGAGAGAGAGAGAGAGAGATGTTGTTGTTTTCATGATGATGATGAAAGTGTAATAAAAATGATATGATAACGATAAATGATGATAAGATTGAGAATTGATGGTTTTATCTGATGAAGATTCATGAGGAATTATGAGAGAAACTCTGATAATCTCTCATGAAAATATTTCCTCAACACTTTTCCATATATAATCATCATCATGATAATCAACAGGAAAATGGGGTGTGGCATTTTCTATGTAAACTTTAATTGAAAGTTAATTGGGGTTGTAACTTTTGGAGTAATTAACTAAAAACTAGTATTTGTTTACGTTGTTAATCAATCTGATTTTTTGGATACAAAAAAAATAAATAAAAGTGAAAGTAAAATTTGATTGGTTTTTTTTTCAAATCTTTTTTTAATAAGGATTAAGGTTGAAGGGATTAAAGGGATTACCAGGGATGAGATGAAATATGATAACAGTTTTAATGTTATTATTATTGTAAATATTATACTCTTAATCTGTAGTTAATTAGTGTATTAGGTTTAGTGTATGTAATATGATAATTGTTCATCATGATGAGATAATCATCATGATTATCATGTATCCATAAACTTTTTCATTAAATCAACAACTGAATAGTTTATATATTTTTTTTATCGTTTTACTTTCTTATTATTTTGTTAACCTTTCAACAGTAATTTTATCATGAATTACAATCAGAATCTCCCTGAAAATTTTATCTCACTTATTTTATTTTTTCTTTTATTTATTCAATAGAAACGAGATGAAGAAGATGAAGATAAGATGAAGATAAAATGATGATGATGATGAATGTGAATTGAGTGAGTGATCTTATTGTATTCATTTGTTCATCTTTTATATCTTTCACTGGGTAGAGATGATGATGTCTCTCCAATTAGGTTGTGTATCATCATGAAGATGAAGATAATTATCATCATTATCATGAATGTAAACACACTAATGAGCCATAGATTGAGAAAAATTTTAAGAATTTTCTTCAATTTCTTGCTCATCATGTTGTTCTTGAAGATATAATCATGGGATAAATAAGATAGTTAGAGACAGAGAAAGAGATAGAGATGAAGATAAAGATGCTGATGAAGGATGAGTTAAAAGAGGAAAAGGAAAAGATGAAGATGAGGATGAGGATGAGGATGAATCGTTTAATTACTAAATCACTTGAGGATCTTAAAGTGTGCCAAATATTTACCTCTAAATCCACTTAATCACTTATCTCTTTGTATCTCTCTCTCTCTCTCTCTCTCTCTGATTATCCTTCCGTTTATTTTACTATCTCCCAATGTCTCTCCTTCTCATCTTCCTCATCATCTTGCATCATCTTCATCTTCCGATTGATTTAACTTTCTTCCCTGTAGGTCATGCACACATACACATACATAGAGATAATTAGATTAATCTATTGGGATAACTTAAGGATAACCTTCCAGTTCAGGTTAATCTAATCTGATAAACAATTTAACTCTACAATCAGTTAACTAATAATAAGATTCACCAGTAAAGATACATACAAACAATAATAAGAAACACACCTATTAATGATAAATTATAATGATAAACACAACAATTAACCTTAACAAAAGAAAATGAAGAAGAAAAAAAAATCAAATTAACAAACCCTAATTAACTAATGATGATAATAAACAACAACTTAGTGACCCAATGATATACATATTGATAAGTTGATATTCATTGTGAATTCGTATTCATTGTTAATCAAAACGTTAATTAGTTAATCGCCATAAGAAATTGAATAGAAAGAAAAAAAAATTTAGTTCAGTTCTGATTCCCTTATATCTTATAACTTTTTTCTTTATAATTTATTATTAATGATAAAGATAAAGATAATTAGATTGAAATATAATTTCCATGAGAGAGAGAGAGAGAGAGAGAGAGAGAGAGAGAGAGAGAGAGACTAAGGTAAATGTGATTACGAGTTAATTGTAAGGTTACCTAATGATTAACGAAATAAAAAGAATCAAAGAAAAAGATAAGATTAAGAAACGTTGTTACGCTTTTACTTTTTTTTTCCTTCTATCGAATATCAAATTCCAAGTTCTCAGGTAAATGATAATGATTATATTATTATTATGGATTTAATAATGAAGCATTCATCATCTTCATCATCATCATCCATCAGTCAATCAGTCAATCAATTGAATTGTAGCTTTTTTTTACTCATTAGGAACTAATTGAGGTAAGAAAATGATAGAAAAGTAAACTCTGAAGGTGAAGAAAAAAAAAGGTAAGATGATGAGGAGGAAGATAAGGAAAAAAAAGATGCGGATGAAATATCATCTTCTAGAGAGTAAATTAATGTCAAGATGGAGGCAACATTATCATTCACTGATGATGATGAAAAGTTTCAAGTCTCTCTTCTCTCTCTCTCTCTCTAACTTCATCTTCACATTTCAAATTCATCGTCACAGATTAATTTGATAAAGACCATGTTCACCACGTTTTAACCTTGCATTTGATTACAGTGATGATGATACTGAGATTGATGAGGATGCTGATGATAAGGATGTTAATCTGATTCCTTCTAATCTGTTTTATTATGATTAATATATAATTGAATCTATGTGATTATCTTTTTTTTTTCTTCATCATCTTCAATTTGATTTGTGTACGTTGATTATTTTTTTTGTTCATATGTGTGATAATAAACTTAACTTACATTTAACTAAAGTGATTATGTGAAACACAATTTGAATCGTAAATCAGAATCAAGAGGGATGATGAAGAAAAAAAGAATTGATCTCCCAATGAGAATGATAATGATGATGAAGATGAAGATGCTCTTCATTATCATCAGGGTTTTCGGATTCAAAGGACAGAGAAGATGAAGAGAGAGAGAGAGGGAGAGATGTAAGATTTTGGGAGGCGAGGAGAAAAAGAGATAGAGAGAGTCGGAGGGAGAGTTGTGTGTGTGTGTGTAGAGCCTCTTGTTAGTTACTTTTGCTTCACTTCTGTTCATCTTCATCCTCATCAGTTTGATTTGATGATGAAGACCACCAATGATCTTGTAACCGCAATCACTTGATTAACAAGGCGCTTCGGGAGAAACAGTGAGAGGAGGAGGAGGAGGGAGAGAGATAAAAGATAAGGCGAGGGTACATCTAAGGATGATGATAATGATGATGAGGATGATTAAAGGTAAACTAATGAGTGAGGAGGCTGAAGACAAGCAACAACAATAAGATAAGTGAATGAGATGCAACATAGATTAGTGTGGTAGTTGTAATTGTTGCTATATCTTTGCTAATGATTAACTTGATGATGAGGACCAGGTGAAGATAAGAAATGTATCAAAAGGTTGGAAGATACATTGAGTGAGACAGAGAGAGAGAGAGAAAGAGAGGCAAGATCATCAATATCATCATCGTCATCATCATTATCATCAACAGTTGAAGTTAATAACAACAAGTTTCATCGTTTTTTATATTACTCTGATGTAGGAATTCAATGATAATAATCAAATCTTTTTTGATTTTTTCTTCTTCTCTCAAGTTAGTTAGTTAATTGCAACTTATATTATCCAATCGCCTGAGGGTCAATTGTCTTACCTTTCCTTTTATTCATCATCTTCATCTCTCTCTCTCTCTTTTAATCTTTTCTTTGATTCTATTAATATTTTGTTTCTTCTCATGTTGTTCTCATTCTGATAAATGGATTGATAATTTAGTAATAATTTTTTAATTTCTCACCTAAACAATTGATTGATAATCGTTTTCACATTATGATTAACCTTAAACAATTATAAGAAAATGGGTAATCAATTGTCTTTCACATTAATTACCCGCCGGTGGAAAAGTTTTATTATATAGATGGACAATAGAAAAGGAAATGAAAAAACTTTGGTTGGTCAATTGATTTAATTCCAGCTCATCATTAGAGACAATTAGCCATCGATAATGTATCATCATTAGTAGCAGGATTTAATTACTGGAAGCAATTGAATTAAGAGAAAGTAGGAAAAAAAATGAAGACCTTAGTTGATTCAAACTCTCAATCAAATTGATATAATATAGAGACGCGTTTGTTAATTGCGTGATTAAATTGATCATGATTGAATAGCTATCAAATTAGCACCATTATCTTTTTCAATGGAACCCTAGAAATCACATTTACCTGTATCTATATAGTTAAAAACACATTAGCACTTATAGGTAATCACCACCACCACCACCCAATCATGGGGAGGGAAACCCAAAGGTATTGCATAGATTATGATACTTTGTAACCCTGAATCTAAATCAAGAATAACCAGAATTGGAAAACTATTTGTTACCTGAAGCAATGGTGATAACTTTTTGTTATCATGCACCTTGGTATTAACACCAGTGTATATTAGGATGATCGGAAATCCTGAAGTAACTGAATTTTTACAGGGTGGCTTTGAAATGTAATCTCTTTTGATGGAAAATTGGAAATGGAAAAGAAGAAAATTCTATTTTTTTCATTCTTCTTCATCTTCTATTACATGATTTTCTCAATGAATTGAAAGAATAAAATCGAGAGAGAGAGAGAGAGAGATCTAAAATTCTGATTACATTATCATGTAACTTTTTCCTTTGATTGGTAATTTTTATTTTCTCTTCATTTACAATCAATCAAGATTCGTATCAAATTTATATCATCATCGCATCTCAAGTTAAATCATCACCATGAGAATGATAACCAACTGTAAATACTGTTGATCAATTATTGATTATTCATCTAATTGAATTAGGAGAGGAAAAAAAATTCTTTTTTTCTCATTTTCTATTTGATTGAAATACTCAACCTTGGACCCACATTGGAAATCAATGATTAGTATCATGACAACGCCAATACAACAACAGGAAACTTGTCATAAAGTAATTTCAAGCATATGCTTTTTTTCAGCTTCTTACATGATGATGAAGGTGATCATCATTTTCACCTTGATGAACATTAATCCAATCAATCAGAGGGTAAACCTGATGAGCCTCCCTCCAGGTTGACAAGTTTAGCACCTTCTTTAGCTTCACTTAGTCTCGGTCTTTATCACGCTTGTCTAATATAATCAACCTTCTGAATCCAAACGTTTGAATGAAATTGAAGTATTTTTTTTTCTCTCTCAGTGTTTACATTCATTCACCATCATCATGATAGTGATCATCTTCTTTTTCTTAATCATCATCATGATGCAGAAAAAGTTATCAAGATGATTTTCAGTTTGACACGATAATCGGGCTTAAATGTCCTCAGAGTAATGTAGCAAAAGATAGAGAGAGAGAGAGAGGGAGAAAGGATGATAAGAAGATGATGAGAAGAAAATAGTTATAATATTGAATTGGAAGAGAAAATTTCTCTCATCTATTCCTTGAGCAACACCTCATGTGGCCTTTTTCAATCTGTCAGGTAGAGAGAGAGAGAGAGAGAGAGAGAGAGAGAGAGAGAGAAGGTCAATAATTTACCGTCATCTTTAAGTTACTTTTTTCATTTTATTTTCTCTTATACTGTTGACCATTTCTCAGGTAAATCTATCCATAGATAAGCCTCTGGGATGAAGCATTGATACTGCGAAAGATTCAGTTGATCATATTTTTTTTCTTTCCATCAGAAAAGTTTATCTTCTTCCATCTGCATCATGAAATAAGTTTGAATCATCATCTCTTTCTCTTATTTCATTCAAGATGAGAGAGAGAGAAAGAAAGGAAAAAGTAGGAGTTATGGTGAAAGTGAAAACAAACAATAAGATGTTGATGACGATGAGAAAGGATGATAAAAGATGACAAAGATGAAAAACCCAAAAAGCCGATGAAATCGGTGATGCATTCATCCGCATCTTATGTATATAAAAAAAAGGTAATGCTAAAGCCTCGTAATTTTATTAGCCTCTGGTGTATTTGGGTTAACAAAAGTCTTTGTTTTTTTTTGTACTTCTCAGTATCAACAACCCAATGGTACCAATGGTTTTTGTTGTGTGTATTCATTGTCAACAGGATAAGAGAATCAAAAAAAATGTAATCATAATAATATAATAATAAAAATAACATGGAGTTGATTTTAGTTTTTTTCATCTTCTCATTATATTCAATATCAAAAAGGGATAAAAATGATGGAGAAGGCGGAGAGAGAGAGAGAGGGGGAGAGAGTGGATGAGGAAAAGGAGGAGGTGGTGGTGGTGGCAGTGTTGGTGGTAGGAGGTTGGAGGAAGAGGAGTGGAAAAACAGAAGGTTAAAGTCGAGGCTTTTGTCACACAGAGTTAATTCAACAGTGAACACTAGTTTTTTCAATGGTTATTATTAAGTCGCTTTTGGCTCCTTCATTGTAATTTGCTCATGTTTATCCTCATCCTCCTCCTCTTAGTGTGTGTGTCCTCGTGTTTGTGTTGGCCCACAGTTTAATTTACACTCTAGATGAATCTTTTTCCCTCTTTGCTAAAATAATTCATCTTTCAATGTCCCATTTCCACTCCCTCTCTCTTACTGGATCCATCATCATCCTTTGTCTTCCTCATATAACTTTCTCTCTCTCTCTCTTTTCATCCTTTTATTGGATAATTAAATTACCACCCACTTTCACCTTCATCTTTCACCTCTTCCCACCCGCTTCAATATAACCCACTGAACCTTATTTCCGATTCTATTGCCTTGTTACCTAATCGTCTAAACTTGAGATTACGACTTTCGAAACGATCGATATTATTATATTTACTTTCCCTCTCTCTCTCTCTCTTCTCCATGGTAGATTTTTATTTCTCTCTCGTGATAATTTACAATTGATTAGCATAAATAATTATATGTAGATTAAATTGTAATTATCTTGATTATTATTCCTAAGTAAAGGAAGAGAAAAAAATTAAAACTTTTAATCACATTGATGTATGGATGCTTTTTAAAAATCACTTAACTTTTTTCCCTTAATATTATCCAACCATAAGTTATCAATGGATTACTGATAATCAAATTTTAATCAACAGTTTGTTATTGAATTAGATTAGACAATTTATATAAATATTATATACATTGTTAACTGTAAAATTCAATTAGTTTGATTGTATAAAGGATATAATTAAATTAATATCAATACAAATATTGAATGGGAGAATCAACAATTTACAATCTGCTTTGTGATCACAATTTACAAATCAATCACTCCTTTTACACTTAAGTAGGTAAAAGGTTGGCACAACCATTGGGTGATAATGGTTGATAAATGAGACCAGGGAGTGGGGTGGGTAACATTTCTGTGTATATTAATGGGTATGTGTTTATTGGTGGCTTCGGGCATAGCGAGTGGGTCAATTTCAGGGAGAGAGAGAGAGAGAGAGTGGGCTGAATACCTTTGAGGAATAATAAAAAAAAAAGTTAAGAAAAACATGTAACCCATAAGATGATTACGAGAGGTAAAGATTCATAGGAATCTGCGGGTGATCATTAACTTCATGATACTTTGCATGATTAATGTAATAAAAGTTGAATAGCAATTGATATTGAACAGTGAAGACCATAATCATTATCAACTTGTGAAAGACTTTTTAACAAAACAATTTAAAATGCAAATTGAGACTTTTACTCAAAAGAAATATTCAAACTTGATTGCATATATCCTCTCATCATCATCATTATCATCATTATCATCATGCTAATATACATATATAACATTCAATATTCTAAAATCAATGCTGTGATAATGAGGCTCATAAAAATCATCGAATCAGAATCAACAGAAAAAAAAAGTTCTAAGTAAAAGTATCAAGAGAAAGAGAAAAGAGAAAAGAGAAAAAAGTTCAGAACTTTTTTTTTTCTTGCTGATTTTTGCACTTTTTCCAGTTGATTCATTGATTGAAATTCATCCAGAAAGATGCATGTAAGATGTTGATGATAATGATGATGGCGATGATGATAATAATTACATGATGAAATTGTTGCTCTCTCACTCATGGTAATGATAACATAGACTCTGAATACTCATTAGAGGAGGAAATTCAGTTTTTTCAGCTTCTTTTTCCAGTGAATATTTTTATTCGATACTCTTTGTAACTTTTTCCTCCTTCTTCAAAAGAACCCACCCTCATCATCCTCGCCATTTATTTCCCTCTCTCTCTCTCATAATAATGATAAAGCAATAGCATCTTTGTTTATCTTACATTTATCATCATCTTTATCTCAATGATTTTTCATGAACTACAACAAGTACTTATTGAACTTGAATATTATATTGAATCAATTGTCAGATATTAAAGTTGAACCAATATAATATTCAATTGGTAAACTGATATTACTTTTCATTTACTATTAGCAGCAAACTAAATTAACTAAATCAAATACATGATTATTTTCAAAAGCCTTGTACTTGTACACCATAAATCAATTGGATTCCTATTGATTCACAATTGGTTGATTAATTTGATTATCTTATTAGTATTTTTATCATAATCATTATTATTTGTTGAGCTTTTATTTTTCTTACTTCTTATTAACAATCAAAATTTTCAAATTTTCTTATTATATGTAAATTAAGTTAAATTGTTAACTTTTCAACTTTAAATTGTGAATTTGTTAAATTCCCTTTTTCTATTACAATTAAACTTTTCACTGATTGTTGTCATGATACTTCATTAATATAATAAGTTAAACATTCAAATTTAATTCAATTGTTTCAAATCTGTTTGAATTCAATCAAATTTTGACAGAACTTTCATCTTTTTTTTTAATATAATCTTATTATCATGTTATTAATTTGATAAACATTTGATCTAGTTGATGATGAGGATGGAAACAATTAAGGCATCAAAGAGTTTACCAGAATGATGATGATGATGAGGATGATGATAAGAAGGGAGAAAAGTTCAGTTACTTGATTCGTGATGAAATCATGGTGATGATAACATTGTTATTTTATGTTATCAAATTAGATATGATGAAGATGATATTAAGTATGAAATTGATTATCATTGGGATGATTAGGGAAAGGAGGATGAGGAGGAAGATAAGTAAGATGAAAATTGTAATATCATTAATGAAGCCCAGTGAAAATGTGAGAAGATGAAAAAAAAAACTGAAACGAAATCTCTGATTCTGTAAATTTGCTGAAAGATTCAGCTGATTGTCATGATGATGATTAAGATGATGATGACGAGGATAATGATGAAAAAGTCTAATGTAAATAGCATGTAAAAATTAGATTAACATGATGATAATCATCATGTTCATCATCTTATTGTGAAAATGTAATCTTATTTGATAGCGATGATGTAATTTAATCAATCATGAGTGAAAATGATCATTAATATCATGAGAAAATGTCTAAGTAATAATAATTGGGGAAAGTTGATCAAATTAATTGATTGTCCACAATTAAGATGAATAATATTGTTTGGGTGTTGGAAGAAAAAAATTAAAATCAAGTTAATCTCAATCACGATGATTAAACTGTTAATCTCACAATACAAGGTACAAATAATTAACCACAAAGAGCGAGATTATCAAAAGATTTTATCAGATTAACAATCATAATCTATTCAATCAAATTATCACATTAACACTTATCAATAATAAATAGTCACAATTTATCACATGAAATTTAGCATTAATTTTTTTTAAACACTATCAAGATTTAGATTAAGTGTCCAGATAAAATGTCATCATCATCAAGAGTTAAAACCAACACCCATTGACCAATGTTTATATTAACCCAAATTAAAGCACAATATGAATACCTCTCTTTGTGAATAATAGCCTTAGACTATAATCTCAATACAACAACAAAAAACTACGAGAAACTTGATTATCATCATTGTTATTTCAACGTTAGCACATTGATAGCTCACAATTACAATGGTTTGTCAGGTAAAAACCATTATTAGCATTGTCGATATCAGATGAATACCTGAATGTTAAATCTATCCCTTCACCATTGGATATCATAGATATACAAGTGATAACTTACATAGACATTCATATATAATAACTGTAGATATCCCATAGATATGATCAGTGAGAAATATCATTTTAGAAAGAGAAAATTTTCTAATGTAAATGTGAACATTGTATTTGAATAATAATAATAATATTGTCCCATTACAATTGAATAGGAAGACGAAGAGGATGAAATAATATAATAGAAATTTTCATTCAAAAGGAAAAGGAAAAGGTTTCAATGTCTTATCATGGAAAACCATCTTATTATTATCATCTTCCTATGTGAATAAGATGATAGGAGTTGAGAGAGAGGTTCGAAATTGGTGATGAGGATGGAGATGCGAAAGAAAAACATTGAAGAATAAGAAAAATAGAAAATCTTTCTTATCTTCTTATCATCTTTGTCTATCAATTCTGTGGGTATGTGTAAACCTTTTGGCTTCCTCTTTGTTACCTGTTATCATAATAGTAACAAGAAAAACATCAACAAACATTTATCTTAACCCTAAACAATTAAGTCTATTTTAACCCCTTATCCTTTAATCCTTTATCCTTTTATCATTATCATTATCCTCCCACTTTCTACCCTCCCATCAGGTATAATAATATGAGGAAAACTTTTCATTCAGCTTCTTATTTCATCACAACATCGTCAACAACAACGTTGACTTGGTGTTTACACTTAATGTATTAGTTTTGAAAGAGAAGGAGGAAGAAAAAAAAAACGTTCTAAAACGATTCTAATGCAAGTTCGAACAGGTTTTTGTTTTCTTCTCTTCTTAGAACTTTTCTTTTCTCTTCTCGTTTTTGTTGAGATTTCACTTTTTTCACTGTCTCTTGGACCATTTACTTTACTTGACCAGCCCCATTCAAAAGCCTCTCTCATTAGTAGTAAACTTAAACTGACCATATAATATTCACAATCACAACTGAGGACACACAACTGTCTTACCTTAAGAATATCATTAGCCCATAACTGACCAGTCTGTCTTTTTTTGCTTCTTGCGGTAATAGTAAACATTGAGATGTGTTGCTAGAGGTCAAAAGTTTTCCTTGTGTCCAGTTAAATAACATAAATGAAAAGAAAAGGTTAAAACAGTTAATGTCTTTGGTACATTACTGGACACTAACATTTAAAAGGAAGATTGAAAACTGACCTTCGTTCAGTTCACATCACCTTATGGGCAGAATTTATTGTCCACGGTTAATAATCGTAGTAAATTATGCGATCACATGTTAATTATCATCTGTGGTCATTGAGAAAATCAAATGTTGACCAGGATAATGGAGAAGAAAAAAAAAACTTTCATTTGAAATAATTAAACGTCAATGAATTGAATCAATTGTAAGGATAACAACAAAATAAATTTACTATCAGAATGAATCAATTAACTTAATTTACTTGTTTGATTTAAGATTAGAAAACTGTTAATGCAAATCAACAGTAGCCAATGGTGACCAGTGGCCTTACAATGGTCACTATAAGTGTTATCAGGAAACACAATCAACAATAATCACATAGGAACCCTAATGTTTTATACTTGTAACAATTGTAATTGTTTCATTGCTTATTCAACCGATACCAAGGATACAGAGAGTGAAACAGTTATTATTATATTTGAAAAGAAAGAGAAAAGAAAGAGGAAGATGATGATGAAGATGATGATGAAGATGAAGATTAGAATTGAAAAAAATAACATGAACCATTTCAAGGGTCAAAACGATAAAAAAAAATGCGGATAAGGTTAACTGAGTAAATTGAACTTGCATCTCCCGGGTAAAGGTTGATTATTGGTTAGGATGAGAATCATGATGTAATCAAATTAACAGTAAATATCGGATGAAATTAAATTTAATTACAATAACATGAGAGTATTATTATAATATATTATTACATAAGTAATTATATTGGTAAATAATAATTCATTATAAGATTGGGATGAACTCAGAATATGTAAACAAAGTTGATTGTTTACTTGTTAAGTTTGGAAACAGAAACAACAACAACAACAACAACAACAACAACAATTAAAGGCAACAATTTAACTGGCTAATAATTAACTGGTTTCTTTAGGATAAATTGTTGTTTTTATTTGGAAGAGAAAAAAAAATTAGTTATCATTATAATGATAATGCAAATGATTAGGTTTCTTTGTAAACTATTTGCTCAATTGCAATTATGGTTAATCAGTTTTCGAGGTCCAATGTTTGCAATGGTGCAAAAAGGTTTACTCAATTGACCACAGACCATTGAAGGAAAAGGTTCAATTATTATAACAGGGGGAGATATAGGGTGTCCAGAGGTGGGACCAAAGGTGGGAGGAAGTTGTAAAAGTAGCAAAGAGCTAATATATTATTAGCTTTGTAAAAGAAAAAGGGAGTGATAAACATGGAGAGAGAGAGAGAGAGAGAGAGAAACATATGGAAGGCGAAAAAAAAAGTTCGATAGAACTTATTTCCTATGGTAATTTCTTATTTATATGATATTGGATAATATTCCGTTGCCAATAAGATGATAATGATAATATAAAAGGTAAGGTCGCTACTCGCCTGCTCTTGAAACCTTAAAGTAATAAAAAAGACTACGAAACTACATAGACCATTAGTAGATATCCTTGTAAGAACAAATAGAGAGAAAAAAAAGAAAAGAACTTTATTATTTGACCTTAGAACTCGAGATGAAAACAAAGAACTCGATAGTTGTGTACCCATAGGTGAAAGAGAAAACTTTTTCTTCTTCCTCCTAATTCATCCATAGGATATTGAGAAAAGTTATCATCTTATCATACGAAATGTTGAGTGCATCATCTCATAGGTAATCTTTGTCATCTCTCTCTCTCTCTCTCTCTTCTCATTCTCTCTGTGATTTCTCATCCATTGTTATATTAACCCAATCTTGTACCTGGTGTCTCCCACTGTGGACACTTTAATCATTGAACTGCATGAAACCTTTGGTAATTTAATAATAACTAAAATGAGTTAATTTTTTTACTCTAATTTAACATTGGAAATTTTTATCCATTGGTTTTCATTGTTATCCTTGTGTATTATGTTGATGCTTTGATTTTCAATGGGATCACAATTTGATATTGGATTATTGTTGCTACAAATTGATGACAATTGTTGACTAGATTCAATTTTCAAATTGAAATGACAATTTAATGGTTTCATCAATTTGATAATTGTCTGTCCTCGTAATCATTTGATTAGTTGATTTAACTGATTGTTGCTGTAATTGAATTTGAAATATTTACTACACCATTTCGATCCTATTCAATGATAATAATAGTGATTTTTTTTCGAATTTTTTTCTCATATGTTATTATAATATTCGAGTACTTGAAGAGACCCAGCACACGCTATAAAGATGCACAGTTCGTCAAGTTGAGTTCGTGATTATAACCTTGTCGAATTGGTAAAGTAATCAATGAATCAAATTAAAAATTCAATCTAATTAGAAACTCATTAGATTGATTGAATTATAGTGATGAAGGTTTGATTCTTGATTCGGATTAAAATAGAAGCAGTTTTTTCATCTGTTTCATCGTGTTTTTGTTTGTCAGTTAGTTGTTGAATGTAATTAGCAATTAACATGTTGTTAATTGCATGTTAACGATGATTAACAACATAAGCAAAGGAGGGAAACTTTTTTTTTAATTCATTAACTTTGATCACGAGAATGACCAACAACAATTACCAAATGATAACAATGACCCACACACCATGCAAACCCAAGAGAGCGAGAGAGAGAGAGAGAGAAAGAGAGTTACGAAATTGATTAATTGTGATTACATTGATTAGAAATTGACCAATGGTCAATTGTTTTGTCTTTTTTTCTTTCGCAACATTTTCCTTCTGTTTAAATCATCTGATGAATGTAATTTTTACTCAATCACTCTCTCTCTCTCTCACTCTGGTCATTCTGAACCTTTTAAAGATGAAAAATGACCAATCATCATTATCCTAATCATCCACCTAAATTTCAACTAATCTTAAAAACATCAATATATTTAAGGTCATTGATCATCATCTTCAATATTATCCTAAAGCTTTTCTTATTTTCAAGTCTCTTCATCATCTTAACTGCCTAATCAATGATAGAGAGAGATGATAATGTGATGATAAAAAAGCCCAATCTTCATCTTTCTCAGTGATCTAAGTAATCAATTGATGCGTGAGCCGAAAAAGAGAGAGAGATAAAAAAAGGAAAACTCTCTCTACCAATCTATTAGCGTCATATGCTGACCACAAGAAAACGTTTACTTTTTTTGTTATCGCCTGTTGATAATCATCACAACAGTACAACGAAAAAAGCATTTCTTTTTTTACCTGATATCCATTGGAAATCATTGGATTGTGTAGTAATCATCAATTAGATAACACAGGCAACAATCAACGGCGACAATCAAACAAACAATTTAGTATTTACCTTGTTCCTTGTGACCTTAGAAAACAAGAATTAACTTAATTGCTATCAAGTAATTCATGTATCCTATTGTTTCACTTTGATTTGATTGACATGATTGATAATGTCTAATGATCACCATTCAGATAATGTTAACCAATGATAACAATTGTTATTTATCATTACAATTTAATCAAACAATTGATTCTTATGTTATAATTATTATAATTGTTTCTGCTTCTCTTGCCCATTAATATTATCATTGGATATCATTAGTCAATCTGATCACAAATCAAATCTAATTTGTTATATAATCATTAGCCCATGAAAACAACATCATCATGATCATGATTAAAATCAGTTGATCAGGTTACAGTTACTAAGCTTTTTTTTTCATATTCATCTGTAATCATAAATGTTATCATTAATTTCAATAATTAATGAGACCAAGTAAATGGTTGAGATAACAATCAGGATAATTATGATTAAGCTGATTGTGGTTTCCATGGTTAACCAGTTGAACCTTTGCCCTTTTTTATTGTTTCAATTTCCTTCCTTCCGTTTCCACCCAAAGCCAACCACCCACCACCTACTCCCACATCCTCCATTGTGTAACTTTGATAAAGACGATCTATTTATCATCCTCATCCTCATCCTCATCATCTTCATCTTCATCTTCATTATTCTCTCTCTACCTTTTTTATCTTCCTCTTCTCTTTTTTGTCTTCTTTTTAATTCTTACCTTTAATACCTTTGTGTTAACTCATTTATCTTCATCATCAGAGTCTTAATCTGTCTTATTCACTTTCCCTCTTCCCTGTCATCCATTTAATGTCAAAGTGTTTATTTCCTGTTTTAAGAAGATGAGGAGATGAGGATGATAAATATTAATCCTTTAATTCGATGTTTCCGTTTAATTTTACTCTAAAAAAAAGAAGAAGAAAAATATAATCATCATCTTCTTATTCTTCTATGACAAATCTTCTTCTTCTTCATCTTCACCTTGAAAATTAGACAACCTTATCTTTCTCTTATTTATCTTCATCTTCATCTTCATCCTCATCATCTTCATTGTCATGTCGTGTGTCTCTTGCTCATCATCTCTAAGTTACTAAGCTTATAACCGACATTAATTTGATTCTTAGGCTTAATTAACCAATGAACATTTTCCCCGCCTTCTTATCCTCTTTTTACCGTCATCTTGATCCTCATCCTCATCATCATCTTTTATTTCTCTTCATCAACATGGTTTCAATTTTTACCTTTTGTCACAAAAAGGTTCATGCTTGTAAAAGGTTTCATGGTAACTTATATATAACATGAGGTTACATGTAGTTTAATCATCAGACCTGAACTTGTGTTCAGGTAAAATGTAATTTTACAGGTAAATGACAACAACTTGTTTCCATGTTACTTTTTCAATGTCAACAATTTTTTTCTTGTCTTCCTCTTACTCTCACCATCATCATCATCATTATCTGGTTAACATTTTCTCCATTGATTTCTTACCTTTATCTTCATCTTACTTTTTTCTTCTTATCTTCATTTTCATCTTTCTCTCTCTTTTTGCAATATTTTTGTCAAGGTTAAAAGCAGAAAAATGATTCACAGAGATGAATGATATTCGTGGTATTTTCATCTTATGCAAAATAGATTATTAATTGTTGTCTAATAAGATCTTTGTGATGATGATGAATGTTGATATCACGATAGAAAACTAGAGAGAGAGAGAGAGAGAGAGAGAAAATGAGATGAAATCTAAGGATGAGGATGAAGATGGAAAACGGAAAGAGATGATGAAACCACTTAGTCTACATTAAATTAAACCAATTTACCTTAACTACTTACGGATATATTATAATGATAATAATCATATTTAATAGTATATAAATAGATGAAAAATATATAATCATCATCATGATTTAACTAAATTATATTAATGAGAAGTAATCGCTTTTCATCATAATCAAGATGAAGATGATGATGAGTGTGTAGAGGGAAGATGGTGATGATGATTAGTTGTGAGAATTGAATAGAGATTGAGAAAAGGAAATGAAAATGATGAGAAAAAGAGGAGGTGGAGGTGGAAGAGAGAGAGAGAGAGAGAGAGAGAGAGAGAGAGAGAGAGAGAGAGAGAGAGAGAGAGAGAGAGAGAGAATGGACATAAGAAAAATTTTCTTCTCTTTCACTTATCATCATTATCTTCCATGGGTATTCATCTCTTTTTATCTTTCTGTTTTTTTTGTTCTTCTTTGGTAAAGTTTTCTTTTTCTCTTTGATGATAATTGTGGGATATTGTGTTTTTTTCTTGGCTCTCACACAGGTAAAGATAAACATGAATGAATTCAAAGTTAATTCAATAAAACATTCGTGTCAATGATTAGAATGATAAAGGTGAAAGTGTCAATTGTCTCTCTCTCTCTCTCTCTCAATAGAGATGGTGAGAGAGATGATGATTTAATTTCCGTACTTTTGTTCATATGGAATTAGTGAGACTGATGATGATTGGAAATGCATCTTTTTATCATCATCTTGTAATCTTACGATGCACATGAAAAAATCTGATGATGAGTTTGAATCTCTTTTCTTGATCAATTTTCTCAGGACTTTTTTTCAATTTCTTCTTCTTCTTTTTCATCTTCATCTTCGCTCTCTCTTATCATCACCATTATCATCAAATTTTATTACCTTTGAAAATGGCTCAATGATGATGAAGAAAAGGCGTGATGATCGATAAGCTATGAAACTTTAGTTCCAGTAATTTTTTTTTCTCTTTCGCCTTTTGATAGATCACTTTGGGTGAAAAAAAGACAGAGGAAGAAGATGATGAGTAAATGAAAGAAAGGAAAAGTATGATGATGATGAAAGGAAGAAGATGGAGAGAAAAAGAAGACATACAATTAGATATTCTCTCTTTTTTCTCATCATCATCATCATCATTTGGAATGCTATTAAGTGGAAGATCAGTCAATTACAATGTTATACTCTCAATGAATTTTTCTCTTCATCATCACTTCGCATCTTCATCTTTCATCTTCCTCCTCCAGGTAAAAGAAGATAAAAACATAGAAGAAAAAAATATAAATGAAAAATTTTCTGCTTCTTTTTCCCTCCCTCCCTCTCTTTCATCTTCATCTCTCTCTCTCTCTCTCTCTCTTCTCTGATCATCCTCATCCCTCAAATTATAACCAGAATTCATTTCTATTGACGACAGGCACATAATATTAACCTAACCAAGCGAAACATCTTGGCGTGCGACGAAAACAAAACAAAAAATTGCAAAAAGCTTTTTCATCATCATCATTACCATTATCATCTTCATCTTCATCCTCATCTTCATCCATATTTGCTGTTGTATCAAATTTTCTGGCAGAAAAATACCTGAACCTCTTTTCACAGAAAATATTATCATAGGTTTTCATTGCTTCCAGAATTGTTGTTCACCTTGAATTGTTGAGCATAGAAAAGTAAGTTATCAAATTTCAATGGTCAGTAGAAACTATTGTCCAGAAATTTATCACTCTTCAATTAACCTGAACAATTAAAGAAAAGAAATTGGAAGAATAAAAAAAAAGTATAATAATAACTCTAAACGATAAATGTAAGAAAATGATAAATTTATCAACACCTTTTACTGGACAATTAAGAGGGACGATAAATGCTTGTTAACAGCGATCACTTGATTTGGTTTCAATTGTTGATCAACAATTAACAATCTTCAACCTTGTGATTTAACTTTAAAACTATTGACAATTACAATTCGTCTCAATTGTAACAATTAACAGAGTTTTAAAAAGTTTCTTCGTACAAGTTTCCAAGGAGACAATTGAAACCTTACCGAATCAGTTTCCAAGAGGTCACTTCGTTTATTGTGTTGACCCTTAGTTAAAAATGTACAAGAAAAAAAGGTTCACATACCCTAGAGTGGGACTTGACCACTTGTAATATCCTATTACCTTTGTGAGTATCCATATGAAATGCGATTTGACAAGCAAATCACAATCAACAGATTTTAATCATCATCATCACTTAACCAACAAATCAATTTGATATGCTTTTTATCAATGATAATATCATATAAATAAATGCATATCCAATACTTGAATTGTAATAATATCAAATGTTATTATTATTATCAATTTGATTGTATTATTATCATCACATACTGTTACTGTTTGAACATTTTAAATTGTCCAAATTCAATTGTAACAATTTACATGATCCAATGTGTAATTGTAACACAACACAAGAAAGTGATAACAAAAGTGAATATCAATTTGAGAACCATTTAAGTGAAATAAGATGGAAACTGTTTTTATGTATCTTTTTGTGTGCATATCGACCGGTCATCGTTTTGTCCGGTTTTTTTGGTGTCCAAAGGAAAATGGGAAGAGAGAGAGAGAGAGAGAGAGAGAGAGATAAATTGCAAAAGGAGCCATTAAATTTGAATATTTAACTAGAAAGATGATTGAAACAACACCAAAGACTATTTGGTCAGTTATTGTTTGCGATCATTTCGTCATTGTTGGTCATCTCATCTAGTCTGTGACTGACCTTATTGATTGTATTGGTTAGATTGAAGATTGAGGGGGAAAAAGGGAGAAAATATCTTGTATTTAATAACAATGGATGAAGAAAGTGATGGGAGAAAGGGGGAAAAAGGACTTTACGACTTTTTAACGACTATTTGAATGACCATTGAACGATCATGATGATGACCATTGTTATATTATATCAATGAATATCGTAATGATGATGATGATGGTGATGGACAAAAGATGATAAGACAGTGAGAAGTGAGAAGAGAGGAAAAAATATTGTTTAGAACATTATTTCTCTCTCTCTCTCTTTCTCTTTTCCTTCTTCTTTTCTCGCTTGACCATTGTCCACCAGTCAAACTTGTGAAAAGTCAAACTGGGTCACACCTTCAATTTAGGTTGACTTTAAGTTCGAGAATCAATAGTAAATACCCAGGAAGAGAAGATAAAGAAGAAAAGTCATCATTCTTATTATTTTTCTTCTTCTTTTTCCTCAAAAGTTACCTTCAAGTTCATTTGTCACTTTTTAGAAACATTAGAACTTTTTGAAAGTTCGAGATTCAATTGTAATATGATGGACGCTAATTCATTGCTGATAATAATTGAAACTTATTATTATTCCCTTGTAATTTTCGGGCTTCAATCAAAAAAAATACTTCTTTTTTGACAGAAAGAGAAGAGAGAAAAAAAATCTCAAGATGATGAAGATGAAGATGAAAATGATAAACAACAAAAGTGAACAATTATTTTTACACATAAAACCATTGATTAGAAGCCAAATCGTCAAGGTAACAACAAGTCCAGTGATAATCTTGGATAATAATAGGTTGACCTTGCGAAAGGTAAATGAATTATCATCATCAGAAAAAAAATTGTTACTCCAGCACTTTAGCACTTCGATAACAATCAGACAACAATCAACAACAATTGACAAACACAATTAAATTGCTGTGATAACTTGTCTACCTGTAGGTTACCTGTGTATGTGTTTATGATGTTTTGATTTTGATTGTTAGTTGATTGTTGGTGTGAAATTATTCAAACAATATTATCAACTAAACTTGTTCATTATAAATGTGATTATAATCAGAAATTGAAATGTTTCTGTTGCTTATCCTTGAGATTAAGATTAAGATTAAGATTATCATTATTGTTAATACATGGATGTATCTTTCTTATGGTAGATTAAGAGGGAAAGTGGAAAAGGGGAAGATTAAAATGATGATGATGAAAAAGATGATGGATGATAAATTTTTCTTCCCTCTGTAAATGATGTAGGAAATGATGGTGAAAAGAATGAGAAAGTTTCATGAATGAAATTGTAAGATGATGATGATAGAAAATGTAATCCATCTTAAATTTAATGTTCTTCAATTGAAGATAGAACTTTTTTTTTCGACACTTTTTCATCATCATCATCTTCTTTATCATCCACCTCTCTCTCATCATCATCTACACGATTACATGAGTGTTATCCTTTGATAACGTTAATCAACTCGTCACGGAATATAATTCAAATGCTTTGCTTTTATTTTCGTAACTTTTTTTTTCTTCAGGCTAACATGTGATTCTGTTGATTATCATGATGATGATGATGATGATGACTAACTGGGTGTGGGAGGGGGTCAAGGTGTGACTCTGTTAATGGTCAAGGTAAGAAACTGGATTAACTTTAATTCAATTATTGTTATAACTAATTAAATCTTAATCTCTGTTGTTTTCCGGTTTCTCAAAGTTTCATTCATAATTTTATTCCTCTTGTTTAAATGTTTCTCCACAATTAATTAATTGTAACCAGCAATTAACTTTTTCACTCTCTTTTTTGATTACTTTGTTTCTTGATTGTTACAATTATCTTTACACAACAACAATCAAACAAATCAACAGTGGAATTAAATTTGTTTATAATTATGTAATACTTTCAAAGTCCATTGAAAGTAAATTGTTACAATTTAAAAATAATTTTCTTCTCAATCTTAATCAAATTTGATTTAATTTCTTAATTGTTGTTATCGTTTATATATATGTACATAGATATAAAAGAAAACATTGTGATTAATTAATTGTTTTCCTTGTTTTTTTCCTTCAGAATTTCAATTACAATGTTAAATTGGAAACAATCAACTTAAAATTAGTTAATTAAATTGTTTTCTTTTCCTTTTCTCTCTTGTGTATCTAATTGCTACTAATTTATAATTAATTTAATTGCTTCAATGTAATAATAAGCTCACATTTAAATAGATAAAAAGTTTAATTGTATACAAATGATTAATTAACTGGATTAACTAAGATTAAACATGATTAACTTGTTCCTTTGGAAACTAACTTTAAAAGTAACTGTTTCTATCCAAGTTTTTATTCAAAAAAGTTTATAACAATTAAAATTAATCCGATTTTGACTTGATAATGATTAATTAATTATACGAATTCAGTACAATCCCTGAATCGATATTATCTCAATGGGTGTGGTTAGATGAATGAATAAACCACTGGAACTTACGGAATTTTAATTCGAACCAAGGAAAAGTTTCCCTTCGAGTTTTTTTTCTTAGAACTTTTTTATTATTTGTATTATTATTACATTCTCATCATCATCATCCTCTTGTCATCATGATATTAGTTTTTTTTATTTCACTGGTCATCTTTAAAGTTCAGTGAATATCATGATGATGATCATCATCATCATTGAAGATACAATGATGAAGATGATAACAAATGGATATTAAACATTATTTGATCTTGTAGAAATTACTGCAACTCTGACTCTCTCAGTGGACATTTTATCATCATCTTCATCATTCCTCTGTCATCATCATTAACATTGAACTTACATGACAAAGAAGATGAGTAAAAAAAGAAAGAGGAAAAAGAAAGATAAAGATAAAGATGAGCAAAAAAAAGGACAAAAGAAAATGAAATTGCCTTGATTGATTAGCTTATTTCACTTTCAGGCTTATTATTCAATTGTAATTGATTATCTATCTCATTGTATCCGTGGCGATCAATAATGAAACATGGTGGGTTGATGAAGATGAGGATGAGTAAAAAAACAACAACATCTAAGACAATAAGACAAGATGATGATAGAGATTAGATTCTTGGGATAATATGTATTTACTATTTCAAGTAACGGGTTAACAACAATGTTTATACATAAGAGAGAGAGAGAGAGAGATGGATGATTACAATTAAGAATCAAGGATAATCAATGGTCTTTGGGATGATGAAAGAAACACAGTTAATGATGAAGACAAAGACAGAGAAAATATGAAGACAAGGTGTATCTTCATCTTCATCAACATGTAACTGAAATGATGATGATAAGGATGAAGGATGATGATAGGGAAAGATGATGAGAGACGATGTATTTTTTTTTCTCTCTTGCATAAAGAATAAGAAGAAAAAAACTCCTCATCCTCATCCTCATCCTTATATATGTATATTAATATAATCTCAACAAGTCAAATAAGATGATGAGTAAGTATATTTGAGTGAGATCCCATGAAGAAGATGAAGGATGATGGAGGATGAATGTTGCTGTTGTAGTTATTCAATAAGATGAAGAGGAAGATGATGAAATAAAGGGGATGATAAAAGGCGTGCTGAGTTGATTGAATATGTACACTACTGAACAACAACAACAACAACAACAACACTAAGATGATGATGAAAAAGATGATGAAAAAAAGGGGAAAAAGTAAATCAAAATATCTCCCTAGTCTTTAAGTCAATATTATGGACAAAAAAGATGGCGAGGAAAATTATCATCTTCATCCTCTATCTTCATCATCTTCTTGTTGCCAATTTGCATATTTGAAAAGGTTTACATCCATCAAGTATGATGATGAACAGGATTTAAGAGATAAACTTGATGCCAATAAGGATGAGAATAAGAAATGACCATCGGTCTTCAAAGTCTTCAAAAGTTCAATTTCCTTTTGGTCAGTAAAGTTTTTTTTTCCTCCTCAATCAAACTCTATAAACAAAATGATACACAACTCATACAAATGAATCACTTGTGGACTGGGTAAAAGCAATTAAAACAATCATTCTGATCAACCAACACAATCAACTTAATCATCATAATTAATATGACGGCTTCCAACATTAGCATAAGAGGAACCACCGTTGAAGGAGATACGCTAAATCAAGAGTCCACCGGTTGGCCCTTGATTTGGTTTCCTCCTCTCTCTCTCTCTCTCATCCACCTCCACCTCCTCCTCCTCCTCTCCATCCTCATCCTCCACCGCCTCCTACCTTAATCACCCTCCTCGCAACTCTTAGTTTTCCATCATCAATAATTATAATTAAATTTGATTGTGAAAACCCGGGTGGCCAATGATGATTATCATCGTTATGTTTATCTGCCTGTTAATCAATTATCATATTAATAAGAGTCTAATCTATCATTGGGAATGATTAACTTACCTGTTAATTTATTTTCTTCCTTATATTTAAATTAAATTATTACATTTTCTCTCAATTTTGATTATGATTTACAGCAACAATTTACTACTATTGATATAATTAAATGGTAATTTTTAATTAGATTAACCTCTTTGCTTTTTCATTTTCAACATTTTCTTAATCATTTTGCTCTCTCTCTCTCTCTCTTTAATTGTTTAATTAAGTAATTAGTTAATGTATGATTATGTGAGTTTGTGCTTTGATTTTGCTTTTTGTTTGATTTTTCATCCTTAACAATTGAGTTAATTTAGTTTATTAATTTGTATTAATTGGGTTTGTTTAAACAGCCAAACCCTATTATTATATTGTACTAAATGTTTTAACTTTTAATTGTAACAATCAAAACCGATCCCAATTGATTGTGTTAAATCATAAATTTTGTTAAATTGTTGATAAACAGTTTTGATTAAAATTTTGTTTTTGGCTTGTTTCATTCATTTAATTAAATCAATTGATTGTTGAATTATTAGTTGATTATTGTGGTGTAATTGTTTCAAATGTTTAAAACATTTCCACTTAATTGTTGATCATATTGATGTAATCATTTGTATTTATAATGTTGATGATGGTGATTATGATTAACTCAATTTCTTGGTATCAAAAGTAATCAATTAATTTTGTATAAATATTAATACTTTCATGATGGTGATGATGATGATGATCAAGAAAATTGAATTGTTATCATGATGACGATAAACATGATAATCAAATATAACAATTTAAATGTCAATGGAAACGATAAGATGACCAATAGAAACTACTCCTTGACCATATGATAATTTCATCATCAACAATGTCGACATGAAGATGAAGATAACAATAAGTTTATCATTTATCTTAATTTATCTTTACTATTTATTATCAAGATGATGAAGTTAATTCAATTGTTTGATTTCTGGTGTTAATTTAATATAATAATTTTCAAAGGAAACTCAATAGTTGCTTATGGGTTATGACAACAATTAAGTTAATCATTTGAATACGTCAACCTAATAGGTGGTCTCTCTAAGTGAAAGAGGAAGAGGAAGAGGGTGTAAAGGAGAGTGTGTGTGTGAGAGAGAGAGATGATGATGATGATGATGGAAGATAAATTGATCCAGTTTCTTGAAAGATACTTTTTTGTTTCTATTTCATAGTAACAATATTTTACTATGAGATTTTTCATTAATAAGAAATAAGTAAATTCTTGAAAGAATTTTTCTCTTTTTTTTGTTCCAAATCATCATTATCATTTAGATTGAAAGTTGCCCTTTATATTGAGCTACTTCCTTCACTCACTCACTCACACAGATGATGATGATGACCGGAAATACAGAGATGGAAAGAAAGAGAGAGAGAGAGAAAATAAGAAATGAAAGAAGAAGGAGAAAGAAAAATCTTATTCGAAATCAATGGTTCTCAATGTAATTTAAACTCTAATGTAACTTTATCTCTTTCTTACTCTTTGTGAATTTGTGTGTGGCCAAGATGATACCCTTGACCTGGACCATGTTACCCAAAAAATAAGATGAAGATGAAGATGAAGGAGATGAGGAAAAGTTTGAAGATGTTTCTACTTTTCGCCCTGAGACAAACACTAAAATCCATTCATTTTTGCATAAGAACAATCTGTTAGAACCACTTAGAACTATTTGTATTCATCGTTAGCATCTTGAGAACAAGTTTTTTTTTTAAGATCTCTTGGTCTCTCCTATTTGTAATTAAAATAGATAGGAAGATAATGATGATGAGAGTAGAGAAGAAGAGAGAACGAGAGAGAAAGAGAAAAGAAAGAGAGAGAGAAAATAAGAAATGAAAGAAGAAGGAGAAAGGAAAAAATCTTATTCGAAATCAATGGTTCTCAATGTAATTTAAACTCTAATGTAACTTTATCTCTTTCTTACTCTTTGTGAATTTGTGTGTGGCCAAGATGATACCCTTGACCTGGACCATGTTACCCAAAAAATAAGATGAAGATGAAGATGAAGGAGATGAGGAAAAGTTTGAAGATGTTTCTACTTTTCGCCCTGAGACAAACACTAAAATCCATTCATTTTTGCATAAGAACAATCTGTTAGAACCACTTAGAACTATTTGTATTCATCGTTAGCATCTTGAGAACAAGTTTTTTTTTTAAGATCTCTTGGTCTCTCCTATTTGTAATTAAAATAGATAGGAAGATAATGATGATGAGAGTAGAGAAGAAGAGAGAACGAGAGAGAAAGAGAAAAGAAAGAGAGAGAGAAAGGTGGTCTGCACCCAATCGCCTTAGGGCAGTGATTAAGGTGAACGTTTGGGACCTCAAACATTGGACCCACCACAGATTCGTTTCTCCTCTTCCATTTTCTCTTCTCATCATCTCCCATCCTCCTTCTATTCTCTCTCTCTCTCTCTCTCTCTCTCTCTCTTACTTGTTCTCTTTCGCTTATACTCCCCTTTTCTCTCAAAACAAGAAATGCGAGAAGAGAACACCCTGTTTTCTATTTTTCCTCTTCTCTTTCAATATCGCTAATGATGATGATCGATAATTATACGATATATACGATATCGTTTTCGATTTTTTTTTCTCGTGTCTCATTTTCTTACCTTTCAACAGACCACGAATATATCACTTTGTATACACCAGGTGAGATTCTAATCAGCACCTTTGTACATTTTCCTCGAGGGAAAATATTATTCTCATTCCACCTACGAAACATTTTTCCCTTCATATACTCACAAAGTGTATAATTTACACTCTCTCTCTCCAATGTCCAGTTCGATAACATTGATGTTTACCAAACTTTTCGAACTTTTTTTTTCTTCACTTCTCTCCATCTTCTGGATGAAATTCAAGTAAAAGAAACAAAAAACGATTGAAAATTGATAAACATTTTCTTCAATTTCTCATGTGAATGAATTATTGGAAATCAATAGAAAAAAAAGAGAAAACTTGATTTTCTGTTACTCATGGGGAAGAAAAGAAAATCAATTCCTTAACTAACCGATAGATGGAAATAATTCAAAGACTTTCTCATGATTGAATTTTTATTTCTTATATTCTCTCTCTTTCTCTCTCTCTTCTACACCCATTTATATGTAACAATAATTTTGGACCTTTTGATAAAAATCGAAATCGAAATCGATTAAATTCTTTTTCTCCCAAAAAATCGACTGTTACCGATTCTCTTTTTTTCTATTCTCCCAATGAGCTCGATTTTCTTCTGCGCACAAATCGATCGTCAATCGATTAGAAGAAAAGATCATTGGAAAAGAGAAACAAGTTTTCTCTCATTTCAAGTTATTCCTCTTTTCAGTAAACATAACAAATTCTATTCTTCATTTTATTCTAAATTCTTTTTTTTTTCTCTTCTCTTTTCTACCTGAAAAGATACATCAACAAATATATTTTCTACTTTGAGCTTGGTAATGTAGCTGTTTAAAGTGTTTTTTTAAAAGAAAATTTCTTCTCTTTTTTTCTTGTTTTCTCTTCTATTCTTATTGGGGCTTCGTTATATACTATGCATCCTTTTGATGACAAGTTGATACAAAATCACCATCAATTTCATCCTCCACCACCACCACCACAACCACCACCTCATCACAATGATCTTTATGTGCCAAGAAAATGTGGAAATCAAAAGAGGATTATTATTAATTCATTAACGTGCCTTTTAGTACTTGTTCAATTGTCAACAATGTGCCATTTGATTAGTGCTTCACCTCCACCATCACAACAACAACCACAACAACCACCTTCTTATTCACCCCATGGATATAAGTTAAATGTAAATTTACCTTCATCATCTTCATCATCTTCATTAGTGTCACCCTCATCTTCAGTGTTATTACCATCTCCTGCAGCGTTGTCATCATCTTCATTATCTTCTGCATCATCATCATCATCATCATCGTCCATGTTGATGACTAATTTTGCCATCTTAGATTATTATGTTACACCAAATGTGACCATTAATTTTACCCATATAGCTTATGATAATCGTAGTGATCGTCTCTATGTTGGTGCATCTAATTGGTTATATCAATTTAATTCATCATTAGAGGTTGAAGTGGCAATTGAAACTGGTCCAGTTGATGATAGTCCAAATTGTTCACCAAATGATTGCTCCGGTACCGATACAACAATGTTAACAACCAATTTTAATAAAATTCTAGTCATTGATGAAAATTCATCTAAATTAATTGCTTGTGGTTCTGTTCATCAAGGAGCCTGTCGTCGACATGATCTAGATAATATTGCCTCACGTGAGGAATTGATACCAATACCGGTTGCTGCTAATGATGAAAACTCGTCAACTTATGCTTTCATTGGTCCAGCTCGTTATATGCTCCATAATAAGCCAGTTAAATCAGTACTTTATATTGGTACAACCAACAGTCGCCTTGGTACTTATCGTGATATTGTACCAGCAATTGCAAGTCGATCTCTTGAATCTGGACCTAAATTGTTCAGTGTAATTGAAAGCTCTTTCTCTGATTCTACCCTGGTTGACATTGAATCTCACCTTAAAGATTATTATCTAGTTAAATATGTATATGGTTTCCATTCAGATGATTTTATCTATTTTGCCACCGTACAAATGAAGTCTCACCTTCGTGCACTTCAAGAGTGGGGATATGTTACCCGTTTAGCAAGAGTTTGCTCATCCGATGCTGCATATAACACTTATACTGAGGTAACCTTAACCTGCCTTGGTCCTGATGGTACTGATTATACACTATTACAAGATGCGGTTACCATTAAAGCGGGTAAAACTTTGGCCGCTGATCTAAATGTTAAACCAGGATCACCTTTATTGATTGGTGTTTTTTCAACATCCAAAGATCACACTTGGGATCCATCTGATTCATCAGCAGTTTGTGTCTATTCAATAGCAGATATTGAAACAAAATTCAATGAAAATATTCATTTATGTTACAATGGAAGTGCACTTACCCGAAATATGGATTATATTGCTGGAAATATAAAAGATTGTCCATCAGGAGTAAGTATTGACCACTTAGAACTTTTTTCTCACTCTTTTCCCTTCCTCTCTCTTTCCCTTTCTTCTTTTTTTATCATCTTTTACCTCTTTAATCATCATCACTTTCAAATCATATTCGATTTTACTTTTCTTTTCTTTTCTTTACATCACTTTTGTGATGCTGTGAGTTTTTCGCAGAAAAAAGTCAATTTATCAACAATAGCCAACAATTGGCGAATCCATGACAGGGATTCGCCAATAATTCTTAACGTTTCTCTCTCTCTCTCTCTCTCTCTCTCTCTCTCTCTCTCTCTCTCTCTCTCTCTCTCTCTCTCTTTTCTCATCTCATTTTTTTCTCTTCTCTTGTAACATTTTTCTCTATTTTTTTTTTGCCTCAACAGAAAGGTAATGTTGCAAGTTTTTGCAGTGAAACCTTAAAGTTAAATGGATCCATCCCAATAGTGGCAACATCAGCGATAACTTATAACGAAACATTATCAGCAATCACAGCATTAACCGTGGACCAAACAAACGTAGCATTTATCGGTACATCACAAGGACGCCTTAAGAAGGTGAGTAAACCAACGAAAACGACAACGAAAAACATTCACCACAACTGACCGATTCTCAAAGTTTCCAAGAGCTACAAGTTTAACTCGAAATTGATAACGAGTCCATTAAAGAAAGATTTATATTAATTCCTGTATTGGAAATTAATCCGGTTACTTTTTTTCTCTAAATGGATTATTGAAACTTCTCAACTTATCCTTGAGATGTTTGAATATTATTGCCATAAATTATCTCTCTCTCTCTCTCTCTCCCTTTTTGCTAACAGTAAACAAGATTCATGAAATAATTGAATTGATATTTATATTCAATCAGTTTATGGATTATGATTAGTTTTGTCCTAGAGATGGTAATTAAACTTTTCTTCCTTGGAATTGAACTTTCTCATGTAAATTGGTTGAAGCTTTATGGATACGACATGATAATATTACTACATTATTATTATTATTACCATGATTGTATTTAAATCATTAAGCTTTGGAAATTTATCTCTCTTTTATTACAACCAGTTAATGAAAAGATTCTTGTATTAATTTCAGAATTTTGTATGTGCATGTGTGCCGTTAATTCAAAGTAATTAGGATTCTCCTAGCAACAGAAAATCTCAGGCAACAAATGATCAGCTTCTTATTATTAAATCAAAAAAAAAAGAGATACAGAGATTAGTTGACTTGCTCAACTAACAATACTTATTTTCTGGTAGTAATCAACTTGGTGGACCCCTCATGATAACAACTTTATCCCAATTGTTACGAGCATAATGTTAATACCCTATTCTCAATCAAATAATTAACTAACTAGAATATCTTTATCATCAAGCAAATATCTATTACACTTGTTATTTGCTTAATTTTCTCATCGTAACAATTGTATCTTTACCTTTAATCTATTACAATTTTCCTGGGTTTTGGTTTTCATTACATCTTATTATTGTTATTGTTTTCTTCATCATCTTCATCTTCATCTTTCCTTTCTTATCTTATTGTCTTTTTTTGTTTCTTCCCTCTCTCTCTCTCATGAAATAGATTCTTCTTTCTCATGCCAATCAAGGTGAAGAGTTTGGTGAAATAACCATTGACCCTGGTCATCCAATATTATCTGATATGCACATCCATTCAAATCAGCGTTACCTTTACGTTGCCTCACCTTACCGTTTGGCTAAAGTTGAAATTGAAAGTTATCCAGGATTATCTGAATCTAATTTTGTTAAAGATCAAAATTCACAGCGATTATCATCAAGTGAACCACCACCATCTCCATTGAACTTTAAGGTTTCCGTATTATCATCTAAAAGTGTTAATTTTACATGGTCACCCATCCATCCATCCTTATTATTATCATCATCATCATCATCCTCATCATCATATTCATCATCTAACCATGGTTATATTATACGTTATTGGAAAGTTTCTGGTTTAACCGGAAATGATATTACCAAACAAGTGAATATCTCATCACTAACAACAACAAACTATTTGATCTCCAACCTTGATGCCGGTTCCAATTATGAGGCTGAAATTGTCGCCTTTAATGGTATCGGTTTAGGAAGTCCATCTCGTATAGTGAAATTTTTGACACTTGAAGATGCACCAACAGGTCCACCACTGAGTGTTCAAACCTTTGCCCGTGGACCTCACACCATACGAGTTACATGGAAACCACCATCTCATGATAAATGGAATGGTAAAATCACTGGTTACCATGTTTGTTATCGTGTAATTTCATCATCATCATCATCATTATCATTATCACCAAATTGCCAAACAGCCTTTGTTTCATCATATTCCAATAGTCATGAATATATGTTAACCTCCCTATCCAGGGATACAACTTATTTAATCACTGTGAGAGCCTCCAATGCTGCCGGAACGGGTCCTGAATCTCCCGAAATCTCTGTGAAAACTTTACTAGGTGATTTACCTTCAATACCTCGTGTAAATATTAAGTCAACCAGTTCAAATTCATTAACAATTGTTTATACAATTAACTCTTCAAATGCTCCAATCTCAATGTTCCAATTAAATTATAAAGAATCGAAAGATATTTCCTGGAAACAAATAACTTTACCCCATCAACATGAATCCCTTTCAACCCACAGTGAATATATTTTAACAAATTTAAATCCAATGACAATTTA
Organism: Panonychus citri; assembly: GCF_014898815.1. Taxonomy (NCBI): domain Eukaryota; kingdom Metazoa; phylum Arthropoda; class Arachnida; order Trombidiformes; family Tetranychidae; genus Panonychus; species Panonychus citri. Next base: position 1,016,896 of record NW_026515516.1, on the reverse strand, counting down.
TAAACTTTATATGACCGCTTCAAATTCATTTGGTATTTCCGATCCTAGTCCAATAATAATTAGTAAAACAACTCGATCAGTTCGTGATACTTTAGGAGGAGGAGGAAGTGAATCATTATTACCCGATAATCAGATAGGTCGAGAAAGTGGTACAAACAACCGAGGTACTGGTGGTAACAATAATTCCGGAGGTTCACCCGTTATGTCTGAAATTGCCAATGCAGTGACCATAATAATTGGCCTTGGTGCTATTGTGATTGTTTTACTTATAGTATTTGTATATTCACGTAAAATCCGTTCCAAGGGTCCAGCAAAGACAAGCTTTGAATTTTGTCAAACTTATCAAACAGGTAACCTTGCTTATAATCCAGCATCAACCAATGGGTCTCATCATCAGCTTACCCATCCTTTACACTCAACTGGACACCATGTTCATCCTCACCATACCCATCATCCTCTTCATCAAACATTTGGCTCTTCAAGTCCAGACTATGGTGATCCTGAATCAGATAGAACCCTTTCCCTAATTAACACACCCATGATGGACACTGTTGACCGAACCATGTCCCTTATGCATGGGTCACTAGGAGTGACAACAATCAATCAACTGACCAGTCCCTATTCAAAGATACTCATTGATACAAGTACAGATAAACGTAATTCAACTTATCTCTGCTCTCGTCATATTTATGATTATCCGCAATGAATTAATTGGAAATACATAAACAACAACAGCAGAAACAAAATTTCTTAATTTTCTCAAAAAAATCAAATTGATTTAAATCAAAAAATCTTTATTGATGATAAAAAGTCTAACCAGTGAGTTGATGGCTCCTTAAAACACACAATCATACACACACATACACATTTAAAAATGACAACCAGAGATACATAAATATCACAAAGTCCAGTGCAACATAATTAAAGTTAATTACACTTAAAGAGTTATTTATTAAGATAATTTATGTGACACCGATGAAAAAAAAACTCATCTCATTGATTATCATGATGATGGTTATGATGGACTCTTTATGGATGGAGGAGCAATTGCAGTTTCGTTTATTTTTTTTTCTGGAAGCTAAATGATCCTGATGATTACTAAAAAGCCTGATGATGATACTGATGATGGTCAATGATTTAAAAAGGAGAGAGAAAGACAAGAAGTGAATATAAATGTTTATATTAATGCTTTCATACTACACTTAAAAGTTACGAGATGTGATGAGATGATACAGATTATTTTATAATAAATATATGTTATCATACTCTAATTGATAAATCAACACAAATCAATTACAACACACACACACACACATACTGAGCGTGCCTACGTGTTTTGGTACGGACCTGTTGTAATTATCTTGATGATGATGATAATGATAATATGACTATGTGTGTGTCTTCAAGATCTCCTCATCTTCCTCCTGCATCCCTACCCAGTTATTTTGAATGGTTGGAAGTTTATTAATATGTTTTTACGTTTGCCGTTTAAAATCAAATTACCTTGGACGAGAGAGATAATCCTTAATCTTGGATGATTAACGAAATCTCTCTCTCTCTCTCTCTCTTTTCTTGTCTTAATATTAGAGGAATAAGCTGATAAAATAAAGAATATGAGAGAGATTTGATCATCTCTCTCTCTCTCTCTCTGTCTCTTTTCACCTTTGCGGCATTGTCATCACATTAGTATATATCTCCTACCATGTCAAAGTATAAATGATTGTAGATTTTGCCTTTTCATCATCACCATCATCATCATCTAACTGTCAACAATGATAATGGTTTTTTTTACTACCAATGGTACTCAGCTCTCTCTCTCTCTCTCTCTCTCCACCCATCTCTCACAATGATGAATTTTTTGTTTGGGAGTGGATTCAAATAGGAAAAAGTTATCTGTCAACGGAAACAGTGACACACATTCACCATGACCTGAGACAAGTCATGTCCACTCACACAAAATGATACTTGCTAATTTTAATTACAACATGACAGTAAACATAAAAACCACCATGACAGTTTTTTTACCAACACTACACTTTTGCATATAAACAAATCGTAACAACCACTTTAATTACCAAATTACACACACACACACACACATAATTCATTAAGTTAACCCAACAAACTTACCCTTGGTCTTTTGTAACATTTTGATGCTGATGATGATAATGATTAACAAGATGATGAAGGAGGAGGAGGAGGATTAATGTTTATCATCTCAAAAAGTCAATGGTATTACTTTGGAAAAGAATAAGAAGAAAAAAAACAACAACAACAATCAAAAGAAAAATTTAAAAAAAAGAAAGACATGAAAACAAGGGAAGATGAACCTTCTAATTGGAAGAGAAAAAGAAAATGATCCCAAACAAAGCACAATTTTCATCATCTTTTATCTTCTCTGTCTTGTTTTTCAGCTTCTTCTTTCTCTTTCTCTCTCACTCTTTATCATCCACGTTGATGATGATGATCTATGTTCATCTTTCTCATCATTATCATCCTCATTAACCAACATTGTGCTCTCAGTGTGTCTATCAACTTTTATGTTACCTCACCATGTTTGTCAACCTTTAAAGGTGGGAAGGTGTATCATCATCAGCATTTACTTTATCATCATCGTCATCATCATCATCATCGTTTGAGTAAATAGCTGAACATGAAGCAAATAATAAGGAATGATACATGTTATGTGTTTTTTTTTACCTGATACTCATCATCATCATGACGGTAAGTGTTTTGTTTTATGTTATTACATATTCATTTTATTATTATTGACTTCTGTTAGCATCAATCTCTTGTTTATCATTATCTTTCATTATCTATTAACAAGATATATAGTGGTTTTAACATTGTAAACACAACTAACACATGACAATTGATGATCTTGGTGTATATTATATATCTGAAAACAATCATCATGATCAGATCAATTTTCAAATGTAATATAACAAATTTAATGATGGTTTATATGTATTGTTATATTATCTTTAACTAGAAAATCAAAATAACTGTTTAACATCATCACCTTTTCACAGTTTAAATAATTTACTGTTTCTCTCTCTCTCTCTCATCATCATCATATCTTTTTACTAAACGATTTTACTCTTAATCATTATCTTCATCATCTTGTTTCATTAAATATCTCAAATTATCTTTTAACAAGAAGAAAATACAAATTACTATTAAATCGTAATTGGATAGAGAATAGGTTTCTCCTTATTCTTTGTAACCATTATCAGATTCAACAAAACAGAAACAACAACAACAACACTGTAAACATCCTGTAATCTTTGTGAAGAGTCAGTGATGATGATGATGAGAGAAAGAGAAGGAGTATCATCATCTTGTCTCTTTAATCGTCATCAATAATTGTAGGATAAAATTAGAAGAGAACAATTTCTTGACGAGTTTTCCGCATCATCTTCTCTATTCATTCACTAAGTTCTAAACTCTTTCTCTCTCATTCTCCCATTCTCTTAATCATCTTCTATTACGTTAAATTGTCTTATTAACTATTCTTCTCACTTATGTTTCTTGTCTCAAGATTTTCATCCTCTCATCTCTTTAATACTCTCTTTTACTCACTCTCTTCAATGTTTATTTATCTGTCTGTCTCTCTCTCTTCTTAATTCAGTTCAATTTTGTTTCATTAAGATGATGATCTTCATCTTCCTCATCCTCTTGACCATGACTCGATCTTACTTTTCTCTTACTTGATCGTCATCTTGTTTATATTACATGATATCTTTAACAAGTAATTTTTTCTTCTTTCCAATTAATTTAGAGCCATGATAATTTATTCAGTTAATACTTTTTTTTCATGATCTTCAAGATCAGAATCAACTTTTTCTTTCTGATCATAAAAACTTTAGATACTTTTTACTTTTTTTCTGATGGAATCTTTTCTCTCTCTCTCTTTTCCTAAATTTGTCAATGATTTTGTGTGTGTAAATGTTAACCTTTTCTGATGTTGATAATAATCATCATCATGTTGATTTTGATGATGATTATTATTTTATCATCATACAGATAATTACAAAAATGTTACTACTTTTTACTTTGAAAAACTTTAGTTCTGACAGTTTGATGTGTATATGTTATTATCTTTGTGTGAGTGTATCTATTTGACTCTCTCTCTCTCTCTCTCTCTCTCTCTCTCTCGTCCTCTGATTATGTGTCTCCAAGCAAAAATGACAGAAACTAGAAACCGGATTTTTGATGAACCATTCAAATTAATTAGTCTCACTCGAGGTTTTTTTATCCATTGAAAAGACATCATCTCAACATTAAATTAAATTGGATTAATCTCTCTCACCCTCTCTCTCTTCCTCTCCCTTTATTCTTGCTCCTTTGCACGATCTCTATCTCGCAGACAAAAAAAGAAGAAAAGAAAGAGATGTTGATGAGGATGAAGATGAAGATCAAAGTGATAAATGATTTGAATTGAATACGCCTACTGATTACTTTTTTTCCAAGCTTAACTTTCCATTGATGATGATGACAAACACAACATCGGTTGTTTCAAACAGATAACTGAAAAAAAGGAAGAAGAAGAAAAGGAAAGAGCATGATGAGGATGATGAGGATGATGAAGAACTGAAAAGTGATGGAGAAGGGAGAGAATGAGAGTTAATTGATTGAGAAAACTCTGCCTTCTCTTTTTTATTCTCATCTTCTTAATCATCTAATCAATTGAACTTAATTCATCTTTCCCTTCATCCTCATTCTTTATCATCATTATCTCTCTTCCCCTTTTCCCTCTCTCATTATCTTTATCTTCTCTCAGTGATCCTGTGGTCGCAAATTAACAGGCTAATTCATTTGTTGATTAGTCTATCTATTTTTAATTGTTCTCTCTTGATCATCATCATGTTAATGATTGAATTTTTTTCCATCCCTATTCAATATCTCGAATGATTATCAAATCATTTGGGATCATATGTTCATCACTTTTGGATAAGTTGATCCAATTTAATCCGCATCCTTTTCAATTATCCTCTCTCTCTCTCTCTATCTCTTCATCTCTATTGCATATTGATTGACCTTTCAACTTGTCCACTATTTTTATCTCAAGAGTGTGTTAACTGAAACACATTGTATTCAGAATTTACTATCCCTCAGGCTATTTACCTCATCATCTTTCATCTTCTCTCTCTTTTATTCTGTCATTAATTCAGAGAAGTTTTTTTCAGAGTATTAGTATTAAATAATTCAGGTTGGATCAGCGATGAGAGAGAGAGAGAGAGAGAGAGAGAAACTGTTTTTTATTATCATTTTGATTCAATGGTCATCATCTTATCATGATGAAGTTGAGCCAGTGAATTTGTGTGTGTGTGTAACTACCCTTGAGGGGTCACTTTGATTAAGACAAGGTGTGTGTGAGAAATATTTATATGCTCTTGTAAAAATTGATGATAATGCTAAATATTAATAGCAATCATCATAATAAATTAAATGATAATAACACTGTTAAGTTTATTATTTCATCATTATCATGATGATCATATATATATGAAAATGGCGTGATATTTCATTGTGTTAACCAAAAATAATAGTAAGGGAGAGAGGGAGAGAGATTGAGTGAGATAGATTTCACAGTGGGTGATACTCATGTCATCATTCAATGGCGAGGACCGTTATTATCATTATTATTACCATGAACTGAAAAATGATAGCATAATAATAATATTATATTAAATAATTCTTTCTCTTTTTCTCTCTCTCTCTCTCTCTTTTGCTCTCTTCTTCTTTTTCCATGGTATCCAATTTCCAAAGATTAATCTCTGAGAATTTGGGTGCCACGTAAGAAATGTTTGACTTTCTCTTTCTCTCTTTCTCTCTCATGATTATTATAATCATCATCTTTTATCTTCATCTTTATCTTTATCCTTTCTCGTCTTGTTACAATTTCATCAGAGTCACGATCATCTCAGTTTTCCTGCTGATTTGATCTGATATTTTTATTTTTCTGTACCATACATAGTGTTTTATATAACCCACAAACTGGACATGCTACTGGTCAGTTGTTGTCAATGTTAATGTATCAATGCAAATGTTATTCATCTCACTTTTTGTTTGTTTGCTGTTATTTCTCATAACTTTGCAACTGTACTTCGGGTATACACCCTTAGTACTTGAATATTAATATTAATATTTAGTTTATAAGTTTGTTAACTTTGCAAGCAAAACAAAGTTGCTGCAATACAATAACATGTAATTTAAATTTTCACAATTTGACAGGGAATCAAAAAAATTTATAGTTTTTCAATAGATACATTTAGTTGCAATTGGATTTACAAGGTAAAAAAAACATCAACAACAACAAGAAATTAAATCAATTTGAAAGCAAAGCAATTCTGTCTATCAAATTCAACTTTCTCTCCATCTTCCTATTCATTTTGTTTATCATTGTGAGCTTTAAGTGAAGATGATGATGATGATGATGATGATGATGGGAGGATGAGGATGACTAGGTAACCAACAGGTTGTCTTAAGGCATCAGATCACAGAGAGTAAAAGATGAACTTTGAAAGAGGAGTAACTCTTACTATCAGAAACATCAAAGTTTTTGAAAAAAATTATTTTCCTCTATTTAACTTTCTCTGTTGCTTATTCTTGACCTTTAACCTTTTTTTTTTGATATATCAGCGGACTGTTATTATTTTATCATATGAGATTGTTTCATTATTATCATTAACTTTTCTGAAAAAGGTTCATTGAAAGTTTAAGCACAGAACTTGGAATAGCTTGTAAACTGTAAGTGTTTCCAAGCAAATCAACCTGTAGAAATGTTACCTTTCAATAATAATGTCTGATGATGAAGATGAAGATGATAATTTTAGTGATCAAATTTTTCACGTTTACAGTGTTGTTGATGTGATGAGAATGAGGATAAAGATGGAAGATGATTGTTACTCTAGTATTTCATGTTACCTTTTTCAAAGAATTGAGATTTTCTCCCTAATTGATACAAAGAGATGAACAGATTCCGGGTTCACATTGAAAGTTTTCTTTTTCATTTCATCGATGTATTCAATTCATTTCTTTTATTTTCATCCTGAAAAGGAAGATGAACAAGAGAGAGAGAGAGAGAGAGAGAGAGAGAGAGAGATTTTGGTGAGGGTGGGGAGTGGCTTTCGTACGCTTCTGTAATTCTCTTCCTCCCTTGTGTTACCTTAGGTTAGAGGTAAAGAAAAGAAGGAGAATGAAATAATTTAAAGGTAACCCTGAGGGTTCAGTGTGAGAATCTCTCTCTCACTCTCTTTTTATCTTCATCTTCTTCCTCCATGTAATCAAAGCTCTTGTATCTTTTTCTCTTTTTTATTTTGTTTCTTTGAGGTTTCAGTTTTCACGAAAAATAATATAGCTGAAAATTATTCTTATCATTTATTATTTATAAATAAAATCGACAAATGAAAAAATCATAACATATTATCATGATTAAGATGATGAAAAATCAACTAAATCAGCATCATAATCATCATCAATTTAATATAAGCTTAATGATAGGTTTCAACAATTTAACCATTGATTTTTTTGCAACTTATTTATTACTTAGCTTTTTTTATCCATCTCTCTCTCTCTTTCTCTCTCATTGACATGGCCTTTGACACTTTGTGTTAAGTTAATTTGATTAATACATTATTTTTCATCATGATGATAATGCATGATGATGATGTTGATGTGAAAGGCAACACATAATGATGTTGATTATATAATGATAATTAGTATTACTTTTCTGTTGTTGGGTTTACAAGTCACACAGATCAAATATAATCATAGTTGTCATAAATGAAAATAAATAACCTTTGACAATCAACCAGATTTAGCTTGTCTCTCTCTCTCTCTCTCTCTCTCTCTCTCTCTCTCTCTCTCTCTCTTTGCCTGTTGATTAACATGTGAATATATATTTATCCTCAATGAACATGATTTTTAAATTGTATCGCTGTTTTCATTAAAACTTTTAAACTTTTACACTTTTCCATCAACTTGATTTATCAGAATCATGTTCATCTTCATCATCCTGATGCTCACTTTTTCTAGCATTTCATATTAATTATATTTTTTTCTCTTGCACCGTGGCTGTTATCTTGTGTGTGCTTCTGGTTGAATAGTTTGTTTACTTAATAATAATAGGAATCTTGTAACTTTTCTGTAACTGTCATGTGAATATCAAGAATATCTATCTTCTTTTTTTCTTCTCTTCATCGTCTTCCCTCTTGCATTTCCTTCATCATCCTCATTATCATTATCATCTCGCTCTCTCTCTCTCCCTCTCGCTCTGCATCCTCGTTGCCATATTACCTCAAAAATGCTAATGCATGTAAAAAGTTGATTAGCCTCACAATATATTACCATGTACCTGTTTAAATTATTAGAAAATGAGAAGATGATGATGATGATGAAAGAGGAGGAGGAAAACATGGTAAAGGTGACCTAACATGAAGAGGGAGAAAGAGAGTATTAAAATAAAGAGGAAGAGTTTCTAAGGTAAATTGAAAGATCGCTTGTTATTATTATGATTAACATGATTGCTATTATAATGATGATGATGATGATGATGAAGAGAAGAGAAGAGAAAAAATTATTCTATTTAGAGAAAAGAAGAAGAAAAAAAAAGATTTTACATTCACATTTTCATTGCCTTAGGGGTTTCTTGGACCACATTGAATGAAATAATTCAAGTAATATATTAATAATAATCATAATAATACATAAACGATAATAACAATCATAATGTATTATCATGGTAAATATATAATAAGACTGTTACTTTATCATTGAATATACATGTTGATTCAGTAATATTTTTTTTATACTTTTTCTTTACCAACAATTAAATTGATTGAATCACTGGGAATCGATGGGAACTCAATGGTTAACCAATTAAAATAATAAGTATATATACAAGTTATTAGCTAACGGTGTGTATATACACTCATGACAAAACCCACTCTCCCTTACCTCCCACTCTCTCAACATGAATTCTGGGCATCCAATTACTGAATCTTTGTTGAACTCAGAATAATATTTTTTTTTTATCTTCCAAAAAAAGATATATATTTATTACTATTCAATTTACCAATCATATCCCTTTTTTTTATTGCTGATTCCTTGTTATATAATATTGTTATTACTTCTCATTGATTGTTTATATCATCCTCAATTGATATATATATATTAATTTAATCATCATGATCGTTATTGTAAACAATTAAACCTTAGCAATTTAATCTGTATCATTTAAATTGTACATGATGATCGTGAATCTTGATCCCGTTAGTGTTTGGTGTGTAGTTGTTGTTTGTTTTTTACTCGAGATTAAAATTAAATTAATTTTTAATCGTTTAATTTTAATGATTATGATGATGATGATAATTTTTCATCTTCTCTTTACTTACAATCACACCTTTTACTATTATTTCTCAGGCTACAGGGTATATTATATTTTTATTATTACTTGATTCTCGCTTTGAAGATGATGATGATCATCATCATGATGTGATGGTGATGATTTCAATGACTCTTGTCTAGGACTAATATTAATAGTAACCATTTAGTTGAACAATTTGATGTAGCCATAAAATGGCCATTAAGGTACCTCTCTCCCTCTCTCCTTCGCTCTTCCTCACTCCCTCCATCTCTCTCTCTCTCTCTCTCTCATCTCTTCCACGGTGTGTATTATATCTACTTCATCACCTCCCCTGTGATGAAATTTTCTCACTCTTATTTTCTTTCTTTCTCATCTTTATCATCTTCTTCTTCTTTCTGAATGTTATTACATATCGAGAAGAAATGGTTTTATATTATTACATAAGTGTTGTTGTGATTATAAATGATTTAAAGAGCGTCAGGTTTCATCTATTAGATTTTTTCTTCCCTTTGGTTATTACTGTTGATTTTCATCTATTACAATCAGAATGTTGTTATTTCTCATCGATTGTGTTTGTTAGTTAATTTAATCCACTTTCATTCCCATGTAAAAGCTCAAGCATTAAGTTTTTGTTTCTATCAGATTCATAGATATGATTATTATGATAGTTTCTTAGCTGGAAAAATGAACAAAAAGACTAACCCTTTTTCTGATAGCTAATTTTATCCTCTTTTTTTTATTGTTATTCTTAATGTAATTTAACCCTCATCATGATAAGTAATGTAAATGAATTATTTTCCCTTTCACATTGATGAAGAAAGTGGAAAGATAATCATGATGAAAAGTTCTGATTGAGAAGAGATAAAATTTCATGTTGAAGTTACTAGATTTTTGGATTATTATATCTCTTATAATAATAGTATAACCTGTAGCGTGATAATGTTGATGATCATGGTGATGATGATAATAACTCTGAATTGAGAAAAAAAATAAGAGAAAGTAAAGAGAGAAAGAGAGAGAGAGAGAGAGGTCAAGATGAATGATGAAGATAATGATGACCGGTCAAGTTTGCCTTTTCATCTTTCAACATCATTATCATTATCATCCTGAATATTTGTATAATAAATAGATTTGTTATACTTTGAGATGAACTTTTTTTTCATTCGTTGATAATGATAACTCTTGGTGAATGAACAACAATCAGTTTTGATTCGGTAATATTTTTCAACGGCATTTTCAATTCTACTAACTTACTTTTCCACTACTATTGATTTTTATCACCAAAGCAACAACAATTGTATCATTACCTTTTGCAACAATATCATGATAATCATCATGATTGTAAAACCATCACAAAATCATCAAGAGTAAGAAAAATATAAAAAAAAAATGAACGAAACTGCATCAACTATGGTTACAACATTGTAACTTGTTTTATTTATTTTTTTTCTTCCTTCTCTTCATCATGTCCTCATCATATAATATATACTCTCAGTCATCTCTCATCATCTCTTTAACTTGGTTAGTAGCCTGAGCATTTTCCCAAGATGATGGTGATGATAAAACTAAAAACGAGACAACGAATGATGATGATAAAGATGATAAAAAATGATATAAAAAAGGTCTTTAAATTTACTTTTTGAATGATGAGGGACAATTTACCTTGTGGCTTCTTCACAATTTACCAAAAGCATCAACTGACCCTAACATTATAAATGTAATATAAATGATGTGTTACAATATATTTGCTGGGTTGATGCTTTTTTTTATCTTCTCCTTCATGAATATTGTGTGTGTGTTTGTGTTTGTGTGTCTCCCTTTCATAATATATGAGAGGTTGTCTCACATTCTCAGTGAGTTCATGTTTATATTGCTTTTGCTTGCAAATCATTTGAAATCTTTTTCTTTTCTTTATTTTTTTCTGCAAGAGATGAAGAAGAAAAAAATTGCAAAAACCATTTCAGTTGAAAATGATAACTTGAAAAATTTCAACAGAATGAGAAAAAAATGAGCCATTTCAATGCAATCTCATCTTTCTTGGGCTCAGCTCCCTCGCTCTCTCTCTCTCTCTCTCTCTCTTGTCTCTCATCCCACTTTCACTCCCTCTCATCATCATTATGATTACCATTTTGGTGATGCTGTGGTGGTATTCAGCTTTCAGCCATCCATCTAGCATCATAATCATCTCCCATCCTTACTATCAGTTGCACAAGTGAGTAAGGGAAAAAAGATGAGGATGAACAGTAAGAAGGAAAAAAATGTGAGATGACACTTGAGATGCTTTTGAGTATAAAATAGTTTACTCTGTGTTCAAATACAACCACAACGGGACAACATCATCTGAATATGAATCACAATGAAATTTAATGGTTTTTTCATAAAGTAGACGTAGATGTCACTCACGATATGATGATTATGATATTGTCTTTCTTTCGACTTTCATTTTATAAAAAAAAATGTTACTCTATGAGTTATCCTTTTGTTATGCAAAAAAAAATTCATCATAATTCTGATTTTCATGGTCTTTAATCAATCTCCTTATATTGATTGTTAACATTTCTAATGTAAGCAACAGGAGCAGAGAGAGAGAGAGAGAGAGAGAGAGAGAGAGAGAGAGAGAGAGAGAGAGAAACAATCAATGATAAAACTACAGATAAATGAAAAGTATCTTCTCATCGGGGATGCTGTAAATTTTACATTAGGAAGAAGAAGAAGATGAAAAAAAATGCTCCCCATCTTCATTATCATCATCTCTCTTCATCGTCAAAGTTATTTACCTGTTTCTTTTTCAAAGGAGTCTCTCTCTCTCTCTCTCTCTACAATGATTATCATCACTTTTAAGCCGGTAGATTGCATAGCGAATGCTCTCAGTTTTAATTTAATCTCACTTTCTCCTGATAATCTACCTATTCACTATTTTTTTATTTGTACACTTCATCTGCATTCTTATCCCTCTCCACTTTTGCAATACCTTTACCATGTAGATTTATATTTTTATAATGTCAGGATTTATTTGTCAGGATAAACTTTTTTTTCTTGATGAAACTTTTTTCCTTCTCCCCCTTTCTCTCTGTATGTGTATATTTGGTACATATACATAATAATACATTGAATGCATTTAAAGGCTTTATAACTTGGATTATTTAAAGTAAATTGATTTCACCAATGAACCCAACAGACAGAACCATTTGTCAGCCTGAAAATGGTAATCGGTTTGTATATATACTAGTATATGTGTGTGTGTGTATTGCAAACCCTAATCAAACCCAAAAAGTTTTATGTTGTTGCCTCATTTCATCTGATATTCTGGTTTTTTTCATCTTTATCATCATCTCAGAGAGAGTTATCTTCTTGTTGTTTATATTAATGTCTATGTTTACAAATTACCCTGTTCTCTTTGTATATTGTTTTATTTGGGTCTTGTAACATTTTTCATTGCATTTTATGTATAATATTATTACTTCTGTGTGAGAGATAGCTCACTTCTCATCTTCATCATATTTCTCTCTCTCTCTCTCTTAATCTTATGCTCCCTCTTGATGTGTTCTGTTCTTATTGCTCGTATAACTCTTAATTTTGATCATGTTCTTATCTTCCTCCGCCTTATTTTTTGTCTTCTTCCTGGTTTATGGTCATCTTATTTCCCTTGAATCTAATTGTTTAACTTTCTTCTTGCTAATAATATCTAATAGCTATTGGTCAAGTCAATCGATCTCAATTGACTAACCCATTGGAGAGATATTGCTTTTTTTTCTTATTGCCCATTCGATTCATAAAGAAAATAAAAGAAGGAGAAGATACAGAAAAAAAAGGTTAAGTCATTCTGATCTGGGATGCATATGATGATTGAGAAAAAGAAAGAAAAAAAGATTCAGAACATGAGCCAGAATATCTACTAACTATACACCAAGAAAATGAACAAGAATGAAGCCCATGAAAAGAGCAAGAAGTTTTTTTTTCATGATAAGATGAATGTCTACTTAATGTTTCCTTCTAAATGCTTGGATAGTTACTCACCCTTCCAACCTCCTCCTCCCTCTCCTTTCATTCACATGTTATTAGTATATATGGATACTCCTTTTCTCTCCCACCATTCACACTCTCTATCCTTTTCATCCCTTTGATTCTTATTGCACATTCATTTCAATGAATTTCTCTCTCTCTCTCTTTCTACTTTTTTTTATAGCTTTTGCTGTTATACGTTTTTTTTACCATTATCAAAGCAAAACGTATATTATATTATATTGCAATGTTGTTTTTGTTTGTTGCCTTGTGATGTTGAACCGGTCATAAATTAACGCAAATCCGGTCTTAACATTAAAAGGCACGTATCCCCTTACATTGGAAGGGATGATAAAGGAAAATAGTGAAGATGAGAATGATGATGAAAAAGAAGAAGAAAAAAGCAGCAAAAGAAATGAGATTTCAAAGGTATATTTATACTAACAGCTTCGGAATGATGCGATTCTTTGATTCTCATGGGCCTTTTTGCACGCATTCGGAAGAAAGTAGCATAAAAAATAACAGATAATGATGATTAAGATGAAGATGATGGAATCTATGATGATGATAATTCTTTCTTTTTTACGTAGAAAACAGGAAAAAATTCTTTTTCTTTGCTCTCTTTTATTTTCGCATATCTATCTCTATCTCTCTCTCTCGCTCTTTTAAAGGTCAGTATTGAACCGAAATGGGGAAGAGAGAGAGAGAGAACATTTAAAAATGGCCAGTCCTTATCATCTCTTACCTCTGACATCTATTTGATGGATATCTATGGTTGCCATGTTCTTGATGAGCTCTCATAACCCACGCATCCGATGTTTCTTGTTGTTTTGTTTATTTCTCTTTCTCGTGTATTCTAGTGATGTATTTATGTACCTTCGTGTGTTTTGTTGATACATCATCATGATAATTGTTTAGAAAGATAAGTATCATCATCACTGTGTAGGTGATTCTTAGATGGTGATGAGGAAGATGAGCAATTGAATATGTTTAACATGTTAATGACTTATAATGATTGTGATGGCAAATGATAGTTTCAATATGATTATACTGATGATGTTGATGATGATAAACAATGTTGTCACTGAATAACCTTTGATAATAGTTGTTGTTGGTGATGATGATCGTCGGCATTTTAACTAATCACATTATCATGATGATGATGTTTTTTTAACTCTGTTTTTTAACAGTAAAAACAAAAACATAAGCAAATACATGAATCTACTTTTCATGTATTTTTATATATTCCAACTGACAAAGAAGCCATTTCCTGATTGATTTGACATCCTGTTCAAAACAAGAGGATATAATGTGTTTGTGTGCATAGATAGACTCAGTATATTGGGTGTTTTTGTTGATTTGTTGCTTTTTTATTATCACCATCACATCATTGATCCTTTCCGCTGGCTCATCCCTCAAGCTCACTTGGATCCCTCTCTCTATCACTTTGGGTTTAAGCTTTAAAAACTATTGACACCTATGAAAATGTTACTTTTTTTATGAGTAACAAAAAAATAACTTTCTGCAAACATCAACCTTTTAACATTAACATATGATGTTTACAGTTACAAATTGTCTCTCTCTCTCTCTCGCCCATCACCCTGACTAATATTTGCTGATATCCGCATCATTTTTGCAAAAATATATCAAAGTTACAAGTAAAATGTTGAAATGTTTCAAATGGAAAGTTGAAAATGCAATCGTTGCATTTGTTTTTCTTATTATTACTGTTGATGATGATGATGATTCGGATGATTAGCATGATGATGTTAACTTTTCCCTGTTGACTTTGAATGTTTCAGTTTGTTGGTCGGTAATTAGTGTACCGCTAATCAAAATTGAACTTTTCATGTATCGAGGAAAAGAAAACTATTCAATGATTGAGTGATTGAGATTGAGGATAATGATGAGCTTGATGATCTTGATGATGGGTGAGTCAGAATCTTGATCAGACACAATCAATGAAAACAGGGTTGGGTTTTTTTTTATTCATTGACCATCTTACATTTGCGATGCTAATGATATGATAATCATGTTAATCTGTTGATTTATCTTAATCCTTCTTTGATTAAAAATTCTTGTTTACTGTGTGAGTTTTTTTCCTCTACTTTTTTGCTGATTACCTTGTTTACTTTCATCTTCCTTGATGATATCTTTCTCCCTTTAATTTGCTCCCTCTTTCTCTCTCTCTCTCTCTCTCTTACCTTTTCTACCTCATCAATGTTTCCTTTTCTCGAATGTCAATCAGTTTCTACTATTAGTTAATGATCTTAAGATGTTTATTTAGATGAGGGAACCTCATCATCTCTTGATGATGATCATCAATGTGAACTAATTGGTTAGTCATTCTCTTCATCATCTACATCATTATCATCTTCCACTGTCACTTGAAATTCTCAAAATTACTAAAATTTCCTCACTCTCCCCTGGAACTGGGTGGTCTCCCTTTCTCTCTCTCTTCTATCAGAAAGTCATCTTCATTATCTTCATCATCATTATCACCAAATAAAATACATTGAAACGTATTGAATTCACCTTAGTCAAGAAAATGAGAAAGTTCTTGTTTCCAACCTTAACTTATCATCCATGAACTTTATTTTCTCTCATATTTTATTTCAATTTCTTATGCATGAATCAGTTTCCCTTGGCTTATCATCATCATCATCATCCATCAGTAATACGAGAGAGTTGCAGATTTTTTATTTATCATCTTATCCTTTTGTTATCAATTGAATGTGAATTTATATCTTGACTGAATTGAATTAAATTGAGATTATTCATCCCTCCCTTTTATCACTATTATCAACAACATCGTCAAGACTTCATCTTGATTCTCGGTGTGTCTCTCACTCTCTTCATCATCTTCCCGGGATCATATTATCATTTTCTCTCTCTCTTCTTGAATTAACTTTTGATTATCTGATAATAGTGATGATGATGATCTTGAGGAAGAAAAAACTTGCTTCTGTTGCAAAAGGTTAGTTAGTTGATTGTATGTGTTTTTTTCTCTCTCTCTCAATATACAATCAGTTTCTCTTCCTCATCATCTTTCCTTTTCTCACATTTTCTCACTTTCATCTTTTTCCATCATCTTCATACATAATTATTTGGTTCTTTCGTTGACCTGATAGCTTTTTTCATCTTCATTTTTCTCTCATATCATGAAACCTTCTCCATAGTTTCTGTGTAAAAAAAGATGAAGAGAGGAAGAAGAAGAAGAAGAAGAAGAAGAGTAGAAGGCGGTGGAGGAGGAAAAATCTCTCATGAATTGAAGTTGATTTCACTATTTTTCTTTCCTATCATCAACATCATCATCTTCAGGTAGCTGATGATGATGATGATATGAAACCTTAGTAAATAGCTTTGTATTTTTATCATCATTTCATTGCTTCCTTTTTTTTACTTTGCTTTTTGATTATCATCTTAAAAACTTCATTATTCTGTAGCTCTCTTTTCATAAAGACTAGTCAAAATTCAATCTTGAATTTCAAAGATGATCTTGTTTATCATCACCATCATCATCATTTTCCCTCTTCATATATGTATTAACTTTTCCTTTTGTCATTATTATCATCTTGTTCATCTTTCATATCATTAGCAAGAAAGAGTGAGAGTCTTCATCTAAACTTGATCGTCCATTTTTCTTTTCTCTCTCTCTCTCCCTATCTTATCATTATTCTCAAACTTTGAAAGGAAACTTTTCTTCCCTAAAAGAAATTGATGAAACTTAAATAAAAGTTCACTGAATGAAATGAATTGAATTTTGAGAGAATATTTAAAATGCTTCATCTCCCTCATGTTCATCATCTATCAAATTAAGATTTTCAAAGTCTCTCAGCTGTTCCTCTTATCTTCATCATCATCATCATCCCTCGAGTCTTTGTTTTATTGTCTTCTCTTTTAATATTGAATAAGATAATCGATTCGTTGTATTTGTGTCCAATCTTTAAGTAGCTAAAACTTTTACTTTAACCCTTAATGGATAAAGTTTTCAATCCAATTTTTGTGATTCTCTCTCACTTTTATATATATAAAGTGGCAAGGAAATTGCCTCTCTCCATCTCTCTCTTACTCTCTCGATTGCCACTCAATGGTCAAACATTTCGTCCATCTAACAAACCGTATTCTGTGTGTAATACGTTTTTCATGATATTATTATCATTTTATTATATTTGATGATGCTTATTACACATTTGGAATCACTTTTGAAAGAGTAATAGAAAAAAAAAATCTAAAACTGTTTCAAATTGTTTGACCATTGGTCAGACATATTCAATTTTCTTATTTTCTTTCCTTGGGTAAACAAAACTTTCCACTTTTGTTGTCCATGTTTGTCCAGTTCTCTGACCATTACCTACTGACCAACATGATTCTCTATATTAAATAATAATGACGATGATGAGATAAAACTAGTAATCGTTTTACCGCTTCATTTATTGCGTTAATTGACTTTGAATGGTTTTTTTTCTGATTCTCAATTAATTTGATTTGCTCCCATGTTGTTTTGGTAAAAAGTTAATCCGATACGATTAGATTCTGATTCATTGATCATCATTGTCATTGTCATTGTGTCACCAGATTTAATTGACTGAAATTGATTCAGATTATTAAACATGATTATATTCATAATCCTTTCAGGTTAATACAATGATACTATGTTGATTATCATTTAATATCAATTACATTTGATTAATTATAATAATTTTTTTTTCTTCTTTTCTTTTTATTATTATAGTGACTTAATTGTGGAAAAAAATTTTGTTATTAAATTGCTTGTGATGTTAATTGTTTGGATGGAGCAAAAATGTTTTCGTTTCCGTGATGGTTTCCTTTTCTAATTTTTCCATTGATGTAAGTTGATAAATCACTCGCTAATTATGGTTAATTTTGTCGGACAATTAAAGCTAATTCATGTTTTCTCTTGTTTTGTCTTCTTTCAAAAGGTGTGGTCTTCATCTCTCTCTCTCTTGGTTTGGATATCAATTTACACTCTTCTAACTGACCCAATGCAAATGTAATGATGACCTTTTCGTTTCACTGATGAATTTGATTCTAAATTGACCATCGAAAAATTTACTGGACAATCATCGTCATCAATTGTCTTCTCACTGTGGGAAAAGAAAGGGATACTGCTAATTAATAACTTCCTTTTCCTCTCTCTCTCACACACACACACTCACTCATTTATCTTTTGTTTTCAAAAGAATTGTATTAATTGTGTAGAAATGTAATTAGACAAATAAAGAAAAAAAAAGTTTACTATTTTTTCAATAAGAAAAAAAACAAAAATAATAAACGATGCAGATAATTGATTGATTGGGATTAAACAAACACAACAATTAACAATCTCAAGGATACTTGAAAATCATTTTAATCATTTAATTGTGATTTAATATCTCCTTTCAATTAGTTATAGTTTCAATGTTCATTTTGTTTAATCTTAATCATGGTAGATGATCGTAGATCCAGATCTTTTAAAGCCTCAGCGGATGCTATTGAACAAGCTCGGAAAACTCTTGAAACGACAAGTGACCTCGTGAAAAAGGTCAGTAAAACAAAGCCGAAAAAAGTGTCTTCTCAAGCCAAAGCAACAGGTGAGGTCACTGTTGATATAGAGAAAAAAATCCGAACTAAATTACTCAAACGGAAATGAACAAAATTCGTAAACAATTGGAACTATTATCGTTTTCATCGGCTTTTATATTTTATTTGTTTATCTTTGAAGTTCCTGTCCCAATCTTGATAATTGTTCAATAAACTGATCAGCATTCACTAAATCTGTACATCCATAAATCACTCGTTTTGGATTTGGTTTTCCGGTTTTACTCTGCTATGAAAGGATAGAGAGAGAGAGTGATTATTAAATGTTAATTAAGAAACAATTAACTCATGGATAAATATATAAATCTTATAGATACACCATGGGAATTAGTTGGTTAAATAAATAAACAATTGAGAGAAATCAAATGATTAACTAAATTTAGTTGTGCTACTCACTTTACAATATTCAACTAAGTTTTGATATTCAATATAATTACCACCTCCAACGACAAATACAATTGCCTAAAGAAAAAGAAAAATTAAATTAGATGGAGAATATTAATTGTGGTAAGAAAATTTGAGGATTTTCTCTTACATCTTGAAAAGAAGTTCTTGTTTCTGGTATTCGATTATCTGAAACTTTTGACAATTTAGGATCAAAATAACGGTAATCTTCAATTTCTTGTAAATTTTTCATCTCCATCAACGCGGAGACAATTCTGGTTATTGGGAGAGTTTGTTTTTTTAGAACCAAATTTTTTACTCCTTCCATTACAAATTGAGATCCTTGGGTCATTAATTTGGAAAACATGTTGACCGTTTTAGTTCCCCCTCCATATTGGACATTGGCCAGTGTTGGCATTCGTGAAAATGTTTTCCATCGGCGTAGATAACGGAAAGCATTTAAATCACAATTAGCTTCTTCTAATGCTTTCTCGTATTGATTAATCTCATCATCGGATAGTGAAGAGCAGAGGAAGTTAATTAAACAGAGACGAACTTTATCACTTTCAGATCCCGTTTCAGCGTCTTTGATAATTTCCAATGGTGTTTTATCCAAAATTGATTTGGATAAAATTTTCTCTTCCAATTCAAAAAAATTATCCAATTTACGCTTTTTAATCTGATCTAGAATGGAAGTGGCAATTGTCGTATGCATATCGATGAGTGACTTTTTCTTTAACAATTCGGGTAACGATTGTACCGCCGATGTTAATTTGGCCGTATTGTTGGAAAGTAGGTCCATAGAATTTTCTGAGTCCATGTTATTTCTAAGGCGTTTAACTTCCTCTTCGGAATTTTTATAAGCTTCTAATTCTTCTTGAACAGATTTGGCGACTTGTGGAAAGGGTGTAATCTTGTGTCTCTGCCAAAATTCATCGTCAGAATTAAGGTCAAATGTTTGCGTTTTTTTCCTTGAACTTGATACTGCCACTGATTCATCAGATGATTCGGTAATGGTCACTCGATTCAACTTGAACGATAAAACATCGTGGATTAAGGCTTGATAGGTCCAAGTATGATGTAAAGGTGTTGCCATGTCCATGTTACGATCTAGAATGATTAATAAAGGTCGCTGAAATGTTAATGGTCGCTGTTCACTTAGATCGGTAAAACTGCTCCCCTTGAAAAGGTTATTTTTAACATCCTGGAGGTTTTCCCGTAATCGTTTGTTCAATTTTTCGGCAACCATTTCAGCAGCGTTTCCTTTAGCACATCGGATGATAGGTACAACTTCAAGTGTTGCCAAAAGAGCAAATAGACCGTCGCATATTTTGGTCATCACTTCTTCCATTTCCGTTTCTTGGACATCGGCCCGATTAATAGCTAAAAAAAGGGAAATAAACAGAGAAAAACAAACATTAATTAGTCAAATTCTAAGACAATAGATCAGCAGAGGAACAGATAGAGGCAAAGATGAATAATAGAAATCATTAGCTAATGAATTGAGTGTTGGAAAAAAAGTGTTGATGTGACAAAAAAAAAGACATTCTGACATCAAGTTGACATTTGAAAACAGATTTAAGAGCAAATATTAATCTGTCAATAGTCTTGCTTTTTTGTCTCAATATTTTTTTATCATTTTCTCTTGTATTTCTGTGTAATTGAGATGGAAGTGTAAGTAAAAATGATGTTAAGAGGTGTGAATTAGAGACATACCATAATAAGACACTTCCTCTTTACTGTTTTGTCTTAAAATGAACATATCATCTTCTAGACTGATAAAATCAAGATATTGATCCATAACTTTTTTGATTACTTTGGTTGCATCAGCTTCCAAACAGGCAAGAGCTAAATCTTCAATCTTTTGATGAGAAATGGGTGTAATAAAGTTGAGGTAATAATGATCGTATAAATGATTCCTTAGATCGGAACAGATTCTGATAATATTTTCATCACTTGGAACAACAAAATAAACAGCCGCAGCATCGGGAATACTATCTCGTTCAGAATGAAGAAATAAATGAAGAACCACACCGATATCTCTCAATTCCTTATTATTCAATAAAGGTGCAATTACATCCTGACAACGACGATCATAGACCAAAACCCTCCAAATGGGTTCACCTCGACTCTTCAAATCTTTATTATTTAGATTTAGCATAACCTTTAAGGTTCCTATTAAACAAAAAAAAAGAGAGAAAAATAAATGGAAAAATGAATCATTAGAAAAAGAGAATAGAATAATCAAAAAAGAAAAGAATAAAAAAAATTCTTTTCTCTTCTGATTCTCTTTACTTACGCTTCTGTTCACTTGCAATGGATACAGTCGACATGTTGACAATTAACTAAATTGTTACAACAACCAGAATATAAAACAACAATTAACCGGCTAAACAAAAAACCCAATTCCACAGAGACAGAGAAAGAGAGAGTTACAATTATAATTTTCTACTAATATTATGTGTCTTTATTTAGAGATTGGAAAATTTTTCTCTTTACTTATAAAACCAAAAACACTTTGGAATTGATTTTAAATCATTAAGGTAAACGGTAGAGTTGATGCTTAATTAAAACATGATGGGAAAGAAAAAATGACCACAATTAGAGAAGAATTAAATTAAATTGATTGTGAGAAATTCAAAACAATTAAAATAGAAACGAGAAGTTGTCAACACGACACAAAATCTAAATTTCTATACGATCCCGATCATATGTTCTTGAGGGAAAATCACATAATAACGATCAGTTGCAGTTCGGATTCTGGTTACTCAAGATCAGAATTTTTTTTCATTCTGGTTAATTGTTATTTTTTCAATTCTTTTTTTAATTATCTCTTTGTCTTTTTGTTTTATTCTCTCCAATTACAGTTGATTAATTATTTCATCTTTTTCTCTGTCATCGGAATTGGTTGGTGGTTTTCTATTCTCTTGATTATTTCCTGTGTAATTCTTTCCAATCCCAATTTGTTATCTTCTTTTCTCATTTCATTTCATTTCATTTCATTCTTTTCTTTTCTTTTCTTCTTCTCCCCTGGTTTTTTTTTCTATTCTCATCTTATCCTTTACCTGTTGAAGTGTTAATCAAATTAATTGTAATAATCTCTTTGGTTTATTATCATTGTTCGCTTTTATCTCTTGTTAATTATTGGTTTTATAATTAATAAGCTTCTATGGGCCACTTGTAAGTAAGTAGAATTTTTGTCTTTTCTTTTTTTAGAATTTATGTGAATTCTAATTTTTTCGGTTCCATTTTTGTTTCTTCGTTTTCTTCTCTATTTTAAACACTTGGTTCTTTTTCTTTATTTGCCTCATGTCATTGAACTGAACCTTTTAATGTATATATTTATATGCATTTGAGCTTTTCATTTCTTTTTCTTTCTCTTCTTTTTTTCATTTTCTTTGTTCTTTTCATTTCTCAGATTGATTCCTTTTGATTTTTATTGAGCAAAAAAAGTTCACATTTGAAACTTGTCAGGATTTTCTATTTCGGGATCACATGAGATGATTTTCTGGTGTCTTTTTGCTTTATTTCAATTGTTATTACTGATGGTTTGTCAATCTTTTCTCTTTTTTTTTCTCTCTCTCTCTCTCTAAAAGTCACAAAAATTCTATCAAAGGGATTTTACATAAAAATTGTAAATATTCTTCTCTTTAAAATTCTTCTTGGGTGTAAAATTCTATTTTCTAACAATCTTTCAAAACTTGTAGCCTCAAATCTAATTCTCATTATTATTTGTTAAAGTCCAAAGATTGAGAATTTAAAATTGTTTATTAAACATTGACAAACATTAAACAAAGAGAGAGAGAGAGAGATTAGAAAATTTTAAATGACTAGGAATAAAAACAATTCTACTTGTTAGAACTTAGAATTTCAATTGTTCAATCACAAAAGCATAAATTGTCAATGTAATCAATTTCCTCCATTTTGATTGACTATAAACAATTAAATCCAGAGAATAGAAGAAGAAAAAATTTAAAAGAAAACAAGTTGAGCGCTACAACCAGAGGTCACTGCGAATCCAAACCGTCTTTCCCTTTCTTTTTCTCTGTCTAAGCTCACATTATGTAATCTCTTTCTTTGTGTGTTCACTCTCTCATTTTTTTCCACACTCATGGTTGATAATTGATTCTGTAATTAAAATTATTCTTCAGTTATAATTAGTCAATTGATTTTAGAATTAACTGTTTAATTGTGTCAATCCTTTGAGATCTTTCACCAATTGTATCTATTCATTTTCTTTCTCTTCTTTCCATACTTCCATTTATCTCTCTATCCTTTTCTTCAACTCTCTCTTTCTCTTTTTTCTCTCTCTCTTTCTGATACCTTAATTTTTTTCTCTTCCAATCCTTTTCTTTAATTTTTTTCTCTCTCTCAACAAATATTTTACAACATTGTTTCCAACTAAATTTTACAGATCTGGTTTCAGATGTCAAGTGAAAGCTCTGCAGTTGAAATAGGAAGTGAAGCTCAACCAAGTCCTTTGAAAAAGAAAATCAAGACTGCCCATAATCCGTCTGAAGTAGATTCTCAGGAGAAAAATAATAAACCTATTTCTGATTCCAACAATTCAACGCCGACACGAACCATGGTTACTAACGGTTCTTCGGCTGCCAAGAATGGTGGTGATATCGATGAAAGCCTTTACTCGAGGCAACTTTATGTTCTTGGACATGAAGCTATGAGAAAAATGGCTTATTCTGATGTATTGATCTCTGGTATGAATGGTCTTGGCGTTGAAGCAGCTAAGAATATTATTCTAGCTGGTGTCAAGTCTGTTACTATTCATGATGATCAACTTTGCTCAATTGCTGATCTTTCAAGCCAGGTAAGTGACGTGATAGCCATTTCCGTTTAGTAAACAATTTTCTTTCAATTTTATTATTAAAAAGAAAATGGAATCAACCAGAAAAAGAATGGGTTAGAATACCCATTTTCTTGGGTAGTCTATCAACTTTTATCTTTCTCTCTCATTCTCTATCTATCTCTCTCTTTTTTTCTAACTCTGTTACCATGTTTTCTGAGTTTCCTTTTCTCTCAAAATGAATAGAGTAAATTATTTGCTTGATTAATCTTTAATTTTAACTCTTTTTCTCTCACTTATTAATAGTTCTACTTGACGGAAGCTGACGTTGGAAAAAACCGAGCGGAAGCTTGTGTTGGCCGACTTGCCGAGCTCAATAATTATGTCCCAGTATCTGCATACACTAATAAATTGGAACCAGAATTTTTGAAGCAATTTAAAGTGATTGTATTGACAGAATCCTCATTAAAAGAGCAAAAAGCCATCGCTGACTTTACTCATTCTAACAATATTCCGATCATTATTGCCTCAGCGAAAGGATTATTTGGGTAGGTGGTTTTATTTAAATCTTTTCTCTTTTTTTCCCCTTATAAATGTCTTAATTTTCTACCAGGTCATCAATCTTATGAAAATAATAATCTTTTCAAATTTCATCATCCTACTTATCTTTCATCTAGACAAATATTCTGTGATTTTGGTGAGACCTTTGAAGTTGTCGATGTTAATGGTCTTGAGCCGGTCTCTGTTATGATCGCAGGAATCACCAATGATGAGGAAGGTGTTGTCACTTGTTTAGATGAATCAAGACACGATTTGCAAGATGGTGATACAATCATTTTCTCTGAAGTTCAAGGTATGACAGAATTAAATGGAACAACTCGTAAAGTCAAAGTACTCGGAAGTTACACCTTTAGCATTGGTGACACTCGAAATTTGAGTCAATATGTTAGAGGAGGTGTTGCTACCCAAGTAAAAATTCCCACTACCTTCAATTTTGTAAGTATCTAAAAATATCAATAACCTTTTTCTATATTGGAAAAAAAGAGAGAAAGTTCTAGTCTCTTGTTGACTTATTCTTATTTTATTTGATTGACATTCTCTTTTCTTTTTGTTTTCCAGAAATCTTTCAGAGAATCTCGGAAAAAGCCTGAATGTCTTATTTCAGATTTTGCCAAGATGGAACGTCCCCAAATGTTACATGTAGCCTTCCAAGTTTTAGATAAATTTGTCCGGTTAAATGGACGTTATCCCTCTTCTTGGAATAAAACTGATGCCGATTCTTTGGTTGAACTTGCTCGTAAATTTATAACCAAACACAATCTTGAAATGGATGTTGATGTTGACCTTGTCTCAAAGTTTAGTTACCTCGCCAAAGGAAATGTTGGTCCAGTTTCTTGCTTTTTAGGTGGTTTTGTTGCTCAAGAAGTAATGAAAGCATGTAGTGGAAAATTTACTCCACTCCAACAATGGTATTATTTTGATGCCTTGGAATGTTTACCTGTTGATGGTGTTGAAGAGAAAGACGCTCAACCCTTAAATTGTCGGTATGATGGTCAAATTGCTGTTTTTGGACAAAAATTCCAAGAGCATTTAGGAAATTTACGTTACTTTATTGTTGGTTCAGGTGCTATTGGTTGTGAATATTTGAAAAATTTCGCAATGATGGGTATCGCATGTGGTAAAGAGGGTAAACTATTTGTCACTGACATGGATATAATTGAAAAATCTAACCTTAATCGTCAATTCCTTTTCCGACCTCATGATGTTGGCTCAATGAAATCAGAGGTTGCAGCTAAAGCAGTTAAAGTAATGAACCCTCAGATCAACATTTTACCTCATCAAAATCGTGTTTGCCCTGAAACCGAAAAGGTTTACAGTGACGAGTTTTATGAAAATTTAGATGGAGTTCTAAATGCTTTAGACAACGTTGAAGCTCGTATTTACATGGATCGAAGGTGTGTCTATTATCGTAAGCCACTTATCGACGCTGGAACCCTAGGAACCGCTGGTAATGTACAAGTTGTCATACCCTTCATGACGGAAGCTTACTCATCCTCGCAAGATCCTGCTGAAAAGTCAATACCAATTTGTACTCTTAAAAATTTCCCCAATGCTATTGAACACACACTTCAATGGGCCCGTGATGAGTTTGAAGGACTTTTCAAACAAGATGCTGAAAATGCGAAACAATATCTCACGTAAGTTTCTCACATGAAAACTGTGTATCAGTCAATCTTGAAGTTTTTTTTGCTTCTTCTCGATTTAGTTGACAAAATTTACAATAATTGGCAAGTTTTTATTTCTTCATAGAGAATGAAACAAATCAGATTGACTTTTATTTTCCTTTTTATTTTATTTTTTGTTTCTTCTCTTTGTGAATCGAAAATATTTTCTTTAGAGTAAACAGGTTAACCATTAATATTCTTCTCATGATTTCTATTGTAGATTTTTACTCTTTTTTCTTTGTTCTGCATAAAACTATTTTCTTCTCTTCAATCAATCTCTTGGTTGATCATCAGAAAATGGATTAATCTTTTATAGATTTAACCTTTTAACTTGCTTGATTTTCTCACTCTCTCATCCTGTCAAAGATTTTTCGTTACCTCGAGCCTTATTTTTATCATTTCTTGGATATTTTTCCTTTCAGCTAAACTATTATCACATCAATCATCAAAAGCTATCATCCAATTTTAACTTATATCTCTTGATCTTCACACCTTTCATTCACTTTTACTTTGGCATTTTAATTTACTTTAATTGTATTTCTCTTTTTTCTCTTTCTCTCTCTTTAGTGATTCTAAATTTTTTGATAAACCAGGTAAAACAATGGATGTTATTGAATCAATTAAACGCGTGTTGATTGAAGAGAGACCTCGATCCTTTGAAGACTGTGTTGCTTGGGCACGTCATCATTTTGAACAAAATTTTGTCAATCAAATTAAACAACTATTATTCAACTTCCCTCCTGACCAATCAACAAGTTCCGGTGCACCATTTTGGTCTGGTCCTAAACGATGTCCCCATCCTCTCAAATTTGACCCAAACAATGAGACTCATATCGATTATGTTGCTGCTGCAAATCTTAGAGCATATATGTATAATCTGCCTCAAACACGAAATCGATCTCGAATCATTGAGATTGTCAAGCAAATCCATGTACCTGAATTTGTTCCCAGATCTGGTGTTAAAATTGCTGTTACCGATGCTGAAGCTCAAAATGATAATGGCCCGTTAGACAAAGATAGATTAAATCAAATACAAAGAGATCTTCCCGGTCCAACTGACCTAAGTGGTGTCAAAATTAATCCCTTAGATTTTGAAAAAGATGACGATGAAAACTTCCACATGGACTTTATTGTGGCCACATCTAACCTAAGGGCAGAAAATTATGACATTGCTCCCGCAGATCGTCATAAGAGTAAATTAATTGCCGGAAGAATTATTCCAGCCATTGCAACCACCACTGCCGTAGTTGCTGGATTAGCATGTTTAGAATTGATTAAGGTAATTATTAGTTGCTTATTTTAATCAAGTCTCATTAATTTCTCTGATTTTCACAACTAATCCTAATTTTATCATGTTTTCTTTACATTTTACAGTTGAAACAAGGCCATGAAAAGCTTGACTTTTATAAAAATGGTTTCATTAATTTGGCTCAACCCTTTACCGGTTTCTCTGAGCCTGTACCGGTTCAAAAGCAAAAGTATTACGATACTGAATTTAGTCTTTGGGATCGATTTGAGGTGGAAGGAGAAATGACCCTCAAAGAGTTCTTAGATTATTTCAAGGTAAATTTGGTTATAACGAAAAGAGTATTTGATAATTTTTCTAATTTTAATCTATTCTAATTTTCAGAATAAGCATAAGTTGGAGATAACTATGTTGTCGCAAGGAGTCTGTATGCTTTATTCATTCTTTATGACGGCAGCAAAGAGAGAAGAGCGACTTGCTATGAAGTGAGTAATTCAAGTAGTAATTTAAATTGTATTGCAAATTCTAACATATTTTCACTTTTTTCTTTTCCTCATATTACAGTTTGGTTGAAGTTGTTAAAAAAGTTTCAAAGAAGAAGATCGAGTCCCATGTAAAAGCCTTAGTATTTGAAATTTGCTGTAATGATGAATCTGGAGAAGATGTTGAAGTTCCCTATGTTCGTTATCGTTTACCACCCAATTCAACATCTTAATGAAAAGGAAACAAAAAGAGGGAGTAAAGGTTGATTTAAATAAACCTATTTAACACCTTCTTGGGAAAGTTAATCAACTGCACCACAACAAACACAACAAGTCTATAAACAAATCAATTAAATTACAAAAAAAATTTTCCACTTTTATTCAACAAAACAAGTTACAACAAAAGCTTTCTATGTATAAGTAAAACAAAGGTAAATCAATCAATTAATTAAACAAAAATCAAGGTAAATTTATTACTAACCATTAACACAATTGTGTTGATAATAATAACCATTTAAACAACCGGATATATGGCATTAAAAGCGATACCACAGGTATTTTTACCTCGGGCTATGCGACCATAACCATTTTCACCCCAAGTAGGTCCCCAACTGTTTTTGATCAACCACCAGTCTTGACCACCGGACGAGCCAAATCCAATTATAGCAATTGCATGATTAAGATCCTCTTCATTATTGGAACAAGTAGGATCATCAAAAATGCCTCCGCTTGAAAAAAAAAGAATCAATAGTTGATTAAGTTAGTAGAAAAATCAACGAGTGCTAATCAATATAATGACGATTTACCTGTACAATTGGAATCCTTGTGTTACCTGTATAGCAGCTGAGACAACATGGTTTGTGGCAGCATCGAGTAAATCATCTTCCGCCTTGGGCAAAATTGAACGATAGCTCTGAATTGCTGCTCCAACAGTTGACGAATTGAAACGACATTCTCCTATGGTATCGCCTTCGTATGGATAAGATGATTCCGTGTCGACTCCACCATTGTCCAGAACAAATTGGAAAGCAAGATCTAAACGACCACCTTTACAACCATAATTTTTTTTCGAACAATCAATTAAATTTTGTTCACTCAATTCCTCAACTGAACGATTCCTGGCAATTGCTGTTGAACTTTCTATGGCCGCAATCACTGAAAATGCCCAACATGATCCACAAAGCCCTTGATTTTTCACCCTTGCGACAAAACCACTGTCTCTCCAATCAAGTGATTGAAGTGATTCATTTGATTGTGGTCGATTAATTGCTCCATTGATTGACGATTTTCTCTTGTTGTTGTTGTAATGATACAATTGTCTCACATTCCCTGTTGTTGGCTTATAATTCAACATTCTTCGAGCGAAATCTGAAAATTCCTGTTGATAATATTTAGAAAATTGTGAATTAATTATTAATCATTGTTGATTAACGATCACTTACCATATCAGAGTAACGATTAGTTCCAAGTCGGTAGGTTTCATATCCTTTATCAGCTCGAATATTGTGATGATAAATTCGTCCCAAGTTTGAAAAAAATGAAATTCGGTGATAATTTTCTTTCCTCGGTTCATGATAACTTAAATTGTGTATCATCTGTAACAATTAAAAGATTAATCGGACAATTAGAATACATTAACTAGTTAGTTAATCCAATACTCACCTTGTGTCTATCCCAATCACCGGGATTAAATTTGAATTTTCGGTGTCCATTCACAATTAAGATGACAAAATTGAAGCAGATAAACAATTCAATCAGTTTCATCTTGTTTTCACAATTAAAAATCTTAAGGTAAATGTTAATTGTTGATTAAACTGTTAGTAAAACAATTGGTTCTGTTTTGATAATCAATTGTTTCGTTGGTTAATAACAAGTTAGAAGGATGATTTTAATTATCTACTGATTAGTTGGAACAATCAAATTCTAATGACTATTAATTGTTGATTTAATCGGCTTTTATCTCATTTTAATCGCGAATTATGAAAAATTATTGATAACTATTGGTGAATTAATTGATTATTAACAAAGTGTAATGATTTAAATGTATGTTTATTTTTAAATTTAATTTAGAATAACAATTAATTTTAACATATTTAATTTACAGTTCGGTAAGAAAAAATCTCAATATTTAGACGCTTAATTGTGATTAGATTAACAATTAATTTTAGAAAGTTTTTAGATCAATTATTAGTCATAATCATAACTAATCAGAATTTTAATAGACTTTTGATTAAACTTATTCGATGATTAATTGCTAAGCTGATCACAATTAAGTGTCAGAAACATCGAAACGATGTTCGCAATTAACTGTAATGTAACTTTTAATTGTTAACAATTTAGACCAATGGATAAGAAGCTGAATTAGCAACACCACAGAGATTTTTACCTAAAGCATATTGAGCGTAACCATTTTCGCCCCAACTGGTTCCCCATGAGTTTCTCAAGATCCAATGGTCAGTTCCGTATCCGACCAGAGCGACTGCATGATTAAGAGTAATTGTCCAGCAGAAAGGCATGTCGAATATACCAGATCTGAAAAATGGAATAAATTGTTACAATTAACAAGTGAACTTGAATTGATAGGAACAAGTAACTTACTTGTAGTGTTGGAAATCATCGCCAACATGAATGGCGACGGAAACAACTCGTTCAGCGACAGCGTTTTTCAAGGCGTTTTCATCTCGATTTGGGATATCGACGTATTTTGATATGGAGGCACCGACATTGTCCTTTGACCATTTGCAGTCCTTACTTGAAGTGGCGGTGTAAGGGTAAGAGTCTTCAGTGTCCAGACCACCCGATTTGATTGCATATCCGAATGCATTGTCAACTAGACCTCCACTACAACCTTTGTTGCCCTGAGGGTATGAACAGTCCATCATGTTTTGTTCAGAAAGAGAGACAAGTTGGTTTTTAGATTGAGCCCAAGCACTTTCAATGGAGGCGATGGTGGAAAATGCCCAACACGATCCACATTGAGCTTGATCTTTAATCGGGTTAACGATATTCTTTTCACGCCAATCGACAGTTTCGGGAAGATCAGAAACTGAGTTTCGATTGTGGATCAATGGAGCTGGGGCTCGATTAATTGACATATTTAAGCCAAGATATTGGTGAGAAAATTCATCGAAAGTCTAAACGAATCATGATGATAAGTGAGTTGATTATTCTTGTTACCGTGAAACAATTAACTGATTCTTACCATGTCGGTGAAAGCATTGATTCCCATTGAATAAGTTTCCAAACCTTTGGCGTGTCGGTCATTGTGTTCATTGATTTTCTTTAAATTCTTAGCGAAAACTTGGTATCGATAAGATTCTTCCTTGGGATGAGCATAGTTCTTGTTGTGTTTTGCCTAGAAAGTTAATTCATTATAATTAATAGAAAACAATTAGTGTTAATTGTTGAAAAAAAACAGGAATCAGATTGTTTACTTACTTTGAATGAGGCAAATTCTGATTGAAAATTTGCAGCACAAGCGACGAAAGTCAAAGTAGCAGCGATTAAAACAAATCGAAACATTTTCTTTTCTAATTGATGAGTTGTCTTTAATCAACGAGCAATTAATTAATCAATATCCTTTTTTGATCTGAGTTTATATGGATTTTAATGCCACTCCTGTTATGTTTCTATCTTCCTCATTGTTCAGTTAATTCCAATTCCATTAACTGATAAAACCTACCAACGATATCAAACAAACTTATTGTACTCAATCAACTTATCAATAGAAAAAATTAAAATGAATAATTTTGAGTAATTGATTGATATCAATTTGATAGAATCTGATCAACTTTCAAATTCTCAGTGACGAAATTGACATTTTGACATTTAAGACTTTTCGACGGTTTTGTGAAAAATTAACTATTTTATACGTGAATGAAACAATCGATTTATTTTACAAAATTTCATTGAATTAACTCATTTCTAGTTGGTCATTTAACCTAAATTTGTGCCTATCAGCTGATTTCGGTGATAAATTCAGCTTATATCCTGAAAATCGAAATGAAAAATATAATAAATTTGATGATTAAAAAACCGAAAATCGATACACGGTTTATTAATATTAATACTTTAAATTCATCGATGAATTTTATGGATTAAGAGTGATAATCAAACTCTTACCTGTTGTAATTATGAATTGACAAGCGGGAAAAAACTTTCTTACGAAAGTTTTTTAAGGTTGTTTGCCAGACCCGTGGTTTGTTGAAATGGGAATCGTTTTTCAATCGAAAAATTCAAAACTAAATTTTTTTTTCTTTCTCACTACTCTTTTTTTCTTTCGCGTCTCTTTCTCTCTCGTCTTTTTCTCTTTCTCTCTTGCTTTTTCTCTTTCTTTCTCGTCTCTCTTTCTTTCTCGTCTCTCTTTCTTTCTCGTCTCTCTTTCTC
Source organism: Panonychus citri (assembly GCF_014898815.1). Lineage (NCBI taxonomy): Eukaryota > Metazoa > Arthropoda > Arachnida > Trombidiformes > Tetranychidae > Panonychus > Panonychus citri. The sequence continues at coordinate 984,399 of NW_026515516.1, read as the reverse complement.
TCTCGTCTCTTTCTCTTTCTTTTTGAAATGCGCGCTGTTTAGAAGCGCAACTGCGCATGCGTACAATAAAATCTTTGAGTCAGAATTTCTCATGAACGGCTACTCAGATTTTTTTCGTACTATTTTTCGCTACTGTAGTATTTTCCGCTCTATTTTTTGGTACCTTAACATTGCATAGAATCCTTTTATCTTGAGCACAATCTTTACCCAAAATTTGAGCTTATCTTATTCAAGTTTGTAGAAGATTAAGGGAAATGAGTTGAATCAATTTTCTTAAAAATTTAATTGCTTAGTTTATTGAAAAGAAAATGTTTAAATCACTAATCAATATTAACGATTAAGACAATTCAATGAAGAATTAGACAATTGGATAAGCTGCAGAAGTTGCGATACCACAGAGATTTTTGCCTACGGCGAATCGTACATAACCCTCTTCACCCCAAGTGGTTCCCCATGAGTTTCGGACAATCCAGTGGTCAGTTCCATAGCCAACAACAGCAACCGCGTGATTTAACATGAATGAATATCCAGGGCACCAACGGTCATCATAGATACCAGATCTTTATAAATGGGAAAGAGTTAAAGTTCAACAATTAAAAAACCAATCGAAGCCTTTAAATCAACCAGAAACTTACTTGTAGTGTTGGAATGAGTCGCCGACATGAATGGCAACGGAAACAACTCGTTGAGCAACAGCGTTTTTCAAGGCATCTTCATCGCGAGATTTAATATCAACATAACTGGAAATTGTCGCACCAACATTGTCCTTTGAAAATTTACAATCTTTGCTCGAAGCAGCGGTGTAAGGGTAAGAGTCTTCAGTGTCCAAACCACCAGATTTGATTGCATAGTTGAATGAACTATCAACTAAACCACCGTTACAACCTTGGTTACCTTGGGTGTAAGAACAGTCCATTAAGTTTTGTTCAGAAAGGGAAACAAGAGCTCCTTTAGCTTGAGCCCAAGCTCCTTCCATGGAAGCGGCGGTGGAAAATGCCCAACATGATCCACATTGAGCTTGGTCTTTGATTGGGTTAACGATATTCTTTTCTCGCCAATCAACAGTTTCGGGAAGATCAGAAACTGAGTTTCGGTTATGGATAAATGGAGCTGGAGTTCGACCGAGTGTCATATTCAAACCAAGATAATGACGAGAAAATTCATCGAAAGTCTAAAAGAATCATGATGATTAGTGAGTTGATTATTCTTGCTACCGTAAAACAATTAACTGATTATTACCATGTCGGTGAAAGCATTGATTCCCATTGAATAAGTTTCCAAACCTTTGGCGTGTCGATCATTGTGTTCATTGATTTTCTTTAAATTCTTAGCGAAAACTTGGTATCGATAAGATTCTTCCTTGGGATGAGCATAGTTCTTGTTGTGTTTTGCCTAGAAAGTTAATTCATTATAATTAATAGAAAACAATTAGTGTTACTGGTTGAAAAAAGGGGAATCAGAATCACAAGAATTACTTACCTTGAATGAGGCAAATTCTGATTGAAAATTTGCAGCACAAGCGACGAAAGTCAAAGTAGCAGCGATTAAAACAAATCGAAACATTTTCTTTTCTAATTGATGAGTTGTCTTTAATCAACGAGCAATTAATTAATCAAAAGATTCCAATTGAGTTTATATTCACTTTTTAATCAGTTCCATCTCAACATCATTGTTATAATCAATTACTCATGTCCAACTCATTCAGTACCCATGTCATTGATTTCAACGATTGATTAAACACTCGTGATACAATTGTTGATCTGAATTAGATTATTTCATTTATTGTAATCAAAAATATTTCAGATTAAATGTTATCGATTTAATCAATTATAATAACAATTAGAAATTACAATAACAAATATTTAAACGATTGGATAATAGGCCATATTGGCGACACCGCAAAAGTTTTTACCTCGAGCCATTCGTATGTAACCTTGTTCACCCCAATTGGTACCCCAACTATTTTTGATTATATAATAATCGGTACCATTGAACGAATCATAACCAACAACGGTAACACCATGATTGATATCAGTCGAGGTACAGGTAGACGAGGTAAAGATTCCCGATTCGTAGGCTACGAAATCATCCTCAGCATCAATACCAATTGAAACCGGTGTTTGTGCCACTGCAGAAACCAAAGCATCCTCATCATTTTGAGGTATTCCCACAAAACTACTGATTTTAGCGCCGACATCAGTGAAGGTAAACCAACATTTACCCTGGAGGGCTTCATAAGGATAAGAAGCCTCAGTATCAATGCCTCCCTCGTAAACAACATAGTCCAAAGCATTATCAATGAAACCACCTCGACATCCATAGTTACCATCAACGGCACAATCAAGGATCTGTTGCTCACTAAGTGAGACCAATTCACCTTTAGCCTTTGCCCAAGCACCTTCGATACCGGCGACCGAGGCGAAAGCCCAACAAGCACCACAAACACCTTGATCTTTTACAGGGGTGACCAACCCTTCCTTACGCCAATCAACTGATTTTGGTAATTCGTTTGCGGGAAAAGCGTTTAAATTATGAAGGTAAGGTGCATTTACGGTGAGACTTGATTTAGTTGCCATGTAATTATTTCGGATCTCTGAGTATTCCTGAAAGTTTGAAAAAGTTTCACAATTAATGATAATCAAATCCGCAGAATCAAATCTAAACCGAATCTAATTATCTTTCCTCATTTGTCAACCTGTTTGACTTTCATTTAACTTGTTGATTGTTTCCAACAATCAGATTAATGATAATCAATATGAAACATGATAACAATTAGATTCCAAATGATTAACCTTGAATCTTTTGGCTTCTTTTTGTGATTGTTTTCCCGTTTTCAATACTTTACCATATCAGTGAACTTGTTGACACCCTTACGATAAGTTTCAAGTCCACTTTCCGCTCGTTCGTTATGTTCAATTATCTTGATCAAATTTCGAGAAAAAATTTCTCGTCTTTTGGTTTCTTCATCAATTGACTTGTATGATTTTCCATGATTAACCTACGGGTTAAAGGTAATCAACAATTAACTAATTTTTCTTTGATTACTTATGATGATAGTTTTTAACAACTCACCTTAAATCTAGTCCATTCTGAGTCAATTTGATTCTGATCAATACTTGAAACAATTACAATTGATAATAAACTCAATAGGAAAATAGTTTTAATCATAATTAACTTATTTTCAATTAACAATCACACAGGTAAACGTTTGAACAATTAAATCACTGTAAGCTGGCTGAGTAGTTAATGCTAATTGTTTAATTTAATTCTGCTTTATTATATTGTGATTGTTATTGTTTTCTGAGTTAATTGTACTTAAAATAATGAGATGATTGATTAATTAATCAAATCTGTCTTTGATTCCGTTAATTGTTTCCCTTTTTATCCCTTTTTTCAAAGCAAAAAATTGTCCTTTTGAACCTCATTGTTTAATTATAAAATCTAAAACAATTAGTGATGAATGATTAATAAACTCAGGTAAATTTCCCATTTTTCTGGTTAATTTATGATTTAATTGTTGCCCTCAATTCAGTACAATCAGATAGGTTGACCAATGCTCGAGTCTATGGTAAATATCGTTGCCCAAATGATAACTTGCTGCGTTTTTTATTTGAAAAATCAGTTCTGATAGTCTAGTTGATTGATTTAACTGTAACAATTTACCAATGTAATTTAACAATCGGATAATAACCGGCCATTTCGATACCACATTGACCAGTTTGAATCTTTGCATATCCATTATCGCCCCAATTGGTACTCCAACTATTTCGTAAGATCCAATAATCAACCTCGGTGGTTTCTCCGTCTCGAGTTGTGTTACTTGGTGTAACGGGAATAGTGGCCTTTCCATAACCAACTAAATTAACAGCGTGATTAAGGGCTTGAGATGAGTTTCGACAGCCATTTGATGCGAAAACACCGCTCCTAATGATTTCAAATGAAATTTAAATTATCTGGTCAATTGAATTGATCTATTGTGATAATATCTTTGATACATTAAACAAAGTTGAAGTGATGGTTAAATGTTAAACTGTGACTCTCTTGCGGTCAAATGTCAACTTGTCCTCTTTCTATTTGCTAAACTCGTAGTTAATTATTATTAGCGAGTATTTGTTGAAAGCATCTGATGTAACCAATAGATCAAGTAATTCGGCTACTTCAGCAGATGAATTTGCGATGGAACGAAGTCTTAGTTCCGTAACCTGCTCAAAAACTGTTTCCACAACAAAACGTCTTCCATGAACCCCAGTCTTGATTCCAATTTGATCATTTTGTATGTAGTATGTAGTTAGTTTGTATGTTAGTAGTTGATTAATATTAGTTATAGTTTTAAGGTTAGGTTAGGTAGATAAAATCGTTTGAATTGTTCAAACCGTTTTCGATAAAAATTAAATCAAAATCAAGCCAGAGTCCAACCTTTTTTTTCTGAATAGGTTAATATCTGGTAAATCAAAATCGGTCGGTCAATCGATAGGTGGCCTCTGACAACAATTCCACGTTAATTAAAAAATTATAATTTAGATTCGTAAAATATCGTATAATTTGTAATTGTTAATTTAAAATTTGTCCTTCATTTGACTTCAATCATTTATTTTTTGAGCAAATTATTATATTAATTATACACGAAGACCTTAATATGACCTTTCAACGCCTCGTTGAGAAAATGACCTTAATGACCTTGGAAGTCGTTAGGTCAAGTTCAACAGTACTGCTCAGTCTCCTGGCCAATTTTGACATTCATGTGACCTTTAGCTTCAAAGATATACATGTATAGTAAATAGTCGTAGTGAATAAAAAACGCCTTGGATAAATGAATTTCAAACTATTTATTTCTATTTTATTTTTCTTAATTGTACTAACCTAACCTCACCAACATTTTATTCCATCTACACCAACAAGCACAACATCAACAAGGTAAAAACGGTCCACCCTCTGAATCAGCCAGCGAAAATTCAGAATTCCATAGTCCTAATAGACTATCAAACAGGGGCAGTGAGTCCTGGCACTTCTTCCAGAATCAATTTACCTTAAATTTTTCAAACGATTCTTTAACTCTAACCTAACCTAACCTAACCTAATCTACCCTAACCTAACACTAACAGTCTAGTCAGTAAGTTGATCACAATCGTGTTCCAATTAACAATGATTAGTTTAGAAGGGACAATTTTTGTTTAGATATTAATTACTCAACCTAAAAATCAGATAAATCATTTAAATCTCTTCCTTATTTTGTTTTACGTTCATTTTCATTTTCAACTTTCAATTGATTAAATTATCAATTAACACTAATATTAATCATCATTAATATTGATTAACGGTTAATTTTAATCTCCAACAATCAATCAAATCAAATTTTTTCATTACATTAAAGATTCGATAATCAAAAAATCTACATTAATTTTTAGTCAACCTAATACTTGAGAAATTTATTGTCATTTAATATTTACAACAATTACAATTTCAATTGTAATCAAATCTTGATTTTAAATCTTCCTGTGATAATTAAATTGTTACTCTAATTGTTTGAATTAATCATTCAATAGAAATGATTCATGGTCTTTAATTGTTATTTAGTTTCTTTTTATTAGTCGGAATAATAGTTATCGAAACTTTTATTAGATTTTCAATAAATTATTCAACTGTCTCTGGAATGGATTAATGATAAGAATTTGTTTATTATTATTAAATGAAGAGGATTAAGTCATAATGAGGAAGAGGAAGTGGAAACAGAGGTGGAAAATTAGTATATCTATATTATCAGTAGTTTAAAAAGTTACCTAAGTAGATAAGAAAAGAGGTAAAAGGTTGAAATTATCTTCTTCTCCTCACCTTTGCCCTTCTCATTACCTCTCTATGGAGCTTTTTAAACTACACACCCTTTAGTTCAAAGAGGTTCACCTCTTTGGTTATTCGAATTTTTGCGCATGCGCGTTTAAACGGTTTAAACGAATAAGTGAATTGTCACTTTTGTTTACATTTTCTTACAAATTTGTGCTCTTTTATTTATTATCTCATGTGATTTGTTGATTTGATTCCTTTTTTAGGAATTTTGTTCTAGTTTTTGGAAAGATTTTCAAATAACCAAGAGAATCTGTTGAGAAAAGAGAGAGAAGGTTCTTCTCGAGATGGTGAGTTTTGCGCTCTTTGAAATACGAGTAGAAAGAAATTACTAATATGAAGAAGAGAAAAAATGAAATTAGTGATCAAATCGAAAAGATGGGCTTTGCTCTTAGTGTTGGGGATGTTCTTCATTGGTAGAACGTTCACTTTGCATGTGAAAGGCCATGGGTTAGATCCCCGATATCATTTTTTAAACCTCACTGTCTTTCTCTCTCATTCTTGTTCTTCTTTCTTCATTTACAGGTTACCATCAATGACAGGGATGTCCCAATACTTATTGGCGCCGTTGCAGGTAAGATAATTCAATTTTTCTTTCTTTTGTAAAAAAATTCCAATTTCATTTCCTTTCACTGACCTTTCTTATTTTCCAGGAGCTCTCGGTTTACTGATTATCATATTGGCCGCTATATTAGCTTGGTATTGCTGTAAATATGGAATCCGTCGTCAAAAAAGTGCTTATTGTATGTACTTGACGCGTTTCCTTTCTCAGTTTTGTCCTTTGAACATCTTTTCACGTTAATTTGTCTTTTTTCTAATTATTTTTTATATTTTCTGTTTAATTTTTGACATGGTAATCTCCTGATTAGGTTTGGATGATGAGAACGAAAAATGGGCTTCATGCTCTAACCTTGGATCTGGAATTTTCGCTGACAATGATTCGGTTATTTTCACTGGCATGGAGAATCTCAATAAACAGAATGTGAAAGGACATAATATCAAGAGATCTTTATCTGCTCAACTTCATATGGTTAATGTAAGTTAATTATTCATTGGCCGATTTTGTTATGGAAGTCAATCAAGCCCAATTAACTGTTCTATCGACTATCCTATTTTCAGAATCTTCTCTATTTTCAAGATTATCTATTCAGTCGTATGTTTCTCTCTCTCTCTCTCTCTCTCTCTCTCTCTCTCTCTCTCTCTCTCTCTCTCTCTCTCTCTCTCTCTCTCTCTCTCATCTCTCTATCTATCTATCTATCTATCTATCTATCTATCTATCTATCTTTTCATGTCTCAGAAAATTTGAAAGTTCTTAGCACTATGAACCTTATTTCTTAGTGACACTTTTTTCTCATGCAAATTATCAGCCAATTTGAACTCACGTTCACATATTAATGTTTACCTTTTCATATAAGTTTTAGTCGATTAATATTTTATATAATTTATTAATATCTTGAATAATAGTTTACAGTTGGAACTCTTGATTAATTGAAAATATTATTATTATCATGTAATAATTTATGTTTCTTGACCTTTTCTTTGTCTTTCTTAACACCAGCCTAACCTAACCATGGACTCGGCAAAATCATCAATCACTGAGAAACAATATCCTCACAGTATTGAAACAATTAAGAATCACTTGAAACAATCTGATGCAATTATTTCCGCTGAAATTTGCGATGAGAAATCCAAAAACAATCAAGTTAATTGTAAAGATAAAAATAATTTAATTGCTTCTAAAAATCCAAATTATATTGATGGTGGAGTGAAAGATGAAGATGATGAAGAAGATGAATATAACAATATTGATGACAAGTTTAGATATAATAGCAAAAGTCAATTATATTCTGCAGTAATTAACAACATTAATCATGCTAATTGTAGTTATATTAGTGATATAATCAATGATGGTGCTAACCTTAAAACTCGTAGTCTTCCCTGGAAAAAAAATGCTACCGAAATTGAAGAATCAATTAAATTGCCCAACAACAATCAAACCAAGGTGACTAACCAAATTGTTAATTATCAACCCATTTCGCATGAATTTAAATTTCCTTTTTCCTTAATTTAGTTCATTCAATTTTTGGTCTTTCCATTTACTATTAATCTTCATCTAAATTGTTTATCTATTATCAATTCGCTAATTGTGTTGGTCTATTTTTGATTATCGTTTCTGCCCTTAGATTTAAAGTTTTGTTTTGTTTTTCTTTCTGTTCTCAATTGATTATCCAATCATATTTACTAATTGTTATTTCAATTTTTCAGCTTAATTTCACCAAAAAACGTGCTAATCGTATGAGGAATGACAGTGCCGCCGCTATTGCCCTTAATCTCAGTGGTGCCACAACCACACACTCAGGGTATCTCACCAAGGAGACTGATTGTTTGGTCGATAATGATTCGCTAATTGATAATGAGGCTGTTGTTGTTTACGATGAACGAACTGTCCTTTAAGCCCGTGGGTCAGAGTTTCTAAGCAATAACCATCTAAACCACCACCATTTGAAACTTATCCTAATTACCAGAATTTATTACAACACCAACGACAATACCAACAACAATCAAAAAAGTTAATAAGTAATTTTGATTCAGTAAATCAGCAAGGAAACAATCAATAATTAATCATTGCCTTGTCTACCATTGTAGTAATATTCAAACAAGAAGAGAGATTAATTTTATGATTTATAAGAAGCTGATTGTAAAATCATCAAATCAATTATTAATTAGCTCTTAATTAATTTACATTGTTTAATTGTGTTAACAAAATGAAAACCAAAGATATTAAATCAAAACAATTAACTTATTTTTAACTTCAAACCAAAGACATTGTATAAAAAACAAGAGAGAGCGAGATCGTAATTGTAATTGTAAACATTAAATTACGATGATTAAATTTCAATTGAGAGACACAATCGTGACAATGATGATTCAATTCCACCTTCATTAGCTGAATATTCAACGTCCAGTTTAGTTAATATCCCAACAAATAATGTACCCGATCAATTGGTCAAGAAACGAAAGGTCAGTTATTACAGTTGGGCAACATTAAGGTAACTTCAATTGGAAACATTTAAGATGAAATTTTAATTGTTATTATTGAAAATTATAATTACGACTATTAACTGATTTCGGTAATAAATTCAGCTAATATCATGAAAATCGATTCACGATTTACTTTGAATTCACCAATGAGTTTCATGGGTTGAATGTGATGATCAAACTATTACCTGTTGTAAATATTAATTAATTTAGGGAAATGAATAGAATCATTTTTTTAGAAATTGCTTAATTATAAAATCTAAAACAGTTAATGATAAATGATTGACAAATTTCCCATTTTTCTGTTTAATTTATGATTTAATTGTTGCCCTCAATTCAGTACAATCAGATAGGTTGACCAATGCTCGAGTCTATGGTAAATATCGTTGACCAAATGATAACTTTTTGCGTTTGTTGTTTGCAAAATGAGTTCAGATAATCTAGTTGATTGATTTGATTGTAACAATTTACCAATGTAATTTAACAATCGGATAATAACCGGCCATTTCGATACCACATTGACCAGTTTGAATCTTTGCATATCCATTATCACCCCAATTGGTACTCCAACTATTTCGTAAGATCCAATAATCAACCTCGGTGGTTTCTCCGTCTCGAGTTGTGTTACTTGGTGTAACGGGAATAGTGGCCTTTCCATAGCCAACTAAATTAACAGCGTGATTAAGGGCTTGAGATGAGTTTCGACAGCCATTTGATGCGAAAACACCGCTCCTAATGATTTCAAATGAAATTTAAATTATCTGGTCAATTGAATTGATCTCATATTATTAATACTTACTTGTAGTGCTGAAATTTATTGTCCACTTCCATAGCTACAGCGACATTGTTTTTTGCCACAGCGCTCTTCATGTTGGAAACACCGGAAACGGAAGCATAGTTGGTAACAGTAGTTACTGCTTTCGATTGGCTATATTTGCAGATTATTGAGTCACGTCCAACATAAGGATAGTCGGAAGATGTCATGATACCGCCCATTCGAGTGATGGTTCGATAAGCATCGGGCATCCAACCTCCATTACAGCCCAAATTACCCTCGAGCCATGAACAGTCCATGAGATTTTGCTCACTGAAAGTCTTATTGATTCCAGTTCCCTGTGCATAAGCTGATTCAATGGACGAAACTGTTGAAAATGACCAACAAGAACCACAAGCTCCCTGATCTTTGATTGATCCTACGATTCCGATTGATCGCCAATCAAGCAAATCGGGCAGAGATTCATTAGGATCGGCGACATGTTGAATCGGTGCATCCAATAACCATTTAGTTCGGAATCGACCACCAAGATATTTAGATGAAAACTCATTAAAAGTCTGAATTATCCACGAGAAAACAGATTATTCATCAAAAACTGAATTCGATCCAAAAATCTACTCACCAAATCACTGAACTTATTGATCCCCATGGTAAATGATTCCAATCCTTTAGCAGCTCGATCATTATGAGAATTGATTGTTCCCAAATTTTGAGCGAAAATGTTGAGCCGATATTTATCCTCTCGATCTGAGCTATATGACTTTTGGAATTCATTCTGAAAATCAACAGGAATGAAAGTTAATTATCATGGAATCGAAATCGATAATCTGATTACCTTATAAAACGACCAAAGTTTATTTATATCAATCGATTTCTCATCAAATCCATGAATCTGATTAGGAACTAAAAACAATAACAGCAAAAGAAACATGATTAATCAGATTATCAAGATTATTATTAAATTAACAAAATAATCTCAAGTTGATTGTCTCAAAAGATTAACAATCAACAATAAACAAAGTGTTTGAACAAAAAGCAACAAACTAAATGAAAATAATGGTTACGATTAAAAGTTACCAAAGTAATTTATTAATCAACCTAAGCAAATGTAAGAGTTAATTGTTGATCATTCTGATTTAATTGCTAAATATGGTAACTTTTCAGTGATTGTATTTATCCAATGGATTAGTTAAATATCCTTGCAGATGTTTACAAGGATTTAATTTGATTAACTTACAACTGATTGCAAGGATAACTGTTTAATTCATAAGGGAAATTAATTTAGTTCAATTTTGATTGAGTTCAAATGAGTAATTAATGTAAATTATGAACTGGATTTAATCAATTTGATTACATGAAGATACAAGTAAATATTATATCAAGTAAAATGATGGACACAAGTGACATGAAGACTTGAATCTCATGAAGGAGATGAACAATTAATCATTTCTTGCATGATGAATGTACCGATCAAAATTTTTCATGTGCTAGCTAATTAACTAATTACTAACTGTTGATTGGAATTAGATATTTTCTGACTGATTATCATGAGCTTTAAGTTACAAAAATCAAGTAAAACTTTCAGAACAATTGTGCTACTATGATATTAATACTTTATTGTGGATAATTTGATTGATACAAACGATAATCAAATAATGGACTGGGATTTAGACGATGGGATAAGAAGCAGCGGTCGCAATACCACAGAGATTGGAACCTCGTTGAAGTCGGAAATAACCTTTTTCACCGAAGCTTTTGCCCCATGAATGTTTGATAATCCAATAGTCTTTAGAGCCTTCGGTACCATAACCTACAACAGTAACGCCATAATTAAGCATATCATATGTAGATCCACATTCAGTATCAGAATCAATAATTCCAGAGCTGAAAAAGAAAAAAAAGAGCAACAACTCAATTGATTATCTCAATCTAAAGATGAGGTCACTTTGTGGGCCAAAACTACTTACGAATATTGTAAGAGTGGAGTGGCATCAATTGAAACGGAAACAGGTTGTTGAGCGACTGCACTTAGAAGAGCGTCTTCATCTCCGCTTGTAACATTGGCATAAGATGAGATGGTGGCACCAACTTTTTTAGCACTAAAACGGCATCTTAAACCATAACCGACATATGGATAAGCGGCCTCAGTATCGATACCGTGATTTGAGATGACATATTCATAAGCGTTGGGCATGTAACCTCCAACACAGCCTTCGTCGATATTTGTATCACAGTCAATAAGATTTTGTTCACTGAGGGAAACAAGTTTACCATTCTTAAGGAAATTAGCACCTTCGATAGCTGCGACAGTTGAAAACGCCCAAGAAGACCCACAATCACCTTGGTCTTTAACTCCAGTAACGGCTCCCTTGTCCCTCCAGTCAACGGAGGCGGGAAGCTTATTTTTGGGTACCTTTTCATGGACACTTGGTGCATAAACGGGACCAACACCCTTCAAACCCAAATGTTTAGCGACAAATTCATCGTGAGTCTAAAAATAAGTATAAATCAAGTCGTAGAGTTCATCAATTAGAAACGAATGAAGAAAAAAAAAAGTTGATCACTTACCAAATCGGCAAATTTGTTTACTCCAAGTCGATATGAGTGTTGACCATTAACAGCACGAACATTGTGAGCCTTTATTTTAGCGAAATTTTTAGCGAAGATCTTTAATCGCTGAGCTTCTTCTTTAGCATCGCCATAGACAACACCATAATCACCCTGTTATCAATGGGATTAATAATTAATAAATATTATTATTATTTTGATTTTGATTTGGAAATGATAGAAAATAAATTTACCTTAAATTGTTCAAACGATTCTTTAACTTCGTTGAATGAAACTGCTAATCCATAAGAAAGAGCAATAAGAGTTGACAATACAATAAATCGTAACATTTTGAGCTTTATTTAGTTAATTGATCACAAGTATATTCCAATATTAACAATGATTAGTTTACAAGTAGCGATTTCTGTTTAAATATTAATCATTTAGTCAAAGAATTCATCATGTGATCAACTCTCGACTCAATTCTAAGAATATACAGTCGGAGAAAATAAGTTTGACGGTGGTTTTAAATTATTTGCGCAGAAAGAGTGATAAAAACAATTTATCAATGATTAGATAATCAAGAGATTCAAATTTAACATTGATTTGATTGATAAATTGTTGTTATCAATTTTGCCTGCGCGAATGATATAAAACCACCGTCAAACTCATTTTCTCCGAATGTATATCCAACTGTGTATAAACACGATCATAAAATTATTATCGTTAACTGGCGTTAAATTGTTTGTTCCAATAAAGTACTTTTTTTATACTTAATATCAACTCAAGTTAATCATTCAGGTTTCTTCCTTAATTTTCATTATCAATTTCAATAACAATACATTAATATCGATCGTTTTTAATTTGATATCGGGTGACTGAAAATGAATTAGTATCTCAAGAATTTTAGGTTCTAGAATGAAGTTAAAAAGGTCATTGAAAGCGCCATCGATAAAATATAGACCAATAATTTTTCCAAAATTTTCGCAGCTCAAATGTGACTGTAGTTCTTATTTAAAGGCCAAAATAGCGATTTTCTCTATGGGAAATTTATAATGGGAAAGTTAAATAGCAATTTTCTTTAATTTTGGCCTTGTTGTATCTCAATAACCTTACTTTAGATAATGATGAGCTTAGGTACTTAAGATAACAGGTCAAAAAGAATAACCAAAAATTTTGAGTGCAAAGTCAACCGTTCGCTTTTCAGGCCACTCGATTTCTCGAGAACCATACGTCCTAGAAAAAAAGACGAACATTTTTTGACTCAACGTTAAATTTACTTTCTGAAAATGTACAGATAAGTGGGTCTAAAACTTAAGGTTCATGAGATACTCACTCATTTTCGGTTACTCGATATTAACAAATTATTGAGATCTTGTTAACAATCAATATGATAAGTAAAACTCTGATTGTAAATAATGAACTTGATCAAGGCTAACTAGTAATATTTAAGCAAAAATCGTTAACTGTAAACTGAATCTTGATGATATAGACACAATTAAGGAAAAATTAGTATTTGTATTTAATATATGATATTTACAACAATTACAATTGTAATAAAATCGCGTTCACAATTTGTTGGTTTTAATCATGTTGTTTGAATCAAGTTATTGTAAATACATTGTACTTAATTAATTTATCCTCTGATCATTTTTTTTAAAGTCGAATCAATGAAAATTTAGTTAAACAGAGTAAAAAAATTCAAATTGAGCTACAGAGAAAGAGGGATGATTAAGATTATAATTTTCTTTCTTTTTCTGTTTGTTGATTGTTCATTTAACTAATTTAATAAAAACCGAATACATATAAAGCTATGGCTGAGCCATCAACATTTCAACAGAATCGTTAATTTTAAACTAATCAATATTCATATTGATACACAGGGAAAAAAGTAATCAATTGAATAGTTTAGATTTCAGTATGGATTAGCTGTTGGATTAGGACCACTGGTCCAGTAGATTAAGTTAGGGCCCAATCAGAATTAGGGTTATCATGTAAATACTAATAAGTTGATAGACACAAAGGTTTAAACGTTTTCTTTGACTTTATTCATGATAATCTGAATGATACAAAGGATAATCAAATAATGGATTGGGATTTAGACGATGGGATAAGAAGCAGCGGTCGCAATACCACAGAGATTGGAACCTCGTTGAAGTCGGAAATAACCCTTTTCACCGAAGCTTTTGCCCCATGAATTTTTGACTATCCAATAGTCTTTAGAGCCTTCGGTACCATAGCCAACAACAGTAACACCATGATCCAGTTGACCAAATGCAGATCCGCATTCAGTATCAGAATCAATAATTCCAGAGCTGCAGGAAAAGAGAAATGAAAAAATAATTGATTATTATTACAATCTAAAGACAGAATTTTTTGAAATGAATTTTATCGATAAAACTTACGAATAGAGTTGAACTGGAGTGGCATCAATAGCAACGGAAACGGGTTGTTGAGCGACAGCACTCAAAAGAGCATCTTCATCACCGCTTGTGACATTGGCATAAGATGAGATGGTGGCACCAACTTTCTTAGCACTGAATCGACAGCTTTCATCATAACCGGCGTATGGATAAGCGGCCTCAGTATCAATACCGTGATTCGAGATGACGTATTGGAAAGCGTTATCCATTAAACCACCATTACAACCTTCATCTTGGCTTCGATCACAATCGACAAGATTTTGTTCACTAAGAGAAACAAGTTTACCATTCTTGAGGAAATTAGCACCTTCGATAGCTGCGACAGTTGAGAAAGCCCAACATGATCCACATCCACCTTGGTCTTTAACACCAGTAACGGCTCCTTTGGATCTCCAGTCAACGGAGGCTGGAAGCTCATTCTTAGGTACCTTTTTATGGACACTTGGTGCATAAACGGGACCAACACCCTTCAAACCCAAATGTTTAGCGACAAATTCATCGTGAGTCTAAAAACAAATATAAATCAAGTCGTAAAGATCATCAATCAGAAACGAATGAAGAAAAAAAAAGTTGATCACTCACCAAATCGGCAAATTTGTTTACTCCAAGTCGATACGAGTGTTGACCATTAGCAGCTCGAGCATTGTGAGCCTTGATTTTAGCGAAATTCTTAGCGAAGATCTTGAATCGTTGAGCTTCTTCTCTAGCATCGGCATAAACAACACCATGATCACCCTGTTATCAACAAAATTAATTATTAATGATTATTATTCTGATTTGGAAATGAGCGAAAATGAATTTACCTTAAATTGTTCAAACGATTCTTTAACTTCGTTGAATGAAACTGCTAATCCATAAGAAAGAGCAATAAGAGTTGACAATACAATAAATCGTAACATTTTGAGCTTTAGTTAGTTAATTGATCACAATTATGTTCCAATATTAATAATGATTAGTTCACATGGAGCGATTTCTGTTTAAATATTAATTATTTAGTTAAAGAATTGGTCATATGATAACTTTTCACTCCATACTAAGGAATAGATATCCAATCACCACCATGGATAAACATGATCAGAGTTAATTGTTCCTGTTCATTATTCACAATTAGATTGTTAATTATCACTTAAATTTTGATAAAATCACCAATCAATGTACTCAAACAATCAATTCGCTTGTTACAATAATGTAATGTTTATACTTAATTCAGTTGATCATTCAAATCTCTTCCTGATTTTGTTATGTTTTGATTTTCATTATCAACTTTCAAACAATTAAATTATCAATTGACAATTAATGCTAATATCAATCATCATCGATATTGATTAATGGTTAGATTTCCAACAATCTATCAAATCTAATTCGTTCATTATACTTGAGAAATTATTATTGTTGTTATTTAATATTCAATTGTAATCAAATCTTGATCACAACTTGTTGGTTTTAATTGTCTAATCATATTATTGGAATCTGATTATTGTGAATACATTGTACTTAGTTAAGTTATCTCTTGATTGTTTAATTAAACAACAACAACGATTATTAATTCTGGTGGTCACCCATTCAGATTAATTGTAATTCTTCGTGTGATAATTAAATTGTTTCTCTAATTGTTTGGATCAATCATTTAATGGAAATGATTAATGTTCTTTAATTGTTATTAATATTTAGTTTCTTTGTATTAATTGGAATAATAGTAATCGAAACTTTTAATAGATTTTCGATTAATTATTATTTATTGTCTCTGGAATAGATTAATGATAAGAGTTTTTATTGTTAAATGAAGAGGATTAAGTAACAATTAGCAAAGTTAATTTGGCAAAATATCAAAATATGATTGTTTTATTGTTATAATACTGTTACATTAGATGGCAAGTTTTGTAATTTGTTGTTTTAATTTTCATTGAAATTGATATTCTGAGGAAGAGGAAGTGGAAACAGAGGTGGAAAATTAGTATTATCTTAATTAGACAACAGGGTAAGAGGCTTGAGTGGCAACACCACAGAGATTTTTGCCTCGGGCCATTCGGAAGAAACCCTTTTCACCCCAACCTGATCCCCATGAGTTCTTGATGATCCAGAAGTCCTTCTTATCGGTACCATAACCAACAGCGGTAACACCATGATTAAGGCTTTTAGCGTCTGAGGAACAGAGGAAACCAATATCGAAAATACCACCACTGAGAAGAGGAAAATGATACAAGTTAATTGTTTTCTGATGATACAACTAATCGATAGTATATTCTAATTTCTGGTTACTTACGAGTAAAGTTGAAGGAAGAGTGAAGCATCAATTGCAACGGAAGTTGGTTGTTGGGCAACAGCACTGGCTAAAGCAGCTTCGTCACCACTGGCAACATCAGCGTATGAGGTGATGGTGGCACCAACTTTACTGGCATCAAATGAACATGAACCGTCTTTACCCTTGTATGGATAAGAATCTTCGGTATCAATACCCTTGTTTGAGATGACATAGTCAAAAGCGTTATCCATTAAACCACCATTACAACCTTCATCTTGGCTTCGATCACAGTCGACAAGATTTTGTTCACTGAGGGAAACAAGTTTACCATTCTTGAGGAAATTGGCACCTTCGATGGCTGCACAAGCTGAGAAAGCCCAACATGATCCACATGAACCTTGATCTTTAACACCAGTAACGGCTCCCTTGTCTCTCCAGTCAACGGAGGTTGGAACATCTTTAGCGGCAAGATGATTGTGTAAAAGTGGAGCTGGTTTCTTGGCTTCACCCTTGTAGGTCAAGTATCGGGCTGAGAATTCATCGAAAGTCTAAGCAATAGAAAAGAAGAGAAAAATAAACACCAAAAGAATGGAAAACGAAATGAAAACCAACGAATTAGACTTACCAAGTCAGCGAATTTGTTGACACCAAGAGTAAATGAGAATTCACCATTGGCAGCCTTTGAGTTGTGTTCCTTGATGAAGGCGAAATTTTTAGAGAAAACTTCAAATCGATGAGCTTCTTCAGCTTTATCATCGTAAACGATACTGTGATTTGCCTGGAGAAAAGTAAAAGAAAAACATAAACATTAAAGGAAATTGATATAAACAAACGAGAAAAAAAGAGAAAATCTATCGGATATAAAATCGATGCCAGAATTTTGGCAAATTATTCCACAGAGAATAATTTACTAATCTAGGCCAGTTGAACTAAATTAACTAAAAGAAAAGAATAAAAAAAGAGAAACAATTAACTTACTTTGAAAGCTTCAAAATGTTGTTTCAATTCATTAACTGAAACAGCTAATCCATAGGAAAGAGCAACAAGAGTTGCCAAGACTGCAAATCGCAACATGATTCAAGATTATCGGATTGTTTATGGTGGTTTGTTGTTAACAGAATAAATCACAATTAACTAATTACTTCAAGGATCAACAATGAACGTATTTAAATACTCAAATGAAATCACAATCAAAATAGAGAGAGAGAGATCAATGTAAACAGATTAACAGGGATACAAAGATAACATTGAAACGGTAATAAGAGCAAAGAGTAAACTGAAACTCAGGATAAAGATTAGAAAACCATTGTCATGATTCATCATCCATATTAATTGTAATTTCACATATCAGATGATGATAAGAGGAATTAATTAATTACACATTCTTCCTCATGATGACAATCATTTTAAACACAATTTAACTGAGAAAACAATAGAGATGAACAAAAACAAAATGGTTACCAGGAACATTGGAAAAAAACACCAACTTGTAACCCGAAAGACAAAAAGATAAACCCAAATGAGTACACAATTAAATCCTAATCACAGAACAATAATCAACAATCACAAAAAAAGAAGAAGAGATTTAGAACAAAATTGAAAATAAGAAAACATCTCAACCTGGATGAGATTAAGACAGAAGAGTAAATAAAAAGGATTAGCTTACCTTTAATCTTTTCCTTTCATCCGCTAACATTTGGATTTGTTTACTTTCCATTTCAGATGATTTTCCAAGCAAAAGAAATTGATTATCGTTCCAGTTTCCATGATAATCTTAGACCATAAACACCTAAATTTTTGCCTCACCAACTAAAGAGAGAAAATTTTCTAGTTCATTTTTGTTTTCGAACAAAAAATAAATTCTATTCTTTTTTTCAATTTTTTCTATTCTCTTTTCAATTTCGCTCCAACTAACATCTTATTGGCTTGAAGGTCTACACTCAAGCGGCAACAAGATTACTGTTTATTTTGTTTTGTTCACCACAAAAAGAATCAACTAAATTGGGACAACTGAGAGAGAGAATAACAGTAATTTAAATAATCTTCTTCACAATTGTTAATCTTCTTCTTGATTAGTGTGTTTGTCTTTCCACCAATTAATTAAATTGCCAATTTAACCAAAACAACTGAATGAATTGATCTCTTCTCGCCTTCTTAATAACCATTAATAAGGATGTGATGTTTTTGTTTTTCTCTCTCTCTCTAATTATCTTCGAGGTGTTAATTGTTTCCATCACAATTTAAACTCAATCAACATGATGATTGATTTTTGATCAAATTGTTTCATGTAGTTAATAAGCTTCATACCAAAGGTATTTAGAATTTCACTTTTTCTATTCTATTCTATTCTATTGTTTTGTTTTGTTATTCTATTTTTCTATTTTCTCTCTTCTCTCTCCATCTTTTTTTTTATTCAGTTTTTTTTATCTTGTCATCTCTTCCCACCCACATACACACACTCACATCTTTTTGTATCATTTTCAGGTTTTCTAAATTGATCCTGTTATATCCTCCCTTCTTTAACCATATTAGATGTTTATAATTATTTGGATTAGACAGTTTAACAACCCAAACAAATCATCGTTCTTGTTGGTGTGACCATTATGTAAATCGGATGACGGAGAGAGGAGAGAGAAAGAGATATTTTGTTTTAGTGGAAGATAATCTAATCTTTTTTACCTTTTTCTTGATTTCTCTTTGTTATCTGTTTGTTTTTTCCAGGATTAATCTTCTCTATTTTTTATCAGAAAGATATTATATATTCCAAGATAAAATACCGGTAAAATGTTAAGTGATTACAACGATTCATCTGTCAACAGTATGAACCGAAACACCAACGCCAATGGTTTTAGTGAAAAAGATTATGATGAAATTGATGATGATGGCGATGATTATGCTACACCAAGTGCACAAAATCGTGAACTCTCTCGATCCCGTTTAACTTTGGATAAGATAATTGGTGAAGGACAATTTGGTGATGTTTACCGTGGCACATATCGTACCCTTGACGATTCACTTTTAGCTGTGGCGGTGAAAACATGTAAACCAGAATCGGAAAAGATTATGGGTGAAAGTTTCCTCGAAGAGGCTTACATAATGAAACAATTTGATCATAAACATATCATCCAATTAATTGGAATATGTTCACAATCACCATACTGGATTATCATGGAATTGGCCAGACATGGTGAACTCAGAGCCTTCCTTCAAAATAATAAAGATCACCTTGAACTGACACGCCTTATAATGTATTCTCATCAACTGTCAACCGCCTTGTCTTATCTTGAGAGTAAAAAGTTTGTCCATCGTGATATTGCCGCTAGAAATGTTCTCGTCTCTTCTTGGGATTGCGTTAAACTTGCCGATTTTGGACTTTCACGAATTCTCCAAGAAGATTCTTGTTATTATAAAGCATCTAAAGGAAAATTACCCATTAAATGGATGGCACCAGAATCGATCAACTTTCGCAGGTTTACCGTTGCATCTGATGTTTGGATGTTTGGTGTTTGTGTCTGGGAGATTCTTATGCTTGGTGTTAAACCTTTCCAAGGTGTTAAAAATAGTGAAGTTATTCATAAAATTGAAAACGGTGAACGTTTACCTTTACCACCTTATTGTCCACCTCGACTTTACAGTTTATTGTGTCAGTGTTGGTCTTATGGTCCATCAAAGCGGCCAACATTCCGAGAGATTCGTCAAATTTTATTGGAAATATTTGAAGAGGAAAAATCTCAATCATCACCATCATCATCATTCTCAGGTGAACCCTTTTCAAGTTTAACCCGTCGAGGTTTAGATAAACATTGGAGGGAAAACGCAATTTCATCATCACCATCAAATTACTGTTCAAATGATGATCCACCTCGAATACCAATTAAAAGATATACCGATAGAATCAATTCCACCTCTTCCTCCCTTCCACCTATTCCACCCTTAGCACCATCGACATACATTGTGGCCACAAGTCCCGAAGTATTAGCAAAGCTAATGAACGACAATGAGCACAGTATTCCACCCGCTTGGGCCTACACCGCGCCCGCTTCACCTTCCAACACCTATGCCATTGAACCAGCTCATCTTGAGGGACAGGTTTGTTGTAATTTGAGCTAATTAACACTTGATAAAATCTAATCAAACACACTGAGGTTACTTTCATTTTGTCTCATTCTTTATATAATCCAATTGTTAATTTATTAACCATTGAGCTAATTAACTAACTAAACGATTTCTTTTCTTTTGATTTCTTTCAATAGCAACAACAGGAATCAATTGTTGAAGGTAAACGTGAACAAATTGAATCTAAATTAAAGCGACAACTCAAAGAATCGGAAGAGGACTCAAGATGGCTTCAACAAGAGGAACGTGAAATGTTTGCTGCAATAAGTCAACCACAACAACGACACTCAATTAGTGATATGAGTGCTAAAAATTCATGTTATGAACCACTGTCACCAACAAGTAGTATTGGTTCATTTCATTCACTTGATCTTTCAAATCCTGATTATAGTAGTGAGTAGTTTTTTCCTGCTCGATTGAATTGAACTTGTTAATTGATTATTTTTTTTCATACTCTTAATTTTGTTTACACTTTTTTTTCCAGGTCTTTCCTTAACTCACACTAAAAGGAAACCAATTGAAACCAAATCATCATCATCTCTGGGAACCAGTCCATCACCAAGTGTTGGCTCGGTTACACTTCCTCAACCCACCGCTGAATTGGATCGAAGTGAAGATCTAGTCTATCGATTTACCACCAATGTGGTTTATTCTGTTCGCAATTTACTCCAAGGTGTCCAAGAAAGTCGAGTAATTAACTATACTGATCTCGTTAAAGCTGTTGGTCTCGAGCTTAGAGGTTTACTAGCATCGGTTGATGATTTAATTGTAACCCTACCCCTCTGGTCACATCGAGAAATTGAAATGGCTCATAAAGTTTTATCCAAAGATATGGGAGCTCTAATCGAGGCAATGAAAAATGCTCAAAAGTACAGTCGAACAACCGTTGAAAGGGAATATCGAAGAGTAATGTTACAATCGGCTCATGATTTAGTCGTGGATGCTAAAAATCTATTGGACACTGTTGATTCAGTTCGATTAAAGATCTCGTTAGGCTCTTTCAATGGCGAATCAACAATTAACCCAAATTAACATTAATTCATTGAACTAATGTCAACAAACATATTACATCGTAACAAAGATCATGCTGCATGATTAACTTTATCATCATTCTCATCATCATCATCATTCACAATTTGATGGCAGCAATTTAAATTGATTGGATCACATTTTTTTCTGCATCTTCTCATGATTTAACAATTTAAGAAAAATCTATTCACCAGTTTCTTGTATTAATCGATGATTAAATCAAGTGACAGTAATTTTTTTTTAATTATCTCTTCACTTTTTGCCTTGTAACCACTTCTTATAATCAATATCAAGATGATACAATAGACCAAAAATGTTAATTGTTGATTAGAGTAAACTGGTTAATCTAGTTTATAGTTAATCACCTTTGTTACATATGATTTATCATGATAATCACTTTGTTGATGATTTCAGTTATTTACACTTACAATTTAATTACCAAATCATGGCAAAGATGAAGTTAATTTCATGATTATAATAAGTGATTTAATTAATTCCACCCATTTTTTTGTTCAATCTTAAATTTCGTCTATTAAAATCCTCTATTATCATCAACTAATTGTCGTCAGAATAAAAATAATGAGCATAAACAATTTGATGAAGTTCATTGACTAAAGACAATTAGCTGATTACCTTTAATTATCCAGGAAGAAAATATTTCTAAATAAATTATAATTATTACTACAATTAAGTTGATCAATAGTTAACTTTATGTATTAATATTAATACAAATATAGAGTTGATTTAATGGTCAATACTTTTTTTTCTGATTAACTTTGAAAAGGGTCATCGGTTCAAGGTCAATCAATTTCTTACCCATTGAGTGGTCATCAAGTATTTAATTACAATTAAACTTGAATCAATTACGTAAATGGAGTAACTATTATCAATTTGATTAATTCACCTTTGATTCTGAGTTAAATTGATTCAAGAACAAACTTAATAACTAATTTACCTGTCAAATATTATCAATTGATTGTTATTATAATAATATTTACACTACTTAATTGATCACAATTAAGATTAATATCTTTTCATGGAAACAGTTGAATCAATTAATTGTTTAGATTCTGAAACAATCTAATCAACAATGTCACCAAATAAACATCAATCTCATGTGGATATTCAAAGTTTAGCAAAGTTAATTTTCTCGATACAATCAGTTAATTGTATCCAATTGGCCAAGAAAATTACAATTTAAATTGTTGATTACATTAGATTGTCCATTGAGAATTGAAATAAACTATTATTATATTGATAAGCTTACAGAATTGATGATGATAATAATTATTCATTTCGATTAGCCAATCTTGAGATTGTCACCAACTGACCATTAATATTGATGAAACTTTCATCAGATTTTCATGATACTTATCCTGAATTTCCTGTGAGATTTCATACCTGAGTATGCAAATCTAATCCATCATGTATTGGATGACATTCTCAATAACCTCTAATAACATTTATCATAACCTGAAGCTTTTAAACTTGAATGTGAAATATTAAATTTCCTCTTTAATAAATTAAGTTGATCACCATGAAAGGATAAACATAATCATGTTTATCCAAGGATATTCAATATTAATATCAAACTGATGAAGGGGGGAAAAGTTCTGATCGTCTTCATGAATAATATTGTGTGTACAGTGTTTCCTTTTTTTGAAAAAAGATATTAATAATTTCCTGAATCCTGAATGAAAATTACATGATACTCTGATGAAAATGGGTGAAAATAATATCATCATCATCATCATGATTTATTATATTACATGAGATCTAATTTGATGAGGAAAAAGTATCGATATCAATTAATTTTAGTAATTGATGATTATAAAAAATTGTGATATTTTATATTGAAAGATTATCTTAGTTGATTCAATTGAAATCTCTCAGGTAAACAACGATAACATCTAATTCATTTCATCAATTCAAATCTCCATAGAAATCAATTTAATCGTCTTCTCGTTAGATACTATGTTTAAATTGCTTCTTTGACGATTGATCTGTTTCTAAATTGTTGTTGTTTTTATGCTTTGCAAATGATTAAATTTGATTTTTAGATTGTAACTTCTACTGGGAATTTATCATAATAATAGTATTAATAATATTCCAATGTAGAGGAAAGAGTTAATCAAGAAGATGAACAAACAAAATTCAGGTAATTTCAAGTTGATTGAGTTTTCTATTGAAAATATTGATCTTTTCTCATTTTAACCTGAGTTTCTATTGGAACAGCCGCAAATCATGATGATAAAGAAGATAACAAATAGTAAACGATAGGGGAAAAGTTCGAGAGAGAGAGAGAGTCACAATCTCTCTCATGAATTTTACCTGAGACTCATTTCATTATCACCGATTCTGATTCTGAACCATTGAAACTATTGTCATAAGAAATTAACTCTTTACTAATTGTGATTAATTTACTTCTCATTCATATCCAAACGACAATAAACTGTCATTGATTTGATTGTTAATTTCTTAGTTACTTTAATTGTGTCTTCTTACAGCTACGAGTTAATTATTTTTCACTCACTTAAATTGTTGATTAGATTTTAGTGTTTTCATCAATATGATGATTTAGCCTGAAAATTGGTCTTGTTTTGTTTTATAACAATTTAACAGCAATTTAAATTATGATTGTGTTTATAATTTTATCTTGTGTTTATAGTTGACTAATTATTATAATTTTGAATGAAAAAAAACAATCAAATGGAAATTAAATTGTTAACAATAACATCAATTCAATTGTTAATAATTGTGCTTAATTTTATTACTCTCATTGAAACAATCAACACACCATTCAAATTAAATCAACAGTATTACTATCAACAAGATGAGCACTTTAAAAAAGCTCAATTACAAAGACATTCAAAGCAACAACAACAACAATTAAACATTGAACCAGAAGCACAACAATTAGTTGATCAACAACACGAAGAACAACAATTTTATCTAAATGGACAATCAACAACTGAATCAATAGAAAATCTAATTGAACAGCAACAATTAAGAGAGAGACAAATTGTACTAATACAAGAGAGACAACGTCAACAACAAGAGCAACTCCAACAATTAGGAGTCCATCTTGTTTGTGACACTCATTTATGCTCATCATCAACCGGTGTATTCGGTGGGTTCGGAGGTGGTAACGGTGGTGGTGGTGGTAGAAATGGAGGTTCAAGTGAAAGTAGTGAAGATTATGTTGATACAAAGAACGATCTAAATAATAATGTCAATGTTAATGCTCCTAATCAGAGGTTTCGATCGGCCTTAACGGGTTCGAGTTCTAGTGAAACATCGTTGGCACTCGAGGTGAAACAGTGTAGTTGTAATCAATCGTGTACCAAGTATGGTGATTGTTGCCTCGATTCGGTTTCGTCGAAAGTTTCTCTCGATAAAAAGTTCCACGGTGGATTTAAGAGTGACAGCCCTTGGCGCCATTGGCAGTGTACTACACTTCGTATATTGACCCATTCGATTCATATATTGACCATTGGTGGTTGTTCAAGATTCTGGCCTCGTAAACCTGGTGACTCGATACAAGAAAAGTGTGAAGAAGTTGGTTCGGGTTTGGTTGATGAAGATCCTTTCCTTTCGGTGCCAATCTATTCACTTCGAACTAAACAAAATTATCGTAACCTTTATTGTGCCGTTTGTAATTACGATGCCGCTTATGCGTCAACCTGGGAAACTTTTACCATGTGCGTTAAAAATGATTCGCAGGGCCGATGCTCCAAGTCTTTTGTTTACTTTGAAAAGCCTCAAGGAGTTGACCTGCACGAGTGTTATCCATCCGATTACGATTCGTGTCCCAATAGTTTATCAATCATGAGTGAAGAGGTAATCAAATGTGGACTTTATTATGCTCCCGTTAAACTGGCCACTGGATTAACGGCTAAAAATGAATGGTGTGCGAGCTGTAATAATGTAACCATTGTGGGTTCCGTTTGTCCGGAGACAAGGCCAACTTATGAGAGACCACCGATTAACCTTCATGGTTCTGGTAGACATTTCTCACTTCCGGTTATTCTTGACATTGATTTTACCACCGGAGGATTAATTGTTGGTACACAGGAACGATGTCCACCCAATAATGTTTACGATCCATGGAAACGCGCTTGTAGAGTGGTCACTTGCGATAGAGACTCTCAACTGGAAGGTGACCAATGTGTACCAAATTCCGATGTTCACACTGACGGAACATCGCTCACCTTTCATGTTTGTCCAAAGATTAGTTTCAATCCGGAAGAGTATGTTATCTATTCCAATGGTACCGTTTATATAACCTCACGAGATAAACAGATCGAACCAGGTCACTATCGTATCGATATATCAACCCAAAAGTTGTCGATTTGTGCCCATTCACATGTTATACTGATCGGAAAGTTCAGTTCAACCCACGATTATTTATCCAACATCGGCACTTCCATATCGATAATATCTCTTTGCATTAAGATTGTCCTATTCTTTTGCGTACCACAACCCCGACGAACGGCAAACATTGTAATACTTTTCCTTTGTATTTCTCTTCTTTTGGCTCAATCGCTTTTCCTTTTCGGTATAACTTTAACCTCGAATCCACTTTTCTGTTCAATAATCGGCATCGGGATCCATTATTTGTACTTGGCCTCATTCTTCTGGATGAATGTTCTCTCATACGATATTTTCTGTACCTTCTCAATGGACTTGCGACTTGTCCCTCAGGGTAAAATCTCATCAAGCCGACAAATCATTTGCTATTCATTTTATGGTATGTTCACTCCCCTACTGGTCATTTTAGCCTCCACCCTAACTGACCAGTTTGCCCGTTCATCAATATTTGCACCAAACTATGGCCATGAAATTTGCTGGGTCTCCAATCGATTGGCACTTTTAGTCTTCTTTGCAATGCCAGTCGCCATCTTGCTTATAATTAACGCAGGTAAGAACAATTAACCTTTTCCTCTGTCATTTCAACCAAAATCAACCTCCAAACAATCAGTAAATCACTAAAAAAAAGGTAATAAACCAAATGACAAAACAACAAGTTGAAAAATTGAACAACAATTGAAATCGCTAAATTGTCACATTTTAAATTGATCACATCCTCTTAATGTTTAATCAGCTTCGTATTAATTATCCAGTTTACTTTTGTACCATGAGAAAGTGAAATTATTTACAATTTAAATTGTCAACCTGATTGTTATCACTTATGAGTATCAGTCATAAAGATACAAGTGAATTAGTTGAAAATGATAATTAAACAGTTGAAAAGTTTTTTCTTCCTTTAAACAGCAATTAACATTTAAGAGCATTACCAAGTTCATGATAATAAAGTGATAATAATAAATAGATTGACAATACTGACCATGTGTTGACTGTTAATGTCCATCGGCTTGGTGGACACTCACAAAAACAATGGTCAGTATTGATAATCGCCGACAGAATATAATCTTGAAAATGACCAAAATCTCAAAGTAAACAGAGAAAAGCTCATTAGGTAAACAATAACAGGCAAACCTTTACCTTTCGCCTCACAACTTAATCCAATAAAACATTAATCCATTTTAATTGTTATCCCAAATCGATGAGCTTAATTGTAAATCCAATCAATCATTTCCTTAATCCATCAGCCTTAAAATCAATTATTATTTTCACCTAGAAAAACATAAAGTTAGCAAACTCTTTTAATTTTCAATCTTCATTATCGACAATTAACTCAATTACCAATTTCTCTGATTAAATTAAATTACCAATAATATTTACCTTGAGAACTTAATCAACAACAATTAACTTTAATTTTCTTTGGGAAAGGGTAACGAGCGCCATCTGTTTGGAATAGAAGAAACTTTTTTTTCTCTATTAACTTAATTGTTGATTTAATTAAGTTTCTTTTTCTAATTTAATTTTTTTGTTTTCTTTTTCCAAATCTACTTAGAGAGTTAATTAAGTCTTTTAATCTGTTAATTGTTTTCTTTTTCATCTTGATTGAATATTAATCCAGTTGTTTAGGCGATTAATTTTCTTCATTATGTTTTGTTTTGAATTTTGATTTTCTATCAACTCGATTAAGCCTCTTAAATTGTGATTAATTTTTATCCGATTAAATTAAAAGTAAATCACAGAGAGATATTGAATATATATATTATATTTGTATTGATCATTTAATAAATCATATCTTTTTGTATCTTAATTACATTTCAATTTGTTTTTTTTGTGGGTTTGCAACAGGCTTGAGATGATTAAACCAGTTTGTTGATTGTTTGTTGATTGTTGTATTAATAGTTATTTAAACTGTAATTTTGTTTTTCTTGTTGTCTCTTAATCAATTCAAAAAGCGATATCAAATTTCAAATTTAATTATAGTATCAAAAGGTTTAATCTCAATCTTGCTTTTGAGACTCAATCATGAAATTATAATCTGATGTTTGTTGTTGAAAATGATGGTGATGGTGATGATGGTGAAGATGAAGATGATTAGTTGATAATCTAAATCATTTAAGAAAAAGATCAACTAATTATCATCTGTATGTATATATATATTCAATATTAAAGATGATGATGATGATGGTGATGATTTTGTCTTGAAAAAAAAACAACAAATGATTTGTGATCAGGTAAATGTACAAATATTGATTGGGGGTTGCTATTGGTTTTGGTGATTGATTTGGGTGGTGATTAGAAAGCCAATCCATTAGATTAGTTGTTAATTGTTGATAATTAAAAACTTTTATAAATTCTTTTGTCTTTTGTCATATTATTTCGATTGTGTGTTACTTGGACGGTTTGGTTGGACGGAAACGTTGAATAGTTTTCTTTGCATTCACTGCAACTCGAATTAATAAGATCTCGAAAATCGGTAAACTGGCCCGGGAAAATGTCGCTATCCGACGAAAGACATTCATCATCTATACCAAACTTTTCCTCATCATGGGTTTAACCTGGATCTTTGGTTTCATCGCCGCTTATGCCAAAAATTCATTCCTCTGGTCGCTTTTCATTGTTTTCAACAGTCTTCAAGGTTTCTACATTTTGATTGCATTTACCGATATCAAATGGGGTAACCTTCGTAATTTAATCAACTGTCCACTCCATCGGAAGACCACATCAAGTTCATCTATTGCCACAGCGACGACCATCTCAACGGAACAATAATTATAAAAAGAGAGAGAGAGAGAGAAAGAGGGAGATGATGAAAGGACAAGGAACACACATCACGAAAATCGAGAACGGAAACGGAAAACAATCACAAAAGGCCAACAATAAATCAACATTGAAGAAAACAATCTCATCTCATTGATAAAATATTATCCATATTATATAACGTGTGTCACATTTTTCTGTGTCCAGTTTTTGTTTGTGTCTCTTTTAATTTTGAAAGCATTTCATTGTTAATAATATAAATTTTGTCGTTTTTGTCCCCAACTCGATCATTTTGAAAAAGGTCCGTGGTGTTTATGTCAAAATGTCTTTATAATATCAACACGAACTCTTTTTCTTAATTTTCATTTTCTTCCTCATCTTCTTATGTTTGTTTTTTAGATACAAATCACAAAGGTGACCTTTACAACACCGTCAAAATGATGGGGATTATGATGATGGTCATGAGGTGAGTGATGAGAAGAATGATGATTAAGATGATGATTATGGTGAACAAGGTGAAGATTGTTGGGATGATGAAGTGATTGTTGTTGTTGCTGCTGTTGATGAACAAGATGATGATTGGTAACAATTGAATTGGTTGGAGGTTTACCAGTGACAACTAATCCTCCACCTCCAATTGAATGTTGTTGTTGTTGTTGTTTTGTAGATAATCATGATTATCCTCTGAAGGCATTGATGGTGATGGTGATGTTGTTGTCGATATTGTTTGAGGTGTGATTGTTAATACTGGACCAAACAGTTTTGTAATGGATGGACCAAAAAGATCCGTAGCATGGTCAATTAAATAAGTAATCAAATTCGGTACTAATTTAGATATCACCTGAAACCATACAAAAGTAAGAAAAAAAGAAGAAAAAAAAATCGAAATCGTTAAAAATAAATTGCAAATTAAATGTTAATGTTAAATAATATATAGAATATATTGAAATAATAAATAAGAAGAAAAAAGTTGATTCACTTTTTCTTATCATTTTCTTTTGATCATTTGGTTTGCATTTCCCTTTTTCTGATCTTATTTTCTGATTGAGAAAAATATCGGTAAAAAGAAATGATCTTTTCTTACCTCACACCGTTTAACGGAGATTTCGCTATCATCGGCCAGTAGACTTGGTGCTATGCAAACGGCCAAATTGTTTGAGCTCATCATATTTTGATCTGATTGTTGTGCGATGTGCCACAAAACACAGATAAAATACTTTAATAGAATTAAATTTTCGGCCTTCAATTTAACCAAAAGCTGCTTAATTCGAATTAATTTCTCCAATTCATTGTCACAATTTAAACTAATCACTGACATCCAATCATCTAGATACTTTTTCTCCAATAAACCATCAGGTAAACTACGAATTAATTCCTTAAATACTGAGGCAATTGCAGTAACCGGATAATCATCTAGATCCATGTTTGGATTTTCTTCCAATTTAATTTTAAGCTCACGACAAATTCGAGTATTTGCCGATTTACGGAAAATTCCCACTGTAGAAGGTCCTTTAATATAAAGTTGTTTAAGTAGGTTAATTACCGGTGGAACCAAAGTGACCTGATCTTTACATAGGACACTCATTTCGGGACCGAATAATTTTCTCAGGCAAATCTTTGAGGTAGAAGATGGCGAAGAAGAGGAAGAAGAGTTTGGTGAAGAAGATGAAGATGACCACGATGAAGAAGAGGAAGAAGATGAGGAAGAAGATGACGATGAAGAAGAAGATGATGAAGAAGATGAAGATGAAGGTGATGCAGATAATGAATTATAACAATTGGGCGCCAGGCTTATTGGACTTGTTGAACCATCTAAAGTATCCGATGATTCTGAGCATTTAGAGGAGACACTTTTCCTAAAAGGCCAATTGATTGTTTTCCTACGACCTTTTTTCACCTTCTTACCAGTGTCAAGGTTAACAGGGGTTGTTGTTGTTGTTGTTGTATTACCATTAATGGCAGAGGTAATATTATTATTAACACTTTTACTGTTATTGTTGAGATGATTAATATTATTATTGTTATTACTTATGGTATTATTGTTGTTAATATTATTTGCCAGAGTAATTGAAATATTATTGTTGTAAGTGTTACTCTTATTGGTTGCTGTTGGTGTTGTGGCCGTTGAATTTTTTGAATGGCTATTGTTGTAATTAATCACGTTATTATGTACACAGGTATACATTTTTCGTCTCAATAGGAAAGAGTAGCTCTCTTTTACCATACTTTTACTTGCTTCCTTCCATTGACAGAGATCCATGTAGTCAGAGTTTTCGGTATTTGTAGATGAAACCAAACAACCAAGATACTTGTCATGCTGTGTAATACGATCCAACTAATTAATATAATCAAAAGAACAAATAACCAATCAGTTTACATTTGGAAATATTTAAAAACACAACAGAGAAAGAGAGAGAGAGAGATATTAGAGAAACACTCAGGTTTACATGATGAAGAGAAGAAAAAAAATCCACAAGAATATTAATAGAAATTCAATTATATTATCAACTATAGACACATTGGAAACACACTAATCCACAAACGCTACGTTAACCCAAACAGGAGATTGAAATAAATGAAAGGAAAAAGAGAAAAGCAAAAAGTTGAAGCGAATTTTTGTTCTTTTCCAATCAGCGCCATCTATCGGTGGAAAACGAAAGCTCTTCTTATGAATTTTTGAAGTTCTATTCTATTGTTGCTCCAATCACAATAATCTCAACAACTTTTCAACAACCGGTTTTTAGGTTTCAGTTAATGATTTAATTTGAGCAATTTAAATGGATGAAAATAAATTATCATCTTCCGAGTCTTTCTTATCCTCTCTATTTCTCTTTCTCTTTCTCTCTATGAATCAGGTAAAAGCGACTGAATATCATTTAGAGAGAGGGAGAAGTTCAGAATCTTTTTCTAGATTAGAGAAAATTGTGATTTTCTTTTAGCTTTTTCGAAAGCGAAAAAAAAAGTTTTCAGATTAACAAGTTGACAGTTTTTTTCTCTTTCATCTCTTTTTTTCTTCTTCTTCTTCTTAAATAATAATATTTCTCTTTCATCATCATCATCATCATAATCATAGACTTGAGCATCATCGTCAATTCATCATGATGAATGAAAAGCTTCTTAAAGAAAAACAAAATTGAATAGAAACTTTTTTTTCTTCATCTTCTTCTTCTTATAAAAGCCGATTTTGAGTAAAATGATGAGATGAGGAAGATGGAGAAGATGAAAGATGAAGATGAAGATACAATTAAGCATCTTTACATCATTTTCTACCTTAATCTGAATCCCTGTTAATAACCAATAATAATAATGATGATGATTAGCTTAGTGATAGTTTTCTTGTTTATTTTTCACTTGCCTTATTCTTATCATTAAATTAAAGGTAAGGGTCATCACCATTTGACCCTTGGTCATTGATGAGGAAAGAAACAACAACAACAACAACATCAATATCAAGTTCAACATGATCATCATTTGATTATTATTGTTGGTGGTTAATGGTCAAAGTTAATACAGTTTATGAATTAACTGACATTTTCCCATCAACAGGTAAGTTTCTAGTTCAATCAAATACGAAAATATTAGTTTATCATTATTGAATAACTAATACACACCAGGAGCACCTTGATTAACAATCAACATGAATTTTGATTTTCATTTTGATTTTCTGATTAATCACAATCAACAAAGTTGACTGTTAAACTAATACATTTTATGGAGCAAGAAAAAAAATTGATAAAAAGTAACTTTGATCACCAGAAAAAAAAACAAATTGAAAACGTAAACAAAGTTAACTGATAATTTAATCAGAATCATGGTTTTGATAAATCACAACATGATTAACATGATGATTCTGATTGTGAATATTTGATTGTAAGGATAACAATTTAATCCGAGACGTGAAGTAAATGTTAATAATAATTCATTTCTTCATGTTGATCATCAATTTCATGATAAACTTGAATTAAATTGTGAAAAATATTGAAAAGATAATCAATTTGAAATGAATAACAATGAAAACGATCAGTACAATCGGTTAAAAAACAACAATTAAATGAGTGAAATAAATCAAATCACAATTAAAACAAAAACTGTGAACAAAAGAAAAACAAAATGATCAACTAATCATATAATTAGCGTATTATTATTTATAATTAACTATTATTATCTCTTGATTATTAATATAATAAATATCCAAATATGAAGAGTGACCCTTTCCAATTGTAAGGTTAAGAGCATAATTTAAGGTGAAAATTGTTGTTTGTTTTTACCTGAGAGAGAGAGAGAGAGAGTTGATGATAATCATCATTATCATCATCTTCATCTTCATCTTGATCATCCTCATCTTTTTTTACTTTTTCCTTCCTTAATCTTTCATCATCATAATCATCTTTTAATATCAACCTACAATTTGAGCATCCGATGAATTGAGTTGGTGCTTAAGGGGGTGGAAGAGGCATCTTCATGATTAACATGATGGTGATGATGAGGAGGAAGGTGAGATGAGATGAGTGAGCTAAAGAGAGTAATAATTTACTGATGATAATGATACTTTCAATTATTATTGTTTAATAATAACGATAATTATGATTTAGGAATGAAAATTTTAATCATTCCAAATTGCTCCAAGTAATCAAGAGATAGAGAGAGAGAGAGAGAGAGATGAAAGTTACTATTAATAAACAATATTGAACAATTTAGAAACTTTTGTTTTTAAATCAATAAACTGTTACCACTTTTAATTTTTACTATACAATTGAATTAAATTAAATTAAATTTAGTTAAAGTGAAACTTAAGGCTGTAAATCAATTGTTTTAAATTTAAATTGTAATAAATTTGATTATAAAAAAAGTTTTTTTTTTCTTCATCATCATCAACATAATTTTAGACTAAGGTAAATAACATGATGATGATGGTGATGATGATGATGATGATGATAATTGATTAGATTGATTTTTAATTTAAGAAAAAGTAACAATTGCAATTAAATACATCATCATCATTATCCGAGTTATTAAATGATAATGATTAGTTAATCGTGATTGTTGTTGATGAGTTGAGAATGAAAAGTTTTTCAACCCTCATCATCATTACGATTAAGGTACGAAAAGGTAAAGGTAAATTGGGTAAACGCTTTAGTTTGGCTAGACTGCTTAGGGAAAAGTGGGTGGGGTGGGAGGGGTTGATGGCGAAAAGTGAATTTCTCGTGAAAAGCACAGTTATTATTGTGGAAAAGGATGGCGATAATGATGGCGAAGAGAAGATGAGGATGGTGATGAGGATGGCGAAAAGGAAAACTCGTTTTCTTTGTTTTCCTTTTCTGTTTTGTTTCTTTATATTTCTCAGGTAAATTTTCAATTCTCTTTTTCTTTTTCCTTCTTTTTACTTTTTTTCTTTCTTACTGGACACATGATAGATGGTCAAGTTTCAGGTGAAGGTGGTAAAAAAGGGCTAAAGCCCCTCCCTTGGCGACAAATACACTCTCATTTGAATAGATGGTAAAAATTTTCCAGGTAAAAGTTTCTTCTTCTTCCTCATCTTCTTTTCTTTCTGGACAAGTAAACAGATAATACAAGAGAGATGACCAGTTGGAATGATGCTGAGAGATGGACACCAGTGAATGATATATAAATAAAACAATCTTTTGACAAAGAGACACATTTATATTTATGTGTCCACCTTGAATCGGACAATGGTCAGTAAAAATAGAGAGAGAGAAAAGATTGACCCAAAGTAGAAGCGAAACAAAACAAAACAGTAGCAATACTACAACAGAAACAAAGGGGAAAAAAGTACAAAACAAAATGAGAATAAAAAAAACTGGACACACTGACCAACAGAGTTAATGTTAAACTCTCACTCTATTAACATATCATATAAATGTAATCAATTGACTTGCGAGAGAGACCAGCAAATTTATGCTGACAAAGTTTCAGGTAAATTGTCAAAATGGCAAGTGAATCAATCAAATGGAATGATGAAGAAAAAGCCAAAGTAACTTGAAGATGACCAATGGTCATTGACAGTAACAAATAACCATGAAATGGACAGTGAACATAATCCAATTTTTCATCAAGAAAAAAAAGGAAAAGTTTTCAAAAACATAAACTACAAAAACGATAATGAACTTTTAACTTGAAAATCTATTGGTGTCCATCAATTCCTGTAACCATTTGAATGTTGTGGTCAGTTTCAACTTGTACCTAGTATCTTAATCTGCCCAAGGCTATTTTTTACCTTTACCTTTATAAGATTTTGTTTTTGCAACAACAACAAAAAAATAACATTGACTTGTTATCCCTGATTGCAATTGCAATGGTAATAATAATAATACCAATCACTGCTAATCACTATAACAACGGTGTTGCAAATTGCTGATCTAGTGTTTGCAAACCATTGATGATGATGATGATGATGAGGATGATGATGAGGATGATAACAAAAACACCCTTGACCTAATCACATAGAAAAATCCTAATAACAAATGATTGAAACTTGAAATGCAACTTTGCTTTTAATCATCATCATCATCATCAAACAATTATCATTGATCAACCCAATGATCAACATAAGGGATGGATATAAAGAGAGAAACGTTAATCTTTACAATCAATTTTAATTTAGTTTTCAACAAACCCTATTGTTATAATCATGATAACAATCAAAGGTTGATGATGTTATGATTACTTGTCATTAAAGAAAAATGATTAAACAAGAAAAACTTTCATCTACTAACATTAAACTTGAGTAGGTTAACAATCAATGGTTGAGAGAAAAGCAATTACAATCAAAAAATCGTAATCATTGATGGTTAGTTAATTAAAAATAGGATAGACTTGGAATATGATAGACCAAAGGGATAGAGTTAATTGTAAATTGGTTAATTATTATTACAATTTAACTCAAACCATAAATCAATGGGAAATAATTATTATCATATTCAAGTGAATTAACAACAGTAAAAACGTAAAAGTTGATTAGAGTTAATTATTTACTCTCTCTCTCTCTCTCTATTTCTCGCCCAAACAATTTAACATGATTTATATAATAAAAAAAGAAAAGGTAATCAACTGATTGATTGTTGATTGAAAAATCGTCAAGATGATTATTGAAACATGAAGATAAATCGTAAATTGTTAAAATGTTGATTAACACTGTGGTTTAAATTGTTTGCTTTTAGTATTTATTATTGATATGAACAAGAAAAAACCTCTTCAACTTCAGTGGGTTCAAATTCACCACCGCCACAACCTCATCCACCTCCTCCTCCTCCCTTACCTGAGCCTCTTTCCACCCCGCTGAGAGACTAAGTTATTTATGTTATACCCCATGGGGAGGTGACAAGTTTTCAACTAGCTACTGTTTAACCTTTATCGTTATCATCCTCATCCTCATCTTCATCTTCATCCTCATCCTTTTCATCATAATCATCATCTTATACCATTAATATCATAACATTGACATTCAAACCTATTGGATTATAAATCAACCCATTAAAAGAAAGCAGCAAAACTAAACCAAACTTGAATCTCAGCGAAAAGAGTTAATTGTTTATAACAATTTAAACTGAATTAACTTTAACTTTTTACTCTTATTATTTTGGTGATTTACAATCAAAATTAATTGTTTCGTGTAACTTATTAACCTTTAACACTTTAATTACTTTACTAATTGTTGTGACAAGTTAAATTTTTATCGATTCTTTTACTATTACTTTGATTAAACAATTTAATACTAATTGCTGACATTTATTGTGCACAATTAATGATCACCATTTTTAATTGTTTTGATTGATTCGTTGATTAGTTTTGTGTTGATGAAGGTAAAAAAATATTATCATTTATTTTGATACGATTTTTGTTTTGATATTTGTCCGTCTTGACCTGGTCAAAACTGACCTCAGGCTAACGGTTCATATGAATTATGAAATTCAAACTAGTCATAGTAATCAAATCAAATGGAAATAAATTTTAAATTATTAATGAATGATTAATAAAACAGTTAAATGTTGATTGTTGTTAAACAAATTGTTATTTAAACAACATTCAAATTATTAAATTGTTGAGGTTTTCAAGTTTCAACAATTATAATTATAACTAAATGATAATTTTTTTTCACCTTTCATTTGATTTGAATGTTGAATTTAATTTAATTTAATTTAATTTAATTCTCAATGTTCAAGGCCTCAACATGATGGTGATGATGATAAATGAATTTTCAACAAATACTCAATTTGAACTGAATTAATTTGATCCGGAAATGAATCTAATTCTGATGATGAAGATTATGATATTGATGATGATGATAATTATGATGATCAAGTTTAATTTGCAAGATGAAAGGTTAACTATTCAAATTTTTTTTCTTCTTCTTCTTGTTTTTCTGATCTTGCAAATTAACCAATTGCAAAAACTTCATCAGATTAATTCATCAGATTACATGATGATGAAGATAATAAAATGTATGTTCCTTGCTGTTAAATCAATGAATAAGCTTAGATAATGAATTTATCATCTCTACTGATACTTATTCATCATCATCAACAGGTAAATATATGTACAGAGATGATGAATATAATATATAATATATCTTGGAGAGTCTTGGTGTCATCTTCATCATCTTATATTTTTCTCTCTCATCATTTTATCATCCAGTATCATCCAAATACTTGTATCTCTCATTCGTGATCCTCTGATTTTGATCAGGAAAAGGAAGTGATGAGTTAACAACATTTAATATCAAAATGTCAAATCAAGGATGAAATTGAAATATTAATCTTCTCAGTTTATCCTTCATTGATCCTAATCCTCATCCTCATCCTCTTACATATGATATTTTTTTTACCTCATCTCCATTAAGATGAAAATAACAATGTAACTGTAAACTGATATTTATGTTTACTCAGTTACCTTTTCATCATCATCTTACACCTTCACTTGATCCTTGAGGTTTACCTTTCAATTTCACCTCTCTCTCTCTCTCTCTCTCTCTCTCTCTCTCTCTCTCTCTCTCTCTCACCATAAGCTCAACGATGCAAAGCAATAATTCAAGTTCCGTCTTCATAAATCATCCTCATCACCAACACCTCATCATCCTCCTCTTCATTCACTACGGTAAAAAAAAACCACCACAAAAACAAGTACAGGAAACAAAAGTAACGGTAAATCAACATCCGATGAAAAACAACAACAACAGATCTGCCTGAAAACCCAATCATTTATTTACCTTGATGATTGTTGCTGTTGATGGTTAACAGGTAACAATTGATGTTGATTATAATAATTACATAATAACTACAATTTAATTTATATATATATCAGGTGAGTCTACACTCGAGGTACGTTTTCCAGGCCAAAAAGTTACCACCGGACATGTTACCGGACTTTGACTATTAGGCAGGTAGATTTATAAATAATAACCTTTACCTGGACAATTATTATGTATTGAGAATAGTCAACAAACCTTATCTAATAGTAATTGAGTAATTGATGAAGATCAATTGTAATTATCATATATATTGATTGCAATTAACTTTCCATTGATTTGGTTGATGATCATGATGACCCAATAAACAATTAAAATATTACGATTTGTTTATTATCAATATTATTATATTATTTTTTTTTAGGTGAAACTAATCAACAGGTTGATTTGGTTTTTTTCGGGATTAAAGTAAAAGTTAATGAAGTAAAGATTAGGATAAAGATTAAGATTAAGACTGAAGATGATTAAGAAATTGATGTCATCCTGATAAAAGGTAATTATTTTCATCTCTATCACTGATAATGATTAATTATCATCGGCAATCAATCAATGGGACCATCTTCATATGTTAATTGTAAATCAATCTAATTTTAGTCGCTGATAATTTATCAACTATTAACAATTAAGCAAATGTTTCAATTTCATTATGATATTTGAATCTTTATGTTTAATTAACTATTACTTTTGACTTTTAATCTTTAATTGTTATTGATAATTTATCACAATTTAAAAGGGTATTGATTGAAATCATCACAATCATTATCATGGTTGATTAGTTTTACTTAATTTTTATCATTGTTTTTTTAATTGTTTAACACGTAAAAGTAAACAATTAAAACTTTGATTAACTTGATTGATTTAAAGCTATTTTTAATCCAGTTCATTGAAGATTAGGTTCAATTACACAATCAACTAATTTCCGTTATCTGTTATTGAACTTAAATTGATCCTCATCATTATAAAAAAATGATTTTTAATCAAAATTTTAAATCAGCAAAAAAAATCGACTAATTAATCAAGTTTAATCTAGTGAAAGTTAATTAGTTAATTAATTGAGAGGAAATTTGTTTGTTGTTTTTTCCTTGATTATTATTATCATCATATGATAATAATATTTTTAAGGGATGATTATGATTAATAAAAGATGAAGATGATGGAGATGATGATGATTATGATAGAGGAAGATTGTGTCAGCACATTCATCTTATCATCATTGATGATAAGTGCTCTAGATGATGATGGAAGATATTACCTGTCAAATTACATTGAGATTTTCATTGAATGTTGAACTTTTGGTTAGAAAATGAAACATAATATGATGATGATAATTACGATTATGGTTATGATTATAATTCTTATTACATGATAATGATTATTTTGAATTCTCTCTCTCTCTCTCTCTCTCTCTCTCTCTCTGAATGATGATTAAATCAAGATGATTATAATAATACATGTGTATTAATTGAATGATGAGTTGAGAAAATTGTTTTGCTGTTCTAGGAAGAAATGGAAAAGCCAAGAAAAAGATGAGGAAGAGAAATTAGAAAAGTTTATCTTTAGTTTCTAATGATTATCATGCCAAAGGATGAAACTATTATAATAAATGATGAAAAGAAAGGGTAAGAGTGAGTAGGAAATGCAAAAGAATATGCAAAAGGTTGAAGATTTGCACGTTCTCTTTGAAGAAATTGAGAGAGAAGATAATGAAAAGGTGATGATGAAGATGAAGATGATAATGATATGGGGCAAGAAAGAAAGAAAGAGAAACAAGATTGATAAAGAAAGAAATGAATGATGAGGATAAAGATGATTTCTCTTTTTTTCCATCTTCAAGCATTTCCTTTAATTTTGTTAATTCTCAAAAAGGTATTACAATTGATTAACCTTTTGATGGAGATAAAACTATTCTCTTTAATCTTCATCTCTCTCTCTTCTTCCTCATCAGTTATATACAATGTCAGAGTGAGAGTGTTGTTTTCATGGTTCTTTTTATTTTCCATGAAGAAGGAAAAAAAAATAAAAGGGTTGATTCAATTTCATTGGTATTTCATACCTTTGGGCTTAATCTTATGAAAGAAAACTACATGATGAAGGATGATGATGATGGAGATGATGATGGAGACGATGAGGGATGATAAGATGTTCATCCCAAATTGCAGGAGTGCATCAATAATATAACACATTGAAGATAAAAATCTAACCTCTAACCTTATGAATGATGATGAAGGATAAATTGAATGCGAAACGCAAAAAATATCAAAATATTTGACGATGTTACAACTCAGTATGATGAAGATAAGGATGATAAAGAAAGAGAAGATGAAAAAGAAACCATGTTTTTTATTCAATCTTTTTCTTTCATCTTTGCTCTTACTTTTAATCTATCCTTAGTATCTCATTATGATGATGATGATGATCATCATCATCAAAGGCAAATCTGTTGTGGATAAATCAATGGACGTTGATGGATGTAAACAAAATTTTCTTTCTCTTTCCTCATCATCATCATCATCATCATCGTCATCATCAACATCCATATAAAGCAAAGGCAAAAAGGCGGGAAGTGTTAGAAAAATGTTTTTTCATGTTGATGAAAATTTATCTCCATCATGATGATGAAGTGATGAGGATGAAAATTAGTGAGAAAAGTAAAAGTGATGTAGGTTGATGTTGTATTACCAGGAAGCTTAAGCAACACTGAATGGGCAATCAATGGGTTGATTGTAATATTATGATTAGCACAATCAATGACTATCAATCACTTAATTGTATAAAATTAAGCGATTTGAAATGAGACACAACCACACACATTACAAGATAAACAGATGAGGAAATGATGATGATGATGATGATGATGATGGTGAGAGGGATAAGGAAGCTTAGATTAAGATTAAGATTATAAAAGTGTAATAAATTGTTGATTAACAATTAACAAGCTATTACAATAGTTTACAGTTTAAATTGTCAAAAGTTTCAAATGGTCTTGATTTTTGATGGTGAATTTATTTAACTTTTTTCCCCCTCACAAATCAAAATAAAATGATCAACAATTAACAATTAACTTATCCAAAAGTTTAATCAAATGCAATCACTTGATTGTGATATATTTATATTTGATTGTTGACTGTTAACTTTTTGTTAATTGTCATCACTGTTGATTGTGTTTCAGTCCGTTGATTAATAACAATCAAGGTTAATCTTTTTCTCATTTCTTGTTGTTTGGCAAAGGGCAACAAACTTGTCACCATTGTAACGGTAAATTTTTTTCCCTCTAATTGTTGATTAGTTGATTGTTTCATTTTTCTGTCAATGGTTAATTGTTTGACAATTTAAATCTTTGTTATATGTAAATAAATTGTCTATATATTTATGTGTATATACAATTAAAAAAAAAAGAGAGACAAGGAAGTTTAATTGTCGAGTTACAATTAGATTAAAAATAAATCATCTAATAGTGATACAGATAATCTGTCAACAGAAACAATTAAATCAAAGTAATTAAGGTTAATAATAATCAGTTGATGATCATCATTAACTAATTTAGGATTCAACAAGAGTAGTTAATTGTTGATATATAAATTGATTTTCATGTTACCATTCAAATATTAATTGTTCAATTAACCCTATTGATATTTTATCAATTAAATGATTGAAAAAGTTTTTATCTTAAAGTTAACTGGACAGAATTAAATCAATCTCAACAATTAATTAGTCGAGAAACAATTTAAGCTGAATCTATTGAATATCTACAACAATTTAAGTTAAATCATTTGGTAATAATAGTAATTGTTTTCAACAATTGACACTTAATTGTTATGTTATTATTAACGAAATGATTAATGAAAACATTGAACAACTTGAACACGTTCAGGTACAATTTAAACTAATCAAACAATCAATAAATTGTTATGACAAAACAACAACATGGAAAACAATTAATTATTAACAACTAAGTGTGAATTAAAAGTCAACA
Source organism: Panonychus citri (assembly GCF_014898815.1). Lineage (NCBI taxonomy): Eukaryota > Metazoa > Arthropoda > Arachnida > Trombidiformes > Tetranychidae > Panonychus > Panonychus citri. The sequence goes on along the minus strand of NW_026515516.1, from coordinate 942,033 downwards.
ATTAAAGATAAATACAGAAGGCAACTGATGAAGATGAAGATGATTACCAATCATGATACTTATCATCACATCATCAAGAAGAAGAAGATGAAGATGATGAAGAGAATATTGGAAAAGAATTTTTTTTCTCCTCATCTTTTTCTTTATCCTCATCACTTGACCTAATTTTTTTTCTTCGACTTCAATTTCTGTTTGTTTATCATCCTTATCATCCTCCTTTGGTTCCCAGTAGATAAACAAGTTAACAGCAATTTTGCTCAATCCAAAAATCTTATAATCCCAGAGCAAGAAAAAAAAAGAGGATTTATCAAGAGATTATCTTATATGAAACATGTTGATTGTTTAACTAATTAATAAGTTGATCAACAGGATAAACAATCAACAACATATTTACATGGTTAGATTGATGAAAACAGTAAGTAAGTGTAACATAAAAACAGGAAGTAGTTTTGATGAAGCCCAATGAGTTGAACACAAAATCAACAAGTTGCTTCCTGTTACACTTGTAAACTGTACCTAATTTTTTTGTCTAAAAATAATCATCATCTCAACAAATTGCTACTCATCTTGTTGGATCATCATCCATAGTCTCATCATCATCATCATCATCATCCATATGAGCATCAAGTCTGTAACCAAATTTGCAAAAACTTCAGCTGAACCGGTGACCCGGAAACCAGAATTTGAGAGTTAATAATATCATGGAGAAAGGAAGTTTCAAGAAAATCTCTCTCTCTCTCTCTCTCACTAATCACACATCTATGATATTGCTAACAATTAGTTAATAACAATTAAAAAAATCTTTTCTCTATTGCAATTTGATCACAGAATCGTAAAGTTAATTGTTATCATTGAATAAACGAGTAACAATTAGCAATCATTCACATTCAGCTCTTTTCTAGTTGATCATTTCCCCATTGTAATCAAAATTAATTGTGGTTTTTTTTGGTTTATTATAATGATTAACCTAATTTCCGGTTGTTTATCATTTGGGTTTTTTAATTGCTTTCTGCTTGCAAAAATATGATTAGTAGATTAACTTGATTAGGTTAATTGCAATTAAATTATCTTGTGAGTAAACATTATTAATATGGTTGTTGATGATAAGATTTGTTTGTCAATCTATTGTCATTTATTTCAATGATGATTAATTGATTGTTGGTACTTGATGATTGATTGTAAATACGTTTTTCAAATCTGATTGAATAACAGAATCACAATTTGAATGATAATCATTGTGAAAAAAAACAAAGTTTTTATGAATTATCATTATTGATATTTACAAATAAGATGTAATCAGATTATCATCTTAATCACAATCATCATCATTATCATCAATGCGGAAGTTATTACAAAAGATGAAGATGAAAGTTATGATGATGAAGATTAACAGAGTTAATCAAATTAATTGTCTTCCATTAATCTAAAACCATTTGAAAATCGTAAAGTGTTTTATAAGTGAAAGGTAGATGAGTGATTAAGAGACAATTAACTAATAAGTAATTAAGAAAACTAAACAGGTAGAAAAAAAGTTTTTTAAGGAAAAACATTGAAGATTAGAAATCATTTATCTTCCATGTTGATGATAATCTAAGATGATTATCATCATTAAAGTCAATTGATCTTTGGCATCTATTTTTTCAGTGTTTTGTTTTCATCATTTGACCCAAGGATGGAGAGAGAGAGAGAGAGAGAGAGAGAGAGATGAAGATGAGGAAGGAAACAAAGTCGATTAACTTGATAAACTTTCATCAAGAATGAATAATAATCTTCAGAGGATTTAGCTACTGGAAATCTAACTTCTGTATATATAGATATTATTTATGTCTATTAAATATGAGTGATAGAGAGAGAGAGAGAGAACCTCATCTTCATCCTCATCTTATAATCATTATTTACATCAAACTAGAGCAAAAGATACAAGAAGACAGGTTATATGCTTCAGGGCAAAGTTCGAAGGTCTCTCAAGGTGAACTTGATAAATCATAGAGATGATAATCATCATCATGGAGGGAAAAACAAGGTGAAGATGATGAGGAAGAAAAGAAAGCGGTAAGTTGATAATTAGAGCCTTAAGAGAGAGAGAGAGAGAGAGAGAGAGAGAGAGACAGTGAAGACTAAGGGATGATGAACGTGCCAACAAGAGTCAAGACTCAATTCATTTTCAATGAATTATTAGATTGACCAAGAAAAAAGGTCAGTGAAAATAAACAAACACATCAAGAGATGATTTTATTGATGATGATCATCATCTTATAAGTGTATTTGAGAGAGAGAGAGAGAGAGAGAGAGAGAGAGAGAGAGAGCTGATATGTAAAGGGTGCGGTCACCTCATCATCATTATCAATATCAACACACAAGAATCATAATTAAGGCTGTGGTTTAATTTTCCTATCATAAACATTTTCGCTTAGTGATTAATGATTAATATCAATGGTTTTGAAAATAACAACAACGCGATAATCATAATAATAAATGAGTATCAATCTAATCACATAACAATTTATAAATCGTTACCATTTATAAATAAATCTAAACACACACACACATAATCCCTATGATAAGGATTAAGGATAAGATGATCATTCTCATCCTCATCCTCATCATCATTATATTGATAACAATTATTGGAAAAGTGCAACAAATGAAATAATATAAACAATAAAAAGTGCGAAAAGATTAATAATTGTAATTAAGATGAAGATGATTAACTAATTTGAAATACACGCGTTTAAGATTGATAATATAACGATAATGATGATGAATACAAAATTTATACAACTACAAATTGATTGTTATTATATTTTGTTAGTCGATTGTGATTCTATTATGATGAGTGTGAATATGATGATCGGCATATCAAGAGTTACTCATTTCTTTGATTGTTGTTAATTCACAACAATCAAAGTGTTTTTTATAATTGAAATGTTTGAAAACTGATCAACCTTAATTCTTAAAGGGACAAACTCAGTAAACCTTTAGATTTTGTTTTCGTTGTTGTTGATTGCAATAAGAAAGAGGCTATTGACCTGACTTAATGTGTATTATGTATATGATATAATATCATCAGAAGCTCAAGATTATATATCATCAACATACACACACAAAAAAAGCCATCATCTTATCATCATCTTCATCAGCTACTTTCATCTTCATTATCATCTCATCAGCATCAGTTTTTAGCTTATCTTCATCTTATATATACTTTTCTTGCAAACACTTTCTTTGTGTGTGTATGTATGTATATCTAACTGATAATATCTCATTGATTATCAATTTCAAAGCATATTAGTTTACTAATATTTGGTTTGGAAAAGGTAAAGAAATTGGTCAAAAAAAAGTGAGTGTCCAGTATCTTTAAGATATTGACCATAAAAATAGCAAACCAGGTCAGTAGCTTGACCAGTGTGAGAGTGGTCAAAGTATTATTTTAACAAAAGAAGTTGAAATAAAAAGCTACTGTCAAATATATCACCTTTCAGCTACTGGTGGTGGACAATGGTCAGTACTATGTACATATTATTATACCTCTTACTGAGTATTTCTTACAAAACTGACCCATGGAGTTGGGCTAATGGTTCAAGTTAATAGTAATAAAAAATTAAAGGTTAAGGTATTTTCATTTCAATAATATATTATTATGATATTATTAATATTAATGGCTGATACCCTGATTTTTTGTCAATAACAATTAGTTAATTGTGGTTATGGTTAAACTGTGTTAACCTTTTGCAAGTCATAAAATAAGGAAGCGCAATGAGATGACCATTGGTGATATCGTTTACCTACATTGTATTTAAATTGAACGCAATTAGTTTTAACTTTTCATGAATATTAATTAATATCTTAAATTGTCAATTGAACCCTTTCAACAGTTACCAAGTTATCAAGTGAATTTGATTGCCTTTGGCAATTTACTAATTATTATTATTATTATTCCATTTCTCTGGTAATCAAGAAAATCATCTTCATCTTCATCTTCATCATCATTATCATGGTCATCATAATCTTAATGACCATCTAAATATGTCTTATCATCTAGTATTTCAATCATAACCAGGATACATAATCTCAATGATTTAATATTAACACTGATTGTGATCACGAATTTACAATTTCAACTGACCAAAGGTTTTCTGGTTTTCCATGTAGATTATAATCTACAATTGATTACAATTTAATCGTTAATTATTAATATTAAAAATCGTGTCCCAATCAATTCGTAATCATCGAGTATAAGAATCATAATTAACTCTTAAATCATTAGCATGATGAATATTTTCTGTTTTCTTGGCAACAAACAATCAAACTGAGTAAATCAAATAATAGTATTGATAGATAATCATAATAAACAATCAACTGATTAGGTTAATCATTCACTTCTCATCTTAATTGTTGTTGTATGTTTCTAATCCTGTTCCCTGAGTCTTTGGAGTTGCCAACAGAAAACTTGAAAACAAGTAAACACAATCAACGATATTAACAGTTAACAAACATTATTAGTTTACTTATTATGATAAAGATTAGCTAATTATCAACATTATTTAGTTAGTTAAACACTAATAATAAATATTTAATTGTTGTTTATCATTTTAAATGTTTGTAAATTCAAAAGGATTTACATGTTAATTGTTGTTGATTAGAGTGAAAGTGAAATGATTGAAAAAAAAGGTTATTTCAACATATTAAGAACCAAAAACAGCAACAATCAAAGTTGATTATGATGATAATAAATTGTTGTTACTTATTATTTGAAAGTATAATAGTGATTAAAGTGTATTAATAAACAATTAACTAATTGTGTGTAAAGAGGATCATCTTGAGCGGGATAATTAACATTAATTTAGTATTATAATCCTGGACTATCATGTTAACTATTAACTTACAAGTTTCTTCAATGATTAAATTGTTTGATTATTTGAAGAAGCAACAATTTAACATCACGAAATTGACCTTAAATTAACTTGAAAATTTGTTGTTTCTCTTGCTAATTGTTTATACTAATCAATTACTAATTAATTCACCAGCGATAATCTTAATTGTTGTTACTTTAATTTTCACTGAAAATATTATTGTTACCTCTTAATACTTTCACAATTTATATTAATATGACTTTTTTTTGTTTGTTGTACGAAAAGTGATCAGTTAATTGTTGTTGTTGTTGTTGTTCAACAATTATCCAAACTTTCAATGGTTAATTTTGTTAAACAACAACAATTTATTATTAATTTGATTCAATAAACAAGTCAAACCGGTTACAATTAAAATTGATTTGAAAGAGAAACTTTTTCAAACATTAATTTATGATACAAATGAAAAAGTTAATTGCAACAAAAAGACAATAGGTATTTAATAATTAAACAATTATTGATGACACAAGAATCTTAATAGTTACAATCAACAATTATGAGAGTGATAAATGCATTGCAATTTGATTGCAAATCAATTTTTTTTACATTTGCAATTTAAATTTGCAAATTCTTGTCAACATAATATCAAAACCTTGGAGATTTTTGTTTTCACTCTTGACAAAATAAGGTTACCAGGTATTCAAATTTGAAAGGTGAGTTGCAAGAAAAAGGTAAGAAAAAAGTGTAACCCAAGATTTTTGAAAGGTAATTGTATCCCAGAGATGATGATGAGGATGATGATGGGGATGAAGATAAGAAAGTAAAGGTTTAGAAGGTGAAATTGTAAACATTGGACGAGAAAAAGAAAAAGTTTTTCGAGAGAGAGAGAGAGAGATGAGAAAAAGGTAAAGAAGAAAAAAAGAAAAGATAATTTTTTCTTCCAAGGTGATCTTTACCTTTTAACCTAAGCATCTATTGGAAAGGTAAGAACCAGGTAAAGAAACCAAAATAATAAGGTATCACTGGGGGTGGGGTGGGAGGGTTTTCTTTGCAATTTACTTAGGTTTGAAGTTCGTTCAAAAGATACTCTCTCTCCTTCATCATCATCATCATCATCATCATCATCATAATCATCTTTACCTTGATAAATAACTTATATATGTAAGAAGCCAAAGTCTAATTTTTTGCCCTAGGCTATGGGAGCACAAACACCATCCTCATTTTTTTGCAAAGGTACGAGCATTAAGATGATGATGATCATCATCATCTTCATGATTGCTAGTTTTACAGGTAAATTTTCAGCTAAGCAAGTTACTTAGTGACCGGAATGACCTTCTAATTCCAACCGGATTTTTTTGTTTTCTTCTTCATCATCTTCTTCTCGTTTTTGCTCTCTCTCTCTCTCTCTCTCTCTCTCTCTCTCTCTGCATCATCTTCATCATTTCCTCTATCGAGAATCAATAGAGATAAAAAATACTTTTGCATTCTTTTTCTACCTGAGAAGGTCATTTGTCCAGTTCTTATTACGGTGGACAAAATGATCACCCCCTTTGCACAAAAAGGTATCTCTTGTCCCTCATCCAATGGGATTTAAAGGTCACCCAGTAGATTCCCTTTAGGACAAATTGGTTGTTTTTTTTTGCTGGCAAATTATCATCAACCAAACCCTTTCATTTGATACTTTCTTTTGTTATGGTCATTTACATATGTTCAGTTTAACTGGTCAGTTTTTGAGGTAAAGCTCAAGATTAGAGAGAGAGAGAGAGATTGTGATTGACTCAATCGCTGAGCAATTTAATCATTCGTGTTGGTTAATCATTTCTCTCTCATCTTTTAATTGTAATCATTACCTTTATCCCACCCACACCTCTCTTTAATCAAATCCTTAATCATTTCCAATTGTGTGGGAAAATTATGTTACTCTCTCTATTTTTTTCTTGCTTAATTGTCAATCTAATCAACTAAATTGCAGTAGGAACATCAATTCATTTATACATTAGAATTGTTTACTTTTAATATCATTTAAATGTTTATTTTAAAACTTGTTGAATCAACAATTGTTTCTAACGTTTACTTTTAACCGATTAATTAAATTGGTTAATTTCGTTTTCATTTTTTTTTTCGCTTCTCCGTTTGGGAGAAAAACAAATTATATAATTTCAATCGATCTCCTCACTCATGATTGATGTTGGTTGTAAATTAAATTCGATTGAACTTTTTTGAAACAAAAAAAAACTAAAAAAAGAAGAAAAAGTTTTCTCTCTCAATTCAAATTCTCAACTAAATTTTCTGTTCACTAGTTCCATCTATCGGATAATTAAAAAAACTTTTTTCGAAAAAGTAGTGACATCTATCGGAAAGAACAATTACTCTTAATCCGAAGTTAATAAAATCGAGGAAAAACTTATTAATCGTAATTTGGATTAAATGAAGATTTGGTTTACTTTTAGTGGAAATTTTTTTCTTCATTTAATTGAAGCGAAGATGAAAAAGTTGTGAAAATTTAATTGTTTGTTCACCTGTGATGATAATTAACGAATTACAATCTCACGGTTCCTTTTTCCTTTAAAAATTGAATGACATGAAAATCAGATTAAGATTTTCCAAAAAGATAATCAATTGAAAGGTTAAGATAAGCATGTTGATGATGATGATGAAGATGAGAGAAGATGACAATCACCAGAATGATGGAGACAAGAAGAAGAAGAGGATTTCAATGGTGAAGATATGATAAGATGAATAGTTCACACTAAATGACTATCTTGTCATCATCTCTCATCTCTCATCTTCATGGTTATCTTTTAAATCCGTAAGGATTAACCTCTCATATAAATATCCTGTCTAATCAAGATAATCTCATAAGCTTAAATCATAATCATCTAATCACAATCTTGATCAATACGAAACAGAAAGAGAAAAAAAAAATTCCAAAACCATAATCATCATAAACAATAAAAGGTAAAGGTCAAACTTTTCCGTCTCTCAAAGTTTAACTGGACAAAGGTCATCATGTAAAGATGAACCTGATTGAATTAATTGTTTGTATCTATTGTGACAATTAAACACAACCAATAGAATCCTTAATCATTATAATCTTTTGTAAATTTGGATTCTAAATTGAAATATTATCATTTGTTACTCTCACTCTCAATTACAGTTGCAATCTTGATTGATTGTGATTCTTTGTACTTTACTGATTGTCATTGTGATTTAATTAGCTGATTGTTGTCATTTGAATACTTTAAGGCCGATTATAAGTGTCCCGATAAGCCAAAGTGTGTCGATACAAATTCCAGGCCAAATTTTTGGATGACCTAAACCCCACCCTCGATAGATTGAACTTCGATAAGCTTCAACTGATCCTGTTCCAGGTAAACAAAAGCAAATCCATCTAAATGAAGGTGAAATGGCCTCAATAGGCCAAATAGAGCCCGTTGAAACAAGGAAGACGATAAAGAAACCGGAAACAGCGTAAAGAGAGGCGACAACTTCCTTCGATAAACCGGAAAGCACAATACCGGCCACAATACCAAGGATAATTTGTAAAGTATAAACTAAGAATGCGATTCCAAGTGATTCGGGATAATCGACACCAATTAACCAGAATTGTAGACAAGTGACAACAGCGACAAAAGGGATTGTTAAAAAAATTCGAGTCGCACAATGGACAAGTAAAATGGTCTCTTTGGTCAGTCCAGAGACGAGTAGCCGTTCAAATGTATTACTTTTCCTTAATTGAATCAGTCCAATTGAACTGACAGCCATGGACAATGTTAGGGTAACATTGATAACGAACCCGGGGAACATTGTCCGGCGGAAATCATTATAATCTCTAGAGACATTTTTCCCGTAAATGACCTGATCAATAACGATCGGTGATGATGTTAACCTTTCATCTAGACCAAAAGATTTCATGGTATCACCAATGAAAGAGATGAAACCATTGACTAAACTACGAAGGCACATCGCGGAAACCAATTTATTGGCCATATCAACGGAGATTTTCATTTGACCTGATTGAATTGATTCAATTGAAACATCGGCCATTGTTTTATCAAGTAAAAGGGTCTCAGTGAAATTTGATGGTACCCAAAGGACACCCCAGAACGGGGTTGACCTGGCATCGGTTATCGCTTCATTGAAAGATTGATATGGTTGCTTTATGAACATTTGGCTGTCCAGTGAATCGATGAACGAGCCACTAAGGCTAAAGAATGAGGAATCCTCGTTAACAAAGGCCATTCTAATTCCCGACGGAGGATTACCGATACCAAAGTAAAATAAAAGGATCATCCAGATGGAAACAAGATATTGGCAGCATAAAACTAATGGATCACGAAACTCATTTCGTATATTGTTACGAGTTAATCCTAACCAAAGGGTAAACCAAATTTTCAACAGCGATGATAATGAAGATGCTTTCGATTGGTCAGTTTTTAAGCTTCTCGGACCAGGAAGAAGACACGGGAAACAAGTTTTATACGGATTGTGACCTAATGTGATATTTTTACCCTCTCGAGCCATACGTTGTTGGAATAGTTTTAAGTCTCTAGGATTGACCATTGTGCTTTTCCGTTTAACTGAGCAAAGGTTAAGGAAAACCGTTTCCAGTGAGGTCGCTTTGTGACTGGACATTAATTGATTGGGTTCATCTTCAACGATAATCCGACCTTTCCTCATGAAACCAATACGATGGGCACGACGAGCCTCTTCAATGTAATGAGTTGAAACGATTATGGTACAGCCTTTGGTTTCCGCTAAATTGACCAAATATGACCAACAGGTTTCCCGTAGTAAAGGGTCAACACCGACCGTTGGTTCATCAAGTATAATCAATGGTGGCTCGTGGATAAGGGTGACCAATAGGGAAACTCTGCGAGCTTGACCACCGGAAAGTTGACGGACATAATAGTTTCTAAAGGGTGTCAAGTTGAGAAGGTCAAGAAGATAATCAATTCGAGAGGTTAGTTGACCTCTGGACATTTGGGTTATCAGACCAAAGTAAATGGCATTTTCGTAAGTGGTTAGGTTACCGTGAAGGGCAATTTCCTGGGGCATGTAACCCAATCGAGGACCTGGTATACCAAGTTCAAAGTCGTAAGGTCGATGTCCAAAAATGAATAGGTCACCCACCTGGGGTATTATTGATCCAATGAAACACCTTAAAAGGGTTGTCTTACCACACCCGCTTGGACCCAATAGACCATATATTTGCCCTCGGGCCAGGTTAAGGTCAACGTTGTTTAAAATGTCAACGTTTTTAATTGCATAGCAAAGGTTACGGGCTATTAATCCTTCTTGCCAAATTTTATCATCAAAGTGGTAAAGGTCATCTTGTTGTTGACTAGGATGACCATTGGTATTCACATTATTATTATTCAAATCATCTTCCATCATTAAGAACAAGCAACAATTAACTTAATCACTTTGACAATCAACTTGATGTTATTTTGTTGTTATAACTTGAGGATTGATTTTTAAACTAAATTAAATATTAATTTTGTTAACAATCATATCTCTCAATGTAATTAAAAAAGCTGAGTAAACCTTAATTGTTGATCAATAGACAATTAAATATAAATCTATTAGTATATTTGATTAGTATCAAGGGTGAATTAATTGTTGGGAATAATAATCTAATGACAATTAAGTCAATCAATCAAATTGCAACAAATATCATTCATATATTAATACATAAACAGAGAGATGATTAGATTATTTGAACAACAATCAAAGTTGATTAATTTTTTTTTCTCCAGTTAATTTGATTAACATTTAAAGGGTTAATTTATTTAAACAATATTAACATTTGATTACAATTTAATGTTAATTGTGATCATAATCACAATCCCCTTTGGTCCCTTAAGGCTTAGGAAATGATGATTTAAATTGTAAATGATTTGTAATTTGTTTCCCATAATCATTTGTACCAACAATTAACAATTACCATTAGTTTTAATTTTGATTGTAGAGTTAATCATTATGATCATTAACATTAATGGTTAAATATTGATTATATTTTTGGTTACACTAAGTAAACCAAATTAACTGTGATTCTTTTAATTGTTGTCGTTGATTGTAGCAATTTAGCTAAATCAATGTACGAATTTGTTTTTTCACCAGGAAGAAGAAAGAAATTAAGAAGTAAAAACATCAATTAATTAACTAATTGTAAACAATTAATTGAACATGATTGAAGGAAAACAAATTTGATTCTCTTACTTTTCCCATGATTAGTTAAAAATTAATTAATTGTGTCTCTTAATCATCAATAAAGTGATTAAGTAACGTACACATTAATTAACCTTCCAGCTAAATTGTTTAAAATTAATATTCAAAAGTTTAATTACACTTCCGTTGTTAATTAGTGTTGTTAATTATGTTTGTTAACTGAAATTGAAATTATATATTAATAGTAAACAATTAATTCAAATCAACACCAGAGTAAGAAAATGAATCAAAACAATTAAACTAAATCAAGCAAAAAAAAGTTTAATCATCAAATGGTTAACAAGCTTAATCGTAATCATCATCAGGAAATTAAATAGTGAATGAATTAAAAAAGCAACAATTAACATAAACTGTTAATTAATTGCTGAAAGTAAAACAAAAACTAACAATTTATGGACCACAATTTAGTTTAAATTATTAATTGATGATTAAATGATGATGAGAATAACAATCAACTAATAATAATCACAATCAAAATATAATAATAAACAAAAAGATTTGATTAAAAGTGATTACAGTTGATCATGATTCTGATATCTAATCATGATATTCAACAATTAATTAATCATCATCATGTTAATTACAGGGAGTTGCTTTCAAATAAGGGAAACAAGATGATTAGACTAAATCATTTGTCATCCATCATCATCATCATCCTTAATCATCACAGAATCAGCTTAAATTGTTGTTGTAAATCAATTCGCAAATTGATTCAATCAATTTGAATGAATAAATATTCACAAAGTTACAGCTATTAATAAATCATGATTAAACTTTCACTGATTGGATTGTGTTGATTGTTACAAAAAAAAATCTTAATTTCTGGATTAATTTTCATCTTATTTGCCCGGAGGGTTAATCATCATAACCACACCCATGATAATATGTAAATTGTGTGAAGGAAATGATTACTTTCCGTAATTAATTTTAATCATCGCGAAAAAGTTTCAAACCAACAATCAAATTTGATTATTACGAAAACAAAGATCAAACAATTAAGGTTGAAATCTATTGATGTAATCAGACAGAAAGAGTTAATTGTTACCAATTTAGTTACTTGTTAGCATTGATTTTAATTACAATTAACTTAATTTAACACTTAATTAACTTGCTGATCATTTCTGATATTTTTAATGAGTTTTTTTGTTATTTTTTGCTTTGTTTTTATCATCAACATCATATTTTAATCATGATTAACTTAATTGTTATCAGCTTATGAGTAGCATAGTAGAAAAGAGGATTAGATTGTTTGTTATTAGTTAATTTTAATTAGTTTCCATCATTAAATTACTAATGATTGTTAATCTATTCAGATAAAAATTACAATCAATTTGATTTTTTCTGTCTCAATTACTGTTGTTAACTCTTCGGGAATAGGATAAGTTACCAAACTTTTTTTATAGTTGATTGCAACAACGTAACAATTAAATAATAGATAAAGATGATTAGTTGATTAATACACCGTGAGAATTAATCAATAGATTTAATCAGATTCTACAATTAACTTTAAACTGTTACATGTGATAAACAATCAAAAAAACAACATAAAAGTTAATTGAAAAACAAGAAAAGTTTTTGATTGGTTTTGCAGATCAGTTGATCAAATTGATTAGTTTGATTGTTATGATAATTCAACATCGATGATTATGCAAATTGTGTCAAATTAACTGGTGATGATCAAGAGAGAGAGAGAGAGAGAGAGAGTTAATTGTTTCTCTATGGTGGTTAACACACATTCATAATCATCATCATCAAGTTAATCAACAATTACGATTCTTAATTAATATTTAACTTTTTTTAAGGGAAAAAAATGTTTACACTTAGTGTCCTCATCATTTAGCTAATGATAACTGGCACTAATCAATTACAATTAACAGCTAATCAATATTCAACAATCATAAACAGTCAAAGCGAATCAGGATTGTAAATTAAAAATTAGAAAATTAAACCAAATTAACTAATCATCAATAATAATGAAGCTTAAAAACTTGAAAAAAAAATTGGGACACAAATCAATGACCTTTATCAATATTTAATTAGCAATAGTTGTAAATCACAAAGTTAAATTATCATCCAATGGATACGAGGGTCAAACATTCAAAAAGTAAATTGTAACAATTAACAATTGATTGTTAATACAAGAAAAACAAATAACACTATTAATAAACAAAATAATGATTCCGGAAGGTATTAATATGATAACACCAAAATCAAATTAAATTAAATCTAATCTAATTGTGATTGGATCGTTGTTTCAATCATGATTAACCTAATGTATATTAATAATAACAATAATAACTATGATATTTATTACCAATATCTAAATTTAATTGTATTAATTTTTTGTTTGCAACAAACAAACAACAGCAACAATTAAGTTGACATGATAATTTAAATTACAAATCACAATTAGAGGCACTTGATAACTAAATTATTAGTTCAACGATTGGAAAAAGGATTCAGTTAATTAAGAGATAATATTCTTGGTGATTAAGTTTGATTGTTATCAAGTGAAGATTAAACATAATGATACAAGTACGATGATAATAACGATGATAAGAATATTATTTTATCGTTGGAAAGAAAAAAGAAAATTTTTTTCTCTCTCTCTCTCTTATCGTTCCAACGAAAGGTAAAGAAACAAAAAAGTAAGTACATTATCAGTAACGAAGTGATATTTTAATACACTTACGATTGTTAATTAAGTGACCACTTTAATGACAACAACAAGCGTTTAATTAGCAGGAATGACCAGTTGATAACAACTACTACTGGTCATCTTTGTTATCATGAAAAAGGTTCAACTGACCAACATGAGATTATTTCTTAATGATAACTTTTCATTTCTAACAATAGTTTAAAAGTAACTGATGATAATGATAATGATTAAAGGAAAGTGGTAGTTTTTTTTGAAGGTGCTAAAGATGAGGATGAGGATGATAAAAGTGAGAGAGAGAGAGTCTGAGTGTGAGTCATCAAATTGTAATTATATAAATATAATTGTTTAATTGGTACTTTTGAGACACATAAGATTTAAGACCCTTAGGGTATATTTGAAAATGATCATTTTTTATAATTCTTTTTATATATAAATACACCCATTGATTGGGTGTAATGTTATGATTTGAATGGAAACTTTTTTTTATCTTCGACAAAACGAATTTAAAAAAAATTCGAATTAAGGAAAACAGAACATTCTCTTCCTCTTATCCTCCCCCTCCACCTACCCAACACTCGCTCACTCACTCGCCATCCTCTTGTTTTAATCTGCAATTAGTAGGATAATTAAGACGAATCCCAATAAAATATATTGGATTGAGATTAGAACGAGCAGTTTTCTATTAATAATGTTGATTAAGTTTCGTTAATCGTTAGCAAAGTGAAACTTTTCCTCATTGATAATTAATTCACAATCAGTTTCACTTTTACAATATTCTGATAATAATCAACTAATTGTGATAACATTTAAGTGTGTGAGTGTCTTTGATTAGTTTTTTAGTGCTGATTGTTAACGATTAACGGTAATAAACTTTTTCGTACGTTCGTTTTGTGCAACCAACGAATTGATTTAGCTACTAAATCAATTCGTTGGATTGAAGAGATTTGGTTTATTTTGAATTTCGTTGCAACGATTGTTGTTTTTTTTTTTGGAAAAAATCGTTTAATTTTTTATTTTTGCTTCTAATCCTTTGAGATTAATTTTGATTTTTGTTTTAGATTAACCGTTAATCCAGTTAATTCATTTGCATATCCAAGGATCTATAGTTATCTTATATTCAGTTTATTTGATTGACTATTAAGGTGAGTTTGTCCTTCCGATTAAATTGAACATGAAGATTATTGCCTAATAAAACTAAATTAATACCAAGGACAATTAAGCTAATTGTTGGCTATCAAGTTTATTGTTGAGATCATTTTTCTAATATTAACAAATTGTTTACGATTAACAATTCAATGTTTATCTTGATTGTTGGTGTTGTTGATTATTTTTAGTTGTTACCTGTCAATGAAACTGATTAAGATAATCAGTTAATTCAACTGATCAATTTAATTGTTAACTAATATTATTGTATTAAAGGTTTCATGTTGAGTTAATATTATAATATTTGGAGAGGAAAAAAAATCTCAATCAAGGTTAATCAATTGATAAAATTGATTAATTATCGGGAAAAGAGATATAACCAATTAATCTAGTTTTAATTACGAAAACAATTAACTGATCAATCGTTATAACTAAAGAAACAGAGACTTTGATAATAATATTAGCTAATTGTGGTTCTAAATGTTTTGACAATTGAATTAATAATCGAATGCTAATCAACAGTAACAATGAGAATGATTATGATTACGATTATTATTAAATATAAATAGTTAATGGTTAGCTAATTGTTGATGGAGATGAAGAAAAAAAAATTAACGATCCATAAAACCGACGCAACGACCCACAAAACCAATCGTCATGGATTAAGGGTATAAATCATATTCGGGAATAGTTAATTATGATTAAGATGATTAAGTGAATTACCGAAAGGAAAAGGAGAAAATTTTTATAAGGTAACAATTAATAAATCAGTTGATCGGGATGAACATTCAACTAGCTAATTAACTCTAATCAGTATAATGAGTGAGGTTGTAAAAATTGACAGAAAACAATATATTCAGTAAACGATTTGATCGCTACACTAATAGTAGCATCGTCGGTGTTAATTGTGCTTGTAGGTCAAGAGCGACAATTGACTCGAAATAATATTTTAGAACAAAAAACAATAGAGAGAGAGAGAGAGAGAGAGAGAGAGAGAGAGTAACCGGATCGGCACGGAAATTTTTCTACGCGCCAATGAGAATGAAAATTTTTTTTCTTCTCTTTCTCTCCTTTCTTTTTTTCCATCATCATCTTCATTCTGATGATCATCTCTTACACCTCATGATTATCATTGTGTTAGTGGTGGATTTTTTTTACCGTTAACCATTTAGCTGATTGGTAGTAACAAAAAAAAGCGTTATGATTGTGTCCAAAATCTTGGCACCTTTTCAAAAATTGTGATTCTCAGAAATGTTGAAAATCACTCAATGAATGAATTCAATGAATAAAACGATCATAAAAAACTTCATATTCACCATGAAGATTCATTTATATTATCGTTGAATTTTTTTTTCTTCAAAAATTTTCATTCTCACGGGATTTTAGCTCCATTTCTGGAACCTTGAACATTATTGTTATTTATATAATATAATATTCAGTTGATTGTTAATTATTTGATTTTTTTCTTATTGTTTGTTGATTATTTCATCACATTCATCTTTAATTAATCATGAATTTAGGTTAATTAATCTAATCTCTTATATACTTGTATACATATAAATCATTTGGTAGCAATAATATCAAGATGAATGATTTTTTTTTCCAACCTCAAGGAAATGATTGATTTCTGATTCTGATTCTGATTCTGATATTCAAATGATTAAATATAAATGAAGACGATATTTGATTTTACTTTTGAATCGTTGTTAATTTTCTTGCCTTAATTGCTGGCGATCAAATTTTTTCACAATCTAATCTTGTTCCCATTTAAGGCTTAATCCAATTAAAGTTGTTACTAAATTGGATTAAGGTGATAACTGTATTTGTCTAAATGATGACGATGAATACTGGTTATCCGGACATCCTTTCAATATAATCCAATAGTAAACAATTTAGTTCATGTTGACAATTAACAAATTGTTTGGGTTGAAACTGTTTGATTGGACTAATTTTCAACTTGATTTACTGTACCAATATTAATTGTTACAATTAAGAGTATTATCATTATGATTTAAATTGTTTTTCTCATTTCGATAACTTTATAATTAGTTTTATATGTATTATTATAACCCTGTAATCAGTAAATCCGTTGATTGTTGACCTTCAAATGATTGTTGATTGTTATGATTAGTTATTAGTTGATGATAACAATCAAATTGCTCAGTTAATTGTATTTATTTGCTATTATGATTGTTGAAACTTTTTTACTTTTCCCTTCACTTAATCAATACAGATATTGATCAGTTTTGGTTAATCAACTAATCATCTAATCAAAAGTGTACAAAACAATCAAGGTAAAAGTAAATTAACTAATCATTGTTGATAATTTAAACTCTTTCTCTCTTTACAAAATAGCCTTTGGTCAGTAAAAGTTAATCATTGATGGACTTAAATGATTTAGAAAGTTAATCAACTAATAATAAGGGAAATGTTTGTCATTTTGATTCTTCAAATCAGAATCATAATCTAAACCGATTGATTGAATTGCGAAAATTTAATGGACACAATTAATTAGTGTGGAAAATGATTAATATCAACATACGTTAATTGCTTGTGATGATGTTGATGCAATTGAATTAACTGATGGAGCCTTTGATACTTTAAGAAGATCCAATTGGTCACAAGAGATGGACAATGAATGTGATGAGGATGATTTAAGAAAAGGAGTTGAATATGATTTTGATAGAAACATTTTGGTCCATCGAGATGGACTCGAACTTTTATTAGAACTTGAGTTCGAACCATTGACCATTGAGTTAGATGATAAACTACTTGAAGTTTTACTGATCTCGAGTTTGGACATTTCTCCAACTATAGTTACTCTTTACAATAGAAACACAAACTTCGTATCCTTAACAATTAATGTTAATCCAATTGTTGAGCTAATATAATATCAACACACTTAGACACTTGATCAACACAACAAGAAAACAATCAAATCAAATTGCAAGTCAATCTTTCATTGACACATCATGATGACGATGATTACGATTATGGTGATAATTGTGATGAGGATGCAAGAGAGAGTTAATAATGAAACAAAAGTACACAAAATTTAAACAATTATGATAACAATCAAAAGTTAAACATTAAGAAATAAACTGAAACAATTTACTAAACAACAATAAATTGCTATTAACTGTTTGTTATTAATTTCAGGTCAACATTGAGATTCAAATGTTACTTCAAATTGGAACCGAAAAAAATAATAATAATATCACCTCCTCCTCCCACCTTCCACCTCCTTATTTCCCCCCTTATCTTCCTAATCCTCTTACTTGTTGCTCTCTCAAAATATCATCTTCCCCTTCCCTATCTACCTGTGTACACCTTTTCCCCCTTTCTTCATGTTATCATCATCATCTCCTCCCTTTATCATCCTCATCCTTCATCTCCATCTTAATCTTGTTTTCTTACCTCATTCACTTTTCCAGGTAAAAAAAAAATGAATCAACTTTTTTTCCCTTCATAATCAATGAAAGTAATCAATTCATTTAATATTGAAATAGTTTAATAACAATCAACAAATTTTATTGGACAACAATCAACTCATAAACTGATATACAAATTGATTATATGGTTGATTGTTGAAGTTTAAGTGACCATTGGTCAAGTCAACGGTTCCATTTTTTTTTATTGATTGGATTTCTTAATCAAAATATATCATATATTAATATTTGGTATGTTAATTTTGTTAATCTAATCTTAATCCATCTAGGAAATTGAAAATAATCAGTTAATCAACTGATGAGAGAGACTAAAGTTTGCATGGAAACCTAATCTGTGAACATGTACAAAAGTGATTGATTAGTAAATTGTTTGAGGCGAAAATGTCCTAAATTAGTAGCTAGTGACAATTTAATCAATGAATTTTTCTGCAAAAAAAGCAAAAAAGTTTCAAGTTGATTAGCAACAATTTAATCACAATTTAATCACATTCACAAGCGAAAACCTTTTAATCCATATTAGAGCTAAAATATTTAACTCAATCTCTTTTTTTTTCTTTCCCTTTATTGCTAACTGATATTACGACTAACGGTAACTTACGGGTCAAGTAATGTCCGTAGTTGAACGGATATCATCTTTATCTTCATCCTCATCTTCATCATCAGTATTTTATTTTGGCTTTTAAAAACAATTTCTGTCTTCATTATCATCATCATCTTCATCAATGACAAACTTTTTTCTCTTCATCTTCTATTACTGAATTTTTTTTTGTCATCGTCACATTATCGTCACGGTCTCATCATATATCCGGATTGATGGGTAATAAGAAACAAGATGATAATGATGATAAAGATGATTATGAGCCTTTCACTGATCCAAGAAGTCACGGATGACAAGGAAGATGAAAAGCTCATCATCATCATCTTAGATTGTATTAGTTGTAACCTTTACTTTACCCATTTACCTGATAACTTATCACAGTTACAAATACCACAAACAATTGAATGAAAAGGTAAACAAATGAAAAAAAAGATAACAAGATGAAGATGGACAAGAGTTAATGTCCAGTTGAAAGTTAAATTCATATAAATCATCATCATTATCATCATGCTTATCGATATCCCGTTAATCTAAACTTTTCATTTCGATATAATAATAAGTTGGTGATTATTTATAAACAAGGCCAAAAGTACCAAAGCTTCATAATAATAATAATCATCAGCATCATCATCTTCATGATAACAATGATGATTATAATTATTACTTGGTGATGATGAAGATAATTCAAAGTTGATGATTTAAAACTGGACGATATTGAAACTCAGAAGTTTGTGAAAAAAATATTATTTTTTCCCTTTTTCTGGTTATATTTGTTTACTAATAATTTTCCTGATAACTTTATTTCATGATAATAACATGATGATTATCATGAATGTATTGAGATGATATTAATCATGATGATAATATATTAATAACGATAATAATAATAACAGATTTGTTGGTTATCCGGGCTGATTCAATTGAAGGTTTGATTTGATTGTTGCCTACTGGTTGTTGGTTGTTGATTATGATCAAAATAAATAGTTGGCCTTACAAACAATCAGCTATTAAATTAAATATCATCTTATACATGTAGATTGTGATTAAGACCATTCAACTTACTAGTTAAGGTTTAAATATATTGCTGATTGTTTTATATTTATATTTATATATATATATATCTTATTACAAATATACACAACAATTTAACCTGATTAATGATTAACCAATCGGATTAAATGGTAAATATTAAATTTTATCCCAATGATTGTGTCTATTTTTAATATATAAATTAATTCATATATTGGTCAAGATGATTGACCATGATGAACATACAGTTACCTACTTTTGTTTTGTTCAATGGTTTGTCAAATTGTTAATCGTTGTTTAGTTAATTGTGAACATTTGATTGTTGGTTTTTGTATTCATCTTAATTGTAGACAAGGTCTAAGGAAATGGTTTCCTCCAATGACAAGGTTAATTGTTGCTACTGATTATCCTTCGGGATTATATTTATCATTGTTTCTTAAATGGTAACCAAATTAACCGCTACAATTAAGGTGATCATTATTATCATTGTTGTATTATTATCATTATCAAAGTAATTTAACTGATTAAACTTTGTTTTTCTGGTTTTTCTGGCTCAAACCTATTCTTATGATCAAGATTATCGTTATTATCATCATCTAGGAACAAGGAAATCGTAAGTAATTGTAATCTAATTGTTTACAATTACCTCGAGAAATATAATTCACACTGAATCAACAATTAGAAACTTTTTTTTTCATTCAAATCATCAAAATGTAAATATTAATAGTATTCAACCAAACAATGGAAAAGCAAATGTAACATTGAAATCAAGGTTAATCTACTTTCATTAACAATTAAATCAGCCTTTAATTGAGACAATTACCACAAATTTCAAAGGATTTAAATAAATTAATTTAGACAATTTCAGATTAGATTAAATTTTAGAGATTAACTAAATACAATTAAAGGAAATCGCCAACTTACCGGTAAATAAAATAATTGGTCAATCGAATGTAAAACTGGACCTTGGTAGCTTCGACATGCACTTAACAAGTCAAATTGTTCACACTTGGCCTCAAAGTAACTGTTAATTAAATCAAATTAATCAACGAAAAACAAAAACTTTAGAAAACTTTTTTTTCACTTTTAGTCTTGTTCAACTCCGATAGATGGAGTAACTGAATTGAGACATTGAGTTGAATTTATTTTCAAATATTAATGAAAACAAACTGTTCAATTCAAGTTTTAATTGTAATTAGATTTAATTATTTGATCAACTTACCTCCAAATTATTGGAAAAGTTTTAATATATCGATCGTATTCAGTCCAGAATTGATTCGGATACAAATTACCTGTGATATTAGATGAGAAATTGATTGAGAATTAGATTAAAAATCAAGATCGTGAATGAAAAAAAGTTCAATCAACTGATAAACAATTTAATCTTGTTAATTAAAACCTTTTTCTAATGGTCAGGTAATCGTTAATAATTTAATAACGATTAAGTAAAATTGTTAATCAAGTTGAAAAATTGGAAAACTTTTTTTTTCATTATTATTATTATTTCGTTGAACTTTTGATAACAGTAACACAATTGATAAAGTTTTTATAGTTAATCAAACAAATTATTGATTAATTTGATTAAATTAAGTAGCTGAAAACCACTGATTGTGTATTAACTGTGTCATTAATGACATTGAATTAAATTAAATTGCTGTTAATCAAAGTCTTTTGTTGCAGTTGATGAAAAAAGGTTGATCATTTTAAATACTCACAAGCAGAAAAAAAAATTATTTGATTAACATGAAAAACTAAATATATTTTTTTTTCAATCAACAATCAAAACTAATCAATGAATCAATTGTCTAAGTGATTAATAAATTGTTGTAACAAAATAAAGGGTAATAATTGAGGAGGAGGAGGAGGTTAGTTGTTAATTAATTGTAATCAAATTTAAATAGCTTGAAGTTCAAGGTGAATAATTTGATTGTTAAAAGTATAAAAAAAAATGTAATCAATTGTAATTGATCAACTATAACTTTGAACAATTAACTTAATTACAATTGATTGATATCCAATGGGAAATATATTGATTGGAAACTGTGCCAATCAGTTAGTATGTTGATTAACATTCAAATGATAAAGGTGATAATTAAAAATTAGGGCAATTCCCTTGTGATGATCAATCTAATTTGATATTAATCATGTTTGGAAACCAAACAATTAACTGGCCTGATAATTATGTTGATCATCATTAATATCAAATTTGTCTTTTGCTTTCTAATATCATTGACCTAGAAAAGGGAAAAAGTAAAATTTGATTGAATCAATTAACTGTTAATTTAGATTAACTAATTGTGAAACTTTTTCTCTATTATTTAGTAATAATAAATATCAAAGGAAAATGGTGAAAACAGATTAACCTTGAAGACGATGATTAGCCGATCAATAATATGAGGATTATAATTAATGTGATGAATTAAATGTTATGTAATTAACAAGGTTGATTACTTATTAGGTGTATCATCAACTGATTGTCAAGATTATCTTCTTATATTTTATATTATATACCATTTAATTCAGTTGTAGGTCAATAATGATCATCAACAATCAAGAATTAAATGATTAATGATATTGAACTTGTGGAGAAGAAGAAAAAATTATTATTAAAAATAAAAGGAATTAAAAGTGCGAAGATGATCAAGATGATCCTTATCATCCTCATCATCTTCAGCATCCTCATCACTTCCGACCTACAATTCATCAGATTAATAACTTTAATCCTAATCATTTGATTTTAACTTGAATCAAATTTCTCCCTCTCTTTTCAATGGTTTGTTTTGATTGTTATATTTGTTACAATTAACTCATTGATATGATTTATTAAAGTTTAACAAAAAAACACTCACAATTGTTTGGTCTGTCTTATTTTGCTACCATTTAAAAACAACAATTAGGTCAATAAACTGATCAACTTAATTACAATTAAAATTATTATTATTTATTGGAGAAAATGATTTTCACAATAACAAAAACATTGACCCTTAATTTGATTATATTATTTGAAATTTAATTTCTTTTCCTATTATATTTATTATAATATAAATCACATTTCGATCAACTTTACAATCTCTAAATTAAAACAGGTGAAAGTTTCTCATTTTGATTCTAACCTTTGATTAGAATTGATAATGAAAGAAAATTAGATTACAATAACAATTTAGAATTGATAAATTATTCGATTACAATTAATCAGCATCTGCGATCACAATTAAGTTAATTGTTATTTTTGTCGAGAAAATTTTCTCCTCTAGTGTCGCCATCTGATGGATGGACAATTAAACTCACGAACTTTTAGAATTTAAAAAAAAAGTTTTTTCTTTTCATTGTTTTTGTTTTCTCTTCCAATGGTAATTTTCAGGTTGATCAACTTTTCAAATTTAAATTTAATTCTCTAAAAATAATAAAACATAAAATGTGCGATAAAACAATTACCATGAAAATTGAATCAATTAATTTTAATGATCGATAAAGAAGAAGAAAAAAATAAGAAGAAAATAAAAAGTTCAGGTAACTAAACAATCTCAATGTTTATTACCTTGTATTCAAATTAACTGATTCTTGTTCCTGATCAATTCAAATTAGGTTAATAATAATGATGAGAAAAAAAGATCACACTTGATGATCAATCCCTCAGAATAATAATAATAATAATAATAATCATCATCATCATCATCTTAATTTTCACCAGTGTCTTAAGCAGATAATCAGCTGTAATGATAATGATGATGATTCTATAATTGCTAAAGGCTACTTTCAATCGTCCATTCAAATGAATGAAAAAAAATTCTCTCTCACTCTTACAAACAAACTTGATCTTCCTTTTTTTTATCCTCATCAATTGATCATCTTCATCTTCATCAATATCATCCAAGTCTCTCTCTCTCCTAATCTCTTGTTACCTTTTTACTTTAACAATTTAATAGGTTAAACCATTTTCTTGTAAACTAGGCTAACAATCAATGATGATAATGATTATCTAATGATGATTAAACCTCTATCATCACTCAATACATGCAAAAAAATCAGTCAATCATCATCATCATCATTAGTAAATCAATTGTAAATAATAAACAAAAAAAACAAAACAATATCAATATACATCCTTTTTTAACCGGTAAAAACTCAGGTAATAAATAATAATGAGTTTCAAATCAATATCACTAATCATCATCACCTAAATGATAACAATTAACAATTAAGTATATATGAGTGTTTGAATGAAACTTTTTAACCAAGGTCAAGGTTTATACTAATTTAGTAAATCATATAATACTAATAATAACAATCAGGAACTTAAAACGGTAAATGATTCAGCGATTAATGAGCTAATGAATTGAACAATTAACTTTTCTGAAACAGTAGTTGATGTAATTAAATTTGATTTACCGGAAAATTTGCTGATAAATTAAATGAGGAAAATATGAAATCAGCTGATCAGTTGATTGTCAAGTATTTGGAATCAAAAGGGTTGACACTTTGTAAACAATTTAAGATTAAGGTTAATCAATGGTTATTTAATTGCTGTTATTGGCTTTTGATAATTG
The DNA here is from genome assembly GCF_014898815.1 of Panonychus citri. Classification (NCBI taxonomy): domain Eukaryota; kingdom Metazoa; phylum Arthropoda; class Arachnida; order Trombidiformes; family Tetranychidae; genus Panonychus; species Panonychus citri. The sequence goes on along the minus strand of NW_026515516.1, from coordinate 917,527 downwards.
TAATGGTTAATTGTTTTAATATCATAATTATCAATGTCAAGTTAATGATATTATGATGCTAATCATTTATATTCATATTTATGAATTAAACATGTTTGATTATTAATCTTTGATTATGATTGTTGATTGTTGATGAATGAGATTTTTGCTTCTTCTTCTTTGATTATAATTAAATTTGATGATGATTTATGTTTAAAATGTCACCATTTATATAAATAATATAAATAATATCGAGCTGACATGTTGTGTGATTAATTAAATCTTTGTGAAGAGAAAAAAAAATTATCGTTGATTATGTTTTACTTTAGATTTGATTACAGCACAATTAAGAAATGGTTTCACTGGTTTAAATTTAAAAGAAAAATTAAAAAATGATTAAGTAAATTGTTACTCAAATTGTGTAAAATTTTCAAGGTCAATGAAAATTTAAATTCATCCCAATAATCAACTCAATTTAAAAGTAACAAACAAAAAATCAACTTTCTAATTAACTCTCAGGTTTGTGTTTTGCTTTTCAGGGTTGAAGATGATTATGATTAAGGTGGATTAAGATGATCATCATTTGGATTAGGGTGATTAAGATGACACATGAAATGACGATGGTCTTTTTTTTTGAATTTCTGGCGAAATTAGTCACGCAATTGATTCTGATTCTGATTCTGAAGTTCTAACGGATTAGCGGTAAAAGAAAAAGAAAAGGGAAGATGAGGATGAGGATGGAGATAGAGAAACTTAAGTTTTTTTCTTCTTCTTTCTTTCGAGAAACTTTTCCTTCTTTTTGCTCTAATTATTTGATTTTTTCTACACTCATTCATGTTAACCTGGAAGTTCAGTTAATCAGTTAACTAACTATTACCCTTAATTTGGTTCTAATCAATTTCTGATGATTTCTCATCTTTACAAACTGATTAGAATTGCGAAAAGTTTGTCTCAATCTATTTTTATAACAATCTAATAGTTTGAAGTTTTTTTAATTACAATTTATATATTACATACAACTGTAATCAACTTACCAGGAATCAGCTGTTGATTAGTTAATAATAATGAACTACTCTTGAAGATTGAAGTTAATTGTTGTAAAATTTATGATTCCCAATGGTTGATTAAGTGAACTGATTAGATGGGTAATTAAGTTATAACACTTAACAGATAATAATACAGACACGATTAGATTGTCACAAGTTTTAATAATTTATTGTCACGAAAAACAAACTAACACTTTGTTAATTGTTGCAATTAACTGATTGGATATGATGAGAAACTATTGATATCTAATGATTGGAAGTTATAAAATCCATAAATACTAAGCACAATTAACAAACACAGAGAGAGAGAGAGAGAGAGAGTTAGTTAAGGATGAAGATGAAGATGAAGACGATGATGCAAATGATTGATGAATGACAACAATTAGTATATGTGAGATATTAAATTAACAAGATGGATAAATAATTGAGAGAGTTAAATTGTTCACAAGCAAAAGTAACGGTTGATGAAGTGAAGATGAGGATGAGGATGAAAATGAAGATTATGAAAGTTGAGTAGATAAAAAAATGATGGTGAAAAAGTGTGAGAGTCAAAGGAGAAAGATTGAGAGGTGGAAGATAGAAAGGAGAGAGAGAGAGAGTCTATCAATGAATGAGTGAATGAGTGAGTGAGAGAGAGAGCTGATTCATCATCATCATCATTATCTTCATGTTGATTATCACCATCAACTAAATGATTCAGGTCAAAAAACTGGTTCCAATATAAAGAAATAGTTTCAAAGCCTATTGAATAATAACAAATCTTATATTCATCTTTGGTTGATCATCATTTTCATCCTCATCATTATGGTGATGAGGATGATAATGATGATCAACTCATTGACCGAGATCATCATCACTGTCCTACAAAATCAATTACAAGTTAATCAGTTTGAGGAAAAAAAAACTAACAAAAATTAATGACATTGACTTAATGAAATTTAGTTAATTGATGATGATCGTCATCAAATTAATCATTAATTTTACTAAATTGTAATTACAATTAACTTTGTTTATTGAATTGAATCAATCTCAGGTATTCAATGTATTTAGATAAGTTCATTTGATTAATGTTAAATCATGTTATTGACTGTCAACGTTAATTGTTACGCTAATTGTTGTTGATCAATTTCTGGTTTTACATTTGAATTTCCTTGATTATGTTTCATTTGATTATATTATTATTATTTAACTGGTTATGATTAACTTTCATCACCATCGTAATTACAGTTTACTAATTGTTGGTAGACTGTAAACTATTTCTTAATTGTTGTTAATTCTGTTTTAATATTAGATACTAATTGTGACTCTCTCTCTCTTACTAGGAAGAAGACTGAACAATTTATGATTGTGATTGAAATAATTTAAATTGTAATGATTAACTTTCACTTCTTTTAATGTACAACAATTTGTTGTTGTTGTTGATCACAATCAGCGTTTAACAATAACAATCAATAGTTAATCATAATGGTTAATAAAATGCAATTGTTATGCTTTCAACAATTTCCTTAATCATATTCAGGACTGGAAATAATTCAAATCAGACTGATTATTATTAACAATCAACCATTTTTTTTGTTAAATCACGGAAATTGATGATTTTGATTGTTGTTAAATGTTGTTAAAAATATGAAAAAGGGACAATAACAATTAATTGATTGTCAGGTTGATAATATTTTCTAAGTGAGATAATAAAATGAACCAATTATCGGACAATTAACTCTTACCGTTGATCAATTTATCAGTTTCCCAGCCTTTGAGGATTGATTTTACCTGGAAATTAAAATGAAGAAACAAAAACAAAAAAATTAGTAATAATTTCAGGTAACAATTAGTAAATTGATGATGAAAAATATATATTATCATTTCCTAAGCCAATTAAATTAACTTGATTTGAAAAAAACAATTGAACACTTTTGATCTGGTTGATTTAAAAGGATTGACCAATTGATTATCAAATCTATTTGATGACCTTTCCAAGTGACCTGATTTTGTTTATATTTAGCTCGTTTACTCAATGTAATTTTGTAGTATCTTCATCTTCATCTTCATCTTCATCATCCATTCATTGATGAATGAAAGACTCAAAGATGATGATGATTGTAATAATTTCTGTAACAATCACTGGAAATGTTTGTTAGGCCTTTTTAATGGGTGAGGTCACTTTGACAGGGAAAAGAAATCAACTCATCCTCATCTTCCTTATCATCATTTTTATCTTCACTTCATCTTCCCAATCACCATCAAGAACAATGGACTTGAATATAAGAAGAGGGAGGAGAGAGAGAGAGAGAGAGAGAGAGAGAGAGAGAGAGAGAGAGAGAGAGAGAGAGAGTTAGGAAGATTCAATATTCTTGCCACTGAATTTCTTAAAGATACCTTTATATTAATCGTTTTCCTCATCATCATTTGAATCTTTTGATCATCATCATCATGACATATGATGTGGGAGAGGCAAAGATCAGATTAACATGATCCATTGTTGAAGAAACTGAATCAAAGCAAATGAAAAGTAAAGATTTTTTTCTACCTTGATTTAATTCATCGACTATTAATTAAAACCTTAGAAAATTAATTACTCTAAGAAGACAACAATTAACCAAACCAATATGATAAGATCAAATAGTCTTGATAGTAATCAGGTGACTTAATAAAGTATTTAATCACCAGAATAAAGTGAACTTAAATTGTTATCAAAGAGGCGATAATTATCTTCATTTTATTAAGACCCTTAATTTAGGGTGAGAGGTTTGATTGTAACCATTGATTAAGACTCAATGATAATTGATGAAACTCAGTTAAATTGATTAATTACAAGATTTTACCATCAATATACCCAGAAACTATGGTGACAGTCTATTGGTGTTATTTAAATGTCGTGGGTTATATTGATTAAAGAGAAACAATTAACAGAATTTCAAAGCTAAATAAATGAATTAGTCAAAGACAGTCATGTCAATCATGAGTAACATGATAACAATGTTCAATTTAAACAGTCAACTTTCATTATGAGAAAAATTGACACGATAATCAGCATAATATTGAAAAACAATTAATTATTCCCTGATCCTGAGTAACTCATAACCAGAATTTGTTGTCTTTCCAATTGTTTTTATTTCATCTTCGACCTCTAGTTATCTAGCATCATTTGAGTGATACAATTTCCGTTTAATATTATCGATACTCTTTAGATAATATTTAAAGCCTCATGTAGATTGAACATTTAACCAAATAAATAATCTAGAATATCAATATCACTATTGTTTGATCAATCGCTTAGAAATTAGGATATACTTAAATTTATTTTTCTCATCTTGATCATTGTTCAACACATAAATCTATTGAAATAGTCAACTCAGATCAATAGAGGAAGAGATAATTTTTGTATCTGTGACATTAAGTTAATCAACATGTTGTCAAACCTCAAAAACGCTTTTGTTTCTTCAATTGGAACACTTATCTTCGTATATTTCATGGTGATTATGAGTCTAAGTTCAGATCAATCTAATCAGTGCTATGGTAAGAAGGAAGTTGATCCGATTCTCATCAGACTGTTCAAGATGGATGAATTAAACGTAACTAAAAGAGAGATGAAATTGACATTGGAAATGCAACCTATTGCTGTTCCTGCCGAAAAAGGATTAATGCCAATAGACGTAGCTTCAGCTGAAGCTGGTGATGGTATTTCAATGCTACCTAGTGTACCTGAAGACTATGCAACTTTAAGTGATGATGTAACAACAGTACGAGCAGACATTGAGGCTGCATTCGAGGCTTAAGGTCAGCAAATAATTTTCCATGTTCTGTTCCAATTCAACGATAAATATTTCTATTCTCAACTGAATAAATATTCAATTCAAACCCTGACACCTTAATTACTGAAGAAAAGTGTTATAAAATTATTAATAGTATTAATATAATGTATTTTTCTCATCTTGATCATTGTTGAACACATAAATCTATTGAAATAGTTAACTCAGATCAATAGAGGAAGAGGTCATTTTTGTATCTGTGACATTAAGTTAATCAACATTTTGTCAACCATCAAATTCAATTTTGTTAAATTAAAATATATTTTAACAATTAAATGCCTCTTTCTTGGTCTAGTTTTAATTATATTCCTTAATTATTTAGGGAAAGTTTATCCTTTTAACAATTAATACAGCGATGTACATGTAAAGTAATTGATTGGTAACTTCATCTCTGTTTATTTTTCTCTCATTAATGATGTTTAATCATTCCAATATTAGATTAATTAATATATTTAATGTTCACAATTAAAACTGTCAAGCCCTTTACATGAAATCAATCATTTGCTAGGTAAACAAGTTTCATTTTAATAACTTGACCTGATAAGTTTTACACTTTATCTTGATTTAGTTACTTTAATATGTTGATTAAGTAATTGCTCTCATGAAATATATACCCTGAATTATGATTATTTATCACTTACATGAAATACTTTCATGATAATCATTTTCTTTTATATTCTCTCTCAAATTGTGTAAACTCCCAACAATTAATCAATTAGAATCAAGGGAAAATCGGCAAAATAAAGTTTATAAGAACTTCTTGATTTAGTCTTGGAACTTTTTTCTTTTCGGTCATTACTTAATGACTTAATTGTTACAATCAACACAAAATATACTATCGATTGATTGATTCACATGTTAATTACTCTTGTGGGCTTAATTTTAATCAATAATTGGGGCGAATTAATTGATTAACAAATACGATTGTCATTGAGTTTTTCTTCTTTTGATACGAATAGAAAATCTAATTCAATCTGATTAAATATTCGGTTTTAAATTTATTATGTTGATTAAGCTTTTCTTTCAATTTAATTGTCACCTCAAAGTTGATTTAAAGGTTAATGTATATTCAATAGTTAAATTGTTGTAAATTATGCACTTTAATTGCGTTGGCGTTTTAGTGAATTAAATTTTGTTTTCTCTTGAAACCATTTGAATTAAAAATGATTAGAATCACGCAAATGATTACAACTAAATTAACTTTCATATGTTTGTCCCGATTACCCTGATTTACTTGTCGTTATAATCAATTTGATTAGTAAATTGTTACAATTTAATGAGAGAAACTCTAATTAACTTTCCAACCGCTACAACAATTTAAATTTTTAGATGATGAAAAAAATTATAAGGGTTAAGACTTTGAGTTATTACAAGATTATCTTTGATTACAGTTGATTTAATTAAAACCACTTAATCTGGTTAATTAACTTTTCATTTTTTTTCTTACTTAGATTTTGATATGAAACTTTAAATTGTTACTGATTAACTTGTAATATGATTTATTTTAAGTGTATTTCAATTTTTTTACTCATGATTAGAATTGCAAACTTGATATATCAACAATTAATTTCTCAAACAAATTTGACCTTGACTTTCAATCTAATGTTAATCATCATCTTGATTATGTTAATTATCTTGATCATCATCATCATAGTAATAGTAATAATCGTTATGATTTAATCGTAATCATCGTAAAATTAAAGCTCAACAAACTGTAAATGATTAAACAAGAATTAAGAAATTGGAAGTAATAAGTTTGTTCACTAATCATCATTTCCAATTACTGATTAAACTTTTGGTATGAATTTTCATTAATCAACAATTAGAGTAAAAGATTGATAATCAGTTAATCACAGGAAAACAAGAACAATTTAGAAACCTGATCAACTATTAATCTGTTAATTGTTTACAAATTGTAATAATCAATGCACTTTTTTTTCTGGTTGATTACATTTTGTCATCAATTTTTGATTGTCAGCTTTTAGGGTTTGCTAATCAATTGTAATTCAAATTTGGTGATTTAACTTTAATCATTAGCCTCACCCTTAATCACAATTTAATTTGAAATCAATTTGTTCACAACAAAAGGATCAACAATTTAATCAATTTTTAATCCAGTAGCAAGTATTAATACATCATCAGACATTTGATACTAAAAACAATTGATTGTATTGATTAATTTTACAACAACAATTGAAATACTTTTAATTGTAGGTTAATCACAGACACAATTTAACCTTTACCAGGTCAATGTCAAGCACTAATCATGATTCAAAAATTTATTAAAATTAACTCTTAAACAAGAGCAATTAATTTACAACAATTAACTTGTTTTCTGTCATCAAAGTTTCCTTATTTTGTTTCAAACCCAATTTAACACAATTAAAATTTAAATATCCCAATTAATTTAAATTGATAATCTCATTTTGCTTAACTGGTTAACTTTCATATTCATATTAACAAGGTAAACTTTTTTTAATTGAGTTATCAGTGTTAATTGTAATCAACAATCAATAATATTCTGGATGATTTATAATGGTTAATTATGATAACCCTTTTAATTTGGTAAATTAATACAATCACTCGGGTAATTTTATGTTTAAATCAGCTGATTAAGCTTTCAAGTTAATCAAGTTTTATGGTGAAAGACAATCAAGCTTATTAGTTTGAAAATTTGATTGTTGAAGCTAAGAAACAGTTTAATAGTAACAAATTTTGATCAGAAAATTATTAATTAACTCAATTCAGTTTGATATAAATCTAGTTTCAACTTGAATTTAATTGATTATTCTCAATCATCAAGTAACTCAATAAAATTGTTGTTGTATTGTAATAATTGTTAGTGATAGTGATAGTTATCTTACTCTAATTCTTAATCTGATTAAACAATAGATTTAATTTTGAAACTAAATTGATTTAAGTACAAATGTAAATTGTAAACAAACGAATGGAAATGGCTGTGAAATTAATTTTCCAATGGTTTTAATCAATCACACAGGTAATGATTATAATCATTTCTCTTCAATCGGAACATTCATCTTAATCAATATAATTGTGATTGCGAGTATATCTTCATATCGTTCTAATCAATGTTATGCTGAGCTAATTAATCCACTATTCATTGAGTGGTTCAGAAGTGATCAACTTACTCCTTCGAGAAGAATTCGGCATGATGACCGTGAAGTATCTGAACCCACGAATCCAGTCTGAGATTTCTCTATGGAAAATGGTTCGTAAGAAAAACCTTAGAAATTTTTTGCCTCAAGCGTATATTAATGTAATTATTGGGGCGATTATAGTTTTTTGAGCTGTTTTGGTCCAAAGGCAAATGATCTAAATTATTATCCAATAATATTAATTGTATGAAACGAGTAGAATATGGTTTCAAAGTTACAAAAAAGTGCTCAATAAAGTAATCTCCTGGAAAAGATTTAAAAACAATCAGAATTCATGGGTAACCATCGAATAGGTCAATTAATCTTGATCAATTTGCTGTATTGTATAACTTTTTGGTCATGTTCCTTGGTTATATTATTGTTCAGAGGTGCAAACTTATTTTCTAGTTTTCATAGAGTAAATATTGAAATTCATTCTTTTGCCTTTGGCCTCAATTGAGAATTCGAAAAAGTTCTAATATTTTTTTTCTTCACTTTTAGAACTAAATGTGAATTCATTACTGGTCGAAATAAATTCGCTTCGTAGAGGATTAGCTCAATGCCGCACAGCTCTAGCATAAGCTACTCCGAATGCAACTTTTAAGAATGTTGAAAATTTAGACAATCAACTAGGATGAGTAGCTCGACAACCGAAAATAGGCCAAATGTCGGCTAATCAACTGTGGCCAATTGATGAAAAAGCAGTGAGTAAAATAACACAAATGGAGCAGCAAGAAACGAGTAATATAAAATCAGGTGATGAAGTGACGCCGAGCTCATTGTATAATAGTCCATCAGAATAAATGGTTTCCAAATAAAACTACAAGAATTGATATGAGTATGATTAAATCTAATCGAGTTTTGTAGATTATTCAACGAACTTTATTTCAATAAATAGATTCCTATTTTGATACAATCTTTGTAATAAATGTTGAAAATGAAAACTTTTAGTTGTTTAATTTTTTCAAAGAGAAAGTGTCTCCATCTCTCTTATGATCAATAAACTTTTCTAAACTCAAAATTCAACAGTCAAAATAATCACTTCACAAAGTGAAGTTCACACGTTTATTGGTACAGGCAATCAAGCTTATTACTTATTAAGTTATTAGTTTGAAAATTTGATTGTTGAAGCTAAGAAACAGTTTAATAGTAACAAATTTTGATCATAAAATTATTTAAAGTTTGATAGATAAGTCTGATTTCAACTTGAATTTAATTGATTATTCTCAATCATCAAGTATCTCAATAAAATTAAGCTGATTCTAATTGAAATCTTATTCTAATTCTAGATTTAGGCCCATATTCACCAACCGTAATTAAAAGCTGTGATCAGCTGATTTTAACCTGGATTCAGTTTTAATTACGGTTGGTGAATATGAACCCATAATGGTCCTTAATGTTAAAAACTAAATTGATTCAAGTAAATTGGAAACAAACAATGGGAATGGATGTAAAATTAATTTTCCAATGGGTTTTTAATCATTCACATAACCAATGATTATAATCATTTGGTTTACTTGATAATCTCAATCATCCCTGACAATACGTTATTAAGAATTCATTGAGGTAATTGCAGATTGTTTGATCAACTGGTTTTAGTCACTTGCTGATTAGAACTTCAATTTTCATCAACATTGAGTATAAATGCCACAATCATTTGTAAAGTTAATTGTTAATCAGTTTCATTTAAACTTACAATGTTTTCTACTCCTTATAGTGTAACTATTGTCTCTCCAATTGGAATATTCATCTTAATCAATATAATTGTGATTGCGAGTATATCTTCAGATCGTTCTAATCAATGTTATGCTGAGCTAATCAATCCACTATTCATTGAATGGTTCAGAAGTGCTCAACTTCCTCCTTCGAGAAAAATTCGCCAATATGTGAAAGCAGAATTAGCACCTAAAGAACCAGTTATGGATATATTAGCTATGGAAATCGCTATGGAAATAACTACGGAAGCAACTACGCAAACAACTATGACAACAATTACGGAAACAGAAGCGGAAACAACAGCAACAGTTACGGAATCAACTACAGTAAAGGGTTCGTAAGAAAAACTTTGGAACTTTTTGCCTCAATTGTAATTATTGGGATGATTAGTTTTTCGAGTTGTTACCAAAGGCAAATGCTTCAAATGATTATTCAATAATATTAATTGTATGAAAAGAATAGAGAATGTGGTTTCAAAGTTACAAAAAAGTGCTCAATATAGTAATCTCCTGGAAAAGATTTAAAAACAATCAGAATTCATGGACAATCATCGAATAGATCAACAAATCTTGGCTAATCTGTTATATTGAATAACTTTTTAGGTCATATTATTGTTCATGAATGCTAACTTATTTTCTAGGTTTCATAGAGTAAATATTGAAATTAATTCTTTTGCCTTTGATCTCTATTGAAAATTCGCAAATGTTCTGATCATTTTTTCTTCACTTTTAGAGCTAAATGTGTATTCATTACTGGTCGAAATAGATTCGCTTCGTAGAGATTTAGCTCAATGCCGCACAGCTCTAGCACAAGCTACTTCGAATGCAACTTTTGAGAATGTTGAGCTTTCAAGCATTCAACAAGGACCAGTATATGAACAAGCGAAAATAGGCCCAATGTGGGTGAATCCAAGATAGAGAAATAATCAAACAGCAGTGAGACCAATGGAAGAATATGCAATAACAAATATTAACTGGAGAACAGGCAGATGATTGAGTAACAATTGGATTATAATCTATAAATTGTTTCCTTTTAAACTACAATAACTGATATGTGTACGATTAAATCTGATTGAATTTTTCAGATTATCCAATGAATTTATTTCCATAAATAGATAAGTAATAAATAAATAGCTATTAGCATTAATTGCTGCATCTTCTCCTGAATTTCTTGATTTCCTTTGCAATTGTAAAGCTAATTGGTAGTGTCGTAACTCTAAATTGTCGTTTAACTTGACATTGCTCTCACAATATAATCAGAGTCATTAGAGTTCATGAGCTTATACAAATTATAATGAATAACAGTTGAAATACATGTATAAGTAATCGTTGAAATTTATCCCCATAACGTTTAACAATTAGATCTGTTTGAGGATAAAACGGATCTTACTAGAATAGGGAAATAACTTTAATAAAGATGTAAGCAAATGGTACAAAGGTTATATAAAGGTGAGGGTTAACTTTATATACAGTAGGTAGAGGTCAGGTATTTTGGTCAAGGTGTCTTAGGTAAATTCACCTTGACGACAAAGAGGGAAATCAACTCATCGACTCTAACGATATGCTTTTTTGTTAAACTAGTGATATGAACTTTTATCCACTGGTTTGGATAATTAAATCATAAATAAATTCTAAATAAATAATCTGGATATTAATTGTATTTTTTCTTAAACTTCGCGATTTTCCAATGTACAAAATGTTGATTGTCCTCTAAAAATCTAACAAAACTCAATCCAATTAAATGATTAAGAGCCACGATTAGGTTTGATCAATTGGTTATAAATTAGATTATAATTAATTCAACATTAGTTTAAGCAAATAAATACAATGTTTATCAACTAAACTGAATTCTAATCTTTAATCAGGTTGAATGATTGAAAAGTAATTAATGTACTATTCTATCTAATCACTTAGCTTAACACTAGCACTTTACCACTTTGAACATCAAAGTGGAAAATTTTGGATTAACATCAACAAACAAATCAATTTGAGCCAAAACAATGGACTTGTCATCAATTGATTGCACATTTATCCGCTTAATTTAGACTATAAACATTATGAATGTACAATCTCGGTAATAAATGTTGAATGAATTTGTTGTTTGAAATGAAAACTTTTAGTTGTTTAATTTTTTCAAAGAGAAAGTGTCTCCATCTCTCTTATGATAAACAAACTTTTCTAAGCTCAAAAAGTCCAACAGAAAAAATAACAATTAAATTAAACTAATTTTCCAATATTTAATCATGGAAATAGTTTTTAGTAAGCAAATCAAATGTCTAAAAGTCTTTCATTATCGAAATATTATCATTACACTTTTCTTTGATAAAGAACAACAATTAGCACTGTAAGTATGAATTAAATCTAAGAATTTGCATTTGCAACTTTAACGTTAACTTGCATGTTAATTGTTAGTTTACTGGAGGTTACAAAGTTTACAATTAAAATGAGAATGATAAGTTAACAAGGAATATGAAAGAAAACAAACTGAACGATGACCTTAATCACTATGTAAATTAATCATTTACATTTAAACTGTGAAACGAACCCTTTATAGCCAAGAGGTTTCATTTAAATTAGTTTTCATGATTAAATTTGCTTCGTGATTTATTATGATTATCATTGTAATTAAATCTTCTGTCAAATTAAAAGGGCTGCAAACTTAATCTTGAATACCTCAACAGGTAATAGGTAGACCTGGAAACAACACTCAGAACTTTGTCTTTCTCAATTCAAACATATTCAGTGCAACTCATTTGGTGAGACAAAATTGTCATCTTTTTGCCATGGAGATCATGATGGAAGATGATGAAATTATCATGAACAATTCATTGACTTCATTGAATTGAGTAGGAGATAAAGTTCAAAGAAACTCTTGAAGTTATCTCATCATTAAAATCTAAGGATGAAAACTACCTTCATGATGATCATAATCTAACAATAAAATCATCATCAACCTGGAATATAAACTCATGGGGCCTTACCATGAATTCTGAGATTTCCTTAACTTATGATGAAAAAACAAAGTTCTAATAGGTTAATTCAGTTCGAATTATTAACTTTATCTTTTCTTTATGAGTTTTCTGGCCTCAGAAATTGATGATTTAAAGTTATGATTGTGATTAACATGATGATCTTTATTGTTAAACTTTTCCAACAATCAACTAATTTTTTTTTGGAACATGGTAACAAGTTTTACTCCCTTTTAATTTCCTAATCTATTTGATACTAAATTATCTTAATGTTACTTGATTGTAATTCACTAATTGTTGTCTCATAATTACACAATAATCATATTCAATGATAATTGTTATTAACATGATGATGATGATAACAATTGATGATTGAATCTTGAGATTGTAGGTGTTGTCATTGTTGTATGATCATCGTTTATGATTAAGAAGATGATTTAATTGATAAACATAAATAAATTTAGGTCATAATCATAATCGTAATTATAATCATTATCAACCTAATCATCGACTAATGATAAACATAATGATGGTAATAATCATCAGCTTCCGTATCAGAATAAAGTGATTCTTATTTCATGAGCAAATGTGAGTATCGATGGTCATTGAATTGATTGTAAGACTAGAGATTACTACTAATTGCAATTAAATTGCTTTCCAATTGCAACTAATTGATTACATAGGTAAACCAGATGATCCTAAATCCTTTATCCTCCAGCCCTTATCATCATCATCCTCAGCATCTTCTGTCATCTTCATCCTCCATTTTGCAGTAAAAAAATACAAAAATCTTTCCTTTCTTGAAACTTAAATATCAATCAATAAATTATATCGGTTGGAAATTAATAAATCAAATGATTAAACATCAAATGATTATCATTTCAAGGTTAATCAATACAGATGATGACAGAACCAGTTTCATCAATATCATCATTTTGATCATCATTAACTAACATATCTCATTAACAGCAAATGCAATTTAAACCAACAATTTAATTCATGGTCAACCAGAATTACAAGTTATAAATACAATGAAAATAAAGTTAATCAGTAAATTTTTTACTTTCTTATTAAGTTAATCACTAATGACTATTATAATCATTATTAGCCTAAAGCAATCAAGTCAACACTTGAGATAATCAAATAATAACAAAGAGTTGAAGAAACAATTTAATCTTTAATGTTAATCATCAACAATCAACAACAATTAGATGTAATAATAATCATTTTTTTTTATTCATCTCATTACTATTCATTCAAAATTATTAACTATTAATATGTAAGTGATAATCAAATTAAATTGTTATCAATCTTGAGTTAAATTGATATTGATATCGGATTACCCAAACAATTTAAGGTTATATTATCTGAGGAACCTTAAATTGTTGTTAATTTGATCATTATCTCAAGTTGTATTCACATCTCCAATGAAATCTTAATCAACCCAATTGTGGTAATTTACTGTATGATCATTATTAATACAATCGTTTTCATGGTTAACAATTTATAAATTGTTGCCATTTATCTGGTAAGTAAACAATTGGTCAGGGTTAGATTGTCATTGTTGGTTAGGAGAGGAAAAAGTTAATTGTGATTGTGTGATAATCATCTTAATTATCCATTCATTCAAACAATCAATAAAATAATTAATCAGTTTCCACGATTTAAAAAATAAATAAAAGACTCAAATTCACCAAGAGGCTAACCAACAATCAGGAGAAAATCAATTAATTGTTGGTGAACAATTTTTCCATTTCCCTATTATTAAAACACGTTACGAACTTTAATCAACAAAGTTAATTGTTGCTGTTGCTAAAAAATAAAAGCTAAAAACATGATTTGGTCAAATTATCAACGATCAACAATTAACTAAATGATAAACGAAAAGTTTTTCATTTGTTTCCAACGAAAATTAAAACTAAAAAATGAGAAAATTTTTCGTTCGTAATGTTCAACGTTCTCGTTACGATGTTTGGGAAACTTTTCAAAAACTTTTCTCTTTCGATTGTAGTTAAATCATTTTATGCCTTCAAGGTTAAATTGTTGTATTAATTATGATTTATCTTCAATAATTTATGGTCACAATTAAGTTAATTGAAAACAGGGATGAACAAAATTGTTTTGGTCAATTTTTCGTTTCCAATCATTGGATTAACTTTGCTCACAATTAAGCTTAACTAAAGGAAATTAACTCTTGTATTATTATTTTGATGATGACAATTAGTATTATAATTAACTTGATCATGATGGTCTTTTAAATCAATTAATAAATTGAAGGTTATTTAATATTCTTGATTATTGGATATTGATTGCAATTATAATCATCACCAAATGACCTGATTGTTGAGGTTAATTCAGTTGATTATGTTTGTTGATTTTTTCTTTTGCTTTCGCTCCTCAATATCGCTATCAACAAGTTAATTACAATTAACTTTTTCTTTATTGATGTTACTTGTTTAAAGCTTTTACTTGTTGTTGATTTTATTGCGAAAACAATTTAAACAATTAAAACTGTTAACCACAATCACCTCAATCCTCAATATCATCGCAATCAAAGTTGTTGATACTTTGAGTTTAAAGAGTAAGAAATTGATTAATTTCAACTGATTATTGATTATTAATTATCTCTCATTTTATTATTGATTTTCGTGATTAGTGACCATTATTATTGCCATATTTGAGACAATCAGGTCACAAAATTAACTATTAATTAGATTTTCTGTCTTAATTGTCATTATTTTCACTTGATCATTAAAAATTTTTCAACAATTTATCATAAATATTTAATCAAAATTAATCAACAATCTGAACACACCTTAATTGTTGCTTGATTGTAGCTTCCGTTTTTTTGATATTGCCATTTGATTAGATCAGCTCAGCAAATGATTTATCAAAAAAGTAAAGATTTTAATTGTTACGATTTAAATTTATTAGGTTTTGGGCTTTAAATTGTCCATAAATGATTAACTATCAATGCAATTAAATCTAATCCAATTGGCTATCCAAAGGCTCCTCAAACCCTCTTGACCATTGATCCTCTTCATTGATAGTATTGTAAATCAACTCGAGTACCTCTCAATAACTGGAATACAATTAAGTGTAACCAGAACAATTAGTCAACAATTAACTTTGACATTCCATAAAAAAGCTAATCATCAACCATAGAAATATATTTGTTAGAACTTGATAAACAAGTTCGATTAAAAATCGTGATTCCTATTAACTGAATCAAAGAAGAAACTTAATCAACTACAGCAGAACTTTTAATTGTATAGCAATTAAATCAAATTTTTAGACTTTCCACGAATTAAGATTAACTTAATTGTGTTTAAGATTCGATTTTCATTCGAGTAATTTAGTTCTAGAACTAATTTCGTTTTCATATTCGTGTTAATTTCTGAAAAGTTCAAGATCAACAATCATCAAGTTCAATTGTTTCAATACAATAATGATTAGAATCAGTAATTAGCTATATATAAGTAACGAATTAACTTAATCACCATAATGATACAATTAGAATGATTCATTTAATGATAATTTTTTTAAACTAACAATTAAGTTTACGGTGATTTAACTTTGAAAACAATCAAATAGTATAACGAAAACCATAAAATCAACAATTTGATTATGATTAAATATCCTTAGTAATTTAAAGTCAACACTTAAATTGATTATTTAAATTAGTTACTAAATTAAATGATTATAATCATACATTTGATTTCCTGATAAATTTACATTAATTTGTTACAATTGTAACAACCTTTTAATTGTTACCAATTTAAACCAGGAACTTAATTGTGAAACATTTCTCAGTGTGTAAACAATTAACTATTTAGATGAGCAAAGGTTAAGGATCTGATTAACGGTTAATTGTAATCAAATTTGTCTTTCATTATTATTATATGATATTCAATTACACCCAATAATCAAATGTTAATTGTTAGGGTAAAAAATAGCAATCAAGTTGGTGTATATTATTTAGTTAATCAATGTCAACTTAATCATTTCAAGGTGATCATTTGAAATTTAAATATTTACTTTAATTGTTGCTGTTGTTGTTACTTCAATTGATCTGAAAGATTAATTTAATTACCTTTTGAATTAAATTATCACACCAAAGACAAATTAACTAAACAATTAGGTATCAACTATCCGAAGACAACCTTGACAATGTTGGAAAAAACATCGCAATCAATTTAGATTACAATCAGTTAATTGTTAGCTCGTTTTTTTGAACAAAAAAATTGAAAATTCAATTAACCTTTTCAATTGGAAAACTAATAGAATCCAGAAGAAGGAGAAAATTACTAATTACTAATTAACTAATTGCTTGTTAATCTCAAACCAAAGTCGAAACAGATAAGTAGACATACAACAATTTAATGACAATTAAAAAGTTACAATTAAATTGATTGGTTAATTTGTAGATGTTGTTGACCGAATTGCGGTCGAATTGTTTTTTTAGAACTTTTTTTTTCGCTTAAAACTTTGAAACTTTGTTTCTCTCCAAACTTTTTGATCAATAACAATTAATTTACATAAAATTTTCATTTAAATGATTAATTCAATTTCCTGATTGTTATTAAATAAGTGATAAAGTTAATCATGTTTCTTCAAATAATATTCACCAAGATCTCAATCATTAGGAATACAAATTATCTGTTGAAATGATTGAAAGTTTTTCATTTACGAATTGAAAGATTTGATTATGATTAACAGAGTTAATTGTGATCATGTTGATGAAGATGATGATGACAATCATCATCATGATGATAGATCGACATGAATCATATTAGAACTTTTCTTTTTCCTTTGCGTGGTTAACATTCACTTTTCATCCTTAATCAACTTGATAAACCTACACAATTAATTTAAATTGTTATCATAATTGTTGTTGTTGTTGTTGGTTAAGTTTTAATTGTGACTTTTGGGTTAATCATGAGATGAATCTGAAGAAAAAAGCAAAAAAATTTGAATACAGTCAACCAATTGAATCTTGATTGAAACTTTTTTCTTCATCATCATCATCATCTAATCATCAACAATTAACTTTCTCATTACAATCAAGCAATTGAGACAAGAAGAAAGCAAAAAGAAAAAGTAATCAAAAAATAAACCAACAAAATTAACAGCAATCAGTTAATGATTTAAGGTGTGAGACATCAATATATTGTGATGGTTAATCAAAAAGTTAATCAGAATTTTATTACTCATATAAAAAAGTGATTAATTTGATTAACTTAGTTCACTTTTAATCACAATTTAATTCTCACAACTTTCTCTCTTCTCTGAAATTATCAGGTTAATTGTGGTTAATTCATAGTTAATTGTTGAAGAGTTAATTGTCAAGAGAAGAGCTGAAAAATGATTACAATTTACAATTTACAATTAATCCATTGATAGCTAGAGAAAAAGCGATTAACTGATTTCTAATTGATTGTAGATATTAATTGGCTTGGAAATGAATGAATTAATTGTTGTAGTTAATTGTTAGCTAAACAATTAATCAAAAAGAAAAAGATAATTAAACTTACCTCTGATTGTAATTGTCTGCTTAATGATAATAGTGATTCAATCCAATTGAATAATAACTTTAAATCATTATCATTAAGGTAAGATGAAGTTCTGAAGAAATGAAGAAAATGAAAACAATTAACATTTTGGGTGTTAAATTGTAACTAAATTGTTAACAATTAGCTTACCTTAATGGTTGAATGTAAACATCTTTAAGACTTGACAATGTAATTGAATAATCAACTTCAGTTAAATAAATTTCCTCCAAAATCCCATATCGATTATCATGACCTTATAAACAAAAGTAAAGTTATCACAATTAACTAATTGTGCTACCAAAGAGAAAGAGGAAACAATTAATTCTTACCAATAGATTTGTTAATTAAAGCCTCTGACAATTTAATCTCCTCATCTTCCAGATGATAAGCTTTAGCATCGATGTTAATTGTTGCTTCATTTTTAACCCACCGAAGACAAGGTTGATTAATACCCAACGAATTGATTAACGGTGTAACCAGATCACGAATCGTTTCATCACTTTGACCAACGACCTGTGAATTAATTGAATTACCAAACAATTAGAAAACAATTTAAGAATATCAAAGACAAGGGTTAAACAATCAATACGCAATTAAGAATTGGGAAAAATAATCCTCTAATTGTAATTCACTTTTACCTCTTCCAGGTTTGGGAAAAATTGAACAACAATCAATAGAGGAAATGATTTTCCAATCGTATATCTATCATTATGATTAATAAGATGATCAATTGTTATCACAATTACCATGATCATCTGAATTGTTAATCTATCATTATCAAAAGTAATTGTTATAATCTAATCTAATCTTCCCATTGGTGTTACTATTAATAAGGAAAATCATTTCCATTGTTAATCCTTTTCTTTATCGAGACTTTGATTTGCTGTTTCCATTGTTAATCTATTTACCTTTTTTTTCATATATTAAATTATGATCAAGTTGATTAGCATTCTAATCAGTTGATTAGAAAAGAAATACGATTCTAAATGGTAACAACAATTAACTCTATCACCATGAAGACTCTGGTCAATAATCTTAACCATTGTTAACTTTGTCTCTGTATGTGTGATTATGATTAAGGATTGAGAGTTAATTGTTGACCCTTAAGGTTCAATAACTTTGAATTTTATATCAACGACAACAATTAACCATCTCCATCAAAGGGTTATTACAATTAGTTACAATCAATAATCATTCTGTCAATCAATTGGCTCTTTTTTTTAAATGTTCCTTGCAATTAACTTGTTTTATTAGTTGATTAACGATTGAAATTTGATCACGAAATTAAATTCATAATGAAAACTTTGATCACTTTTCCATTTACAATCAACTTTGATTGTTAATCGTTTTAACCTTAAGGCTGATTTAGAAGAGTTGAAATTTGATGATGATAGACTCTCACAGCCTCTGTAATTAATTACATCTAATCAAAAATGATCATCACAATTTAATTTGATCAAAAGTCTAAATTGTTTCATTGATTTCGGTTCCATGTTTACTAATCATCATAAGCAAAGATCGTGATCAAAAGGTTCTTGGTAGTTAATTGTTAATCCCTTAATTGTTGGTTAACATTGGAAATTATTGTATTTTCCTTAAATAATTTACTAATTGTATGTAATTCCCTTCCCCCCAAATGTATAACAATTAGATTTACAATGAAAACTGTGTTATAATTTAGTAAATCGTTACGCTGATGATTAACCAACCATTGAAATTAATTGATGGTTAAACAGCAATTAAGAGGGAAATAAATTTGATTAAATTGTATTCCAATTTAATTGTTGTTGTTGTTGTTGGTATAATATCAGTCTTTCAATGTAAATATTAGCCAACAATTAAGTAAATTGTTCAAAATCAACAAGAGACAAGGTCAAAAGATTGAAGAAAAAACTTTTTGTGGTTTTCCTTAATTCCTTAATGATCAACACAATTAACTTGATTGTGATCCAAAAGTAAATCACCTTAATATTTGTCTTTTTTTTTCATTTGATTGTCACACCAACAATTTGTAAATTGTCCAAACAATTTGTTCAATGTTAAACAATTAACTGATTGTTATTAAACATATAACCTTAAAAATTGAATGATTTAACTTTCACTTTCCTTGCTAAATACCAGAACAATTAACTAACTGTTATGATAAGGATGATTGTGATGGCCAATAATTTAACTGTCAACTTGATTAACAGGACAGTTTATTAACTACAACAATCAAACAATATTTGATTATCATTGTGATAATCATATTTTTCTTAATTTAGTTTAAATCAACAATCAGTAGGCAGATATTTTTTTAATTTAATATATTATTTCAATTGAAAATCATCCTCTCACTTTATGTCTGATTTAATTGTTCAACTGATTGTTGAACAATCAAAATGAAAAACTTGATTTCTCACACTTGGGCTTTTCAACAATTAACGGAATGACGTCTATTTGATTAAATTATGTATTCGCCATGAATATTAACCAAAAACGTTAATCACAATTAATTTAATCGCATTAATAAATTTACCTTGAAGTTAATAAGTTTTATTTTCAATGAAATCCTTCAATTTGCATTTTCTATTCACAATTAACCTTAACAATTAAGTTAATAGCTCTGATTTAAACAACATCTTCACTTGAAACTCTGATTTCTGATCAGTGATTAATTACAATTAACTGATTGATTATTTAGTATGTTTTCTAGAAGGTGAAACAATAATAATATTATTATCAAACTAATCATTAAGTTAATTGTTTTAAATAGTTTCCAATTCTGAACTTGAGCCAATACATTTGTTGTTTTACCAGTAAATTGTTTCAATTAATTGTTGAGATTAATTTAGTTGTAATTAAACAGATATAAGGTGTATGATTGAGAGAGAGGGAACAATTAACTGAAACAATTAAAACTGTTAATCATGGTAATCAGTTGATTGTTAACTAATTTTGGCCTGATAAAAGTTAAGGTGAAAATCAATATTAACATTTTTGCTTAAATAATATCAACAATTAACAATCCTGCTGGCTAATTGTAAGTAATTAATTTCATTTGTTGTAGCTGTTTATGAGCAATCAATCACAATTAACTCAACAATTACTTAACTAATAATTAAAAATTTCGTAAGTCAAAACAATTAACTCTCAGGAAAGTTTCAATTTCATTAAAAACTTTTTCCTCATAAGCAAATTTGCTAATTGTTAACAATCAATTGATTGTGTTATTTTTTGCTGTCAACTTTTAGGTCTAATTGTAACTGGAAGTTACATAAATTGTTCAATGTCAAAATTAATGGTAAATCACTCATCTGAATCATCTTTCTTAATTGTTACAATTTAGATTTACAATTAACCTCCAATATTTATCATTATTCACGGTTTGTTGAGTTAATTTGATTTCCTGTTAATGAAATGTTATCTAATTTCATCTAAATTATGATTAATTTTAATTGTTTTAAGAGCACGAAATTAACAATTTTCTTCTTGATTACAATGCAACAATTAATCAACCATTAAGATAATTACAGGATTAAGATAATAACTGATCTTATGTTAATCTTTAATTATCATGATCTTGATTTAAATTATCTCTTGTTGACAGTCAACAATTAACAAGACAATCACAGGATATTGATGACGAAAATAATATTTAAAAAATTATCGAAAATAAAAAAATTATATCAACAACAATTAGATTAATTTGCTTAATCCAAATCCATTTCTTTTCAACGGATTAACTTTCTACACACAAACAAATCATTCAACATCAATAATTAATCCAAATTCCTGTTGAGGTTTGATGAATGAATCTAATCAACGATATTAATTAACTATTCTGTTCCCAATTAAAAGCAATAATTAAAAATGTTTACAAACGATAACAAGTTGTCATGGTTACAATTGTTTTCCCTCTCAATTTGCTCAGCTGATTTAACTTGTTTATTTAATTTTCTCGATGTAATTAATTGTGTTGATTGTTTCGTAGTAAACAACAATTTGTGGTGATTAATTAATGGTCAGAGTGATTTATGTTTTTAATTTACTTCTCTTGCTCAAAGTGTTACACAGAATTAATTGTGATTTAATGTTTCTCTTTTTTCACTTTTCTTTTTTTCTTTTGAGTTGAATTTTTTTTTTCTCTTGATTCATTATCACGCTGTTCGTAATGTTTTTACCTGTAAATTCAGACTGAATTATTATTATTATTGTAATTTTGTTTCTCTCTTTTAATATTTCCGGTCAAAAGAAAGTAAACTCATGTGATCTTGGGTCAATCATGTTTGATCTTTATTTCTTCGCGAGGTCAATTAATATGGAACCAATTGGTTTGTTCTTGGTGGAATCAGGAGAAAAAAAAATATTGAGAGATAAACTTGGAAAAGAAAAACAAATTTCTATATAATCATTACCATGTAGATGAATTTTCATTATTATTCACAAACTCAGCGAGAATTTAATCAAATATTCTGTATCATTAGTTATCCTGCTCTCTCATTTCCATTATGTAATGGATTGAACTTTCTTTCACAGAGAGAGAGAGAGAGAGAGAGAGTTTTATATCTTCTCTTTTCAGAATTCTAATCATCATCATGGAATCTAAACCTTGACAACTGAAAGAAAGGATATTGAAACAAAGACGAAAAAGTGACAACAATCAACATCAATTGAGCATCAAAATTGTTCATCAACGATAATCATTCATATGGAATTTACTATCTTCTAAATGGCTACTCGATCTTTAAAAAATTCAAGAAAACTGAACCTCTGAATCTCTCACTTGGTTGGATAAATTTGATTTAATTATGAGACTGATGGTGCACACGAATCAACCAATTAATGTTAACTAATTATCAACAATCAGCATCTTTAAGGCCGCAAGTCAAATTTTCTGGATAATCAATCTTAGAGTTAAAGTAACGAGAAAACAAAAATGTCAACGGATTTAACAAGATTAGATTAACGGGATCAAGGAAAGATTAAAAAAAACCATCAACAAATATTAACCCAAACAAGCAAACAAACAAAATCAACTAAAAAAAAAAAGGGAAACAGCATCAAGAAAGTGACTCTTAAATATTGTCATTCAAGTGTCACTCACTAATCATAATTACCATCAACCAATTAGCTGATTAACAGAGCTTGCCTTAATCTAAATTGACTTTTAAAGTTAATCATCAAACCAACAGCCCAAAAAAAGGTCAATATCAAGGAGGAAGGTGTAACAACCACAACCACCGACCAATGATCCCTATGGAATGGCTTTCATTATTATAATCACAATCTTAATTGTTCCAAGGCTCAATTGAACCTGTTATCATCATGATTTAATCTGAAACTCTCTCTCCATTGGTAATAATCTGTAAATTAAACGGTTAATCACGAAGAAGAAAAAAAAATGAATGAGAAAATGAAACAACTAAAGGCTGAACTTGATCCTAATGATCAATGAATTAAGTTGAACAATCTGAAAATGATCAAGAAGGAAAAGAGAAAATGATTCACCTTGAACAGTCAATATCTTTATCATCAACGATTTAATGATTATCATTATTATCGTATTATGATTAACTCCTTTGTTACTATGGATTCGTAATATTTATAAGACTAGAAGTTGAATATTATTCTGGTGGAAAAAGAAATAAGATTCAGACATCAAATGAGAATAGAATTGTTAAAAGAAGGAAGGGAAAACGCCTTTTCGCAATTTAATCTTCTTCATCTAAATCAAAAACCTTCCATCACTATAATTTAATAATATGATTATATTATCAATCTATTAATAATATTATTGAAACTAAATTGTTTCCTTTTAAATTATTGGATAAATTCACGTAATGTTATATGAAACCGTCGGTTTGACCTTCCCAACGAAAGGCTTTTCTTTTCGGGTTGATTGTTGATTACAATTCTGTTAATAATATCAACAATCAAGTTCTTAATCATATTCATTTACTTTTACTCTTTACATGTGGATGAAAAGGATATTTGATTAATCTAAATTGTTGTAACCATTGAGAATATCGATTCAATGTGAAAACAATATTTACTTTTACCTGGACAAATACCTTGAAGAAAATGCTTATAATATTGGAACAATTAAGTTAATTCAATATGAGTTACAATCAGTTGATTGTTTAACTCTTTTTTTTTTCGTTTGTAGTTTTGGGGGAATTGAGGAAATGTATGATTGACAATTGTTGGAAATTGTTATTCTATGGTATAAATCATTCATCATCAATTCTGATTGACATATTAAAGATTAAATTTCTTTCATCATCATGTTGAGCGATTTGTTAATTTTTCTCAATCCAAATTAACTATATTATGGTAAATATAAAGTGTAGCTTATTTGTTGCTGTTGTTATTATTAATTGTTTTCTTTTTTTTCTCTCACTCAAAACAATCAATAGTTGTTTTTGAATGTATTATAATAATCAACAGGTAAAAAAAAGTATCAGGTTGATTTGTAATATTAACAATCTCAAGATCTGCTTGTTATCCCCATTGTTTAGCATAAACAATGAATAGTTACGATGAAATTTCTCACTCTTTCTCCATGTTAAGGTGTATTTGAATTCGTTGTTTGCGTTTTTGTTGATTTAACAACAGCGAAATTACAACAACATGAACATATAACATGCAAAACAAAAAAGTGTGTATGAGTATTTTCACCAACGAAACTTGATTCTTTCAAGGTTTTCACTAAATTCTAATCATGTTGAAACTCTTATTTGGTGAAAGAAGATAAGATGATGATGATGCTTTTTCATGGGCTTCTGATGATCAAGCTTCTTTTTTTCTCTCTTTCGGTTATTAGTAAAGAAAAGAAAAGCGAACCATGATTAAAATCGCCCAGAAAAACAAAATTGAGAGGAGATGAGATGAGATCGTCACCTAATCAGCAACATGTTTTATGAAGATGAAAATTAATGATGATGATGATTTTGATTATGATGGGGATGTCAGTTTGATGAAGCCAAAAACCATGTAATTATATTGATTGGGAGAGAGAGAATGAGAGAGAAACAAGTTGATTTGATTAGTGCTGGAGATTGGGAAGAGAGAGAGAAAAAATGATATAAAATAAACACACAATTTATATCCAATTGGAATCTCTAAGCAGTAGTAATAATTTGAACACACAGGAGAGAGAGAGAGAATGAGAGAGATCCAATTGGAAGGAGAGAAAGTGAGACCAATGAAAGGAACCACAATTACCAATAAAATAATAAGATTGAAATAAGATCAAGTATTTAAAATCAATCAACACTAATCAAGGTGCACAATCAGGTACATTCACTGTAAAGAGAAAAAGGAAAAGTAAAGGAAAAAAAAGACAGTAGGGAAAAAAGATCATGATAATAATGATACGTAATAAATGTCCAACTTTTTGATTGGGTTAAACATACAGTCAGCATTGGACTAGATACTAAATAGTATTTAGAAGAAAAAAAGAAAATGAGAGAGTAAAGAGGCAAAGAAACGTCAAGCCTTCAGGGCAAATTAACAACGTTAAAAGTAATCAAGTTAAAGCATTTGGTACGATTTTGTTAAGAGACTCAGTCAATACTAATAACATTTAAATTGTTAGTAAAATATTTCTCTCTTTCTCTTTCTTTTTCTTTCTCTAGCTAATATTTGTAGCTTTTCAAATTATTAAGATAAAATCAAGAAAGAATAAAAAAAAAGGCTAACTAATTAAAGAGAAAAGAAAAAAAAATCAGAATCTGATTGAATTTTCTATAGGAAATTAACAATCATCTCTCTTCATTTACTTACCATTAGATGATCAGTTGATTTACTTTTCTTTGGAGTTACATTTCCAGCTAATTAGTATCACAAGTGTTGTTTATTTAATTGATAGAAACTTAATTAATTTAGAAAACGTAATTAAAAAGTAAATTCAATTTAACGGACTAATAATTAATCTTAATTTTGGAAAACAAAACAAACCGATTCGCCATTTTGACTACTCTTCTTCCCTCTGGTGGCCGATTAGTCGAAAGGGTTAAAAGTTACTAATCAGTTTAATCTCAAATGTTGTTAATCTTTTTGTCTAATTGTTTTCTATTCTTTTTTTTCCATTGTCTTATTAATCTTATTCTTAAATCTACAGAATGATGTGGAGATTATTCCTTTGTCTCTCGTGTGTCAATGTGTCTCTTTTATGAGAATTGAAACCCTTTTCTTTTTTTAGAAGAAAAATTTTTTTTTCTTTTCTTCTCCATTATTACCATAATCTTGTTGTTCCATCTTAATTTTTATTCTATATTTTTCTTTCCAGGTTTTGGATTTTTGTCTCTATCATATCATCTTACTTGTGAGATGATGATTATGATGATTACATGATGGTCGCTGTGGTATTTAGATTTCATCTATTTTGGGACAATCAACTCATGAATTTGTATCTGTAACTGACTCAAGGGTTTTCATGTGTTATTGTCATTGGGAATCCATTTCATCTTTACAGGTTGGTAAATCTTAATTTTTGTTTTCTTTTTTATTTCTTCGGTGTTATCAACAAGATCCATCGTCATTATCATGATAATAATCTATCTCTTTCTCTTTTTCTCTCTCTCTCTCTCTCTGTATTATGTTTATTTCCCAGTGAACTTGTCACGATGGAAATTTGAAAGAAAGAAAATGCTCACGACAAGAAATTTTTTCTCTTCCATTTTTTTTTATTTCTCTCCATCATCTTCTCGTATTGTCATCGTCGTTTTTGTCTTCATCATTTGGTTAAAATTAAATTGTTTTTCTTAACAATAACAACGAACCACAATTTCATCGTTATTATCATCATCATATTCCTATTGTCATTGTGCTTTTGTGATTATATTCTGAGAGAGGAAGAGCCAGAGAGAGACAGAATGACAAGATCACTACCTTTCTCTCATCCAGAGAGAGAGAATAGAAAAGAAAAACAAAATTCTCAATGACAATTCTATTCTTTAACATAGTAACAGATTATGGTGATGATTGAGAATCAATGGAAATTAACTATGGAGAAATATTATCTTTTCAACGATTGATGGTCAATTCAATGTTCGCCTCCATCATTATCATCATTCTCAATTAACTGAGGTAACTCAAAGTTAATCGAAATTTGATTGAAATGGCAACAATATCAAAATCTAATCAAATGAGGAAACAATTTAATGTAAAAGATAAATGATCGAGAGGTTGGTTAATCTTTTTTTATACTTCTTAATTCACTTTCTCTCTCTCTTATTACCATTCAATTTGATTTTGGTGATTTAGTAAATTATTTAGTAAAATCATCAACACATAAATTGATATAATCAACAGTAAGATTAAAATAGAAGATGAAACTTGAAATTGATTCAATTAGAGGGATAACCTTGATCATCAACCTCTAAATTCAATCAAATGAAGGTAAAAGTAGTTACATCAATTGTTAATATTAGAAACAAATACCAATACACTTTCATTATTGTTCAACAATTAATTTTAATTTTCTTTCCTCTTGACAACCTACAGATTATTTGGAGACTCATATTTACCGAGGAATCACAATTTAGCAAATTGGAAAGGCCGAAAAGATGCAATGATTAGTAAATTGTTTCATTAACCTTTTTCTCTTCTCTTCCAAATGAAGATGAAGAAGAAGAAGAAAAATTCTCTCTATGTAATAATATCTTCTCATGTTATTTTCTTTTTCCCTATGTAACTTTTTCTTCTTCTTTTTTTCTTTCTTCTTCATCTTCTTCATCATCACAGATCAAACTTCGAGATTATCATCATTTTCTATCCTAAATGGTATGTGGTCTCTTCCAAACTGACCTTGGGTCATAACGTGTATTCACATTTACAATCTATCTATCAGATCGTTGATACATTACCTGGAAAACTTTTCAATTACATTTATCATGATCGACTTTCTTTTTCCTCATCATCGTCATCATCATCTTAAAATCATCTTTAGTGGACTAATCGTTATCCAGCTAGCTTAAAATCCAATGGATTTACTATACATTACAAAATATACTTTACTATTTTATCAGTTTAACCAGTAATTAGGGCAACGGGACTCTTGACCTCTTCTCGGGTCATAAGTTAAATCTACCTTGATGGTGAATGTGTGTAGAAATATAGAAATGAACAGGTAAGAACTCTCTCTCTCTCTCTCTCTCTCTATCAATACTATTCAATTGTAACCACTTAGAGAAGTAAAAATTTGATGAGTATTAGAATTACTAGTAAATTTCTCATAATAATAACAACGATACTTTTTTTTCAACAGAGATCAATTTTTTCCCAATGGTTTCTATTGGTAATCCATCAATCTTAAAGTAAGAAAATCATTTATTGTACTAATACA
Organism: Panonychus citri; assembly: GCF_014898815.1. Classification (NCBI taxonomy): domain Eukaryota; kingdom Metazoa; phylum Arthropoda; class Arachnida; order Trombidiformes; family Tetranychidae; genus Panonychus; species Panonychus citri. Next base: position 888,972 of record NW_026515516.1, on the reverse strand, counting down.
TTTTAACTACAATCAAAATTATCATCAACTAATTTATCTTATTTTCTCACTCAATCCATCCAGAAAACAGAGTAACAGAAATTGACTGTTAATCTGACCATTTAAACGAACATCGATCACAATTGAAATTTAGGTTAATCACTTTGGGGCATCATGGATCATCATCAATGGATCATTTTTAATTTCATTGGCTATGGAAACTAAATTTTCGGCAACAATTTACTCATCTAATTTATTGCTATTATATTCACAGGAAACTTGAACATTGTTTGTTTACTACAAACACTTAAATCATCGTCATCATTAATGGTTAAATTGTCACCGTTTTAAATCATCACCATCATTCATATATATATAATATAAACCAAATTTGGAAGCTCACACTTTAACTACTAAATTGAATCAAATTACCAAATCAAATTGATTGTTTTGATTAAGGTAAATACAAAAAAAAACACATACAGACAGACAGAAATACATGCAAACAAACTCGTGATAATAGTCGTTAATTGTTGATAAATTCAATCAATTGAATTTTAATCAATCGATAGCAGAAAAAAAAATCATTGATAAAACAATTTGCGTAAAAACAACAAAGTCAGAAAATGATTTAAATGTTAATTGAAAAAAAAAGAGATTAGATTTAATTGTAGATTTGTAGTTACATGGAATGCAAATTACCATGTTGAAAAAATGAGGTTGATAGTAATGATAATTAAATATAATTAGTAAACTATTAACATGATAAGTTTTTCAAAGTTAATTGCATATTGATTGTTTAATGGTAAAGATTTGTATCAATAGTTGTTTCAATGAACGTGTGTGTTTAGTATTTGTGTTACCATTGTAACAGAAACAATTAAACAATTGACAAAACAATTAAACAATAAATTTACCTTTTGTTTAGATCCATTTGGTAAGATAATGGTGAATACAAAAACTTTCCACTCGATTTGACGATAAATGTGGCCTGAGGTCGATAATTGTGGACGAGATGACGAAAGGAAATTACGAAAATTAAATGAGAAACCTTTTCGTTTACGTTTACCATTGAATCGTAGGTCAGGTAGCGACATACAATATTGGTGACAATCGAAGTCGGTATCGTTGACCCGATAGGATTTTCGATAAGTTAATGATGACATTTTGGTGAACAACGAGATGATAATTACACAATTTAATCCAATAAGAAAATAGAATCCAAAGCAAATTGTCAACACTCACAAATCAGTTAATCCATTTAATTGGTTATGATGATTATTAGTTGTACACTTTAACAATTTAACCCTTGGAACAATTTAAAAACCATAACTAGGATTATATTGTTATTGTTAATTGATCACAATGATAGTTAATCCGATACTGATGGTGAATTTTTCAATATAATCAGTAAATTGTTGACTAAAAAAAAGTAATCAAACAATCAAATTGATTTGATTCAATGATTGAATTGTGATTGAATCGATGATCGATGATGATGAAAGTGAGAGAGAGAGAGAAGAAGATAAATTTAGATGAGAGAGTAGGTTAATTAACTATTTGCAATAATAATAACATTGATCATGTTGTTAATTGTAAGAACAAAGTTCATCAAAAGTTAATCGTTGATTATAATTGTTTACCTTTTCTTTTAATTGTTATTATTTTTGTTTGACATCAACAAATGAAGATTGAATTTAAAATACAACAACAACAAGAAGATGAAAAAGTTTTACTAATTGTTGATTGTAAATGATAATTTTATGATCATGTAACAATCAACAACATGTTCTGTTGTTGATTGCTTATTAAACTAACAACAATTAACTGACAAAAAGTAACTTTCACGATTGAAACTGAATCTTGAAATGGTAAACATTTTTTTTCGTAATGTTTACCTGGTGAAAGTAAAAGTGAACAGGGAAGTGAGTTTGAAATAGTAAGAGAAGAGAGAGAAGATAAGAAAGAGAAGGGAGCAAACAAGTTTTTCTTTCTTCTCTTACTTTCGATTTTCATTTTTTTCTCTTTCTTTTTTTCTCATCATCATCTTTAATCATCTTTCTATCATCATCAGACTTGCGACTTGAGCTTCGTTTCCATGGGTTGGGTTGATCGTTACAGAGGAAATAACGTCATTTCTTATGATTTCATCTAGAATCTAATTAGTTAATTATTTTGATCTGTTTCGATGATAATCATTAGTTAATAGGGTTAACATTTTTATCAGAGAGGGAGAGAGAAAGGCAATTAAATTGCTAACAATTAGTGTTCAATTTCAATTAAGTTATCAAAAGTATTTCAATTTAATACATTTGAATTTTTTGTTCACATTTTCATTGAGTTTTCATCGTTACCTGTTGATTTTTCAACAATTTAACAAGTATGATAGGATAGTTTTCCTTTGATTAATTAGATTGTATTAATAATAATACAATTAATTTAATAAATCACGTAATTCAGAAACACAATTTAATCTGTTCAATTTGATTATCATGATCATCCGTTGATTTAAATGTTGATCATCATCGTTTTTAAGGATTGGTGTTTGGAGTGGTTAATATTTTTCTTTCTCGTTGTCTGATTACTTGATTAGTTAATAAATTTAACTTTGTTTTGTTAATCATAATGAATTTACTTGATTTTTATCATCAATTGATGGATTAGTGAGTGAATAATAATAAAATTGATGAAGATGGATTCAGGTAATCAGTTTCATCGTCATTCAACTTGATTCCTGTTGTTGGTCAGTTTCTCTCCTTTTTCATTTCACTTTTATCCTTAATTAAGTTGACGATAATTATAATGAATTAATAAACAAATAAGCTAAAAAATTATTTAAAAAAATAAATAATTTCATCAATATTTGATTAGCATAATCATTATTAAGTCAAAACCAGTAATCAAATTTTTTGTTTAACTTTGATGGGGCTTAAGTTATACATGTTAATTTCATTCAATGAGTTGTTGTTGATTAAATTTTTAACATGATTGAAAAGTCATTAATTGAGTTGATGATAATTAAAATTCTCAATTCATGTGAGTTGAATTAGATGATGAAGGTTGACAGGAAATTGTTGATCTAAATATTAAACGTAAACATAAAGCACGACAAAAGTTTATATTGTTTCCTTTTCCTCTTTTGAAACTTTAATACTTTCACTCTCTCTCTCTCTCTCTCTCTTTGCTTGACCCATAATCAATTTACGATGACCACTTGAAAGAGATGATGAAATTTACATGATATTCACTCTGCATTTGAATAAATAAATTTATTCCAATTCTATTCAATTATCTGTTTTTCTCTTGATTTTAATAGCTCAGCTTTTTAGGAGTGTCCATCTTGACTTTGCTTGTTAATCCATTAATAATGTTAATCGTAACGATGATTATTATACATTATTTAATAATAACAGCAATTTATTAATTGTATTCGGTCCTTGTTTCCTCTTTGCTCTTCCTCCATCTCTCTCTTGTTTCCAACTTGTAATATGTACAAGTAAGAGTCCAGTTGATTGATAATTGTTCTGTTGTTGAATATTAACTGTAATTCATTGAGATGATTAGAAATAAATAATCAGTCGACTGATGAATTTAATTGAATATTCAGTGTTATACCTGAATAGTTTTGATATATTAATCCATTCATGATGATATGTTGTTGTTGTTGTTGTTTAGTGTTCATGTTGAATAACTTTGATTAAGAGACAGTCATGATAATGTTAATTGTGATTATGCTGATTAGATGTTGAAGACCAACGATGATTATGATCATCATTTTTAATTGTATATCGTTAAAACATTTTGTTACCTGAGCTAAAAAATTCAGGTAATCTCTTGAATCCTCATTTCTCTTATCTTCATCAAAGAGTGAAAGTTATCATCATCTAATAGATTTGATGAATTTTAGAAAAGGATAGAACAAGAATTAAGGATTAGATTAAATATATTAACAAATTATTTCTTTCATCTTCATATTTACCTGTTAAATCTTGTAACAAATAACATTTTAATCACATTCAATTGAGAGAAGAAGAAAAAAAATGTTTTCTCATGTTGATGATTATCATTATGATCCATCTAAGTGATGGTGATCTTCATGATGTTGATTGTGATGATGATGATGATGATTGTAACAGTTATAATGGTGATGATACTTTTCCAAATTCTTTTTGGTAATCATCTTTATCCAAGCTTTTCCGTTTGTGGAGAGAAATGAAAAGAAAAAGTTAAAGAATAAAGAAAATTAATCTTTTGTATATGGTTAACTTTTAATTGTAATTCTCTGATTGTTGGTCCTATTCAACAGTTGACAATAATCAGATTGACTCAATTGAAATGATTAAAGAAGAGAAAGTTGCGAAAAGGGAAAAAAATTGACTTACCTGTTGAAAGATTATATCATCAGGGTGTCTATTTGATATCATAATAGAATCTAATGAATATCATAAGGATAAGAAAAAGAGAAAAACAATTAAAATGAATTTCAACAAATTCTCTCTTTCTCTCTCTCTCAAAAGCAATCAAATTGTAATTCATTACCATGATTAACATGATAAATTATTGTTCCAAACTTTGATTATCTTCTTGTTTCACAATTGACATGATGGTAGAAATGAAATATCACCAATCCAAAGAGACACTTTAATCCAGTGAATCTCTTACATCCAGGATTTGGCTTTTTTTCCCGTTGCTCTTCATGGTCCGTTACCTGTTGATGTATTTCCTAAATAACGAATAACGAAATTATCTCTTGCTGATGATCAAGGAAGAAAAATTTAGATTAATCTATAAGTAATAGAGAAAAGAAAATAATTATTAGAGAATAGAAAAAAAAACCAAACATAAAAACAAAAAGAAGACAAAAAAAAAAGATCATCGAAAGACATTAAACTGACCTCATGTTCTGGTGTCCAATTTGATTTATGGTTCAACTACTTTCACTGATCTAAATTAATAATTTAAATTGTCAATAACAATTGATTAATTGAACAATCTAAATTAACTTCTACTTGATTAACAATCACAATTACTGTTGTCACTCCGAATCACAGGTCAACCGGTAACTATTGGTAACCGGTGACGGAAAACAACAACAATTGAATAACCGATTTTTTAATTTCTCTTTGTTGACAAATTGATTAATTTTCTTACCTTTGTTCGTGATTTAATTATGCCTTTATTTTCGGATAAATTTAGTCCTCGTTTATCTAAACCTCGTAAATCTATTGGTAATAACAATCTAATTGGACGATCATCAATTGGCGAGGAAAATGTTGACCATTTAAAGGAGTTTAAAAAGCTTTCAATTCAATTGGGTGATTGTTTGAATTTACAATTTGACGGAGTTAAAGGTGAATGGAAAACTGATTATCCACAGGATTCAGGGGATAAAGATGATGGTCAGCTACATGGTGATTACAGGGAAGACTATGGAGATACCGATGGAAACAATGACCATCCCGAGAATGAGAATGGCGATGAATATGGAAAGATTAGAAAACGAAAACCAGGAATCAATCAGGAGATTAACAATTCTACCGGTGTTATTGTTCATTCTAAGAATAAAGAATTAGCTAAATTAAAGAAAGCTAATGAATTATTGCTTGAAGAGAATCGACTGTTGAAGCTTAAAGTTGAACTATTGGTTGATTTGGTAAGAATTTTTTTCCCACCTTGATTATCACTATCATTTGATTACAGGTTATGATTAACTTTCTCTCCATTACACTTTAATGTACTTGTGGTCATTTAATTGTGACTTAAATTAATGATTATTTTGCTTCCTTATCTTTTTGCAAATATATTAATTTGTTATAATTTCTTTTTTCTCTTTAATAATTAGGTGATTGAAAAAGGTGAAACCACTGATTAGGCGGGAGAATCACCAAAAAACCTCAACGAGCCACAAAATCCCAAACCTGATTTCTCAACAACAACTGTTCCCCATGCTTGTTGATTTCTTGATCTTTATTCACAATTTGTTTATTTTTTTCTCTCTCTCACCATCAACAAATCAATTAGAATATCAATTAACAATTTGATATTCTATTCTTTTTCACTTAGAGAATAATTTGATTAGTTTTATCTAAAAGGTTTTCTATTCAAACCGATTCTGTGCGCCTTTGGTTTTCTTCACATGTGAGATCATTTGTTTTCCTGGTAAATTCAATTTTCTAGTCATTGGCTTTTTGTTTTTCCTCCATTTTGTTTACTTTTTTGTTCTTCTCTTAATCATTATCCTTGTGATTAATAATCTCACCATCATCATCATCATCAACAACAGCATCATCTTCAATTGGCAAATCTACACATTAACCCAAGTGATTGTATCTGTTTGATTATTTTTTGTTCATCTCAAAATCATTAGTAATTTATAGTTACAACAACATTAGCTCAATAACCCAAGGTAAGAAGATTAATTAATTACAATTGTTGATTAGTTTTTTTTCTCTTCCTTTTTCTCTGATGTCATGTTTATTAAGGTGTCTCTTTGTTTATATTGGTAATTTATTCATCTTTTTTTTCATTTACCATTTAGGGTTTTGTTTTTGTCACAACAACAACAACAATGGAAGAAGAGGATTCAAGTAACCTGATTGAAAGGAAAACTCAAGACTTTGATGATTATCCTTTACCATGTGATAGGATTATTTCTGAATTACCTTCAGTTACTCAAAGATATTATGAGCCTCGTTTCTATGTACCCAAATTAACCAGAAAAGTGCCAGTTGAATGTCACATTGGTCATCAAATTGTCCTTTTTCATAACAATAGGTGGGTGTTAGTTTCATCGTCATGTCATCACAATGTTTTGATTACTTTCACTCTCAACAACATTCATTTAGATTCTATTTATATAATTAGCTTATTTTTTCACAAATTCTTCAACCTGTAATTTGTTAATGATACTAAATGATGTAATCAGTTGTAAATTGACAAATTGTTGTTGGTGTTGGTGAATGTATTAGTTGATTTATTCATCTTCTTCTATCTTTGGTATCACTAATTTGTTTTTCTTTTCATGTTTACTTTAGGATTGGAGTGGTTACTTTAGCTCCTAATCATCCGTTAATTACCAATGATAGTGAAATAGAATCACTTGATTTCCAAGTAACAGACAAAACAAATAGATTGGACAACAAAGTCTCCGGTAAATGGAAAAAAGGTGGACAAAGGGTGGACCAAAATTCATTGCTTTGTGTTGCTTCATGTGAAGACGGTTCTTCTTATGCGATATTTTCGTGTATGAGAGGAACACTCATTGAAATTAACGAGAAATTATTCACCGATCCAAACATTTTACGGAAAAAGGTATGACCAATCAAAAAAGAATATAAATCTCAGTCTAATTTTTGTTCTATTCTCTTTGATTTCTCAGCCATGGTCGGAGGGCTACGTCGCCATTATATTCCCGTTCGCGAAAACATTCAAAATAGAGAAGGACAATCTCATGTCTTGGGCTGATTACAAAATTTTCCAATCACAAGCAAATCAAATTGAAGAGGACGAAGACGTTAAACAAGAAGTTAAAAGTGATACAACAAATTAAATCGAGCTCATTTGTATTCCGATTGCTTTTAATTATCATCAAAACCATATCCTGATCACGTTAATCAGTTTGATCTCACTGATTTTAATTTATTCTTTTGTAAATTACTAGACAATTTTTGAGAACTTAACAAATACATTTGTCATTCTTATTGGTAAAGCTCGTTGATTATCCGGAATTAGTCTCAAACTACCAGTAACTGTACCTATCGGTTTGAATTATTACTCGTGATCTGAATCTAAACTTTTATTGATATATTATTGAGAAGATTATTCAGACTGATCTTGATTTACTTGGCGATTTATTGAGATCATTAGATAATTGAACCAAAGGCGCAATCATTACAAAATAAATGGCTAAGTAGTAATCATTGATTTAAGTTACATTAAATACTGGTATCGATGGTTTATTTGCCTGTGCAGGATTTTTAAATTTTTGAGTTTCCTCAGAAAACACAATTTTTTACGAACCAAACAATCGAACCCGAATCAGTATGATGTTTATATAATTCTCGAAATTTGTCTCCCATGTGTTTGTGAACATGGTCAATATCTGGTAGGCCATTTACAGAAATCCATTCGTCGATCCCTTTAGCTGAACGCGCTGGAAGTTGATCTGAACCAGAGCGAGAATCGGAATCGAATGCCCAAATAATTAGTGCGGCAGCGTTAATGATACGGTCGATTATGAAATTTTTGGGCTTTTTTCGATTAACACATCTTTCCAGCTTAAAAGCAGCTCCAATTGTATTAACCAATACATGGAGAGATGGATTAATTTTTGTAGAATATGGAGAGATATCGAACTCGAGAAGATCCATTATGTAAGGGAAGTAACTGTAAGCGTTTTCGATTTCTTGGCCTGGTTTATTCACTCTTTCCAGCTCCTTGTTGAGTTTATCATTTGTTCGAATGATCCATTCATAGAACTGGTCATTACTGTCCAAGCCAAGTTTCTCTCTAACAAAGATGATATCTTTTATCACTAAACAAGACTTGTAACGTGATTGATCAGTGGCAACGCGAATGATTCTCATCGAATCCTTATTGAAGTAATTCAAATACATATCGAAACCAGCTCCGAGTTTCAATAGAATTTTATCCACGCTGGAAAAAAAAATTTTCTTTAATTTCTCCATGGTGATTCCATGTTTCCCGGAAACATTTTTATTCATCGTATCCAATAACTTTCTTTTCAACCATTCTTCTGGACTCGAATATTGCAACAACCAAATAGAGAAAAGAGCAAGAACAATCCAAATATCATCACTTTCATCGACTGTGATATTTTCACCGACAATAACATCATCCATTGAGACGTTTTCCGTTTTCTCCACATGGAAAATATCCTTAACACTAGCAGAAGAATTGGCCGGACAAATTACCTGACCAAAGCTGACCCATTCTCGCTCTGAAGTGTTACTCATCCTTTGTCCAACACTGCAAAGATACGCGTAAAGGTGATGCGTGTTTATCGGTTTACCTTCAGAAAGACATGTGACAATTGATCCTCTCAATGTGTTTACTTGACTTTCATCGACCTGATACCAAGTTACCGGTGGTTTGGTTCCTCTTGATCCAAAATAATCCGATGGATATTTTAATTTAGGTTCTCGGCAATAAGGTTCATCGAGACGGACTAAAGTATTCCCACGATAAATCTGATATGTATCTAAATCCATATTGAAATTATTGAAAATTTCAGAACTTCTTATGTAATTTTCACTATTTAAGTAACACAGTTTAAAAGAATCTAAAGAAATCGTTGCAATTAAGAGGAAATTGTTGGTAGAAACCGTTAGCACGTGTAACAATCCTTTAAATCCAAAATTGAAAATGGAGGAAGGGTAAAGACTTAATCCCGAACTGTGATTCACAATTAAGATTTTTGATCAACTTGCAAGTCAAATTGTTTTCTCAGTAGATGTCACCCTATTTTCTTAATTTGATTTAATTTTCCGATAGAAAATTAATTATCTTAACTATCTTATAATCAAGAAAAAATTAAATGATTAATGAGAAAAATTCGTGCTCACAATTATCGATATTTCAATGTTGTTTCTTAAATTAAACTGATAATTTAATTTACAATTCTGTTTGTTTTCATCAAATTTTATTTTGTTTTTCTTTCAAGTTAAACATTGATTTAAATTAGTTTAATTTCCCTCGGTAATTTAATCGACCAATTAAAAAAGAATATAAATCTCAGTCTAATTTTTGTTCTATTCTCTTTGATTTCTCAGCCATGGTCGGAGGCTACGTCGCTATTATATTCCCGTTCGCGAAAACATTCAAAATAGAGAAGGACAATCTCATGTCTTGGGCTGATTACAAAATTTTCCAATCACAAGCAAATCAAATTAAAGAGGACGAAGACGTTAAACAAGAAGTTAAAAGTGATACAACAGATTAACTCGAGTTCATTTGTATTCCGATTGCTTTTAATTGTCATCAAAACTATATCCTGATCACGTTAATCAGTTTGATCTCACTGATTTTAATTTATTCTTTTGTAAATTACTAGACAATTTTTGAGAACTTAACAAATACATTTGTCATTCTTATTGGTAAAGCTCGTTGATTATTTGGAATTAGTCTCAAACTACCAGTAACTGTACCTATCGGTTTGAATTATTACTCGTGATCTGAATCTAAACTTTTATTGATATATTATTGAGAAGATTATTCAGACTGATCTTGATTTACTTGGCGATTTAATGAGATCATCATTAGATAATTGAACCAAAACGTAATCATTTCCAAATAAATGTTCAATTAGTAATCATTGATTTAAGTTACATTAAATTAATTCTGGTATCGATAGTTTATGTACCAGTTTATGCAGGAAGTTTAAATTTTTGAGTTTCCTCACAAAAAAGCCACTTTTTTACGAACGAAACAATCGAGCCTGAATCAGTATGATGTTTATATAATTCTCGAAATTTGTCTCCCATGTGTTTGTGTACATGGTCAAAATCTGGTAGGACATTTGCAGAAACCCATTCGTCGATCCCTTTAGCTGAACTCGCTGGAAGTTGATCTGAACCAGGGCGAGAATCAGAATCAAATGCCCAAATAATTAGTGCGGCAGCGTTCATGGTACTGCTGATTACGAAATTTTGGGCTTTTTTCGATTAACACATCTTTCCAGCTTAAAAGCAGCACCAATTATATTAACCAATACATGGAGAGATGGATTAATTTTTGTAGAATATTGAGAAACATTAAACTCGAGAAGATCCATCATGTAAGGGAAGTAACTGTAAGCATTTTCGATTTCTTGACCTGGTTTATTCACTCTTCCAACTCCACAAGGAGTTTATCATATTTTCGAGAGATCCATTCATAGAACTGGTCATTACTGTCCAAGCCAAGTTTCTCTCTAACAAAGATGATATCTTTTATCACTAAACAAGCCTTGTAACGTGATCGCTCAGTGGCAACGCGAATGATGTTCATCGGATCCTTATTGAAGTAATTCAAATACATATCGAAACCAGCTCCAAGTTTCAATAGAATTTTATCCCGGCTGGCAAAATACGGATTTTCTTCAATTTCTCCATGGTGATTCCATGTTTCCCGGAAACATTTTTCTTCATCTTATTCAATAACTTTCTTTTCAACCATTCTTCTGGACTCGGATATCTTAACACCCAAATAGAGAAAAGAGCAAGAACAATCCAAATATCATCACTTTCATCGACTGTGATATTTTCACCGACAATAACATCATCCATTGAGATGTTTTCCGTTTTCTCCACATGGAAAATATCCTTAACACTGGCAGAAGAATTGGCCGGACAAATTACCTGACCAAAGCTGACCCATTCTCGCTCTGAAGTGTTACTCATCCTTTGTCCAACACTGCAAAGATACGCGTAAAGGTGATGCGTGTTTATCGGTTTACCCTCAGAAAGACATGTGACAATTGATCCTCTCAATGTGTCTACTTCACTTTCATGAACCTGATACCAGGTTATCGGTGGTTTGGTGTCTCTAAATTCAAAATAAGCCGATGGATAATTTACGGGAAAATCGTCAGGATCTATATGGAAAGCCTCTCTAAGTTCCAATAACTCAGATTTATCTATTATTCCCATGATGAAAGGATTGAAAATTTCAGAACTTTTTTAACAATTTTCTCTATTTAAGTAACACAGTTTAAAAGAATCTAAAGAACTCGTTGCAATTAAGAGGAAATTGTTGGTAGAAACCGTTAGCACATGTAACAATCCTTTAAATCCAAAATTGAAAATGGAGGAAGGTTAAAGACTTAATCCATAATTCACAATTAAGATTTTTGATCAACTTGAAAGTGAAACAAATTCTTTTCTCAGTAGATGTCACCCTATTTTCTTAATTTAATTTTCCGATAGAAAATTAATTATCTTAACTATCTTATAATTAAGAAAAAATCAAATGATTAATGAGAAAAATTCGTGCTCACAATTATCGATATTTCAATGTTGTTTCTTAAATAAACTGATAATTTAATTTACAATTCTGTTTGTTTTCATCAAATTTTATTTTGTTTTTCTTTCAAGTTAAACATTGATTTAAATTAGTTTAATTTCCCTCGGTAATTTAATGGTAAAAAAAACTTTCCGATGACCTTGAAATTAACAATAATAACTGTTAATCAGTGATCACAAAATTACATAGACAATCAGATGAAGTAAAAACATTGACTTTGTAGTTAATTTTAAGCATTTAATTTACACCATCGAGTTTATATTTGTATTATTAAATTACTTTTTCTTTTTCAAGTTTAAATTATGGATAAAGACTTGAGTATTGCTCTTTGGCAAATGCAGCGATTGTACCAGGACGAGAGCACATGTTTGATCTGAATTTGAGTGCGAGGTTGTTGGCCACTTCGTAAGGTATCATGTTGTTATGAGCGATGAACCATTGTTCGAACTCTAATCCGGACCTAGTGATCGGTGGTAGATTTGGATCCGAACTGGAATGCGAATGTGAACCAAGTGCCCAGATTACACATGCGACATTAGTCATTATATCTCCGATAGGTAAATTGTCAAACATTTTACGATTGGAACACTTTTGAATATTGAGAGCAGCTCCGATCAGATTGACGAATACATGGATTTGTGAGTTAATTGATGCAGAATATGGACTTTGTCTGACCTGAGTAGATCACTTAAATAAAAAGAGTAACTGAATGGATTATCCAATTCTTGTCCTGGTTTTCGAACTCTATTTGCTTCCATTTTCAATGGAGGTACAAACATCCAATCATAAAACTGCTCGTTGCTCTCTAATCCCAATTTTCCTCGAACAAAATCAATATCCTTTAAGACTAAACAATCCTTGTAACGTGAAACCTCAGTGGCAAATCGGACAATTGACATCTCATCTTGATTAAAGTAATTTAAATACATGTCAAAAGCTGCAACCAATTTTGACAGAATGTAATCTCGTCCCCAGTTACGGTGAATACCCCACAATTTGTAAACATTGATTACAAATTTTCTGGGAACTCGTTCAGATAATTTTGCATCCGCTTGATTGGCAATCCAGCTACCAGGTTTGTTTCCCATTCGATCAAGATTCCATATGATGAAAAGAGCAAGAACAATCCAAATATCATCACTTTCATCGACTGTGATATTTTCACCGACAATAACATCATCCATTGAGATGTTTTCCGTTTTCTCCACATGGAAAATATCTTTAACACTGGCAGAAGAATTGGCCGAACAAATTACCTGACCAAAGCTGACCCATTCTCGCTCTGAAGTGTTACTCATCCTTTGTCCAACACTGCAAAGATACGCATAAAGGTGATGCGTGTTTATCGGTTTACCTTCAGAAAGACATGTGACAATTGATCCTCTCAATGTGTTTACTTGACTTTCATCAACCTGATACCAAGTTACCGGTGGTTTGGTTCCTCTTGATCCAAAATAATCCGATGGATAATCTGGTGGGGCATGAGTGGGTATGCACATAGGAGACACAATGTGATCTCCAACTTGCATGGTCTCCATATTGAATACCTTTGCATACATGATTCAGATAAATTAAAGGTTAGAATGAAAGATTTTTCTTTCTTTATTTCAGACACAAAGCAACTAAATTGTCACAAAATCAGAAAACACCAAAGGTAAACAGAAAAAGAAGATTATAAATCGAAAGAAAATTTCTAATTTCAAATTTGTCAAATTAATTTAATTACAAGCAGAAAGTAATTAGATCACAATTAACGTTTGAAAAAAATTCTCAACCAAATGAGAAAATGAGAATGAGAAAAAATTCTATTCTATTTTCTCCACCAACAGGTGTCGCTCTTTTTTCTTTTTAGTTTTGGTTTTTTCTTTTTCTCAATCAAATAAACAAAACCTTCACAATTGTAACTTAATTGTGAAGGTAATTTTAATCTCCTTGAATTTTGTGTTTAATTTACAGAATAATTAATCTAATTATAGTTTCGGGCTGGTCATCATTTGATTGTAATTAATTTTCTACAGATAATCACCATTGGTTTTAATTGGTTTCTTTCATTTCACTTTCTCTGTTTACTCTGTTTACCCAAAAATCTTGTCTTGGGTTATGTTTATTTTTGAGTCAATTTTTTTTCTCAGGTAAGTGATTGACGAATTTTTTATTGGTTTTCTTTGTTTTTTCTCTCTCTCGGTAATTTAATTACAATTTCTTGTGAACATTGAGACTATTTGTTTTCAAAAATCTCGCAAAATTCTCTTGAATTTGTTTCAATTTCTAAATCTGTCGACTTCTCCATCTTTTTACTTTCTCATTTCTCTTCCTCATTTCCATTGTATCTTTTGAAATTTCACTTTTCTCTCTTTTTTCAGTCTCAATCTCTTTTTATTTTATACTCTTTCCTTCAATTTACAGTTTATTATATTGAATTTATATTCATATAATATAATTTTATTCTACTGGGACTGATTACTATATTTGTATCACCTGTTTATCTTTTAAAATTTACTTGATACTTTGCCCTTTTTTAGAATATTGTAAATTGATCTCTTATTTTCTTTTCTTTTTCATTTTCTATTCTATTTAATTCATAGGACTGAACAAATTTGATTGGAAACTACTTCACCTGCTGTAATACTTAATAAGGAATCCCAACCAAGCCCTACAAATATCTCATCTTAAATTCTTGCAAACAATAAATCAACTGTGAGCTTCCAAAGTTAAAATTTTCCTTTTGTGACAAAGTGATAAATCTCAATGTAATAATATTTTCGACCATCTCTTGGCTGAAGAAACGTCTCACAACTAAAACGAAGAAGGAGAAAAGGAGAGACTTTTTATCATTTGTTCTCTTCCTGGACTCTCAATTTCTATTTACCTCCTTCCTTACTTTCTAAATTTATCCAAATCAGATGGTCATCAAATAGAGAAAATATCTGGTTTTTCTCTCTCCCTCTCTTCGTTTCATCTCATCTTCTCTTCACTTTCTACCTTAACTGTTGAATCAAAGTCACAATATACATATATAAATGTCTCTCTCAGAGAAATCCAGGCCTTCTCAATTACAGCCAATCTACACCAGTAAGGCTCACGTCTTCCATATTGATCCACAAACGAAGCGATCCTGGATACCGGCTTCCTGTCAAGCAGTAAATGTTTGTTTCTTTCACGATCCATCGCTTAACATTTATCGTATTATCTCAGTTGAAGACAATAAACCTGTAATCAATAGTACAGTTACACCTAAGATGACTTTTACCAAGACCAGTCAAAAGTTTGGCCAATGGTCAGATATTCGTGCAAATACTGTTTATGGTCTTGGATTTGCCTCTGAACCAGATTTAAATAAATTTATTGAAAAATTTCAAGAAATCAAAGAAGCCTCTCGAACCTCTTCAGATCACAAGGGATCACATCATCATCATCATCAACCAAATGGTGGTAATCATCATACTGATTCTGGATCAATCATTTGTCCACCAAGTAAAAGTCCAACACCTCATCGAAGTACAACAGTTTCATCAAGTACCGGAGAAACTATGAACGAAGATATTTTAAATACTCATCATCTTATTTTAAGTGTTTCTGGTGCTGGAAGTGGTGGTGGTGGTGGTGGTGATACAAATGAACCCAATTCATTGCCCATTGAGCATAATGAGATAACCTCATCTTCTGGTACCCTTACAAAGAGCGGAACCTTAAGTGCTCACCAGCGTAGCCAAAGTTTATCTGGTTTACAAGTGACCAAATTACTCAATGAATCTCCCAATAAACATGGTACTCTTGGTTCAACCAAAGATAAACTAGGATCGACCATTATGCTTCCCCAGTCAACAACGGAAGCTCAATTAAGATATGAGAATGAACGTTTGAAATTAGCTTTAGCTCAAAGTTCAGCCAATGCCAAGAAATGGGAGATTGAACTTCAAACGTTAAAGAATAATAATTCTCGTTTAACTGGAGCCCTTCAAGAATCAACGGTTAACGTTGAAGAATGGAAACGTCAATTACAATCATTGAAGGAAGAAAATGGTAAAATGAGAATGAGAATATTGGAATTGGAAGCTAGTCATGGTGATCCAGAAGCAATCGATGAATTAGGTAAAGAGATGAACAATTTACGAACAAGTGCTGCCTCATTAGAATCAACAATTAAAGGAAAAGACAAAGAGATTGAATTATTAAAGAAAAGCCTTGAATCTCATGTTTCGGTTAATGGTGCCAGTCAAAAAGTCGAAGATAAATTGAATCTATTATTAGCTGAGAATGAAAATCTTCGAAGTCAATTGAGCCAATTGCAAGACCATAGTGATAATAATATAACCAAATTCTCGGACAAAGCAAAGAAAGGAATGCTTGACCAGGTCAATCTAAGATTGGGTCAAAATATTCAAGAATTACGAACAATTCATCAAGAATTCACTGCTTTGCTCAACGCTTCTTGATTAACCCTTTCTCCCTGAGTTTCTCTCTCTCACACAACAATTACATACTTCAGAGCAAGCTACTCTTACGATTACTATAATTAAGCAATTAATTACTTCACATATTACTCTTTCTTCCCTTTCTCACCTTTTGTTATCCTTCCTCTCTCTCTCTCTCTGTCTCTTTCTTATTTCAATGATCACCTTTATCAATCTTCACCATTAACAACCATAATCGAGAGTTAAATTCAACTCCATCATCAAATCAAAACCAAAGTCTCCAGGAATCAATGTTACACTAATTGTAAATATTTCTTAATTAGTCACTTTGATTATTCAAAAAATTTTTTTTTCTCTCTCCCTCTCTACTATTTGATATCAATGAAGCCAATATAATTCAAGAAATTAATTGTATTAATAGTTAGAGGAAATCATATACTTTGGGTCATAATAATCAATTAATTACATTTTTTTCACCTTAATTCCTGTGAAACTTTGGTTTGATCATGAATGTTTATCATTTGGAGTTTTAATTTAGTTCCCTAAACTATTATATTATTTAAACTGTTATCTCTCTCTCTCACTCAATCAATTTTAATTCCCTTAGCAGCCATTATCAATTATCACAATACAATTAAGACTAAAAATAATTCCTGATTAAATCAAGTGCAACAACCATGATTAACATCACCTGATTATATAATAACTGGATCAAAACAAATCAAACATCCGATCAGCAAACAACACATTGTATTTATTATCATCAACATCAATCAACACACATAACACAATTTAAATTTTAGCAATTATAATTAGTTGAAAGCAATTTTATTCTAGCTCAATCAATCAACGATTCTTTATCTTCTCATCTCTCAATAATTAATTTAATCAACTGTCAATTAACATTGAATAATATTGATTACAGTTGTAAAGACGATGATTAAAATGAAATAATAAATTTTTAAAACAATTAAAGTTAAATAACTGATAACAATTAACCATTAACTTTTTAATGATGATCTCGATAATCTCTTCTTGTTTTAATCATTTCCGCTAAAGTTAATTGTTTGATTTTGTTTTGTTTTTACAAATTAAAATAAGAAGATACAAAAGCAAATGGTGATTGATAAAAATTGATTGGGAAGGTGAAAGTTGATTAGTTTGATTTGATTGTGGTGGAAATTTTTTTGTTTTCTTGGTAATACAAACGTAAAGATATGAAAATAAATAAAAAAAAAGGAAAAACAAAATGTTATATTGATTTACAATTGTTAACCATAAAAGTAAATTTGATGTTTACAATCAACAATTAGTTATAAAAAGATGTTCAATTATAACCAATTTGTTGATTGGATCCATGGTTAAGGTGGTGAATGAGAAAAGGTAAATGGGTAACATTATTTAGTTGACAATTTGTTTTTGAAAATAATTTGTTAAATTAATTGGTGTAATTGATTTTACAATTTAGAGTCAGATCGATGGATAAATATAATTAATGTTGATTGAAGCTATTTAAAGGTAAACGAAGACATGATTGATGCATTTCCTTTTCCGTTGGTGGTAATGGTGATGGTTGAAGAGGGTGAAAGTGATCAGGGTATAGGTTGTATCAGGTTACTTGCAATAATTTATTATGATGATTAACTTATACCTTGATTGATTAGCAAGATAATGATTGAATCGACATCTTTTGTTGTTGTCTTTGGCATTAATTGACTTCGTTGATGATGATAATAATAATAGTATTAATAATTGATGACTTGGCTCCTTTTTTTTTGTGTCAAATATACATGGTTAAAGATGAAAGTAAAAATTAATCTCAAGTCAATAATATTTAGATTGTATTTGATTGCACAATTAGATGTTGGAAAAACTCAGTTTCATGTAATATATAAAAGTTGATTAATTATTTCAATCTGATGAACTTGAGATTATCGTTGATGGAAATCATTGCTAATTGTTGTTAAAATGATGAAAATTGTGAATAAACGGCTGAATCTTCGTTACTTGATTCACAAGTAACACTTTCGTCAAAAACGTAATAACAAAATTCAGAGAATTTTTTGTTCACCGTGTGTTTAATGTGCCCTTGTTTCATCATCTGTTTAGCATAACTATTAGCATCTCTCCGACGATTGAATCCTTTCACTTTAGTGAACAACCAGTTGACTAAATCACCTCCTAAACACAGAAAAACAATTAAGAAAAATATTGATTAACAGATTAACTCAGCTAGTGTGATAAATAGAAATTACCTAGAAAAGCGTTTGGAATTATAATTTTCAACCATTTTCTATCTTTCACAACCAGTCCACTGTCACTGGAAGCGGCATATTTAGCGATTGTAAACATGGTACTATTGGCGAGGGACAACTCAGGTACATCGGGTAATAATTGTCGCTGTTCTGATCTAGCATAAGAACTTGGCATCGATGAATGACTGGCAGAGGTTGAAGCTGATTCGGAAGAAGGTGGTCCTTCAAATTCTGGATGAGCTGTTGAAAAGATATGAAGAAAAAAAATTGTAATAATTAACTTTAACATTAAATAGAGAGTTGGAAAGAAGATGATTACCATTTAATCCGGTGGCAGCTTCGGTTGTGTGAATCCAAGCTTCCAAATTAAGAGGTTGAATTGGTTCTTCGCGAGGAATAGTAAAATAACTTTCTGCACTTGATTCGAAAAATTTTGCAACAACAAGTTCAATTTTACCCGCTCTTTGAGCCGCTTCACGAAGTATTTCAACCGCTTGATCGTTGGTCATATTTGACAAAATGTGCTCGTTCACCTGTAATATCATATCACCTGGTTGAATGGTTCCTTCAGCAGCAACTGCTCCACCCTTCATAATTGATCCAACATAAATACCACCATTTTCACGATCACTGGATTGACCAATTAAACTCATACCAAGATAATTGGTTTTATCTAAATCAAGTGTAACCGTTTTAATTACACGATCAATGGCAGATGATTCTGTTACACTAGAAACGGAAGATGCATTGGACATAACTCGTTCCCGCCGTAACATTGGATTATATCGGCTGACAGAGGTTTCATTGGTTGAAGTTGAGATCCTGGAGCTTGTATCATCATCTGAATAATCATCACACCTACTATAGTAATGAGATGGACCATGGTGAGAGTGATGGTGTGAATGATGATGATGACCATGATTATGTCCATGATCACTACTACGTCCATCAGAGCAATCAGTCTCATCATTAACCTGAGACTCAATGTAACAAATAATGTTACCTTTAAAAACAGGTAATTTGGCATCATCATCAGCAATCTCCTCTTTAACTATAATATCATCATCGATTGTTTTAAAGAAAAACTTGTGCTTACAGGTTGATTTAAGATTAATGGCAGATTTAAAATCACTTAGGGTCACTTGATTAGGTGAGACAGCGAGTCGAATGAGAGTTGGAATATCATCGTCACCATTGTAATACATTAACTTTGTTTCCATGGGTCGAGAGTCACTCATGGTGGAAAAAGAAGAAGAAGAAGAAGAAAGAATATGAAAAAAAAGAGAAAAAGATGAAAAAAGAAAAATCAAGAGAAAGAGAAAAAGAAAAAGAGAAAGAGAGAGAACAAATTATTCTGATTACAACACAACGAATTGTTTGTAACAACAGGACAATAATATTAATCGAAGCTCGTTAACTAATTGTAAAAATTGTTCTTTTACAAACTTGTGAACATCAGAAAAAAAGAAAGATAAACAAAAAAATCAAAAATCACCTGAAAAGAAAAGAAAGAGGTAAAAGAGAGAGAGAGAGAGTAAAAGTACAAGAGAGAGAGAGAAAAAAGACAGAGAAAAACAGATAACCGACCAAAGGAAAAGATGAGAGAAAATGAGGAAACCGAATCCTATCGATATCTTTTTATCGAATTCCCTGGTAACCATAGTAACCACCTTTTCTCTTGTTCATTTGTGTGGATCCGAAGATCGAATGAGTAATAACCGAATTCGCTAAATGTCTTCCATTTTCTACTGAGGCGACTCACCAGTTAGTCTTTCACTTTACTTTAGCATCGTTTTTGAGAGAGAATTAATTTTGTTTCTTATATTTAATTTTGACTGTCTCTTTATATTTTCTTCTCACATTAATTTGTTGTTTTTTCATTGGTAATCGTCTTTTTAATCATTACTAATTATGGCTGCTAATGAGCCTAATGATGATCCAACTCTTTATCCAATTGCTGTTCTCATAGATGAATTAAGAAATGAAGATGTACAGGTAAGATTATGTCAAAGTTACTCTTTAGCTTTTTTTTCTTCTCTTTCTCTTTCTCTTTTTCTTTCTTTTTTCCCCTTTTCGCCTTCGCCTTCATCTTTCTCTCTATCGTATCAGCTACTTTCTTCTCCTTCTTCCCTGTTTTCTTGCCTCTTTCCCTCTCTCTCTCTCTCTCTCTCTCATTCTCTTTCCATTTTCTCTTCCTACATTCCTGACCCTACCCTTTTGATTTTGCTTTAATATGACTTATGTCTCCCAATATCTCACATACAAATAATGTAGGCTCTTAGAGAGAGATAGGAATGTTTCCTCTCTCTCTCTTTCCAAAATTTCCCATGCCTCATAACCTTTCCGTTACTTTCTCTCAGTCTCTCCTCTTTCTCTCTATGGATTTTCATTAAATTTGTTCTTCTCTCTTTCTCTTATGCTTCTCTTAATATTCTGTTTTTTCTCCCTCTAGATCCGACTTAACAGCATCAAAAAATTGTCCACCATTTCATTGGCGTTAGGTGTTGAAAGAACTAGGTCAGAATTGATTCCTTTTTTAACTGAAACCATCTACGATGAGGATGAGGTTCTTCTTGCACTGGCAGAACAGTTGGGAAATTTCACACCACTAGTGGGTGGTGTAGAATATGTTAACTGTCTTCTACCTCCATTAGAATCATTGGCAACCGTTGAAGAGACAATAGTTCGTGAAAAAGCCGTTGACTCTTTACGTAATATTTCGCAACAACATTCACCTCAAGATCTAGAGACTCATTTTGTTCCTCTAGTCAGAAGACTTTCTAGTGGTGATTGGTTTACAACTAGAACTTCAGCATGTGGTCTTTTCAGTGTCTGTTATCCTAGAGTGTCAGCTCCAGTCAAAGCAGAGCTTAGAACGTAATTATCATGATAATTTTTCACATTTTCTCTCAACAATTCGTGTTGTTTACTAATCCAATTTTTTTCTCCCTCGTTTTTATTTTAAAATTTTCCTTCTTTTTGGAGCAGCAATTTCCGAGCTTTGTGTCAAGATGATACTCCAATGGTTAGAAGGGCAGCTGCCTCGAAACTGGGTGAATTTGCCAAAGTCTTAGAACCAGAGTACCTTAAATCGGAAGTCATATCACTTTGGTCACATTTAGCTGGAGATGAACAAGATTCTGTTCGTTTATTGGCTGTTGAGGCATGTGTTTCTCTTGCCTCCCTTTTACCCCAAGAAGATCTGGAACAACAAGTTATGCCCATTTTAAGACAAGCGGCTGAAGATAAATCATGGAGAGTTCGTTACATGGTTGCAGATAAATTCGTTGAACTTCAAAAGGCTGTAGGCTCTGAGCTTACCAAGACCGATCTTGTCCCCGCATTCCAAAACTTGCTCAAGGATTGTGAAGCTGAAGTTCGAGCTGCTGCGGCACAAAAGGTCAGAGATTTTTGTCAAAATCTTGCCCCAAGTTGCCAAGAAACTATCATTATGAACAATATATTACCCTGCATAAAAGATTTGGTCGCTGATCATAATCAACATGTTAAATCAGCTCTTGCTTCTGTGATTATGGGTCTATCTCCAATTTTCGGTAAACAAAAGTGAGTAAAATTAATTTAATCTTTGTCTTTCTCTTGATAATGGTCATAAAATTAATTACCTTTACTCTGTTTGCCTCTTTTCCCACCATTTCTAGTACTGTGGAGCATCTTCTCCCTCTTTTCCTTATACAACTCAAGGATGAATGTCCGGATGTCCGATTAAACATTATTTCCAACCTTGATTGTGTAAATGAAGTCATTGGTATTCAACAATTGAGTCAATCTTTACTACCAGCAATCGTTGAACTGGCAGAGGATTCTAAATGGCGAGTTCGGCTTGCAATAATACGCTACATGCCTTTACTAGCTGGTCAATTAGGAGTTGAATTCTTTGATGAAAAGCTCAATACATTATGTATGACATGGCTTGTGGACCAAGGTTAGTTTCTACTAATCAACATAATCCCACTCTTTAAATACTAATTTCCTTTTTTGACTTTATATTACCTTTTATATAAATACAATTTGACTAATTTTCTCTTTCTTTTTAATCAATATGATTAATTATTATTTTAATTTGAACAGTTTACGCCATTCGTGAAGCTGCAACCCAAAATTTAAAAAAATTAGTTGAAAAGTTTGGTCCAGAATGGGCTACAAACACCGTAATACCAAAAGTTATTCAGATGTCTAAAGACCAAAATTATCTCCATAGAATGACATGTTTGTTCAGTATCGATGTAAGTTTGTTTTTCTGTCAATTTATAAATCAACCTGTTATTCATAATTAATCACTAATTTTTTTTCTTCAATCATTTAGGATCTGGCGGGTATCTGTGGAGCTGATATAACAACTAGGCTGATGCTTCCCACCGTTTTGACTTTAGCTAATGATAATGTTGCAAATGTCCGGTTTAATGTGGCAAAAGCTTTACAAAAAATCGGCTCCACACTTGATCAGAGGTAATTAACACTCAACTATTAATAATCTATTTCAATATTTCCGCTTTTTTCACAATTATCTTTCTTTATCTCCTCAGTACACTCCAAAACATGGTGAAACCTGTTCTAGAAAAGTTAAATACCGATTCTGATCCCGATGTCCGTTATTTTGCTAATGAAGCGATCGTTACCCTTCAATCATCTGGACTAATGTGATGCCACTTGTATAGAAGGAATGAAAAAGATTAATCAAGATCTCGTCGTGTGTGTTTGTATTTGTGTCTAAATAACGTAAGGGGAATAAAAGTGGAAATTGTAAAATTCAATTTAAAAGGTGATTTTCGATTCTCCGTGTTTATGGTCATTTGATTGGAACACTTTTTTCAACGCCTTAAAACTTCCTTTCTCTCTCTCTTTCTTCTATTCTCTCTCCTAATGATTGGCTGCATAATTATTAGTTTTTGTTTCTGAACAGTCCACTTATTTTCCAAAGATCTTAAAACCGATTCGTCTAATAATTTATTCACAAAATCAAATTTGATTAGACCTTTGACTTTTTTGTTTTAAAAGCATGAATCTTTGTTTATCTTTCGAACTTGGTTCACTCTTCTTTTTTTTCTAATCACTCATTTTCATATCAAATAATTAGTCTGTTCCTTTAGGCTTCAACTTAATCATTTTTCATTATCTTCACTTGTCCTTTGTTCTTAAACGGTTTCAGTTTCTGATTTAATTCTGATCGCCTTTTTCCTTCCATCATTATTTGGCAACAAGTTACTTATCAAAACTATGATTAGTTAACAATTTTTATATTCTATCTGCATCAAACATTTAATGATATTTAACTGAGGGAGGGAGAGAGGAAGAAAACAATTGATAATTAATTTCCACTTCTATTTTCTTCATGCGTTATAACTCCTTTGTACTGAACAACGACCAGCACAGATTACATCTTTTCGTCATGTAAACAATTCAATTGATTATAATTAATTCAATCAAGCAATTAGGCTTCACTCTCTCTCTCTCTCTTACCACAAAACAATATTAAACCTTCAATGCTAGATGATTGATTAACTATTACAACTTGCAAAAAATTATTGGAAATTATATATATATAAATTGAGAAGCAAAAAAAAACCACAATTAACTCCAACAATCAATCTCCCAAATTACTAGTTTTCCCTTTAAGTTTGCAAAATGCAGATTAACTCATATTCTTTGTCAAATAATTTTGAATGTTCATCAACAAACAATTAAAACATTCTAATTCTAATTAAATTAAATTGTGTCATTACTTTTTCTCCAATAATAATAGAAAAATGATTAATCATACAATCAAATACAAAAATTAATTCGAAAAAAAAAACAAAATGTGCACCAATCAATTTCCACCTTTTTGTTCAGCAAATTAATTAGTTTTTAAAGCGAATTAATTATCACCAAGTGATTAAAAATATTACCCATATGGTAGATAAACTGAGAGAAGTAAAAAAAAAATACAATTAGAAAAAAATCGATAATCAAGATTCCCAATAAAAGGTAAGAAAAAGACTAAACCCTACGAAGTAAGATATTAGAACAGTTCGAATTTGTTACCAAGAAAAAGAAGAGAAAAATTAGTAAATTCGAAAATTATCTCAATCGAATCAATTATTTATATTGGAAGGAAAAAGGATTATCGAGGAAAAGAAGATTATCCAAAAGGAATAAGAAGAAGAGATGAAATTCTCAGCTGAACATTTGATCCATGGAATCGTGAAAATCGCAAGAAGATTTTCCTGTTTCTCTGTTCGAGTTGAAACCATTGATTTAATTTCGCGACGACTCATTTGATTGTAACTCGTTTCAAATTAAAATCAATCTTTAATTTTTTTGTTCTTCTCTTCTCTCATTTCTATTTGTTTCTTTTTTCTTTATCTAAAACAAATTCTATTTTTCTTTCATCTTAATGTTTCAAGGGAAGTTCATTTTTTAATTGTTCGTAATTATGGCCGCGAATGAGCCTGATAATACTCTCCATCCAATTGCTGCTCTAATAGACGAATCTCGAAGTGAAGATGTAAAGGTAAGATCGTCAATGTTATTTTCTCTCTTATGCTTCTCAAAGTCTCTCTTTCTCTTCTTTCTTTTCTCTCTTTCTTTCCCTTCACTTCTCCTTACTTTTTCCTCTCTCTCTCTCTCTCTCTCACATCTTCATATAATTTTCTTCATCCTCATCCTCTTCTCCTTCATCTTTAAATACATTTACATGTAAATACACAACATCTAATCTCTTGTTCATTTGTAAATCTCCATCATGTTTATTTCTTTAATTTTTCATTTTCCATCTTCCATATTATCTCATCTTCCTCTATGTTTCTCTCTCTCTCTCTCTCTCTCTTTCTCATTAGGCTTTCTCATCAATACCCACATCACATGAAGAGTGTTTAGCTGAACGCAAATGGTGGTGTTTCCTATTGTCCAGTATATTCACTTTTCTCGCTGGACTTTTCATAATATTAATTTTCAGAGCTTTCGCCTTCCTCTGTTCTGGGCCCAGTTCTCAGGCTCAACAGCTTCAGGCCAATGGTAAACCAAAAGTTTCCCTTACTGGTCAACCAGCGGCCACAAATTCACTGCCCGCCAACAATAACATTACCTCAAATGTACCTCAAAGCCCATTTAATCAAAAAGGTGGAGACCGGTCAAGGTTCACAGATCAAAATGGTCAACAACCAGGTAAATACAGCAAAAGAAAAGTTAATTTAACCTCACCAATCAATAATATTCAACCATTTATCAGAAAATGGCAACAGTTATAATCCATTATTATAAATGTTAACCACCCAATTCCTTGTATAATATCATTCACATAATTAATTTCATTTTCATGGTGTGTAGTTAATGAACCTGCAATTTTGACAATTTACCTTAATCATATTGATGACCATCATGAAATCAAACCTTAATCCAAGCTACTTTAATACACATTCACACCTACAAATCATTAGCTTAATATTATTTACCCTAATCAAGTCTGATTAGTTAATCTTACCCTGCAATCTATCTGATATTATGTAACAATTTAATCAATCAATTTGCTTTCCTTTTTTCAGTTAATATACAAATGAACACTTTTCCCCCCATTCTCATTGATAATTAACCTTAAATACTATTTCTTAATTGTTATTGATATTATTTTCATTTACACACAATCAGAATTGGGCTGGGTAACGGAAGCTAAAGACTGGGCTGGTGAACTAATTTCCGGTCAATCAGCAACAGGAAGGATTCTTGTAAGTTTCATATTCAATATTAACACCTAATAATTAAGATGATCAATCCACCATTCAGTTAATTGTTGTCATCTATTAACATTATTATCAGTGAGCATCAAATATTCATTGATCAATTTGAACCAGAAAAAAACCTTTAATCAACTGTTGAATTTGATTGGAAATTTTTTTCTCTCTACTTCACAATCAACCTGATTAATTGATTGTTCCCTTATAATCAACTGAATAGATATAAATTCCTTGTACACTTTTACCATTCAATTGATTACTTTGAACATCTAACTGGTTGATTATTTCATGTTCTGTCATGATTATTATCACAAGAACCACTCCTTTCACTCCTCTAGGTACAACTAACTACCCAAAAAATAACACTAATTGTCTTGGTAAATATCATATTATCATCAGAACCCATTAATAAATATTATTTATAATATATTCATAGGTAGATATATAATATTATCCAATTTCAATTCCTCCCATTTACCAAACTCCCACCACAATCATAGTAAAAGATGATAATGTGATTACTTGATAGGAACCGAGAAAAATAGATCACTAATCCACCTAATTGTATTCAATTTCCTTAATCAACTTACTATCATGATGATGATTATTATAATTATCCGTTTGCTTATCCATTTCCCTCCCACTCTCATTGATATTGAAGGAAAAATCTGAAAGGAAACGGAAATAAAATCTAACACGAGAGACAAACAAACAGTTTTCACACTAATTATAATTCAACAATGATGATGATACATGAACAGATTATCATGTTAAGAATGAATTCTTTGTCTAAAAGTTCAGTTTATCATCTCTTCTCATGATGATGATGATGATGATGGAAACTCCTACAGAACTTGTTGTTATCTTTTTCTTTCTTTTTTTTTCCTTTACGATTGTTACTTCCTTTTCCTGTTGATCAATAACCTTATCACTTCCCTCAATTGGACATGAATAATATATTATGACAATTAATCAATAATTGATAATCATTATCAATGAATTCATCATCAATTCAATAAATTGATTCAAATTTCATTCAAGTTAATAAAACCATCAATATGATTTCGTAAATGTAATTAATGGGACAAATTGATTAACCAATTATCAATTAACTTGATCAGTCTAATCAATTAACTGTTTATTTTGATCATCTAATTATGCAAATACTTTTATAATCAACTGATTATCAATGTTGTTGTTGTTGTTGTTTTTTCAATCTAATTTCAGGTTGTTTTAGTTTTCCTATTATCAATTGCATCACTAATTATTTATTTCATTGATGCATCAAGGTAAGTCTTTAATAATGATTAATTTAATTATCAATAAAATCATCCTCATCCCTCATCATCATCTTTAGCATCCTCCTAATCATCATCCTCATCCCTTACAACCACACCTTGAACAATACTAATTTAGATGTTAATTATTATTTACTTTAATATCGATATTTAATTTATATAATACATTAACTAACATGTTGATCGTAATCAAATAATCCCAATCGATGATTAACTTAATTAACTTACAATAGAAACACCATAATTGTAACACAATCACAATCAATATAAACTTTCCAATCTTAATCATTAACCAACAATGTTAAATAATCTCAATCATCACAATCATTTCTCTAATATAAATCTTTCCTTTTCCTTCCGGTTTATCATCTTTATCCTCCATTATCACCACATATGATTATCATCCTACACACTCTCTCATCCACAATCCAATCGTAATTAATTAACCTAAACAATTAAATGTCCAATACTAGAACCGGCCCAGGCAATGGAATAGGGTAAGAATAACAATCTACAATTTATCATATAAACACATCTCATCCTTTTCATTAGTTTCATCCTCATCTTCATCCTCATCATTATCTAACATAACCCATTATTATCATCATCCCATCATCATCATCTTCATCTTCATCTTCATCTTCATCTTGAAAATGTTCAATGAGAGAATGAAAAAAAAAGAGTGAGAAGAAAATGAGAAAAAGACAATCTCATTTACAGCCAACTAATTCCTTGACATCATCATGATCCAGAATCTTTATAATCTAATATTCATCATGTTCATGATGATGATGATGATTTTTACCATTTCTATTACAGAGATAATGTGGAAAAATGCCAAAGTTGGAGTGAAAATCATACTCAACAAATTGACCTCGCATTGAATATCTTTTTCATGGTTTATTTCTTCATAAGGGTAATCAATTAAATCAATTAATTGTTGTCGCAATCAAATCTAAAAATAGTCGATAACCTTTTGCTTAATATTAACAATATCCTTTTTCCACTGATAACCTTTTCCATTCATTGTTTGTTTTACTTTATTATTATTTGGTTCTCATTCTCGATGATGCTAATTGTTAATTTCACTTGCATTTACCGTTATTTTTAGTTCGTGGCTGCTTCTGATAAACTTTGGTTCATGTTGGAATTGTACTCATTTGTTGATTACTTCACAATCCCGCCTTCCTTTGTATCAATTTATCTGGATCGGACATGGATTGGTGAGTATCTCATTTCAATTCTCAGTTTATTATCGTTGTTGTTTTCTCATCATCAATCTAATACTTACATGGAAACTTAATCCAGTTTGTATTTCTATTTAATTAACACTAATTTTTTTGCTTCTAAACTTATATAAGTCTCTCTCTCTCTCTCTCTGCTTTTGTCATAACGATTGATTGTTGACAATTAATTGTTATTCTTTCTTTTTCCATTTACTTTTTTTCTTTTCTCTCTTCAGGTCTTCGATTTCTTCGAGCTCTTCGATTAATGTCCATTCCAGATATTCTTCAATATTTAAATGTTCTTAAAACATCGTCTTCTATTAGACTTGCCCAATTAATCTCAATTGTGATCTCAGTTTGGTTAACAGCAGCCGGAATTATTCATTTGGTAAATTAAACATTTAAACAATTAACTAATTCGCTTAATTACTCACTCTCTCTCTCTCTCTCTCTCTCTCTCTCTCTCTGTTTTCCTTTCAAATAATATTTTAGCTTGAAAATTCTGGTGATCCATTTGATTTTAAGCCTCAACATACAATTTCCTATTGGGAATGTGTTTATTTCTTAATTGTTACCATGTCCACCGTAAGTGCTTTACTCTGGTCAGCAATTAAATTAAATCATATTAATCAATTTGCTTTTTTACTCTTTAAAATCAATTTCAGGTTGGATATGGTGACATTTATTGTCAAACTATGATTGGCAGAGCTTTCATCGTACTATTTATCCTCGTTGGTTTGGTAAGTAAATTGATTACTAACAATTAATATAATTCACAATTAATTGTGACCTATTTGCTATTGAATTCACAATTAGTTGGTACCTTAAATTGTTGTTGTATTAACAATAATAATGAAAATCTTATTGTGATTATGTTGTTTCATTTACTCAATTTGTTTTTCTTTACTTTTTTTTCATTATTTTATTTTTTTTTAATCATTGATTAACTATCAACAATTATTGTTTTCTTTTCCAGGATAATTAAGGTTGAGGAAAGAAATTAGATTAATTAATCAATCAGCTGGTTTTCTCCTGTGCTTTGATTTACTGTATATTCAACGATAATTAAGCTCTCCTATTCCCATTTTGATTAATTTCACAAATTGAAACAATCTAATTGTTCATGATAATTAGTGGCAATCATTTTCCAATCTATAACAATTAGATTAGATTGATTATTAAATCAAGCAATTTATTTACATCATGTAAACATTATTATCAACAAATTACCTATGTAAATATTGGACACGACAATTGTTTTGACCTCTGGTCAAGACCTTCAATCAACAAATGTAAATTATTTGATTGATTGTTGGATTGAATGTCAATTATAATGCTTAAATCTATCACAATTAAGCCAACAATTAACCTCCTAATTTATTAATATCTCCATAAGTAACTCGGCATAAAAGTTAATTAAGATAAATATGATTACCAATGATTGATTGTCTCTCATTTGTTAATCACTGGTTAACTTGATTATCAATCAAACTATCAAATCAAATCAATTGCGTTGATAATTTTTTTTTGTTTCTCAATAATTGATTATCTTAATATCTTTAATATGTAACTTAAGAAGAAGAGGAAACAATTAACTTAAACAAAGAATTTAATTTTAATTATATTACCAAAACAAATGAAAATTATATTAATCAAATCAACTAATTAGACTAATTGATTGGTATTACAAAGGCAACACAATTAAAGGAATAGAGAAAAACAATTGAACCAATTGATTTGAGAATTTGATATTATCCTTATTATCAATGGATTGATGATTAGTTTTGCTGATGATTAAGTAAACAATTGAAGTACATTGATTGTTTAACAATTCCATATATACAATGTAATATTTATGTTGATTGTTAATCATAATAAACACAATCAAAATAATCATCAGAATGGTAAATATTATCATGTATCGATCAGAACAATTTATTTTTCATCATAAATGATTACTGATCATTCAGTTAATTCTGAAAGTTTCCCTTTGTTATTATCATTTTTTGGTTGTTTCTTAATTGTATCCAAGTGTTAATATTTATCATCATGATTAAGTAGCAATTTATTGGCCTTTTATCATGAAGATAATTGAGTTTCCATCAGGATAAATATCATGGAAATGAGGATTTCCAGTCGATTCTGATAATTTCCAATAGATTAACTTTTCAAATCTAATTGTGTTATTTTTTCCTGCATTTTGTTTTTAATTGTTAACAAGTCTAATTGTCTCTTTATTGTTATTGATCAGTTGGTCTCTTTTGTATCCATGAAAATTATTTTTAATTATCTCAAATTGCCAAAGGATTTAAAAAATTGATTCCTCGCTTTTAATTCATTCAATTTACTTGCCAATGTTTTCTGGTTGCTTAGCAAAAGCAAATCAACTTTCAATTGTTTTACTTTTTGTTATAAGTTCTGACCATTGGTCAAGAGCAATCATATTAATACAAAAAGCAACAAAGTGTAAACTGAAACTCAACTCAAACCATAAATGATTGAGAAAAATTTACAAAATTTGCTCTACTTTTTTTTATGCTTCTTGTGTAGTTAAGGTTGAGTTTCATTCACTTTCATGAGCTCATGTTAATTATGATTGAGATTATTCATTTTCTTGGTTCAATGAGATAATCAAATGATGATTGGTGGTATTCACTAATGAAAAAGTAATCAATTTTTACTGGGAGTGAATATTATCAATCAGTGTTAGCCTATTACTGGAAAATCTGATGAAATATGAATCTTATCATCATTTCAGTCTATTTATTTTGACCTTTATCCTATTAATGGTCAAATCGGTCATTAAAATAATCATCTTTTGGATAATAATAACATGCAAAGAAAAGATACAAGAAGAAAAGGATGAGGAAGATGAAGATGAAGAAGACAACAAATGATGAGGTGAAGATAAAATTCTGGTGACTGACCTAGAAACTTTTTCTCCTCTCTCTCTCTCTCTCTCTCTCTCTCTCTCTATTCTTTCAGCATCCCCTGTGTTTCCCCTGTAATAATCAATAAAAAAAGAGATACATCCAAACGAATCTGGTTTCACTTGAATGAACTTTCTTGTTGTTGAATATTAGAGCATCTTCTCAGGGAAGAAAAAAAATCTTCTCCAAAATATATCACATCAATTCTACTTCCTCATCTTCCTTTTCCTCTTATTTTTCAAATCTTCTTTTATGCAACCATCTTCTTCATCAACTTTTCTTTGTTGAGATAATTTTCTCTCCACTCAGTCATATACCTACTCTCTATTTTTCCATATCACTTTCATATTTTCACTCTAATTGTACCAACTCATGATTCAATTCATGAGATTTCACATTCATCCAATCGTACGATGATATTATCATTATTATGCATACAAGTATCCAATGCATAAATGATAATCATCATCTCTTAAATTCAATTTTCTCCTGCTAAATATATTTATCATTTACAATCATGATGATCAGTTGAATGATGAAATTTTATTCATTTGTATGAATAAAAAACAAACACAAGCACATACACAAAGCAAAATCCTAAATGACACTTTTTCTTAGCTACTTTTTTGTCCATCTTGATATAAAAATATATTTACCGTTATGTATATACTTCGTAGGCTGTTTTTGCTTCTTGGATCCCTGAAATAACTGAACTGGTGGGCCAACCCAATAAATATGCTGGCAATTATCACACAAATCCTTCCAAAAAGTATGTCCAAAACTTTTGCTTTCCTCACCTTGTTGACCCCAATGTCCACTCACATCCACATCCACACACACATACACACAAACCACTGACCACCAGCTGATCCTCCATCACTCGATCAACAACAAACACAATAAATAAATCAGAATATTTATATTTATCAGGCTCATCGAATACTAAATGTACAAAATATATTATCATTTGCACTTCAATTATATTTATTCAAGAATTTTGGTTATTTCTTAATTACCTAATTACCTGTTCCTGCTTCCTTAATTAACTTGACCAACACTCTTATCCCAACGTGATTGCCTTGCAAACAACAACAACACCAAGTTACTTAATCTTTTCCAATCTCTTTGGCTTTTACACTCAATATGCTTTTCGATTTACAATTTTCCACTTCGAAACTTTCAGCTTTGGCCTATTCATTTCATTCATTCTCGTATTTCACTTCTGAATTGATCATGTTTCCTGATCAGAATTTCTAGTTCTTATTATATACTATTATCTCTCTCACACAATTGAAATCCATAACTCTGATTCTCTGAAAGCGAAAATTTTTCCAAAGTATTTTACACGAAAAAGAAGAAAAAATGTTCTCTTTTCAATTTCTCTCTCTCTCTCTCTCTCTCTCTCTCTCTCTCTTCACTTTCTTTATTATCATTTGTCTTCCTCATCTTTCAGAATCATCTTAAGAAAATATCATGAATAATGTTTCATTTTTATTAGATTTTTTTCTTCTTCCACCTCATCCACTTCCTATTTCCGTTTTAGTTACAATATTAATGCTTATCAATAGAAACCAATCAATCAAATTGATTTGCCTTCTTTTCATCCTCATCCTTTTATCCCTTATTATCATCAAATCCCATTGATAGAGATGAAAATTTATCTCTCTTTCTCTCTCTCAGTTTTAATCCCAATTCATTTCTACATTTAAATCGTATCTTATTAGTTAATTGTTACGATTTCTTGGTCCTTAATAACAAAAATCTCTCAAATTCATCTCCTGTAAATATAATTATCGATTAATTTTCTCTCAATATCTTCATCTCTTGTTTGCTAATTGTTTGCTTCTAATTGAAAATTTAAATTTCTACTACAAAACTAATAACAATTAACTTTCATTATCCTTTTTTTTCATTCTAATTATTAAACAATATTCATATATGATTAACTTTATATATTAATATTTCAATATATTTCTAATATTATAATTGAAACTGACTGGAACAATTTAAAACCCTAATTCCAATATTTACAAATCTAAATTTTAACCTCTATTATTATAACAATTAACAATTATAATCTTATGTATATTGCTACTAAATGATAACAATATAAATATTACATTGTAATTAACATCTAACAACATTGAATCCAGAATATTAATCAGCAACAATTAACTCCAACAAACACACACACAAATTGACTAAATATTCATTATCAAGTTAATTACCCAACAATTACAGAATCTCGAAGCAAAGGAGACAATGATTACAGCTTAATTATCATCGAAAATCATGATCATCATTAATTATCGATATTTTTCGTATTCTTTTCAATTAATCTGATTGTAATAATTTAATTTTCTTTTCGATTTTTATTTTTATTTTCTTCTTTCATTATTGATTCGTTTATAAAGAGATATTATTTTCTCGTTCTCATTGAACTTTTTTCCGTTTTTTATTTTATTTTATTTTCTTCTTCTGAACCTTTCATGCGAAAATCGAATTTGTATAAATAATTTTCAATTCTATTCTCAATTTCATCTTTGACTTTTTACTTTTATCATGTTCTCAATTCTGACCAATCAACCTTTCCTTTCTTCCCTCTTCTTCTTATGGTCACTAGGCTGTATTTGCGTCTTGTATTCCTGAAATTATTGATCTTATTGGGTCCCGATCAAAGTATGGAGGAACCTTCAAATCGGAGCGTAGAAGGTCTGAGACTCACCCACCCCCACCCTCTCACCCAACCTCTGACCTCTACTCCCCACAAACATGTCTATGTACCTGTGTTTTGAATCACATACAGAAAGAGCGATGTCCAAAGTGACCGCTAACCTTAAACCCGCTTTCACTTATTATCATTTTTATTATCTATTACCTGTTGACCTGCAACTTGACCCTTTCGAGAAATAAAAACAAAACAAAACAAATTACTCAGGTATTGTGATGATACATGTAATGTTCACCTTGACCTAGAAAAAAAAGAAACATAAATCAATCATAATTGTTAACCTTGTGTGTGTTGGTTTTTTTATTATCATTGTTTGTGATTAATTGCTACTTAATTGTTATGACTATTTGCTAAATCCTTGATCATCCAATTGATGGTTTTGTCTTTAATTTTATCAACTACTCAAGAAGCTTGATTATTTTTTCACCTTTTCCACTGTTAATTGTCAATATATCACCTTGATTTAATCTCTTCTCACCTTAATCTTACCTTTAATCTACATCCTTAGATGTGTATAAACATTACTATTGATGTTAAGCCAATTAGTTGATTCTCTCTCTCTCACCTTATGGATAAAATTTGGGTGTGGTGTTTGATAGATTTACCTTTTTCGATTGACAATTAACTTGATGATGATTACAATTTAATTCCTAGTTGATCAGATGATTACTATTTACCGTTAATTGATCTAATAGTTTGTATTTGGTGTTAATAATCATAAACAAGAAAACTTGTATCAACTGTTAGGTGATGAAAAACAGATTAACCGTTTTAATTGTGATTAAATTGAAAACTAAATTGTTCCTTGCAAATGATTACAATGTTTTTCATTGACTTTCTTTCAATACAATCTAATTATATTTTCTCATCATCAACAATTAATAGTATTAATATATTTACTTTATCAGTCTTGAATTAATTTCCTTTCAATTGTTATTGATTTTATATCGACATTGATTTACTTTGATTGATATTAATCAGAAAATTTTAATTCTCATCTTGATTTATGTTCATTTCAGTGTTAATTCATTTGTTAGTATTTTTAATTGTTTACACATCAAGTTGTTGATTGAGTTTTATGTTTGTTAATTTAGTTTGTTTTTCATCAAAATGAGATATTAGTTGAATTTGATTGATCTAATTAATTATTTTTCCAAGTTCCAATTTAAATCAATCAATCAATCAATCAAAATTGAATTGTTTATCACACTCTGAGTAAATTTAGTTCCATTCGGTGTTAAAATGAAACTTAAATTAATCTAATTATCAAGCTATTAAATAATCATCAATTGAGATACTTTTTTTCTGTAAATTCTGATAAAAGTTCAATGATAAGTTGACATTTCCACCTTATCCTCGTCACCAACCTTATCCTTTTGTGATTGTAAGTCAATATCCTTTATGTGTAAATTGCTGATATGTGATAATAATTGCATCCAAATTGTTGTTAATTGCATTTTAATCATAATCAAATAAAAAGTATTTGAAGTGCAAAATATAATATATATCAAATGTCATCTCATGTTAATGATAATTTTATCATCATCAACATGACAAACATGATAACCTGATATTTATTTTTTCCCCTTCCACCATTTACCCAAAAGTCCATTTACCTTAACTAATCAATCGATATTATTGAAAATTATTAACATTTAATTCTTAATTGTTGTTAAATTGTTATCATTTTATAGACATATTGTTGTCTGTGGACATATTACCTATGAGAGTGTCAGCCATTTTCTTAAAGATTTTCTTCATGAAGATCGAGAAGATGTTGACGTTGAGGTTGTATTTTTACACCGAAAACCACCCGACCTGGAATTAGAAGGTAAAACCCAATTAAGAATCAATTGATCACTTTGATTAACTAATTGTTCTTGTGACTTTCTTTCTCTCTCTCTCTCTCTCTCTTTAAAGGTCTAATCAAACGCCATTTTACAACAGTTGAATTTTTTCAAGGTTCTGTCATGAATCCCATTGATTTACAACGAGTAAAGGTAAAATGATTTATATGAATATTTTTTTCTTCACCTGTAGAAATGATTAATTGTTGAACGATAATTAACTTTAATTGAATAGGTTCATGATGCCGATGCTTGTCTTGTATTAGCAAATAAATATTGCCAAGATCCGGATGCAGAAGACGCTGCAAATATAATGAGAGTTATTTCAATTAAAAATTATAGTGATGATATTAGGGTAAGTTAATTGTCCACCTAATGAGACTGTCTAACAATTCAATCAATAAATAATCAGTAAATCATAAATGACAGAATTGATTAGATTGGAAGAAAAAAAAATAATAATAATTTTCAAATACAATACAAAACTTGATTCATTGATCGTTTCTCTATTGTTGGTATGATATTATTATGATAATATTTTACACTTTCCTCATCCTCTCAGAGTCACACAATTAACTAATCGTGATCACAATTACCTAATGGTTAAGATTGCTTCAAGAAAATGATAATAATAGCTAAAGTTACACTTTAAGTTGATAAAAGTTCATTCTCATGGCTCGAATCCAGCAATAAACAATGAATCTCGAACCTCGAATCTAGAACTTTTTTGTTTCTCTCTTTCTCTTCTCGAACCTTTTTAATGTTATTATATGGGTTAACATAAATTCACCCAACAAACCATTAGATTGTAGTGTAATTGTAATTTTTTGTTTACTCTTATTTTCTGGTTTCGCTTAATCTTTTACCTTTGATTAGATTCTTGACCCTTGGTCATTACTTGATGGAAAATTATCTTTCCAAGCAACTTGACCAATCCATTGATTTGATAAATTGATTGACTACGTGTGATAAGATCCATTGATTGTCGTGTGTATATAGTTTACTATCCATTGATTATATTATTTACTGTCC
This sequence comes from Panonychus citri, assembly GCF_014898815.1. Taxonomy (NCBI): domain Eukaryota; kingdom Metazoa; phylum Arthropoda; class Arachnida; order Trombidiformes; family Tetranychidae; genus Panonychus; species Panonychus citri. Next base: position 851,508 of record NW_026515516.1, on the reverse strand, counting down.
ACCACACTTAATAACATTCATTAGTTGATAATAATGATAATATTAAACTTGATTACCTTTGATAAAATGTCATCGATCAGCAGAAAACAAAAAGTTAATCATGTTGTAGTTTCTTTTCATTTTGATTATCACCTTGATTCAATTGTTGTATTGATATTTTTACATTGCCATTGTAAATGATTGAATATGTATTTAAATTGATTTTCAGTCTATTGATTGATTAACTTTCCTCTTTAATTGCAGGTTATTATTCAATTAATGCAATATCACAATAAAGCCTATCTTTTGAATATACCCTCTTGGAATTGGCGGAGAGGTGATGATGTTATTTGTGTTAGTGAACTTAAATTAGGTGAGATTTAATTGTTTCATTTAATTGATCATCTTGATGATGAAAATTTTCTCAGTATTCTTACAACAATTAACTGATTGGATCCTTGGTCTTTTCTAGGTTTTATCGCCCAATCTTGTTTAGCTCCTGGTTTTAGTACCATGATGGCTAATCTATTTGCTATGAGATCATATAAGACGGTAAATGTTTTGATTGTAAATTTTGATTCAACTAATCGTTTCACTAATTTAATTGTGATCTTTAATCATCTCCAGTCCCCTGATATGCCCTCATGGCAAAACTATTATCAATGTGGTACAGGGATGGAAATGTATACAGAGAATCTGAGTCAATCTTTCATTGGAATGACTTTTGCTCAAGCCTCTGAATTGTGTTTCATTAAGTTAAAGTTACTTTTATTGGCTATTGAAGTTGGAAGTGAAGGTAAAATGAATTGACCACTGGTCACTTTTATATATATATTGAAATATTAAGGTGGAAATGATTTTCTAATTGGTTCTTCCTATCGATTTCCTTTGATATCTTAAAGATGGAGGTGCATCCATTGTGATCAATCCTAAAGGCAATCATCGGATTCAAAGTACAACTCAAGGTTTTTTTATAGCCCAAAGTGCTGATGAAGTTAAAAGGTAATTAACAGAGCAATCAACTAATCAATTTAACCATTGAATTACTTTTAATTGTTCATATTTAATCTAAACTTTCAGGGCTCTTTGGTATTGTAAAGTTTGCCATGAGGATGTTAAAGATGAAAAGATGATCAAAAAGTGTAAATGTAAAAATCGTAAGTATTTTTCAACATTTAATCTTAATAGTGATTAACTAATTCTAAAAATTATCCTACTAATTAATTAGTTAAGAAATTAATTGTATCTTAAATTAATTGTTTTTCTAAAAATCAGACTAATAGGATTAGTTTCTAGTTATATTAATAATTAGTGTTGATTGTTTCCAATGGTGTAAAGTGTGAGTAGGAAATTTTTTTTCAGGTAATTGGAAACTTTACAATTTAGTTAATCCAATCTAAATCATTATCTAATTTGATTGTTAATCTTATTCATAAATATATCAATCAATAAGTTAATTTAGGTCATGAGGATGTGTTAATATTGAAACTTTTTAGTTTCATCTTAAAGTTATAACGATTACAAGATTAACCTTAAATTTAATTCACTAACTGTGATGATTGATTATTGATTTGGTTGATTATCTTTAACTATTAATAGTTATTGAGGAAAATTTTGATCATAATGATCAAGGAAAAGGTTGTTAAATCATTGATTATTTGAGTTTCTTTGATAATATCATGAAATCATGATGGTTGGAGATTTTGTTTTTCTTTGCTTTTTGAATTGTAAATTGAGAAAAATCAACTTGAAATGACTTATTGAAATGGTTAATTCAGTTGGAATGAAATAAACATGATAAACAAATCAAATGAAATAATATGATTGGTGAAAGTTTTCAAATGCTGATGATAATAAAATGGTGATGATGATAATATAAGAGGAGAGGAACAGCAAAAAAGAGGATCGATAAATTGAGATGATGATAAATTCAGAGGGTATTCCAAGTGTTTCATCATTTTACTACTTATACTTTATTATATTCAATCTGGAGATAAAATTCTGAATATAACCCAGAATTTGAACCGAGAACTGAAACTTTCCCCTTGAAACCAATCAATAAGTCAACCAGATTATTTCACCTCTTCTTCCGCCACCCTCACCTTACCCTCTCCCTTGTTTCATCATCTTCCTCCTCCATCTCCACCCTCATGAATCATGTGAAGTTTTTTCCACCTCCCACTCAACCAATTCCCTCCTAATGATAACAATCAATTCCCTGATACTAATCATCAACTTCTAGCTCATTTTCATACTCTCAGTTTCCTCATTGTTTTTCATTTTTATTAATTGTTAGATTCAAATTTTCACAATTTCCCTTAATTGTTAAGAGAAATTTTCTCAATTCCATCCCATACAAATTTCATGATAATCATGATACTTTTGTTTATAATCATCATGTTCAATATCATCTGATTAATTATCTTGTTCATTATTTATTCAAATTTATCTATTGATTAATCAATAATTATAAACAGTTAATTGTTACCCTGATGATTATTTTGATTAACCAAGTAAAATAAACAAACAATTCAAGTTGTTTTTTTTGTGTTTTAAATCATAATTTTGTATTGAAGTTCAATTGATTATGAAAATTCATTATAATCATTGATGATCATGATGAATCCATGGTAACTCTGAATGATAATTTTCTGATCAGGTTTTGATTCATAACTAATTAGACCAAGATAACTAATTAACTTTTCCATATGTTGTTATCAACAATTGGAAATCATTTTCTATTGACTTAACAACAACAATCAAATTGCTATCATTTGATTTTCTCAATGTTAATTCTCATGATCAGGTTAGTATTTAACGCACTGATAATCATGGATATCATGATGATGATTATGATACGGAAATGTCAGGTTAGGTTTCCATGATAACTTGAACAATCAGAGAAATACAATCATCTAAATCTTTAATCATCACAATTTAACAATCGATTGTGTGTGTTCATATTAATGTAAATGATGAACTGGGAGACAAATCGTTTACTTAGAGTAAACATAATTTACTTTGAAACTTTTCCATTCCCATTTCTATTCTGATTCTGAGCATGAGAATTAGTTGAAATTTCGTAATTGAATCATTTTCAAGTCTAATTTTATATTCGAAAGGAAAGAAAATTCAAATTTACATAATTAATAGACGAAAATGAAGAAAAGCTAAAGAAGAGGAAGAAAAAAAGTTCCAAGAACTTTTTTTCACCATTTCTTTTCATGGATCCACTTTGTTTTCCCTGAGTAAATTTAATTGCATCTGAATCATGGGTTTCCAACTGAACCATTACATTAAAAACTGTCTCCATGTTAAATGAACCCGATATAATAGGATGTTGGCTTATATATATTTCAACTTGCAACTATTTTTACCGTTACTTTTTTATCACTTTCTCCTTTTTCTTTAACCTTTTCAAATTTTGATTTAACTTTTTCTCTGTCACAATTATCAGAATAATAATATTAAATATATATTTTTACTCTCGTCATAATAGTAATCAGATTGGTTAATGTTTTCCAAATTGCTTCAGGTTAACTTTGATTGAAGTTTAAGTTGACCATTTTCACTGGAATCAAATTGAACATTTCTTAGATTTCGAGGATTAGGTTAATTGAATCATGACTTGGATCGAGAGAAAATGTTTCATCAGATTATTAGAGATAAACTTGATTCCAATGGTATTCGAGTTGAATTTCGAGTCCATTTATCAAAATGTTTCATCAATTTAAATGTTATCAACTTGAGGCTTGTTAACTTTTGGTTTGTGTCGATTAATTTACTTTTTTATTTCAACCAGAATTCTGGTCTTTCGTATTGAATTTCATTCATTACATTATCCTTGTTATTCATTTGTCTCACTAACTATCTCATTCTCTCTCTCTCAAGTTGCCCCACCCTTGATTGTCTTGTTACTGTCTAGTTATTTATTGTTGTTTTCGAGTAAAACAGTTGAGCATTTCATTTCTAATTCAGGGAATACGATAAAATCCATGTAAAAGCTAATAACTAATGTAACTGAACAGACTCTCCAGTAGATTGTGTAACCAGAAGAGGAGGATGAGAGAGAGAGAGAGACTCGAATCATCAGGAAATAAAGTCGCTGACAAAGAGGAAAAAAACAATAAAGTAAATTGTGGGTGAAGTTCTGGTAGGAGACAATCAATTTCCATCATGATTCTGATGCAATGATCTGAAACATGATGAGCCAATTGATTGATTATATTCATCTTTTCTCGTCATCTATTGTCTCTTTATCCCTCATCACCCCTTTCACCCATTCAAATCCTTGATCATCATATTGATCTAATTGATAACTTTGATTTGGATTAATCATCCTTATGATCACTTCCATGTTTCAGAATTGATTGAAATTTCAACCACCATGAACCAATATTTTCTGTGTCCATTCAACTTATTTTAGTTTTTATTTAAATCCAAACAAAAATCGATAATCAATCAAATCAATTAGTTGAACATCTTTGTAATTAAAATCCACATTTCAATTGATTCTACTCACTAATTGTCATGTTAAACTTATAATTGTCATCTCTTGCTAATCCAATTTAATTGAATAATCTTCTATCGATATTGAAACTCAAATTGACGATTAACTAATTGTTGTGATCCTCTGCTAATTACACAGTTTTTTTTATTGTATTATTTAACTTTGTTTTCATCGCAATTAAAAAAATCACTTGATCACTTTCAATAATCACCATTACACTAATCACTAATCACTAATCACTTTGCACTAATTACACTCACAATTAAATGACACAATCACTAGTTAATCACAATTGTCTTTTGTCACTTATCAATTTTTCACCTTGTTTGTTTACATACAATATGCTTAATGAAGGACAATTAACAATTTAATTATCACACTTGAAAATGAATATAAAACTAACATATAACAATTAACAATTTCTTTCTTCCAATCACAATCTTAATCAACGATTAACACACAACCTGATTAACTAATTTAGTTGGAGCAATATTCAAAAAAGGCGTGAGAGTTGTTCAAGCAGTTAGTAATAATCCAACCAGGCAAAGTATGAATCAAGACTCAACTAATTAAATTTAATTGTTGTAACAAAAAAACAAACAAACGAAACTACAATTTGCACGTTGTTTAATTGACGTTTTGTTGACAATCAACTCGTTGATTCCTTTAATTTAATTGATTGAGAAATTGATTCCCTGTGATCAGCTTTTGTCGTCATTGTGGTTAATATAACTGATTTATTAATAATAATTTGATTTTCTAATCAACAATTAAAAATTGTCAAGACTTGATCGTTGATTTAAATTGCATGATTATATCGAGTGTGATTAAGGAAATCATTTTCATCTTTGATTATCAGGTTATGTTTGATTATTGTCTGTTAATTGTTATACATGATGAAAAATCGTTGTTGATTGTTGATACTTAATTGCTGATACGAGCTCTTAATCAATTTAATCACCATAACAATCAATTGTTTTTTATGCTTGTCTTTTGGATGTTAATTGTTTGATTGTAATTGTTGTATATGAATATCAATCCCTTTACCCTTGATCAACAATCAGTGTTGATTTACTTTAATTGTCGTGATTGCATCTTTATCTAAATCCGAATCAAATTTAATTGCTGACACATTTAAATCAATTGAAAAGGCTTCACATTACTCAGCATCTTAATCATTACAATTAATAAATCATATTATTTTTTTTATTTGTGTGGAAACAAATTGTTGTCATTAAATTGTTGTTTATAATATAATTTGCATTTCTTTGATTAACTTAATCGTCTAAATAATGATAATCATTAACAATATCTTATTATTAACAATTAATAACTCATATCATAGTAATCATAATATAATTAACTAAAGGTGTGTAACAATTTAATAGCAAGTCAAATAAATTAAACCAATATATTGGCTAGAAGTTAATTAGATTAATCAAAATAGTGAAAATCTTAAATGATCAACATTATTGATTTTTGATTTACTGATTCAGTTTTCCTTAATCATCATAACCTTTAGGCAATTGGTCAACAATCAACTGACCATCAAAACAACACACACCCTCAAGTTAAATATATTATCATTATTATCATATAAAACTAATAATAATAAAAATAATAATAAATTGTTGACCATTAAAATAACAGTAAACATTTCTGGCTGTCACCTTAATTGTTGTTGACAATATTAAATTGTTATGCTTTAAACCATTTTTATAATATATTAAATTTTATGTCCAACAATTTAATTTAAAACCTTTTATTTGATTTGCAATTTTCTGGCTGCTATTAATATCTGTCAACTTAATTTTAAATTGTTGCTCTCAATTTGCTTACAATTATATTGTCTAAATCATGAATATAATATAAATCTAATTTAACTTATTCTAATTTTGTTGATTGTTGAAAGTTCCAAAACAATTAACTAATCACTTCGATGCAGCAATTAACAAATTTGTCTCTTTTTCTCATTCTTTTCCCATTTCTTTTCCCGCTTTTCGCTTTTTGAACCTTTGAACCTACGAATTGATATTATCCTTTCCCGACAATCGACATTATCAATAGTAGAAAGTGGCCTCAACCCTAACGCTCATGGAAATCTAACCGATGGTAATCTAACCCGAAATCCATCGATGAATTTACTTCCAACTCACACTCCACCCGAGATTCCTAAACGAGCTAAATTGCGAGGTACACAATTAATTGTCCACTTAATTGTCTCCAACAATTACGAACAATTCATTTTGTTAATTGTGACAATTTTTCATTTCTCATTTCATTTTGAGTTCCAATTATTTTCGGTTTATTATTATTTTGCTTTTCTCCATTCGTTTAATTTTATTTGATCATTTTTCTCATTTATTAATATCTTTTCAATTCTGTTTCCATGATTATTATTTGATTATTTTTCTTCATTGATTCATTGAACCTCTCGAGTAATTTATTCAATTGTTATTAACTTTTTATCTTGTTCTCTTTTGTTATTGTTTATATTTTTCTCCCTGAAAAAAAAATAATGAAACTTATTCAGGTGATCATTCAGGAGATCCAACCGAAAGTAGTAAGTTGTAGTAGTTTTAATGAATATTAGTTCAATTGTTTCAATAGTGATTATTGATTTTTCTTTGTTTCCGTCATGATAATTAATCGTTTCTTTTGTCAATTAATTTAATAGCTCATTTGATTCCACCTTCATCAAGTTCTGGGGGACGACGAGCAGCTCGTAATGGTAAGACATTGACCATGACCTCGCCCTCTCAACCTCCCACTTCCTCATCGAATCGGAATCAGTCCAATGCCTCCGGAACCGGAACTTCAACAAATCAACAATCTAAACCATTTAAAGATGTTCATTTAGCCTATGAGGTTAAAAAGTTAATGTAAGTGTCAAGTTGTCCATCTGAGTTGGCCAGTTGAATGGTTAACCTTTTTGTTCATTACGATTAATAGGCCAGCGACTCGTCCTGGTGGTGATGTCGCCAGTGGAACCACAGCTCATGGTTCAGTTCCAAGTGCAGGTTTTATTGATACGAAAGATTTTGACTTCGATAAAACTGAAATGAAATACGATTCAACGGGAATGTTTCACTGGTGTCCAGCTCGACCAGTTGAAGAGTGTATTCTTGTAAGTAGTCAACTCATCTCGATCAGTTGAATAAAGGTCAATATTTGAAATCAAATTTCCTCTCTCATGATCTTATTTAGGATCGTAATCAAGCGGCAATGACGGTTTTAAATGGTCATGTTGTTGTTTGTCTATTCGCTGATCCCGATTCACCTTTAATTGGACTTCGTAATCTTGTTATGCCTTTAAGAGCGTCCAACTTTCATTATCATGAATTGAAACACGTGGTCATCGTGTCCAATGTTGAATATTTGAGACGGGAATGGAAAATGTTACAAAATTTACCCAAAATAAGTGTACTCAATGGGTCACCCCTTTCACGAGCTGACCTAAGAGCGGTCAACATTAACCTTTGTGATATGTGTGTCATCCTTTCAGCTAAAATCCCCTCTTCCGATGACCCAACTTTGGCTGATAAGGAGGCCATTCTAGCGAGCCTTAATATTAAAGCGATGACCTTTGACGATACCATTGGTGTTATCCAAGGCACCAATGGAACCGGCCTGGGTAATGCAAACACTGCGGCTCCACCATTAGTAATCCAACGACGGGGATCAGTTTATGGGTCCAATGTACCCTTAATAACGGAGCTTACCAATGATGCCAATGTTCAATTTTTAGATCAAGATGATGACGATGATCCCGACACTGAGCTTTACATAACTCAACCTTTTGCCTGTGGTACTGCATTCGCAGTCTCAGTACTTGATTCCCTAATGTCGACAACCTATTTTAATGCCAATGCATTGACACTTATCCGATCCCTTATAACCGGTGGAGCGACACCAGAGCTCGAACTTATCCTTGCCGAAGGTGCCGGTCTTCGAGGTGGATATTCAACGGATGAAACACTCAGAAATCGTGATAGATGTCGAGTGGGTCAAATATCTCTCTTCGATGGACCATTAGCCCAACACGGGGTAAGAAACTCTCTCTCTCTCTCTCTCTCTCTTGCTCTAATTTTAATTGACAATCAATTGATAATCTTACAGGAGGGAGGTAAATATAGTGATCTTTTTGTCAACGCACTCCGACAATTCGGGATGCTTTGTATTGGTGTTTATCGTTATCGTGATACAATAGGAACCGAAGCTTCATCTAAACGTTACGTGATCACCAATCCTCCCATGGAGTTTATTTTAATGCCTTCAGATATGGTGAGTGTTAAACAATTAACTTGATCATCTTCTTGAAATCTAATCCAATCTGACAATTTTATACACACATGCAGGTATTTGTTTTAATGCAATTTGATCCAGGCCACGAATATTTTAAAGCTGAACGAGGAGTTCAACCTCGAGGAGGGGTCAACACGAGCCTTGGCCCTGGACCTGACCACGGACTGACCACAACAACAACCAATACTACCGGCAGTCAACCGCCATCTTGACAAATACTTTGTAGCGCACTAACGGATGGACCTTATTCATTCATATAATTTTAAGAGAGACAATCAACTTTTCTGTTAATTAGTCACTTCGAGAATTGAGAATTTGATTTGTGTAATTAAATCAAATCACCGACCAAAAAAAACATTTATATAAATAACTTTATCGATACCAAATCAAAATTTTGTCATCTAATTTTTAACTGTTTCATTTTCTTAATTACAACAACAATCAAACAATCAAACAATTAATCAAACCTCAAATATTTAAATATCAATTTTAATTGTCCTCTTTTTTAATCATAATAACTTACAATCCATAATATAAATTGAGTCATATCTTTGTTTTTTTCCTATTGTTGTTGATTAATTAATCAAGATGAACAGTTAATTATCTCACTCGATAACACTAATTAACTCACTGACACTCTCTCTTTATTATATGAAATGATTTAACAATCAAATCCCTGTTTATTGTGATAATTAAAACACCGAATCAAACAAAAAAAAAGTAAACAGGGAAATGACAATTAACCAAATAACAACTACGGTCCATTCATTATTGCGCTACGCTGATATAACCACTTGACCATCATCATCACCTCAAATCCCAACAATTAACTTTGTTAATTAATTTTTAAAGAACCAAATCAATTCCTAAATTGTTAATTTTTTCACATTCTTTTATCTATGGTTAGTGTTGTTGATGGTTCCTCTTTTTTTCATCTGTTTATTTGTGTTAATTTTTTTGTTTCACTTGCAATCTAATTTATCAAAATAAAAGATATTACATTGGCAAGGAATTAATTATTTTCTTCTCATTATTATTTTCAAAGTCTGCAATCAAATTGAAAATAAACAGTTAATTTTCATTCGTATCTGGCTAATTGTCGTGATTTGTTTTTGATGATTGACCTTCAATATCTCACAGCGTTGGATGTAATTTTTGGAATCAGTTTGAGAGACAATCAACAGTTGGTGTTGTCCGTTGTTAGGTCAGTTTTAGAATGGTCAAGAAATGAAGATGGCGATTCAGATAGTTTATTACATAGTTGATAACATTTCGTCGTCTAAGGGTTGATTTGGAACAGTTGATCTGTGATGAAAATAGGAATAAGAATAAGATGAAAGAATTGTTATCGTTTCAAAAATTAGGTGATTTTAAGAGAGGGAAACTTACAGCGCTTGGATTACATTGAAACTCGGCCTGTATCTGGCCTGATTAATCGCTGCTGCTTCTCGCCATTCTTGACGAACTGTTTTCCACTGGCAAAGATTGGCTTCTAAGAGACATTCACGAGTCAATTCCGTCATGCAGTTAATTGATTCATCGATTATTTCGATGCAGGGATCTTTTTTTACGGTACTAGATTTAGGTAAACGTAAATCAATTTCCTCTCCCAATTCATCCAGTGGTAACGGATCTGGATTTGGTAATATGTATAAACCAGTTGGTTTTTCTGGTCCTCCAAAATCTGAAGTTTCCACCTCGCTGACACCTGATTGATCTTCCTCAACATTACTTTGGTCACTTGATGCATCATTATTACGAGCCCAAGCTCGACAAATGGGATAAAGTGGAGGATCTGAATCAATATATTTGGAGCAAAATTCCGATAGATCCACAGTACGATCAAATAATTTTAAAATGAACATGGAAGATTTTGAGTAGTCATCTTCTCTGGTTCTTTTTCGAGTCCTAAAAGAATAAAACAAACAGAAAGAGGTTAGATAGAAGGTTAAATTCTACAGGTGGAAATAGGAATAAGTTAGAAATTGAAAGTTAGACACAATGAAGAGCTAAAGAGAATAGAACTAAGCAAACAGACTTGAAGATAAATACGAGAGAGCGGCAATTGCATTACAGGTCTTTTATATTTGCTACTTACTTTCTTGGACCTCGAGATCTTTTAGACTTAACAGGCGAGCTTAATCCGTTCGGTTCTTCATCGAAATAATCTTCATCAAATGTTTCTTCTCCTCTGGCAATACTGTCCAATATATTATCCAATTTTGATCGAGCGGTAGTCAAATCATCTTCTTTTGCTGAAAACCTATTAGATGTTGAGTGAATCCGTGATGATCTGCCAGAGACTCTTTTCCGTGCTGATCGATCAAGAGCAGATCGCTCCGAGAATTCCTGAGACATGATAACCACTCAATGGAATCAAATTCACTAACAAAACCACAAATTGGAAAAAAAACAATTAGATTAAACTGATTAATCAACTAAAACAAAAATTTCCAACAAAAACCAGAAAATTATTTTCAAATTCTGATCCATTCAAAGACCAAAACAAAGCTACAAATAGATGCTCGAAAACAACGCCATCTACCGTCGACTGAGAGAGTTTTTATTCTTTTTTTTAATTGATTGGGAAAAGAAAATGGAAAAGTTTAATTAACGATTGAAAATTAGGACTAAAATTGAATTGGTGCTTTAATTTCTGCAATTAATGATCTTGTTTGGGGATCAACAGGTGATTAAAAGATGAGAGATCAAAGGTTTTTTTCTTCTCAGAATCCAAGTGAATCTTGAATTTGGATTGATTTTTATTTGTAAATCAATTTGACAGAAAACTTTAATCGATAATTATTTAGTGTTTTTATCTTTATCTTCTTTAAGGGTAACAATCCTATTGAAGATTAATTTATCATCAGTTGAATCAGGGTCCGGGGCAAAGTAACCAATTCTCTCGAATTGATATTTCTCATTTTTTAGCTTCTCATAAGGACCTTCAATATCAACCATTGCATTGGGAACAATTTTCAATGAATTAGGGTTTATATCGGTAATGAAACCACCAGGAACTTGATCTTTATCTTCAGGATTCTTGTGAATAAATAAATTATCATATAAACGAATCTCAACATTTCGAGGAGCAGAAACCCAATGGATAAATGCTTTAGGTTTTTTGGTCTCAGCAACGGGAACAATAGTAACTTCAATCTCTTTGATGGTTCCATCATCTGATTTGATTACATTTTCAACGGAAGCGACCATGTTAATGAATTTAAGGCCAACAGTTTGTTCACTGGTCAATCGTTTGTATCCTTTTGGAGTGGCACCTTCACGGAAATCGTCTAATTCAATGTAAACATATTCATCGAAAACTTTTGAACGATTACCGAATTCTGGATTAGTTGGTAATTTGTCAACGGTTAAAGTTGAAGGTTTAGTTTTAAAGTGTTGATCATAGTTGAGAACTTTTAATTTTAAAGGTTCCATGACACACATAGCTCTGGGTGCGAATTTATTAAGATAATCACGAACATGAGCTTCCAACATGTGAGGTTCCGTTATGGTTTGAGCTCCAGTTAAACCAAGAGAAAGACAGAAAGAGTTGATTGCTTGATATGGGAAACCTCGTCGACGAAGAGCAGTTAAAGTGTAAAGTCGAGGATCATCCCAATCGTTGACAATTTTCTCTTCAATTAGTTTGGCAATTTTCCTCTTAGAGACAACAGTATTGGCCATGTTAAGACGAGAATATTCCCATTGAACGGGACAGTAAAGGTCAAGTGAATTACATAACCAATAATAAGAGGCACGTCGAGATTGAAACTCTTTTGTACACAAAGAATGAGTTATATCTTCAATAGAGTCACAAAGACAATGAGTAAAATCATATGTTGGATAGATGCACCATTTATCTCCGGTTCGGTGATGAGATTTAAATTTAATTCGATAAGCAACCGGATCAACTTTACTATCTCCTAAAGTGGTTTTCATCCTTAGAGTTGCTTCACCTTCTCCGAATTTACCTTCTTTCATTTCTTGGAATAATTTTAAACTCTCCTCGATGGGTCGATCTCTCCAAGGTGATGGTGGTGGATCGAAACCTCTCAATTCTTCTGGTTTTTGATGGCAAACATAAGCTAAATTACGGCGAACCAATTCAACGCCATACTCATAGAGAAGGTCAAAATTATCGGAAGAATAGGTTATCTTATAAGGTTTGTACCCTAACCATTCAATCATCTCTCTAATCTCCCGAACAAATCGTTCTTCCTCTTTCTCTGGATTAGTATCATCATAACGTAAGATACAAATTCCATTATTAGCTTTAGCATAACCAAAGTTGATATTTATCGCTTTTGCATGGCCAATGTGAAGAATCCCGTTTGGTTCAGGTGGGAATCGAGTGCGAACTTGACCTCCGATTCTTTTAACATGACTTCGCAATAGATCCCGAGTTTGAGGGGTAACAACATAACCATCAGTTGTATCATTTTCACCCACTTTATGAAAGGGAACTTTTCTACTCCACTAGAAGTGAAAAAAAAGAGAAAACCAAATAACCAACTGATCAAATAACAACATTGAAACTCACCTTGAACGCGATATCTTCACTATCAATCAGATCACCATTAGAACTCATGTTTACAACAATTTAGATGAAATAATAAAAGATTAAAATGGTTTAAATTGATTCCGGAAGTTGCCGGTAAATGATCAACATCAACATCATCAAATTAACAGATGAAAACATGTAAAGGGAAAAGAAGATGAGGGAAGAAAAATTGAGCGAAATTCGAAAAAAAAATTTTCTCTTTTTCTATCAACATTACAATTTGTTTTCCATAGTGAATAAAAATATTAGAAATGTTTACGATGATTTGATTTTCCTAATTGTTAGACCTTTGAATAGATTGAAGTTTATTAATCCATTCTGGTTTATGGGAGACCAGGAAATCAGCAGCATTTGGATATAAAATTAGCAGGGCAACAATTTCGTTCCATTGACAAATTCCAGGTAATAATGAGTAATTAAGTTTCTGACAAAGTTTTTCAGCAACTCGATGGGGCTGAGATGAAGATGATATGACAAATTGTTGAGTTAATTGTAGATCCAAAAGCTCAAGATGAGGTAAAAAGGGGCGAAGATGATGTGGATAAAGTTGATTAGTGTTCCCGAAAACTTGACTGATTACAATTCTCTTGAAAGAGCCAATTATTTTACCAATGAACCAGTGGCCATCAGTTAATTTAAGAATATCACAAAATGTTAAAATGATGGAGAAAAAAAGTGAATTAAGTGAGCAACAATATTCGGTTAATGGATTTCTGATTATACATGAATCCGTTGAATTGGAATTGGCCAGACAATCCTTGATTAAGATTAAAACTAAAGATTCTCGATACTTGGGCAATAAAAAGGTTAATCTTTGTAAATCTAAATCTCTATCAGCGGCAATCTTTCCAGTGATTATCTTGTCTTCCAATTGATTGATAAATTCATCCAAAATCGGGCAATTTGGTTCATCTGATTTTCCAGAATTACTCAACTCTTTCCCATGGTAGATTAGCTTAATCACAATCTGTAATCCTCGTAGCGCTTGAGGAAATGTATGATTAGCCAAGAATAGGACACCAATGTGACCGAAATTGGGTAGTAAAGTTTTACAAAGATTTTGTCTTGGATTATGGTCCAGAGAGTCAACTTTCCGTAGGTAACCTTCAAGAGAGAGCTGTAATCAAGATAATTAGAGGGAAAAAAGATCTGATTAGTTTTAATTGATTCAGTTACTATGAAGGATTGAGCAATGGATAGAAATGTGATTCTCTTGTGTTTTGATTGATGGAAATCTCTTTGTTTCAACAAAAGCAAATCTCAAAAACAATTCACAATTCTAATCTAAAACATCAGATACGAAGTAAACAAATCTAATACAAAGATCATTGGAAACGATAATCACTCTGTTGAAATCAAAAGGCCTATTGGATTAGAGCCGATCAATGTTAATTTGGTTCTATCGTGGAAAATAACATTTCGAGAGAAAATTTATCCCAATGATTGTCGTCCATTTGTTTTCTTCTTATTTCTTTGTTATTAGAATAAAAAACAATATCTACTTACCATGTAACGATCTAATTCATCGGTTGATGTTGACATTCTGGTGGAGATTATGGTTAAGTGGTTAACAAGTTGAGAGTTTACACTGAAGAAAACAGAGTGAAAATTAAATTGGAATCAAGTAAAATTAACACAATCTGAATTCGTAATTAACTGGGTGTTTAAGGTTAATGATAAATGTAAATAAAAATCCCTTAAATGGTGACAATTTGTTGTAACGTTGTGGAAGATGAAAACGAGATTTATATCATTTCGTTTCAAAGTTAGCTAATTATTACCAATAGTTTTTCACTGATGAGATTATATGGTTGAGATATCAAAGAAAATAAAAACTAATTAACACACATGTAGAAAGAATATGAGAATTACTAAATTAATTGAAAGAAATTAACGTTTCAATTGGAAGCAATTTGTTTGAGAAATATCTGATACTCATCATGTATATCGGATACTTGAAACAATCCAATTTCGTCATGAGGAGGAAACCCAAATTCCCGTTAATTGTGGAGGAGGAGAGAGAGACATCAGATCATATGAAAGACTTGAGTTTAATTGATATCCCAGGTAATTGAAAGGTCGAAGGTTAATGCGAATAATTGATTGATTAAAGTTTTTCCTTCTATTCTTTGGCAACAATTTCCTTTGGATTTGTTTCAATTGTTGCAGGTAGTTTAACGTTGGAAAATAGTTCGGCAACATTTAGTCCCAAATTACCGATACCTTTAGCTTTACCAAGGTTGATGATTAAAGCAACAACCATTTCCTTTTCCGGGATAATCATGAGTAATGTTGTCCCACCGGTTGCAGCTCCAGTGTGGTAAATTATATCCTTGAAAGGTGGACAAGCACCAGAGGTACAAGAAGCTTGAGCATCTCTAATTAAACCCCATCCAAGACCTAAAATTGTCACCAAAATTATAAGTTAATCAACTTGCAATCATGATTGAGATATAATCTGAAGCTAATTGATCAACTGACCAATCGATTGATAATTATATCTTTAATTGTTGCCTTTAAATCCTTACCATATTTACACCAATCAAATAAATTTGGATCAATTTTAATATTACCAAAGGGAATCGGAGTCCAAAGCATATCAACAGTTGATTTCTTGAGGAAAGCTAAATGGAAAACAATTAGTCAATTTTACTGATTGTGATGGGACAGAAAAATTAAACTCACGTTTCGATTGATTTAGATGAGGTAAATAACTGTACAACATAACGTTTCCGAAACGTAAAAGATCAGGAATAGTTGACAATAAACCGCCGCCGGCGTATTTGTAGCTACATTCAACATAAGATGAATTTTCGGTGAATTTGTCTGACGATTTAACATATTGTTTAGCTCGATTCAAGATGATTGGTGAATTTTCATCTAAATAAGTGTTTGTCATTCCCAAACTACGTTGACAAATATCTTGGACCAAAAATTGTCCGAAAGATTTAATTGTTGGCTGAGCCATTTCAACGGCAGCAGCAATTAAAGTATAACCATACGTTGAATAATCAAATTTAGTTCCAGGTTTGGAAAGTAAATCATCTTGAGCAAATGTTTCCAAAGCATCAACAGAATTGGAATATTTTTTCAATAGAGAACAACTTAAAACTTCATCTTTTTTATAATGTCGAATGCCACCTAAGTGACTGGCTAATTGTCTAATTGTAATTGGAACCTTTTCACCGTCAACCTTTTTCTCTGGAAATTTATCACCAATAAAAGTGAAAATATTCTTATCCAAATCAATTTTTCCTTCCTCATAAAGCTTAGCAACAGCGGTCATTGTAATAGGCTTCGAGATACTTGCAATCCTCATGACCGTGTTTTTATTACACCGAGTGGCCGTTTCAAGATTCGAGAAACCAAAACCTTGAACCCAACAAGGTTCACCTTTAATAGAAACACCAACAACAATACCAGGATAACCATAAGTGTTAATTGTTGTCTGGACAAGATCACGAGCTGAACGAGTCGCTTGAACCAAGGAAAGAAATGATTGTTCATTTTGATCACCTTTAAATGGATTATCAGGAATCGGTGAAATAACATCCTTCCGGTGATTAATTAAATTCCTACCAATACCCTTTTCATCAGCGTAAAGATGATTAGCAAGAAAAGCTAAACAAGTTAAAGATGATCCTCCAATCACAAGAGTTTTTAATCCACTTTTAACCATAATGATGATTAACAAACAAAACCGAATCCAAATGAAAACAAAAAGGGATCACAAAAATATAATTACTCTTGATTGTTTATACTTTTAATTACTACTACAATTGTTACTATCTTCTTGTTAACCTGTTTAAAAGTAAAGAGAGAGAGAGGGTTAATCAATTGGAATAATCAATTTTAGAATAACTAATTTCTACAAAAAGAAAATCACTTTGATTTTGTCTCTTCAGCTGTTTTCTTTTCTCTAACAAGTTTCTCTTTCTTTTCCATTTTTCTCTTTCGGTTTTCTCTGTCTTTCTATTTGTCTCTTTTTCTGTGTTGTCATTTCCTCTCTTTACTTTAAATCTTTCATTTGGTTATTTAATTTGAATTTTGTTTCTTTTTGATTAAATAAATGATTAAAATGGTGATTGGTGTTTCTAATTAGATGACGTTGGTTAATCTGGTTAAAGGAAAATTAAAGACAATCAACAAGTGAATTAGAAAATATTTTTTTCTTCTTTCATTTTCTACCAAATGGAAATGTAAGTAGAATAGAAAATTTTATTTCAATTTTATTCTATTTCAATTTGTTTTTTCTCATGTAAATATTTTCTAATTTGTTGATCTAAATTGTCTTTTTTTTTTTTTACTTTACTTTAGTAATTTGATTCCTGATTGTTGGGAGATATTTACATGTGTCAATCAATGAACATTTTTATGATGGTGGTGGTGATGATTTGGAAAACAGTGTCAACCTAAGAGACGATGAAAACCAGAGAAACTTGACTATTTTGGAATCGTTGATTATCCAGATGAGAACAATTAACATCATCAACAAATAATTACATTCCCGTTTCAATTAAAATCAATAGAGAGAAAGACAGACAGAGAGAGAAGGAAACAATTGTTACAAATTAATCAAATAATGAAAGTTACCTCAAGTTATCAACTCATCTGTTCATTTATCATCATCATCATCATTTTCATCACCAGTTTTATGGTGACAGTGATAAATGGTATTCCCATATTGTATAAAGGAAATGAGCCTGGTTTAACTATTTTATCGGAGAGAAATTTTTCCCAATTTATATTCCATCAGAATAATACTTTTATAGTTGAATTTTATAATTCCTGGTGTGGTCATTGTGTCCGTTTTGCTCCTACATGGAAAACCTTTGCCAAGGATATAAGACATTGGTCAAAAGTGGTTCGTGTTGCTGCAATTGATTGTGCCGAGGAATCAAATGTAAAACTGTGCAGTGATTATAATATTAATCTATTTCCCTCTGTTCGTTATTTCTGGCATAATTATGATTATCTTAAAAATGGTCAACCCTTGTCCACTCAAATTGGAAGTATTGATTCAATGAGACATGATTATCTTGATTGGGTACACCGATCATGGTCTCAAGGAACACCTTCAAATTGGCCTAATCTTAACTACCTGGATCCTCTAATTCCGAAGAGATGAACAATCTAACAGAAATTTCATCCTCAAGAGATATTCTAATCCTGGTTGAAGGAGAAAAATCTTATTTAGGAAGAGAGGTAAATATAATCTGTTATGTAGAATAACAATTGATACCATTTCCAATTTTTTTTCTAATCTTAATTTTCCCTCTCATATTTTTCCTCCATTTTCCCCTTTCTCTCTCCATCTCTCTCTCTCACTCCTTCTTCCTCTTTTTTCAGGTTATTCTGGATCTGTCGCCATTTTTAGACACCATTGTAGTGAGAAGAATCAAAACTGGACACAAATGGCTTGAGCAATTAAAAGAATCACCTCTTCTTCTACCTGTTATTATAAAGATCTCTAAAGGAGGAAAACCTGTGATATTTAAAAGGTAATTTCCGAAAATAATTACACAATCAAGGGGAGTAGAACAATTAAATTAAGATATGATAGAGAGAGAGAGGAAGAGGAAAAGAAAGACTAAAAAAGATAACGTGTATTAATCCAAAGATTAAGATCAAGGATTGGTGTTTATTTGATTATCCAAGATTTTATGTTCTGTCACCACCAGCCGATCACCGATGCATGACAATTTATATTACCAATACACTTTTACCTTTATTATTATATTTTCTAAAGGAAAGAAAAATATTTCCGTCCTTTTATTATCATGATTAGTGAATTTGATTTTTTTTTCTACAGAAGAAAAGAAAAGAAAACTAGAAAGAAACAAGATTTTCTAATTTTTTGTTCTTTTTTCTCAGGCCCAATGAACTTGGTCCTGATCATCGTAAAGTTACAGTTGATGTCATAATGAACGAATACAATTTAACTTATTTGGAACCATTAATATCATCAGCACCTTCATCTTCATTTAAGGCTCTTCAAGAAAATACAAAAAATGAACAACAATCAAACTTGGATTCAACTGATTCTCTTCATCTAACTGACTTATATTTATCCATTCATGAGACTTTATATAAACAGATTCCTTTGCACCGAGAATTGGATTCATCGAGATTAGAAATTTTGAAAAATTTTATCAACATTTTGAATGATTATTTTCCATTTGATTCTGAATCGGCTAAAAGTTTCATCTCATCCCTATCAAAATGGTTGTCCACTCAAGTCCATGGTTTAAATAGGGAAGCTTTTCTAACGGTTCTTGATAAATTAAATCATCAAACTCCTTTTCCAAAGCCAGATAATTGGATAACTTGTTCCGGAAGTGAGCCAGTTTTCCGTGGTTATCCATGTTCATTGTGGCTTCTTTTTCACACTCTAACCGTCAATGAATACATGAAAACCTCAGGTGAACCAGAGGGTCATAAAGTTTTATATACGATGCGTGATTATATTAAAAATTTTTTCTCTTGTGCTGATTGTGCCAAACACTTTGGAGAAATATCTTCAAATCTGGAATCAACATTAATCTATCCAAATAGCTCAATTGTTTGGCTTTGGAGAGCTCACAATATTGTTAATAGACGTTTATCTAAAGATTTAACTGAAGATCCGGTTCATCCCAAAGTCCAATATCCATCACCTGTTACTTGTCCAACCTGTTGGACATTAGATGGTCAACGTTTTAATGAAACTGGTACTTTTATTTTTCTGTTAACACGTTATCGTGGTGATAATTTGATTAAACATTCATCATCTTTGGTTCCAACAAATTTACATCCAAATAATGATAATGACAATGGCAATGTCCAGGATTCCAATGAAAATGTATTTGATTCATATGATCATGATTTCCAACACACGGGTAACATGTGGACTTGGCCGAATGTTATTCTAAACAAAATGGACATTAGTTTATGTTTACTTTTGTACATTGTAACTTCTTGCATGTTGTTGACATTTTGTTTTATATTGTCAATGAGGAAAAAGCGCCGGAAAGAGCATAAATTCAGATATCCGATGGCTCCTTAAAAGTGAAAAGATGATTTTTCTTCTAATGTGACTGAGAGAGGAAAAATATTCTTGTTGGTACAAAAAAAGGAACAGAAAAAAAACAAATATAATCAAATAAACAAGAGACTTATCCCTTTGTATAAAATATTTTGTCCATGAGCAATTTTTTTCCTATTGTGATGCATGTATTATATTTATTCAATTGAGAAATTACACTGATTTCTTTTTAAAGTTTTGTTTGTTTGTTTTGTTTTTCTTTCAAAAGAACGAGCCCAAATTACACATTTAAATTTGTTTGTAAAATCAATTCATTGACTGTCGATTGTTCATCAATGCTCCATATTGTAAAAGTAAGGGAGCAAAGGGTAGCATATGTGCAGGTTGAGGTTGAGATAAACCTTGAGGGTTGAGACTGTGTGGTAAACTTTGAGCCAATTGTTGTATCTGTGCTTGGAGAAGCGATTGCTGGGCTGGTGTGAATTTAGATAAATTGAACAAGGCTGAAGATGCCGCGAACGCGGCGGCAGCGGAGGCATTAGCTGAAGCTGCGGCTGCATTGGCAGCGGATCCATGACGCAAGAAAGAACTATGAGCTGGAGGTGCCTGTGGTAAAACCGGTGAATTGCCAAACCCGTGTACAGAATTACCAAGAGAATTTGATAGACCAGCAGCGGCGGCAGCAGCGGCAGCGGCTACTGAAGCAGCTTGAGAATTGTTGTTGATTGGATTTGTTGGTGGTGTGAGAGCTGGAATTGGTGGACTTGGCTCTCCGGAGGATATTTTTTGTTCAATTTCTTGCTCTTGTTGTAGAGCTTTAACAAAGGCTGATTTCAAGCGTTTGGTATGATCATCTCTAAATTTTTTCTTCATATTATTTGAAACACAAGATTCACAAATAACGGCTGGTTTTCCTCTGTTTGGATCAATACCTCCAGGCCATTTCCAAAGTGGAGTATAATCAGAGCCACACTGGACACATTCAAAGGGTTCCGGTGGTGATTTATTTTGATCTGTTCCAGTTAAAAAGTCGACAACCGTTTCAAGACCATAATAATATATAAATTCATTGTTATTTGCATTGGGGATGAAATGCATCTCGGGTGGAGGTGGTTTGGGTGGAACAATTTGAAGAAGAGTTTTCTCTAATTGCTTCTTTAGAGCAGATTTAGCAGCTGCAATTCTTTGAGCTACTGTTTGGTTATTTATTTCACGATTAACAACAGGCTTATATCCGATTGGTTGATGTTGATGTTGATGCGAGTGTTGATGTTGGTGTTGATGGTGATGATTTCCATGATTTCCATGATTACCATGATTACCATGATTTCCATGATTTCCATGAATACCTGGTAGATGGGAAGATAGGCCGTGAGGTGGTGGAGGTGGCGGTGGTGCAGCTCCATATGATCGATTATTGGTAATCGGTGGATTTAAAATCATTGGTGGTGGTACATGAGTTTGTTGTTGATGTGCAGCAATTATAGTGGGTTGATGATGGGTGTGTGCTGGTGGTGTTGGATGATGGTGGCTGTGTGCTGAAGATGGTGGTGTCTGATGATGAAGGCTATGAGCTGGAGGAGTCGGTGTTGGATGATGGCTATGTGCTGGTGGAGTTGATGTTAAATGATGAGAATGAGTTGACTGTTGATGATGTTGATGATGTTGTTGTTGTTGATGTTGTTGCTGATGGTGATGAAGTTGTTGTTGTTGTTGTTGTTGTGATTGTGATTGTGATTGTTGTTGCTGTTGCTGATGAGCTGAACCAGATACTGATGACTGAGATATATTTTTCTTCACTAATTGACTTTGCCAAATTTTCTTCATAAGGGTCAACTTGTTCTCCTCATTTCTCAGTAGAGTTAATAATTTACGAATTCGCCGGTCAAGTTCACTATTCTTCTCCATCTATAAAAAATAAAACAAAATACAACAAATACATTAATAAACTAACCAAATTAATAACTAATAATAAAAATCATAATTAGTCTTCATCTCAAATAGGTAAGTGAGATTGAGAGTGAGAGAGAGAGATCAAGATATGTGGTTATTTTTGGAGGCATGGATTCATTATCACAACCGTGATTACCTTTTATTTTTAAAGGTGACCTTAAGTTTTTTGTTCACTTTTGATCGTCTCACAAAGATAATATAATTTAATAATCACTGATTACAAATAAACTCAAGCACAATTAAAATATAGAATTAAAAACAAATTAGATTAATTTACAAATCACCAATTTCTAAATGAAACAAAGAGTAAAACTGAGCCTGTAGCCCAGAGAATCATAAGTGTCGCCATCTCTTGTTGATCTTTAATTCTATTCACTGCTCATTAATTTCATTTTTTCGCTTCCAAGTTAACCCTTTTTTTTGGGTTCCATTTGTTTTTTTAATTTCTTTTTGTTTAATTATCAGTGATTGTTAAATTAATCTTTAATTTTTTTCTAGTCTCACACTTAATTGTTAATCTTTCGGTTGTATTGGTTGATAATTTTATGTGTTGTCATCGGCCAATGATTGGGAAATTAAGGGTTTTGTTTATATTGATATCTAACAACATGGAGATAATTGTTAATCCATCCAATTATTATGGACGATTGGAAATGTCATTGATTACCTTTCATGTTAATTGTGTAATGGGATTGATTTGATTCGATGAGTTTTCCTTTGATTGTCATTACCTATTCTGTGGGTTTATATAAGAAATATAAATTTCTCCATCAAAATCAATTACGTTTTGTGTACATAGAAAAAGTGTTAACGACATTTTTGTAGAATTTTTGTTTTTCTATTCTTTTCTCTTTGTTTCTCGTCAATTGGTTGATCTCTTATTAATTATGAGACGTTCAAGTGAACCTTCACCTGCTTTGTTGGCGATGACACTTCATCAGCGAATGTATTTTGTCACTGCTTATTACAGGGCGAAAAAGAATCTTCAAGGAGCCATTTCTATTCTTCGAGAAGAATATCCCGATATCGCTTTACCAACCAACAGAGAATTACTTTTGTAAGTCTAATTTTCCATTGAAAATGATTATTTTTCTTCCATTTTTCTATCAAATAATTTATCTCAAGTTAACTAATTGTCTTTTTCTCCAACTCTTTAGACTTGTCACTGAATTTGAAGCCACTGGTACACTTGAACTTAAACTGCAATGAGAAAATGTATTAATCCAGTTGTCTCATCAATTTCCATCCCTCTTCCTTTCCATGATCTCATCTTTTTCATCATCAATTTTATTAATTACTACTTATTACCAATTGGATATTGAACCTTATTTACGATATGAATAACTCAGACCTTTCATGAAACTGGATTCAAATCGGCTAACTACTAAATCTCATCGAAAAGAAACCAAATCATGACAAATGGAATTAATGTCAGCTAATCATTGGATAATCTAATCAGGAACAAGAAAAACAATTCAATCATCATCAATTTAATCATCATTTATATTTTTCTTCAACGAGCAACTTTAACATATCATCATCTTAAACAAATCAACCAATTAACCTTACAAATCTAATTAAACCCTGAAGGCTGAAACATAATCACAATTTTTGGAGGAATCACTTTCACCGATAAAAATGATTGATCAAGTTGTACCTTTATATTTAAATGAGGAAACAACAATTATTGGTTAAATTATGTAATTATCATGATTATTATTCAATTTTAATTAGTGTGCAATCAAAGTATAAGATTTAATTGATCAGAAAAGTGCTTTCAATTACCGTTATGATTTTGAATAGATAATTTAGTTAATCTGTTGATGGTAAAAATATTAATCATTTCATTGTAAATTATTGTTCAATGTAAATTTAATTTTTATTACAAATTATACTTAATCAATTACAATTAATTACGATTCAAGAACAATTAACTCTTTCAATCTGATTGTTAATACAAAAAACTTGATCAAAAAAATGAAAATGTTAATCCAATAAAATGATAATTATGATCAGAAAATTGGCTAATTCAGTTAATAATTAAGTTAAACACGATTAAGAAGGTCACAAATTTTTTTAATTAATGATCAACCTTAACAATGATCATTTAAATAAACTTAAATTTTGATCATTAACCGAATTAATTTGAATCATATAACTGATTTAATGCAAATTGATTGAGACATTAACTGAGAATAGTTGAAATATTAACTAAATGTTAAAAATTAATTATGATTTTGCTGATTAATTGTTGATCCATTTTGTGAGAATTAATTTTTTCAATTAAACAATAATAATACAATTTGATTGTTGAGCTCAGTTGATTGTCAATGGAAACACATGTAGATTCATAATAACATTAGCACAGTTGATCAACCAAAAAGTTTACAAGGTTAACAATTAATTGTTGATGGAAATGAGTATATTTAAGAAACAGGATGTTTATAAATTAGTTAATTATCATGCACAATTAAAGGTTAATCATCACTATAAATAACAGCAGCAATAACAGTAAATGAATGTTGTCCTTTGTAATAACATGATGATTTGAATTTTAAATTTTCGTCATCATTTAGATTTAATTTAATTTGAAGACAATTTGATTCGCGATTAACTTTGATCTTCACCATTTTATCAACAATCAAAATTAGATTTCTAATAATTAAGCGATTCTTTTAATAGACACTGATTATTATCATTAAATTGTATCAGAAATTAAGATGAAAGATTTAATAACGTTGATGGTTAACTTTGATTATCATGTATCACAATTTAATGATACGATTACTGAATAATTCATCATTAACACTACCTTGATTATGGATTCATTGTCTTAATTGTTGTATTAAAACAAAACACCAGAGATGATCATCATCATCAGCATAATACAATTGGTGGTCAGTTAATTGTATTGTTGTTTTAATCATAAATTAAATCATCTTCACAATTCAAGGACTATCATGATGATTTTTTGATTCTCCTAGTTAAAGGTGGCCACAATTTAAGCTTAATTACCAACAATTAAATCCTGATGATCAAATTATAAGGGGAATTAGTAATTTCAAATAATAGAAATGAGAAGAAAGCATAATAATAAATGGTAATTAATAATTCAATTAACATTCATCAATTTGATTATCAGCTATTAATCAATTGATTTCAAGACAATTAGCTAAGAAAATCAGTTAAATTGTTACCAAGAAATAAAGTAATTAACTTTAAGCATACTGATTGTTATGACTGAAAAGATGATTGAAAAAGTTACAACTTGTAATTAGCAACAATTGAAATTGTTGATCATCTTTAAATTAGGATTGGCTAATTATTGATGTTCACCTTTAATCTTAATCATAATTAAGGAAATTAATCTCAAGGATAATTAGAAAACTATTATGATACTTGTAACTATGTTTCTATTATTGGTCAGTGTAGGAAATTTGTGAGTGATTATCAACAATAGACTGACCATTTTGGTCAATCAAATCAGGATCGTAATTGTAATCATGATGATAAACATCATCGGTGAAACAATTAAATTTAATGATAATCTCGCAGTTAAGAATCACCTCCTTACTTGATTAATGTGAATGATAAATGGTCAAGATACTTTGTTCGGGTTTGGTCAAGTTTACTTGTCCCTTAGCATTGAATTCAAGGTGAATCTCATGAATTTCATTTGGTGGTAAAATCGTGAGAGACTAATCATAATCCAAAAATCTTCACCAGTTTAACGATATTAACGATTAATAATAATAATCGTTAATCCTGAAAGAAGAAGAAGAAAAAAAAACAAAAGTTAAAAGGTAAAAAAGTGAAAGTTGATTATCTAAGTTACACTAATATTTGATTGTGATTAGAATCACATTGAAAGGAGAGAAAGATCTGTTTCGATAATGGCACGCGAAAGTTAATCATTGATGATGATGATTAAGCTTCAGGTGATTATAATTACAATGCTAACAATTCATTCAATTGTCTGATCTCAGGATTATGATGAAATCTCAATGAATGAAAGTTCATCAGCTCACAAATCTGAATACCCTTTTGTTGTTGATTATTTGTCTTCTTCAATTAACTTTTTTCTGGTTGGTCATTAGTATCAATCAAGGATTAACTTGGTAATCTAATTGGTTAATATCTTATTGTTTCCCTTTGTCTACCACATTTAATCCAGTAATTGTTATCATCGTAAGGGATAATCTCGTATATACGATTAACATATAATTTTGATGGATCCATTTCATCATTGAAACATTGAAACAAAACCTTAACTCTGCATCACAATTAATCAATTCAACAATTGAATAGGTGACTTTGCATTGAAATCTTGTTGAATTACTAATTGAATGGATGATGATAGACAATTGAAAGTTAATTTAGTTTAGGGAAACCAGTTGGTTTAAATTAGATACGATGATATCCAGTTAATCCTCTGCCAGTGAGGCTCCTTTCATTTATAATCCTTACAAAATTAATAACCTGAATTATTATAAGGAAGAATAATTAATCTTAATTCAATATACACCAAAATATACATACTAATTAAGTCAAAATATTAACATAATTTAACAGCAGGAACAAATATCCTTGACCATCAGACAGCATCTTCATTAAATCATCAATACGCTAATATGATATGACCAAAACCTTGTTATTATGATTTAGATATTAATTACTATGCATCATATTGTTGCTGTTGTTATTTGATATAATTAACTGACCACCACAACTCATCATGATCAAGTAGATTGTAAACAAAACTAAACCTTCGGGTTTATTGACGAAAGTGGGTGAAGGTGGAACAGCAGTTCGACTAGAAGACCGGAAGACGGGGCCATTTGATTGAAGTCATTGAAGCAAAGTATCAGGTCAGAGAGGATGAGAGTTCCCGTTACACTTGAGTTCTAGGTTGTTGTCACTCCGATAAGAGATCGATATATGGTGAAAGGTTATCTGGACATGTTAAGGGTTGTTACGAGTCGCGGGTCCATTGGGCGTTAAAATTTTCATTCCAAATTTTTTATACCTACAGAAGATGATCGAGCCCAAACTTATCGACCAATTCCGTCCAGTCAATTACCAAACATTTCTAAATTGCTCTCCCAAATGTCCGTTAAAATGGGCGCTCAAGCTTGCGCTTTAATCATATCGGTATCATTTATTATGAGTATTATAATCGCGCTAATTGCACTCATTTTCCCCCTACTTTTGTCGGAATAAATTATATTAAATCGTATTTCTGTTTGAACTAAATCGCTTTTTGCTTCGTTGTTGAAAATAGATCCCAAAGATACAATGATCGCTGGGTACACCTATCGTGATACCGTTAAAAATGACCTCTCTGTGTGTTTTGTTAGTAGCACCAATGTCGAGATAACTACTTGGTACTCTACTACTCTACTTGGTACAAGGTTTTTATATCATAATATCATAATAGTTTCGAGATGTCTTGTATTAATAATTTAGCTTCGAGTTTAAAATGTAAAAGAATTAAAGTTCTAATCTGAGTTCGAACGTAATAATTTATGTAATCTTCTCTCTCTCTCTTTTCTTGGTAAGTTGGTCTTAAATCGCTGCCTTCTATAAATGGCCGTTTCCATGAGAAAATACTCATCTATCGTGATGGTGTATCGAAAGGACAAATCGCTTGTGTTTATCATAAGACCAGAAAAGTAGCCGAGGTACTAAGCGAACGGGAAGATTTGAAAGACATTGTTATGGTTTAACCGGCATAACAATCAACCCGGACCAAACTTAGGGAACTCAGGACTTTGGTAAAGTCCAGAATAAGCCCAAGGTTGATTAATTAGTTATTCTGGTAGAACAATCAAATAACACAAACAATTAACACAAACGAACTTTAATAAAGTAATTAGATAAGTGGCTTAATTAGATGACTCAAGAGTAATTGTAAACAAGAACAATAAGAAAAGAGTAAGTGTTGTTCTGATTGGTAATCAGAGTCTATTTATATGTAGAAAAATAGAGGAAAAGGAAATGAGATAAAGAAAAGAATGTAAGAAAAGGGAAAATAAGTAGAAAAGGGAAAAGCAATGGTCCCTTGAGAGTGTCTACCAGACACATAATGGCAGCGGTCAAGAAAGGGCATAACATTACCCCCCACTGAGACTTGTTCGACCTCGAACAATTAAATGGATGGACCAATTCCGCTGAGAGCGACACGAAGAGTAGCACCAAGAGGAATATTTCGTTGTCCCAAAGCGATAACATGAAATGGGCGAAAACCGAGTTGATGTTGACGAAGCCTCTGGTTTCGTATGATTGGTGTGTGTCTCATAATGACCATGGTTCCAGGATCTTCATTGGTAATGGCTCGGAATCGATCAGCTAATTCAGCTCCAGTTGAATCCCAATGTAAATTGGTTATAACAACGGGGTCACCACGATAATGAATTGTCGCCGACATCGTATAGTGAACACCAGCAGCACGAATATGGTTTGACAAACCAGAATTTGAATTAAATTCATTAATTGTTCTTTGTGCTTCGGCGAAGCGATTCCTTGTTGAATTAGCTTCAACATTCAGATTACCACAAGTTAAACGAAGACGATCTAATTCTGATCTCATTGTGGCAATTTCTCGATTGAGATCGTCTATTTCGGAGAGTCTTTGTTGATATTCGATTGGATCGACTCTTCTTATTTGTTCGGGGAACACATCGGGATCATTTAAATGATCTTCGATTCCAAGATTCAATTCGGGAACAGCCTCTGGTAGAGGAGATACATTGGGTGATGAAATTTGAATCACATTTTGTTGAGTCTCTGGTAGAGACGATGGTCTAATTGCTTTTGGTAGATCTTCACAATCTCTACAAGGGTAAATATGACCTGGCATTACCAATTTATAGAAAGGACAATAATTGTCATGAAACGGACAAGCTAATTCATGACCAATCCAATCTTTGAGATAAACTACCTCATTTGGTTCAATGGTACATTTCATTTCAAGAAAAAGATAATTGTACAAACGATAACCACTAATGTGAATGACATTCACAGCACCATCAAAAAGTAAAGGTGTGTTACACCTAAGGGGGCAAGTGTGATTATCCATGAGCCGTTTCATGTTGTCAGAACATTCCATACAGAATAAAGCTGAACACATTGTTTCATCATCACGAAGATGACAAAGAGGCGTTGTACTTGGAACTTCATGGCAAATTGTACAAAGAAAACGAGAGAAACAATTTGGTTGATCACTTGGTCGTTTAACAAACAAATCTGGATGGTATCCATTTGATTCCACCGGAATGAATTGATCTGGATGTTGTAATCGTCGTTGTCTTGAAGTGCGTGCACGATAAGCGGCAGCATCTTCACGATCTTGTCGCATATGAATACCAGCAATGTTACCAACATTGTCCCATTCGTTATTTGGAACACCAAAATCCATTTTGCTTCGGTGAAGCTCAAAAAATTGAAATAACAACAAAAAAAAAACTAAAACTGTACCACAGTTATAACAAAGAAGAAACTTAGTCAAAGGGTAAATGATGAAAAGACAAAAGGGAAAGTATAAAGTGGATACACTGAGTCAAAGAGTTGATGTCAAGGAAACTAAATTTAAGCGCACTAATTAAATTAATCAGATGAATCATTAAGAATGTCAAATAAGTCATCAACATGATCTTGTTCAAGAATTGAATATTCATTTTCTGATTGGTAATCAGATTCGCGTCTCACAAAATGACGAAGTCTTTCACAATGGACAAAATAAGTTAATGGTCGTCCGGATAATTTAGTTATCTCTGTAACTACTGGTCCGCGATTGGAAATTACACGGAAAGGACCAATAAAACGATCTTTAAATTTCTTATTTTTGCCTTTGGTTGTTATTTTTGGAACTTTGAGATAAACCAAGTCTGGTGGTTTAAATGGTGATTCAACTCTACCAGAGTTGAAATATTTGGTTGCTTGAGATTGAGATTTTTCAATTTCTTTCTTAGCTTCTTCCCAAACACAATCCATATAGACTTTAGCATCTTTTAACTGTAATCCATAAGGTAAAGATAATTGGTTTTCGATTGGTAATCGACACTCAGTTCCATGAATAGCAAAAAATGGTGAGATTTTGGTTGAAATATGAGGCGTTGAATTATACATGAAACAAATTTCTTTCACATACAAGTCCCAATTTTTGATTTTATCACAATAGATGTTTAGGGACATTCCAAGAAAAGCATTGAATCTTTCGGTTTGACCATCAGTTCGAGGATGGTAAGCTGATGTTAGTTTGTGTTTGATTCCAAATTGTTTGAGAAAATCCTCAAATTCGACTGAGGTTAGATTAGTCCCTCTATCGGTTAGTAAATATTTTGGGCAACCAAATTGTAGAATCCAATGTTCATAAATTACCTTGATGATTGAAGAAGAATCCGCAACTTTAATAGGAACAGCAATTGAATATTTTGATAGTTGATCGTTGATCACAACTATATATTCAAAACCATTAGATGATGGTGGTAATTGCATTAAATCCAAACTTATTTGACTGAAAATTACATGGGAAATTTTTAATGGTTGCATCAGTCCTTTAGGAGGGTGATTATCAGGTTTTTTGGTTTGGCAAACCACACAGCTTCTTATGTATTTGGTGATATCGGAACTCATTCCAGGCCAAAAGAAACGTTTCTTTGCTTTAGCGATTGTCTTTTTGACACCACAATGTCCACCACTTAACTGATCATCATGTAAAGCTTTGAGAACATCTTTTATCATTGATTGAGGTAAAATTGGAACCGGAGAACCTCGATAAATTCTGAATAGAATATCTTTATCCAATACGAATTTATTTTGCAGTCGGGTTTTTGTTCTTTTGGATAGGCTTGTATCATC
This sequence comes from Panonychus citri, assembly GCF_014898815.1. NCBI lineage: Eukaryota > Metazoa > Arthropoda > Arachnida > Trombidiformes > Tetranychidae > Panonychus > Panonychus citri. Next base: position 820,314 of record NW_026515516.1, on the reverse strand, counting down.
TAATTTCCTCTTGATTTTATCACAATAAGAATCGAAACATTGTTTGACAAACAAGTTGTTGGTTATTGAAATTTCATTGATAATGAATGGAAACATTTGATCGTCTTCTTCTTCTTCCTCTATCTCTTGATCGCTCGGATTAATTTCGATTGGAAATCGTGATAAACAATCTACATCACCATGTTCTTTTCCACTCTTATATTTGACCTCGTAATCAAATGGTTGTAGTTGTAAAGTCCATCTGGCCAATCTACCTGTTGGTTCACGAATAGTTTTTAACCAACACAAACCACAATGGTCGGTCACAATTGTAAATTTACGACCATGTAAATAATATCTTAAACGACGAATTGCCCAAACGATAGCAGCACATTCTAACTCAGTAATTCCATAATTACGTTCAGCGGCTTGAAGAGTCCGAGAAATGTAACATAATGGTTTCAATTTGTTTTCTTGCTCTTGCAATAGTATTGCGCCTAAACCCTTGAAACAAGCGTCGGTTCTTAATTCCAATCGCCCCTCATCTTTGAATTGAGCAAGAACAGGTTCAGAAATTAATTTAGCTTTCAATGTTTCGAAAGCGATTTGGCATAGTTGATTCCATTCCCATTGGACATCCTTTTTCAATAGATAATTTAAAGGAGATGCAATCTTGGAAAAATAGGGAATGAATTGGCGGTAATGAGAACACAGGCCAAGAAAAGATCTTAAAGTTTTTAAGTTGATTGGAACTTTAAATTCAGAAACCGATTGAAGATTAGATTTACATGGTTTGAAACCATTTTTACCAATTGTAAATCCTAAATAGTTGATTTCTTCAGATGAAAATGTACACTTGTGTTTACGTAATTTAACATTAAACTCACGTAACCTTTGAAGCACTTTTGTCAACCTTAAATCATGCTGTTGTTGATCCATTCCAAATATCAAAATGTCGTCGAAATAAACAAAACAATCAATATTGTTCAGTCCACCGAGAACTCGAGCAATTTCACGGGAACAAGTTGCAGGTCCATTTTTCAATCCGAATGGCATTCGTGTAAATTCAAATTGACCTTGAGGCACAACAAAAGCAGTTTTCTTTTGATCTTCCGGGTCCATTGGTATATGCCAAAACATAGCAGCAACATCCAATGTTGAAAAGATAGTACAATCTTGTACTAAATGAAGAGAATCGTCAACTCTTGGGATTGGATATAAATCATCTTGAGTAATATTATTCAGTTTTCGATAATCAACACAAAAGCGAGTATGACCATCTTTTTTACCGACTAATACACAAGGTGAAGACCAAGGGCTTTGAGATTTGATGATTATACCATAATCATGCATTTCTTTCAGTAATAAATCGATTTGTTCTCGATCTTGACGATTATAACGATAAGGTTTAAGTTGAATTGGCGGATGGTCACCAGTTAGAATTTTATGAATTGAACCTTTTATAAGTCCAACATCAGCTCTGTCTTTAGCAAAGACATCATCATATTCTAATAGAATATCTTTTACAGGTGATTCACTTAAATTTTGAGTCACAAGATGATCATCGACATTAGAAACATTTAGTGTTCTTATATTGCTGGGTGGTCTTATAGTTTGTATAGTAATAATTTGACCTGAGTCACTCAGAGTGATTGTATCGTGAGAGTAATCAATTACACATTTAAATTTCTTAAAGAAATCAGAGCCCAAAAGCACTGGACTGGAAGTCTTTTCAAGAACACAAAATCTAACAGGAAATGGATGATTACCAATCGTTACTTTACAATAGCTTAAACCAAGCGGTTTTACTAATGAGCTGTTAGCCATTCTAATTTCATTGTAAGGCCAAGGGTAAATTTTTAATTGTAAAGCATCGGTGATGCTTTTGGCCATAACTGAGGTAACAGCACCAGAATCGATTAATATTCGACCAGGTTTTCCATTAATATAGCCATTAATTACAGGACAAAGATTATTTTTACTTGCCGTTTGTTGAATATCAATAGCATCACATTTGGAAAAGGGTTGCCACCATTCTGTTCCGAATTCATCAGCAATTTCTCCGACATCACCGATGTCTTCGTTTAAGGTGTTGGTATCAGAAAAATCACAAGATAGGTTATCTTCTAATTCAATTTGATTGATAATCTGACCAGATCTTTTCGCTTTAAAGGCAACAATAGCTGCTTTAATTTTGTCGATATTTTTAGGCTTAGGGCATTTATTCAAATAGTGACCATGTTCTTCACAATTGAAACACAAGGCAGCATTATTAATGCTTGAAATTTGTTGTTGAGGAGATTGCACTTTAGTGTCTGAAAGGTTAATCGTTTGATTAGCCGAGATATTTAGATTTAATTTACTATTATTCGGTCTATTCGTATCATTGGATGCGTTTTGTAGTGACTTGAGCACCGCTCTCACTCTTTCCAATGAATTTTCTTGTTGTAGTGCAGCACATACAGCGGTTTTTGGACCATCCTGAAGATTCCAGGTTATCATTTGAATGATTTTCTCTTCAGGCATATCAGGGTCGTAATCTTTGCACATACAAACCATGTTACTGAAAAAGGCAGTAAGTCTTTCACCTGGAGATTGTTTATAGTTACGAATTTTATCGTAGAGTTTTTCTCTTTCACCTTCACAAAAATATTCATCTTCGAAGGCTAATCGAAAATGTCGCCAAGTAGCAATTTTTCCAATAGGAATTGATGGTAAATATACACCGACAAACCATGTTTTGGCGTCTAAAACAAAAGCTTGGGCCAAGCTTCTGATTCTATCAGAATCGCGCCAGAAATTTGAAGCCGAGACCAATTCAAAATCTCTTAACCATTCAGCGGCTTTAGCAGGATCACCATTAAAGGTTGGAATCTTTGTTGGCTTTAGTAAAGCTCTTTGACCTGAATAATCTAAAGCAGGAATAGAATCAGCAAACAAACGGGTTCCAATAGTTGACATTCCGGTTCTTGAGGAAGAAGGAGGTTCAGCATAATGAGTTTCATCTCTCATTTCACTAAACATTTCAGGAGGTGGGTGATTATGGAGAGAGGTAGAAGATTGGAAACTGGTAGTGTCCAAATTAATCACCGCTGGTGTATCATTAATATTAACATTTCTTCGGGTGCTACCAGCACGAAGAGTTTCCATAGGAGATGGAATATTCTGGTTGTTCGAAATTCGATTTTGAGTCGAAGTAGCGATGGGAGTAGGGATCACTGAGGGAATTAACTTGGTAAGATCTTCGATCTTTTTCATTAGGAGGTTGAATTTTTCACCTAATTCAACACGGACCTTATTCACTTCATTTTTGACTTCATCAAACATTAAATCACAATGAACTTCTAAATTTTCTAAATTGAAAGCCACGGTTTCAACCCTTTGATCAATGGTCTGATCGGCCCATTCAGGCTTAGCAGTATAAAATTGATCTTCAGAGCCACCACTCGGCTGATTGGGGTTCTCTTCGAGCGGCATTTTTAATGAGCCAGGTGTTTGTCTACCAGACAAATTGTGACAAATAATAAGAGCTACACAAATCAATCGATCAGATCAGACAATTGTGTTTTCTGGTCCCGTTATGCAGCTTAACACAAGATGATCTCGCAGAGATTTTGCCTCAACTATTATTTCACTTACACACCCCACACAAAAACACCAACAAGGCAGCGAGCTGCGAGAGAGGACTAGGTATCTCCACCAAATGTTATGGTTTAACCGGCATAACAATCAACCCGGACCAAACTTAGGGAACTCAGGACTTTGGTAAAGTCCAGAATAAGCCCAAGGTTGATTAATTAGTTATTCTGGTAGAACAATCAAATAACACAAACAATTAACACAAACGAACTTTAATAAAGTAATTAGATAAGTGGCTTAATTAGATGACTCAAGAGTAATTGTAAACAAGAACAATAAGAAAAGAGTAAGTGTTGTTCTGATTGGTAATCAGAGTCTATTTATATGTAGAAAAATAGAGGAAAAGGAAATGAGATAAAGAAAAGAATGTAAGAAAAGGGAAAATAAGTAGAAAAGGGAAAAGCAATGGTCCCTTGAGAGTGTCTACCAGACACATAATGGCAGCGGTCAAGAAAGGGCATAACAACATCAATTGCTAATGATTTCTGTTTAATTGAAAACATTTTATTAATATCAACAGGGAACCATTTCTGTTCCAGCGCCTTGTCAGTGCGCTTACAAATTGGACTGTTTAATTAGAGTCATCGTTCACCAAGAGCGCAGTCATGAGTTAGCTAATCAACACATTCTTTACATTTAAACATCTCCTCTCTTTCAATATGCTACCATGTTACATCGATGTTTAATTTTCTTATCGAAAATTAACTTAAATTAATTCCAATGTTCCGGTTGGTGCTGGTCTTGGGTCATCTTCCTCTTTAAGTGTTTCCTTTTTCCTGTTTCCCAAAGTCATCGAGCTGATTGAAGCAACTTTGCACCAATAAGATTCGAAAGGTTTGTGGTTGAAATGTTTTCGGTATAAATTGGATGCTATTAACGATGTTGGTCTTATTTTCGTTTTACAGCAACTAATTACTACAATCTACAGTTATTATTTCGCTTTGTTATCATACAGTATGGAAGCTCGACCTCGTGGAAGATCATCGTCGAAAAGTTCACCTTCAGCTGAATTTGTTGAACACAATTTATCCTGAAAGTAATCAGAGTATTAGATGTCAGGCAGCAGAATAATAATTTAAATATCTTTTTTGTCCAAGGATAAAATGGATTATGAATTATGATAAGATGGAATTGATTGATTAAAAATGATTGCACTTATGTAAACCGGACATTGACCATCAACAAGTTTCTTTTTCATTCATCATACTGGACACGATAACCAATAAAACATTAGATTATTTGAAAATCTATATCATTGTTGATTCCAAATCATAGATATATTGTTGTTCAGTTGATTCCTAGTCAGGGTGATCCACTGAGTCCATAGTGAAAGAGAATCCGAAACAGGAAGAAGAAGATGATTGGAAATGAAAAAAAAGGAGCTTAAAAATGATAAAGACAAAAAAGTTAAATAAGTTTAGAAAACCAGTAACGATGATTATCAATAAAGAAAAAGAGAACAAAAAAATCACCATTAATTTTTTTCTCTTCCAACGATGAGCATCAACATAGACATCGGATTAAAGAGGATGAATTACATCATTTCCATAGATTAATCTTCCTCACCATCTATGAACTCCTTTCCATTGGAAGCTCATGTTTACCCTCAAGCCTTTTCCTGGTTCCAGAAATATTAAAAATTCTATGGAATAAAAAAAGAACAAAAAACAAGTAAGAAAAGAATTACAGTTAATACAAAGACAAGAGAGAAAGAGGTAAATCTTTTGGAGAAGAAGCCAAAACATTGGAAATATAGGAAAAAGAGAATAAGCAAAGAAAAGAAAAGAAAAGAAAAAATTATGATTACCTGATTACCTGGAAATCCAGGAAGAAATAATCATTAGAATAAGAAGAAGATTAATTAATCACAGTGGGCAATCAAATGTAGCATTGGTTATCTGTTAAATTACTAAAGAAATTAAATTAAATTAATTAACAAGAAGCACCAATAACATAATTAAAAAAATGGAGAAACAGATATAAACACTTACCTTATTACTACTGTAAATCGTTCAAGGTTTTGATGATTCTGGTTACCGTTTAATTATTTTTAATTAACAAATTAACATGATCGTGAATTTGAAGACACTAATTGTAAACAATTTAATTCCAATTGCAAAGTAATTAATCTAATTTCAAGTGTATAAAAAGTTAATTATTAGAGAGGAGGAACAATAAGAAAACAGAAACATTAATGTTGACCCATTGGCGAGTGACAAGCAAATGACAATTTTGGGAAAATTGATCAATACAATTAACTAAATGTGCGAAAATTAAATTTAACAAACTAATCGATTTGCTGATGATTGATTGATTTAAGAATTGATTTGATTAGTTGGACGTTTATTTTTTTTCTCGCACTAATTGTGAGATTTTGACAGGAAAAGTTTCGGAGAAAATAATTTGTTAATTGTTAATCAATTGATTGTTTCGCTTTGATTTGGTTAATTGTTGAGTTTTTTCAGGAAATTAAAATGAAATGGGAAAACAATTAAAAAGGATAATGTTTTCATCTGATTTAATTAAATCAATCAGTTGATTTAGAAACGACAATCATGTTAATCATTGGGTTCGTTGGGTCAACATTATGTCAACAATTAAGATGATTAGTTGTCATTAATTGTTTTCGTTTGTTAATTGTGATCAGTCCGATTGATTGTCAAGTGACCATTAACTTGTCAACGTTGATTTTTGTGTGTTTATAACAATTAGAATTAATTTTCTTTACAATTACTCCATAAGCTTTTTTTTTGATTGTTGATTGTTAATTGTTGGTGAATTAATAATTTACCATGTCAAGTGATTTAGTGATTATCTTGATCATCTTTAAACAATTAATTTTCTGATACAAGTTTTTGTTACCAAATCAGTTGACAAATTGTTGACTAAATTTGTTTTGTCACATTTTCAGAATCAGAATCAAAATTTAAACACAATTAACAATTTATATTGAGTAATTAAATCATTTTCAACAATTTAAATCAACAACAACTTGACCATTTGACTTACTAATTGTTAGTAACAATTTATTAAATTGTGTACACTCATAAACTTAAGGACACTTTTTTAATTGTCTTATTTGATTGTCACAATTTAATATCATTGAAACAATTATGTAAATCATTTAGCTCATCTACTCATTTAATTGTAATTAACTTTTAATCCTTAATTGTTAATCTTTCTCTCTCCTAACAAGATTTAATAGAAACTAATTCCCATCACAAATACTAATCACAATTAAAGATTTAACAATAATCTTCAAATTAACCTTGACTTTTAACGAAACAATCAGTTAATTTTAAACCGATTAATCAAGAAGCGAAATTAATTTTCTAATTCAAATTAATTAATTTCTTTCCAATTGTATTAACTATAACACTAATTGTAAACCACAAGTAAATTGATTAACTTGCACCTTTCAGGAGCAAAAAATAGTAATTAAAAAAATCAACTAATCATTAGATGATTTCATGAATAGATTCAGTTAATTAACTTCCAATAATTTAAATTGTAACTAATCAATCATCATTTCAAGAATGAATTTTGGTCATCTAATTAAACTTGTTGATTGTTATCAAATTTTAACCTTTTTTGACAATTAAAGTGTTAAATCAGGAAAAACAAACATGATTAAGATGATAATCAAATTTAATTGTGTAATAACAGCAATCAGATTTGTAATGTTGAAACAAAAATTATGATGGATTTGATTAGATTGTTAAAAGATGATCATGATTATTGTTAATTATTGTCCTTGATTGTTTTACACCTTTAGTGTTTGTAATATTAATTGTGGACCAACAGTTGATTTATTTAACTAATCAACTAATCATGATGATTATCATATGATACTCATCTATATTGTTTCATTGTATATCCTCATTACAATCAAGAGTAATTATCAATTTGAAACAATCAACTAATCAAAAGGAAACAACAACAATTAGTTAAGACGATAAAAAGTTTTACAATTTACAATTTGAAAAGTCAAATTAATTGTTATATTAACATAGGAAGTTAATAATCAACCAAATAATTGAACTGATTTCAACAATTAACCAATAGTTGATTGTTGAAATCAATCCCAATCAAGTGATGGTGATAATCAGTGAAAGTGTTTTGACTCTTGCAATCAACTAATTAGATAATTGTTATTATCTTATTGGTGATTACACCTTATTGACCCTTCACAATTAACCGTTAATCAGAATATTAAGATTTTTCAACAATCAACAAGAAAAAAGGTCAAATAAACAATCAAAAGTTAACAACAATTTGTAAGATTGATTGTTTGAGATTAACTTAAATATCTGTAACCACGATAATCGTGAATCCATATGATATATATATTATTTCAATCAGTAAATTACCTTGAATATTTAACAATTAATAATCTAATCGATCATGAAAACTTAAATTGAGACAAAGATTAAGAAAAAAGAAAAAGTTTTAATCATGAAGATGAAGAGAAATTGAAGAAACTGATTTAGATGTAGATTAACAATTCCAATAATAAATTATCATCATGATGATGATTAGTAACAAGTAAATCATTTCCTTTAATCAGAACGAAATTAAAAAACCAATTAGTAGATTTACCTTCGTGTTATTCATGTTACCTGAAGGTAGATTTTGTAAAAGAAAAGATTGAATTTTTAATTCGAAAGAAAAAAGAATAAAATTTCTAGATAATTAATGGTGTTCGTAGCTCTCACGATGATGATGATGATGAAGATCATAATCATCTTGTTGATTATAATGATGAACATAAACAAGAGTATTGCTTACCTTGAATACGAAAGTGAAAGGAGATGATGATGAGAGTAGGAGGAGGATGAATAAAGATGGACGGAGGTTGTGGTCACTTTCATGTGTTGGTATCTGGACGAATGATGATATTTCTGGTCTCCTCCTTGATTGTATCATCCAAAGTCCATCCTTTCCTTACCTGAGAGAGAGAGAGAAAGAGAAAGTGAGTGAGTGAGTGAGTGAGATGATGATACAGATGATGAGCGAGTGAGTGAGTCTCTTTGGTCAGAGAATCGCGAATGACTCATCCTTTTGCTCACCATTGACCAAGACTTGGAATTTGTATTTAAGATGAAATGAGAAGATGAAATTGAAAACAGTTCACAACTTGCCATCGTTATCATAACAACAATTAAATTTAATTGTTTTAATTTAATTTTATTTCGTTATTCGGATTTACCAAGTTTCGAAAGTGAAAACTAAACAAAATGTTCACCTATCAATGTATCGTTATTGTTACCGTTCTTTGTGCGCTCTCTGAAGCTGCTGTACCTTATGCACGAACTCGAGCTCGAAGTCAATATCGACCTGTTGCTTATGCGGCTGCAGAAGCACCAACCTTGAACTACGCCGCTGCTGCCGCTGTCCCAGCTCCTGCCCCAAGGCGATACGCTGCCGCTGCCGCTGCACCAGTCAGATATGCCAACGCTGCTCCAGTTAACACTGGTGCTTATGTCGCAGGTCCAGAGGAAAACTATGTAAGTAATTAACTGTTTTTCCCTTTAATTTCCCTAAATTCTGGTGTTAAATCAATGTGTTTCTGTGTGTTCAAGTGAAAGCAAATTGTTTAATTGTTTGATTCTCTCACCTCCCACAATTAAGGCTCCTCAACCTCACAATTTTAATTACGATGTAACCGATGAATATGGTAATCAACGTTATCATCAAGAAACTGGTGATGGCTCAGGTCGAGTGACTGGTTCATATGGTTATCGTGATGCTTATGGTGTTTACCGTTATGTTGATTATGTCGCCGATGAAAATGGTTTCCGAGCAACAATCAGATCCAACGAACCAGGTATGGACAATCCCGCTCCCGCCGGTGTCCAATATGCCCTCGAGCAACCACCACAAAATGTTTACCTTGGTGCACCCAAAGAGGCAACAGCAACACGAAACTATCAATCATAAATATCCAACAATTAACTAATCACAATCTTTTTGCCAACAACAACAAATTACAAAATAAAATGACGAAGAAAAAAAAATAGATCAATCTAATTGTAAACTTAACTGTAATCCGAGTTTGATTTAAAACAATTAAAATTTTATTCACATTTTTATATCTTTGAAAAATGTTTACAATTAAATTTAATTGTTCAAAGATTTGGTCATTAATTAAACATTAAGATACTTTTTCTTGATAAAAACTTTAATTTTTGTGATATTTTTTAGTCGCACCTGATTGTAGTTAGTTAATTGTGGTTCCTTTTTCAATTGTAATTGTTATCATTCAACTGATTAGATAAATAATTTTGTGGTAATTGGATTTACTAATGGCGATAATCAAGTTCCTATTGTTAACAAGATGATTAACTTAATTTCCAATGTTAAATTGTTGTGTTTTCAATGTCAGTTTGTTCCTGTTGTAACAATCAAAAAGTTAATCATTCAGTTAATCATTTAGTTGTTCATATGAAAATAAATTGTCAATATTTACAAAGGTTAATTGTGATTTGATTTGATTCCCATTATTGGTCAACACTATGACAGAAATTGATTAACTTGATTTTCACGATCTCGTTTACTTTTGTTTAATCAAAAACAATTCAACTTTCAATTAAATTGATTGATACGACTAATTGATATTTTCTGATTAAGTAAATTGTCGCTTCATTTACTTGTGATTAGATTTTGGTATCTTGTAGATTTGGAAATCAACAAGTTAATTGTTGATTTAATCATTTGACCCTAAGTTTGTTCAGATAAATTAGAAACACTTATTGTAAGTGATTAAGTTGATTGTGTTTTCTTTTGATTAATCTTAATCATCTAATTTCATTTTTCGTCAACAGGTAGTTTGAGACAATTAAAAGGTCATCAAGTTAATCACTTACTATTAAAGTAGCGAATTGGTGAATCTAAATTGTAGATGATCATTTTCTGTTAATTGTTCAAAACTTCATTTCATTTTCAATGAAAAAAAGTTCAACAATTTGATTCATTTTTTTCGCTAAAAACTCACATTTTCAGGTCAATTTCAATAAAATTAAACTAAAATCTACAAGATTCACCAGAATTTTTGCTCAATGCGATAAACATGAAAAAAAGCGAAGAAACTGAATGGACAATGACTAATCTTTACGCGACTTACCATACACAGGGCTATTCAGCTACTTTTACCGATATTTATTGCGATTTTCTCAGCAACTATGAGTCGCAGAGACTCGAGTGGTATCAGTTTGAGCAATACTCAAATGTCATATTGAAAGATCAAGGTCATTCAGGTCATTTCTGAAAGAAAGTGTTTCAAGGTCATTTGATGGTAATTTTATAAAATAAAATATTCAGTTACACTAGTGTAAAGTTTTTAGGTTTCTATGAGTTTAGCTTCTGATGCGAATTTATTGGATGAAAGATTTTCAAAAGCTCTTTAATTTAACTGTAATATCTTAAGATCTGCGATCACAATAATCTCCAAACTCATTTACCAGGCTGGAAAAATGTAAAGAATAACGCTATTACCTTCAGATGACCTTGAAACGCTTTCTTTACGGAAATGACCTTGATCTTTTAATAAGACATATTAATTCAAGCAAAAAAATTGATTTAAAATCTCATAATCTGATAAGTTTGATGACTGATTTCATATAACCTGACCAAAAATTTTGTTACTTTAAATTTCAGGAAATAATTCGAAAGCCTAACGATGATCAGTTGAAGCAATTTCGTACTCATTTTAAATCGAAAAGCACAAGACATACATCAGAAAAATCTTCTGGTCCATATTAACATAGAGAGAGATTCAGGTGAGAACGAGTGGTCGCTCAACAATCTTTATTCGACTTACGAATTATTGATTACGGGTAAATTTAATAAATTGATAAGCGCTGATCAAACGAATGAATATAGACGAGCGAAAAGTGAGATAATCAAATTCCAGATTTCTCAGAGCGGTACTGTTGTAAGTTCGATAGATATTTTTTTACCATTTGCTTCGAATATATCTGATATGTCCAAATTTCTTATTTTCTTCCAAGGGTCTTTCGGATTTAATGGATATTCGCAATTCCGAGCTTTTACCGCCTGCTACTACCAACCAGAATCAGGCCCTATCAATCGTCGTCGACTAGTCAAGTCGACCAATCAGCTGGTCCCGTCAATCATCAGTCTCAATATATTCCGTTGATTAATTAAGTTGATTGTGTTTTCTTGATTAATCTTAATCATCTAATTTCATTTTTCATCAACTGGTAGTTTGAGACAATTAAAAGGTCATCAAGTTAATCATTTACTATTAAAGTAGCGAATTGGTGAATCTAAATTGTAGATGATCATTTTTTGGTTAATTGCTATCATTGTTGCTTTTGGTTAATCAAATGAGCGGACATTTAATTGTTTTATTTAATTCAAAATCCATTTCATTTTCAATGAAAAAAAAGTTCAACAATTTGATTCATTTTTTTTCGCTAAAAACTTAAATTTTTCAGGTCAATTTCAACTAAATTTTAATTGTTGGTGATAATTTAAATAATCAGGATAATAAGATTTTTTATCTTTGATTATGGTAATCATCTAATTGAAATTATCAACATGATCATTAGGATACTTAATTATGTCTCATTGATCAACGTAGACAAGAAAAATTAGTCCATTAGATTTATGTTTTAACAAGATTGTTGCTTAATTGTTGGTGTTAACTTTTCCGTTAAAGTAAATTATATATTGGACGAAATATATTTAATCACGTAAAAATTAATTTGAATAATCTTCCGTTTCAGATCAGTATGTTAATCATCCTTTAATTGTTGCATCCAAGAGTAGTAAGATGTGTCTAAACGTTAAAAAGGGAGGAGCTTAATGTTGTTAGGGGGTAGGGGTCAGAAGCAACTTTGCAAGCCAAATCACACATGCGCAATGAAAAATACAATTGATAGTGCGCACATCTATAGAGAGTGAGATAGGGAGACCGAACTCGAATAAAAAGCAAATGTTTGTATTGACGAGTATTCACTTTCATTTCAAAATTCTTAAGAGTCACATCTGAAGTTTCTTTCTTTTTTCTACTAAAATGAATATAACAGACTCAAGCAACAATGCAAGTACTTATGCTTCCGAGCAAGCTCGATATGAAAGCTTTTTCCAATCAGCGTGGGGCACGGAGATTTCATACCGAACGGAGCTAGCGCGCGATGGTTTTTACTTTACAGGAATATCGCGACAGGTTAAATGTTTTTTCTGTGGATACCTCTACCACGCCTCAATCTGGCAAGATTTACACTGGATTGAACATCGTCTTCATTCATCAGATTGTCCTTTCATCCAAGGTCTTCCTTGTGGTAATATACCAAGATCTATATCAACTGTTGTTCTACAGGAAAACACGCCTCTAAGAGTCATGGTTAATTATGAAAATGAAGAATCAAGGATAGTACAGAATAATAATCCTTCACATTCTAATAACACTGCAGAGGATCGAGTGATTATATTTAACCAAATTGAGGGAGAAGATGTAGTTGATGACTACCCAAGACCACAAAACAATGATAATGTCACTGGTATCTCTAACATCCTAACAGAAAATGAAAATTCTAACAATCTTCCAGCAATCGAAAGAACGAACCGACGTTTTCCTAGAGTATCTAGGCGTATAACAAGAAATAGGCTGGTATCATTTTCAGAATCATCCAATCGACGACGATACTTTAAGCCGCTGAACCTTCAGTTTAGAACACTACAAAGTCGGACTGAAACTTTCTCAAATTGGCCGATCAATGAGATAATAACACCCAAAGAACTTGCAGAGGCCGGATTCTTTTACACTAGAGTATACGATCACACCAGATGTTTCAACTGCAATGGAACAATCTCAAATTGGGAGAGAGGAGATAATGCATGGGCTGTCCATGCATATTACTTCCCTAAATGTAGTTATCTATATTTGAAGCGAGGACAGATGTTCGTAGATGATATCAACTCCCCAACAGATACAGTTACTCCCCTTACAGAGCTACCACAACCCACTGATGATAAGGACAGATACACTTGCAAGATATGTCTCGACAAAGAAATCGGTACAGTATTCGCACCATGTGATCACGCTATCTCTTGCATCGATTGTGCGACACAGCTTGACGATTGTCCAATTTGTAAATCAAGTATCTCTCATATATGTAGAATGAAATTGATTAATTAAATAAACTGTTTTCTTATAAAATATCAAATCATTTTTATTAGCAAATGAACTTCATCAAAAGAATTCACAATATCTGTAAAATCTGAAAAGCCAGTGAAAATTATTTTTCCTGTATGAAAAACCGATATTTTAGCTTTACCGATATTATAGTAAGCAGCTGGGTATATTTCAGGGTTATATTCAAAGTCTCCATTGTTTGCTAGATCATTCAACACAATTGGATGACCTAATGCACAAGTAGCAACGATATTAACTATTCTTCTTGTATATTCTTTTTTCTTATGCAATTTTAAACACAATTCATCAACAGCATCTTCAGCATCCTCAATTCTCTTATTTCCGACGACATTAATCTTTCCATTTCGGAATACTAGTAAACAATTTATTTTCGTCTTAATGATAGCACCATTGAATCGTTTAGGTCGGTAATCAGTTTGAGGATAAATATTTATCAGCTGTTTTAGATCTATCTCAAAAGGTAGAGAGAAGGCGACCACCATGTTTGTAACCCGTGGGCAAGTGTACTCATCCATTTTTGTTATGCAACTGAAAACTTGTATTCCAATCATCCGAACTTATACTTTTTACTGTTTTATCATTAGATTTTGTATCAGCAGAAAATACTTGATAAATTTTATGAATGAAAATTTCAGAGAGCGAAACTTTACAAATGCTATACAAAACTCTCCACATGTTCGTGAAGAAGGGTGTTGTAAACAACGGCCATTCCACAACATTTTACGCGACCCGATAGCATTTATCATTTCCTGATGCAATGGAGGTAAACCAAATGAATCAAAATATTCACATTCATTCGATGTAAATCTCATAGCAACCCAATGCGTTCCAGGAGCAGATGACTTGTCAGTATTGACGATAATAAATGATGGATACTCAACTATTGAAGGTATTTTATCTCGCGCAAAACATCCTATGAATTTATCGTAAGAACAAAGAGCTTTCTTTATTTCATAATCAAACATTACTTTTATTTGAAATCAGTTACAGCATTACGTTCTAAATCTATTTCAATAATATTGTCAAACTCGCAATAAAGAAGTACAGTTATTGTTTCTCTTAATGGTTCAGAAAATCTCAATTGAACTCTCAACGAGCCTCTTTTAATAGGGTTAATATGTCCAGTCATACCAGGTCCATGTGACAGGTCTGGTGCAAAGTTAAAGGCGAAAATTGTTTTTCCTCCCATGAAATCTTCCCTAGTAATATTTACTGTTGTATCAGTTGAGTTCATATTCATTGCTTGAAATAGGCCAGAGTACTCTCGTACACATAATTGATTTTTGAAGTCGGGTTGATACGCATTTGTCGGGAATTGAACACCATCAACGTAACAAGCTGCATGTGAAACATTAAAATGGTCAAAGTGGAATGGATCTTGAGACTTAGAACCATTAAATGCTGTATTTTTAACCATTAATAAGAATAATCTTCGAGGGAGTTGTCCAGTTATAATATTATCTAGAACCGCATCAAGAGAGTTTGCATGGATAGAGGCTTGTCGTAAATCAACCCTTGAAATAGGGTAACATGCAGGCGCAATAGCCAGAGCTTTTGAGTGTGCGTTTGTTAATTGAGGTGTAGCCTTCATTTTATGCACGTATAGACATGCATCTTTAATCACCATTGCAACATCGCTTACTCTATCCTCACATTGCATGAAGAATGAAGGATCGTGTAAGGATTCTTACTTTAATATCTTTACCTCCAAGTATAGCCTTGCCTTGAAATGTCATATCAAAATGTAGCCGTCCATAAAGATCAACTTCTTTACTGCTACCATCTGCAAAACTTCTCGGAGTGAAAAATGATCGTCTCCTTATTGCATTCTCCATCCACAAACAACTCGACAAGTGCGAGTTTTTAGCATCAGCGGAGAAGCCTAGCATGTTTTCAATATAGGCTCGGTAAGCGTATGTTGAATTAGACATGGTAACCTCTTTCCCTCCAATTTCAAGCTCAACTTGTTTTATCATAGAATGAAGTAAATTATTTACTGGTGTTACAGTTTCCCAGTCTTGAATAGTTAACGCAGAATCGTCTGCTTTTCGGATTTTAAGTTGAATTTTCACATAAAAATATGTTTCATGAAGAAGAATATACTCATCCTTAGATGTAGGAATTGAAAACTCTATTATTTTTGTAGAGTCGAGAGATGATATTGGTCTGTATTGTACTTCATAGCTTCTCTCAATAGATTTCTGAACAGGTGGTATCGTAAAAAGATCCAATTCAGAAAGGACAGCTTCTTTCGAATATTTGCTTTGAGTGGTCATTTTAAAAAATTATAATCAGCTATGTAAGATCTTTTTGTCAACTTTCTCCTTTTTATACCTGAGCCGGACTGACCATCTTCATTTCCCACTTTTCTTTTATAGCCTCTTGAGCTACTTCTTGAACAGTATCGATGATTCTATTGGTCAGAAGTTTTGACATCATTCAAAATAGCCTTTCCAGTGTCCAGGGCTTTGTCTCCAAGATAACGTAATATTGGTAAAACCTTACTAGTAAAAAGTCTACTGAAAAAGCCACCGCCTCGTTGATAACGTACTCCTGAGAAAGATTGAATTGCAGTTCCATTACCTGCTTGTTCTAAATAATAGCTTTCCATGTTTTTCTAAAGTGTAAAGTCACCGAAACTCTTCCAAATTGAAATTCTATAGGATTTCCTGTATCATCCTTTATATTAATTCTTATTTTATCAATGAAATTTGAATTAACAGGAAAATAATATGGTTTTTGAAAGATTAAATTTATGTCAGATCCGAATTCGTCACGATCGTCTATCCTGGCAGATCGTAAAAAATTAGCTTGTGTATTTCCAACGATTGAATGTGATACAATATCACTATAAACCATTAAAGAATGAATTCTCCTTCATATCAAATAGTCTTTCAGGGCTTTTACTCTGCAATCTTATGTATTTATCGCCTATTAATGGCACGATAGAAACATTCTCATCCAACATATTCATTGAGTTTTCATTAGAAAAACCGAGCATTTCCTCTAATTCATTTCCTAAATAAACTAGCATCGGTACTCCGTCACTAGTACGGCCAAATTTCATTTCCACCTTTCGACTGTGTTCATCTAGAACTAATTTAGGTTGTAAGTATTTATCTTGTTCGAATAAAACTCAATTTTATCGTTAATAGCTTTTATCAAATTATGGATGTTCTTATACCACCCTGGAGCTATACCCGTTTTTGTAAAATGATTGATCTAGTGTCATGAAGTGTGAATAATGAGTTTTGTTGAACATTATACCAACTTTTAGTGTACGATAACTCTGTTAGAGCCACATGATAATCATCAGACAAATTCAATGGTTTAGGAAGATATGTTATATAATCAGAAATTTTATTTTTTTCATAAGTAAAGACATTACTAGGAAGTGAAACATAAAACGAATTAGGCATTTTCTTTAAAACAAAAAATTTAATTGATCAAATATTTATTGAGCGCTTTATATCACTTTCACTTGCATTACGGCTCATCAAGGAATTTTTTTTGGAGAATTTTGGAGTTGGAAGTATACATCCTAGAGACATTGTAAGCAAAGTCAGCCATAACTTTTGATCTCCCATCCCAAGAGAAAGATTGAGAAGTGAGGCAATAACAACACAAAAAAGCGTTACAATTTGCATGGTAAACGTAAACATTTCAGCATTCATTATTGTGATATTGTTGTTATCGCTTGTGCATCTATCCATGAATTGTAAGTTGCAGAATATCCTAACCATTTAACAAAGTATTGTGGCTTTCCTTTATATAATCGTCTTTTCAATATTTTCTCAATACGATGTACCTCTGCATGGACTTTCTGTAACTCTTCCTCATAAAATTTTCTATTCTCTATTTTGGTTCCATCATAACCATCTAGTGTGAAAATTGCTTTTTTATTTGTTCTATCCACCGATGAAATTTTGTATACATGATCACTCCAATTCGGGTAGAATCCCTTTTCAAACGGTCCTAACTTATACTTCATTCGCACTTCATCTCCAACATCAATCTTATGTATGAGGGGTGTTCCCTGATAAATTTCTCGTAATGATTTTTTTCCATAAAGTTTTTCGAAAATGGAGTTCGAGTTTTCATCATTTACATCTTTCGGTGCCATGCCAATTGATCTATGCAAACTTCCATTATAGGCAATCATTAGCTCATGTAATACATCAATAAATTTTCTCGTCCCTTTTGAAGTGAAATATCGAAACATTCGAGTTTTCAGTGTTCTATTAAATCGTTCAACTATAGCACATTTTATATCAGGATTGTTCGATGAATAATATCTGATATTTTTTGATGAAAGAAGATCTTGAAATGTTTTGTTAATAAATTCCTTTCCCTTATCAGTTCGTAAAGCAGCAGGTGTTCGTGTAGATAGAATATCTTTGAAAGCATCCGAAATGGACTTTGCTGATTTATTAGAAAGTGCCCGCGCCCAAGCATATTTGCTGAAACAGTCAATTACTGTTAAGATATATTTCTGGCCATTATTCTGGCGTGAAAATTCTTGCATTTCAACAAGATCAGCCTCCCATTGTTCATCTATTTTGCTAACGATAATAGGGTTTCTTACGAACTTTCTTCTAGCTTGCGCGTGTAGAGTGTAAGTAAGTTGACTTTTTAACCATCTCTTAACCTGCTCATGTGTTAGACTAGGAATCTCTTTCTTAGCGGCATTGAAAAGTTTTAATGACGAAGCAAAACCTGCTGGATTATTCGGTTGGTAATAGATGTTGGAAAGTATTTCCTTTTGGGATTGTCCAATTTCCATATGATCTGAGGTTGTATATTCTTTTCCTATATTGTTTATCAGCTGGAGTAATAACTTCAGGTTCAGCTTTGGCTTTGGCTTTTTTGTTCGGAGTTTTTTGTAGTTTTTTCCTCGGTTTTTGTTTGAGGTTTTCTTCCAACTTCTTTACATAGAAATCACCATTTCTTTGTATGTCTGTTAACACAATTGGTTCGAAAATTTGATCAGGAGGATAATCAGTTTTACTAATTGCCATATGCTTGAGTTTTCTTCTGATTTTATCATTTTTTATCAGCGAAGAATCAACATCACATTTTTTTAGTAAAAATAAAAATTCATTTATGTATTTAGGAAGTTTACTCTGGTTTGTGAGGGAGCCTAAAAGATCAATTAAATCACTATCAGCAATGACCTTATCGTTGAATAACAGCCTATTATTGGCGTCATAATAATTACGTAATGCAAATTTCAAAGCTATATGAGTAATCAATTTTATTTTATCACTCGAAGTTTTAGCTGTTACAATTCCTGAACCTTTCATTGGTAATTGAGAGGTCTCAGTATCATTCATTTGGTAAGTTTTCTTTATTACTTCCATTGGATATTATTGTGTCTATCAATTGTATAGCAGCAGGAATAAGATAGTGTAGATATCCACCAGATTGTATCAGATGTTTTTATGTCTCTTTTATTTTGTCATGGATGAAATCAACTATTGCGCGCTTGTGTCTTCGTAACTTTGGTTTAACGTCATCAGGAAGAGGTAGATTCTGGTGTACAACATTCATAACGATCTCATGGATTGCTTTATATATTTTTGAGTCCTGTTTGAATTGGTCTGCTAGAAAGTCCTGTCGTAGCTTTTTCCCTTTCAACTTCATGTAGAGGTGAATAATGGGTAAACAGTCGGATAATTCTTGTGAAATCATATTTCATAAATGATGATGTTATGTTTGGCTTCCTTTCGAACTATGTTGGTCTGAACTCGCAAATGATCTGGAGTTCTTGGTGTAAGATCAATCTTTAAATAGCTGAATGGTTGCTTAGTTGCATCTTCATACGCTTTTATCAGTCTTGCGCTCTTGGTTGGATATATTTGTCTAGCTAAGCAGTGTATTTGTGATTTGTCTCTAGGATTTTTCATCAGTACCAAGTATTGACAATTCAAGCTTATTCCGCGCATGTGTTTACCCTGGTGGAAAATGTTTTGTACTATGAATATAACACTTATGTGGAGATGATGACTACCTTTAGTAAATAAATTTAGAAGTCTATTATCTCCTCCTAGTTCATTCATAAGATCATCAACAACAATCAAATCATAATTACTAGGATCTTCAATCAAACCTTCGTGATATTCAATTATACTGTCGCTCTCACTATAGCTTTCCTGCATTTGCCCATGACACCATACAATCTTAGGATTTGACTTAAGTTTCGAAAATGTGAATCTATGATTATCAATTAAAGACTTAACAAGTACAGTCTTCCCACTTGATGTTGGGCCTGCAACCATACACGTGAAAGGGTGAATAAAAGTAAAATAAGAGTTATTTTCTGAAACCATTTTTATTTTAATTGAATAATTTTATAAATGAAAGTTGTTACATCAAAACTTTTTTTTGTTATTCTTTATATATATTATGAAAATTATTCATTGGTTTTTTTTCGTTTGATGACGTTACCATCTCCAGACAGATTTTCTACCTTCCAGTCCTCCTTGAGTTCACATCTTAATTGCATCAAAACGTATCCAAGAAGGTTTTTACCTGTCCAGTTGTGTGGCATATCAGCATTTGTGTCATCTTGATCGAATCCACAAGATAATGTTTTATCTTCTGCATCGCAATATATTAGGATAGTGTTACCTGTAGCAATTAATAGGCGTTTCAACTCCCAACATGCCCGGAACTTGGCTAAATAAGCAGTGAGAATATCATTGAATTCGATCTTTTTAAGATCCTTGTTAGCAGCGAGATAAGCAATGATTGAGTTGTACCATTTTTCGTCAATTTTGAACCTGAACGAGGTATCAGTTAAGGTGAATCTTGTGTAGTCACCTGACTTTGAGTTTATTTTAACAAATGGGGTTGGCTTTCTGATGTATTTTTCAGAAGCTTCACCATTAGTTTTTGAGACAGGTACTGAAAATTTTGAGAAATCCATTTCGATGATGTAGTTTTTTTGTTTGTTGTTTTTTCTAGAAAAAATTGATGTTATCAGTTGGAGAGTTAGACTGAAAATAAAAATACTGTGACAAGACTCTTCTTTTATACCACTTGATGGAAATAATTTCAAACATGCGCAAAAATAGATGTAAAACCAGTTTTCTTTAGCAATGAAAACGCCCTTTTCAATCTTTAGTTGTGCTTTCTTATACTTTTTCAACGCCTCTTTTTCCCTCTCATCTGCCTTTTGTGAAACAAAGACACGCCTCATTATACATGTTAAACCTATCTAAATACATGCATATGAATCCTAATTTGACCTTTTATCTTGCTTTTTCAGACAGATTATAGTCTTTCTATAAATAAAAGTTTAACGCAAATAATAATTTTTATTCTTTTTTATTTAGAGTTTTTCAAAAAAAATCAATCTACATAGCCAAAAGGGCGTGTATCATTACCAATTATTCGTCTTTTTTCGGAGACTGCCCTGTAGATTTTCTCAAAATTCCGTGTTTCAACTGTATGTGTAAACTTGTCTGATACGATGTTACTTTGTGTTATGTTAACTCTTTGTTGGTCACCTCCTATGTAAGAATGCGCCATTTCAAGAAGTTTCTGTGTAGTTATGATGTCTAATGCCTTGGATGTGAGTCGTATCCCTTTTACTTTTATTATACTTTTAGTATCTTCTTGAGAGTTTATGACTTGGTATGCATAGTTTTTTGGGCCTAATGAAACAAAAAGATTACATTTCCAGCCAGGTTCAATCTCATCTGTCAATTGACCAAGATAGTCTCCGCATTGAATTTTCGGATCACCAGTTTTCTCTACAAACACAACTGAATCGGTGTCAAAATAGAGAACTCTACCTTGTCGATGTGACTCGATACGTTGTATCAAACGAAAAAGCTCTCTACGTGCGTATGCTGTGACAAAACTAGCGACTGCAATATTAGTCTTTCCAGGCGAAATTTTCTCCTTAGCTGACTCAATAAAACGATGTTGCAGCATAATAACTTCTTCAGAAGGTTCATGCATACCCAGAATCTCATTTTGCTCATCAGAAACGATACCCCATAGATCAGCGTAGTTTCTTACAAAGCTTGTTTTCGGTAAATTTGCAGTTTGCGCTAGTTTACCCCAAAAACTGTTCAACATAAGCTTTGCGATGCTTCGCCTTCCAGGATTCTTCTCGATAGAATTTGGATCCAACTCAACACCTTCAGCTGCTTTGTAGTCATTGATGTATTTTTGTTTATCGAATTCATTGGTAACCCATGAAGGCCAATCACTAGACTCTTGTTTTATTTTGAGCCACATTTTTACATACTCTGAAAAAAGTGTACCTGAATGTGGAGTCTTCCGATAATTGAGAACTTGATAGATCTTCATGATTTTATAGCCATATTTAACAGCTTCTTGGAGTTCGATGCTAGTCCAAGTGCTTGTCATAACTCTCTCCTCAGGTGAATGTGTGCATGATGTTTGAATGTTTTCGACTGCACACTTCATACACAAGGGAAATAATAACTTCTTGGATATTCTCATCGGCAGGACCCCAATGTTTAGCTTGGTAGGTGGAAGTACTTTACATTTGATGAATCCAAAGTAACTCCCGATATCTCGAAAATCTTCTTGGATGAGGAAAGGATGTCCGAGTGGATAGTCATATTCACGCAAGACGAATGGATATAATGATGTGAAATCTAAATATCTGATTACTTCATCTGAACTGCATTGATGAAAGAACTTGATGTTATTTGTTCTACCCCCATAAAAGCTTTCGCGGATATTTATTGACCCTACTTGTTTTATCTGATTGTAGTATGAGATACGAGAGCTGGTATATCTTTCTCTCTCATCAAACTCGTGTTCCCAGATCTCATGAAGAAGATAACCTCTATGCTGATAATATTCTTTTTTGAGCAAGACTCTTTGGTATAATGATTCAACCGTTAGTTCTTCGTCATTCATTGTAACTATCGTTGACCTATCCGGGTAGCATGCAGGACATCCATGGTAATAACATCCCCAAAATTCAAATACAGTATTATTACTTGGAATAAATCCGTCTGCGTAAAAAGGTCCAAGCCTCCATTCTCTTCTGATTTTTGTTCGAAGATCTTTTTGCATTAAATCTAACCACGCAGCGCCTTTAGTCGACTGTTTTCTCTCAGCATATCCTGAAAGAGGAGTGACTCCAAGGGTAAATGCTGGAAGCATGCGAGCTCTAAAGACCTCCATCGCTACTGAAGCTAACGTGAAACTTCTAGTTATTGGGTTAAGTCCAGTGATCGATTTAAACAAGTCAATGAAACGCATAATTGCTGTTTGAAGTATGAGGACATCTGATCTGCAGTATTCAATAATCTCAGTCTTAAAATTGAATACTGGGTCAGTCTTTATAGTCTCATAATACCATTTTTCAAGTTCAGCCTTCTGCGTCGGTTTGAGGAGAGTGGGTCATAAAAATCGATAGCTGGAAACACTCCAACATAATGCTGATTTTCTGGTGTGTTGAACTTATGTGGAAAATATCCCTTCTTCATTTCTTTGATGTTAAAGGATTTGCAGAGGGATGAAAGAGGCTGCATAAACAAACTCAAAGAGTCAATGAACTTTATATTCTCCATCTGTGAGTAAAGAATTTTTGACCCAGACATGATGACATTTGGGACTAGTAAAAATTTCCTTTTGAAAAAGTCTTGCATAATGAAATGACCATCATATCCTCTTTGATTATGTGCAATAACCTTTATCTGGATGGCGGTTCTTGAGTCATCTTCAGCTGCAGTTCGAGGAAGCATCTTATCATAGAGATAATTACAAAATTGTTCGACACACTCTGTTCCATACCATACATGTTCTTCATCACCACACATTTCACAATCTCTAAGGTTCCTTACTAAAGTTTTTTCATCAGTACATGATGTGCACATTGTCCTGCTTATCAACAAATTTGGCTGATGTGTCAGGATATTTGTATTGTCTGTCTTGGTGATCTGCATTGATTCTATGTCATAACAAATTAATATCCATGGTTTTACGTCATCGTCGATGAGATGTTCGAGGTTTGCTGGTTTGACATGACAGTAGTGTGGGCTTGCACGGTAGCCTACATCACAGAAATTGCAAGTATAAACATCACAAACATGATCACCTGCTGTTGTGTCATATTGAACCCAGCAGGTAAAACATTTTCTAATGCGACCACAAACACCATTCTGTTTATGCTGATCAAAGCAGTGTTGAGAATTCAAATCAACATTACACTCACTGCAAGTAATTCTTTGGATGAATACACATGCCTTAACTGAACGACATTTTTTACATGATCCTTTACAATAATGTGTATCTTTGCTGGTTTTAGCCCAACAATTGAAACAAAAATAGTCACAGTCCATGTACCCAGTTATTGATGTGATGAGGTTGAAGTGTGGTGGTTCGCTGTATTCTAAAACAATTTTATGTTCAACATCAGTGCCGGAAAACAGTTTCAATTGTGTCTTTTGATCAATAACGACAATTTGATAAGATGGTAGTAAGCTTTGAATCTCGGAAATTTTCTGTATGTCCAATGGTGAACTAACATCTACTTGCATGTTCATGAATAAATTTGCGGCTAGAGCAACTTGTTTATTTTTAGATCGTCTTAAGCTATCCCAGAATTGTTTATTGTCTTTACATATAACTTCATCGACGTAAGCTTTCCCAGCAGCAATAGCCATGTATCCACACTTGTAGTCATCATTTGTAATCAAGAAAACACTTCTCTTCTTTTGTGCTCTCTCAGCGCCTGATAAGAGTTTCAAACCCTTGCCCTTGCTCCTCCTGAAATGGACTTGACTATTTGAACTTTTATTTCAAAAACTCCATCATCTAGGAAATTTCCTGCTGATTGTGCTAGTGCATAGGCTCTATCAAGAAACTCCTGTGGATTGAAGTTTTTCTTGAGGAATGAGACATAAAGTTCACGGTTTTCTTGCGGATTACGAAATGTTATAAAGATCCTGTCATTTGAATTGGCATCTTCTATCAGTTTGGAAACAAATCTTTCATAGGCTGTATCTATTGCGTGCGATAAGCGCGAAATATCAACACCGGACGAGCAGTTGTTGTTGAGCCTAGCGCGAAGAAGTTTGGTCATTGAATGGAAGTTCGCATTTGTTCTCCATGGCTGTTCATCTACAATCTCAAACTCTATTTCTCTTTCCCTTGGTCTTGAATGAAGAATAGAATCATCACCTTGACCACCTCCCTGTTGAGAAAAATCTTGTTTAGATCTGGAAGTGTTGTCTTGAGCGCAAGTTGAAGAGAAAGACGAAGACTGTGAAGAGTTACAAGTTGAACATGTATCGCAAGTTGAACATGAGCTTGAAGAGAAAGACGAAGACTGTGAAGAGTTGCAAGTTGAACATGAGCTTGAAGAGAAAGACGAAGACTGTGAAGAGTTGCAAGTTGAACATGTATCGCAAGTTGAACATGAGCTTGAAGAGAAAGACGAAGACTGTGAAGAGTTGCAAGTTGAACATGTATCGCAAGTTGAACATGAGCTTGAAGAGAAAGACGAAGACTGTGAAGAGTTGCAAGTTGAACATGAGCTTGAAGTAGAAGACGATGAAGAGCGATGAGTTGATTGCGCTATATCTTGAGATGAGTGACCGACATCATATTGTTCATTGGAAGCACAAGAGTGTACAAGAGATGTAGAACCAGAACTGCTAGAATGGTTATCAGTATAATAAATAGCATCCGGTTGCTTCTGAATTGATTGAGAAAGGATTTGTCCTGTCGCTATTTCATTAATCACACCAGTAGCTGATAAATCTAACATACTAACCTCCTCTGCTTCTGTTTCACCTTCTATCCCTAAGTTGATACATATGTCATCATCGTCTTGATTTTCCATATACATATCTAGTTCTTCTTCATCGTTTTTAACATAGTAGTTTTTACATATCTCGTCGTCTTCATCACATTCCATACAAGCATCAAGTCCATGGTTTATCGAATCAGCGCAATTTTGGTTATCTGGAATCACAAATCTTCTGCAGATTTCATCGTATTCTTGCTCCATTTCCTCATTTAGAATTTGGAAGGCTCGTGTTAAGTCCATGTTAACTGGTGATAAAGAAAAGTGTTAATATTAGGAAAAAAAAAACTAACATGTAAAATCCCCCATAGACAATACATGTAAAATTCCCCATAGAGAATACATGCAAAATTCCCCATAGAGAATACATGCAAAATTCCCCATAGAGAATACATGGTAAATTTCTAAGTTAAAAACTAAGTCGCTTGAAAAAAAAGTTTCATTATAACTTTGCTAGCCTATATTAATCAGCGCAGTGAGTTGGACTTGCAGCCGAAAATTTTTTGAGATAGTTTATAAAAAAAGGCGGGAAAATTAAACCCATAGAACCTTAATGGTAACTTAGATAGAGAAAAATAAGAAAAAGAAAAGGGGGTGGAGACTTTTTTTACCTTTTGAATGTTGGTGTGGTTGCTATGGTTACGGGTTACTATGGTTACTGTTGTGTTGATTGTTAATTGTTAATTGTTAATTGTTGATTGTTGATTGTTGTTAATTGTTAATTGTTAATTGTTAATTGTTAATTGTTAATTGTTAATTGTTAATTGTTGTGATTGTGTTGATTGTGTTGATTGTGTTGATTGTGTTGATTGTTGATTCTGTTGATTGTTGATTGTTGTTGATTGTTAATTGTTGTGTTGATTGTTAATTGTTGTGTTGATTGTTAATTGTTGATTGTTGTGTTGTTGATTCTGTTGGTTCTGTTGATTCTGTTGTGATTGTTTTGAATGTTGAAAGTAAACTGAATATACTATAGTAAATAGCATGCAGTAAATGCTGAAGGATGATAAAGATGATTGTTTCTATGACTTCAGTACATTTCAATAGAAAAAGATTAACTCCCATTCACTTTCATTGCTTTCAATACATTTCACTGCTTTTCAATAGATTAGGTTTAAAAAAGATTAACTCTGAAAAGATTAATTTCGAGAAGATTAACTTTCTTAAAAAGATTATTTTTAAAAAGTTTATCTCTTCCAATTTTCTCTTTTTTCATTCTTCTAGTAAAGAGATTAACTTAAAACAGATTATAAGATGAAGATGATACTTCAGCTTCCACTGTACTAACAAGTGAGAGAGAGTCTTTTTGCTTTACTATGGGAGGGAGATAGGAAAGGGAGCTCTACGAGTGAGATGGAAGACAAGAGGTGGAGTTTAACGAGTGAGCATTTCTGAGTATAAAACCCAAGATCTTGAACAGTAAAGATTGTCAGTATTCATCTATCTCTTGCTCTTGCTCTTGCTCTTACTCTTACTCTCACTCTCTTACTCTTACTCTTACTCTCTTACTCTTACTCTCTTATACTCTCTCTCGCTCTCAATATGTCTTCTCTACCTCCATCACCCTCCAATCTTGCTTCCCTCATCATGTCTTCGGCTACCTTTGCCGACCTCTTTGGCCCGATAGCTCCTGCTGCCGCTCCAGTCTCTCCTTCACCACCACTAAGCCACCATTATGCTCCTTCGGTCGTGGCTCTTCGATCCCTCGACGCCACTAGAAGGGCAGCCCTTGCAGACCCATACAGTCTGCAAGGGTCTGTTCCCTTGGCCGAGGTGATCAACCTCCTCAACTCTCTTCGTGTCTCAATTGATGAGAATGGGGATCCAGCTGCAGCCTCATCTTATCTGGTGGAAGCAGCGGATCAGATGATTGACTTTTATGGTCAGGATCCAACCTCAGCAGCTGAACCTGAACCCGAACCTGAACCCGAACCTGAACCAGAACCAGCATCCACGACCACCATCACCATTGACTCGACCATCACTCTTGACTCGACCATCACCCTTGACTCGACCATGACCGACCCCAACTACTCCACCATCACCGATCCCTCTGTCTCCATCACCCTTGACTCTATCTCCTCTACTTCCCTTGGCCCAATGTCATCCTTTTCCTCCATCTCCACCCATGAGAGTGACTGGTCCACAGTCTCTGATCACTCAGAGATTGGGATCGAGTCATCTCCATCATCATCATATTCACCGGCTTCACCTGTTCCCCTCCACTCCACTCCCATCAAGAAAACCCCAACCCGAACTCTCCCTATCATCCCTCAAGTTATTCACTTCTCCCCCTGTAAGAAGCGCGCACATAATGACTCTTTCGAGCTCATTCAGTGTCCCAAGCGTCTTCGAATTATAACTTTGCTTCCTTCAAATAAAAATTAAATTTGAAAATTAAAACTTTAATTGTCTTTTCTTTTTTCTTTTTTCGGGTTCTTAACTTACCTTAATTTGATTATAATCCTTTGGAACTTAATCACTTTTCTTTATTTTAACTTTTTCCATTGGCTTAACTTAATCTTGCACTTTTCTTTTAAAACTTAGCCTTTAGCTTTATTTAAGCTTTTTTCCTTCATTAACATTTGGTATTCACCTATACTTTCATTCATCACCCCTAACAACATTAAGCTCCTCCCTTTTTAACGTTTAGACACATCTTACTACTTCCAAGTTTTAAGTGAAACAAATCCAGTTTGAGGTTCCTTAATCCAATTTGTAAACTACAATTAGATAGAAAAACAAAAACAATTATAATCAAATTAAAAAGATCAATACCAATTAGTTTAAAGGATTAACTTACAATCCAATAGTTAATCTTGAAATTGAGTTGATTGATTTGAGATGATCACAAATTAATACCAACCTTGAATCCTCTTCAATTGTGATAAAAAATTAAATCAAATTAACATCCTTGGATGGAATAGTCGAAAAGAGTAAATTAATTATCAATTTGATTGTTTCCCTTTGATTATTGTAAGAAAAAGCAACAGGTTCCTCTCCATTGTTTTCATCAACATGATTTACACTAATTGGCATCACAGATAATTACCTAAAAAGAATTAAAATAAGATGATAGAGGAATGGAAAATCCTTGAGAACTTTCATTCTCACAAAATTCTGTAGCCATCACCATGAATATCATGGAGATAACAATCAGAGTCTCTTTCCTTTTCCTCTTTTTTTTTCTTGCGTTAATTTTGATAAACCAGTTTGCTCACTTGGATTGTTTTTCTTATGTCTATCTCTCTGTTTATCCTTGAGTAAACTTGATGATGATAACCAACCGAAAGATGATTAAGATCTAATTAAACATCTTCTTAATCATTTTCGTACACAAATGAGGAACCATTTCCTTTTTTAATTCAATTCAATTCATCTCAACTTGTCAACAGGTTGTTCAACTTCAATTTCAATTCTCCACCAATAGATGGCACCACAAATCGACCAAGAAATTTAATTTGATTTTGTTTACCATTCTAATTAAGTTAATCTGCTTAACCAGTGTTTCCAACAATTAAAGATTATTGATGAATTGAATGTACCCCTCTCTCTGGAAAGTAAATAAATGTCGAATTAAAACAAGTTGAATGTGTATTTTTTTAGAGTTTGAATTCTCAAAGATTGGAAATTATTAGTATTCCAATCAATCAAAAGTGAGGAAGAAAAGATGTAAAAATGAAACACAAGGAACAAAATCAATTTGATGAACTGTCACCATTGGAGTGGACAACAATCTGAGATTTTTGTAACATGTAAGTAGAGGGAACAAAATATTACCAATTTATTACCAGAAAAGAATAATCAAAAATAATCAACACAATGTTAGAAAAGAAAAATAAAAAACGATAACTTACCAAACACTTTCTCTTTTACCTTTTTCTAGGAAATTTCTTTGACCATGAAGAGTAGGACAGTAATTGTTAACATGATGATGCCAGGTAAGAGAAATTAACAAATTAAATCAACAATAATCTTTAACAACGTTGATTAATTTCAACAACTGATTGACAATCAAAGAGAAAAAAAAGAAAACAATGTTCACTGCGCATGCGCACAGAAAATTCTACCAATAGGAGAGAAAGCTTTGGAATTTTTTTCTCCTGAAATTGTGCCGGAATTACCTAATTAAATGGATCATTTCATTTTTTTAATCAGTAAATTTCGTTAAAACTAGTGCTAGTGAAGGTAAGAATATATATATCAAAGGTAAGTAACGACGGAACAACCAAAACTGTACAACCAAAAGTGAACACAACAACAGTGGTGAGAACCACATGGTCGCAAAACTGATCGCTCACACAAATGAAACCCACCCCATCTTTTGTGCCACTAACTTATCTCCTTTTTTTCAGGTCTTTTGATTTATTGTAATTATTAATTATTATCTGTTTTTTCTAAATTTATTGTATTTAATTATATTTAATTGTTGTAAATTTTGTTACTAAATTATTTATTGTACCTATTTAAACGGTTAGATATGCAACCGTAAGAGGGCAGAACTCGAGTCTGTTCAGTTGTATAACGACCGTAAGGGTCCCCCTAGGGGCAATAAAGGAGAACAACATTTGATTCATTTTCTTTCTTGTTCCATTGAAGTTTCCATTCTCCTCGGTGATTGTTCAACGTTCACAGAGTTAATTACAACAATTTAGTTAATTTTATTTCGTTTCAATTAAAAATAGTTAAATAATCATGGGTTCGGATAAAAGTTACGTTCATTGTTTTAAAGAAAGAGAATCAATTTTAACGTAAGTAGACTGATTGGTTTTCTCTTCCATTTTGATTTTTGATTTTTCTCTTTTTTCATTAACTATGACTAATTCTTTGCTCTTCATCTATTTTTTTTTCTATTCTTTTGACTTATTTTTTTTCCCGATTATTGTTGATTTATCTTATTATCTTGGCAGTGATATTTTCAAGACAAACATTCACATCAAATCAGCGTACAATTTAATTATCTCGCTGTTTATTTTATTCTCTTTTACTCGTCTACAACATTACCTATTAAATTATAATGAGTAAGTATCAAGAGGTGTTCAATTGAATCTCTTCATGTGTATAAATTTTATCTATTGATAAAATCTCAATTGATTTTCTATCTCTCTTATGTTACCTACGTGTTAATTTTACCATGGCAGATTAACAGAGGATCTATTTTACATGCAATGGGCCTTTGGCAAACTCCATCTTGGTCTAACTGTGATGTCTTATCTTTTTGTTTGCTCAATATTCCAATGGATAATAGTTCGAAAAATCCGTAAGTAACTTTTCTTCTTCTAATGTCAACAACCCTGTTCTCAGTCAATTAAAATCAACTATTTGATTGTTTCTCTTTTTCTTTTCTTTTTCTTCCTCTATTATTAACAGATAAAATGTCAATAACTTTCTGGATAACAGAATCTATGCTAATTTTAATGTTCACTGTGATACCTGTTATTTTAATCAATCGAATTCAGTTTTCACCAATTTTATCACTCGCCATTTACTTGGAACAGGTAAATTTTTACTCTTACTCGATTTAGTAACAGTAAAATATCTCACATAGATTGTTAACCCGATTTTCTTTCCCTCTCAACTAGATTCGTAATGCTATGAAAATGTGGTCTCTAGTTGTTGAAAACATGGAAATACCTTCAGGTAATTGAAACAGTTCATTGAAAAATAATGAACGGAAAACGAACACAATTCAACTTAACTGAACTTTTTTCTCTCACAGGAAGTCGAGCAACTTTCAAACAATTTTGCTATTTCATGTTTGCACCAACATTAATTTATCGACCATCATATCCAAGGTATATTTCAAAAGTTTTTTTTTCTTAATCCGACCTTACGGTTTTGATGGTTTACTGATCATTGATTGTTTTATTTATTTTTCTTTTATCTAAATATCCGCTTTCTTTCATGTCTAATTGACACTTTCGCTTATTTTCTTTTGTTTAAATTTCTTCCAGATCAAAAACTCGAAGCTGGAATAAAGTTTTATTCCTCTTTCTTCAATTCTTAGCATCTATTTTTGCTGTATTTGCAATCGCTCGACGTTTTGTAGTTAACAATTTCAGCTCAACCGGAATTGTGCCCTTGAAAATCAATGAACTACCCGTTATCATATCAACTGCCCTGGTCTGTGGTTTAATTGTTAAATTCAACGTAATGTATGGTTTCTTACACTCGTGGTTAAATATGTGGGCTGAAATGTTACAATTTGCAGATAGACATTTCTATGATGCTTGGTGGTTATCATCATCATATGGTGAATATTATCGTAAATGGAATGCTGTTGTCCATGTTTGGTTGCACACATACATTTACAATCCGCTTAACAAGGTAAATTTAACTAAATCTTATTATCGCTATTATAGCAACGTGTTATTGATTAACTTTGATCGTCATTGCCAAACAACAACAACAACAACAACAAATGCACATTTCCTATCCAGGTAGCACCAGAAAACAAACTTCCAAAATTAGAAAGCAAAAGTCATCACCTTAATCTGTAAAAATAACTTACATAAGCGTCATTAGTTACATTTCAATATATTTTTAGTTCTCATTGCGTGATTACAGTTCAACTAGAGTTTCTTAACCAGTTTTGATTATAATTCCATCCCCTTTAAACTAACGCGTCACTTGTTGATTATTTTCAGTTTATTGATACACTTTCTAGTTAAAATTATGCGCGTACATTGTTAATTCATGTGATTATTGTGAACTAATTTGATTGGACATTTCAATTTCTTCAGAGTGGTTAATTTTATTTTGATACAATTGTTGCATCACAAAGTTATAACTATTTCTAATGAAAACAAATACGTAATGTCAAGGGTAATTTGTTTACCAATCGACAACTTTATGATCATGTTATTATCTGAATTATTATAATTTGATTTTATAATCTTCATCACTTTTTAAAGGTAGAGAGGAAGACCCTTTAACTAAAGGGGTCCATCCATGGCCATGAGACAACAACATAATTTTCAATATATAATTTTAATTCTTTACATCATAATCTCTTTGTCCATAGTTGATTGACGTAGATAATTAATTTGATTGTTGATTTGGTAAAGTTTTTGGAGGGAATTTTTTTTTATTTCGATTTCCAATGATGGGGATTATCTTGATTGATAAATGATTACCTTCTTAAATTGTCATTTGATTAGAATAACGATAATTTCCATTGTTAAAGGATTCAAATTGAATGAATCAATTTCTCTCTCTTGATTTAATGATAATTATAGCTAATCATTTGTGAATTTTTTTGGTGTCATATCCAAAGTTCACTAAAGCTTTTATATTTTATCTAATCATTTGTGACAATTAACATTGACATTGAATTTGATGTACATTTTGTATACATTAGTTGAGAGCATATTTAAAAACTAACCATAATTTGATTACTTTGTAGTTTCTTAATCGTCTTCAATCATTTCAATTGATGTTAAGCTTTAATCATTTGCTCGAAAAATAATATATTAATTATTCATGGAGTAGTGTTTACAATTAAACTAATCAAATGATTTGACTTCTAGAACTTAATAACATGGAAACGATTATCTTTGATTGTTTTAATGTTTCATTTGAATCATTGTTTATATTTATTCTGAGTTTTAATTTCAATTTAATTTCCTAACCTAATCACAAAAATTATTACATTTTTCAGATTGTCATTTGTACATAGCCTTGAGAAAAATATATTGATCTCTCAGGTAATAGAATTAATCTTCTTTCAAGGTTAATTAGCTAATCAAGTAGTTGTTTAACCTGTAAATGAATTAGATTCACTGTTTCAATTTTTTACCTAATAATTGCACTTGAATTTAACTCATTTAATTAAGTGTTTAAATAGTTTTTGTCTTCGAGTTCTTTATTATTTTAATACATGATAAGTAAACCCTTTTCCACTTAAGTGTTATCCTTTCAGTGGTTGCTATTTGTTTGTCTACCAATCTTAACTTAATCTATAACAATTAGTTTTTTGATTAACTTATTATATAATATCATACCTTAATCACGAATCTAAAGCGCGATAAAAATTAAAACGTAATTGTCATTAAATGACGATTTAGATGTAATCAGTACTTTATTACCTTTGAATCAAATTGCTGTTTCATCTTATCAATTATAATATTCAAGGATATCTTCCCGGTGGGTGAAAATAAAGTAAATCAAACAACATAATTGCTATTTGTTAATTTACTAGTAATTGTGATCTAATTACATGAAGAAAGTTAAATAGCACGATCATGTTGCTCTTTCATTTTTTTTCAAAGAAAAAAACAAAATGAAACCTTTTAAATTGGATATTATTTACTAATCTGACTCTTTTTAATTACAGAAATATGACAATCGTAGTTTAGCTGCTTCGTCAACGATGATTATATCTTCATTATTTCACGAATATGCTCTAGCTTTGGGATTTGGTTTCTTTTATCCAGTTTTAACTCTAATGTATTTTAATGGCGTTTATTTATATTTTGCAACAATTCGATTCAGTGGTAAAACTAATTCAGTTATGAATATTTCAATTTTTGCCTCTTTGATTGTTGGAGTTGCCCTTCAAACTATGTTAATACCCATGGAATGGTATTCGAGAATTAATTGTCGACCGGTTTATAAGGTAACTTTTCAAATTGTCATTTAATATCATGAGTCCAGCATTTGATATTTTTTTTGTAAAAATTAGTTAATTGAATCCATATAATTAACTGATTATATAATTTTCGATTTTAATCTAATTTTGTCTGTCTCATTTATCAACAGGATTTCTTACTGGATTTTATTGTTCCAAGGACTCCGTTTTGTGTCCGATTTGAATAAATTAATGGTTTCCTATCATCAACATCTCAATATAATTATTATCATCATCATCATCATCCATCACTTACAACTAGTTTTGTTATTACCAATGATCATGGAATCAACTTAAATTGAATCATTTGTCTGAAAAACGATTTATTTTTTACTAAATTTTACATCTTTATCACATATTGTGTATTAATTGCTATTAAATTGCTCAAAGACGATTTTGATAAGTTCAATATCGTTGGGACAATTGAAAAACAAACATGAAACCAGAGTCATAATAACAAACTCATATTTTCATAAATTTATAAAAAAAATTCGTATGGTTTGATTGTAAATGAAAAAAATGTCACAATTTCGCTGGATGCAAAAAAAATGGTCTCCTCCAATGTATGGAATAAAAAGAATTGATGATGATGAAGATCATGATAATAGGCAAACATTATACAAAATCAAAATAAAAAACACGATAATGAGATTGAGAGAGAAATCAGTTGAACGAAGTTTGTGAACAGAAAGCCGAATCCTCATTACTCGATTCGCAAGTGACACTTTCATCGAAAGTGAAATAACAAAACTCCGAGAATTTTTTGTTCACCGTTGGTTTAATGAGCCCATGAGCCATCATTTGTTTAGCGTAAGCATGAGCGTCTCTCCGACGAGCGAGTCCCTTTACTTTAGTGGTCAACCAGTTAACTAAATCACCTCCTAAATAAACACACAGGGAGAGAGAGTAAGATAAACAATTAATAAAAGCAAATAAATCAACTCTTGAGAAATAGTAATAGTTATTACCTAAAAAGGCATTTGGAATAATAATTTTCAACCATTTCCTGTCTTTCACAATCAATCCACTGTCACTGGAAGCGGCATTTTTAGCGACTGTAGACATGGTGCAATTGACGAGGTTCAGTTCAGATATTAATTGTCGCTGTTCTGGTCTAGCATAAGAACTTGGCATCGGTGAATGACTGACAGAGATCGAAGCGGATTCGGAAGGTGTTCCCTCTAATTTTGGATGAGCTGAAAAAAGAAAATATTGAAAAAGTTATGACAATCAAAGAATCAGATTGAAATGGACAATTAGAAGTTACCATTTAATCTCGCAGCTTCGGTTGTCTGAATCCAAGCTTCTAAGTTGAGAGGTTGAATTGGTTCTTCTCGAGGAATAGTAAAATAACTTTTTGCATTCGGTTCGATAAATTTTGCCACCACAAGCTCAATTTTACCCGCTCTTTGAGCCGCTTCACGAAGTATTTCAACCGCTTGATCGTTGGTCATATTTGACAAAATGTGCTCGTTCACCTGTAATATCATATCACCTGTTTGAATGGTTCCTTCAGCAGCAACTGCTCCACCCTTCATAATTGATCCAACATAAATACCACTATTTTCAGGATCACCGAATTGACCAATTAAACTCATACCAAGAAAATTGTTTTCATCTAAATCAAGAATAATCGTTTTAATTGAACGTTCAATGGCAGATGATTCAGAAACACTGGAAATGGAAGATGAATTGGACATGACTCTCTCTCGTCTTGGATTATAACGGCTAACAGAGGTTTCATGGGTTGAAAATGAGATCTTTGAGCTTTTATCATCGTCCATATAATCATCAGATATACTAGAATAATGAGATGAACCATGATGATGGTGAGATCGATGGTAAAGTCCACGATGATTACGACGATGACTACTACGTCCGTCGGAACAATTAGTTACATCATTAGCTTGAGATTCAATGTAACAAATAATGTTACCTTTGAAAACATGGAGTTTGGCATTATCATCACTTATTTCCTCTTTAACTACACCAACATCAGCATCTTCTGTCTTAAAGAAAAACTTATAATTACAATTTGATTTGAGATTAAGAGCAGATTTAAAATCACTTAGAGTCACTTGATTAGGTGAGACAGCGAGTCGAATGAGAGTTGGAATATCATCGTTGCCGTTGTAATACATTAACTTTGTTTCCATGGGACGAGAGTCACTCATGGTGGAAGAAGAAGACGAAAAAATTTTGAGAATAAAAGAAAAAATAACAAAATTTCTTTCTTAAAAATGGAAACATTAAACTAAAAAAAGGAAAAGAATTTAAAAAATCACCTGAAAAGAAAACAAAAGAGAAAAAGATAAACAAAACCGAACGAAAAAAAGAAAAAATTTCGAAAATTAATAAAACCGAACATTATCCGTATCTTTTTATCGAATATCTTTGTAACCATGGTAACTCTCAATTCTTTTTCCAAATGGATCCAAGATCTACTCCAATGGCTAGTAACCGAATTCGCTCATTTTTCGACTTTCGAATTGATTTATTCTTAATTGTAAATTGTTTTCGTCTCCAATTAATTGATACTATTTCTGGAAAACTATCCTAACCAAATATTTAGTTTACCCGATAATCTAAGAGGATTATAAATGTTTTTCTATTGACATTAGTTGGATATTTTTAAAAGTGAACAATTAATAATCTTAAATGTTGTTGCCAAAAATTAAATTAAGAGATTGTTGTGTTTGTATAACAATTTAATCATCACAATTAGATATAAATAATCAATTATTTAGCATCATCATAAATTCCAAAAGATCAACAATATAAAACGATTAAAATATTGTTACTTATAATTTATATGGTTTTGATTAGTTTATTGATTGTTTTTCCGAAAGTAAATCAGATTGAATCATAAATGGACTGAAAACTCGGCTGATTAATTAACGTTGGTAAAGAAGAAGAGGAGAAATGTTAATTAATCAGTGGGTTAATTAAAGAGGAAACTCTAGGATTCATAAGTAAATTTAACTGACAATTAAGGACACTTAATTTTCAACAGTCAAAAGTATAAATTAAAATATAGCAAAAGGACAATTAAAGTAAATTACATAATTGCTAAATTAACAAATTAATCAGAATTAACTTATAATAATTGGATTTAAGGATTAACTGATTGATCGTATGGCAAAAATTAGGTTGAAGAGTTAACAGTAAATTGGGGTTTATTGAATATTAAGGTAGGTGAAAATTTAGATTGAAAATGGTTAATTATCGTAGCAGAGGGAAAATTAAGGGAACAGGAAATTAAGATAGATTTGAATTCTGTTCAAATGTCACCATGAAAAACATTCAGGGATACACAAAGAGGGAGAAAAATGGAGAGTATGAATTACTTGGTGAATATTGGAAAGATGATAGGAAGATGAGTGATATCTTTTTCTGTTGATTTTCTTTTTCATTAGTGTAATTAATAAACTAAATTGTTGTTTTCTCTTTATACTGTCTGGTAAGTTGATTTGTCTTCTTTTTTACGAAGGATAATATAACCCACTAACATGATGACAACCATACCAGCAAGGACAAAAGCGATAATCATTGGAACTGTCTTGCTCCCGCCGTCAGCAGCACAAACTGAATCTATTTAATTGATAAATTAAAGTAAATAAGAGAAAATTAAAAAACAAATATTAATATTAATAGAAAAGAAGAGAAAAAATTCTCTTTTAACAGAGAATAAATTGATGAAGGATAATAAAGAGAAAACAATAAACTATGAAAGGAATGACGTTTTTCACCGAAAAGGAAAGAAAATGACAGATGAGTGACATTTTCATCATTACAATTAATTGTAATGGGAATGTTATAAATCACATAAGAGATAGAAATGGGAGATAGATAAGGGATGTGATAATTACCTGGTTCATATTCTGTACCATCATCTGCAGTTCTGAAAGCGTTAATTCTCATCTCTTTGAGTTCCATTTTAACAGTTCCCCCAGATTGATTTGTCAAATACTCGGTAATTCCTGAATCACATTTGAATGATTTTCCTTCAGGGACAGTAAACATATCCTTATCGAGCGTGTCTATTAAACAAGAGAAATAAAAGATTTAGCTCATCAATTTAAAACGAAATCAATGGAAAATAACTTACAAGCTGTTACTGGTCGCTCTACGTTAAAAGACACATCAGAAAATACAATACTCGAATTTACTTTGGTGAATGTTAATCGCATTGTATAAAGGTTTCCATCGATAGTTAATACATTCATAGTATCACTACATGAAGAACGACTTGTGTCAACGGTACCAGCAATATCTTCAGAAACATTGGCGATTGAGTGGTTTACTTTACCATCAAACTCGACCATCAAACAGGTAACATTAGCACTATTGACAACATTAAATCTAACAAGTTCACAAGAAACACTGGTGAAATAAACATCTAAGAGAAAACGAAAAAGAAACCCACAAAAGATATTATAAACAAACAAATTCCAAAATCATATGAATGAGGAAAAAAAATAAGAGAATAGAAGAAAAATGAAAAGAGAAATTGAAACTTACTTGTAAACAGAATTACTGAGAAGAGAAAAATAAAAATCTTCATGTTGGAATTTTCAACAAAATAATCACAATTTAATTAGTAACAAGAGTTAACCAACACAATGGAACACAAACCAATCAATTAATTAGTAACAATTAAAAAAGAAACAAAGAAAATAATTAAATTATCCTAAGACAAAATGGAAATCAAACAAAAACAACAATCATCACATCTCCAAATAAAAACGCCTCCAAATTTTTTTCTCTTTCTTTTCTCTTACTTTACTTTCTATTTTTATAAAATTCTCTGTCTTCACTTATTTTAATCTCTGTCTTTCATCATGTCGAGTATGAGCTGCGTATTTTTCCCCTTTTCCCCTATCATCATGTTTCTTTTTCTCTTTCTTTATATTATTCTTGTCGATGATTAATTTTCTCAGGTTGTTGTGGTTTTTCGGTATCTCATTCCAAGAACTAGTCCACTCGAATTCGCCTTTATCATCTTCCATCTTCTTCTTATCGACGTACCAATGGTCATCTTCATATTTGGGTTCTTCTTTTCTTCTCTTTCTCTTTCTCTTTCTTTTCGTTGTCTTTCTCGTTCTTCTTCAATTCTTTCAACTGAATTATTTGATTGTTGATCAACAATTAACATTCAATGATCATGAATTTTATTCAAATTGTAACAAAAATTATCCAAAAATTCAATAGTTGGTTAACTTTGTAAGTGATCAAATCAACAAAATCGCAAATCTTGTTGATAGTTAAAGTCTTGAGACAATTAAATGGTCAAAATATATATAAAGTTGATTGTTTATGATTAGTTAATTCATTCAAATAATCAACATAGAAACAACAACAACAATCAGTTGACTGAATTTAGTGAAATTTGTTACAATTTAAATTGTCTTGTTTTCTTTGAAATTTAGTGTCCAAATCAATAATATTAATCGTTAATCATGAATTTTAGATGTTTAATTGTTATCACTTTAATCACAATTAGTTGTGTTATCAAACAATCATTTGCTGGTCGTAAATACATGTTGAAAATTATACAATAAATGTAATTAATTAATACAAATGTAGAAACCGATTGGATGTTGATTGTATCAATTGATTAATTTGATTTGTTCTTGTTCCCCTTAATTGATTAATTGTTAGTTTATTTAAGGTAAAGGTTCAAATATCATCCTGAGTGATTGGAACAGATCAACAATTATCTCCGGTGGTAAAATTGTCTCAAGTTAATGAATATTAATTTCGTTTATCGTTTTCATCATATTTTTTTTGCTCTCTCTTTGCCTTATCCAGATCAATTTTACTCACATGAATGACATAATTGTAAGTCGAATCGCGTTTCCTGTTATCACCCACGGAACCAGGAAGTGCCTTCCAAAAATATGATTCCAAAAGTCCACCCGATTTATGGCCATCACCCGGACGACGACCAATTTGCTCTGGTTTCTCATATTTATCATCATCAGATGATTTCTCATCATAAGGTTTACCATGATATCCACCAGCACCACTACCAGAACCATCTCCATCTCCACCTCCATTCCCACCGTCATTCCCTCTGCTATAAGCACCGTTATTATCTCCATGATGGTACTTTGAATAATCATTTTCCGAATAATAGTCCATCTCTTTTTTATCTTCGTACTTCTTTTCGGGCTCTTGATATTTATCTTCCTCTTTTCTTCCATTCTCCCGATAATTGTCTTCTTCCTTTTTTCCATAATCTCGATAATTATTCTCCTCTTGTCTTCCATTATCTCGATATTTATAATCTTCGCCTCCTTTGGGGTCATACCAATGGTCATTCTCCTTTTTATCCTCTGAATACACTGGAAGTGTTTCTTTCGAACCCTTGTAAGGATTATAATCATTTTCCATTTTCTTCTTACTATTGTAATAATTATCTTCCTCTTGATAATAATTTTCTTCCTTCTTTTGGACAGGATTCTCTTTCTTTGGTTCAGCGTACCAATGGTCAGTCCAATGGTCATGATGATGTTGAGTATGAGTTGCGTATTTTTCCCCTTTTCCCTTTCATCATCTTCCTTTTCCTCTTTCTTTATCTTATTTCCATATTCCTCTTGATGATGATGATTAATTTTCTCAGGTTGTTGTGGTTTTTGGGTATCTCATTCCAAGAACTAGTCCACTCGAATTCGCCTTTATCATCTTCCATCTTCTTCTTATCATCAATCTTTTTCTCTTCCTCTTTCTGACCAAATGATTGTTCCTCTTTCTTATCGACGGGCTCTTCGTACCAATGGTCAACCTCATATTTGGGTTTCTTTGGTTCTTCTTTTGGTTTCTTCTTTTCTTCCTTCTCTTTCTCGATATCTTCACTTTTCTCTTTCTCTTTTTCGTTCTCTTTGTTTTTCTCTTTCTCTTTCTCCTTTTCCTTTTCCTTGTCTTTCTCATTCTCTTTCTTTTCGTCATCTTTCTCGTTCTTCTTCAATTCTTTCAGCCATTCAGGGTATTCCCATTCAGAATCCATTCGTCTACTTTCACTGTAACCGACATAAGGTTCATTGTATTGACCCTGGTGACCTCCGTCATTTGTATAACCAGCATGAGGACCGTTTGAAACTTTGTTATCGTGGTTATTTGAATTGTCAGGATTATCCAATGAAGATGAAGATGATGAGTAACTGAATGTTGATGGAAATCCAGAATTGAATTGATCAACGGAACTGTAGTTGATTGGATATCGAGGTACATTTTGAGCATAAAATGAAGGTGATTCTGATGATGGTTCGGATGAAGATGATGATAAAGATGATGATTTACTAGAAGGTGATTTAGATGAACTATGGTCAATTGATTCAGTCCATTCAATATTTAAATTATTCATGACTGGTGGTGTTGAGTGTTGTTGTTGTTGTTGTTGTTGATTTTGATCAACATTCTGAGGTTCTTGAGGTTGACTAACATTTGATGTTATTTCTTGTTGTGATTGATTAAATTGATTCGCTGGTGAATCGACTCTTTTATCCAGAATGGCCATTCGACCGCTTCCAGTGATCAATCGTTGACTATCGGTCGCTGATTCTTCAGCTCTGTAAGAATCTTCATCATCATAAGTTACTGATGAAGTAGGTAAACTTTTATATCCATAGGAAGTTCCTTCATCATTCTCACTATATGTTACCTGATGTTGATGATTGGCACTAATTAGATGGATCAAACCAGCGATCAAAGTTATTTGAACTAAACGACAGGGAATCCTCATGGTGTCCAGAATTTTTTATTCTCTCACAATGAAAAACAATTGAAGAAAAATATCCAAATCAATTATATGAACTATTGAGTGATGAGGATGGATTGAGATGTTCACAAAAAAAGGCTTACTGATGAAGCCAAACTATTCAGTAGCTCATCAAGTCAAAGGGTTTCTGATTAATGGCAAAATTCAATCATCAACATGGTGTTATTAATAACAATCATGAATTAGTGAGATTCAGACTAATTTGTAAACAAGGAGTTGTGGGCCACTCTCACTACCTCTCTCTCTCTCTCTCTCTCTCTCTCTCTCTCGTTCAGACTCACCTTAATCATCTCCCGACAACAATCAGCTTTATGTTACATCTGATTTGATTTTCTGAAGATGAGATTCAGTTGACAACAAAACGGAACAACTTTTCTTGAATATCTTATGAGTTGAATATTCATTTCGACTCTCTCATCATCGTCATCATTTGTCTTCTATCATCTTCATCTTCGTCTTTCTTACCTGTCTGGCTATGAATTTCTCTCTCTCTCTCTCTCTTTAGGTATATCAGCTCGATTAGCTTGATCACCCAAATGAATTAAGCTCATTAATTGTGCTAATAATCACTGAGAACGCGAAACAATGTTTTATCTTGATCACAATTAAGCATGAAAACTGTTGACAAGTTGTTTAATTGTTCAATTGGTATTGTACTGTGGTGATCTAATTGATTTTAAACTTGTATTAACGTGATTGTTGTTAATTTTGAATAGTTGATTTAATTTAAACTTATTGTTATCTCATTAGAAACAATATGATGATGAATAGTAATTAATGGTTTACTTTACTCTCTCTCTCTCCCTCTCCCTCTCGATCTTTATCATTGAGGAGGAAAAATCATCTTAATTGTTGATTAATTCTTCATTTTTTACTCCTAAATTACAATCATTTAATTGCGATAAATATGTATTGATAATCTCAACAATTAACATGCACATTGGTCCGTTACAAACAAAATAATTTAAATTGTTTTATTACTTTTCAGCTAAGTGATGATTGGTTTCACTTGATAACATTTAATTGTTGATTTAATTGATGATTTCAAACTTTAATTTGGTTTCATTTTTACACAATTTATCATATTCATTGCAATTATTATTATTATTCAAATTATATTGTTATTATTTGTTAATTATCATATAAATGATGATAACTTGATTGCTTTTAATTGTGAACGTTAATTAGTCTCAGAAAAGCAAAAAGGAAATAGAAATGATAATAAAAAAGTGAATTTTTTATTACAAATTGTTTTTTAATTTGTTTATAATTTTTCCGTATTTCTAATCGTCTCTGATTTCAGTAGTTAATTGATTGTTTGGTTATGTAGATGAGGTTCGATTGAGATGTTATTTAATGTTAATTGTTGAATATCACGGGAATCACGGATTCCACCTAAATAGAGACCTGATAATATC
This sequence comes from Panonychus citri, assembly GCF_014898815.1. Classification (NCBI taxonomy): domain Eukaryota; kingdom Metazoa; phylum Arthropoda; class Arachnida; order Trombidiformes; family Tetranychidae; genus Panonychus; species Panonychus citri. The sequence continues at coordinate 776,883 of NW_026515516.1, read as the reverse complement.
TAAATAAAAGTAATAATAATTATCAAAGAAATGGAATGAAAAACAAAATCATCCACAATCAATTGATTGTTATCATTTATCATTTGTTAGTTGTTATTATTTACAATTATTGTATTACAATCAATTAACTGATCATCATTTGTATGGTTGATTAATTGTTTAAAAGATTTAAAATCTGATTAGTTTTCCAAATGATGGTGATAATGATGAACATTAACATTCATATTCATTGTAATGATGATACAATTATAGTGATAATCAGATTAATTGTTTGTTAATTGATACAAATCAAAGTTAAACAACTAAATCATTAGCTTGATTGTGTTTGCATAAAAATTTGATTTGATTTGATTTAATCCTTTTGTTTTCAATGTCATCTTGTTAATTGTTCAGGAAACGATACATCATTTTGACATCGTTAATTGTGACAACAATTAAAAGGTTAGTGTAATGAAAACCTTGAATATGTTGATGTTTTTTTCTGGTTGATTGTCAACAATTAATATAATCCAGACATTGGATTACTTAATCTCGTCAATCTATTCAAGTAACTCCATCTATCATTTGAATGATTCACAAGATCCAATTAAATGATACAATTTAACTCTGATTGTGACAATCATTGGTTGACGAAGATCAGTTTCCCACCAACCACGACAAAAGATGACATCAGTAGCCCTGAGGGGATCGTCATAGGCTCAAGTTATCATTTTTAGTGATAAACATGAGAGTATGATACCATGAGAATACTTTTGAATAGCCAGAGAAAATGTTAATTGTTTCGCAATTAGAATTGTTGGTAATGTTATGATTGATTTACTGCTAAAGAATTGATTGTTAACAATTAAATCATTCAAATGATAGATGGTGTTACTTGAGTTCAGTCCGATCAGCTGATTAAAAGTAGTTATTATTAATACTGCGTCAGAATTTCTGATTATGTTGATTAATTTTTCAACGTTTGAACCTTAACCAACAATTTAGGATAGATTAATCTCAGAAAAAAATTAGTTAACTCTCTCTCTCTCTCTCTCTCTCTCTCACTCTCTCCCTACCTCCTTTACTTTTACTGGTTGATTGTTAATTAATTGTCATAATCTCAGCAATTAAGATGAACACTGATCCGTAACAAACGAAATGGTTTCATTTTTTAATTTTGAATTGATTTAGTTACATTTAATTTGAAGATTTGCTTTCATTTGGTTTTTGTATTCATACATAGTTAATTAAATTAACTCAATGTGATTAAGATATTATGATTTACTTGACCATAATGTTAGTTCATTTTGTCTACTGAATAACTGGACAATTAAAGTATTACATGAAATGGACTATTAATTTGGAGTTGATTTAATTGGTTGGAGCTTTTTTTTCCTGATATTCTTGATTATCTGGAATGATGAAAAACTTTGATTGTTATCATTATCTGCAACAATTTATTTTAAGGCGGTTGAATTGAATTAGGAACATAATTTACTAATAACAAGCCAATTTCTGGTTAATTGCCGATGTCATGCCGTTAATAATCAGCGAAATCTTCAACTGATTGTTGAAATTAAGGAAGAGATCAAATCTCAAAATTGATTCTTTCGATATCAGACAATCATATTGGTCGATTCTCACTCATGAAAGCCAAAAATACACCAAAATTCATTATGAATAAATTGTTGATGATTAAATTGTAGACAATTAGCTGTTTGTATCACCCAAATGTAAATAAACCACTTGATCCATTGGATTTAATTGTTTCCCTCCTTGTTAATGAAGACAATTTATCAACCTCACTGAACGAAGTATATTGAGAAGCCCTTAGTAAATCCTCTGCCGATAAATGTTTAATTGGTCCAAGTGAATGATATCTTTTAATTAACCAGGTAACATGTTCCTCGTCAGTTAATTGTGTTAATTGTTGATTAAATTTACTCTGTAATCGTTTCCTCTCCTATGAACAAGATACAAATGAAAGTTAATGAAAGTGAAACTTGAACAAAAAGTAATCGCGATTAACAATTAGAGAGGAAATTAAATTGCATCTCTAATATTAAATTAACTATTCGTGACAATGAACTTGGACAGAAACATTGATTAAAATGGTAATATTAATAATCTCAATCAAATTGTAATCGATAACAAAATTGTTATCATGAAATTAATTCATTGACTTTTACAATCTCATTTCGTGTCCATGAGTAACATTTGTCTTTATTCATTACATATTATTATTTTTATCATCCTTGATCATCCTTCATGACGATCATCATGATTATCATGAATTTCAAGAGCAGAAAAAAAAGTTATATACTTTTTGCATGATAAAGTTACGCCTTAGATTCATTGGGAAATTAATCATTTCCCTGAACATTTGAGTTTCTGTTGGTTGAACTTTTTTACTTTTCCATCTGAAAACGAAACATTAATTGTAACAATTAAATCCAATCAGAGGGAATAGTAACTTAATCAACTAAATGGTAAGAGTAACAATTAGAAACAACTTCTCATAACAATTAATAATTTTACCGAAATTTTTTTTCTCGATTCTCATTGATTGTTATTCTTGTCGAGGTGATAAATTATTAATCATATTCAATGAGAAATTGAAACAATTAACTTTTGTTTTTTTTTCGTTTCATTATTGATTAAAATTTTACAACAAACAATTAATTGATTTTGACTTTTCTTGTTTTGTTTCTGAATAGTTAATTGCTCAATTGGATCAATCAATTAATCAATAAAATTTAAACACTTTCATTTTAATCAATGTTTCCGCTTCATTTTAACAGCAAAGTCATTTGAATACTAATTTAAAATTGACTTGATTGTTAAACTAATTGCTAAATAACAATTAATTGTTCATCACAGTTAATTACTCACCTGTCGCAATTTACCAGTTCTTTCAAATTCTTGTAATTGTTTAATGAATCCTTGATTCGGCGAGGCCAACAATCGAGCCGCTCGGACACATTTCAATCCCTCTTTCCAGTTAATTGTTGTAATCGACATGATGTAAGCAATTACAATTGTTACACTACGAGAAACACCAGCCAAACTGAATCAGTGACAATTAGGGAAAACAAATGACCAACAATTTAATCAGTTACTAAAGTCAAATTATTGTAAAACTTTCAATCAATATCTATGGATAAACGATCAACAATTAACCTGATTTTTTTGGGAGGAAAAATTAATTCACTTGAAAACTTATTGATTTAACAATTGTGATGAAACTGTTTTCATATTTACCTGGAGAAAAACAAAATTAACCTAAATTATTAGCAATCAACAATATAATTTAACGATAGATTTCATGTAGACATTATTACTAAATTATAGTTGATTGCTGTTTATTGATTAAACAATTTAAACCAATATATCATAATATCAATAATATTGGAGACACAAATTTCAATCGATTGTTAAATTGTTGCGAAAAGGATTAAGATGAAAGGATTGATTTCCAATGGAAAATAATTAATTATCTAATCAATATCAATATCAATACACTTCAATCATAGACAATCAGTGAATCAACAATCATGTTAATTGTTGATTGTAAGTAAATACTAATAATATAGTTTGAGACGTCAACAATCAAGAGATTGAATTTACCTTCAACAATCAACAACCACACCTTAATTGTAATCTATTATTATCATCAATGTCTATGTCAATCTCCACCCAATTTAATATGAAAGTCAATGTTAATTGTTGTTGGTTGAACAGTTTTACCTATCAAATGATTAAGTTAATTGTTACTTACCAATGGATTAAAACATTTCCACCATTGAGACGAGCTGAATGAATGAATTCATTAGTAAGACTAAAATACTGAATTAAATTCTGATCCGGTTCATCTGAGGCTTTAATACAAAGATATTTGATTGGTATCTGATTAAGAGCAAGAAAATTAGGTAACAATTAACAATCAGTTGATTGTGAAATTTTTCAAGGGAAAACAATCAACTTGCTAAACGGTTTCTCATGAAAGGAAAACATTTCCTTCATCAGATTTCAAATGCTTTATAAATAAAATGTTTTCCATTAGGATTTTTTTTCTTCATGAACTTTTATCATGAAAATCATTTAAAATCCACTCAGTTTAAAGCTTTTATCATGAAAATACATTAACAGGAAAAACTATTTCAACCTAAAAGGTGAAGATGAAACTTTATTTTCCTCAACAAAAAGACATCGATTTTTTTGTTCGATCTGATTTTTGATCTTTATTTAATTCGTCAACTGCTATTAAATTAAATTGTCCATTGTTTTGGAAATAGTGACGAAAAGTTCAATCACGGTTCGATTTAGAACTTGAATGTTATCGAGATTGATTCAGGCTTCGATTTTGTATTAGAACTTTTTTCTTCTCATAAGACTAATTCTGTTTTTTATTCCTTACATTTCTTGTATTCAAGCTCAAAGATTCTTGATTGAAGACTAATGTTCAATAGTTGATTGTTGTTCGTGAGAGAATTATGTTTAATTGTTGATTACTTACTTGATTTTGATTAGTTGACGTTGGATTATCATGGATTGAGATAATGTGTGAGATGTTATTTAATGTTAATTGTTGAACATCACGGGAATCACGGATTCCACCTAAATAGAGACCTGATAATATCTAAATAAAAGTAATAATCATTCAAAAGATCATTTGTATGGTTGATTAATTGTTTAAAAGATTTAAAATCTGATTAGTTTTCCAAATGATGGTGATAATGATGAACATTAACATTCATATTCATTGTAATGTTGATACAATTATAGTGATAATCAGATTAATTGTTTGTTAATTGATACAAATCAAAGTTAAACAACTAAATCATTAGCTTGATTGTGTTTGCATAAAAATTTGATTTGATTTGATTTAATCCTTTTGTTTTCAATGTCATCTTGTTAATTGTTCAGGAAACGATACATCATTTTGACATCGTTAATTGTAACAACAATTAAAAGGTTAGTGTAATGAAAACCTTGAATATGTTGATGTTTTTTCTGGTTGATTGTCAACAATTAATATAATCCAGACACTGGATTATTACTTAATCTTGTCAATGAATTTAATTTTGATTGTTACAATCAAAGTTTTCATTTGTTACTAGGAAACAATTTGTTTTCCTTTCAATCTCAATCAATATGGTAATTAACCTTTGCTGTTGAAACAATCAACTAAATCTATAAGTGAAAACTTTAATCGATCCATTGATTTGATTACAAAATTTTGTATCATCGTCAACAATTAAAATGTATTATTTAATAATCTGGTGAAAGTGTTTCAAAAATTGCAATTAAGTTAATTGTTGACTGACAATCAAAGGTTAAAGTCATTCAATTAACGAGAAAAAAATTAACATTGAATTTTAATTACAATGTAAATCAAGGATCATTAACCTAACGTAATCGCCAAGTGTTGATTAATTGATTGTTCATTTTTTAAATCAATAGTTAATAATTAATCTAAATGTGTAATCTGAATTGTCTAATTAGTTGGACTGGTTGAGTATTTTTTAGTTGACAATTAAACTAAAATTATGATCAGATATGTAAATTGTTTACAATCAAGTGTTAACCTTAATACCAACAATTAACTAATCAAAACCTTGAACTGTACAATTTTTAAGGTTACAATTTAGATTTGTAAATAATTATTTTGATTAATTGATTGCTTACCTTGTCCATCTTAATTGTTGGCTGAAAATTGCAAACAATCAAAGGCACTTACAAGATGATTAATATTTTTTCACTGATTAAAAATAATTAGTTAATTAAGGGAAGCTCTTTAAATGATTTAAGTTACTGTTAGTTGATTAAAAGTTAATCATTGAATCACTGATTAGTTGATTGTTGATGAGATTTCGCTTGATTATCAAGACATGTTAACATTTGATCACTAGAAAGTTGAATAAATTGTCTTGTCGAGTTTACAATTTAGTTCTAATGGTAAGAAAGTTTAAGATGTTCCGATCAATAATCAAGAGATTGCGCTGATTGTTGATCAACAATTAACATTTAATGATAATGAATATTATTCAAATTGTAACAAAAAAACTCCAACCAACAAACTCAATATAATTTACAGTTAAATCAATCGATTGGTTGACAATTAAACTTGACAATTAGCACAAATATTGTTTATTACTTTTATTTGATTAACAATCAATATGAACCTGAGAAATTAAAAATTTACAATTAACCTTTAAGTTGATTAAATTTAGTTTTAACCTAATGAATTAACCGTGAACTTAATTTTAAATTGTTTATAATCAATTTAACTTTAACCTTTCAAGGTTAATTGTTGTTTAAATGTTTGTTATAGATGAAAGTTAATTGTTAACCTCGTTAAATTGCTGGGAAAGCCTTATGATATATAAATTATTGATTATTTGTCAAAGTTAATTAATGGTTAGTGATTTTTGTAAATGATTAAATCAACAAAATCGCAAATCTTGTTAATAATTAAAGTCTTAAAACAATTAAATGGCCAAAATATATAAAAACTGATTGTTTATGATTAGTTAATTCATTCAAATAATCAACACAGAAACAACAACAACAACAACAACAATCAGTTGACTGAATTTAGTGAAATTTGTTACAATTTAAATTGTCTTGTTTTCTTTGAAATTTAGTGTCCAAATCAATAATATTAATCGTTAATCATGAATTTTAGATGTTTAATTGTTATCACTTTAATCACAATTAGTTGTGTTATCAAACAATCATCTGCTGGTCGTAAGTATTGAAAATTATACAATAAATATAATTAATTAATACAAATGTAGAAACCGATTGTGTGTTGATTGTATCGATTGATTAATTTGATTTGTTCTTGTTCCCCTTAATTGATTAATTGTTAATTGATAAAGATAAAGGTTCCAATATCCTCGTTAGTGGTGGTCATGGTGGTTGGGGCGGTTGGGGTGGATGGGACAGTGGAAGTGTCTTGATTTCCGGGGTAAATATAAATAAATATATTGATTGCTAATCATTTCCTCTTTTGTGTATCAATTGTTAATTGTTTGATATCTTTTCCTTTTTCACTGTGATTTGGGTGCACTGATTTAAATGATGTTACTAATGTTGAAAATAAAGGGTAAGAAAGGTTCATCCATTTTATCTGGACATGGTGGTACTGTTATCATGGGAGGACACAAAGGTAAAGGTTCAAATATCATCCTAAGTGATGGTGGTTGGGGTGGATCAACCATTATCTCCGGTGGTAACATTATCTCAAGCTAATGATTCTGGTGGTGATAATATTGATACTGATTTTGATTAAATGGCGGATTATGGGAAACTGTTGAAGCGGATTGAGTTGAAGATACACTTAAATTTTGTGATGATGGTAACGATGATGGTGATACGATCGGATTAACACTTGATTGTGATGTGGAATAATTTGCTTCAGGATATCGGTATTTTTTTACATTGGAAATACGATTTGTTTGATTGTTAACAGTTGATTTATTCATCATTTCCTCCATTGATGGTGGATCATTCCAGGCTTTGGCAGTTCTCCGAGCTTCATCCATTTTAATTGATCTACAGTAAAATAAGAAACAATTGATAAAACATGTAAATATAACTTATTATTTTCTCAAATTGTTACAATTTAAATAAACAAAATAAGAATAATACAATTCAATTAGAAATACAATTAACTTACACCAATTAATTTCTTTACCTGTTGTTGTCAAGAGACAGAAAGAAAATGTTGACGTTACCATTTCCATTCGGAGATGGAGCCACATTTTCATCGACAAGTGGGGAAACAAACAGCTGATTTTCTTATTCGAATCGATCATCTCTGGAATGCCCATTCGTATTGGAACTGGATTCTTTGACCTTATTAAGAAACAAGATTTTGACACGACTCCATCTAAATACTTTGAACGGAAACTGATCTTCAATGACGATGAACTTCATGAACCTTTTAACTACGATGTCGATCCGAGATATTTTCAAGAATCCTAATCTCCATTTGGAATCAAACAAACTTCTAAATTGAAGTGATCAAGATAAAACTCATTACGTCTCATTTAAAAATCATTATTTCATTTAATCTAATCATCTTAACTAATCATTGGATTAATTTTATTCTCGTTAAAAAGACTTTTTTTCTATGTATTTAATGATCAACCTGTGGCCTTAATCACAGAATTAAATTATATCAGTCCATCTAATTGATTATAAAATTTTCAATCAAATGTCTATTGAAATAATCTACCAATTAAACAACAATTAAAACTAATTAATAGCAAAACAATTCAAATTGCAAATAAAAAAAATCTCAAGAGACTCATGAAATTAGACTTAATTGTTGATCAATTTTAAAAACAATCGAAAAGGATGAAATTATAATAGTAAACAATTAACCTGAATCATCAAAATCCAATGACAATTAACAAATTAAGCGAAAAGCTTTGCACAATTACAAATTAAATTGAATGATTAACAAATTAGCCGACAATTTTAAAATGCTCAATTATCATTCACAAAACAATCAATTAATCACAAACCATTGATCAAAACTGATCAACTTTCCATATTGGATCCAAGTGGTTAACAATTAGAAATGAATCTAATTCAATCTAATTTCTCTGTAAAAAATTAACTGATTGTTCAATTTCTGTATCAAATTTGTCTCAATCAAAATAAAATAGCGCGAAAATAAAAACAGAAACAATTAAATCAAATTGTTGTTTGTTTGAAGTCATGTTCATGTTTTACTGTTTACAACAATTTAATCACTTGCAATTAAATTAGATTAATAATCGATTATTCTGATTACCAAAGTGATTAAACATTTTCTTGAGTTGATTAACAACAAAACCCGAAAAAAAAGCTTCAAGTTTCGTTAAATTGGTAACTCGAAATGTTCAACTTTCCATAGGACAATTGACAGTTGTCAGTTGGTCAGTTGACAATTAGGAAAGAAAAATCAAATCGACAAACAAAAATTCCAATTGATGATTAATATCACTTGATAACATTTAATTGTTTCTAGATTGATACAAATAAGGTTGTTGTGTTGAAGATACAAGTTGTTGTTGGGAACTTGAATTATGATTATCACAAGGATAGCGATATTTTTTCACTATATTACCCACACCTGTTGATTTGGCCATCATTTCCGCCATTGGTGGTGGATCGTTCCAGGCTTTGGCAGTTCTGTGGGCTTCGTCCATTTCAATTGAAAACAATTTAATAATAAACAAATTCAATTTGCACCAATTAAACTTTCAACTGTAGATGACAAGAGGAAATGAAGAAATAAAAAATGTTTCCTTTTAAAAAAGGAAAATGTTTTAGTTACTATTCTCACCCATAGATGGAGATGGCGATCGACTAACATGTTTGATTGACTTGTAAGTGTAAATAATGTTAATTGTTTATTTGTTTTCTAAAATCATGTCGGAATAATTTGTCACAATTAACTTTTCATTTGTAACACTTGTTGATTTGTTTTTTCTTCAATGGAAAAGGAACAATATAGAGAAAGTCGCCAAGGCTTGAAGATAAGTCATCTATGTTTTGGTATCCCGAGTTCGTTTCAAATTCAAAAGCAAAGTCAAATTCAATGTGTCAATAAAACTCTGTACGATGATACAATTAGCTCAAGAAAATAAATCAGCTGCTTATGGTGTCCTCGATCATCGTCTCGGTGAGTAAAATGATCTATTCTCTGAGAATTTCGCAAAAAATATAGATGAAACCGAAAGATCAAGTCTCTTTCGAATCACCAATTCAGAGAATCTTTTGTTTTCATTTTGGACTCTCATTGAATTGTTTTGTTTTATTTTTATCTTTTAGGTACAAGTCAAAATGGACAAAAATGTGAAACATGTGGTGATGGTTTAGCAGAATGTGTCGGTCACTTTGGTCATATTGATCTTGTTCTGCCGGTGTTTCATGTTGGATATTTTCGCTTCATCTTATCCATTTTACAGACAATTTGTAAAAGATGTGCTCGAGTCCTTCTTTCAGCTGATGATCGGATTAAATTTATGAACCACCTGAGAAAACCTGAACTTAGTTACCTGGAGAAGAAAAGTTTACACAAACAAATTTGCGATAAATGTAAAAAAGTTAAAGTCTGTTCTTTTTGTGGACTTGCAAATGGTACAGTTAAAAAGGCCGGTCTCTATAAAATCGCTCATCTTATTCCTAAGCCAACCACAGGTAGAAAGGATAAAACCGTGGAAGAAGATCTCTCAGCGGAATTGTTAAGTTTCATCGAAGAGAACAAAGAAATGGAGGAACATATTCGCCGATGTAAAGCTGAGCTTTTAGATCCACTTCGTGTACAAAATTTATTCAAAGAAATTCCAACCAACGATTATTGTTACTTGTTGATCAAAGATTTTGATCCAATTGATCTTATTCTAACCAAAATTCCAGTTCCTCCTTCATGTATACGACCATCGGTTCTCAATGAACTAGAATCAGGATCAAATGAAGATGATTTAACAATCAAATTGAGTGAGATCATTGTTGTAAATGATTTGATACAGAAAAGACGATCAAGTGGTGCAAGTATTGCAATGCTGATTGAAGTTTGGGAATTTCTTCAACTACAAATCGCCCTTTATATCAACAGTGAAACCTCAGGTATCCCCATGAATATGAGACCCAAAAAACTGGGCCGTGGACTCGTTCAACGTTTAAAAGGTAAACATGGTCGATTTCGAGGTAACCTTAGCGGTAAACGGGTTGACTTTTCATCACGAAGTGTAATTTCACCAAATCCAAATTTAAAAATCGACGAGGTCGGTGTACCCAAACATATTGCCAAAATTTTAACATTTCCAGAGAAAGTGACACCCGCTAATATAAACAAGATGAAACAATTAGTTAGAAGGGGAGCTGATGAACATCCTGGTGCTAATTTTATCGAGGACAAAAAGTCCGGTAATAAAATGTAAGTCTCGGTGTAAATTCAATCTTGAAACTTGCCGTGTAAACAATTAACTCAATTCTCTTTTCTCCCATCTGATTATAGATTTTTAAAATATGCTAACCGTAGGAAAATTGCCGCTGACCTTAAATTCGGGGATGTAATTGAAAGACACATGGACGACGGAGATGTCGTTATGTTCAACCGTCAACCCTCCCTTCATAAACTCAGTATCATGTCACATAAGGTATTCTATCAATAATCAATAAATAATCATCATCAATAAGAAGAGAAAGAAAAATTATTGATGAACTTGAAATCGATAAACATTCAACTGGGAAATATGAAAATGAACTTTTGCCTTGATGTATTCAGGCCAATTCCTTTTTTTCTCTCTCTTCTCCATGAACAGGTTTAAATATCGACTAATTGTTGATGGTTAATTTTATTCTGTTTTCTTTTTTTTTCTCTGCTGTTTTTAGGCTAAAATTCATGAACATCGAACCTTCCAGTTCAACGAGTGTGTCTGTACCCCTTACAATGCAGATTTTGACGGAGATGAGATGAATTTACATTTACTCCAAACCGAAGAGGCCAAAGCCGAAGCATATATTTTAATGGGAATCTTATCGAACATAATTACACCCAGAAATGGTGAACCACTGATCGCTGCTATACAAGATTTTATCACCGGAGGTTATTTACTTACACAAAAAGACTCATTTTTTGACCGATCCAAAACATGCCAACTAATTAGTACAATTTTAGGTGATAAACAAGGGGTATCAAAAATAACCCTTCCTCATCCATGTATATTTAAACCTAAACCCCTTTGGAGTGGTAAACAAATATTCAGTTTAATATTGAAACCATTTCGAGATGGTAAACCTGGTCTAGATTTACGAACTAAATCAAGAAATTATTCGGGTAAAAATGAAGAGTTTTGTGCAAATGATGGATGTAAGTTCGATAAACAATTTTTCCTCCTCTTCTTCCCATTCCATTATAAACAATCATAATTAATCACCATAACTTTTTTTCTCATTTACTCATCAATAGTTGTTACCATAAGAAACAGTCAACTCCTTTGTGGTACCATGGATAAGGCTACTCTTGGTTCCGGAAGTAAAACCAATGTATTTTATATAATGTTGCGGGATCTTAGCCCATCCGAGGCTGGTATGGCCATGTGGAGATTAGCTCGTGTTACAAGTTATTACCTTGCTAATCATGGTTTCTCCCTTGGATTAGAAGATGTTACACCCACTGAGCTTTTACTTTCATCTAAAAAAAATTTACTAACAACAGGATATCGTAAAGTAAATGAATACATTTCTGATCTACGAGATGGTAAACTTGAACGATTACCTGGACAATCTGATGAGGCAACACTGGAATCAATGATACTTAAAGAATTATCTGTTATTCGTGATCATGCTGGTAAAAGTTGTCTCAGAGAATTATCATCAACCAATGCAGCCTTAATCATGGCGATGTCAGGATCAAAAGGATCACTTATCAATGTATCACAAATGGTTGCCTGTGTTGGTCAGCAAGCGATTAGAGGTGGACGAGTACCTGATGGATTTGGAGGTAGATCACTGCCACATTTTGGTTATAAGGATAAATCGCCTTTGGCTAAAGGATTTGTTGAGAATAGTTTTTATTCTGGACTAACGGTTACCGAATTTTTTTTCCACACAATGGCCGGTCGTGAGGGTTTACTGGACACTGCGGTAAAAACTGCTGAAACTGGTTACATGCAGAGACGATTAGTTAAAGCATTGGAAGATCTTGTCTCCCATTATGATGGATCAGTACGTAATTCTCGTGGAGAGGTAATCCAATTTATCTATGGAGATGATTCCCTTGATCCAGCTTGCATGGAGGATAATGATAAGCCTGTTAATTTTGATCGGATGATGTTACATGTGTCAACAACTCACCCGAATGATACTGAACCCTCACTTGATCCAGAAACTATTGTATCCAAGTCGAGAGAGCAAATTGATCGTTGGTCAAACAATATCTCGAACTCATTTAAAAATGAATTAACATTTTATATCAAAGAATTGGCCACCAAATTGGTTAATTTTCGTATGCAATTTAAACGGGAAGTTTATGATCAAGTTTATGGTCAAGTTGGTCGATTAACGGAAACTCAATTAATGCAATTTCTGGCCTGCTGTGAAGATAAATATCTTCGTGCCAAATTAGAACCGGGAACCGCTGTTGGTGCAATTTGTGCTCAATCTATTGGTGAACCTGCCACTCAGATGACACTTAAAACTTTTCACTTTGCTGGTGTTGCTTCAATGAATATTACTCAAGGTGTCCCTCGAATCAAAGAGTTAATTAATGCCAATAAAACAATTTCAACGCCCGTTATTCGTGCAGCATTGTTAGACCCTAAGAACGGCGAGGAGGCTCGAGCTGTGAAAATGAGACTCGAGAAAACAACTTTAGGTCAAATTTGCGAATTTATCGAAGAAGTCATTTTACCTGATGATTGTTTCATTCTCATAAAACTTTACATTGACAGGATTAAATTATTAAAGGTAAACATATGCTCATACAGAATTAGAATCATTAAGTTTATCAAAAATTAATGTTAATATTTGATTTATTTCCTTTTCCTTTTCCAGCTCGAGGTTGACGTACATTTGATTTCAATGATTCTCACTAGAACTCTTAAGATTCAATCTCATCGTATCAAAATTCATGGTCGTAATTTGATTCAAGTTTATTCCAGTTCACCATCTGAATTATGGCAATTACGTGAATCAATTTGTGGAGTTGTGGTGAAAGGAATACCCACCTTGAAACGAGCTGCTATTCGTATCGAAGGTGAAAACATGAATTCTAAACATTATTTGATGATTGAAGGTGAAGGACTTCGAGATGTGATGGCTACTTATGGGGTAGATCCAAGGCATTCCTATTCAAACAATGTCATGGAAATTGCCGCTTGTCTTGGAATCGAAGCTGCTCGAGCTGCGATAATTAAAGAAATTAAAGTTACTATGGAAAATCACGGTATTAGTATCGATTCTCGTCATCTTAAGCTTCTTGCCGATACTATGACCTATCGAGGGGAAGTCTTGGGAATTACAAGGTTCGGTCTTGCAAAGATGAAAGAATCGGCTCTTATGCTCGCATCGGTAATCATCATTTTCTTCATTTATACTAACTTTTCATTATCGTTTCTCTCTTAAATATCAATCATTGATTGTTTTTCTTTTCTATTTTGTTTATTTAGTTCGAGAAAACAGCTGATCATTTGTTCGATGCCGCTTATTTTAGTCAAGAAGATCCGATTCTTGGTGTGTCCGAATCGATCATCTCTGGAATGCCCATTCGTATTGGAACTGGATTCTTTGACCTTATTAAGAAACAAGATTTTGACACGACTCCATCTAAATACTTTGAACGGAAACTGATCTTCAATGACGATGAACTTCATGAACCTTTTAACTACGATGTCGATCCGAGATATTTTCAAGAATCCTAATCTCCATTTGGAATCAAACAAACTTCTAAATTGAAGTGATCAAGATAAAACTCATTACGTCTCATTTAAAAATCATTATTTCATTTAATCTAATCATCTTAACTAATCATTGGATTAATTTTATTCTCGTTAAAAAGTCTTTTTTTTCTATGTATTTAATGATCAACCTGTGGCCTTAATCACAGAATTAAATTATTTCAGTCCATCTAATTGATTATAAAATTTTCAATCAAATGTCTATTGAAATAATCTACCAATTAAACAACAATTAAAACTAATGAATAGCAAAACAATTCAAATTGCAAATAAAAAAAAATCTCAAGAGACTCATGAAATTAGACTTAAATTGTTGATCAATCTGAAAAACAATCGAAAAGGATGAAATTATAATAGTAAACAATTAACCTGAATCATCAAAATCCAATGATAATTAACAAATTAAGCGAAAAGCTTTGCACAATTGCAAATTAAATTGAATGATTAACAAATTAGCTGACAATTTTAAAAAGCTCAATCATCATTCACAAAACAATCAATTAATCACCAACAATTGATCAAAACTGATCAACTTTCCATATTGGATCCAAGTAGTTAACAATTAATGATGAATCTAATTCAATCTAATTCTCTGTAAACAATTAACTGATTGTTCAATTTCTATATCAAATTTTACGCATTAAGGGTTAATTGTTATGTACATTGTTTTGTTTTTAATTATCATTTTAACCAATGATTTGAATGATTTTTACATAACAATCATATGATATTAATCATAATTAGTTAATTAATCAAGTAATAATAATAATACATACGATTAATTAATAAGTTTATTATATTTGTAACAATTTGTTTGTTTGTTTTTGTCTCAATTAAAATTGATGAAAATAAAATAGCGCGAAAATAAAAACAGAAACAATTAAATCAAATTGTTGTTTGTTTGAAGTCATGTTCATGTTTTACTGTTTACAACAATTTAATCACTTGCAATTAAATTAGATTGATAATCGATTATTCTGATTACCAAAGTGATTAAACATTTTCTTGAGTTGATTAACAACAAAACCCGAAAAAAGTTTCAAGTTAAACTTCAAGTTTCGTTGAATTGTTAACTCGAAATGTTCAACTTTCCATAACAAACTAAACAATTAAATTTTCAATTATTTGATGTTAAAATTAGTCCAGTTGATTGAAAAGTTTGATCAACTTAATTGTTTGACAATCAATAACCAATAAATGCTTTTACCTCTATTGGTTATATATAATAAATTATTAAATTATTACTAATCACTTGATGATATTAATCGTTGGTTAATTTACAAGACTTTTATCAGTAATTAAGTAACAATTTAGATATCGATTGAGTTTATTTGGTTGATTTGTCTTTGTTTGTTTCAATTTGAAAGAGTTAATTGTTTGTATTGTTTTTGCTTTGTAAATGTTTTAATTGTTTTTCTTTTTCTTTTCATTTGGAATCAAATCAAAGTGTGGATATGCGAACGGTCACTAATTGTCCAGGTTCAACGGATGAATGGGCTGAAACTGTCCGTTCAGATGAAGTCTCACCAAGATCCTTCATCGAATCGGGTGTCGATAAATGTTCAGTTGTCCCTAATTCACAAGGTTGATTATTATTAACATTATTTAAATTATTATTATTACTATTAACAGGCCGTTCATCTGATCCTGGATTAGCTGGAGTTGATGAGGATGAAGATGATGGATGATGACGATGATGACGATGATGATGATGATCAGGAATTGGTTCAGTTGATTGATTAGGTTCCAGGTCAAGGGTTAGTTTACTTTTATGAATATCATTCATTTCCTCTTCCTCTTCCTCGTTTTCATTTGAGCTTCGATGTTTCTGTTGACAATGAGAGGAAGAAAAATCAAATCGAAAAATAAAATTAACAAATTACATTAACAATTAACAATTCTTAATACAATTAGTTGAATGATTTAAATTGTTAATCATTGATTAACTTTGATTGTCGTAGCAATTTCAGTCTATAATATGAAGTTTTGTTTTCTTCAAAAGGTAAACATTGAATAGATTTTATCAATGTTGTTGATT
The DNA here is from genome assembly GCF_014898815.1 of Panonychus citri. Classification (NCBI taxonomy): domain Eukaryota; kingdom Metazoa; phylum Arthropoda; class Arachnida; order Trombidiformes; family Tetranychidae; genus Panonychus; species Panonychus citri. The sequence goes on along the minus strand of NW_026515516.1, from coordinate 760,404 downwards.
ATGATCAGAATGATAATCTAATCATTAATTAAGATGAAGTTTAATCGCTAATTAAAGCGGAAATTTAATTTCCTTTGAAACAAAAAGATAAATAAATCAAGGATCAAGATTCAAACTCTAATCATGTTAAATTAAACTCATCATGGAAACCATGATAATCTAATATATTTTTTCCCTTCTGTTTTTCTTATCATGAATTCTGATGATATTGAGTAAATGTTTCAACGTTTCCAGGGTTATTGATTCATTCATCACCCACTTTAATGTTTAATTGTTACTATTGATTGAATTTAAGGGGAAGATTGTTTTTCTATCATGATGATGACGATCATCATCCTGGTCATCATTCAACTAGAATTCATGAAAGTGAGATAATAATCATCGTTTCCATGGTAGATCAAAATTATCTCCATAGGAAATTCAGTTCACGAATTGAGTTGAAAACTTGAACCATAGAAAAAAAAAATCAACAAACAGACAACAAACTATAATCATCTCATGGGAAATTTTTATCCATCATGAAAAATCATGATGAATTTTCAGACTATGATGATGAAAGAAAAAATAAACCACAGAGATAAATTAACCTGAACAAATGGAATGAGAAAAGAAAAAAAAATTTTCATGATAAAAGTTCAGGAATTGAATAAATATTCAATATGATTGGAAAATAGGCTTTTCATTACTAAATTGTGCCTTCGATTGTTTTTAATTGTGATCATTTATCCTTAAATTGTTGATCTGATCATCAACCAATTTATTGTGTTTCATTTTCTGTTCCTATGGTTACAATTAATTTCTAGACTTAATTTTTGATACAATAATTTGTTAATCTAATGATTAACACATTCAATTATTACTAAATCATGTTAATAACAATCATTACCTTTTAATATTCATAATAGTTTGTTATTTAATTGCTATTAATTGCTAAATTAATTTTCAACCTTTCTCCCTATCAACAATTAACTAATCATATTCTTGGTGTAATTTAAATAATATCAACATTTGTTGCTATCTCATTGATTAAATATAATTTAGTTTTTCATCATGATTAACAATTAGTAATTATAATACCTTAAATAATGATTAAATCAAGAGCACAATTAACATGCTTTTATTATGATTAGTGGCAAATTATTAATAATAATTGTTTTTTTCTGGTGAATTTATTATTTTAAATAAATTAATTCTGATTAAAAATAGAGAAAAATTAAAATAATCAATTTAATTGTTCAAAAGGGATCATATAACTATAGTTAATTGCTGTTAACCATTTCTTATCAACTGATTAACTGATTGTCAAGTTAGAATTGGTCATGATCTAAATATTTTGATAAATTAACTTTAATCATTATCTTGATAATGAGAACAATTAAAACTCATTGGAAATTATTATCATGGCGATGAATCAAATCAAACAAACGTGATGAATGAAAAACTTTTTTTGTCTTTGTTGAAATTGAATTTTTTTTACTTCTTCTTGATTTCAATTCTTATTGTTTTCTTGATCACCATTTTCATGGTTGAGACTGAACAACTTCATGGTTAGCATTTCAATTGGCATTGATTATAATCAAAAGGATAATAAGTTATTCAGTTGATGATTCAAACATTATCATTATCATTATCATATAATTAGAATGATAATATTGTAGATTTGTTTTTTTTTTCTTACCTGATAACTTTTCCTTCCCAAACAATTGCGACAACAAGAGGTGAAAATATTTCTCCTTGAATCAATACTGGTCACTTTGAGTAGTAACGGTGATTCGGGCGGAAGTGATGAAGGCCTATTGGCCTGGCCATTAAAAGGTACATCAAGCTCAACAAATTCACGATCCTAAATAATCAAATTTAGTTCGAATTGGATTAGAATTTTTTTTTCTTTCTCATTTCCCTATTCTAAAAGTTACCATACTTAGAATATCAACTTACCGTTGTCTTCTCAAGACACCGAAGTAAATGATGATGTTGTAATTCAAAAATATCTTCTGGTCCATCTTCGAGTTCTTGGCCTGACTCAACGGCCGCCAATCGAGCCTCAGTTGCTTTCTTTTTGTTGACAAAAGCGGCTCCACTAGTGGCTTTGGCAATTCGAATACGAGCCATTCGTGCTTTCTAAATGTAAGAACGAATCGAAGTTGGAACATTCAAAGTGTTAGTGTTTTCTTTTATTAAATAGAACTTTTTTTTTCTTCTAAAATATTACCTTTTGTGCCTTCCGTTTATCTGCTCGTTGATTTTGATGATAAATTCTTGAAAAGTTGGAAACAATAACGGGAACTGGAAGAGCGATGACCAAGACACCACTTAATGAGCAAACACCCCCTACGATTTTACCAGTTATCGTGGCAGGAACCATATCACCATATCTGTGAATTGAGAGAGTGATAAAAGTAAAGGTAACAATTAATAATAATCCAAATTAATTGAAAAGTTAAAGGGTTTGTATTGGCCAACAAATAACAAATTTCATTTGTACAAATCCAATTGTAAAAGTAAAGGTTTAGGTGACACTTTTGAACGTTACTATCAATGGTAATTGGATAAATTTTGCTGTAATCAGAGTGTTAATGTAATTTTATAGGAAGAAAATTGAATCCGATTATATGTATCAAGCAATATGCTGATTGAGTTGACAAACAATTATCATTAATCAAGCAGCATGTAAATTGTACGTTGACTGATCAAAGTGACACAAAAATCAAAGTTAATCAAAGTTGAGATAAATTAACAATTACTAATTGAAAGTGATTGTAACTGTTTGGATTTGGCTGTTTTCTCATTTATTTATTTAGTTTTTGTTCCTGGATAATTATGATTATTGTCAAAACAGAATCACAATCAGTGAGATCCAAGGGGTAAGAAAAAAAAACAAGATAAAGATAAAGATTAGGTTACTAAAACTCCCTGAGATTGACTGATTTATTGACTAATCAGCAAGAAATAGTTGATATCATGAAGATGATTATCAGTAAATTGTTACAATGAATGATTTTCACCAATCGCTGGGCTTGATTACATTGGATTTGATACTCATAATGGATAAAGTATAATCATTAGTCAAGGATTTGGGAGTGGGAATGGGAGTGGGAGTGGGAGGAGAGGTGGAAACAGTGGGAAATGGTTAAGATTGATAATGATGATGATATAATAAAGTGTATATATTAAGATGAAGGGGATTGAGTGTCTGAGCTTATTTTTAGCATGATCATTATTGATCATATGATTATCATCATCATCTTCAAGTTTATTTCATGTATTCACATTTAAGGTCACCATGAACTTGCAAATATCTGAAGATTCAGGATATTGAAATGAAAGAGAAAGAAAAAAAGTTAACAATTCGATTTACATCATTTTGTTTTTATCCATGAAAATGAATGAGGTAAATTCTGATTCAGTTTTTAATCCATTCAAATAATGAGAAGAATCTTTCAAATTGTAGCGGAAAATGTTATTCTGAAAAGTTTGAATCTCTTTCCTGGAAATCAGAGATTATATAATAAGAAATCCGGATTCTGTAAGTTGCTCAATCTTTCATGTTAATGCAAAATTGATTGAGTGAAAAAATATTATATTCCAGAGAAATTCAGAGTCAATTGGATTTTCAATATTTCCTCAATTTGGATTTAATGTTAATCAACAACTGGAAACTTTGGAAACTCAATCGGATCAGAATTTTTTGTTTCCCATCTCATTTGAATGAGCATATGAAAAGTTCACAAGATTCTCATGCTAAATGTATTCACAGATAGAAACGAAACAATTTTCCGGAAGAATCTTTGAAAAATTCTGGAATTCTGGATATATAACATATAATACAATTTCTTCAGCTCATCATGGTGCATGAGGATGAGATTAATTTTCCACTCAGAGATTAAATTGTTTTTAATTACATCTTGAGGTTGATTAATTTTGATAAAATACGAAGGAGTAAAAAACTTTCTACAATTGTTCAAGCTACTTTTTCAGTGTTGGAACTTTTATTTTCAGGGTTATTTGGAGAGGAAAAAAAATTTCCTCTTGTTGTTTCATGTCATCATCATGATGTTCAGAATGAACAAAAGATGAGTAGGATTATGATGATGTAAAAGTCGCTCCTTTCAATCTATATCAAAGTACATTTCAACTTGGATTAAGTTACATCATCTTCATCACCAGGATGAAGATGATGGATACAAGAGAGATGAGGATGCTAAATAGAGAGAGAGAGAGAGACAACTATGGGGGTGGTAATTGAAGATGATGAATGTACCCTGATTTAAATTGAAGTCCACATGAAAGGATTACTAAGATCAGCGAGAAAGAGTAAAAAATAATCAAAGTTAACCTCACAATGTAAATTCTGCTTCAATGATTTTCCATAAAATAAAAATCTTCCTCCCTGTATAATATAATAACCCACCGCCACCTCAACCCACTCAGGATTTAATAATTTCTGGCGAATCACCAAACTCATCTATCATATTTGATTGAACAGAAACAATAAGATTTATATAAATTTCCGATTCAAATTGAGTCTTAACAACGACAATACTTTTATATTTCCAATATCAATGTATCTTAATCTTATTTTATAGCATTTAACATCTCCAATCAACTGAACACATGAGATTAGAGATTAGATAATATCGATTAATACTCTTGATTATCTTCATTTCTTTTTCCAATTAATATTTGATCGGCCACTCTGGGAGTGTGAATATTGAACAGATATTATGATGTACAATATAAGATTGATTGATTCTTAGTTGAATGTTGAACGGTTCAGATCTGATAAGATTCACTGAGTTGACACAAAGTTTGATTATTAACCCATGAAAATCGTTAATAATAATTAACTTAATCCTTTTGTTGTAAATAATAACAACCAATTGTTGAAAGATATTATCACAGCTTAAATAGCGAGAGATTATCATGGGTCAACTGAACACTAATCTTTTTGGTTTTTTGTCCAATGATTGACAATCACCATCATCTTCATGATAATAGTATAAAAATCATTTCCACATGAACTTTCATCTCTGATCCACTGAATCTAAACTAATAACTCTCTAGAATTATATTTGTCTGAATCATTCCAATCAGAAGACGAAGAAGAAAAACTCGCAAAGGAAACAGAAAATTCATCAAGAGAAATGTGATAATAACATTATCAGAATTTTCTCATAATCATGGAGGTAGAAGAAGAGAAATATTTTCTCCAACACCATTCAGAATGATGAATAATCATGAATCCACCAAGAACAAGAAACAAATGATAATCATCATTAATAATTGTTCATCATCATCATTAATCAATAATGAGAAGAAGAAGAAGAAGAAAAAAGTTCTAATCATAAACAAGTTGAATTCTCTGAATGCTCTTAATCAGATCAACCTTAGGAAATCAAGTATCTCATGATATTATCTGAATAGTGATCATTATGATTGGATAACAATAGTAACTTTTACTGTTATGTTACATCAGGTTGATTGTTTCCAATCAAAAGTGATGATAATGATGATGATACTGTCATCTTTAATCATAACGGTAGTTGATGATGATTATCAATAAGCAATCACAATCAAATCAGTTTCTGTGTGTCAACAAATTAACGTCAAACATGAATCATGTCATAAATATTATTACATTAAACATTATCAGTTCTGGTTGTATCATGAAGAGGAAACATTAAGATTATTTATATATTATTACATGAGGGATAATTTCATGATGATTTCAGAGAGTAATCAAACTGATATACTTGAAATCATCCTCATGATTATCATTAGTATCATTATGTTGTTTGAAAACAATTGATTAACAGATGATTATCATCATCTTCAGGATTGTTATTATCATATTTCCTTATGATAAATCAACTCATGAATTTCAATATAGTTTTTTTTTATTCATATACTGATCTTCATGAGAGTCACCATGATGATGTTGATGGTGCTGGTGATTCATGTTTGAATGGGTCAGCAAAGTTTGGACAATGATGATAATGTAGAAATGATTTTCTTAATATATTTTTTTTTCTTCAATAAAATCACCAAAGTTTTCAATCATTTTCACATGAATAAACATTCAGAACACATTCTGTTTTATCAGAATTTTTCAGAACTTTTTTTTTCTCAATCTTTTCCTTGGTTATATTCATCTTCAAACATGATACGATATTCAGTTGATTAAGATTCTGATCCAGGAATGAGATGCCACCTCCTCTTTACTGCTGAAAATGATGACGATAAAAAATCAATCCATTGAGTAGTTCAATCATGATGGTCATCACTATTATCTAATGTCCAGTTCTGGGTGATATCTTTGTTACAACATTCATGTAATTATTTCTTAATCAATTAACGTTGTTATCACTTTTCTTTTGTCTCAATGGGAAACTTTCATCATCCTTAATGAAAACAAGTGATTTCATTACAATTTATCATCATCATCATGCAAAAATCAGCCTTTGATCATGATGACTGAGAAACTAATGGAAATCATGATTAATGTTAATAATTTAAATTCCTAAATTGTTAGAGACTGAGTTTGGATTTGAATCTCCATCATGATAATTATTAAATAGGTCACATGATCAGGATAATCAATGAAAAGTTAAAATTAAGATGAAGATGAAGACGAAGATGAAATTTTATAAATTAGTTTATTATTCATACTCAGAAATGAAGATAAAGGAAATGATAGTTTCCAAGTGAAACCAATAAATCAATAAATTAAATGGTAATCATGTTAATCATGATTATCACTGAGCCATTTACTTTTTTTCCTTGGTTAAAGTCATTCAAGGTAATTTATGGATTAGTTTGTGAACAAGGTGAATGTTGATTGTCTTGAATAACCATGAAAATTAAGTTATATTAAACATGATGAACGATCAAAAGTATATCCAATGGTGGGAAATAAAGGATGAGATGGAAAGTTGAACGAGAAAAAAGTTCTTAAACTATTCATGGAATTGGAAAATTCATAATTTATTAAGAGAGAGAGAGAGTTTTTTCCATGACTATTTACACTTGATAATAAAACTTACAAAAAGTTCATTATTCAGTTGATTCAATTTGATGAATATTTTTCATTTTCTCCATGACTTTTAAAGTAAATTTATCATCACCATCATAATCAGATGGTATTGAAAAGTTTACATGATAAGATTGATGATTATTCAATGATGAAAAAGTCTGAATAGTTTGCAATTCAATCTCCATTCCCTGTGAGTTAATTGAAGGAGATTTTCAATTGATTCATCAAAATCATTATGACTTTTGATAACTCTAAGTATCAATTTCTTAGAATATCAATTGAAAAATATTCTGATGATCACTTGACCCTAACTTTCAGTTACTAACACTTCAGTTTCAGAACTGGAAAATATCATCAACCTGATCATCAGTGTAAAATATTGATAAACATTCATTACAATAGATTGTGAACTCGTCAGAGATAATTTGAAATTATCCTCATGATAATATGAGAAAGAAGCTGCTATAATCATGATGATTATGTTTATCTCTTTTCACTGAGTAAATCGTTCATGAAAAGTTGAACTGAACAGTTTTGCGTTCATTTATAAACTTGGTCTTTTTAAATTTCATCTTCAGTATTTAAATCATGCTATTAAACGATTGCAATGAGATATAACCTTGGACAGGGTCATAAATAGGTCAATTGGACGAGAAAACAATTTGAAAAGAAGAGAGAAAGAGAGAAATTTGAAAAGTTCTAAAAATAGCAAACTCAAGATATGCGATCGTTATCGGAAACTATTCTAGGCCAAAGTTATTATTCCATGAATAGTATTGGCTGGGAGTAGAAAAAAGTTTATCTTCCAGATTCTATTCAGAATCTTTGTCGTCATCATAATAATCTTAATCTCTTTCTATTTCTCTCTCTCTTTTTCTTTCTTAATCTTCTCTGAATACAGGTCATGGTCATTTCCAACCTCAGAATTCTCAGTTTGAGATAAACGAATAGTAAAAAAGTTCTATTATTATCTCAAATATTTTTGTTCTCTGCATCTAATAATATTCTCATCGTTCATTGTGTGATCATCATCGTCATCATCTGAATAATAATAATCCATGATAACAATTTAGGTAATTGATAAAAAAACAAGATGATAGATATTGATTGAATCAATTGGAATAACAGAGAATCAGAATTTATTACCAGATAAAAGGGAAAAGGAACAGGAAGAAAAAAAGTTCCAACTTTAAGATCGATATAATTGTTCATCCCTTGTTCATCTGAATAACGAAATAGTAACTGGAAACATCTCATGTCGTTAATTTGATTACATAAATATTAAAAGAATGAGAGAGAGAGAGAGAGAGAAGTTCTGAAATTTGCTCGAATCTTTAGATTATTATCATTTTTAAATTCGTCTTGAAACTCATATTTCATTCAGAATCGATTGTGAAAGATGAGATGAAGATGAAAAACTTTTTTTCTTCCATCCGTTAGAAAATACGAAATCGAAAAGTTATCAAAATCTATTATCTTCTTTATCATCAGCATTTTCCTCCTACAATGAAGCTTTGGCTGTATTCAACTATTTACCTGTCAGTGGACATTGTCCACCGGAGGGGAAGTAAGGTGAACAAAAAAATCTTCTTCTTCTTTTCCTATGGAAGGAAAAATAATCATCTAGCCTTCCCTGTCAATGTAGAAATTTTTTTTTTCTCTTATATTTGTTCCCATGTTGTTATTGTTACCATTTCCTTGCCAATAAACACAATACGAAGGGTAAAATTTGGTGATATGAGATAAGCTGATTTTGTCATGGACATTACAGGATCAAGGAAGAAAAGAGGAAGAAGATGATGAAAATGATGACTTAAAATCTATCCATTGGTGAGTTTAAAGCTCTGGACAAACATAAGGTAAGTTTAGGAAATGCAGAGGAAAAAGTTCAAGACATTGTTCAGTCTTTTCCCTTTTCCTGGATTTGTTGAGAAACTTTTTTTACTCGGTTATATTTTATCCAGAAGAAATAATAATAAAATGAATCAGAATGAAAATCTCAGAATCTTTAAATTACCTTGTTAAATCAAAATGATTGTTGTTTTCTGTTAATCCCTTATTGGTTAATATTTACTAGACATATCCACCATTTCCTATGGTGATTTATATTATAAAATTTTATTGTTTTCACTTTCACTTTTTGTAGTTTCAGGTTGACATTATTTTTGTTAACCCAAAGTTTTTATTTGTACCCAAAGGTAACAATCAAAATTTGTGTGTTCACTTTTTTTGTTGCTCTTTTGCCTGCAAGACATTTCATCATCAACCTTTAAGTTACTACTTATTATTATGCCTCTTTGGTAATGCGATGCTTGAGGTTAACCTCATGTTAGTGTTATGGTGATACATGAGATGATGTCGCTACTAATAATGTTGCAGAAAAAGTATAAAAACAAGATATCTAATCAAGGGTTTAACTCTTGATTAAATTGAAAGTTGACTATCTCTTGAAGATGACGTTGAGAGATGATACTGATCACTAAACTACCAGAGAAAGCTACATTGTTTTTACCTCTTTAGTCAAAAAGGCTTGAGAGAGAAAGAGATGAGTCATAATTATGATTTAGAGAGAGAGAAAGAGAGATTATAATTGTCATCGCAATTAAGATTAAAAATATTAAGTATGTATTAATATATTGTTACCTCAAAAAGTTGACAACATTATTAACAAAACCGTAATCCTGGTGATTATTGTTTCCCTTTATTATTATCTTTTAACAGTGATCATTAACACTTACACAGTGAGAGAGTGAGGATGGGATGTTAAAAGTGGCTAAATTTCATGATAATGTTCATGAGAGAGATGGAAAGGATTAAATGTTGAGGATTTCAGAATGATAATGAGATAGGAAGAGGAAGGGATGAAAAAAATTACATATAAGAAAAATAAGTCAACTATATGATGAGGTTTTCTCATCTTTAAGTGTCGAAACAATTTCCAGGCTTCTGAATTCATCCAAGATAATCATCTATCATGAAATTATCATCATGGTCACTGAATTAAATGAGGTTTGAAGCTCCAATGAATATACATGTAAATATGAGCAATTCATTGGGAATTGGTTCTAGTAATTAATGTCTTGATTTACTAATGAATGTAAACTAATTTTCTTACAATACAATGTAATTATCAATTCCTATTGGAATAATATTATTATTCATTGGTAAATTGAGAATAAACATAAAAAAAAGTTATCTTGAAACTTTTTTCTTGTTCCTTGTGAATAACTAAATCCTTTGATTGTATTAATATTTTATTCCCTTTGTGTCAATGATTATCAAATCAGTGTTAACAATCAATTAACAAATAACTTTGATGATGATAACATACAAGATAATTAAGTTTCGGTAATTCGTATTTTTTTTCTCGATTAAAACCAAAATTTGCGAGTAAAAGTTTACAACTCAATCGATAACAGATAATAACATGTAACATTTTCAGGATCCTAATGATAGTCATTAGTTTGATAATAGTGAGATAATAATAAGATGACAATTGAGTGAAAAGTAAAACTTGAAATAATAGTTACTATTAGAAAAGTGGATCAACTTGAGTCTATTTTCACCCAAAGTAGGAAGAAAAATTCTGTTAATTCTGAAGATAATGATGAAGAAAAAAAGATGAAGATTATAATATTGACCTGAGAGAGAAAACAGTTTCATCGTTAATGAGGATTGACTTGATTTCTTACGGAAAATGAACATTGGAATATAACCAAGAATTAAATGTTCAATGTTCGAGTCCCCCCTCGAATTCAGTTCTCATGCATGATAACAACAAATTGTATCACCTTCATCATCTTTTTTTATTCATCTCCACCATTTAGTTATCAATGTCACAGTAAATTGAAGTTGAATCATGTTCGAGTTTTTTTTTGTTCTCTCCACTATTTCGAGTTCTAAGTCTCAGAACTTTTTTTGTCTTTTCTTTATGCTTTTCGTTGATTACTCTGAATAAATTAAAGTGAACTTTTTTTTCCTCATCATCAGTTGATTAACTTGATTGTGATTGTCAGCGATATAAAAGCAAACCTTATTTTTAGCACTGACATTTAATAACAATCGGTGATGACAATGGTAATGATGATGATAAGTTGATTGTGATGATCAAGTCAAATGATTACATTTGATTAAGTTAACTTTCCTCTTGTTATTGTTGATTTAATTTTGGATAAATTTTCAATCACTTTACATACAAATGTATATATAAAGTTAATTGTCATTAAAATTTCATTTCACTCTCAAACAATTATCTCAATTTGTAATTTAAATTCAAAGGATAACAATAAACTAATTGTTGATTTATTGATTAGCTCTTTGTTTTGATCATTAAACCTTGATTATAATAACTGAAATTAAAATATAATGATAAAAGATTATTAAAATTATATTTAAATCATTTACCAGTGGGAGTAATTTTTTGATTATCATCAATGTAATTTAAATAAATTGTATTGATTAATTTACCAATTTATTATCTTAAAATTAACTCTGATTCCGTTGAGATTGTAATTTAAATTAAATGTCCAACATGATTTACTATCCTTGTTGATTTATAAAACTAAATCATCATCATCATAATTATAGTTATTAAATTGATTAAGTTTGCAAAAAAAAATTGAAGATTATTATTATTATTACTAAAAATTATACATTTTCATCGTGATTATAATTACTATGATTAACTAATTGCGCTATAATATTTTATATATACCATTGAACACCTTAATCATAATTATGTATAATCATGATTATCAATCAATTGGAAATCAGGAACATGATAATTTAATGGTGTTAAAAGTTATCGTGATCAACTGATCATCTTTGATGAATATTCATAGATTTAGATAATTAAAGTTGTCACAATTAGTTTGAATAATAACACAGATTTAATAAACTAATTGGTTTGTCAAATTTGAAACGTATATTAACAATCAACAATTAACTTAATAATTTCCTTATATATTAGAAATATGTAAATTGATCTGAGTAAAGTTACAAGTCAAATTTAAACATGATAATATCATGATATTTTCATGATGACTTTGTTTTTACAAAAGGTAAACATGAGATTATATTGATTTTTTTTTGTTTCATCTTCTGTTGTTGAAACTGAATCTTTGGTGATGAAGAGGAAGGAAAAGTTTCCACATGAAATTAGTTTCAATTGAAATGAAAGAGTAAATAATAAGACAATTTAACTGAAGACTCAGTGAGCATATAATTCAGAATTTTCAATGAAAATGATACTCACAGAATGGTGATAGAGAAAAGGAAACAGGGAGAAAGATGAAAGTTTCCCTTGTAGCTCCCTTTTTTTTATCATCATCTCCAAGTATTTAGATGATGATAAACTGAACATTAAAACTTTTATTCATTATAATATCAAATTCATTTGCAAGTTTAATTTGGTTTCATTTTGAAAATGCTTCAAAAACAGTGAAAAAATCATCAAGTAAAAAAAAATAGATCATCATGAAAGTAAAAACTTAAATCATTTTAAAGTAGGAAAAGTAATTGAGAAAAAGAAAATTGAAATTCTCAAAGTGTCTAGGGAAAATGTTGCCCGCCAGATGGCAACACCGTTCAGAATAAACTGATAACCAACAGAATTGAAAATGAAAAGAAAAGGTAAAATATATAACTCTAAATATAGAATTGTATTAATAATTAATATCTTCATGGGAGAGGAAAAAATTCTGAATCAACTGATTGATATTCTCATTGGGAATGAAATTTGTAAATTAAACGATAAGAAATCAACACAATTGATAAAACTATTAATACGATCACTTGTTAGTCATTATAATGATAACTATTATTTTCCATGACCACAATAACGGTAAATCATAACAATAGAAAGAAAAAAAAAGAAAAGAAAATAACTATTAATAAGAGAACATCTTTCTTTCATCATTTCCTTTTCCCCTTTTACCATCTTACCTTTTATCATCCTCATCCTCATCATAATCATAATCATCATCATCATCATCATCATCATCTAAGAACACTTAACCTCCATCTTCAACATTTATCTTCCTCTTTTTTTGTTCTATTCTCAGGCAAACAATTTATCCCAAAAATAAATGACTCACTTTCCATGAATAATATTCATTTATTATCCATCTCTTAATATGATATCTCTTACTGAGAGCATTTTTATATCGAATATGTATTCCAGGATAAATTGGAAGAAAAAAAAGTTCTAACCCATAAAAGATGATATGTTTATGTTCATTTCTAGATTATTTTCAAATTCTGTACCATGATTATCATGCTATCGGATTGTAATAAGTTACAAGTGCTAGAAAAATATATTCTTGTTGTGTAAAAGCAAAAAGTTCCCAAAGATATGATAATGAAATTGAATAATCTCCAAATGATTATCATGATGATAAAATGTTGAACATTTTCCCATGAAAAGTTTCAATCAACATTCTGAATGAAGATAAAAAAAACTTGATAATCATTTTAATGGTCAAAAGGGATAACAGATTATGATGATTAGCTGATTATCCGATCGCGTGGTCAACCACAATATATATAATCTTGTTTATTCAATTAACTATTGACAAATAATAATAATAATCCAATCTAAATGTTAGAAAACCACTTGAGAGTAACTTGTTACCTCCTTTTTATCATCACCATCATCATTGTCTATTATTTTTCATCACTTTTATCATCAATTATCATCCATCTCTAGCTACCTTGTATTTTTTTCCCTCCACTGACCATAATCATCAATTCAATCAAATCCATTAACATTCAGATTTCACTTAATCTTCATTAATATCTCATGATGACAATATTTTCATCGTTCTCGTTTACTTTAACATTCAAAACACGGTTTTCAATTTGAACCTTTTTGTGAACTTTTAACCATTTGAACCTTTCGAGTGACGAAAATTTTTAACAATAACAATAATCATAATCAATATTGATATTCGGAGACTCAATTGTAATCAAATCAAGTATACACATAAGTCAAGTCACAATTAACTATTATTATTATTTTCCTTTATTTAACTTTGACAGTTTCTGTGTAATTTTAACTTAATTATAATGACAATTGATTTAGTAACTGAAACGGAAATGAAAGTTAATCATCACATCAACATAAAGTATTATTATCATGATAACTATTAATTCAATTTTAACGACAATCAAACTCAGCATGAGAGTGATGATGATGAGTTAATAGTAGTTGATCAAAATAATGATATCAATCTCATCTCGAAATGTAAAGAAGAAAAAAAAAGTTCGAAGTAAAAAAAACTTTCTAACATCTTCGAACTTTAGAAAAAGAAGAAGAAGAGAAAAAAAATGATAAATTATCATCAACTTTCATCACTTTCCTTCCAATTGAATCAATCATCTTCTTCAATAATAATATTATTACAAGTAACAATCATGATCACAGGGAATCACAGGATGAACTGAATAAAATTTATCGAATTGAACTAAACTTTTCGAAGGAGAGAAAGGGAGGATAGGGAAGAAGAGAAGAAAAAAAAAGTTTCGAAACTCGTAAAGTTATCATGTTACTCCAAATATTAAACTTCAAGGGTCAATGATTATCTTTTACTATTGAAGCAAAAGAAAAATTGACAAAGTGGAAACTTTTGTTTACTTTTTTCATCATCTATGTAAATTTATCTACACCCAATTCTGATTATCATGAGTATCATGATAATAACATTAAAGGTTTGGACATGAGATTGTGAAATAAGTAACTGAGATTTTCTCTATTCTTTATATTCACCCTTAGGGTAACTCCCAGGTGGGAATAGAATTGAAATATTGGTTTCAAATTTATTTTTCCGGTGATCAGCTGATTCTTTGAGAATTGAAAATTCATCAATCAACTAAGGGAGAGAGAAAAAAAATCACATATCATAAGAAGAGACTGGAATTGGTTGATAGTAAATTCAAATGATTATTTCCTGTTGTTATCACTATTCAAATGTAGATACGAGGTTGGAAATATAAAAAAGTTCTGAATGAGTATGAGAATTTTTCCGGAAAACTTATGATTTATTTCTCATTCCCATGGATATTGAATGATTAGTAGAATTGGTGAGGAGAAAACCGAAATTCTTTCCCAATTAGAAGTTACTTTTGATACTCTATCCACTCGATAAATTTCAATTTTCTCAGAACAATAATATCATAAGTGTATATGAATATCCACCAAGAGAGATTACAATTAATCTTATCATGAACTTCCGATAAATTAAATTCTGAGCATGAAAGTTAAACTCTTTTTCCTATTTTTTTTCCTCTAAAAAATTTATATATTTTCCCATATTGAGTATAACTCAATTCATCATGAAAAACAATCATGATGAATAATAAACATATGATAATATTAATTCAATAACGATAATCTCAACTGAATCAGAATTCATTTCAGTAATAACAATAACATGATAAAATAAGTTTCTGTTTGACAACAATAATAGTACACAAGGTATTCAAAAAGAGGGAGTGAATGAGTGAGTGAGAGAGAAATGAAACTTTGTTCAAGAATTGAAATTGATTCTGAATCTCGAGGAGGGAGGAAAAATGAATCCATCATGAAATAAGATGAAGGAGGGAAATCGAAGTAAGGGTAGATTGATAATTCTGAATACGGAATAATAAATAATAATGATAACATGGTATCGAAGAAAACTTATTCAATGTTTCTGAAGAAATTGTCATGATTATGATGAGAATAATTCTTAAAATTGAGATAAATCATTAATCTAATAGAAGAAAAAAATAAAATAAATTGTGCAAAGAGAAGGAGCAATTAAATCAATTCCTTGGCTAATAATTCTTAGTGTAAGTTAATTAATACACTTTTTTGCTATCTAATTTCTTCCTCATGAATAATCTGAATAATTATGAAATTCATGGTAATTAATAGATAAGGTTGCGTCAGAGAGAGAGAGAGAGAGAGAGAGAGAGAGAGAGAAATAAATTTCTTCTTGAAACTTTTCCATCTATTGATTATCAATAGATGATAATTAAGACAACAATTTACGAGTGATGAAAAAGACTAGTTGATCATCAAATTTTGTCAATCAATACAGTTAATTAGTCACGAAACAATTAGGTTAATCATTTCGAGAGTAAGGCCAAGAACCAATTGAACTGTTGGTTAATTGTGGTTGATTATAAGCTTACAATTAACGATGATGAAAAGGTAGAGAAAAATTTTTTCATTCATCTTTGTATTCATGTAGCTATTTTTAGGACACTCATGAATACCCATGAAATAATTACAATTAACATGATATTATTATTATTATTATTATCGTTACCATTATGGTGATTCCCAGATGATCAAAGTGTCATGGTGTTTATTTTCATGATAATATTTTTTTCATCATGAAGATCAATTTGTTTCATGTAATTTGAATCTTGAGATTCAGTTTAATCATTTACTCCCTTCCTGATTGCTGGTAATTTAAATCCTTAATTAGAAACTAGCTTTTGCTAATTCTAGATAAATTGTCCACCATCATGATTAACTTTAATCAAATTCATTGATTTGTAAAAATTGTTCACATTGTGTGATTATATCTTTAATCATAATATCAACAATTAACTTTTCACAAAACCGTTTTTTTGTTGCTCTCAACTGATTTAATTCAATTATATCAAATCAAAAAGTACATATTGATTGTTCAACTTTTGATTGTTGTATTATTTTATCAATCTCCTTACAGTATCATCATAACAATCAAAAAGGTAAATCAGATTAAATTGTCAAAAACAACAATGATTTTTTTGTTGTTTTTGCTGTTTCTTTATAACAATCAAATCAAATTCAATCAATTGTAATCATGTTTGAAGATATTTTGATTTTTACAATCAACTAATCAAATTTTGTTGGGAAAAAAATTGAAATATATTAAACAATCAGCAATCAATGATTATTGTTATGTATTCAAATTTTTAAATTGCTCCAGTTAATCAACTGAATCAAAAGATTACCAATATTAATTGTTGAATTTGAAAACAAAATGAGTAACCAAAAACTAATTGATCGGTGTAAGTGAACAATTTGATTGATTGATTGATTGTGAAATTAAATTTAGTTCATAGATAAATAATCAATTGAATTACATGTTAACTCAATCGGAATTAAATTAAATTCACATTTCTAAATCAATCAAGCGTAATTGAAATCAAATTTACAGAGAGAGAAACAAAAAATCAGATCGACATGAAACTTTTATGATGAAAATCAAAGGGGAAGAAAAGGAAAAGGTTAACAATTAATTGATTATTTATAAATCTGGTTAAGCAAAGGTAGAAAAAAATTAATAATTAATTAACTAATTAGCTTTTAAATTATATCAATGATCAATCAGCCATTGAATTGTAATATTAACCAGGTAAGAGTAAGATTTTCCCACCGGTAAATTTGATATCATTTCTTGAAACGTAATCATCATTATAATGATAATTACAATTTACCTGAAACATTATCATGAATATTATCATGTTGATCACCATGAATGACTGAGTAAAGGTAAAAAAAACTTATATCCAAGGTAAGATTGTCAACAGTCATCTTGACATTGACAGGTAACATTATCATTACCTTTTTTCCTGATCTAATTTTTTGTTGATACTATTTTTATGTAATAATATCATTTGATCATCAATTGTTTTCCCATCCTCATCTTCATCATCAATGTAACTGTCATCAGCATCCTTATTTCAATTAGTAGGATGACATTCATTGTTTTCACTGAGCTCATCATCATCATCATCATCATCATCATGTTACCTTTCAGAATCATAATGTTACCTTTTGGAAGATGAAAAAATAAGTAATTTTTTTTTCTTCCTCCAAGGAAACAATTGATTCCAAGTAAGAGAGGGAAAAAAAGTTATTAATTAGTTTCTGTGTCTATTTGCAGGTAATTAGTAATTAGATTTGATGGATTAGCGATGGAGAAGATAAAATAATAATGATGATATTAATAAGTAACCATGTTTATCATGAAGGTAATGGAAAATGATGAGAATTGAAATGAACGGATAGGAAACATTTTCTTTTTTTTTTAATCTCTTTTCATTCAGGTTGATTGTGATTCTACTTGAAAGTTTCATTGGATTCTTGGTGAAAGTGAGATTTGATTATTGCCTGGAAACATATTGATCTCATGTCAGAGGTATCATGTGTGTGTGTGTATTCAATGAATCGGGTTGAATCAAGTGTATTATATCATTTATAGTCACTTGAAAGATGAAGTTGTTACGATTCAATGACGATAACATGATCATGATCATCATCATCAAAGAGGAAACAGAAAGAGAGACTGAACTTTTTTCCTTTGATACATTCATAGATTCAGGTATATATATTAAAGGTAACGAGCTCTTGTCTCCATGGGTTCAAATTTGTCATTCCAATTCCTCCATGAATGTATTCATATGTTTATATTGAATATAATCCTCTCACCCACCTCATGAAAATACTCAGAATCATTTCCACCCACCTTATGTTAAATAAAAAAACCTCCATGAGTTAATGGGCTCAGTATAAAACTGATCCTGCATAAGAGAAACTGCCTGATGATAAATAATTGATTCCCCTGAAAATGGAAACCAGAATATGTATTATAACCAGAATTTCAAAATTTTCTCATATTTAATTCAATGGCTTTTTAAACAGAACATTTTTTTCAGTTGTTTTTTTTTCGGGAATCAAACTCAGGGGAAGACTATTGATAATCACCTTCTCTTAGTTAATCATCAAGGTTTGACAAGAATTAGCAATTAAATTCACTTGATCATATGATTAGAGATAGATAACAATTTAGTGTTCATCCTCATTGAATATGATTTCATGGGATGAAACTTTATCTCCAAATCTTGAACTTTTTCTTGCATGAATCAATGATTAACAGAAATAAAAAAAAATGGTTCACCTTAATTACTTCCGGGTAATTAGGTTAATTAGCTTTGATTAGATAAACATATTTTGTTACCATTTAAATTACTCCCTGTTCAGGTTTGGATCATAATTTTCACCGATAAATATTTGAAATATTATCATGATTGAGTTGAATTTTTCAGGTTAAAATGGATGATTAAAAGAGGATGAAAGATACAAACACTTTATCCTCATCTTTTTTTCATCGCCTTTATCATCATCATCATCATCCAATATCACCAATAGATACATAAAGATTGATTCAAATTCTGAGTGAGATTTTATTTTTTTCAAGTTTCTTTCAGTATTCAGGTTGAGTATTGATCATGTTAACACATTTATATATACTTTTTGATAGTGGGAGGAATAAGTAAGACTAAAGTTGTATCCATGATAAATTCATTGGAGATTCAAATTTTCACAGACCATGATGATGATGAGTAGGTTGATCACCAAGGCTGATGGAGATGAGAACAAAAATTCATGAATATATTTATCTTTCAGTGAATATGTATCATTTTATCGTCATTTTTTACTGGGAGACAAGAAGATGAAATGAAGATGGTAAGAAAATTCTTTATCTTCTCCTGTTTATCCTGGAAATTTTTGGAACACCATGAAAGATACCTGTGAGAAATGATCACCATAAAGATCAATCATCAAAATCAATCAAAATGGAAAATTTCATCTTCTTCCTTTTTCACATTCTGATGATCATCTTGATTTAATTTCATTGATTTCCTCTCCTTTTCCCCCAATTACCAGTAAAGTTTCAAACTCCTGACCATCAGCTGGACACTGAATAATGATGAGTCAGTCATGCTCAGCATGATGATGATGATTCAAATCCAAGCTATTAGCTAATCAATTACCTGAATCTGAAGCCGACGAAAAGGAATAAAGTTAAACATGATAAATCCTGAATCTTAATCTGGTGAAATCTGATCATGGAAACTCTGAATTATCTCCTTTTTCTCTCTCTCTCATTCAATTACTGGTTAATTAAATTTACACAGAATAGGATGAAGATGTTGAAATGATGAAAGGAAAAAGAAATTGAATAAGAACATCATCATGAAGACGTTACCCTGAATACGAGAAAAAAATTCCGGATTAATTCAAAAGAGAGAGAGAGAGAAAGTTCTTGCTCACTCATCACCATGTATTCAATTCTGGGTTTCATGAAATGAACTAAGTATTTTTACCTTTAAGCATAATATGTAAATAACTTTTCAATGTTATCATGATCGCAATGCTAAGGAAAAAAAAATAAGTTCCTTATATAATAATATAAACTCAATATAATCAACTGAACGAAACTGCAACTTAATGATTATCATGAATTTCATGAGAATTGCCTTGATATATATAAATATTGATTAACATTACCAAAGTATCCATATTGATCATCTAATTAATAATCATTAATCAATTATGAAGACAATTAACCAATGAAATTGAAACTAATCAATTGCCACAAACCATAAGACAAAAACATAATTGAATCAATAACTTTACTCATTTCTAAATATAATCTGAATAGATAATTGCAAAGGTTATTCCTGAGATAATATCACAGGTAAGTAAACAATTGGATTACTCATATTATTTGATTATCTCAATTCTGGATAATAGGAAACTACATGTTGATTGTTGATGATGATGCTGCGATTATCATAATAATATCAATCAATTTTTCAGGTTACCTGGTGATTCTGATTCAGTAACATGATTTGAGTTTTTAAATTTGTTTCTCATTCTATCTCATTGCAAGTCTTTTTTTATCATTTCCTTTTCCTCTTATTTCGTAATATTTTTTTTTCTACTTCGACCCAGTTTAATGTTTTAGAAAACGTCAAAAGTTGTAACGTTTTCAGTTTCAGGATTATTTCCATGGACGTTGAATCTCAAATTACCATGAAGATATTTTCTGTTACTTGTCAGTAGACTAAGTCAAGTTCTTGTCTTTACTTTGTCATTATCATCATCATCATCTTCTTCATCTTCTTTGCATTAGTTTTGCATCAATTTTGAATCTTTGTGATTTTTTCTTCAACTTCATGACTGAGTAAAAATAATACGAAACTTTTATCATGTAATATTTTTCTTTCCGTGGAAATTTTCACTCCATCTTAGTGTTTACCATGAAATCATCTTAATATGTATTTTTTTTCTCGAAATTTTCATGGTGAAAAATTCAGTTTCCTTTTCATGTTCAGCTATTTACATTTTACTCCCTTCCAGGGGAATTGATATAACAGATAGAATTCAAATCTCGCGATAAATTTTATCGATATTTATTCTGAAAAAAAAACCGAAAAATGAACTTTTCCTTGTTTGGTAAACCAAAACGTATTCACCCAGGTTAAAGGTCAATTTTTGGTTTGTTGTTTACTAGTACAAACTTGCTGGTCAAGTAAAGTTTAAGTAGTTTGATTAAGGTTGAATTGATTTTTTTTTGTAATTGAATTTAAAGTTAGATGATAACAATTTGCTGATTGTTTTGCAATTGTAATTGTTTATGTACTTTTGATGAAGTTAATCTGATGTGTATCATTATTATTGACATTGTATCAGTTTGATAATGATTTTCAGGATTCAGATGATGATGTACTTTGGGTGTTAAATGTTACTAAATGATTTTCCCTGTTCCAAGTAAAGTGAATCAAGAAACTGAAACTTTCTTAAAAAAATCAAGAAGCTCAGTGAACCTTGTAAATGATGGAGATGAAAGCATCCCAATTGTAAGATAACTGAGAGGAAGATGAGGATGATAATGATGATGATATGGATGATAGACAAAAGATGACAAAAATTGAAGTCGAGGGGAAGAACAGTTGAAATGTAATAGTAACACTAAGATGACGATAATGATGATAAGGAAAAAAAAGAGGTAACAAAGAAATTAGGTTGACAGAAAAAGAAGATGATGATGAAGAAGAAGAAGATAAAAATTGAAGGAAAGAGATGATGAGGATGATGAGGTGGATGCTCTCATCTTTATCCTAATAATCATCATCATGGTTATCCATTTCTCCATAGAAACGATAAAATTATCGATCCATTCAAGGTTATTTCATTTCCAATGTTCAATGTACAGCAAAATGAATACGTCAACATCTTCATCATTATCATCATCCTCATCATCTCCATCTTCAAGATGATGATGATGATGACATTATTGCAAAGGGAATTGACTATATATAGACATTGGTATATGATGATAATGATGATGATGAGGAAGAGTAAAAACTTTACAAACACTAACACCATTTACTGAGATTATGGATCATGAATCAAGAAATTATCATCATGTAAATGACCACAATCATTATTAATATCAACTGATTACTGATTTCATGTTTAATAAGTTATAACAATTTACCCTTAAGGTAAAACATTGCAGAAATGGTTAATGAGAAACCTTTGATTGTTAAACTGATTTACCAACCATCAAGTTAATCATCAACATTACTTGATTTGCACAACTGTAACAATCAAAATTGCAATCATTAAATTACAACTGTTTCAATTTCAACACAATTCAAACTGAATAAAGTATAATTAGTAAATTACAAATACAATTTAAATTGTAATTGTAGTTTGATACAAAATGTAAACATGATGAAAACAAGAAAATTAAACTAATTAAACTTTACCAATCAATAGATTGATTTTCAAATCAATCAGATGTTTGAAACTCTGAAACAATTATTCACCATTAATCTGATCACAATTGGAACAAAAAAATTTCACCCAAATCAGGATCAAGATTGGAAATCGTATCAGATTTTCATGGTAATTCAGTTGTGAATATTTTCATTATATCTCATAAATGTTTTCATCTTATTCTGGTGAAATAAATGGTAAATTGTTATTATCCCTTTCTGATTGTTGTACTTATTTAACCATTCAAATTAAATGGTGGTTAATTTAGATATTCTTGTTGATTTAAATTGTTCAAATGAGATAATATATTAATAATCATGATAACAATGAATAAATATTTCAATTCCAACATCATATGTTATGATAAATGTTGATTGTTTATGTTAACAATGTTGTTGATTTGTTTGTTTCTTGTTTTCTTTGCTTATGTTTGTATCCCTTGATTGTTAAGAATTAATTTAGATAATTGAATTAGCATAATCCAATTGAGATGATGGTTGTTTGTTTGATTGATTATTATAATGGTAAATATCTGATCATTTATGATAAAACCTTTATAATCATGACCAACATGATAATCATTGTGAGTGAAAATCAAATTGAAAACATTACATAACCAATTCCCTTGGTAACAATTAACTTAAATTGTTGCTGTTACCTTGTTGTAATATTACAATATTTAAATATTGTAAATCATCAGCTGACATTAGTATGATTAACTTGATTACAATCAATTTAAAATTCATTTCTAAATAAAGTCAAAAAAATAGTTTAATCATTTCTGTAAACAATCAACATTTTAACTTGATCATCAAATATTGATTGATTGATTGATTGATTGATTACTTTGAAAACCTTTATATAACTTAATTGTTGGCCTTAACTCAATCATAGGATACATAAGTTAATTGTGAAATTAGATTCTGATTGTTACTGTTAATTTGCTTGATGATTTTGTTTTACCTTCACAATTATCTTGTCTACTTGGTTTTAGACACAATCATCATCATGATTACTGTTGTTATTAAAATATAAATTATATTAACAATTCCCTGTGGCAATTTAATCCTCAACAATTGAATCATAATCATCATCATTATGATTGTTATTGTTATCATTATTATCACAATTGTCAGTGTTATTATTATTGTTATATCCTTGATGTTGGTTTGGTAAAATTGTCTCTTAGTTTTTTATCCTCATCCTCATCCTCATCCTCATCATCATCTTCATCATCATTGGTTGTGTGTTTAAATCACAGAATTGATTGTTTTTGTTGATGTTGTTGTTATTGTTATTTTTATACTGATTGTGATTATGTTTCCAGCGATGAATTTAAATTGTCAGTTAAATTGTACTCTCATTGAATCACAATCAATAATAATGTTCAAATTTTTCCACCGGTTCAAAGTGTAATATTAGTAAGTCAAACAGGGTAACAAACAGTTTCCAATTGATTTAAATCATCCCTATTTATCTTCATGAAGATAATCATCCAACTTTGGATCCATAGTTTAAGGTTAACTACATTTTTATAGTTTTCCACCTCCCTGGGTTTTACCTCCACTCCTCCTCCCAACTTAACCATCACAAATAGTAACAATATATAAAATTATCATCATTATGATCATCATCATCATCATCATCAACATCATTGTTACATTGAAAATGTTGTTTACTAACTGAAAATGGCTTCAAGGTTGTTGATGATGTTTCCATTGATTATCTTTGTTAATTGTGAAAATGTTTATTCAATCAGGGTCATCAGGTTTGACAAAAGGTCCAAAATAATTGTTATTGACATAATTCATCTTTCTCATGATGATAAATCGTCTTGACCATTACACAGGTAAGAAGACCAGGTAAATGGATCATGAGTATTGTCCAATATTCCCAATAAGTTGATAAATGGAAACATTTGCCCTCAAGGGTTTCTCCATCATCCTTATTTTTACTTTCTATTTACATCTTTCTCCATGTAGCTCAATATAATTTCATCATATTTTCATCATCATTTATCTTCTTCTTTTTCTTCTGCTTTATTAATCACCAATCATCTTAATCATCGTTATTATTACTATATCATTATTAAGTCCATCTTCTTCTTAAACTGTATCATGGAATTATTTTCAACCATCATCATCTTCAAGATGATTGGCTTCATTTAAAGTGAACTACATGAAATCAGAATCTATTAATAATAACTAAAGGTGTATATGTTCATGGTGGTTGAGGTAGAGAAAGATGAAGATAAACTAGATCAAAGTTAAATAGATAATATTATATATATATAAAAAGGAATGAAAGTTCACTCTGGAGAAATAAGAATTTTCTTAACTTCTTCTCTTACTTGATCATCTTCTCTTCATTTTCCTTATTATTATCATCATCTTCTTCTTCTTCAATTCTTCATCATCTTCCTTTTTCTCTTTCCTGTTGTTATCTTCTTCTACATATATTTCTATCTTTTAGACTTAAGGTGTGGTCAAGAATATTTTTAACCTCATAGAGATTAATTGAATACTAATACATATATGAAAAGAGTATTATTGTAATACATAAGGAAGATGAGAAACCAGAAAGGAAGAGAGTTAACATGATGATATTAGTGATTATCTGAAAGAAGGCTAGTTAAACAGAGCAACTTCAAATAATGATCATCATCATGATATTGAGAAGATAACAACAGAAAAAAAAACGAAAGTGAAAGTTGCGGAAGCGAGAGAAAGATACATAAGGAAGATGACGAAGGCAAAATGAACATGGATTCTATTGTTATGGGAGAATATTGAAGAATTATAAAAAAAGAAGATGAAGAATAAGATGACTGGAGATGAGGTAGACTGGCCAACGTATTAAATCAAGAGAGAGAGAGAGAGAGAGAGAGAAGAGCCAACGTATTCTGAGCCAATGACTTTTGATGATTTTGCTTTCATGGATCAGTGAACCAAATATTATTCCATTCCATTTGAGAAGAAGATATTTCCCTGGGGTGGGTCATATAGAAGGAGGAGTAAGGGTTGAGTATCATAAGGATCATCAACATGAAGATCATTATTATCTTCATGAAGGAAAAGAAGATGAAGAAGATGAAGATAATGGTTGAAGAAGTGGTGTTACTGGTGTGAGAAACATTCTATTCAGATAAATATTGGAAGACGATGAAGATAAAGATGAAATGATGGTGAAAATATTGTTTGGGCTTTTCTAATGATTTTCAACTTCATACAATCATCAGAATCATCATTATCTTCATCTTCATCATTCGCATCATCTATTGGTTTGAACTTTCAGCTCCTTTTTTTCAGTATAATCAGACAGAGAGATAATAAATATTACATTGTACAATATTTTCACCATCAAATCATCATATGAGAGAGGAATGTGATGATCAAGTAAAAGTAATACAGTAAAAAAAGATCATGATCTTGACTATCATCATCAACAAATATCATGTTGACCATTTTCATTCAGAATTGACCATGTTTAACTGCTCTTATTCAATGGAAACCCCAAAATGGCTGATAATGTGTCCAATCAAAATAAGTATGAATTACTTTTGATTTGTTTATGTAATAATAATAATGATGATAATATGAAACAGGCTCATTCAATTGCTTGTTTTCTCTAGTGATAATACATCCAAACATTGAAAACATATCTTCCTCTTTTTCCCTGTCTTTTTTTTCCTGGAGAGTATATAACTCGATTTGCTGAACTTTTTTTCTCTCCTTCATCCTTTTGTTTGTTTCTTTATTCACTAGCTTTCAATTTTCTTCTTTTATCGTTTGCATCCTCATCTTGATAGAGATAGAGAGAGATAGAGAGAGAGAGAGAGAGAGAGAGAGAGAGACTACTCTACTTTAGTGGTGATGGAAAACTTTCATCATGGAAGATGTTCATCTCTTTGTTGATAGTGGTGTTGATGGTGAAATGAATGTTGTTGACCGAGAGAGGGAGAGAGAGATGGAGATGTACACATCATGAGGATTAGGTTGAGATTCTTAGGAACCACTAATACACCATTTAGTTGAGATGCATTTTACAGATGATGAAGGTATTTTATCCATGTACATTAACTGTTTATATGTTGAACATGTAAGTGTTGTCTTCGTTGTTGCTGTTTCATGTGTTTAGATTATGATTATATACACAAAATATTCACAAGATTTCAACTTGGAAATAAAATTGTCAACAGGGAATCATCTTAGACTTGGTACATTTTGGTGTTTATAAAGGTAAACAATCTGATGATGATTATGATGATGTTATCAGGCATTAATAACAGTATATTTAACGTAATAACTTTTAAGTGTTTGCACTTCGTTGTTACACTTTTCGATCACCATAGAAAATAAGAAATTAATCGGGTATGGAAAATAATCCTTGGTAAATTAGTGGTGAAAACTACAAGTAGGTAAAAATATCCAAACAATAGACGACAATTATCTCAACAATTGTCGCGAGTTCTTTGCATTTCCTTTTGGTCTATTTCTTTCCACATCTCAGCTCGTTGACCAATAACATTTAGTAAAGTTTTGATTTACATTCTATTATTGTTTCCATCTGATTACTTGATTTTCCTCATCAGATTTTCATGTTTTTCTATGATTTTTTTCGTTCTCCTCTAAACTATCAGCTTATATTCCATGTCAACGTATGTGTGTCTTTATATTTCCTCCATTTATTTAACTTGAATTAGCCATGTTGATGAATTAAATTGACATGAATAGCCAACCAGGCATCAAGATAATTGAAGTAAAATAACTGTCATCCTCCTCCTCTTGTTTATCACTGCAATATAATGACGACGATAATAATGGTGACAATTTCTTGTGAAGTGAGAGATGTTTTTTTCGTCTTCCTCTTGATTATTTCAAATTTTTCTCTTCCTTTTGGATTCCAGGTAAACCATTTCAACTGTAACCATCTCCATGTCTACTTTGTTTGCATATATGTACACAAGAAATGCAGGAATATACATTGATTGATCTAATGATAAAACTATTAGATGATCCTCTTGATTTCCCATAAGTTCAAAAGGGTAATGACTCCTTATTCTTGAGGTACAAACAACAGCTATTCCATTTATATAGATTATAACATATCTTCATTAGAGAGAAAGATGATGATGATTATGATGGTGGTAATGATAATTCAATTCGCCAATCCAAAGGTGTCAGAACATAAAAACAGGAGATGGATGAATTTTGACTGAATAATAATAACAAAACATTTACTGTTGATGATGATGAATTGAATTCCATGAGCTTATTCACAAACAGGAACATCTTCCATTATAATCATATGCATCCTGTCACACACACACATTACCATTCACACCGAATGATGATAAAAATTGATCCAGTAACATTAAAAGTCAAGGTATTAACAATTAATAGAAATAGGAAAAAAAAAAGAAAACAGTAACACAAAGACTTGAATGAAGCAAACAAAAAAAACCAACAACAAAGGTAATCAAAAATTGAGACAACAAACTGTTGATCAATTCAATCAACAATTTATATATATAAATGAGGTAATAACTTTAACCACTAATCAACTAGTAAAGTTAATTAGATACCAATCAGAGGAAAAATAAGAAAACAACAAATAATTATAATCAATTGTAGGTAAAGATGAACAGATTACAAGAAGGAAAAAGAAATAGTCAGTTAATTAACCGATAAACCGAAAATCTATTCAATGAGAATATCGATCAACACAACTGATCAATAGTAATACAATTAGATGAAAAAAAAAATTGCACCTTAATTGGAACAATTTAAATAACGAATTAAAATTAAAACGATCACAACAATTAATAAATTAAAGAAAATCAGTCGAGGGAAAATCAATAAATTTCCATATGTAAAAAATTCTTTTCTCTTTATATGTAACCCCTTAAGTCGTTAATTATTTTTGTCTTTTTTTTGTTCCAATTTATTTCCAATTAATTGTTGTTATCTTTTTGTTTTTTTTACTCTTTTTGGTTTTAAATTGTTAATTAACAGAAAGATTAACTCATCTACTTTTCTCTCATCACATCAACTAATCTTCTGATTATGTTTGGCATCCATCTTGTCTCTTTGTTTGGGTTAACCAATTGGTTGAAAAGTTGAGGGAAACGAGTTGATTAAAATGAGTCAGATTATTTTGTTAACTATATTAATCATTTATGGTTTTATTAACATTTTGATGTTTCTGTTTTGTTTTTAGTGATATTTTGTCTTTTTTTCTGCCTCATCATCATCATCATCATGAACTTTTAATGTTCGAAAAAGAGAAAATTCCGAAAAAATTTAGTTTAATCAGTGAAGATGAAGGATCCAAAATGGCGATCAAGTGAAAAACGGTAAGAAAGAATTTTCTTTTTTCTCTCTTGATACATTTTCTGATCAACAATTTTCTTATATTCTCTTTCGTTCTTACTTTTTTTTTCTTAAAGAAAATTTGTTTATTCTCTATGTAAACAAGACTATGGAAAAGGAACATGGGCCAATATATTTTATACATGGAAAAGAAACAAATGATGATGAAGACATAGTGATGGTGGAGAAAAGGAGTAAGAAGGAGGAAAAAGAAGAGGCAATGGAACAGATAATTTGGATGAAGATGATTTTGTAAGGACAAGAGCAATGAGGATATTGTACCATGTTAAACAAAGAGAATTCTGGAAACATGAAAGGATTTGTTAAAGGTCTTTCTTGCCATTTAGTATATAAAGTCTTCTGTTTTTTTTGTTCTCTTTTCATCAACAATTTCTATTTTTGTTTATTCAACAGATAAGGTAAGACAGAGAGAAAGTGGAAAAGTGTTGATGAAATTAGAAGTACAACAGAAAATGATGATAATGATGTTGATGAAGTAAAACCTTTTTAATTGCAAAGTGGAAAGGCAATTCTGGTTAAGTGTTGAGAAGCCCAATTGGTTGTTTATACAATATAAATTGGACTGATTTTCAATTCTATTCTTTAATACTTTCTAGATAAAAGCTACTAAATATACATAAGAACAAAGTTTCAATGTAAATCATCATCATCATCATCATCAGAGACTTGATTGTTTCTACTCATGCCACTTACCCAATATTTAAACTTGAAGGTGAAGATTGAGAAGAGAAAGAGTTGTTATTACATTTAGAGCAATTAAGTCCATTGTAACATAATTAGAACCTGATTTTTTTCTTCTTCTTGCTTTTCCTCATTAGGTGAACCATGAATTTCTCTGTTCTTTTGCTGATGATGATGTTTATCTTTCCAAGTGTATTAATTCACAGAATGATAAATCAATGGAGGTAAAAGTCGCAAAGGAAAAAAGACAAAAGGATGACAAGTCAAATTGTTGGAAGATCATAAAAATCTTGACAATATATGCAATCCACTTGACCAAAAGTCAGGTTAAATCAACAATTGAAGACTCTTAGTATTTTCAGGATTGATGAAGAAAAACTTGATCATCATCATCATCACACTTGACAATTTGTTTACCATCATCAACGAAAGCAACAACAACAACAACATCAACAATAATGGGCAACTAATATAACTGTTAAGAGGTGAAAAAACTATCAACATATAATGTAAGGTTATTTGGATCATTTCAGATTGTTGCTTACTTTTTGTTTTATTAATCATTGATTGATATTTACAGCTACTATTACATCAACAACTAGACTATTAATGTCCACTACTGGTCAACTTATGCTGACCAGTTTTCACATCATTTATATAACTCTTGCTCCAATAGTATAGCTGATTTTATGGTAAGTTCAAAGCTTATTTTTATATTTATTTATGTCTATCAACAATTTTATTATTATTATCATTATTATTATCACTTTTACAAAATTACCTCTAATATCAAAATATATAATCTATGGATATTTTATCCTGACTTTTTATTTATTATCCTTTTCCTTTGTAGATATTTACCTGTAACCATCATTAGAAGGATAAAAACAAAGTTTAACTTGGATTATTATAAGGATTAAACAAACGACAATTGACAATCAAATGGTATAATTTGGATGGTTTTAATTTATTTGATGATGTTATTTAACTTATGATGATGGTAATGATGACAAGAAGAGGATACTGTTAAGATATATTGATACTAAATACAAGTTGACAGTTAAATCTGTATAATAGTAAAATGTCAACTCGTGAACTTAATCAATGGTTGTTATTGATAACAAAGTCTCGATACAGTTCGTACCAACATGTTACATGGAAATCAGGGAGATAGAGAGAGAGAAGGAGATAATCAATGAACAAGCAACAAATGAACTTGGAAATATTTTGATGGCTAACACTGATTTCTATGGAATCAATTTAAGGAAGAACAAGGAAGACGGAAGACAAAAGAGAAAATATAGAGAATGAGAGAGAGAGAAAGAGAGAGAAAGAGAGTCCAAAGGATAAGTGAAGAAGAAAAAATCTCAAGAGAAATGAATAGTGACAAAGGTAAACCTGATAAAGGAAAGAAATTAGGTAAACGAGGCAAGACACCAAATGAGAAGTAGCAAGAATGAAAAAGGTAAGAGAATAAAAAAATAGGAAGAGAACAAGATTGTCTCTCACCTTTAATAGCTGCTGATAAATGAGAAAACGAATGAGACTGGGAGTGTCAACTCCCATGAGAAGTTCAATTATCTTCACCAATATTGAATCTCAGCCTTAATCTGATGATCTTCATTTTCTCTCTCTCTCTCTCTTTTGTTTTTTTCATCTTCAACTTCTTTCCCTCACTTTTGGCGATTATAACCCAACATAAGAAAACTATCAATACCTTTTCGAACAATATATTTTTTATTATTTTCTTTTCTCTTTCTCTTTCTCTTTAGTACTACTAATGGATTGAAACCTCAAGATTTTGAACGGAAAAGAAAATAACTTGGTAAATGGATCGACTGAAAACAAACTAAAGAATCTCTTCCTATTTATCATCCTCTTTTCATCTTATTTACCTTGTATTCCTTTAATGAACACAGGTAAGTATCTGAGTACAAATTGTTTTCCTTTTCCATCATTATTCTATATATTAACTAGATTTATTTCTATTCTTTTCTATTATCTTTCTTACTCTTTCTCTCTCCTTCCCACTCATATACAGACTTAATAGGTTAACATTGACATAGATCATCTTGATCATCATTGATGATAAATAATAGATTAAAAAATGTTGATGGTACACAGAGATAAAAAAGAGAACGGGAAATTACCAGTTGACATCAATGATCAATACAAGGATTGAAAGCAAAATATTGGTAAAGAGCTACAGTTGCAAAGGATAAGATGAAGGAAAGAAAAAAACTATTTACAATCACTACTCTACTTCTCCACCCACTACAACTATTACTACTACGACTACTTGATTGTAAGGGAAAAAAAGGAGAAGGTGTATTCCAGTGTAAATCAAAAATCAGTTACTTTGGAAGTTTATTCAATTTACTTGAATGGATATTGGGTGAAAAATATTCTTTCTGTAATCTGACTTTTCTGGAAAAAGAAAGAAAAATGTTTGGTTGAAGGAGCTGATGATGATCGTGGTGGTGGTGTTGTTGATAGTGATAACACTTTGATACAATTTTCAACAAGAAATTAACAGGCAATCGCGAGAGGGGATAAAAAGGAACACAACAAGCATGTGGAAATGAAAGACGAGAAGAAAAGGAAAGGAGGTAAAATCGAGAAGCAAAGTGAAAAGATGAAGATAAGAAGATAAAATGACGTGAAGAGATGGAGGTTAACATAAAAAAAAGGATGTCGGTTAAATGAACTATTACTGATGCTCGAACTTGTTTTTTGAATAATAACAAGCTAAGCAAGGATAAGGATGGGCACGAACATCAATATCATGGAAGAAAAAGAAAATCGTATGGAACAAGATAAGATGAAAATGATGATGGAGAAGAGTTTATGAGAGAGTGATAGAAAGATTCGTCCTTTTTCATACGAAGATGATGATAATGATGAAGCAAGCAAGAAGATGGAAGTAATTTAGCTTACAACAATTGAATTCTCTCCAGGGTGTTATGCATCTATGAGCTTTTCTTAGCTCTTATTTTACCTCTTTCTCTCTTTCTCTTTCTCTCTTTCTCCCTTTCTTCCTGTCTTAATCTTCCTTTTCCACCTCTACAACCAAGTAATTCAGCTTTAGCAATATTATCTATACCTTTTCATAATAACTCTCATCATCTTTGTATTACCTTATAATTTACTCTTTCTTTCCATGTTTCTTTCTTCAGATTTGAAACCTTAGATACAAAGAAAGAAAAAGAGAAAGAAGGATGTTGGTCACTTCTGATCGTCTTTTCTTGAGGTCAAGGGTAAACTGTGTAAATTGCTTTCTACTTCTAAAAATAGTTTTATGCGCATTTTGATTATCCTCATTGAATTCTGTCTTCGCTCATCATCATCATCATCATCATCTTTAGATTCAATTTTACTGTTACCCAAAATTAGCTATACACGAAAACCCAACCAAGTGGTCAGAATTTTATATGACCAAATGAAATTCATGTTGGACAAGCTTGTAACCCATAAACATTAATGTGATCTCTCATCTTCCTATTTACTATCTCTCTCTTTTTTATATTCTTTTCTTATTTTTATATTGTAACTTTTTTCACCTTTTCTTTTCGTTATTTTTTATTCACTAACAATTTCTCATTCAAATTTACCTGTTCTACTTTCTCACTCCCCAAGTTTCCTTCCCCATTCATTATCATTCCCTTTAAACTCCTTGATTAGTTTCTTTTTACCTTCTCGATTCCAGGTAACTATTGATGAGATTTCGTTTTATTTCTTACATATCATGGTTATCATGATGATTCCTTTTATCTCCATCTATTCAGAGTTTCTTCTTTTTTTTGAAATTCTTTTGCCTCCCTGTGCCTTGTTCCTCACAAAATCATCTTCGACATTTTAACCATTTATCTTTATCATCTTTCTTTTTCCACTCTAAGGTTAAAAGTGAGTATGTTGAACTATTCACTTGAATATGTTGGTTACTTTAGACTCTCCCTCTTTCTCTCTCTCTTTTCATCTTTCGTCATCTTTATCCTCATCATTTTCATCTTCTCTCAGGTTCCATCTAAACCAGATTAAAGTCTCTTTCTATTCAGATAGATTACTGAACCGAAAACTTTTCTCTTCCTCTTTCAGTTACCTCTTTTTTTACACTTTTTCCTTTTTCCATCATCTTCCCAAATCATCCTCATCCTCATCTCTCTCTCTCTCTCTCTCTCTCATTTTCTATAGACTTGATTCATCCTCTTCATCCTAAACCTTTGAAAAATTAGCAAACATATTAAGTCAACTGAGAATTCAGAGCTTTTATCAGCATCTCTTTTTTTCATGATATTGTTTTAATAACACATAAAAAGGCACCAGCAAAGTTCACAATCAGTGTTAACAGATGATTACTATTACTATTATTGCCAAAAGGTGAACAAAATGAAAAAAAGACACTGAGTAAGGTGGAGAATGATTATTTCATGTGAAGGTGAGATTTTCCCCTCTCTCACTCACATAAAAAAAACCTATTATAGCCTCAACTTGAAACTGGTCACACAATTTCACCTTTTAATTGAATTGAATTGAATTTCCAACATCTTAACCTTTCCAATTGATTCAGTTTCAATTACATTTCATTTCTAATCCTCATTTTCTGTTTCCCTGTTGATAGATTTAACTTCATCTTTCCATATATATTAACCTGAACATCCAACTAATCACAAAGTTGATCTTATTTTTTGTTTCTTCTTCATGATAATATATCTTATTCCCACTTCTCACTCATTCACCACCTCGATCATACCCTCTCCCTCATCCATTTACTGTTTCCA
Source organism: Panonychus citri (assembly GCF_014898815.1). Taxonomy (NCBI): domain Eukaryota; kingdom Metazoa; phylum Arthropoda; class Arachnida; order Trombidiformes; family Tetranychidae; genus Panonychus; species Panonychus citri. The sequence continues at coordinate 725,910 of NW_026515516.1, read as the reverse complement.
ACTACTACCATGTAAAAGTTAACAATTTATTTGCATCATCGAATCATGATTACATTAGATTGAACTTTTTTTCCCCCTCTTTTACCTTTTATTTTACAGTTACTTTGATTCAATGGTTTTCTCCTTATTCTGAAACAATATTCTGATGATGAGAGAGATAAAAAAAAATCTGATGAATGAATGGTAAAAGGAAAATATTAAATTCATTGCCATTGATTGGAAGATCCATCATGATGATGCTGATGGAGAAAAAAAAATTGCAATGATGAGGTAAAAAAAAAGTTCTGATTTGCAGAATCTAAAAGATTCAAGGAAAAGAAAAACAGTAAATTGTTAATCAATTTTGTTGATTTATTTGCAAATATAATTCAATGTGTATCTTCAATCGTAATCATCAAAGTTTAGTATCCTTTTTATTTTGTTAACAGGTTATTTCAATGATGCTGATGATGATCAACAATAAGGATGAGGATGAATGGAAACAACAACAAGACTAAAGTTGGATTGTGAATAATATGAATGGTTGAATTGGTTAAAAGCCTAAGATTGAACATGATTTTCCAATGGTGATTGGAAATGTAAATTGCTTGGTAAACGTTATATCATCAGGGAAGGAAAAAAAAAAGTTTCAAAGGAAAAGCTATTGACAAATGAATGAACTTTTTCCTGTGAATATATTTACATACTTTGCCACCCACTTTACATGAAGTATCCAAGAAAATGTATATTTGTTTCCCTGTTTTCATGATGTTCACAGGGATAGAAAAGTTATCGTCTTCAATTCCTATTCAATGAATCAAATCTTCACATAAGATTAGCTGTGAAAGTGAGATTGTAATATAAGTTGATTATTGGGATGATATAATTTCACATCTCATTGGAAAATGATTTACAGATTGTAACTCAATAATAATAATAATGTTGAGTCTCACTTTTTTTTCAGATATTATATTTATCATCATCATTTGTTATCATCTTTTTTGTTATGATTATTGTTAACACTTAACATGGTCCGTTTAAATTGTTTGGACATTCAATCAGGATCATTTTTCATTTTCCTTTCAAATGGTTGAATTAAAAATGAGATTTGAATCAACTTGACCATTGACCAAGTTACAATAAGGGTGAACATTGAAACATATAACTAGACAATCATGTATTTAGATGGACAAATACACTCTGATGACCAGTAAACTTAACAGTGATGATGGTCAGTGTGTGTGTACATATACATGAAATTTATTATTTATCCGTAAGTATAACAGATAATATTTGACAGAGTTTATGTTTAATGTGTAACTTTGAGCCTCATTTTTTGATCAATGAAGTTTATGATTCATGATGAAAGCAAAGGCAAGAAAAAGCTCATGGTCAGTTCAGTAATATATTTGCTTCACTGTCCACCCAACAAAAAACATTGGACAGAGGGAGAGAGGGAGAGAGGATGATAATGATCACAATAATAACAATAATGATGATGATGATGATGATGATATAACCTTCATTTAAACAATCAACCTTGTTTTTTTCTGTGGCAACAATTTAGATGACAATTTCTGTCTCTCTCTCTCTCTCATTGCTTATTGTTGTGTCATAACCCATTGTCCAGTTGTCCAAACTTCATTTATCTTTCATGCATCTTTCCGATTTGAATCATCATCCCTAATGATGACCTCTCTCTCTCTCTCTCTCTCTCTCTCTCATCCATTGGACATCGTTAGGATAGTTAACCTTACAGTTTAACCCCTTGAGGCATAATTAAGTGAATCAAGCAACAATCAAACATTAATAGGAAGTAAAAAATGTTTAAGGTCAAAAAGGTTACCATAGATTTGAATACTTTTGCTTTTGTTATGAATTTAATTTAATGTTGATTAAATTTCATTTTGATTAACTTTTCGCTATTCATCATGATCCATATTGTTTCAAGTGAGAAGGCAAAAATAATACAAAGTGATTAATGGTCAGTATTTTAATTATTGACCCAGTTTTTGGTTAAATAATAATAATTATAATGATGCAACTCTCCTCATCCTCTGGTCATCTTCATCATAACCCATATATTGACCTCTTGTCAACTGTATTTAACATGTTAATAAGTAAACAAGAAAGAAAAAGTTAATCAACAATTTACACGAAACAATTAAATTACTAACTGAATATTTAATTATGAATGATAACTATTAATAACATTGAGCAATTTCAATGTAAACATTAATATTAATCAGTGATGATGAAAATAAATGATGAATAGGTTTAGTTATTTACTTTGATGAAATTATTTCACTCTGATTAATTTAATATATCATAATATCAGAACTTTTTTTTCAACTCAGTTCGAGATAGAAAGAGAGAGAAAGAGAGAGAAAAAAAAGTTCTAACCTTAACTTTTATACTATATAACTGAAGATATAATAATAATATCAGTTTCATTTTCATCTTCATCTTTCCTTCATCTTAACAGCCTCAGGAACTTGAGATTTTTTTATTTCTACTCTTTTTTTTTCATCAGTTTTTTCATCATCATTTCAATTCAGTTCAATGATATTTCAGCTCACTGAACAAAATTTAGATTGTTTCATCATCATAATCATAGATACATCTCTCTCTCTCTCTCTCTCCCTTTACTTTATATATTAATCTAACCCAAATATCAATCAACTTATGTATTAATACATTTGGGTTACCAAGTTAACCCAATCATATACACTAACCTTTTATTATGATTGGACCTTTTTTTTTGGTTGTATTTATCAAATTTAGATTCTAAGTCAATGTATGAAGATACAGGGTGATCATGGGTGAGGTGTTGTCGTGGTGGTCAAGTTGTAGGCGTGGAGGGAATGATATTTATATAAGACTCTGGTATTTTCAATGTTTAATCGGAAAGAAAGTTTTGTTTTTGCTGAACTCACAGGAATCAAGGAAGGTAATTAATTAACTCATTATTAATTGATTGCTGTTCTAATCATTTTTTTCTTTCTTCCTCTTGATTGTTGACAATTAACTTATATTTATCGATATTTGATTGGAAGGACCAAATCTAAGGAGGTAATCATTTCTTAATTAAGGTAAACAATTTTCTACAACATGGAATTGAATTATGATTAACTTTACCTTGTTGGTTGATGATTAAACCAGAAATGTAATTAACTTTTAATTGTGATTGATTTACGATGATTATTTGATTGTTTTTATTACAAACAGAGATATACGTGTATTAATTGTTGATTAAAATTGTGACAGTTAGAAATATAAATCGACCAAATCAATTGGAAGACAATCAATCTAATTGTGATTAAATTGATTGATTGGGAGTAGGAAGCAAAAAGTGACTTTGACTATTTTAATTAAATAGTGATTAGTTTTTTTTCCAGTGTCTTGATTGATTTAATAAAATAGTTAATCAATGAATTAAGAAGGAGGGTTAATGGTTAGCTTAATTATTCCACTTGAATGAATCAAATTAAGTTGATTAATTAGTTGATAGTTTACCAAGTTAATAAGTTACCGATTGTGCTAATTGTTACAATGTTTGTATTCATATTGAAATAAACAGTCAAACAATTAGCTGATTATGAAGCTATGAATTTAAAATTATCATTTCCTCATTTCCAAGTAAGAGTAGGATGATTTAACTTACAATTAAATCAACAGTAATTAAGGGATTGATCTTAATTGTTGATTGTTAACAGTTTGACAACAACAGGTACATGAAAAAAAAGTAATGAGAGTTAAATTGTTTAAACAAGGAAAACATGATTAAGCTTTTAACCAATTGATTAATGATTTAAAAGCATCATCATCATTATCATCATCTTTTAACAATGTCAGTGATTAACTTGATAACAAATTGATCCGTTAATCTTGTCCAAATAATCAATGATTAAGTTAAAATTAACTTGGAAATCTTTAAGCATTTAATTAATAGATCAACTAGAACCTTAATTAGTTTTAAAATTTCAACTAATTATCGTTATGATAATCAGATGATTTTTCACTTGAATTTAGGATTTGTAACAATGATGACAAATTATTATTATGATGATGATAAACCAAAGAAGAAGATGGAAAATTTTTCATTCAAGTTAATCCTTATTCATTTTTCATTTCTTATCATCATGATAATCATCATGATGATTGCCCGATGATGATGATGATGATTCTGTCAACAATGAATAAGACAAGTTATCTGTTCATCATGAATCTCCTTAAATTCAGAATGAAAATCATGAGAATAAAAGTTTCTTGGTAATGATACAGTAAAAAGGGATAAAGCTTAAGGAAGAAGAAGAAGATAAAATGATAAATTCTTAGGTTTTATCTTTTTCTTCATCTTTTATGTTTTTTTATCTCCATCTTAGTCTTTTTCTCTTCATCTTCCTTACATCATCTTCACTCGAGTTGAAATATTTTCTCTCTCCCCTAGATAGTAAGATAAAGATAAAGATGAAGATGAAGATGGAGATGCTAAAGGAACTTTTTTTTCTCTGCCTTATAGTGAAAAAAAAATTCGAAGCAAAAAGATATTGATCTTTTTATTTATCGATCAAAGATGAAAAATGAAGACAATCATGAAGATAATATGAAGATGATGATGATGATGAACATGATGAAAAGTAGGAGTAAGAATTAAACAGAAAGAAGATGAAAAAAGATGAAGATGAAAAGTATTACAAGAGAAAGAGTTTGACTTGATTTGACCTAATTTGGCGCGAAAATTCGATTCGCCATCTTGAATTTTCCATTTGCAATCGAAAAATTCAACAAATTGAATAGTTTCTGAATCTTTTTCTTCATATGATCAAAATTGAATTTCATTAAGTTAATAGTTGAATCTCTGAATTACTACCCATTGATATGAGATAAATTGTTGATCCATTTCCATTGAAGAAAATGAATCAACTTGATTAACTGATAAAATCATAAAAAATAAAAAAAACAACAAGTTTACAATAACAATTTGATTGTGATCAATAAAATCATAATAATAACAAAAAAAAGTTATCGATGTAAACATCGTTACGATTAATTATCATACAACCATAATAACTTGATAAGAAATATATATAAATATATTAATCTGATGAAGTTACATGAAAGGATCAATAAATTAATGATGAAAATGATCACAATTAACTCATCAATAGAAATTAACTGTTTACATGATATTCCTCTGGAGCAATCGATACATGTCAGAACTTTTTTTCAATTGATTGGTGTGTATCGGCGATAAATGTGCTTTTTAGCGTTTTCTTTGAAATTTCATGTTCGATACCAGTAAAAAGTTCTAATCGAAAGAAACAACATTTATTGTCATAATATCGATAATATTATCAATTTTTAGAATACATTGGAAAATATCGTTCAATATTGTATCAATCAAGCAGCAGAAAGTTTTTTCTTATTTAATTTGTTAATTGTTTGGAAAACAATTAATTGTTCCAACTCTACTTTGAAAATCCGTTTCTAACTAAAGCGTACAAATCTCTCCCTGCTCTTTGTGCCTAAATTACTTGTGTGTTAAAACTTGATCATGGAACCTCGTGAATGCCCAATAAGGTAAAAAAATATGAAAGTGACCCATTTGAACCCTCTCATTTACACCACATGGAAATAAGCTTTCAAATTTATGTAAACTTGTAATTTACCACACTTTACAATATTGCGATGCTTCATTTTTTCAATGGAAGACCCTATTCGTTATGATGATTATGTCAATTTTATTAGTGACAGCGGAAACTTGCGTGAACTTGGCACGGTGAGACCTGGTGCTCTGGCCCAAATTGGGAATATTAATATGTATCACTTGAAGATTCAATAGTACAACATTCATGAGTTACATCATAGAATTCAGATACAAGATAGTGCGATTACCATGATGTCATGATGAAATTGTTCAAAATGCGATTAGTCCAAGTTTCCTTTCTTACCTAGAAATGGAATGGTTCATATACAAAAGGATCAAATTATTCAGAAAAGGAGACGCTTGAAGTGCTCAAGTCTTGGGATAATCCGTTGGAATTGGATAGAGATTTCAAAACGAGTCAGTTCTTAGTGACCAAAACTCATGACAACTTTGAACATCGAGATGATGACGAATTCATCCTGGACAGTTCTATGAAACTGAAAAATTGAACACATAATAATCTATCTGTGTTCATCTCAAATACCAGATCGAGTTGAATATCACCCACTGGAAGTCCTTGTTGATTTTTTCCGTGATCTTCATCCTTATTACGAAGCTAAATATGATAAGTTAGAGGTTATAAAATGCTTCAACCCAGCACTCAGCAACTCTCAGTAATAACATATCAATATCATCATCATGAGTTAATAATTATCTTAATGATAATTTCCAATCAATATTGCAAAGAAAACAAAGAGGAAAGAGATGCAATTAGATTAACGAGTAAAAGATAAAATGAAAAGAAAACTTTGGATAACAATTAAATGGAATAAAATAATTAGATTTGTCAAATTGTCGAAAGATAAATTGGATGATACAATGTTCCTTTTCCCTTCCTTGGCATCGGATGAGAATCAATGTAATATAAATAAAAGATGATGATCAAGATGATAATCGATGATGAAAACAATAAGATATAAAGTTTTATCTCGATCACGAATATCATATGAATAACAATAAATTCATTTCTCTACTTTAGGTATTAAGACGATAAGAGAGAGAGATAAATATGATGTTCCATGTAAAGAAAAAAATATAAAACCTCTCAAAGAAAATGTATCTAAATTGGTTATTCACATAGGAAATTTGTTCCTCTCTCTTCCCATTGGAAAAACATTCACCTTGGATTCTCCTGATGATCCGTCTCATCTTCAGAATATCATCATCATCAGAATCCTAATGGATTTATATTCAATTCTTATTGCATATAAATCATATTCATATATATAAATAATCTAGACGGAAAATTATTATTTCCATGTTGATAATTATATGAATATGATTTTTCATTCAACGTTTTCAAAATATTGGCAAGATGCTGATGATTAACTAAATTGTTATCAAGTAGTAATCAACGTTTACGGATAATTCTGGATAAGTGGTTAACGTTAAATGCTTATTAACGGTGGTTATTTTTTTCCCATGTTAAACTCAATCATCATGGTGAATATTTTCCTCTGATATAATTGTTTACTGATTACATGAATTTTCAATCAACCAGGATTTTCAGGGGAAAGATAATAATAATAATTGAATAAATATTGAACATGTTTCCTTGTCATATATTTTTACTGATTATCTTCAAGTTATGTGTTATATTTTTAACCTAAAACATACAGACACATGATATTAATACAATGTTTATCATCTTCATCCTCATCCTCATCCTCGTCTTCATCTTCATCCCTTTTTTTTACTATACACCAACAATATGTAATAAGCTTGTATTTATATATTTATAATATAATGAAAATAATGTATCATGATGATGATGATGAGTGAACAACATGAAACAAATAAATAATATCATGATAATAACATGAAAAATCAGCATGAAAAAAACGGATAAGCAAAATTGAGACTCTAATAATCATATCTCTGGAAACAAAGTATGAAATATTATCATTTCATGATGGAAACGGAATTGAAAATTCATAGAAAACACCAGAATTTCATCATCGTGTTACCATGAAAACATGAAAACAAAAGTTGAGACTTTCGTTTATAACAAAGTGATAATAATAATCTTTAACATGGTGAGATATTGAAATGGTTAAATTGATCGTTAATTAGAAAATTAAATAAGATTATCAGATAATAGTTATAAACATGTAGAGTTAAATTGTAACTATTAGGAGATTGAATTTTGTGATTGTGATTTAATTTGATTCACATTAAGAGAGAGGAAAAAAGTTGAACCAATTAAAAGGTGTAACTTATTTAACTTTCTGATGATTATATCAAGAGATAAGTTGAATTACTAAATTGTTCAGGGTTAATCAGATACTGTCAATCTAATCAGTGAATGAACAATTAGGTTTCGAGGCTTAATTTACTCTCTTTTTCCTCTCGTCTTTTTTTTTCTTATCAATTGATATCAATCAACATTGTCAATGGGAGGAAAAAGGCTGAGGGTCTTAACCCGTTTGTTTTTGTTACTTTTTCCTATTCCATGATAAATATACTGAAAGTTCAGCAACATTTTCAGATAAACATATCCAAGTTTCTGTCTACTATCATGAAAATGTTTCCAAGTTACCATGGGAAGGGAGGAAATGTTTTCACTTGGATCTACAATCTTACCAATATAAGTACAAGAGAAGATGTAAAAAGTATGAGAGGTGAATTTCACTTCTTTATCTTCATCTTCATCTTCATCATCTTCATCATTATCTTCATCATGATCATCGTAATTCAATTCAGGATCAATTCCTGAAACTTTTCCCCTCTCACTTGAAACCAGAATTAAGGTTATCATGAGTGTGTATTGATGTTACTGTTGATCAACAATTCAATTTCTATCCAAGTTACAATTAATATAAATTACGGAGAATCATCAATCATCAAATTAAATTGTCAATTCTTTATTTTTTTCATCATTCAAATGATTACAATTTAACTGTGTTGTATATTGGATGAAACAATTAAGATAATCAATAGACTGAAACTTTGATTAAATTCCCAATTGGTGTTAAACAGTAGGAAGATTTAATCAGTTTGATTTTTTTCCAACCTTTCAATAGTTAATTGAGTTTACAAAGATAATTAAATTATCCCATTCACTTACTATTATTATTATTATTATTATGATATAAATTATATTCACATCTAAATGCTTATTAATCATAACAATTGATATTAAATTTAGTTTCGTACACTACAAATGATCAAGGAATAAGATAAATCATAAATTATTTTAGTTAATTGTGATCAAGTCTAACAGATTAATGGTAATAATAAATATATGAACCTTGCGACATTGATTAATGACCAATGGTCAATAATTTATTACAATTGAACAATATTAGCATTTATAGTTATTATATTATATAAGAATAGACAATTAATTGTTAGTGTTTATCATTTGGCTCTTTGAACAATCAATTGAATATATTGATACGATTATGTTTCATTCAGTGTAATTTAAATTGTGATAACATGTGAGAGCTGATTGAACAATTAAACTATGGGAACAATTTATCAACTATTTAAATTTGATTGTTGTGGTTAGTTTTTTTTTCCTTATATCAATCAAATTAAATTGGTTACCAATAAATAACAATGAAAATTTGTATGATAATAACAATAACAATTACGATTACGATTGTCATGAAAACTAAATTGTTGTCGTTGAAATGATTTAAATGTTTGTCAAGTAATTTATGTAATTTAAATGGTTTTGATTCATTTTGGTGAATCAAATTGTCTTGAAATCAGAATTCTGGTAAATCACAGATTTGTATGACTATTGATTGACGATCAAGATCAACAATCAATATGATTTTCACCGTTAACGAAATTACAATCATCATGAAAAGTTCATATTCCTCAATTTCCTGAACATTGTGATAATTTTTTTCCAAAGATAAATCGATGAGATAATAAACTTTATATGGAGAAGAAAAAAAAATGTCATTAATTTGAATGGAAATAAAAATCGATGATATTAACAATCCAATGGAAACTTTAATTATAATCAATCGCTTTCAAAGTAATCAGATTTACCACCCACAACATGATCATCATCATGATTATTGGTTAATTAATCAATTCCCTTAATCATATTCTGTATCTCTTGGTGAGTTGAATTGGGTTTAAATTGTTACAATCATAGAGTGGAAAACATGATTAAAAAAAAGTTGATCAACTGATTTGAAAGATTGGAAATGAAAAATGAATTGAAACTATTCAATTGCAATACAATTGCATCATGATTAACATGGTGAACATGAATGGATAAAAAATCATTCACTTCATCATATTATCTGTTATTATTATCATTGTCACAGAGTATTAGATGAAAATATCTTTTTTTGTATATTCTGTTTACTTATTTTTCCTTCATTCAATATATTATATTTTTCCACCATGAATACACCATGAATTCATAACTTTCATTGAGAAAAAGAAAGTGCCAGAGAGAGAGAGAGAGAGAGAGATTCAATTCTTATCATTATAATGATTATGTTCATCATTTATCATCACGATCAAACCATGAGGAAATCAGCTGAATAGTTGAATGAAATCAACTAATCATTTCCAAGCTGAAAACTATATTCAGCTCTAGACAAATATTAACCTTCACTTTTACAAATGTATCAAAATTTAAATCCAGTTAATTAGCTGCCAATTTGGATGATTATTGGTTAATTGTTTTGATCATTTTCTTTATTTACTATTTGAAATATTCAAGAGTATTAATCAATGGTTTCAACTTTAATTAACTTTCGTTGCCAAAGGCATTTAATCATCAATGAGATTGAGTTGATTGTTGAGCAATTTAATCATTTACTGGTGATAAGAAAACAGTAAATTACTAAATTAATGATGTAACAATTTAAGATTGATTTGAGTTTTGGGTTGGTAGTTTTAAGATGATATCAAATTGTATGTATCCTAGTTGATTGTTATATACCAATGGCTTTGTGTTGAAATGAAAATTAAGACGGTGAACTAAGTTAATTGAATGAAATTAAACTGATTGTTGGGATCAATGGGTCAAAATCAATTGAGTTTAGTCACGAATCAAATATAATACGTGATAAAAACTAATCTATCCCTTTTTTTACACTCTAATCATAATCATTAACAGTCTAACAATTTACTTTTCAATTGGTATTAATGTACAACAATCAACAAAGAAAAAGCTTAATCATAATCAGATTAACATTAGTTTATAATTACTAATCATTTTGATTAGTTCATTAATTTACAATCTAAATAAAGGTTTCGTTAATTTTACTCACCAACCCAACATTAATCATCAAATTTAAATCTTTTTTTTTCATTCTTATTAGTATTTGGTTAACATCACAATTAATATAAATCATTATCACAATTATCTAGTTGACTATTAGTATCCCATGAATTATAATACAACTTATTCATTCATTATTAATCCAGTTTCATGATGATCATCATTATATTTTGATTATTACAATTATCAGTTGATTTATACTTTAAAATTGAAATTAGATTAGCTTTTTGAAAAACAGTTAATTTGTTGATTGATTGTTAATAGTGATTAATTGTTAGTCTCATTATAATCAGAAAACTTTCATTTACAATTAAATTAAGTTAATTGGAAAATAATTATAATTATAATTGAAAATTCAGTTTGAAAATTGGGAAAATTCATCATTCATTCAAACCTAATTTAGTTGATTAAGCTAAAGTTATCAACAATTAACAACAATTTGATTAATTAATGAGGATTTTATACTAATTAACGTTATAATTATAAACAATATAATCCCGATTTGATAATCAATGATTACGAGTCAATTTTGATGAGTAAAAGTAGATCAATAAATTGTTGGCTCCACATCAATGTAAAGACAAAAATTGTGATGATAAAGATGAAAACAACATATGATGATGAGGAGGATGAGGATGAGGATGAGGACATGGTGTTGATGATGAGAGGAAGACAAGATGAAGTTAAATATCAAATGATCTGTGATAAGGTTAATTTAAAGGTTACTCAGTGACTTTTAAACCGTAAAATTAGTTATTTATTATTAAAAATACTCGAGAGACATTTTATCAAATGATGAGAATGATAATTATCTTAACAAAAAGTAAACATTGGAGTGGGAATTGATTGGGAGGTTGATAAGGGGATGAGGAAGATGAAGAAGATGAAAAATATACAAATAATAATGAGAAAATAGTGGATCAATAATTATAATGGTCATCTCAAAATGACCCAAACATTAATGACCTTTCATTTAGTCTCATCTATTTATCCCTCTGGTTGTTGAGTTGAACAATTTCAATTCTCAATTGAATCAAAAATTAATTACTTTAATCTGATTCTATATTTTTACTCATACATTTTGCTAATTGTTAATCTGGTTCCTCTTGGTAACCAGATAGCCAGACAATTAGTTGATTGTTATTAGGCCTTAATTGTATCACTAATTTTAATTTCATTCATCCATAACAAACTATTGTTATAATTATTATGTATATATTTTTTTCTGCATTGATTAACATTATCCTCTACTTTTAATTGTGATTAACCATTCAAATTGTGAAATTTTAATTTCATTTTTAATCAATAATATTGTTTTTTTTACATTTCCAATTATTATATTATAATTATCATGAGGAAAAGGAAACGGAAATGATGAAATCATTTCATTCATCACCTTCATCCAGATTACTTAGTAATCTGATTATTATCATTTGGAGGATTGATTTTGAAATATTATTATTATTATTTTGTTCATGATTAATCATTAAACAATCAACCTAATGATTAATTAAAGATTAAAGATTAATGTTTAGCTTTTTCTTAATCAGATTATCAATGATTCAGTTGATTTTGATTTAGTTTCATTTTCAATGTCTCATTGAAATCAATTCAACTTGAAATGATTAACTTTTGTTTTTCAAGTTTGTTGACAATTTTTATTGTGAGATTAAAATTAAAAGTGATGATTGATGATTAAATTGTGATTTAGCGATTGTGATAATGTACTTTTCATGGCAACAATCAACTTTTTTCAAGCTTGTTACCTAATCATGATTAGTTTTAATCATGATTAATTTTTCACCTTTTTCTTTCAACATCAAATCATCATGATTAAAAACAAAAAAAAAGATAATCAGATTTTTATATAAATCGGATTGTCAATATTGTCTATTAGTAGGAGATAATTTTTAATTTAAATGCTGATTTAAATTGTTTTCAATCAGTTGGATTAAATTAAGATGATTAACTTTCAATGAAATTGTAGTTTTCCTCCTAAATGATCAACTATTTTCATTCCCAATTAACTTTAGGTCAAATTGGACGATTATCAACTCGAGTTGATTTTAACTTTCTAACGAAATTCACCTTTAAACAATTAACTATTGTAACGATGTTAACAATCAGCTTTTATCACCATTGATTAAGACCAATTGAACATCATCAATTTGTAGTTACTTAACAAAGTAAATCAAATCAAATTGTCTAGTTAATTGTTTAATAGTTAATTGCTATTACTTTTATCATCATGTTGATGATTATCATTGTGAAAATGGATCAAAATTAATAACAATCAGGAAAAAAAAATCAGCCAACAACATTTTTATATTTCCAACCAACCAGATGAGTATTAAATCAGTTAATTGTTGACAGTTATTAAATTGTCCATCACAAAATGTACATCATCATCATTTTGATTAGCCCAATATTGTGAAAGACAATCAAATTATTACACTTGACAGTTTAACTACAATTAACTATCTGATTATCATTCAAATATGATTAATATCATCATGAATAATCATGAATGATAATAAAATATATAACCAGAATCATCATTACAATGATAATTTAAAAAGTAAACATAATTAAATCAATAATCAACAAAGTAATAAAAGCTAAATATAACAATTAGGTCAACATAATATAAATTGTTAGTATTGATTTTTGTATTCATCTCAAAATTAATCAACAATTTGTTTCCAATATCAAGTTAAAACTAATCATTGAATAAGATGATAATCAAATGAAATCCATTCAATAGACACACTCAAACAAATACAATACCAATCAAATTAAAGTTATCAACTTGATTACAATTAAAAGTAATCGGTTAGTTTTGTCAAATTATCATCAGTCATTATAATGTCACCATAGGAAAAGCATCAGAACAAGTTTAAAAAAAAGCTTTTATCAAAATTAGAGAATGAGAAAAATTCAATCATGATGAATCACAATCAATGAATCAACATGATTAAAAGTAAATTGTTGAAATAAATATTTTGTACAATTTAATAAAATATAAAGTATCAATAATTAAATTAACGTTACAACAGATTAGTTGGATCAATTTAATTTTCTATTGATTGTTAACTTTCAATTTCAATTGTCCAGTTCAATTGATCTTGATTATCGGATCTTGTTTATTGTGTAATTTTCATTCATTTTTATCGTTAACCATTGGGACAATCAAAGTGTTGACAGGACAATTAATCAACATCACCAATTGCCTCCCATTTTTGCCTCTCTATCTTCATAAAGTATCAGTAATCTTATCATCATTTTCATCATCAATATAATCACAATCTTAATCATCTTCCACTACTCATCCTATTGTGATAATAATAATAATTTTTTTTTCTCGAGTCTTTTTCTCATTCTGATTAATAATAATAAGCTAATGATTCAACTTCCCTTGAGGTCTAAGGATGATGATGAAGGTCGTCGTCTTCATCATCATTAACACATGATGATGATAAAGATTAGAGGGAGGAAGATGCAACACAATAAAAGATTCATCCACAACTTTAACGGAAACGGAAACACTTGAGATCGTTGATATTACCATAATATGATTACTCGAGATGGATAAAAGTTTTTCTCTCTCTCTCTCTCATTTTCGCCTTCTAATCAAAAATTATCTCTCATGAAATCTGATTTTATCATGTGTATATCTTTCTGATTATGATTAAGATCTGAAGATGATGATGATGATAATCACCATCAGTAATCATTAGTTGAAGATGCTGATAATCAGTGATGATGTTATTATCTTATATATAAAAAATTCACAGGGAGTAAAAATGATGAGATAATGTTGATAATGAAATGGTTCAAGAGTATATTTGTTACAATAAGAAATGATGAAGATGCTAATGATAATGAGTATCAAACAATAATAATAATAATACTAAATTGATTATCATCTGAAAACAATCAAAATGATGATTACCTTAATCATTATCAGATCTAAACAATGATAATAAACAACAACAATAAGAAAATCATCTCATTCACCTTGAGTATTAACACCAAAACAATAGACAGAATCAATTAACCATTTGGGTTTATCGCTAATTGTTAGTTATCACAATCGATATGAATAACAGATCAACAATCATCTTAATCACAATCAAGCAATAAGATATTGGAGAAATAAAGAAAACTATTTAAACAAATCTTGTTTCGATTCCCATGAAATTCTGGACACCCAAAATTACCCAGAAAAATGATAACATGGAAATACAAAATTCTCACCCATTTGAATATCAAGATGAACATGATAAAGTTCATCATGAATTCACCAAATTCCCATTATAATGAATACTTATTATATGGTATATTTCACTAAATTGTAGGAAGAAAATAACAAACTTGTAATGTTAATTTTGTTTTTCTCTCCTTCAAATGTTATATATATTTTTTTTTGTTTCGTTTTCCTTTGTTATTTGTTATTTGTTGGTATTAAATTGATAATATTTATAACATTTTCTTTGTCAACTTACCCTAAGGTTGTCATAGTGACAATGGTGTACCAAAATGCTGCTGGAATGCTGGTGAAAGTGGTTCCTTTTTCATTCTTTTCAGCATAAAACATGACCGTTGCAAAGATGATAATTGCCATGGCCAATGAGAAGACAAGGAAACCCAACTCAGAGGCACAACTTTTCAGGGTATAACCCAGGATTCTTAATCCTTGTGAGTGCCTAGAAAATTTGAATATACGGAAAACCCGGAAAACCCTTAAAGTAACAAAAGCTCCGGAAACATCATCATTATCCTTTATAACAAGTCCTATGTAATAAGGTAAAATGGCGACAACATCAATTACCGACATAACTGATCTCATAAAGTTACACCTATTTGGTGCACCATAAAGACGTAAAAGGTATTCACAGGTAAATATGATAACACAAGCGGTGTCCAGGCAAAAGAATGCAATCTTGTAGGAATCACCACAGGAAACTTTATCTGATGTTCCCTCACGAAGTCCACAGGGAACTGTTTCAATTACATTCGCCCCAACGGAAACGGCGATAAAAAATCCGGTAACATAATAAAAAACAAGAGCCGCAGTTGAGGTATGAGGATTTTCAAATGCTCTCCACATTTGCTGTCGTAATGTCCCTTTTTCTGCGTCTTTCGGGTTCTCTGCTTCAGATGATTTATCATCTAACATTCTTTCAGCATTTTCCCGTTTACGATCACGATAATCCTCGTAGCAACAATCTCCAATCACGTCTGGAATGATACCGAAAAAGGCCAATTCTTCATCATACTGCATGAGACACTCATGTTTAGGATAATGAAGTTTACCTGTTCGATAATAGTTCAATATGTGACGGAATATGTCGGGATCACGATCGAAAAAGTATTCACGAGTTTCTTCATCGTAAAAAAATTCTCTCTCATTAGAACCTAATAAAGTATCGGGATACTTTTCAACCGTATTTCGCCAAGTTTCAAATCGACGACCGGAAACATTAATGATAAACTTTTCATCTTCACGTTTACGACGATCCTTTGTAACTGGAGGAGCGGGAAGCGGATTATTTGCTATTGGAACCCAGCCGATGGCCGCCGCTCGAGCAAAGGGAAGCCAAGCCGCTACCGAAGCCATTGGGTCAACAGATTAACAATTATAATCAAAGTAAACGAAAACAATCAATCACTAAAATACAAAAAAAATTACTTCCAATGTTCAACAATTGTTTTAAAAATGATCAATGGTCATTACGTTTATCAATGAGTATTGATTGTTGATTCAGTTTTCACTTGATTATAAGGTAGCTATTGTTTTCCGATAATTTTTTGGATAATATCAGAGGTATTATTATTATTAATGGATGACGATGATGATGATGATGATGATGATGATGATGATAATGTTATTGATGGGTTGTGGTAATGTTTAAAATGATGAGGTTGATGATGATGATGATGTTGACTCTTATTATGATTATACTTGTAGTTGTTGGTGGTTAAAGTGTTGATTTGGTTGTAGCTGCAATTGTAGTTACTGATACGTTGAGGTTGATGGTGATTTTGATAATGATGATGTTGTTGATTTGGTTGTTGGTAATGGTGATGAAGATGATGATCTTTTTGGTGATGATGATGACGATGATTTTGGTATTGGTGATAAAGGTGATGATGATAGGATGAGATTACACTTATTGGACGCATGAGATAAATGGAAGGTCATTTTTTCACAAGACACAAAAATGATTATCACTTAAAATTGAAGGAAGAAATTGTAAAGATGAAGATGAGAAAATTGTAAAACTGATGAAGGAGGAAAAGGAAATGATGAAAACGGTTTCATTTTGCATTTTTATTGCTCCAAAATTGTTGATCTTAAGACTTTAATCATCAACTGAGATGAAGATGATTTCACGTTAATTGTAAATCAAAGATCACGTACTAGATATGGAAACAAATTAACTATTGATTGGACTTTTCTTTTACGTTTATTGATCATTTTCAATGCGAGTACTTTGCAATTGGGTAACACATATACAAGGAAAAGATTAACAATTTAAATTGTTTGGATCTCCTTTTCTTTTGCCTTTCTGTTAATCACGAACAATTAATTTTCTCCCTGTTAAATCCAGTGGGCACAAGGGATCAGATTAAGGTGAAAGATATTAAATTAACACGAAATGATTAAGTTGATTGTTGATGCGAAAACAAGTTTAACAAAAACGAGCAACAAGTTACCGGTTAATGTTTGTTGAGGCGAAATTGACTTGATCAAAGTTAACAATTAACTTATTTGAAATTTAATTTAATTCTGTTGATAAGATTATTTGATGATTAAATTATGATGGTGATTTAATTTTCAGTTGAATACAGGGAAGGACTGGGAAGGATAAATTGTTGTAAATAATAGAAAGTAAATTGTGAAAGAAAGACTTGGTAATGAGAATTGATTTCTAAATTGTTGTTACTTAGATTATTTTGTTTTCTTCGACTCAATTACAATTTAATTTGATTCTCTTTCTCTTGGTTGTTGTTAACAACAATTAAAATGATTCTCTCTCTCCCTTTCTAACAGAAATATAATAACAATAAAAAATACACTTGATTGATTGATAGTTAATTGTGTTTCTTTTTTTCTGGTTAACCAGTTGAACCTAAAACTGTTTTTCTGGTAACAAAATAATAACAAAAACAAGTTGGTTTAATGGATGAGATTTACAAGGAAGATGAAGATGAGAGAAAGAGAGAGAGAGAGAGACGATGATGATGATGATGAGCTGATGATGAAGATGAAGATGATGTTGACACAATTTAGCTAAAAATACTTTTGCTACTAGTAAAAAATGGGTTTTAAATACCAAATTAACATTGGTTGTTGTTGTCGTCGATTCTGTTGATTATATTGATGTTCATTTGAGTGGTTAACCATGTTGCATGATAATTGAGAGGATTAATAATCTAATTGTTGGTGATTAAAGTCACTTAATCACAACGATTAACTTTCCATGTGGTTTTCATTGGTGTTGATCATTTAAACGGTTAGTTGTTGTTTGTGTTGGTGGATTTGATTTGTTAACAATTAGTAGTTGGTGAATTTAAGGTTAAATAGTCACAATTAGCTGATTGTTGAATTTACTTGGAAATGATTGGGTTCAAAGACGATAACAGTCAACAATTAGTAATGGTAACCAGGAATACGAGAGAAAAAGATAAACAATTTGTTAATTAGAAAGGAAAAGTCACTTTTGTTTTTTTCTTTCTTTCTCTCTTTCTTTTTTTGGTGGTGTTGTGGTGATGATGATGATGATGAGAATGATGATCTGTTAGTTATCGTCTTTCTTAACCCTCTTTCGACTCAATCTGAATCGCTTCTGAACTGAATTTATTACTCTGAGTGAGAGAGAGAGAGAGAGAGAGAGACACTCACTTTTCTCCTTCTTTCTACTGTCTCACTTATCTTCTCACTCTGTCGACATTTTCTCATTCTCTCTGTCTTCCTTTTCTTTTAATTTTGGGTAAGCTGTGTCCTAGTTGATTCTGTCTGAACTATCATGAGCATAATAGCGTTCATGATGAAATGGAAGATAGAATGAGAGAGAGAACGACATCTTCCATGGAGCAAACTCTTAGAACTTTATGTTAATTTTCAATAGAATTTTTTTTTCTATGCCTTCACTCTCTCTCTCTCTCTCTTCTTCGTCATTGAATATTAGACAGGGAGTAAAATTTTGATTCAACTTGACGAATGTTATTGTTTTCCATGAGAAAAACAATTTAAAAACATCGATAATGTTCAATTAGTTATCATGACAAACTACAGGGCTATTTTACTGATGTTTCTTGTGATTTTCTCAGCAACTATAAGTCGCAGAGAAGCGAAAATGATTAGTATGATTGATTAATCTCCAAGCTAATTTTACAGGCTGAAAATGTGGGGAATAACTATATTACCTTACGATGACCTTGGAACGATTTCTTTCAGAAATGACCTGAATGACCTTGATCTTTTGCCTTGACAATTGAGTATTGCTCAAACACATACCGATCAAAAAACACTTTGCATGATTGATTTAATATTGACGAAGAAAAAACAGATCTAAATGTATATGTAGAATTGAATCTGATATGAATAAATCCGTTATCCTCATCACAATCGCTATTGTAAATTGAAAATCGTGATGATTAGCATTGATTATGATGATGCTTTTGCAATCGAATTTCAATGTCATAAAATACGGTTTCACTCTCATTATCCTTATAAAATTCCAATGTAATTATAAGTATTTTACAGTGAAGAGTATTATGAAGGGATAAGTGAAGAAACAAATTTGTCTTATTAGGTTCTCAGGTAGTTAATGTCACCACTCTTTCATGTCTCATGACTGAGAGATGACGAGAAATCTAGTAGATTTAATCTACAATTGATTGTAAAAGCAACATGCCGCATGTTACATGCGAAATTAATCAATTGTATATATCTCACTGCTAGATTACTAGACATACAGAAAACTCTGCAGTGTGGTGCCGCACGACCAGACATAACTAGTGATGTTAATGTGAGATGAGGTTAATCTTTATCGTTAACTTAAAGTGAAAATGTTTCTCAATAAGCAGGAGCCGCAATTTCCTCTTACTTTTCACCCTCATTTGAGAGTTAATCTTGTATGGAATCATCTTATACGACCAATTCTAGGCTAAAGAAAGGGGCCCATACTTACTTGTTCAGGTTTGTAAGGAGGTCCCTATCGGCATTTTGGGGGCTCCTGGAGACTCTTGTGAGGAATCATCTTATACTACCAATTCTAGGCAAAGCAAGGGGACCCTATTTACTTTGTTCTGTGTTTTGTTTAAAATATGGTAGATAATTAGATTATTACGAAGTTTCAGAAAGTGATAATGCAGCTGTGAAAGAATTGGTCGTATATATATTCAAATGACCTCAAAAGCTCTAGTTCGCTGATGATCTAAATGACCTTGAAATTGAAATAAGAAAGATAAGTATCGGTCAATTTTACGTAGACTGAGTTTAAAAACAGTGAAAAGCATCTTCTTTAGCTCATACCTGTAATTAAATTCAAAATTATTGGACGATTTAAAAGTCGGTAAATTGACAAATCGTAAAGGTTACTAATTCTTCACAAAAGACTGGAAAATAGAATTTTTAACGTTATCTTTGTGAAATGTCATTTGCTTGATCATCGTCACTCGTGATGATTTTCCTAAGTCACAAGATGAGGTTAATCTTCATCGTTAACTTAAAATGAAAATGTTTCTCAATAAGCAGGAGCCGCAATTTCCCTCTTACTTTTCACCATCATTTGAGAGTTAATCTTGTGTGGAATCATCCGACCAATTCTTTCACAGGAACATTAGCACATTTACGTTTGCTGATTTACAGAAACATGAGCTTCTTCATACCGGGAGCCATTTCAATGTGATTTATGTCCGAAACGATTTACATCAAAAAGTAACCTAAATAGTCCTTTTAAGTAGTTTTTTCCATATTGGGCGATTAGGAGAGCTTAATGACGTTTCTCTAGGCCATTAAAAATTCTGTTTACATCATTTTTAAATTGGAAAGTTTACAATTTTTCAGCTGGGTAGGGCCAGAATTGAACCAATGTCATCATGAACTAGATTCCACGACACTAACCTCTCGCCTAGCAACTCAACATTTCAGTCTATTTTAACTAAAGTAGTTTTCACACTTAGAACAAGAAAAGCGCCACCTACATAACTAAAAGGGTTAATCTATTAGCGAACTAGTCTCAAGGGTTAATTGAATGCTACTCGAGCACTCATTAATCCGCTAGAGACTGTGAAACTTCTGAATAATCTAATTATCTACCAATTAACTCCACCATCTACATTTTGAAAAATTTTTGAGCTGAAAAACACTTGTATGTTTAGACGGTGGCGTTAGTTATGGTAGATAATTAGATTATTCAGAAGTTTCAGAAAGTGCTAGTGCTCCTGTAAAAGAATTGGCCGTACAAGATGATTCCTTACAAGATGAACTCTCAAATGATGGTAAACACGGAAATAACATAACAATATAACAAGCTACTCAAGATTAATTGAGAGATTAGCAATTGATTAATCATCATTAGTCACTAACCATAATTGTTTCTTCAAACAATTCTTTAATGTTTCTAATAATACTTCTTCATTGAAAGTAATTATCATGTCCTTGAAAGTACATAAGTTAAAGTTTTCAGTGTGTCTAGTAATGCAAAGATTCAATTTTTACATTCAACAGCTTAATATCATAGGTAATATTTTTTGATAAACATACAGGACGAACCTACCATATTTAACCCCACCGTCTAAACCTTCATCGTTCTTATCGTCGTCCGAGAAAAAGATTTACCAATGCTAATTTTGTTACAAGGTGTTTAGCCAGATGTAGAACCTTAAGTGCCACGTTCGTACACGCACTGAAGAAAACCCGTTTTTACGAGATGATTTTTTACAAGATGAACTCTTAAATGATGGTAAACACGGAGATGGAAATAGTGGCTCCTGCTTGTTGAGAAACATTTTCATTTTAAGTTGACGATAAAGATTAACCTCATCTTGGGATTTACGCAAATCATCACCAAGTCACGATGATCTAGCAAATGACATTTTCACCAAATAAAGTAGAAACTTTTAACAATTTGTTGAATAAATGACGAATCAACAGTAGTGAAATATACAATTGATCAATTTTAAATATAAAACATTTCTAATACAACAATTACATATAGTAGCGGGCAATTTTTGACATGAAGATAAAGGTCATTCGCTTCAAACCGTTTCTTTAGGTTTTTATGATAGTCTGAGGTCATTGTAAGGTCGTCGATAGTCATTTATCAAAAAAAAAATATTTATTTCATCTTGTTCATTAGTTATCATTCAGGACATTTCAATACAAAATTTCTATTTGCTAACAAATCATCCACTGCCACATTGAGAAGGCTAAGTGAACATACATTTATGAAGGGTTCAAGACTCATTTAAATTCAAGAGAAATAGGGAGAAAAGTGTTAGGACAGCGGGCAACATCTCAAGGGTAAAAGACCTAGCCAACGTAGATGATCTTCTTCAGAGAATTATCTGGACAGATGAAGATCTTCAATCTTTGTAGATCCGATATTCTTGTGACTGTATCGGATAGAGAATTATCTGAACAGATGGAGATCTTCAATCTTTGTAGTGTTATACGACAGGCCAGGTATGCTAGCACCAGTGCTAGGTACCACCTCTCACGTGGTACCTGGTAACTTCTATTGGTTAAATTTTAAGGTGATGATGATGATGCAAAATTGAAGAGAGAAATTTTTCTCCCTTCTAACCAAATAAAGAAGATGGTTTTCAGCCATTTTCGGGGTGGAAAAATAGAGTTTACAATAAATAAACAGTAAAACGTAAATAATTGTGACCTGAGTTTTCCTCCATTAGCAAATAGAAATTTCTCTAAAATGTCGATTTTTTGCTATTTCGTAAAAAAAAACCATTTTACCTGAATGATAACTAATGAACAAGATGAAATAAATATTTTTTTTTGATAAATGACTATCGACGACCTTACAATGACCTCAGACTATCATAAAAAACCTAAAGAAACGGTTTGAAGCAAATGACCTTGAATGACCTTGATCTTCATTTCAAAAAATTGTCCGCTACTATATGTAATTGTTTTATTAGAAATGTGTATTAGAAATTAATCAATATATTACTACTGTTGATGCGTCAACATTAAAATTATATTAATACCTTCGGTTAATCAGATAGATAATTATACAACTAATAAATTCAATATGATTAATAACTTAATCAATTAATTATAATTGCTAAATCATGATAGAGTGATAAAGGAATAGAAATGATGATGATGATACTTAAATTCTGAAATTATCATCTGAATAGACAATTACAAAATCAAAGCAATTGATAAATGTAAAGTCATGAATCATCAACAGAATTAATTAAAGAGAATCATCAACAGAATTAATTAAAGACAATCATCAATAGAATTAATCAACTAAGCAATCAATCATTAAACTGAATAAAAGGTAATTTAATTGAATCAAAGGTAATTTAATCATTGAATTGAATTATCAATTAATCAAATTGAACTGAATCGAATCGAATTGAACTTAATTATCACTTAATCATTGAACTGAACTACCAATTAATCAAATTGGACAGAATCAAAGGAAACTTTATTATCAATTTATTACTAATTGCATGAAATTGAACTGAATTTGGTAAAATATTAAAATAAGTATTGATTAAGAAAATGTGTAAGACCTTCTGTTGTTGGTTATGTTTTATATGCATCTGTTATTGTTGATATGAACAAAGGATATTTTGAATTAAATGTTAATAGTGTACTTATTGATGAGAGAGAACTGAGAATCAGTGAAAAAATATTTAATTTTGAAATTTATTTCAATACAATCACAATAATCAAGTTATTGTGTTTCCTCTCTCCATTTATAACCCTAGCAATTTGGTTCATAATTAAATTAAATCAATTATACATTGAGACACATTTCAAACCTTAAATGGATAATGATAATACTTTACCATTCCCGGTGATGGGAATTAGTAAAGAAAAGAAAAACAAGTTAAGCTCTACAGTTAATCAACAGTTACATACCCCTAACTTCTCCGGTGATGGGGATGAGGATTTACTTGATTGGTTAGACCATTTTGAGTCAGCAGTTGCCTTGATTGGGATGAAAATATTAAATTAAAAGCTTTAGCCTATTTATTAGGAACAGCCAGTAGATGGTACAGGTGTAGAATAAAACCATTAACTGGTGATGCGATACGACCATTTGAAGAACTAAAAATTAAATTAGTTTCTGATTTAGCCTAGGGTACAGAAAAATTAAATCAAAGAATTGAATAATAAAAACAAAGATCAAACCAATCAGCCATTTCTTATTCTTATGAGGTGAGAGATCTATGCAGACGAATTAACCCTGAAATGCAAGAGGAATTGGTAAATAGTTTCATTGACAGAGGTTTAAGAGCTAATATTTGAACACAATTAGATTTACTAACCGAGATTCTTCCCTGATTTTATTACTAAGGTAACCTTAGCTGAAAGATCAACTTTATCTAAAAATGATGATTTGTCTGAGCAGAAGAATGAACAATTAAAAATACATTACCGCTTTGTCTCAACATTTACAACAAATAACTGAGAGATTAGATTGCTTAACCTTTCAACATGATATGAAAAGAAGGAAAGAGAAATTTTCGAAATAAAAATGATTATGGAAGCAATTATTTTAGACCCAGAGGTTTTCGAAATAGTTTTAGAAAACTACAGAGATAACAATTATCGAAACAATAATTACCCATCCAACAATCAGAAACAAGATAACAATCAACAAATCATTAGTTATGGTTGCAATATGCTATAAAAAATGAGTGCCCTCGATTAGCTGAGCAATACAATGAACGTAAAAGTATTGGGTGGACCAATCAAAGTCCATCAACATCTAAAGATAATAATTAGAGCACAGGCTCAATCACAAGATAATAGAAAGCAACCATGGTATTTGAATAGGAATTTGAGTAGATCTCCTCCTCGTTCAATGCGTCCACCCAGAGAATTATAATAATCCTCCATCAAAATCTAAAAGAAACAAATCATTGAGTCCTAGACCAAGAGGTAGACCTAGACAGGGTTCTTCTCACCCACAGGGCAGAGGAAGACCCCGATCACGATCACGTTCACCATCAACTGAATGAAAAACAAAAGTAGTAAAAACAGTTTACACTGAATATGAAGATGAAGAAACCAAACTTTCTAACTCTATAATATCAAATCTATTTAAAGAAAAAATCAACTTATTTTCACAAAAATTAAAACCAATACGTAGATTGCTTAGTCGATACAGGAGCTGAAGTGTCATTATTATCCAAGAAATTAGCTGATCGATTAGTTCTCAAATTTCATGATTATAAAGGTCCATTTCATTTAACAGCTGAAATAAACCTTTAAATGTTCTTGGTGAAAGTTATATTAAATTAGAAATTTCAGATGGAGCAACTACTTGAATTGAAATCACCAATGATAATTGTTGACATTTACCGCAGGAATTGAAGCAATAATCGGACAAAATATTTTAGAAACAGGTCAATTTTTTATTGATTGTAAAAGGAGAAAGTTAATAATTCCACTGAATTTGAAAAATTAGATTTAACTTTTAAAGCAAGAAAAAAAACCATTAACGACCTCGTCAATTGTTTCTTCAGATTATGAATCAACCTTAGATTTGATAAAATTGTCATCAATAACAACAGAAAAATTCATTCATCAACAATTAGTTTATCATCATTATTTTCAGTCTCCGGTGATGGGGAAGAAAATAATGAAACAATTTATATCAACAACGTGATGAATGAATTAAAACTTGAAATTAATGATCAAATAAAATTAACTACTCGAGAAAAACTCAATGAATTAATAACTAAATATCGGTGTGTGTTTGCAGCAACATCAAAAGAATTAGGCTTTTCCAATGTTTACTCTCATCAAATTAATACGGGGAATCACCCACCAATAGCTCAGAAATCGTATCGAATGTCAGACTTAAAAAGAAACATAGTAGAAAAATCAATAAATGAATTAATAGATGATGGAATCGTCATACCTTCTTGTTCACCATGGTCCTCTCCAATCGTCTTAGTATCAAAAAAAGGAACAACAGAAATGAGATTGTGTGTTGATTATCGAAAATTAAATGAGATTACAGTCAAAGATAAAATTCCTTTACCAAATATTCAAGATTATTTAGATAGTCTTAGAGGAATGAAACTTTACACATTATTAGACTTGAGATCAGGGTATCACCAAATGGCAATGGATCCAAAGGATCAGCCCAAAACGGCTTTTGTCACCCCAAGCGGGTTATATGAATACACTCGTCTTCCGTTTGGATTGGCAAATGCTCCTTCGTCATTTATGAGAATGATGAGTGTAGTATTAAGCGGACTGATTTACAACACTTGTCTAGTATTCATTGACGATCTATTAATTTATTCCGAAACAGAAGAAGAGCATCTAAATAAATTAGAAAAAATATTTGTAAGACTTCAAAATGCAGGATTAACGTTAAAACCTAATAAATGTTCTTTCTTGAAAAGAAAAATTTTATTTTTAGGTCATGTTATTAGTGAAAGTGGTCAACAAGTCGATCCAGAAAAAATAATTAAAGTACAACAGTTTCCTACCCCAAAGACAGTAAGAGATATTAAATCATTTGTTGCTCTATGCTCTTATTACCGCAGGTTCATCAAAGACTTTGCTAATATCGCTAGACCCCTGACCAATTTAACTAGAAAAGATTTACCTTTCAATTGGGGTCCAGATCAGGAAAATGCTTTTAATGAGTTAAAATTGAAACTTACCACTCCACCAGTTCTTGCTCATTATGATCCAACTAAAGAAACACAATTACGAGTGGATGCTTCAGGTTACGGTTTAGGTGCAATTTTATTACAAAGAGATGAGAACGGTTATCATCCAGTTGGATTCGCCTCTCGAATATTGAGAGGAGCAGAATTACATTACCCGGTTTCCGATAAGGAATGCTTGGCCATTGTTTGGGCAGTACAAAAATTTCAAGTCTATTTAGAGGGAATTAAATTCGAAGTAGTAACTGACCATTGTGCTTTATGTCATATTCATTCAAAAAAGGTTCTTCCCGCTCGATTACAACGTTATGCAATGGCTCTACAATCATTTGATTTTACAGTTAAATATAAATCAGGAAAAACTCATGCTGATGCTGATTGTTTATCACGATACCCAATTGGTGATATTGTTTATGATGATCAAAAAGATGAATGTGAAGAGTTATTCACCTTATTAGTTACCCAAATCATTGAAGAGAAAATAAATCTTGTTGATGAGCAAAGAAAAGATCCAAAAATAATTAAAATAGTTGACCAATTAGAGAATTTCACTTATTTAGAGCCAAAAGAGAGAAAGATAATTTCAAAATATAAAGTAAAAGACAATCTATTATATCGCCTGACTATTAATCATTATGGTGAGAGTTGGAATATAGTTATACCTAAAAGATTAATAAAACAAATTTTACATGAATATCATGATTCAACTTTGTCCGGTCACCCAGGGATCTTCTCAACTTACAATAAAATCAAACAACAATATTGGTGGCCGCAGATGAGTAGAGATATAACTAATTATGTTAGAAGTTGTTTAACATGCCAATTAGATAAGAGAGGCAGTGGCACATTAGAGGCCCCTTTAAAATCAATAATTGTCAATAATGCTTTCGATAAAATTGGTATCGATTTAATTGGTCCTTTCCCAACATCACATAAAAATAATTATATTATAGTATGTACCGATTATTTCACTAGATGGGTGGAAGTGAAAGCGATAAAAGATATGACAGCAGAATCTACAGCAAATTTTCTAATCGATTCTATTTTTCTTCGACACGGTTGTCCTCGAACAATTGTCTCAGATCAAGGTAGAAATTTTATTTCTTCAGTAGTTGAACAAATTAAAATATTCTTTGAAAGTAAATGGTCATTTTCAACTGCTTATCACCCAGCAACTAACGGACTAACCGAAAAGGTAAATCAAACCCTTTGTTCGATGTTGACACATTATTGCAAAAAAGAAAATACTAGAAAATGGAGCGATCTAATCCCGGTGATGGGATTCGCTTATAATACAAGTATTAATCAATCTACAAAAGCATCACCCTTTTATCTACTATATGGTCGTCAACCAAAATTACCTATAGATATTATAATTAACAATCCAAAGTTCAAGCAACTACCCTCAGATTTAAGATCAACAATCAAAAAATGGCCTGAAATTTATGATCAAGCAAAACTTTACTCTTTAAACTCAAAAGAAAATCAAAAAATACAACATGATCGAAAGAAATTACGAACTTATCAAGTAGGAGATGAAGTAATGTACAAACAATTTCAGGGACCAAAGAAACTGAAGCAAAAATTTAAAGGACCATATAAAGTGATAGAGAAACAAGGAGAAACCACTTATAAAATATTACGAACCGATAAAAAGGAAAAAATGAGACGAGCCCATAGTAATCAACTCAAGCCGTACTTTCATAGAAATTTAATTAATTTAGTAACAATTTTAAGCATACTTACACGAGTAGAGATGCTGGAAATTTCTCCTTTCATTAGTGGTGAACCTATTCTATGGAGAAAGACCAATTATCACCCACGAAAATCAGCTAAAGAAATCTCTGTAATATTGGCATTTTCAAACCTATGTAAAGAGATTCCAATTATTTTAAATACAGATAAAAGAAGACTTGAATTAACCATTTGTGCTGAAAATTACCAATCTTTCCAGATGTGTGAATTAATTCAAAAAATACTAAAAGAATTTGAAAATTATTGTTCATCATTCATAGATAAAAATTACATCGATCCTATCCGTTACATACCGAACATAACAACCAAACCAGAAGAAAATCTAATAAAAATAAGACGAGAAATAATTACAACGGGAACAATAGCTAGCGCAATAGTAGTGGGTGGAGTTGTGATTAGCGGTGTAAACTATTTATATAAACATATATTCACTCCCACCACAGATTTACAGCCAGTACTCGTTTCTATCACAGAATCAAATCAAGAATATAAAAAACTAATAAAAAAACAATTTGATCAATTACTAAGTGTAACCAAACAAGTATCTCAAGTGAACTTTGACTTATCTAAATTACCTCAAGCTTTATCAATAATAACGTTTCAAGCCGCCGAGACTGTAACTCAAGCTAATAACCAACTTAACCAATTAAAACACTTTAATGAAAAATTAGGGAAGCAATACCAAGAATCGATAAGAACTTTCTAAAATTTTTTAAGGTTAATCTTATCTGTGTACCAGAGTGTTCATTGGATGAAATTGAAAATGTTAATGTAAATGTATACAATAACGAAAGATTTCCAACATTGATGATAAATTTTACAACATTTTTACGAGATACAACTAATCAAATATTTCAAGCAGATGCATTTACATTATACAATAAAAATAGTACACACACTTGTAAGGTTACATATAAAGGCCCAGAATATGTATTAGTTAATATTACAGATTATCGGTTTTGTGAGATTAGTGAGAAGGATTTGAAAGGTCACAATCCTATCTTTAAGAAAGTATCAAGTTGTAAAGAAAACTTGAAGAAAATTGAACTTTGGAAGAATGAAGTTTGCTTCAGCAATAGCCCTAATGTTACCACATATGCAGAAACAATTCAAGTTAAACAGATGGGAGAACAATATTTAATTCATTGTGCAGGACACCCGATTACTCTATACAATAATATCAAATATATCTGCCCAAACAGTGTGATTAGATTGTCAAAATGCACTAACTTTACTATTGATGATCTAGAATATACAGTTCATAAATTTCAAATTCTTAGTCAAGGTTCGCCAGTCTCAGAACACACTCACGCAATTAATCTTAGATTAACTCAACCATTATCTCACGAATTGGAAATTGAACCACTCGATTTTACATTAATTGATGAAGCTCAATCAAGAATAGAAAATAGTATAAATAACGTAAAATCAATTGGAAAATAAATATCTCGCAATGGATCTGGATACTATTAGTCATCACACTTAGTTTCCTTACTTGCTTAATTGGTTTAAAATGTATTCCATTTCGAAAGAGATCAATAAATTCAATTGTTGTCGAAAAAAGAAAAGAGAAAGATGAAACACCAGAAACTAGCGTTCCACTACATCAGTGTTACTAAAATTTAGTCGAGCTCCGGTGCTGGGGCAGTAAATTAATTACCCCGGTGATGGGGATAAAAACACAACAGAGACAAATAAATATAATTATTTCCCGGTGATGGGAATTCAATTAACTAAAAATCTTATTATTCAAACTCCGGTGATTTGGGGTAAATGAATAATTTAAGTTTTTCTTTTCTCTTCTCTCTCTTTACAAATAGGATGGCGTCAGGATGGGAAAATAACTATGCAGCTCAAATCCTAAATTAGAAGCATTTCAACAAAAAATGGAAGCAAAACAACGACAAAAGGCAGTTAAAATAGATCGAATTTCATTCACCTCACCATCAGAAGCAATTTTTAGACAATGTTTCCTTGTACTGTCAATATTTGCACCCAAATTCACCAGTTACTTTGGCCATGTTTGGAGACCAGAAATTATTTCACCTGAATATGAGATCAGTGGAACACCGAAGGAGATGAATAAGTACACTAAATTAACAGTAACAGCTAATCACCCTGATAAAATACGAATGGCCCATCATAAACTAAATCAATACACTGAATTATTAAATTATAAAAATAGCAGAAATTCTGCCCATATTCAACTAATTCAAATACCTGAAAATCATTGCTCTTTGTGTTTCCGCTCCGATCATATGAAAATTAATTATCGCTCATACTGCAGTGAACTTGGTCACTTCCGTAAAAATTGTCCCGAGCTTCCTTTCAAAACCGATCATCAGGTCACCATAACCGCCGTTGTAAAATCTAAATCAAAGAAAAATGCTTATGTAAGAGAACAACGAAAACTTCGTCGACGTAAATTACGAGCAGCTTATGGCGGAAAACCTTGGTGGAAAAATTTAAATAACCCAATACCCGAACAATTAGAAAATTATGTACCAATCGGCCCTAAAACAAACAAAAAGGAAACATTAGCTTTGGACATTGAAGGAGATGGTCATGGTGGAGTAGGTAGTGTCCATTTATCCGGTTGGTTTAGCCCAGAAATACGTATCCAAACTGTTTATTATGCCCAGGTGAAAAATCATCATATTGTAAATCCATTAACTCGAATCACTGGACTACAAATCAATGATCAAATCAAATATAATCAAATGATGAACAAAAGGATTAACTTTGGACGAGATTTCAATGCAAGTGGCAGAAATTTCTAGAGGACGACGATTAATAACTCAAGGAAAGAGGACCTACAAAATTACAACTGACACCCGCTCGACTAAGAGTTTATAATATACAACATATTGATCTTCAAGAGTTATGGCCAGGTAAACAACCAATTGGTTTGGTATCGATTGATAAATTCTTATTCTACAAATTTCAAAAGCTACATGAAGATGATTCACACGTCACTATTGGTCATTCCCTGAAAGAGATTCTGAGTAACCCTTAAACATGGAATTACAAAATTAACAGACCACAATATACCCTTCAGCCGAAATTGTACGAGAGATGGTCAAAACGGACAGAACATTTCACATTGGTTATCGGAATTCCAGGATGGACATCATTAATTACTAACACCTTTCATATTTTAATAGTCAATATTTAATGTTAACTAATCCTTAATTAATTATAATAATCTTACTAATTTGTAAATCAACGTGGACGTTGATCTTTCATTACCCGGACGAATTGCAACAAACTGGTTGCCACCATTTTAAATACAAAACCAGGTACCACCTCTCACGTGGTACCTGGTAACTTCTATTGGTTAAATTTTAAGGTGACAAACTCAAAGAAAAGCAAAATTTGGCAATCTTTATTTTGTGAAAATGTCATTTGCTAGATCATCGTGACTTAGTGATGATTAACGTAAATCTCAAGATGAGGTTAATCTTTATCGCCAACTTAAAATGAAAATGTTTCTCAACAAGCAGGAGCCACTATTTCCATCTCCGTGTTTACCATCATTTAAGAGTTCATCTTGTAAAAAATCATCTCGTAAAAACGGTTTTTCTTCAGTGCGTGTACGAACGTGGCACTTAAGGTTCTACATCTGGCTAAACACCTTGTAACAAAATTGGCATTGGTAAATCTTTTTCTCGGACGACGATAAGAACGATGAAGGTTTAGACGGTGGGGTTAAATATGGTAGGTTCGTCCTGTATGTTTATCAAAAAATATTACCTATGATATTAAGCTGTTGAATGTAAAAATTGAATCTTTGCATTACTAGACACACTGAAAACTTTAACTTATGTACTTTCAAGGACATGATAATTACTTTCAATGAAGAAGTATTATTAGAAACATTAAAGAATTGTTTGAAGAAACAATTATGGTTAGTGACTAAGGATGATTAATCAATTGCTAATCTCTCAATTAATCTTGAGTAGCTTGTTATATTGTTATGTTATTTCCGTGTTTACCATCATTTTAGAGTTCATCTTGTAAGGAACCATCTTGTATGGCCAATTCTTTTACAGGAGCACTAGCACTTTCTTAAACTTCTGAATAATCTAATTATCTACCATAACTAACGCCACCGTCTAAACATACAAGTGTTTGTCAGCTCAAAATTTTCACTCAAAGCTGATTTTTTGGCCTAAGGTTTTAGAAACATATTGGTTGGAATTTATTGGGCAACTAATTATGTTTCTCTCTTTCTCAGCTCAGAAGATTAAGCATCTGCCCTTGCTAGTCAACGTTGCGAGTTCGTTACTCGATGATTACACCGAGAAAGAGAGTACAGCACCCGTTAGCTGAATTGACTCCCGTGAGGGATTTAGCCTTCTTAGGTGGTGACATCCAGAAGGGGAGAGTCTCCAAGCGCCGCCTGTGCAATAACAAAACTCATGACAACAAATATAAATTGAAATCTCCCAGCATTCCTCCTCTTTCATCAACAATTCCAATTTGCGCTCCCACTCGCCGAATCCCTTTTACCACCCATCTCTATCCTCCTTCTGATGAAAACAGTTGTTTAAATGTTTAGGTTAAAGGGCAGAGTGGGTCACAGGTAAACCAATTAAACGATAAAAGTCAATATTCAGCAACACTCACGAAATCGGATCATAGTTAATCAATGATAGTAAACTAGATTCAGTTAAATTTCCATATTTCATTTCAATTTTTAGTTTATTGTAAATAAACTTTTATTGAGATAACGATCAAACTATTATCATTATCTCGATTTTCAATGTGAATTCATTACATAATTGATAAGATATCAATTCTATGCGTATTCTCATTTAAAAGTGTAGTCGATCTTAATTTTCGAGGCTGTACATAAGAGTAAATATATTATTGATTCAAGACAATTGATTATCAATCGATTGGATCCACCAAAGTGTTTGAGGCTTTTGTTTCGGTTCAATTTTCCATATGAATTTTTCTCCTCCTTTGTTATATGTTACCTGAGAGATAATGATAATGTAATTGTTACTAAATTTGGTTTCAAATTGTTTGCTACCTGATATAACAGAAGCATCCATATTTAAAAGCTAATTGTAATGGTTGGTAAGGTTATTATGTATAATCAATTATATTGAAACCTTTTACATTAATTTTCACTTTGGCTTTGGTTTTCTCTCCAATGGCTTTATAACATCATCCTTGTTTCTTGTCTTGGTAATTGTTATCCTTTTCTTTTTCCTCTATGATTAGCTTCATTTAAGTTAATTAAACTAATTGTTTCTCAGTCATTTATGTTGATACGGTTTCCATACCGTCACCGCCACACAACCATCACCATTATCATGATCCATATAGCAAAGTAATTTATCATCGAAAACCGTGTAATAAATGCTACAGTAACTTTTAATTCACTTTTACTCCTCTTTGGTCTTTTCTTTCTTCTTTTTCAATTCTTTTTTGCTCTTGCTCCTTCTCCTTTTCTTTTTATCCTTTTGTATTAATTTGTTTTGTGTGTTGGGTTACATTGTACAAAGTATTCATATGGTAACTGGTAATTTCACCTTCTCCTTGTTGGTTTTTTTTTCTCCCTCTGGATAAATGGTTTCAAATATTAATACACAGCTTGAAGTATCTAAAGGAAAAGGTATAACTATAAACAAAAAGAGAATAGAAGATGAAATAGTTATCAAATTGTAATATAATTTATGTAATAAACAATTGGAATTAAAGTGAAGAAAAATAAAAGGAAACAACAAAGGAAACAAGAAAAGAAAAAGAAATCAATTGATTACATGAGAGAACAAAAAATAACAAGAGAGAAAATAAAGAAATTCTATTCTTTTATATTTAGACGAAGATAATTCACTAGGAACCATTGGTTTAATATTCTTCAAATGTCAAATTTTACCTGAAGAAATTGATTGGAGCAAGTAAATTGAGTTAATTACAATTAAAGTTGATTTAGTTAAATGACAAGAACGAAAATGAGTTGATTGATTTTCGAAAAGTGGTGACATCTGTTGGTATCGAATCGAAGCTCTTTAAGAACATGTGATTTTCTTTATAAGAATTTGATTTTTTTTCTTTCAGTTGTTTACCGGTTTTTTATTTATTCTCTGATTATTATTGATTAATTAATTTTCTCTATTGATTTTCTTTGATTGAATTGTATTTTTTCTTTTGTTCAATTTACTCTGTGTGGTGATTAAAGTCTTGCGGTGTTTCAAAAGGGAAAACATATCATGGAGGTTACTAGTTTTGATGATCTTCTTCAAAAAGCTGAGCAACTTCAAGCTCAAGTTGATTTACCTTTTCCTCGGATCGAGCGTAATATTAAACAATTATATGAAGTTGGTCACAATTTATGGACTCGAACTGGTTATCATGCTTCCAGAGATTCTAATGAAGCACGAGCATCGGTACTTCTTGGTTCTAAAGGATATGACCTGCAGAAAGCTAATCAACATTTGGAATCATTGAAAGCAGATTTTTCTACCGTTGAATCATCCAAGATTAGTGATATCCATGGATTTTTAAAGAATGAGAGAGAAAATGCTGTTCTTTCATCTATTGAGGAGGTAAAAAAGGCTACCTTTGAAATTGTCGATGGTAAATGTTGGTCTAAAACCGCCAAAGATTGGGAAGATCAAAAAATGTCCATTTTAACCAATCTTGTTGGAGATGAAAATGACTCATCTGATGTTACCATGGCTAATCTTTCATCTAGATTAGTTACCACTCCAAGGATTAAAATGAGAGATCTTACCTCTAGATTGACCACCAGAGATGTTGCCAATTATACACCAATTTTAGAGCTTATAAAAAAATCTCCAACTGACCAAAATTTATCAACCTTGTCCAGTGCTTTGAGAGAGCATAAAGATTTCGAGACTGTGTTGGGTTATAAAACTGTTGATGGTAATAGAGTAACTGGATTAATTGATCAATATCATCCTGATCCAATGAAACTAATCCGACGTGTTGCTGCTGATTGTGAGGAGACTGGATTGATTGAAGAAGCCATCAAATTATATGATTTATCTCAAGATGATGAGAAATGTTTGGATTTACTAATTAAATATTTAACACCCTTAGTGCCTAAGAAAAAAGTACCAAATGAATTGAGGGACAAATTGGAACCATTAGCAATTAATATCGCTGAAAGGTATCACAATTATGGTTACGATGCCAAACCAGAAATGGTTTCAGTTTTTCATTTACTATTAGATTTGATGGCATTTTTTGACAATTACCATAAATTATCACTCGATGATGCTATGGAGGTTAGTATTTAATTTAGATTATCTATTGTTACACCAGTTTTAATTTGATTGTTTGCCTTTTCTCATTTACAGATAATTGAAAAACTCAACATTCTACCATTTAAAATTGAACAAGTCGATGCCAAAGCCAATGAATTTTCCTCATATGCTGATGAGATTCGCCAATTAATTCCAGACATTTTAGTTGCCACCATGAATATACTTCACACTCAATATAAGAAGATCAAGTAATTTCCCTTGAGAATAATTAGATGAAATTAATTAACTAAAATAATTTTTCATTTTCTCTTTTTTTTCCTACAGATCAATCGCTCCATTGACATCTAGTAAATTTGGTGTATTAGTTGAAGCAAATGAAAAAGAGGGAGTAAGTTTTGTTTTCTAATTTTCCCTGAATAATTGATCACAATTAACATTTTACAGCAACAATTGTATTAATGATTAATATTTTCTCTTAATTAGCTTCTTACATCTCTTAAATCAAAAGCTCGTCTTTTGATCACCTATGCTGGTATGATTCCTTACCGAATGCCTGGTGACATTAATGCTCGTCTCGTTCAATTGGAAGTCACAATGAATTAAATCAATTAATCTCTCCTCATTTCTATTCATCACAATACAATTAACGTCTTTTTTTCTCTCTCACTAATAAAGTTAACATCAAAGAAAAACAAATTGCCAATAAATTATTACTTCATTTGCATAATCAATGTCACTGGTCAAATAAAATTGTAACTGCTTTAATTAGCCACTTTTTTACTTTTGCAATTTGAGTTAATTAATATTAATCTAAATTAGCGAATAAGAGATTTTACCGAGTTAATTTCACTTTTACTTTAGTTCCATAAATTAACTTGACACACCAAATATCACAAAGAATCACAAATTGTTAATCAATTATCGGTTTCTTGAAAAATAGATGATTAAGGTAAGAGCTTTTGGCATGCAATTAACTGATGGTGGAAAATGTTGAGTTAATTGTAATAGAATTAAAAATCCTTATTCAATTGTTCCAATTTATCGAGATCATTGGCATCGAGCATGGATATTTCTCTTCCATAATGTTGTTCCAATTTCTTAACCATATCTAATGTTCGTTGTGAATCAACCATGTTAATCGCGAGTCCAGATTTTCCAAATCTTCCTGTTCTTCCAATTCGATGTAAATATGTTTCGAAATCAATATCTCGTGTAGAAACATCAATAGGTAAATCGTAGTTAATCACAACGGTAACCTGATCAACATCAATTCCACGGGCCATCAGATTGGTTGAGATTAAAACTCTTTCAACACCATCTCGGAATCTATTGATTACTTCAGTTCTTTCCTCGACCGTTAAATCACCGGTAATCAATCCAACCGAATGTCCATCTCGTCTCAATTTCTCAGCCAACCAACCGGCAGATTTTTTGGTCTGACAGAAGATAAAAACGGAACCAATACAAAGAGTACCAAAAAGATTCGCCAAAGCTTTGTACTTGTCAACATCCGTATTACAAAGGACGTAAAATTGTTCAATATTTTCAAGACTTTCTTCCTCTTTTTTCAATCTAATAATAACGGGATTT
Organism: Panonychus citri; assembly: GCF_014898815.1. Taxonomy (NCBI): domain Eukaryota; kingdom Metazoa; phylum Arthropoda; class Arachnida; order Trombidiformes; family Tetranychidae; genus Panonychus; species Panonychus citri. The sequence continues at coordinate 688,472 of NW_026515516.1, read as the reverse complement.
TGAACTATCTGTTCAGCAAATTCCATTACGGCAGCATCATAGGTTGCAGAGAAGAACATTATCTGACAATTTGGTGAGAGACCATTTTTAATTCTGATAGATTGATTTCTATGCCCTTGGGTGTCTATCATTACATCGGCTTCATCAAGAACCAATACTCTTATTTTACGAATATCAAATGACCGGTAGCGAAGACCAGCATCCATCACTTTACCGGGTGTTCCCAAAAGCACTTGTTCAGTGATAGGATTATCTCTGTTTAATTCAACTCCACGAACAACATATTTAAATTTGATTGACTTTTTATGTTTAGCCATAAATTCAGCAACTTGACCCGTTTGTAAAGCTAACTCATAGGTTGGTGATAAAATTAATACTTGAGGATAACCCAAATTTTCATCAACACGAGCTAAAGATGATAAAAGGAAGGCTGCTGTTTTACCAGTACCCGATTGTGATTGAGCGATTATATTAGTCGGAGGATCTGAAAGTAAAATGGGTAAAACTGTTTCCTGAATTTTACTCGGTTTAGAAAATCCCATCTCATATATTCCCCGGAGAAGTTGTTCTGGTCTGTAAATGAGAAGAAAATGACAGAGATCAATTAGAGAATAAATTTTGTTCTCTCTTCCAAGAGAAAATTCAATAAACGATGGACAAAAATATTACTTACAAATTGAGTTCTTCAAATGTTTTCACAGAATGTAAAGGAGAATTTGGATTAGCTCGAACTATTTCAACTTCATTACTTTTAGACTCTAAAATTCTGGATCTTGTCAATTTCCTCATTAAGCTGAGTGTCGCTGCGTCAACGGTTTCATCATTGTCATCCCTTGGTTCTTCAGGATTATCAGAAGCCTATAAACAAATATAAACAAATGAGAATTAAAAGTCACAATCAAAATTAATCTCGAAAAGAGATGATTAAATTTTCCCAAAGGAAAAAACAACAAAGGCATGAGGAGAAATAATTTTTCAAAAGGTAATTTACTTCATTGTTCAATTCGTTTGTCGGTTGTTGAGAGTCACCGCCGTCAGCCATAGTTTACAATGATAGTTGATTAAAGTAAACAATTAAAATAACAAAAGGTAAATTAATTAGAAAACAATAAGATGAAATTAAATTTGAAACAACAAATCAACTCATGGGTTTGATTAAACTCGGTAATCATTACGCTCGGTTATTCAATCCGCCGGGAAAAGATCAATTCGGTAACCGGATTAGTCTTTTGTTTATCTTTTGATTTGATTTGGGAAGAAAAGAGAATGGAAATTAATTAGTAATTAATTCACCCAATTCAATCGAGTGACCTGATGGAATTAAAGTAAATTCGATGGATTAAGATAATCTGTCTATTGTTTAGAAAAGAAAAGAATTAATTGGTTTTCTATCTGATAGAAAATATCGGATCTCTATTTGTTTAACTGATTCTCTTTCTTGAATTTTTGTTTTTGTGATTGAATTTTTAACTTTCATCTTGGTTTTTTTTTATTTTAATTGTTCTAATTAATTCTTATTGTTTTATCTTATCGTTTTCTCTTTATACCATTGATCTACAATGGAATTGAGTAAAAATAAACGCTATCGATTTATTCGTGATGATAGATTCCATATATTTGCCGATATTAGTATGTAAGTGAAAATTTTGTTTTCTATCTTAAGATTTGGATTTTAACCTTTTTTTTCAACATTTTTTTCTTTTATTAATATTTTTTCTTCTTCTTTTGTTTTCTTTTTCACTTGATACAGTGAAACTCAGCTTAAAAAGCTTGATATTTGCCCTAGGAATCTTAAACTAATGCTTATCTCTTTCATGAAAGACGCTTTTGGTGATTATGGTGTCTCAATTCCTATAGATGTAATGAGTTTCTCGAATAAAGATTGTCGAGCATTCATTAGATTTCCAGCAAGGTAACATTTCTACATAAATTATATTCTAAACATTATGATAAACTTATTGTTTTCTCTGTCTCTTCCTTATTAGGGACAGTGTTAGAGTTCAAAGTGCTTTGGCCTTAGCACATACTTGGGAAAACCGATCAATCCATATAATGATTCATAAGATTTCACATGCAATCTCATCTCTATGTTTAAACTCACACGATCAAGCTCATCAAATAGCTGATAAATGGAATTGACGTTTAGCTTAAGAAATTAGTCCGATAAACCAACAAACAAACAAACAAACTCTATACATATTTAAATTAATAACTAATCAAATACACAAATGAACACAAACAAAAAGCAATCAACAAATTTTTCTAACCAACACAAGAAGAAAAAAATCTCTAACCTTGTAAATCATTGGAAATCTTTTCTTTTTTTTATCATCATAATTCTAACAATTAAGCCTCTGGACAATAAACTCGTGCAACGTACAAAAAACAAACAATTAAAAAAAGATAAAAATTGAAACAATACAAAACAAGAGCAAAAATAATCAAATGTTTTCATTTAAGAAATTAAGTTAATCGATTCAAATGTTACCGCCATTCGAATTCGATTCCTTCTCAGTAACTCCACCTGGTGGAAGTTTGAAGGTCGCCATTTTGAGAAAATTTGATCGCCTTATTTTTAGAGTGAAAATAATTTTCTTAATATTTGTGGTCAATTATTTGTATTAATTTTGTGTATTATTAACTTTGTGGTATTTTAATTGCTTGCATTTAGTTGTGTTCCTTTTGATTCTGATTTACATGTTTAGTCTGTATTGTTAACAAAATTGTTTAGTGGTGATTAAAGATGCCAAGATACGACGACAGCCCGAGAGACCGGAGCCCAATTGATTCTCGCCGTGATCGGAATAGAATCAAATCACCATCTGAACAAAGGAGACGTGGACGTGATTCACCTGTTAATGTTTCTTCTAGAAGTGGTAGTGTTCGTGATCCATATGATGATTATTCAACATCTTCTTCTAGGGTTAAACCTGAACGTGAACCAGCGGCTTATAAAATATTGTGTATCTCCAATTTAAATGCTAAAGTAGGTGATACCACTGTAAAGGAAGCTCTTAGTAGAGAGTTTAGCCGGTTTGGTGATGTTTCTGTAAAGGTGTGTCATGATGACAATGATAGGTTTGCTTACATTTACTTCCGTTCTTATGAGGAGGCAAGAGAAGCTCGACACAATAAACCAAGATTACATCTATTTGACAAGGCTGTTGAAATTGAACCGATCTATGATCATCATCGAAGTAGCATGTTGAATTCAAGTAGCAGTAGCATTAGTGGAAGAAGGAGAAGTGTCTCACCAGCATACACCTCTACCCGTAGTGCCCGAGGTCCACCTGCAAGCCCACCTCCAAATAATAGACGACCACCACCACCTCCACCTCCACTGCCTCTCCAATCTCGAAATAATGTAGATAAAAATGCCAGTAACAGTGGTAATAGCAATCAACAGTATTCTAGACCAACACATAGACCTTCAACCAGTTCTAGTAGTGATTATCATCACCAAAGTCGTCCCACCGGTAAGTTTTTCTTCTCTCATATTTTTTCAAAATTTTTAATCTTTATAAATCATTTTTTTCTGTTCTCATTTTTGTACATTTTAGGTACTACTAATAGACAAACTCATCGAGAGTCCAAAAAGGAAAAATTTCCCAATTACTTGCATCACATTCCTCCGGAAGATGATGATAAAGCAACGAACATTATTTGTTGGAAATCTTGAAGTAACAATCTCTGAACCCGATTTGAGACGTATTTTTGAACGATATGGTGTCGTTGAAGATATTGATGTAAAAAGACCTCCTCCTGGACAAGGAAATGCTTATGCTTTTATTAAATTCTTGAATCTTGATATGGCTCATCGAGCTAAAGTTGAAATGTCAGGTCAATATATTGGAAAATTTCAGTGTAAAATAGGTTATGGTAAAGCAACTCCTACTCCTAGAATTTGGGTTGGAGGCTTGGGATCATGGACATCGCTCTCTCAACTTGAAAGGAATTTGATAGATTTGGTTCTATTCGTAAAATTGATTTCGTAAAGGAAACACCCATGCTTACTTACAATTTGATAGCATCGATGCTGCAACTGCGGCTTGTCAAGAAATGCGAGGGCATGCATTAGGTGGACCTGACAAGCGGCTTAGGGTTGATTTTGCAGACCCAAGTCCTTATAGTCGAGACCCAAGTTCGGACTATAGCTCTCAACTCGACCGGTTACCACTACAACTACAAGTGGTAAGTACTTAAAGTCATTTTCTTATCAAATTTTTCAAATTAATATTAAATTGTTTTTTTTGTTTGTTTTTTTCTCAATATTAATAGCTACAAGATACCATGGAAGTGATTATGGTGATAGTTATAATGAAAAAGCAAGTTCAAGAAATCGTCCATCTAATATTAGTGGGGATAGTTTTAGTGGCAATGATGTTGAAGAGAAACAACGTGAAAGAAGTAGCTATCCTAGTGGTAGCGGTGCTAGTGGCGGTAATTCCAATTGGAATTACTGGGATGAATCTTCACGTAGTCCATCAAATGATCGACGTAGAGCTCGACCAAGAACTCCAGAAACAGGAAGTGGTGATGTGAGTGAACGTAAAAAGATTCGTCGAGCCTCTATTTCCCCCGATGGCGGACCAGGAGGTGATCGTACTCCTGGCTCACCTCGAAGGCCAAGTAGAACTAGTGGTGGTCAAGAATCAACGGGTAAACATTCACCCAATTTTGAAATGAATAAAAGTGAAGAACGTTCTCGTGCACCACCCCCATTAGAAGATGTTAAAGTTCTAACCGATTTTGTAAAATTCTGTCCATCTGCATGGAATGGAGGTTTAATTTTGAAAAATAGCGCCTTCCCTGCGAAAATGTACCTTTGCAGTGGTGATATTTCCCTTGTTGATATTCTTATGAAAGATCCATCATCGGAAATACCTATGCTCAAAATTACCCAACGACTTCGTTTTGATCCATTAAAGTTAGAAGATGTATCAAGAAGGATGAGCAGTGCAGGAGCTTCAGGACATTGTATGTTATTTGCCACCGCAGGATCAAGTAATGCACAACTTCAAGCAGGAATTGGTGAAGACGGAAGAGCAGTGCAAACTCGACCTCTCAAAAATCTTGTGACTTATTTAAAACAAAAAGAAGCTGCAGGAGTAATTTCATTAACTAACAATGTTAAAGAAGCGATTGGTGTTCTCTATGCTTTCCCACCGTGTCCATTTGCCCAGGAATTACTTCGTAAAGTTGCTCCAAATTTATCTGGTGAAAGTCAAAAGGAAGAATATTTAGTTGTGGTTGTAGTACGTGGATCATCTTAATCATAAATCAATCAATGTATACCCAATGATTTAGACGACAAATTTGACAAAAGAAAAATACAACAACCTAAATATCCAATACTCTGCATCAAATCAGCAACCTTTGAACAAACAACCAACTCTCTCAAACTTGGAATGGATTATCTTTTTTCACCCTTCCTTTTCCTCCCTTTATCTTATTTTTTGTCTTTTCATAATCTCTCTCTCCCTTTCGACCTCCGTTCAGTGTAGGTTTTTTTGGTTTATTCTTTTTTTCTTCAATATTCGGAATCAATGTGCGTGTAGAAGGTGCAACAACATTATCACCAAGAAATTAACATCGACAACATCCCAAGTTTATTCATATACAAGCCCAGAAGTCAACACTCACTCTCACCTAACCAAACATCTTTAATATCATTTGTTAGACAAAAATTTTGTTAAGGTTTAAATGATTGGTTTAATTTTTGATCGTTTATGCCAATGAAGAGAATCAATTTTTACTCACCTACACAATCAGAAAAGAAATCAATGTCATTTTACCTTTTCTTAAAGATTGATCAGTGTTCTTTAATTGTGCCAGTTTAACAAATCATTTAACAAGAAGATAATCTTTAATCTGTTTTCTCTGATTATTCAAAAGTAAACCATCAACCCATCACTTCACACTTACATATAAATACATATACACACATACACACTCACCAAACCTCCAAATACAACTACAACCACAATAAGCACCAGCACCTACACGTCAGCACAAGTACCATTTACAATTGATTCAATTTCTTGTATTATCATATTATTTAAATGAAAGCAAAAATAATAATTTACCAAATTAATCCCATGGCTTGTGGTCTTATATAAATTTTTCAAGGTATATTCATACAAATACCCTTGGTGTCCAAAAAAAGTGTTATCATTTTCTTTCTGTTCTCTGTCTTTATATTGTTTTACCAAACATGATCAATGATTATAATTAATCATTTCGATTACAACGGTTTAATTGTGCTACTTTCTCTCAACGATAATGTGATTTCTATATTCGTCTCTGAATCTTTTCAATCTTATCTCTTCTTATTTTTTTCTATTTCTTTTCTCTCTCTCTCTCTCTCTTTGGTTTATCAACAATTCTTTCACCATCATTGTTACAATTTACCATTGGTGCTGCTCACATTTTGTTAATTGTCAAGTTAAAATCGTGTTAATCATCATAATCATTTATTAAGTGCATGAGTTTAAATCTAAAGAGATACAAAAGCCAAATGATGAAGGAAAGGGTTACTAATCCATCCAAAGTGATTATCTCTCTATCTCTTTATCTTTCAGCTGATTTTTCCTCATAGTTTACCAGTGATTTATGTTAGTGATTAGTGAATATTAATTAATTGTCTTCTTCTTGTTTCTAATTATAAATCTCTAATTAAGTTGATTGGAAGTGTTTTCTTTTAAGTGAAGTGAAAAATTCCTTAAAGTGAGAAGAAGAAAATTAATTTAATCCATAAAGAAAATAATTAATATTAATCGTGTTCCAACTAATCCAGTTTCCATTTTTTACTTTTGTGATTAAATGAAATTAGAAAAATTAATTAATCGACTCATTTTGAGGTAAATTAATTAATATCAATTGTTGATTAACCCTTGGAAAGTTAATCAAAAAGATTTTCTATTTTTCTTTTCATTCCTAAGTTTTTTAGTGAATCAAATTTAGTTAATTAACTTTGTGTGTCCATCATGAAATAAGCAAAGGATTTTAATTGTTTCCAACATAACAATTAAATCATCATCATCGTCTATTGATTTAATTTGTAGGATGAAAAAAAATTGTTCAGTTTCGTAAATTGTTGTTCAATATCGTCGGAATATCTTCACAATTAGTGGTGATAGTGATCAATGTGAACAAGTGATTTAATTGTTGATTCATTTAAATATTTATGGTCCAAGAACTTTTTAAATTGTTGCTTATTAGAGTTTCGTTTTTGTTAATTATCGTTAATTGTTTACAATTTACGATTGGAATCTAATTGGTTGGTGGGTAACCAATTGTTCATCAAAAGTTTTATTATTATTTTTTCTGCTAATTTAACTATTTAAGTGCCTTTAATCATCACCCAACAGTAACAATCAACGTAAGGTAATTAATTAATAGTGATTTGTGATTGTGATCAAGCAATTTGTTGATATTTTAATTGTTCTAAGTGTTTAAACGTGCGTTTAATTTTCAAAGGTAAGTTTATTTACTAAGGTTACTAACCATCAAGGGAAATTAGTGTGGTAATTAGTAAATTAGTTTACTGTTAAATTGTCATTGATTGTAATTAATTAATTTTTACAATTCTTCAAGTTTGGTTTCGTTGATAAGTAGATGGTTTTTATTTAATTGTAATTAACTTTTCTTTCTTCATCTCTATTCAACGGATTCTCTCTTGAAGTGTTTTCCTCATCACAATCAATTGATTGGTCACTAATTTGTTCAATTAATTGAACAAAATTAAGCCAACAATTTGATTCAATTGATCATTAAAACGCTCGTAATTTAATCAATTAGAGAGAGAGAGAGAGAGATGATTAACTTGTATGAAAGATTTAAATTAACTTTTCAATTCTAATATTGTTCAATTAACTTGAATTTAACTAAATTTAATCAACAATCGGTGAGTATTAAATTCAAATCAAGGTGAGTTAATTAATCTAAATTATGATTAATCTAAACTTAAATTTCTATTCTTAATTACTGATAAATTTGTTTCTTCATCTTTGTTTTCATATGACAGGAACAATTACAATTACAATCAACTGGAATCTATCAAACTCTGGACATAATTAATTTTGAATCAAAATCAATTAACCAAAATCTTTAACTAATCCATTACAATTAACGTTAATTAACATGATACAAATAAAAGACAATTAATTTTAAAAATAAAATGATCGATTTTTTTTATTTCAAATAAAATGTATAAAAAAACAATAACATAACAAAGTTAATTGATTAAATAGATGAACAACAATTAAGCTATTGAATTAACATTGGAAGTTAATTGTTATCATTTAACAAATTGCTCGAGTAAAACAAAAAGTAAACTCAATAATAGTGATAAACAAGTCCAGCTTGGAAAAGGTCGGAGTTGGCCAAAGGGAATCCGTTGATTGTTTCACTCGCAATTTGATTAAAGATGCAAATGATTAACTGATTGTTAACTTAATCACCAAAACAGAAATGGATTATAATCATCATATGGATAATAAGGTGATCGATAAGCATATAAGGGATAACGAGGGTAGACCCAAGAGCGATTTCGTCGGTACCTCCACCAACTCTGAGCTTCACTTGTAACAATTAAAGTTAAAACTGTGATTAAAGTGACAATTAAAATTAATTTGAACATTTTGATGAACAAATTATCGTTAATCAGTTATCACTAATTGAAGAGTTTTTTTTTGATAAACTTTATTAAATATCGTTTTCTTTTGGAGGGAGTTTGAGTGAGATTACAATTAGAATAATTAAAAGTTAACAATTAGCATAATTATCTTTCTCTCTTGTTAATTGTTATGGTTAAAATATGGTTACAATTAACTATTCATTTGATTGTTTTGTTTTAATCATCAAGGACAATTAATCAATTAGAAAATTGAATCTAAATCATGTTGTTAGTTGAAACAATATTGAATAAATGTATTGATTTCATAGTCTTTTTAATAAACAACAATTATCATAACAATTAACGTTGATAATCATTAATTGTTGATTAACTCATCACGAGCTACGATAATTAATCTAGTTAATCATAATCATCCTCGGTCATTTTTGGTTAGAGACAATTAACCAAAAACAATCAACAACAACAACAACAAGGTTGAATATAAACAATTAATAAATGGATAATTAATCATTGTTGATTATTGATGATGATTAATAAAATAATTTCATTAAATTGTATCAACAAATTATCAGGTCATGGATGAAGGTTAATTATGATCTGATTTTAACAGTTAATTGTATCAACATATCAGTAAATCATTTGATTGTCATGAAAATATATTGATCATGATCAATTTTTAATTCTGGACAATCAAATGACAACTTTTGATTGAATCTTTTGATTGTTGACTTAAAGTTAATTGTGAATCTATTTGTCAATGATAATCAATTGATTGTCTAAATTTAAAGAGGAGGTTCAACTGTTAATTGTTGATTGAGGTGTTGGTTCAGGTCAAATTAATTAATCACTTTAAATGAGATGTAAACACAATAATGAATATAAAAAAAAGACTCAAATTTGTAAATACAATTAACTTTTAAAATGTCAATCCAGTTGATCACCGTTTAGATTACAATTAAAAACACATTCTTGGCTTTTATATCAAACAATTAAATGCAACTTGAACCTTTCCGATTAAATAATTAGACAATTAATTATCTTACCAAAAGTATTAAAGGTTAATTGTGAATTGAACTTGGATGATGTTGATGGTGTTTTTTGTGTTTTGTATTTGTCGTTGATTGTCACAAGAAGACAAAGTGATCTTAATCGTTCCAATTACGAAATTCAATTCCAATGGACACACAACAACAATTAACCATTTTCGACAATTGATTTCAATTAAAGTACACGAAGAAAAAAATATTAATCGTTGATTAAATGGGAGAAAGTCAAAAAACGATCCACCTAAATAACCACAATTAGTTACCAGAAATTAAAGAAGATGAAGAAAGTGAATGAGTGAGTGAGAGAGAGAGGAAGATGAAGATGAAGGAGGGAATTAATTTAAACATAGTGACATAATTACTTACATTAGATGATTTTTAGTTAATTACAGTGATTAAAACAAAAACAATCGAAACTTCATCTTAAATAATCAGCATAAAGGGTTGGGTTTATGAGTCGAAATGAATTTTTTTCCTGTTTACTTTTCAACCTTCTTTGTGTGTTGATTGTTGTTAATTGTTTGCAATTGAGATAATTTTGTATAAAATGGATTAACTTGATTACGAATTTCATCAGAATTCAATCAATCATTGATAGTTAAACATCTCATCTTTGGATACAACAAATCAACAGTTAAAAGAGTTTCAAATCAACAAACTAAAACTTTTATCATTCTTTAATTTTCTTCTAATTGTTTTACAATTTAAGTTGTTAATTTCTAATAAAAATCTATTACCTTTAAAAGATCAATTCAATTCATCATGTTTATCAATCTTAAATCTGTGTTAATTTGTGTTACCAGTGTTATCTTGGTAATGATTTGTTTAGATTGTGCCTCAGCTACTGGACACGGCGACGGAGGTCATAGTAACATTTTCCGTAAACAAGAATCAACTAAAGGTCATTCTCATTACGCTTTCGGTTACGACATTAAGGATCCATGGGGAGCAACCAACTTCCGTAAAGAGAAAGGTGATTTCACCAAGAAAGACGGTTGGGTCGAAGGTGTTTATGGATTGAAGGACAAAGATGGACGCGCTCGATTGGTCAAATATGTCGCCGATAAGAATGGTTTCAATGCTGAGATCAAGACCAACGAACCAGGTACAAGTGATGCCGATACTGCGGCTGCAACTTACAATGGTGCCGATGGTAATAAAGGTAAATGGAGCTACGATGTTTCCGTTAAGGACAGTGGAAAGTCAAAGGGTAAAGACTCTTGGAGCGCCGCTGCTTCAGAATTGAAGATTTTCTCAATTAAACCAAAACAATCTGAGGAATATGTTCAATCACCACAATCGGAAGATTCCGAATCACCAGCTGATTACTATCCAGCAGAATATGAGGCCAGGTCATCACCTCCATCGTCTTCACTTGGACCTGCCGATGATGAATATCAATACGAACCTCAAACCAAACAAGCTCAAGTTAAGAAATTAAAACTTTACCTTAAGCCCCAATACGATTACTATTACGGTTCACCTGCTGAAGAAAGTGCTTGAAAAAAGCCAATAACCGATTATTATTATTCTCGATTATTAATCTAACATGATTGATTTTGTAGTTTCTGATTGATTGGTGATACGACTAATCAGAAAATATTTATTCCAATTCATTTTTTTCTTTCACCATAAATGTAATTTATCCAATATTATACTCACTCATCATTGTTAACTGTAACATTATTTTACAAATAACGTTTACAGTTATCATTTACTTTATATATATGTATGTATTTGTATCTCTGACAAAAGTTAATTTAAATAAATTCAATGCTCATCCATAATCAATCCTTTTGAATGAAATTTTCTAATTACATTGAGTTTGATTTTTAAGTTTTCGTCGCTGTTGAGGTTGTGTCTTTCTTTTCTGGACAATTTGTAATATCCATCAGATTCTTGGTTAAAGGCATGGTAATTAATCGTTGATTGAATTTGAAATTTTGATTCTGGGTCACGATACATTCCCAACTTTTATATTTCTCAGTGAATTCCATGGAGTTTGAAGAAACGGATGTTGCTGATCCATCGGTTTTTGATTCGATGGATGATGTTTTGATTCGAGGGGGAAGTTGAATTGCAAAAGAAATTACATCATCTGTATTTCTTGCACTTGATTCCAATTCCGTGTATCTTTTCAGTTTATCATGAAGAGTGAATCCTTTACTTTGTAAAATTTTATTCAACTGACGATCTTCATTGAGCATAAAGTTAATTCCAAGAAAAACGATTTCCTGGTCATTGGTTAAGACTAATTCCTGGCAAATGGGATCAGTTATGGTAAATGAATGTGCTTCAAACAAATCAACTTCCCGTTGGGTACAACTTGTATAACTGTTGGCTTCTTGCCCTGATAGCAATTGATTATTTGATGAATTGTCAGACTGTTTTTCTGGTGATGATGATGATGGTGATGTTACAACTGCTGTAGATGATGATGATGTTGATTGTGTTGTTGATGGTGGTGGTGTTGCTGTTGTATTTGCTGATGTATCACGATTTTCTTTATCATTATTGGTTGGCATTGGAGGTGAAACTTTAACCAGACGGATCTTAACATCTGATCCACAATGAGATAATCGTAATTTAACTAGATTATCCGATTCAGCGACAAGATGACATAATATAATGTTAATATTAGCCAATTCTTTTCGACTATTCCTGTTTGATTGTTGACAATCATTAGAACTTTCTTTCGTAGATTTTTCATCTTTCTTTGATTCTTCAGTTTGCTGAACATTAGGATTACCATCGATCTCTCCATTAGCATTATTTTCTTCCTCTACTTTTTTCTGATTTTTAATCTTCTCCAATCTTAATATACGTTCTTCATCCAGAAATTTGTAACAAGATAATATTGTATTCTTCATGTAAGATCCCCATGTTTCTGGGCACATTAATTCAGCTTCAAAGATTCGTTTCAAATTGGAAGCAAGTTGACCAGCATTTGGATCACCAGTGATCAGTCCTATTAAAATACCTTTACCTGAAAGACGAAACATTAAATGACAGTAATAGAAATAGATTATAAGACTTAGAGCCATCTAAAAATATGGAACTAAATTTAGATTTAAAAATCAGAATGATTAAAAATTAATTACACCATTTGAGTTGTCAAATTGTCATTGACTTGTCAATAAGTAAGAATCTAATTTTGGAAAGGATGACAAATATTAACTTACGACAATCTAATGGATTATCTCCTGATGGTGAATTAAATTCAACCACCGTAAGGGAACTTAAATCGCTTAGAAATTTGTTCGACATCGCCATTATTACTGGACTAGGGTTGATATCGTTAGAACAACGAGTTTTAACCATTTCAACTTTTGACCATTTATCAGTCCACCGAAAATCAGGATAATAATTATCTAAATTACCAGAGATATCCAAGTATCTGAGTGAAGGAAGATAACGAACTATCCTTTGAATGGTTCGACGGTCAAAGTTAATCTCATTATTGGATAAATCAAGAGAAACACATAAATCAAAACCAACGAAAGATGGTAATCCCATTAATCCAGAACTGTGAAGATAAAAACGTTCAATGATCGAATTACCCTTAATCCCTCTCAAGTTACGCCAATAGATTCCAGATACATTGAGCTCTCGAAGAAATTTAAACGAAGAGAAATCAATTCGTAATCGTAAATCATTTGAATCACCAATAGAATTGTAAGAAAGATTAAGTTTAACCAAGTGGGTGAAAGTGGAAGCAATTAACTGTAATGTGGATTCGTTTATGGCTATTTGATTAAACGATAAGGCCAAAGATTCAATTGTATCATTTGAAGATGGAAATGTGATCGATGTCAATTCGTTGCAGCTTAAATTAAGATTTTTTAAACTGTTGATTGAAAAAAGAAGAAGAAAAAAATAATAACTTGATTAGTTAATTAGCAACACTTTTTTTCTCTCATAATTCAATTAGTTAATCAAGGTTTTACTCCACATTATTGCTTGACTAATCAATCGATTTGAATGACAGTTAAAAATTAAACAGAATTGAAATGTTTCCGTTTTGAAGCATCACTTTTAATCAAAGTAGTCAAGCTAATCAAAATTGAGAAATGACAGTTAATGGAAAGAGACTTAATTATGATTGATAAATAAAACATCTCTAACAATTCAAAATGGCTGAATTTCTCTGAATAAACATAATTTAATCAGATCAAAACTTCAACTATTACCTGCGATTATTAAAAATGGAAAAGTAGAGAAGCAAAAAATGAGAAGAAAACAATTGTAATTACCATTTGAATTTAGTTATTTGATTAGGAATTGATTTGAGAGAGCAAAATGACAAATTAAGACATGTTAATTTCTGCCCTGAATCAGTAGAGAATTTGGAAACAAAATCATCCAAGATGGCACAAAATTGATTAGGCGATTTAATTAACTCGGAAGATGAAGAAACACAATTAGTCCTTTTAACGTTAATTGGATTGACCGGTGTACCACCGATTGGTGAACAGATTGATTTACTTTTAACACTAGAACAATTAACTGAGGTTAATGTGGTGGTAGTTGTGGTTGTAGAAGATGATGAAGAGCTGATTGGTGATTTAATCAACGACGAATTGTTAATTGTAGATGGAATTGTTGTCGCTGCTCCAATTAAAGGTGAACTCTTGACCAAAACAACCTCAGAGCTTTTACTTTGAGTCTTTGTCTTAAGCGTAACCATTGGTAACCGAGAACAAAAATTAGAATAGAAAAAAAAATTTTCTTTTTGTGGAAAAATTAATTTGGATTAACCAAGTTGTTCACTTTTTCTTAATTTAGTTTAAATTGTTTTCTTTCACTGTTACTGGTTAATTTTGTTTCTTCTTTTAACTGTTAATCAACTTAAATGATGGAATTGTTGCCATTTCAAATGATCGTTTGAGAATTTTAAATTAAATCATTTCAACTCTTTTTTCTTGTCTCTCTCTCTCTCTCTCTTCATCTCTTTTCATCTATAATATGGATCCACCTTCATCTTTTATTATCTTCATCATCATCATCAACTTTCATTCCAAATCTCACCAAATCAACTTCAATTGTTCCTTCAGGCTTCATCAATGGTCCGTGATTCCATCCCTCTTTTAATCTGCTACTGTACCTTTTGCCCAGTCAAGTCTTTTTCTGGAGATTCCGATAACAACTGAATTATTTTCCTTCTCATTAACTTACCATCATCATAATCACCATCATTTCAAATGATCGGTTTAATTAACCTGTTTTCTTCTTAATTTTCGTCCAATCTTCTTTTTCTATTCTTTTCTCAATTTGTATAATGTGTGAGAGATTTTATTCAATTAGATTTTGTTTCAATGTATTGATCTTTCCCTTTTCTTTTCATTTCGTTTTGCAACAGGTAAACATTTTACTCTTCAATCGAATCAATTTCTCCCCTGTAACTTGAATTTCATGATTCGAGTTTTGAATCTACGAATCAACCCGCCGATATAATTCCCACCATTCTAATTAAATCAGTATGCATGTACTACTTTCATTTCCTTGCTCATTTGGTGCTCGGTTGGATGGTCATTTTCACAACAATCAGTTTGGACAATCAACATGAAAAATTTTTTCCTACTAATTTGAAATTAGTAATTTCAATATCTGAAAAAAAAGTTAAACCAGGACAGCGGTCAATTGGTAAACGATTAAGTTGATTACATGTATTTGTTATCATCTCCTCGTCACTCAATTAAATTGGAAGTGTGTTCATATCAATTGGTAGTTTCAATTGTTGGTGATTCAATTTTGAACAATCAAAATCAAAATCAATACAAAATCTATTTTTGAATAATTCGCAAATGGAAATCACTACACAGAGTAAATTATATCTTATCAAATTCAATATACACCAAAGCTGAACCTCGGTAAGATTAAATTATAACCATAATCATGGATTAGCTGATTTATTGGACAATCATCATTTCGAGTACAATTAGTTTGTTTCGGATAAAGTTGGTTGATATGTGATTCTGCAAACGCCTTAAAGAAAATGTCATTAACTTTTGCTGCTAATTGTGGAATCAGAATAATGGAAGCCGCCAACTGATGATTGAAAAAAGTGTTCATCTTAATCATCTTACTGATTACAATTCAAATTGTTACTTGACCCGAGGAATTCAGGGAACCAACGATTATATTTCTCATCTTTAAACTTGAAATTTTGTTAATTCTTTTTAAATCTTTTCAATTTGATTCCTTTATCTTTGAATAATTGAGTTATCCTCTAATTGTTAATCATTGGATTTACTTGAAACTTGAGAATTTACTGTTCACGGATTGAAAACATGAAGAAGAAAAAACAATTAATCAATTGGTTGGTTAATTTTAACAATCTTTTAATTCAATGGGTAAATACACACTTTGTTTTTCCATGCACATACAAATCCATACATATTTTTATGTGGAATCATAATTGTGGTTTTCTTTTAAATGAAAGAAATTAATTACAATTAACACCGATAATAACAATGAGAGCAATTGTTTGTCCCTCATGTTAAAACAATAAACGATTCACTTTTCAATGGAGTTGATTGTTTCGTCTTTTCATTTTTTTTTCTTATTTGGATTAAGAAATCATTCAGGATTAAGCAAACCAATGATGATTAATACAGTTAACTGATTGTTTCAAGTTGATGATCATGATTATTGTGATAAAGATGAAGAATGATTAATATTAATGATTTGGTTAATCAATAGTCCGGTTCATTACAGTTTTTAACACAAATAGCAAAAAGTATCACATCAGATATAACAAGGCAATAGAAAATGGACAAACCAAGATTAAGTAGATTTACAAGGATTGACATGATGAATAAAGAGATTAGATTAAAGATTACACAGAAAAGGTAACAATATCTTTCCTTAATTGTACCATAAATACCAAAAAAATTAGTAAAAAGGGTTAACAGGTAAAACATATGAAACTCAATAAGATGAGTTTCAACCAACGGAACAGCTAATCCATAAGCGATTAAATAAACAATTGAACTGGAAATTAGGAGAGAAACAACTGACCACTTAATACAAGTATAACAATCCATGATTGTGATTAAATCAAATAACACAATTAACAATAAAGAACAATCAACATGACCAACAAACAGAACAAAAAATGTAATTAATTACAAGAAGAAGAACATTCAACAAGTAGTTTAATCCATATAATCTTGTAATAGATTCAGAAAAAAGAAACACTCGGATCAATCAGATTAATTGAGATGAAGAAGAAAAATTGATTAGTTAATTTAAAAAGAAGAAAAATTTAAATTTAATTGAAAGAATTAATTTGAATGTTGAACTGTGACAATGAAGAACAAGAGACAAAGTGAACAGAGAAAAGAGAAAACATTTTGTTCTTTTCTATCTTCATTTTTTGTTCTCTTCTCTTTTTCTTCACTTCGCCATCTTGGTTTTAGTTTCTCTTTTCATTTCTTGGCAAGAAAATATTTCTCTTCTTTAATTTTGTCTATGAAATTTGTTCTTTTCTCAGTGTTTACCATGAAATAGAGTTAAAAATAGACTCGATTTATAAATAAATCTCGTAATGAGAAAGTCTCATTTGTAATTGGGTGAGTTCAATTTTCCTCTGTAAAAATTTTGTCAGTGAAAAAAATGAAGTCTAATCAATTCAGTGATTCCAATTGCAATGAAAATGGTTCCATGTTCATTTCCGATTTTTATTTAGTGTAAACATTTGGGTTTAATTGTTGTTTTTATTAGTGTTTAATGGATAATCTTAGAAATGTTTTTACTTTCTCAATTCTCATCATTTTCTTTCCTTTACTCTCTCATCATGTTTGTTTCTATTCACTTGGAATCGAGTGACTTTGTCGCTATGTGACATGGAAACTGTTTTGGGTGATTAACTTTCATCTATTTATTCAATGGAAATGAATTATTTTCTTGGATAATCAAGTAAGTAAAAATTTTTCTCCTAAATATTTAGATACATTTATTAATGGAACCATGAAATATTCAAATATATTCGTGTCTCTCTCTCGATTTGTTTATTATTCTTTGGCCTGAATTATCGTCAATACTTACTCTATATTCCCACAGAAACGAAACTTTTATGTTTACAATTGAGAATGAAACTAATTCAATTTGATTTATCTTCTATCTGGTTGATCTTTTTGATTCCATCTCTTTTGCTCCAATGGAACAATTGAAATCTCCTAATCAAATCAATTTCCTAATGAGATCAAGGTAAGAAAACTCGGAAGAGATTTTAATGATTATCGTTTATGAGACTTGCAAATTTTTCATTTTAAGAGAAAGTGACATTGAATGTGAAATTTTCAGGTGATTAGTTGAATTTATTTTTATCTTTACAGAAGAAAAAATTTGATAATTTGTTGCCTCAAGACATTTACATGATAATATTTGAGAAATCAAATAACCATCCATTGAAACGTTGATAATGTTATGATTGTAATAGGAAATATTTTGTATCCTTGTTAATAGTTTTTTATTTTATTTCTCTTACAGATTTTTTTGTGGGTTCATTAAGTATAAGAAAATCTCAATTAACCAAATTACATCATGGAGGTAAACGATTCTCTGATAGTAAGAATTGGAAAATCAGATTCAACCTTAACGATGTCCTCGAGAGATTATCTTTAACTCACCTTAACTCACTTGAGATTATCCAACTTATCAAAAAGTGATTACAGTTCCTTACATTTTCAGTGATCCACTTTTACCGTTGGTTCCTTCAACTCAATCGTTTCATTTCATCGTTTTCTTCATTCAGTAAACTAAATTGTTCTCCATTGACTCGATTTGGCTCCTTTTTCTTATATTCTGTGTATTATTTCATCTTTAATATGAATTCCATTTTCTCT
The DNA here is from genome assembly GCF_014898815.1 of Panonychus citri. Taxonomy (NCBI): domain Eukaryota; kingdom Metazoa; phylum Arthropoda; class Arachnida; order Trombidiformes; family Tetranychidae; genus Panonychus; species Panonychus citri. Next base: position 669,939 of record NW_026515516.1, on the reverse strand, counting down.
GAAGCTTTTTGGAATTTTTTCTCACTTCTTTGTTTCTTTCTTCGCTTCAAGATTAATTACTGACATTAATCATTCTCCCATTGTTATTCCAAATTTCTAAGTGTCATCAAATTTGTGTTATTACTTTTGTTTTGTTTTTGTTCATAATCGGAAGTGATTCTAATTTACAAGAATCGACGATGATCCACTTTGGTATGATTCTTGATTTCTTTCAACGCAACATGTTCCTCATCTTTCTTGATTTCATGTTAACATTTATGTATATTGGTTTGTACAAAATGATCAACAATTCAAATAGTCGAATCTCTTCAAATAGCTAATTACTCGTTGACAATTAAAGCCATAAACTCAACAGCCAAAGAAGACTATGGATTCAAATAATAATTAAAGTAAGTAAATTTTCTGAACAATTTAAACATGAGATTCTTAATTTGTTTACCTTTTCTTTTCATTCTTCTTGTTTCCTTTTAGATGAAATCAGCTCATTTTCCTGAAGTTGATAACCAATCAAACGAGATGTAATGAAGTAAATTGCAAATAAACACCATTTTGCTTATTTAAATACACCATTGATTTTGTAATTATTTTTCACAATTTGAATTCTCCAAATATCATGTAAATTATTGTTGAATTTCACTTATACATGATGAGACAGATTCTCTTTTCGGGAAATGATCGCCATTGAAGGAAAACATTGATCCTCTGATGATTCTAATTCTTTCAAGGAGAATTAAATTTGATTCAGTTGAAGGTTAATTAGATTGTATCGAGGCGTAAATCATTAGCAGTCGTTTAACAGTAACTTCGCTAAACGTTTCCACTTAATCGTGATTAACAAAAATCATGGAAAATATTGGAAAAGAAAAAAATTGGTCATGGTCATTGGGACACTTTTCTATCATCATGAATACTAAAGACAAACAGGAAGGATAACAACAAGGAAGAGAGAATAAAGTAAAAAGAGGAAGAAGAAAAATTAAATTGATTTAAGAATTGATTATAAAATAAATTCCTATAATCATCTTAATTAGGATAAATAGAAGGTGAAAGAGAGTAAACAAAATATTAGATAATTAATGTTAATAAAACTGAAGAGGAAATGAAATGAAAAAGAATAGAAAATCAAACCAATAACCCTTAGGCCTAACAAAGAATAACAAACAAATCAACATCGTAAATTCACAGAAATAATCTAATCGGTAAATTCAACATTCTAATTCTAATTCTCCTTAATCACAGTAAGTTAAAAATAGAACAATTAACTAATCGTCACAATTGATTTCAGAGAAAAAGAAACAAGAAAAAAGTCACAATCGTATTAAAGAAATAAACAAATAGAAATCATAATAAGAAAGAAGAGAAAAAATGAAAACTTACCTTAAATATGATTCGTTTAATTGTTCCAAACAATAAAGAATAAAAAAGAAAAAAGAAATCAAGTTAATCACAATTAACATGAAGAATTAATTTCAATCCATCAACAAGAGAAAACAAATAAAAAGAAGCTCAATTTTTTTTTCTTTCTTTTTCTCTGTCTACGTTTTTTCTTCTTTTCCTCTTTCTTTTCTTCTCTGTCTTCCATCATGTGTTTTTTCTATTCTAAATTTTTCTCTTCTCAATTAGATTGATTTCTTTTTCCTTTTTAATTAACCCAAACCAATTTTATTATGTAATTTAAGGTTCACTTATTTTACCCCAACTAAGGTCAACAATTAACTTCAACTGTCAATTTAATTAGGGTAAGTAATTAATGTTTTTCTCTGCAAAGTTTAGTCTGTGTATGTGTTAACCTATGCAACGTTTTTTTCCTTACCTTTTATCTAATGGGTTTGTTTTTTTTTCTCTGTCTTAATTTGCATTTAGATTTGTAATTAACCATCATGGGAAAACGTGTTAAATGTTAACAGTGATAATTTGTTAATATGGTAAATTGTCTGAAAAGGAGAGAAAATAACAAACTATTAGGTGATTTGGTTTTCTAGAGAAGGAGAGTCAAAGATGAGTTTATTTGGTGATATTTTCGTTGTGATATTATCTCAGGTACTTTTCTTTGCCGGTGGATGGATATTCTTTGTGAAACAATTGTTCCGTGATTATGAAGTTCATCATTCATTTGTCCAGCTTATATTTTCTATTACATTCTCATTGTCATGTTCAATGTTTGAACTGATTATCTTTGAGATAATTGGAATCCTTGATCCAAGTACAAGATTTTTCTATTGGAAATTAATTTTATACATCATGTTATTTATCATCATTTTGATTCTACCTTTATATATAAGTTACTGTATTCTATGCAATGTAACTTTCATCGCCAAAAGATACATCAAACCGATGACTTTCCTCATCTGGTGTATATTTATCTTCCTATTCTGGAAGATTGGTGATCCTTTTCCCATTCTAAGTCCTAAACATGGTATTTTCTCAATTGAACAAGGAATCAGTCGAGTTGGTGTAATTGGTGTTACTCTTATGGCTTTACTTTCGGGATTTGGTGCTGTCAATTATCCTTATACCTCGATGACTTATTTTATGAGAGTTGTTACTTCGGCTGATGTTACCTCATTAGAGAAAAAGTTAATCCGAACATATGATCTAATTGTGATGAAAAAGAAAAGGATCATTTTAATTGAGAAAGACAGTCGATCACCATCAACAACTTCTCTTTGGACAAGTGTCATTCAAACCTTTTCATCTTCAGGTTCTGAAAGTGTATCACAATTAAGATCTGATTGTCGAACTTTAGAAGAATTGGCAAGACAATTATTTTTAGAATTGGTTGATATGAAAGCGATGCAAACACGAATGGAATGGTCAAAGACTTTTAAAGGAAAATATTTTCACTTTATTGGTTATTTTTTCTCTCTCTACTGTATATGGAAAATATTTATAGTAAGTAAATTCTCGTATTTGTTTTTAGTTAATCAATCTAATTGTTTGTTTACTTTTTTTCCCCCTCCTCTAGTCTACAATTAATATTGTGTTTAATCGTGTTGGTCGAGTCGATCCTGTCACTCGGGGTATTCAAATTGCTGTTAATTGGATTGGATTGGAAATTGATGTTAAATTTTGGTCACAACATGTTTCCTTTCTTCTTGTTGGGATAATTGTTATTTCCTCTATTCGAGGTCTTTTAATTGCTTTAACTAAATTTTTTTACGCCATATCAAGTCCTAAATCGTCAAATATAATTGTCTTAGCTCTTGCGGAGATAATGGCAATGTATTTCGTATCAAGTGTCGTTCTCATGAGGATGAATATGCCTCTTGAATATCGGACAATTGTTACTCAAGTTTTAGGAGATTTACAATTTAACTTTTATCACCGATGGTTTGATGTAATATTTTTGGTCAGTGCTCTTTCCAGTATTGGCTTTCTCTATCTGGCTCATAAACAAAGTAGCAATAAAGAGCTTTAACCATCGTATATTTGCTCTGGCTTTTATTTTTGATTTGATTGAAATTTTAACATTGATATTGATAATCGAATGAAATGTATTAGAACTATTTCGGGTATAATAGTAATAGAAGGAATGATGAAATCAGGAATGAAAAGAAAAAAGTGATACTCATCAGAAGTGTTGACGAAGTTTTGACGTTTCCTCTGCTATTTTCCACTGGATTAATGAAGTACACCCTTGATGCTTGGCTCTTTCTCTGTGACATCATTTTTGGTTGTTCCAAAAAAGTCCAAATTAAAATCTTGGGTAAAAGAGAATAAGCAATCACTTGCCTGTGTATCTCCTTGAGTATTTGGTGGGTATTGCAAGAAATCTGGCTCACAGTAATTACTACCAAATTCTAGATCAAGTTCCTTGTCTGAGTCATATTTAGCTCTCTTCGCTTCATTGGTGTTGTCTTCATCTATTACATAGTCTGGAGAGTCTTCAATTAGATCAACAACTTTATCCAATGGTGATGGTAACTCATTTTGATTTTTACGTTTGCGAGAATCCATATCTTGCTGTTCAAATGAATCGTTGAATGAACGGCTGTTCATATACTGATTTACACGAGGAGGCTCTTCAAATTTTACGTGATTCCGAATTGGTTGAGAGGTTGACGGTTCTTCATTTCGTTCCTGACTTTCTCCAAGGTTAAGTCGATGTGCTGAAGCTTTAACTGGTTGTTCATCGGTCTTTTCATTGTAACCAAAGGTTTGTGAAGTGTTGGTGGGACAAATTTCTTGTGATTGTGGTTTTGGCTGTGATGGATATTGTTGTTGCTGATGTCGATAGCTATTAGTTGGTACAGCCTTCTGAAAATCAACGCTAACATATTCACCTTTTCTTGCGCGTTTTTTGTGCTCATCGTTAGTTCCAACAAAGTGTCTCTTGATAGCTTTACGTCCATAATCATCAAGATTGAGTTTCTCGAGCAGAGTCACTTTTATATTCTCGAAAACTGGTGGTTCCAATTGCTTTTCGTTGACACAATATTTCAAAAGTTCAGCTTCTGATTCAATTCGCCTCTGAAGTATAACCAATTCATCACGCTCAAAACGTAAATCATTTTTAGCGTCATTTTCAACGCTGGTGATCAAATTTTCAGCATATCTTTTAACAGAGTCCCGACTCCAACCAGGTTTCAAATTTTTATTCATTAATATCTCGTTTTTGATTTCAATGAATTGTTCAGCCAAATTGGATAACTCATCTTTACCAAGAGCCAAATGTTCCAAATAATCATTATGATTACCAAAAGATTCTTTTAAATGGCCAATCCAACGTTTAGTAACATCTTGAACATATTGACCATAACAGTTGATCATTTTAGATTGCTCTAAACAATTGAGTCGATCGTTTAGTTCATTATGTTTAACAGCAATGTTGTAATCAAGATCCGCAATTTTACACTTTAAATCATTAATTGCATTTTCACAAACAGTGATTTCATTTTCCATTAGCTTTTGGCTATTTATCTTTTCAATCAATTCACTTTTTACGCAATCATATTTATTTACCTCACCAGTATCAATCATCTTGCTAACTGAAAGACAAATAAAACACCAAGAGAAACAATAAGATGGCACAGATAAAACTGTTAGAAAATCACAAAAATAAATTGTAACAATTAGAAAGAAAAAAAAACTGATCAAAAAAAGATTAAACTTGAGATAAAATGAAAGATCTTCAATCTAAAGATTAAAAGAGAATAAAAAAAAGTTCTTTTTGTCGAAAATTCTAAAAATCGAATTTAAATTCTAGCGTAGTTTATTTTTCTCCACCGAGATGGAGACACAATAGTAACCGGGTTTTTGTTTACTTTTAGAGAAAAAATTTTCTTCAATTAATTTGTTTTCTTAATTAATTTTCTTTTAATTTGGTTTTAGAATAATTAAGTTAATTGGGTTAAAAATTGATTTGTTAAGATAATATCTAAGTGTACAATTGTTTTCCATTCGAGTGATTTGATTTAAGGTAAGGTAAGATTGATGATTTTCTCGGTTGATCTTTTGAAGAAAGGAAAATGTTTTTTTCTTAATAACAACTGATTGTTGTGGTTTTGTTTTCTGGTTTTCGTAAATTAATTTGAGTTTAATGTTTGAATTGATTGGTTTTAATTTTATTTTGACAGTGGAATTTTTTATTAAGATTTTGTTTCTTTCATTTAGAGTTTCATCATCATGATTAATCTAATTCAAAGTTATGGTGGAGGTTCATCAGATGAAGAAGAAGGGGAAACTCCTGTTGGTACCAAGGTTCCAATTAAACCTTCAACTAGTGACAAGAAAGATATTGAATTACCTGTACCATCAATATCTGTTGATATTAAAGGTAAATTAAGTCAAATAAATACTTGCCCACAAGTGGATGAGTCTCATGTTAAAGATTTCCGACAAAAAACTGAATTTCAACCTGCTATTGATCTTGATTCAACTAAAAAGATTGCATATAATGCTAAATATGATGATCTTTATGCTCCCAATATTGGACCATCTTCACATCCCTCACGACCATCTTCCTCTCTTCCTCGGAAAAACTTTCTAACCGGACAAGTTGAGGTGACAGCGGTAAATGATTATCACTTTGAGACACAAAGACGAACCTTTCATTTCCATGGAATAGCTTATGATCCCTCTGATAATGCAACATTAAAAGATAAAGTTGTCAAAGGAGCTGTAAGTTGATTGAGAAAATATTTTCTACCAACAAGATTATCATTCCTATGAGAATTTATCTAACTGTTTGCAATTCTTTTACTCTTCTTATCACTTCATTTTCCAGGCATCTGCTCAATTGGGTTTACCAGTGGCCAGTGTTTCCGATGACCCTGAGGTAAAAGCTTATCAATCAAAAGATTCAACTAGCCGGAAGAAACGATTAAAAAACGATGACCCTATGGACATAGATAATTATTTAGGACCTTGGGCTCCATATGAAGGAGAAGTTACTGTTTCTCGACCAAGTGAAGAAGAGCAGAAAGAGATTGAAGAATTTATGTCAAAAAAGAAAAAGTTTACAGTTAATCGTGAAGAGAAAGAAATTGATGAGAAAAGTACAATTCACATTCCAGATCCATATGATTATCAAGGAAGATCTTTCCTTCATCCACCCCAAGATTTAGATGTTAATCTAAGAGGTGACAATGTACCTCGTAAATGTTTCCTTCCCAAGAGGATAATTCATACTTACACTGGTCATACAAAGGGTTTAACTGCTATTCGTTGGTTTCCTAGATCAGCTCATCTTTTCCTGTCCACTGGGATGGATGCGAAAATTAAATTATGGGAAGTCTATCGTGATAGAAGATGTATTTTAACCTATTCTGGACATAAACAGGCTGTTCGAGATGTTTGTTTCAATCGTCGAGGTGATCATTTTATCTCAGCGGGTTATGATCGCGGTTTAAAATTATGGGACACAGAAACTGGACAATGTGTTAAAAGATTTCCCAATCGAAAGGTTCCCTTTTGTGTCAAATTTAATCCTGACGATGATAAAAATCATCTTTTCCTTTCTGGTATGGCTGATAAGAAGATCCTTTGTTGGGACACAAGATCAGGTCAAATTATTCAAGAATATGATCGTCACTTGGGCGCTATAAATACGATCAATTTTGTTGACAATAACCGACGATTTGTTTCCTCTTCCGATGATAAAAGTCTTCGAGTTTGGGAATGGGACATTCCGGTTGATATTAAATACATCGCTGATCCTGGTTTACATTCAATGCCAGCGATTTCACCTTCACCTAACGGTAAATGGTTGGCCTGTCAATCGATGGACAATAAGATTCAAGGTTTCGCTTGTCTAAATAGTTTTAAATTAAACTCGAAAAAAGTTTTCACCGGTCATATGGTTGCTGGTTATGCTTGTACACCTGATTTCTCACCTGACATGTCATATTTAATTAGCGGTGATGCCGATGGTAAATTATTCATTTGGGATTGGAAAACAACCAAATTGTTAACTAAACTTCAAGCCCACGAAAATGTTTGTATCAATGTACTTTGGCATCCACACGAGACGAGTAAAGTTTTAACTGCTGGTTGGGACAATAGAATTCATCTTTGGGATTAGAATTGAGTTGATTAAAATAACATCTAAATTAAGCTTCTGTTATTGTTGAAAGCCAACAATTTATCTCCATTTTATATGACTAAATTGTTGGAATTATATCAATATACCCGAAAGCTTATTTTCATCGCCATTTTCACTTTCTCTTTGATTCACTTCATCTTTTCATCATGTTTGTAAAAAATAAACTATTTTCCATGTGTAACATCTAGAAAACATATCACTTCCTCTTCCCTAATTTACACCCATCGGCATCCTAATCAAGACTATTAAACAGCGAGACAATCAAAGAAAGAGAGAGAGAGAAACCAATTAGTTTACCCTTGATCTTGATCAATTGTGATAAAGAATCATCAATGTAATTTAATTTCCCATCATCTAATCAACAAAAAGAATTGAATCTTTTGTCCGTCTCACTACTCCATGAACTCCATGAATTAAGAGCAAAGTTGACAGACCCAATATAAAATATTAAATTCATTTAGATTGAATAAATAACAATTAAAGATGACGAACAAAAAAATAAACAAAACTCACTAATCAATGGAAACAAAGAAATAAAACCAAAGGAAAGACACAGAAAATGAAAAAGAAAACCAATTGTGAAGACAATGTTCCATTCTAACGTCTAAATTATAATCCAAATTAATTTAAACACCAAGATTATTAAGAAATTGCGATAAAAATTAAGATTCTTAATGGATTAAAATTAAGAAGATTTAATTTTATTTTCTTTCAAAATTATCTACATGCTATTTTGTTCACCAAACATGGCAAATGCCTTATGCATTTTCGTCTACAGGGTGTTCCTGAGACACCGAACTATTCGTTCAGTTTACAGTTAAATTCTTTATTAACGAGAATTTCATAGATGCAAATTAGATCTTTGATTTTTTCTGTAAGATTCTGATTGTTGGTGAGATCCCATTCATCATGCCAATGGTTTCGAGTGCTTTTACATTGATTTAAATAATGTGTAAATTGTCTTTCTTTTTTTTTGATTCTGTTAATTCTTTGAGTTATAATTGTTATTTTTGAGCAGATTACAACGATTCTCCTTAATCCAGTTCCTTTGATGTTGTTGTATATTTTTTCCATTTTTCCTGGAAAGAAAAGGGTGTAGATTGATGTGGTTCTTGCCTGAGTGGTAATTTGATTTATTTTTTCGATGATGTGTTCTCTTATATCTCTGGTGAGGTTAATTTTGTTGTTGATTTCAACAGTTTTTATCGGTTGAATGGGCAGATGATTACTGAGGGTTGTGGCAGTCCAGGTGTATGTTAGGCGGTGATTTTTTAAGATGCTGATTACCGTTTTAGTACTTTCTGAATTTGGGAATTTGATGATTATCTCTGGGAGTTGGTAGTTTACTCGATCGTTTTTATGTTTATTTACTAGCATAAAAAGGGCTAACAGTAACGTTTTGTTATAACTTGAAGTTGATGTGTAGATTATTCTTTCTTCATCAAGGGAGAAACTATTTTCTTTAATTCTTATATATGCTTGTTTGAGGGGGGACTGGTTGCACTTCCTGTTCCAAAAATTGTCTATTTGTTCATTCTCAGGGGGTTCGAATGTTCTTTTTTTTGTGAAAAGTTCTAGGATTGGCCAGTTTTCTTCTTGTTGACGACTTCGAAAAAGAGCTTCGACAATTGACTGTATCCATATACTTACCGGGTTCGTAATCCTTATCACAATTATTGGTACCCAGCTGGAAATGGCTTGATTTAGGCCCAGAACTTTTTTGAGCTTTTGATTTACTGTCTTTTGAATGTTGTTGATGAAGATCTGGTAATTTTGGTTTTTGTATAGAGCATGGGGCCCAAGGTGATACAGCATCGATGTGTAGTAGGCCGATATTACTAATCTTTGATAGTGGACAGGAAGTTTGTTTATAACTTGGATTTGATTGTTGATTTTCGAGGTAAAGAGATTTACCAGGATGGGTAAGTTCGAGTCATGAAGCGAGTAGGTCACAATTTTACCCACTATTTTTTCTGTTAAAGAAGTTGTTTTGGTGAAGATTTTCGTTTTATTTGGGTTGATGGTGAGATTAACCTGTGCCAATGATTCAGTCGCCATTTTCAGATCATATTCTTTACTTTCGTTCTTACTAAGGATTAACATGTCATCAGTGAAAGCCAACGCTTTGACTCCTTGTTGTTTCATTTGTCGGATTGCGAAGTTTAGACCAATTATGAAAAGAATGGGGCCCAGAGATGAACCAGCCGCAGTTCCAATATCATCTGATTTGTACCAGATTCGTTTCTTATCTTTATAGCGGAGAGTTCGATTTCGATGAAAGGACTTGACCATAGAGAAGGTACCACTGTCAACAAACTTTTCAAGCTCATTGTAAACGATTTCCAGTGAGATAAAATCAAAGGCTTTTGTTGCATCTATTGAGATGATTATTCCATGTTCAAGGTGTTCGCATATTTTTATGTGTAGGTCGTTGTTATTTATGGATTGTTGATAAGCAAATTGAGTTTCGGGAATGAGGATTTGAGGCAGAACTTTCTGGACTCTTTTGGTGAGGATCTTGTCGAAGATTTTTAGGATGAAACATGAGATTTTTATGAGACGAAGGTTACCATCGGGTTTCGGTAAGTAATGAGCGCCGAAGGTCTTAATGACTGATGGTATAATTCCAATTTGGAAAGACTTTTCTATCGCTGAGGTGATGATATTCTTGTTCAGATTCCAAAATTTCTTCCAAGTTGTAAGTGAAAATTCATCAGCATTTCCAGAGGTTTTCTTGAAGTTCATTGATAGAACCGACAACCTTTCCAGTTCACTCAAGCAAGATTGACTTCCATTTTCTATCTGGGGGGTAATTTTTTCTGTGCTGTAGCTACTAAGATCTGGTTCAGCCGAGCTTTTGGTGAATCTATTTCTCATTAGTATTTTACTAATTATCTTCCACTGTTTTTTACTGTCTTTTCTAATTTTAAAGAGATAATTGTAGGTCCCTATTTTTTTTCCTATTCTGAGTTTGATACATTGTTGTTCTAATTGTCTAATTAATTCTGCGTCTACTTTTGCTCGCTTCATTCTTTGAATCTTTGTTCTGAGTCTTTTTATTCTTCTATTTGACGTCGATTTCTGAACTGTCTTAATTCTCATGTTTTTTTCCTGAAACTCGACTAATTTTTCGAAGAAGGTGAAAGGGTCTTCTAATCTAATGTTAAGTTTGTATTTAAGCATAAAGGTAACCTTCCTTAAATTGTTTACGTCCACGAATGGAGGTTGAAGTGGAATATCTAAGGTAAACTTCCTGTGGTCAGTAACAATCTCACCTAAGCTCAGCTGAACGTCTTTAACATTTGTGATGAGGATGTCGATCCATGATCGCATTAAAGTCAATCTCGTATTATTGTGCTGAAAGGTGTAGTTGTCAGCTCTGGGTTTATTTATAACCTCTAGTTGATGATGAATGATGAAATTGGCGATTGGTGTTGAACAATCCTTATGCGTTGTTTTCATGGACCATAAGGGGTTTTCGCAATTTGCGTCCATAACTATCACAATGGGTAGGTGAGCATATGATGCAACTAGTTCAAGGAAGTCGTGGACATTGGCTGGTTGATTTGCGTGAGCGATGTAACCTCCAGTAATAACAAGTTGTTTCCTACAATAGGTTATCACAGAGATTATACAATTTTTTACACTGATGTTACTGGTATGAATTTTAATGTCCGATGAGGTGATTAATATGGTTTGATCATTTATGACGAGTCCTCGATTGATGTAGTTTAAGGCTTTACCTCTATTTGCTTCAACCAACACAAGAACTGAGGCTTTAGATTTTAAGGTTAACTGGATGAGGTTGTCAGTTGTTTCACGCTCTTTACGAGCGTTTAGATAAACTAGGTTTATCCTCTGTTCGTAGGAACCATTCATAATTAATGTCATGAATTTTTGCTGCTTTGTTGATGAGTTTTTTAATTGTTGCACAGTCAGATGAATTAGATGAGTGAGGGCCTTGGCAATGATAGCATTTAGGTTGATTAGTACATTGGTCAATATGATCTAATTGAGAGCAGTTAACACAACGAGGTCTACAGTTTTCATGAGGTCGACGAATTATTTTTAGGCAACAACACATGTGAATGTCAAGATCATCATGAGCTTGATGAGTTTTTCCCATTAGATGAATGTAACCATCATTGTCTAGAATTAAATCACGATTTTGTTGACTTATGTTTAGTCGAATGATGGCAAGGTTGTCTTTCAGTTGAATATCAGCCACAGAGGTTTTGTCATCTCTTATTAGATTGTTGGAGTTTAGAATGTTGTTTAGCACGAGAGTAAATGAAAATTTAACTAGGAGAGGAGCTTTAAAGTAAATTGCTGAAGGTGTTGGCTCGAATTCGTAAATGGACGAGTTGGGAAAAAATTTTTCAATGATTGAATAAATTTCAGCTCTAGCATCCAATGATACAGCACGAATTTCAACTCTTTCGTTTTTTCTCAGTCTAATTGTTGTCACTTTGTTTGATGAGTCAGGTAATGTTGTCATGAGAAACTGTATGAACATTGAATAATCGGTGACACCATTGAGTTTAATTTGGAAGGATAAACTTTTATCACAAGTTGGAGTTTTTTTAATCCACCCAAGTCTGAGAGCTTGAAGTTCTCTAAAGACTTTAAATGTTGACATTTGTTTAGTTTGGTTGCTGTGAAGTTGAAAAGAGAAGGGAAAAAAGTTTAGTGATGAGGTTAGAGTTTGTGTTTGTTTTGAATTTAAATTGTTGTTGTTTTAAGTTTGTGTTATTCATTTACACTCAATTTTCTTAATTGCCTTTCTAGAGTTTTCTTAATTGTTAAAAGAGGATTTGGAGTTTTGGATTTTGAGCTTTTTGAGGATTAAGAGGGTTTACTTGATGATTGTTGAAAGATGATTCTACTTTTAATGGTTTGTGTTAATTGTTTTACTTTGAAAAGGATATTGGGTTTAATTTTCATGTGAGTGTGAAAGGTTTGAGGCAATTAAGTTAATTAAGTTTTAGGCCATTATAACTTTGTATTGAAAGTTTCTTCTTTCAAGTTCAAAAAGTAATTTTTCTTGAAATTTGGCACATTTATTCTCAAAGGCATTTTCTCCTCTCTTAAGGCAGTTTGGGCATTGCCATTTGTGCGGAGTGTTTTTAATTGGACATGTTTCATGAACATGATCTTTATCTCCGCAGTAAGGACAAATACTAATCTGAGTGCACTTGTTAGCGTTATGACCAAAACGAGTACAACGTCTGCATTGTTTTATGTCGAAATGATCGACTACACGAGCTCGTTTGTAGCCCACCGATATCAGCCCATCATGGTTCTCAAGCCATTCCCTGAGAGCTGGGTCAATCTCGATTATTACATCATGAAAGCGACCATTTCTATAGTGATGTTTAATGTTGACCTTCCAGCATTTTTTCCACTTGTTCTTGGTAACCAATCTCTGTATCCATTGAGCTGTCTCTTCTTCTCTGAATTTGACACTGAGCACTTTAATTTGAGGGTCATGAATGGGTGGAATTTTGGTGTCCCACTCAGGTTTGATTTTTCGAATGTAGTTGAAAATTTTGGTACGATCGGTTACACTTGAACATTTAATTTTCGCCGAGTCATACCCTGGGGCAACTTCCTCGGCTGTACCAATGTCTTCATTTGCTTCTTCTAACACATTTTCCACTTGATCAGTAGTTAGTTCTCCCAGTTTTTTATCGAGTTGATTTTTCAGTCCAGGGATTTTGACGATGATTGTATGATGAATTGTGAGATGTGATACGTCGAACCAAGTGGGTGGTGGACCTTGGTGAGTGTTAAAGGGGACTGAGAGGAGATTTTTTATTTGATTATTAGATAGATCTTGTATCTCAATGGGTTGCATCTCGATGTCCGTTTGTGTTGCTTGTTCTTGGATTGACAGTAACCGATCTGTGAATTTGACCAGGTCAAGAAGTTCATTTTCTTTTAGGCTATTTGCGAAGCGAGTGTCCTTGACTGCTTCTTGTAACGTTTTTATTATTGGAAAGGCGATGAGTTCAGTGTTGATGGTGTCAATGTTCAGATTTTTATCTTGATGTGATTCAGCGTATTCCTTAACAAGAGCAAATTTCATTCTTTTGGTTGTTTTCTTATCCCCTGATGAAGGTAAATTTTATTTTTAAGGTTTAAATATTAGTTTAGTTTGGTTATTGGTTATGTTTGTTTAAGGCTTGTTCGGTAAAATAAAATGTTTAAATTGTTTTTGATTTAAATATGAAGATTTACTTACGCAGTTTCCTGAGGTCAGGAGCGGAGAATTGTTTCTGGCTGTTTACCGACATTTCCCTTGTTGATGATGTTTTTTCTTAGCACACAGAGTTGACCAAGCACTTCTATTTAAAAATTATCACAGGATAGAAATTAATTTCGGGTGTTTTTCATGAAAAAGTTCCAAAAATTCAGGAGCACAGAAAAAAGCGACTTTTCTTTTCGAATGCTTTGAGAGAATTTAAGGTTAACACCGAGAGATGGCGACACAAAGAAAGAAAATAAGGTTTGGTCTTGGAATTGATTTTTCCTTTCTTTATCTCTTTCTTTTTCACTTCTTTTTATTCATTTGTTGTTTTTGATTTTTTCTGATTTAATAATAAAATGTTTTAAATTGTTTGTTATTTTGATTTTTTTTTCTATTCTTTTTGTCTGGAATTTAAATGGTGTTTTGATTCTACTTCCTCTGTTATCAATGATGGGCTGCTTCTGTTGTAAGTCTAAACGTCGTACAGAGGATACAAGTAATCAACCCTCCGGTGACAATTTGACCAGTCGATCACCAGGCCTCACCCAACAACACCATGAATTAATCAGTGCACCCATACAAAGTAATTTGGATTCTTCTCATGTTCATGTGTCTAATTTAAGAAATGGTGGACAACTTAATCCTTCTGGAGTTGTTGGTGCCAGTGGTTCATCTAATCTGCCTGTTGTACCGGTTCTAAATGATGATAGTTTACATGGACCAGAGGATCACCTTCTTAACAATAGTAAAGTGTTTGTTGCCCTTTATGATTATGATGCTCGGACTGAGGAAGATTTAAGTTTTAAGAAAGGTGAACATTTAATCGTGGTTAATGATACTCAAGGTGATTGGTGGTATGCTAAATCAAAATCAACCAAATTAGAGGGATATATACCCTCCAATTATGTTGCCAAACTGTCTTCTATTGAAGCAGAACCGTAAGTTTCAATATAAGAATAATAATAATCTAAGTTAACCCATCTTTCATTATGTTCTAATTGTTTCTTTTTCTTTTTTGGTGTATCTTCTTTTTTTTCTCACCTTACTCTCTTTATCTTCCTCCTCCTCCTCTTCTCTCTCTCTCTCTTCTTTCACACAATCTTCACTTCATCATTTAATATATAAAAGATGGTATTTTGGAAAAATCAAGCGAGCTGAAGCTGAAAAGAAACTTTTGATGCCAGAAAATGAGCACGGATCATTCCTTATTCGGGACAGTGAAAGCCGTCGTAATGATTTCTCCTTGTCAGTTCGTGATGGTGATACAGTAAAACACTACCGAATCAGAAATCTAGACGAAGGTGGATTTTTCATTGCCCGTCGAATACCATTTAAAACCTTACAAGAACTTGTTGAACATTACAACAAAGACGCTGATGGTTTATGTGTAAACTTAAGGAAACCCTGTATTCAAATTGAAAAACCAACTACCAGTGGTTTGTCACATAGAGATCAATGGGAAATTGATCGAACCTCTCTCAAATTTACCCGTAAACTTGGCCAAGGACAATTTGGTGAAGTTTGGGAAGGTCTTTGGAATAACACCACACCAGTAGCAATTAAAACTCTAAAGACAGGTTAGTTTAACAGAATTGATTAATTATTATTTCCATACTTCTGGAAGGAAGTCAAAACTGAGATGGTTATCAATTTCTCTTTCTCTCTCATATTTACATTGAAAGGAGCGAAAAAAGCAAATTCTTTCCCTACTCAGGCATCACACAGATTGTTTTTGATCAGTGAAATTGTATCGTTAGAAAGTCGCCAAAAATGATCATATTTTTGTATACGAATAGAAATTAACCTTCATCATTTATAGACAGCAAATAATATCTTTACCTTCAATTCTTCCTTCAGCCTTTTTTTACTCGATTTTATCGATCCATCACTTTTAAAAAGGCGAAAATGACTCAGTTATTGTTTCCTTAATTAGGTTTAAACGTTTCAATCGTAGCTGAAAGATAATCGTAAACAAAAAAAAACCAAACAAAACTTCAATTGATTTATTAATTTTTTTTCTCTCTCTCTTATTCCAGGAACTATGGATCCAAAAGATTTCTTAGCTGAGGCTCAGATCATGAAGAAACTTAGACATCCTAAATTGGTACAACTTTACGCTGTTTGTACTTTAGAAGAACCAATTTACATCATTACCGAATTGATGAAAAACGGAAGCCTTTTAGAGTATCTTCAAGGAAAAGGACGTAGTCTTAAACTCCCCCAACTTATTGACATGTCAGCTCATATCGCCTCTGGAATGGCCTACCTTGAGTCACAAAATTATATACATAGAGATTTAGCTGCTCGAAATATTCTTGTTGGTGAGAAAAATGTTGTTAAAATTGCTGATTTTGGTTTGGCTCGGTTAATTAAAGAAGATGAATACGAAGCTCGTGCTGGTGCTCGTTTCCCAATCAAATGGACAGCACCAGAAGCCGCTAATTTTAGTAAATTCAGCATAAAATCGGATGTCTGGTCTTTCGGTATTTTATTAACCGAAATTGTTACATATGGTCGTTTACCTTATCCAGGTATGACCAATGCTGAGGTATTACACCAAGTTGAACATGGTTACCGAATGCCTTGTCCACAAGGATGCCCGCAGGCACTTTATGAGATAATGTTAGAGTGTTGGCATAAAGATCCAATGAAAAGACCAACATTTGAAACATTGCAATGGAAACTTGAAGATTTCTTTACACTGGATGGATCCGATTATAAGGAAGCTTCCGGTGTCCACTAGGATGTGTAACATAATTAACAACAATTTAAACATATTTATACAATTTGACACAATTTTCAACTCTTTTTCTTCATCATCATCGATTTAACTTCAATTCAAAAATCTTCTCTTCTTTTTTTTCTTTAACTCTCCTGATTTACGATGTTAGTGAAGTAAAGAAAAAAAAAGAAAAACCAAGAAAGAGAGAGAGAAAAAAAGAAATGCAATTTTCTTCATATGGACGAGCAATTAATTAACCATATTCTCAGCCATTTGTTACTCCAAACTACTTCTTCAATCAAGAACTACCGATGTCAACACTAAACAAACAATCGTATTTCTAATCTTCTTGAAAGGTTTTCTTGATCTCTCCTTTTCCCTCTTCTATTTACCCTGTAGATCTTTACCAATTTGTCTTATATCACTCACATAACAACAAAAGGCACTCAAACTCTTGGTATCAAAAAAACGTTCTTTTCCTTTGACTTCCTTTTACATCACCTTTTTGGTATCAATCTACTTCTATCAATTTATCACTTCTTTTTTTACACATCAAAATTGATAACAAAAACCTTGTGTTCGTACGTCAGGTTGAAACTTTTTTGTAGATCCAAGAATTGACTTATATTTCTCTCTTTTCTCTTGCTATCTTCTTTTTTTCAATTCTCTTTCTCTCTTAAGTGTGCGAAAAGTGCCATCAAAAATTTCTGCTTTTTTTTCTTTAATAGAATATTAGTGTTCATGATAAATTTCGAATTCGATTTTGTAATTACACCGTTATCTATGTCGACTGAACATTCATCAATCACCATTTCTCTTCTTTAGTGTATCTTTATCTTTTATCATTATGTCAATTCTTCATTATCTTCATTGAAGTGAAATGCTCACTCTGTATTTCTATCAATTGCAATGCTCTCACTTTTCTGTTCTCTTCTCTATCTCATCATCATCATCATCATCCTTATCATCGCCATCAAATGAACCACAACAACCCAGACAACGTCGATACTATTCCAGTAAAAACAAAGGCCCAACAACAAGACGACCCCACCACCTATGCTCAAGCATTAATCATCTTTTTAATTTTATATATGCTTGTTTTCTCCATCAATCTCCCTCTATCTCTCTCTCATTTTGTTAGATTTCTCTTCTATTAATTTTGGCTCCCTTAACTTTATTTACAAATATTGTATTCACAAAAAACATTCTCATCAAATTCCAATCATTTTGTAAACTTTACATCCAAATCATTAGCACCTTATACTTAACACCCTTTCCACCACCGCCACTCATCAAAACCATCAATTCATTTTCCCTCTTCCTGAAAATCACCTTCATTTATAAAGGTGATTTTATCTCTCTCTCTCTCTCTCTCTCTCTCTCTCTCTACTCTTTCCACTTCAAAAATAATGTCTCTTTTTTCAATGTTGCAAGTAAAAAGTGAAGAGAAAAAAAAATCAAACCAAAACAAAAACAATCTTAACCTTTCATTTGAAAACAATCAGTTAATCTGACAAAACATCAACATGATCAATGAAGCAAATTATTGTGTCAACCGAAATGAGGGAATCATTTTAATACTTCACTTATTTTGCTTTTTGATTAAAGGGTCAAATAGAATTACAATTTTCTCCATTTCAGTTACTTTTCTCGCTTTCAACAATTAATCATTTAATTGTTAGAATTTTAAATCGTTGACCAGCCCGCCAACCAGAATATCTATTCACTCCTATCATATGTTTTCCTTTCATATGTAACCAGTTTCACTCTTGATACTTTTGTTTTCTTCCTTTTCTTGCAATTAGTTAATTTAATTTTCTACAATTAGTGATCAATTATCAGCAATACATAAACAATTAGCTAATTGTAATTTTTTTAATTCTTTTTAATCAGTTGAAATAATTTCCTATTATCAAAAGTGTTGGTGGTTTTCACTGTTGATAAAATAATCACTTCAATTGTTGATATCTACTAATTGTGATTGTTTGATTGTTCATAATCATCACAGCGATTAACAATGATGTGAAAGGATTAACCTACTGATTGCATATTAATAATTAATATATATAAATACCTGTTAATGTGTTTTAATTGTTTTCCATTTTTCTATCAACTTGGTTTTCACCAGCACGATTGAACGTGTTTACTATTATATTTTGAATTGATTATCTTTTCTCTAATTTTCTGCTAAATTTATTTTTCTATTTCAAGTGTTCAATTAATTGTATCATGTCTACAACCAGTTAAAGGATTTAATCGTCCAATTAACATGATTAAACCATCATTAGATTAAAAAATCAACCACCAACATCAGGTAACAACAACAAACATTAACCTTTCCAAGCAACATCCCAATCAGGATTTATTATCAAATCACCTTTTTTTTCAAATCATCATCATCATCATCATCTTCATCTTGATCTCCATCATCATCACCCAACACCACAACCCTTAAAATTAAATCAACTAATTTAACCAAAATAATCTTTAATCAATCAACATCATCTCCAGTTCACTTTATCCATTTAACCTTTGATTTTTTATTCTATTCTTTTCTCTCTCTCTCTCTCACTTTGTCACCTTGAATGACATAATCTATTCAATTGTTATCCATTAGATTACCAGATTATCCCGAACATTTCAAGTGCTTTTAATTGTTGGCTGACAGATCAAAATCAAAGTGACCTTACGTTTTACTCTTGGTAACATGGAAACATTGGATATAATAATTCAAATTGTCGGATGGATTTACTTTGCTGCCTGGTCAATCAGTTTCTATCCTCAAATTTTAATCAACTATCAGCGTAAAAAAGTGACCGGACTTGATTTTAATTTCATCGCCCTTAACCTTTCCGGTTTCTTGTGTTACACCATCTACAATGTTTGCCTGTTTTACATTCCCCGTTTCAAGGAGGATTTTGTCCACTTTAATCCAAACCAAACGGAGCCCGTTTTTGCCAACGACATCGGCTTTTCAATCCATGCCACTTTCGCCACCATTGTCACCATAATTCAATGTCTCATCTACGAACGGGGCAATCAAAAGGTTCACATTACCGTTATCATCGCTACTGTGGTCATCTGGCTCGGCGCTGGTATACTTACAGTGTTGGTCATTGTCCACAAATTAAACACTTTCTATCATGGTTATTACTTTGCCACCGTTAAATTGGGAATCAGTGCTTCCAAATACTTCCCTCAGGTATTAATCAATTAATTTGATTTTCTATTATTATCCTTTTTCCTCTAATCAATATTGCAAATTGTATTTCTATTTTTTGGTTATATTCATTGATTAGAACAAGTTTCAAGTTCAATGACAGACACTCTCTCGGGTTAATTATCTGACCAGTTGAGTTAAACTGGATTAAAAATTAATCGTTTAAATTTAGATTACATCTCATTACTTTGATTCTAACTCTTTAGTGTTTTAACAATTGATTTGATCAATTCTGGTTAACCACATGATCACTTTTCTCAGTATTTATCTAATTGTTCAAATATAGTTGTTGATTAATTAACATCGTTTTGTTTTCTTTCAGTTAATTTAATCATTAATTATCATGTTTCTTTTAATTTGATCACAGGCTTACTTTAATTACAAGCGTAAATCAACAATCGGCTGGAGTATTGGAAATATATTACTTGATTTTACTGGTGGATCATTTAGTTTAATTCAACAAGGATTGTCAGCAATTAAGGAGAGTAAGTAAATTTTCCTATTAAAGTTAACAGTTGAATACAATTACAAATGATTACCACTATTAATGGTTGATATTAATAATTAAAAACGTAGTTACTTGAGCTAATCATCATGAGCCATTTAATTAGTTAATTATCCAATATTATACAACCTTAATCATTTTGCTCGTTTGAAATTAATATTTATTTACTAATCATTTTGTAGCCAAATGTGATTAATTGAAACAATTAAGTACAAATATTAACATTCAATGTAATTCAACAGGTAATTTTATGATAACGATTTTATTAATTGTTAATTTTTTGTTATTTTTATCCAGAAAATATTGATACAATGATCGGCAATCCCGTTAAATTTGGCCTTGGATTATTGTCAATGGCCTTTGATGTTTTC
Organism: Panonychus citri; assembly: GCF_014898815.1. NCBI lineage: Eukaryota > Metazoa > Arthropoda > Arachnida > Trombidiformes > Tetranychidae > Panonychus > Panonychus citri. The sequence goes on along the minus strand of NW_026515516.1, from coordinate 649,328 downwards.
TTTATGATCCAACATTACATTTTTTATGTTGATCGAGAGGAACCCGAAGACAATTCAAGAAGTGATTTATATTATCAATCGGATCAAATTGATTACAACAATGAACAAAATAACCGTAACAATCAGCCTCACATAGCTTAATTGTTACAAAGTGTAACTTGATTATCTTGTCAACAACAAACTCTCCTAATCCATTACCACCAACATCATAATCATCATCATCCCCATTTTTCATCACTTAATCATTCATATATTAGATAATTTAATTCCGTTTAATCTTAATCGCCATTTTAATTGTTCCCCAGTAACTTTTATATATTTAATTATTGTTGTGTTTTTCACATTCACATTTTTCAATATTTTCCTATTCTCAAGCCAATCTATTTTTGTGCAATAAGAAAAATCAACAAATTTTGATTACAATATAATATTTTTATATTCATCCAACCCAAATAATTAACTTGATCACTTTTAAAACTATTAATATTAGCAAGTGTATTTTCCAATTTATCGTGTAAAAGGTTAATTGTTAGTAATTGATCAAGACAATCAATGATATCGTAAAGTAACTAAACTTGTTGACAAAGACGATGAGACAATTTCAACTGTAAACTTTGTTGATTATCATTGAAGATGATCAAAGATGATGATGCTCTTGGCCTCGTTAATATAAACCAGACAGAATTAAAATATTACAAACAATTAACAGAGACAAATTTCGTGTTAATTTTATCCGATTCATTGAAATTCAACGATTCTTTCATAGAAAATCCTACCAACCGTAATCCTTTTTGTGAAAAGCGAAATCTTGACATTTTCAAAACACCGATATTATTACTATGGCCTGATAGCAAATTCGATAACTAAATTGCTTTTCACCAGAAATAGCAAACATCCATCAAGAAGGAAATGAATATTATTACAAAAGATATAAAAGATAAACAAGAAAAGAAAACCTAAATTAGGATTAGCTAACTTTTCCTCTCGATTTTTCAAAATAAACATTTACCTTCATGTTGATCTGATTCCCAGAAATGTTCAAATTGTTTCCGTCCATCTTTGTGACAGTTGTATTGATTTTGGTGTTTCTGGTTTTCAGTATAAACAAATTGTTGTACAGAACGATTTCAGTTACTTATCCGGTTTTCATTTTGAGAATCATTCGGCCTTACTTAGAACTTATTCTGACTTTTTACAGAAATTTAATTAACTCAGAAGCTTTTGTACAAATCCAATTCATAGATAAGCTCGAAAAATTCCTAAAATGACCTGCAAGTGCGTATTGAACTGAATAACCTTAAATATGATAAAAAAGTATCGGCCAAACTGCCATAGACTGAATATGGACCATTTAGTGGTTTTCGAGAAATCATGAAAAGAAAACGGAAATAGTTCTAAGATCGACCTGTAAAAAACTCTTCCCGCACTCTTTTTGTTAATCTTTTCCCTGTTAACGAACCAATATTGTAACAATTAACCTTTAAAACAACTACAAAAATCAAAGGAGATTTACAATCAATTAACCACAAAAATATGAAGTAAAAACAATCAGCTAATGAAACCAAATTGTAATTAAAAGGATTTAATCATCTTCATTAATTATTGATTATTGTGATGTTTAAAAGTTAACTGTAATTCTGGTTCTTAAAATGAAACATTTGAAATAGGATAATGTTTAATTTTTAATTGTTAAAAATGATTTCATTTTGCTCAATAAATCAAATTATTATAAACCAAATCCCATTTCAATTAATCCTGATTACAATCAAATAAACATGATGATACAATTTATTTTTTATAAGTTGATTGTTTAATCAACAAGAAACATTTTTCAATCATAATTCATAATTTGTGAATTAAAATACAAGTCAAAGGCTAAAAATTTTTCTCGATTCTTTTAGATAGAAAACCTTAATTGTTAACTGTAATTAACCGGATAATTATGATCGTTCGGGTAATCAACAAGCTAAAATATAAATATTACTCACGATAAGTTCAGAGATCATGGTGATTCAGGTGAAGTCTGAGTTTGTACTCAGATCAATTGATTTAAACGACCATGAACAATTAATGGCTTAATTATCAATTTTTAATCAATTTTATTACAATTAGTCAATCTAAACCTTTCATTGTATGATATTAAAAAGAAATTAGTTTTTAATTGAATCACTAAATTAATTGGTGGCAATTAAAGATATGATCAATTCGATAATGAAATATTGAGAATCAGTCTAATTATTAATAGTTAATTATTCAATTTCCTTGATATTTAAAAATTTAAAACTTTGATTATTTTAATCATTTGATACACAATTCGTGCAATTGTATCAATTTTTTGTTCAGTTTCGAGTTCAATCTGAAGTTTAAAGTTGTTAACAATGAACAGTTATCAAAATCAACTCTTTAATATTGATAATCAATCATCACAATCAACTAATCCACCTCAAGTTATATTCACATCAATCGGAACAAAATATTATTCAATCGTTTCAGTTTCAAATGGGTTAATTGGAAACAGTTTATTTCTGATAATAATATTGATAAAAGCTCTCGATGCTAAAATAACTTTGAAATTTAATGAATCAACGATGGAACCACAATTAACACTGGATTTGCCATTTCTATTGTACATCTTGATTGAAATTTTCACCACTTCAAAATTTCATTTCTATTTCACAATAAACTTCATCTCAACAATTAACTCATCATGGTTAAAGCTAATCGACCATCAGGGTCAACAATTTGTTAATTACTTACACAGTAATCGCAAAATTTACCAAACAATTATATTAATCTTCGCAGTTTTAATTCTTACAGCCATGCTAATCACTTACTCAATTTATTATACTGATCGTGATTATTATTTACTAGTTTCCAATTACAATGTAACAACAATTAACTCAACCAAAATGATTCAAATTAAATTAACCTATTATATAAAAATCTTACAAAGATTTAGTCTGTTAGTTAATTTCTTTCTAAATCAATTGATCATCGTTGATTGTTCATTAATCGCCCAAACTATTTATCATTTCATCAACATTCAAATCTCATCAATTGACATTGGACATTCAAATGATCACAATTTACTTGATCACATTAGATCAATTCGAGTAAAGTTCAATCGGTGCTACGATTTGGTTACTAAATTAAGGATATTCATGGATCCATGTTTACTACTTGGAGTCTTCATTTATTATACTTATTTTTTAAGCACCAACATTTATAAATGTGTATTCACATATGATAAATTAAGATATGGTATCATTCAGTTTGGTGTCATCGTTGAAACTGTCTTATCATTGGCGATAATGATTTATATCACATATCCAATTGTCGAAACTCATTGTCTATCTGTTCAATCATATTCAACGATTTACTCTTTATCGTTTAATGGTAAAGTTAGAAAATCGGACGAAATATTAAATGAGGTAATTATCTTATAATACTAAGATGTGTTCACTAGAATTTGACAAAAAGTTTGGGTCTTTTTTTTGCTTCTCTCTGATTGTTTACAATTGATTAAATTATATCAAATGAAAGTTCAGCTATTCATCTACATTCATGAAAAATTTGAAAAAATTCTGATGAAAGGTTTTTAAACAATTAAATTTTGAAAAAAAGTTCCCAAATTTTCGAAAATTTTTTATGTTATTCTCTATGAAAATTCTAGTGAACACATCTTATTTGACTTTCATTCACTTGTTTGTTTTTTACAATTATAAACAGATTACATTGTTGATTAATCGTATTGATAGAAAGGATCTTGGATTTTCTTGTGGTGGGTTTTTCATGATCACACCTGAATTCATAACTTCGGTGGTCACTATTATTTTCACCATTGTTATTGCGACTCCTTCGTTTGCTAATTAGAAACCAATGAACATCAAAATACTTTTATAATCAAGCAAAAGTTTCATTTTATAAGATTTTATTGATCTAAATTAACAGATATTAAATTTCATTCCATTTTGTAATAACATAACAATTTTACTGGATTTAGAATTTCAAATAAATTCACCAATTAAGATGTAAGAGTCTATAGATGATCAACAGTTATTAACAACAATCAACAACCAGAATAAAAATGTCCCAATTATAACAACTTTCTTAAGTTTAGAATTAAATTAATGATATTGTGCCAATTAAGGAGAAAACAATTGATTAGAATTTTCTGATTATTCGTTGATTAGACTGTGGATAGTTCCAATATTTATACCATCATTGGTCCAGAGTGGACACTTTTGTGGCCCAGAGATGGTCTTTTGTTAACTACTCAAACTTATTTAAGTTATTCATTAGTAAATCAATTGCTCTAGATAATATTGTTGTTGTAATCAATATTTCAAAAATATTTATGATTATCAATATTAGTAAATTATTCATTTAATTATTTCAGTTGTAAAATTTACTTGATATTTAAAAATTTAAAACTTTCATTTTTTCAATGTTTGGTTGTACAAAATTAGTATCAATTTTAGTGCAGTTTCAACTTAAGTTTAACCTGTTAACAATGAACAACTATCTGAGCCAAATATCTAATATTGTTAATCGATCGTCTAATCAAAACCAGTCATTTAGTATTGATAATCGATCACCACAATCAACTAATTCACCTCAAGTTATATTCTCATCAATCGGAACAAAATATTATTCAATCGTTTCAGTTTCAAATGGGTTAATTGGAAACAGTTTATTTCTGATCATGATGTTAATTGTAGCTCTTGATTCAAGAACTACTTTGAAATATAATGAATCAACGTTGGAACCACAATTAACATTGAATCTTCCAATGTTACTGTTTATCTCAATTGAAATCTATACGTTTATAATATTTCATTTCTATTTCACAAAACAATTCATCTCAACAATTAACGATCAATGGATAAAATTGACTGAAGGTCAACAAATCGTTAATTGTTTACTTCGCAAACGTAAAGTTTACGAAACAATCATAATTATTAATGCAGTTTTTGCTCTTGCAATCGATGCAGTTTCTTACTCTATTTATTATACTGATTACGATTATTATTTGATTGTTTTCGATTACAATTCAACAACAATTAACTCAACTAGAACGTCTCACATTGGGTTAGTCTTTTATATAAGAATAATTAGAAGATTAATTTTGATTGGTAACTTTTTTTTAAATGAATTGATCATCGTTGATTGTTCATTAATCGCCCAAACTGTTTATCATTTCATCAACATTCAAATCTCATCAATCGATAAACATTTGTATGATCACAATTTACTTGATCACATTAGAGCAATTCGATTGAAGTTTAATCAATGCTACGATTTGGTTACTAAATTAAGGATATTGATGGATCCATGTTTACTTGGAGTCTTCATTCAATATACTCATTTTTTAGCGAAAAACATTTATAATTGTATCTTTGAATATCATAACTTAAGCTTAAAAATGTTGCAATTTAATTTCATCACTGATACTATTTTATCATTTTCGACAATAATTTGTATGACTTATCCAATCGTTGAAACTCACTGTGTATCTGTTCAATCATATTCAAAGATTTACTCTTTATCATTTCATGATAAAATTAGTAAATCATTCGAACTATTAAATGAGGTAAGATTTTCATTAACTGTATTATCTTAACTGATTTTTATTCACTTGTTGGTCCTTTTTATGATTAGGTTACATTGTTTGCCAATCGTATCGATAGAAAGGATCTTGGATTTTCTTGTGGTGGGTTTTTCATGATCACACCTGAATTCATAACTTCGGTGGTCACTATTATTTTCACCATTGTTATTGCGACTCCTTCGTTTGCTAATTGAAAATCAATGGATATCTTAATGTTTACTAATAGTTGACAATAATATAATAACAACAACAAGAGAGAGAGAGAGAGAGAGACAGAATTTAATGTAACGAAAAAGTTTTTATTAGTCTAAATCAACAGCAATTAAACTTCATTTTATTTTGAAATAACATAACAATTGTACTGGTTTTAAATTTCAAATAAATTCACTCTTAATCACCAATTAAGATGTAACAATCAATAGATAATCTGATTAACAGTTAATAACAATCAACAACAAGAATAAATATGTAATAATTATAACGGTTTGCGTAAATTGTAAGTTAAATTGGAGAAACATTGTAACAATTAAGAGAAAAACAATTGATTAGAATTTCCTGGTGATTTGTTGATTAGATTGGGGATAAAATTCCAGTGTCTTTATCATCATTTTGATCTGAAGAGGACGAAAGAGCCTTGACGATCTTTGGATTATAAAGTTTAGGGTCAGAAACCATTCGAACAAAGAAACTCCGTCGATATTTGAGACTGGAATTGATCTTACGATCGAAGACAATAACTTCGTCATTCATTTCATCTTCCGTGTCTTTCTTTGTCTCTTCTTCTTCTTCATCCTCGTCATCATAATCATCATCTTCTTCTTCCTCAGCTTCATCTTTATCTTTATTTTTGTCTTTATTTTTGTCTTCATCTTTACTATGATCCTTTTCTTCACTGTCATTATTATTATTATTCTCGTCGTCTTCAATTAATCCTAAGGATTTGTTAATTGTCTCAACTGTAGTTGATTTAGACAAATTGTTAGTATGATCATTGTGGTTGTTGGAATTGTTGATTCTATTTTCATCTAATTGTTTCAATGATGAAATTGAATTCGATGTCGATAATGAAGATAAAGTTGATTCTTGTTTCGAGAGAGACTTTTGTTTCTCTACTCCTCCTCCTCCTCCTCCTCCGGTTCCATGAGATATTGAGTGTTGACGATGACGATGTGAGTGAGAACGAGAGTGTGAATGAGATGCTTCTGATTCTGATTCAATGATTCTCAATAAATTTGACGAAAATTGTGAAATTATCTCATAAGATGAATTAATATCTTCTTCAGTTGCATGTTGAGAGCAGACACAAAATCGTATCACGTATTTATTTCCTAAATTAGCAGGAACCATGTGCATCTCACCCGAAGCATTGATCGATGATAATAACTTTTTATTCAATGTATCCGATCCCTGAGTGAATCAAACAAAGTGATTACAATTAATCAAAGTACCGAGAAACTGAGTGACCAAAACTCACCTTTAATCGGAAACAAACAAGACCGAAAATAACTTGATTCATGATCTCGAATCTTTCATCTTGTCTCATTAGATTTTCAAACTTCTTGGCCAATCGAACATGCTAATTGTTCAAGTTTAACACCACAAAAGGTCAAATGGTTAACAATTAGTTTATTTCTACTCATTACTACCAATCTACTAATTAGAAAGCTTGAAATACTTACATTTCGAATATACTTTTGTAATCCTTCAATTCCATAATTACGAACAACAAACCATAACTTCAATGAACGAAATCGTCGACTCAAAGGTATTCCCCAGTGCTGATTGTTTGTTTCAAGAGACAACAATTACTTTCAATTGTTTCATTAATTGTTAATAACTTACTCGATAATCAATTGCTTTATCTGAATAACTGTGTTGTAAATACAAAGGATCAACAACCAAAGCTTGGGTCAATTTGAATCTATCAGTTACCCTGATGGTCAATAGAAAATTAATTTATGAAAAATATTAATAATAATATGAATGATTTGTGATAAAAATTTATAATTACCATAATAATGAACAATCAAAATTGATCAACATCCATTTATTTGGATTCATATTAAAAGATGAAGCGAGCTAATGAAATGAAATTATATTCAACCAATCAAATATTAGTTTTAATTGTTTCTTATTCTTATTTATATTTATTTTATATTTCTAAATAATATTCACCTCGACTCCTTTTAGTAGATATTGAAATTCTGGACAAATCAATGAGCTTCCTCCATAAGCAGCATCCACATGTAACCAGATTCCGTATTTCTGACAAACTACACCAACTGAATCAATTGGATCAACCGAACAACAAGAAGTCGATCCCAATGTGATACAAGCCCAAAAAGGAATCAAACCTTGACTTTTGTCTTCGACAATCGATCGTTCAAGTAGATCAGGTCTCATTCGAAATTGATCATCAGTGTCCAATATTCGTAGTTTAACAAATCCAATCATCGCCGCTTTCTCGACAGACGAATGAGCCTCTTTCGAGCAATAAGCAATCAGTTTACCAAGAATATCGGTGTCTTTAACATAAGGCTCTTGTTTCTTTGCTTGTTTAACTGCTTCGTAACGAGCGGCTAAAAGAGTCACCAAAATACATTCAGATGCTGATCCCTATTGAGAGATTATCAGTATTCATTCATTAGATTGTTACACGTTTTATCAAGACAATCAGTTAATCAGTTGATCAGTTGATCATTTAATCAATTACCTCAATTACTCCTCCACCTTTACTATTTTCAGCAAAGCAAAGAAACTTTTCTGGAAGCCCAATGGCCTTTCCCATCCAATCCAACATGATTGTCTCAAGTTCAGTACATGAAGGTGAAGCTGCCTAATAATATGAATCGACAAATATGTTAACCTCTATCACTATCCTCTTCCTGTAAGAAAGAGTAAGAATCTTACCCATGAGAATCCAATACATGAGATCGCATCAGTCAACATATCAGCAAGAATTGACGGATAACTATTTCCTGCAGGAAAATAAGCATTAAATCTCGGGTGTTGCCAATGAGTAATTCCAGGCATAATTAAGGAATTAAAATCATCCATAATTTTATCCCATTTTTCACCTTTTAATGGAGCATCAGTAGGTAATTGTGGAGACAAATAACCAGGCTCAACATTCGGAGTCACTCGCAATTTATCAATTGTATCCAGATAATTAGCGATATAATCAACCATCTCTTTACCAACGATTCTCCATTCACAGGAATCCATTCCAAACTATTCCACAATTCATTAGTTATTCATAGTTTTCATAAATTCCATCATTACTAGTCAATGATTACTCATCAATGATCGTTAATTACTCACCTTTTGATCGGATGATGGACAACATTTAGAGAAATTTAATTCTCTTTCTCTTTCTCTTTCTGCTCCTTCTTCGTCTCCATCCTCTTCTTGTTCGTCTTCTTGATTGTTACCAAATTGTGATACAGAATCACACTGATCAATTTCATCTTCATCTTCATCTTCATCATTTTTTCCATTTCCATTTCCATTTCTGTTTCTATTCTTAGAACCACAATTATCTCCATAAATTATTGTATTATCTTCATTAATCTTTATCTTTGTAACTCTTTTACCCTTTGATTTTTTATCTTCAACTTTAATCCAACTTGAATCAGAACCACAATCACTTTGATTACTTTTAATTAAACTTCCATTTAATTTACACGAACAAACACAATTTTCATCATGATGATTCATCTTATTACTATTATTCTGATTACCTGTTGATCTAAATATATCACCGATTAAATTACTTAAAGTTGATGAAATTTTTCGAGATCTTTCACTTTCACTTTTACTTTTACTTTTATCTTTGATATTATCACTTTTTATCAATTTACTATAACAATTAACTACTACTGATGAGGTTGTTAATGGTTTGGATGAACATGATGATGATTCAGATGTAGTAACAATTAATTGTTTCTTTAAATCACTTTTAATATTTTCCTTTTGGATTGTCGATTCTTTTAATAACAAACTTTCATCAATCAATTCATCCGTTGATTGTTGTTGTTGTTGATTTAATAGTTCATTTAGACTCGATTTACTATTGAATAAATAATAACAACAATTTCCAAATAATCTTGAATAACACATTAACCAATCACCTTATTTATATGTAAATCAATAAATTTATCATTCAAATTACATGATGATTATGATGAAAAGTCAAAATATCACGACCATCGTCACTATCATAATCATAATCATCATCAACTAATCAACTAAAACATCAACAATTAAAAGGTAAATATAATATTAGACAAAGGTAATTGTAAGGTTTTAACTTTACTCTGAATGGGAATAAAAAAGTTCCTCTTTGTAAAAACTGATCTTGAAAGAGTCAAAATAATTTTTGTTTATCAATAGTATAAAAAAAACTGATCATCATCATCATCATGATAAAGAAGATGAAGATTATGATGAGAGATGATGACAAATAAAAGGATAAATACCATAGGCTTGACATTCCAAACACGATATAAATAAAATGATCCAACACTTATAATCTATTGTTATCTATTAACCTGCACAACCTCCCACTCCACCTCCCAGCATATTTACCCTCCCACCTTCCCCATCATGATATCATTCAGCATCCTCATCCTCATCCTCGTCATCATCATAATCATCATAATCATCTTCGTCTTTAATAATACATTGCTATTCAATATATAAGCTTGAGCAATCTATTTGATTGTCCCATTGATCCAGTTGGTGACATTGGCAAAAAAACGTTTCATCATAATTTAAACTGATTCTTAACTGTTAATGATTATTTAAAATCTAATAAAATTGATTGATTGGTTAATAGTGACCAAGTTACATTATCAAGTAATTTATTTACTTTTACGAAATGATTAAAGATATTTATTAGATGTTTGATTTGAGGAATATAAAATTAATTGATTGAGGTGATTAACATCCCAATTTGATAATTAATAACAGTTTTTTTCACAACTTGATTGGCTGATTATCAAACTAATTGTAGTTTTTTCAATTTGATGGAATTCAGAAAATTAAATATCAAAATTCAGCTGAGAATTTGAAACTTTGCTTGTTGTCTCTCATCATAGAGTAAAAAATTGAGGTTAAAATATTAATTATCTCATATTGTCATCATTTATTAAATCATCGTCATCCCTTTGATCATCTTCCTGCTCATTGCTTAATTGTTCAATCAAATTGAATCCTAACAAATAATTATGTTGATTATCAATTTTGATTATTCACTTTTATGGTAACCCAAATAATAAATGTGAAAACAACAACAACAAATTCAGTCTATCCTCTAATTAATCAATTAATTGTTTATGATGAGGTAAAAGTTGTTGATGATGAAGATAATGTCAAGGGTTGACTAGATGTTGATGGACTCGGGATTGGATAACATCCTTTGGTAAAGTAAAGGTCATCGATAGCCAGGGTTGAGTTTTGCTCTCCCTTGACCATTGCCACAAGGAACAGGTATTCACCAGGTGAGCCGAGGTCAATTTCGACTTCGACTCGAGTAAATAAAGATTTCTCCCATTCCAAATGAACAACTTCGATAGTAGAAAATGGATTAAGTGAAGATGAATTTTCACTTGACCTAATTAATACTTGACCAGAGTGACTATTGGTCAAATAGTAAAATATTAATTTACAATAACCTCCAATGGGCATTAAAGTGCCAATTGAGCCGATACTTTTTCTTGATTTACTTTTTGCTTTGAGTATTAGATAGTGACCACTAGAAGTGCCTAGTGTGTGGTCAAATGTTGGCCCATCGGTCAGTGAATTAGAGGAAATTGTCCTAATTAAACCTTGAGAATCATTTTGTGAACAATTTTTCCATGGGCAGAATTCATTGGTTGATTTAATAACCATCGGTTTCCATGAGCAATAATCATCTTCAAATGAACATCTCAGACTGGAAATTGATTGTGAATTATTGTTAATTGTATTAGAATCATTATCATCATCATTTGCGATCAAATTTGAATCAACACTCGATGAAGAGTCACAATTAATTTCATCACTTGAATCAGGACAATTAATCTCATAGTCACAAACTTCATCTCGATGAATACAAAGACCTCCGGTTGAACAATTAAATGAAAGGTTTGGATTGAAGGTACAAGAAACTTCATTGTGACTTCCATTGGTCAAGCAGGAAAGTACTGGACATGGTTGATAAGTATGCCAACAAAGGTCAACCTCAAGTCGTTTGATTAATTGTGGACTAGATTGTTGAGAGAAGTAAGAAAAAAAATTGTTAACAATTAAGAAATATTAACGATTTGACCAGTTGATGACCAAGTACAAAGGACACAATTGAATATCAAATATGTAAACTTAATTAACTTTTGAGTGATGATATGGTGGTAAATGTTGGACAACAATTAATCTTGTTTCTGTTGAATTGTAAGTTTAATTTTCTTGTCCCAAATACAATATGAATGACCACTAGATCTATATAAACATGGACAATGGTCACTCTTAAGGTTCACAGTGACAAGAGATGTACTTGAATGAGAAATCATCTGTTGATCATCAAGTTAATATAAGTGATACCTGTGGTTTGTTTGACAACAATCAAGTGGTAAACTTGATAATTTAAACAATTGAATCTCTATTACCAATTAACTGTGGTCAAGAGATGGACACAGAATCAAAACAATAATCAGTAAAAATGATTCAAGACAATCAATGGTCAACAGGAACAGTGAGAAATAAAAATCAATTACAAATAATAAGACTCAAAATCAACAACAATTAAACTGTTTCTGATGATCAACTAGAATATCAACTAGACATTGATTAGGTTGATTGTTGATTTCAATCAGCAATTAGTTGAACAATCAGATAAATCAATGACAGACCACAGTTCCAATTGTAAAGGTTATCAAAGGTCTAATTGTTTAGAGTTAAAATTAACAACTTACACATAATTAAGGGGTTGATTTGATTGGAAATTGATAATTAGTCGGAATAAATTATTCCTAATTAATGGTAAATCAATTGAGTATTCCCTTGAAAAAAGATTCAATTTCTCATTTGAATCCATCCATAGTTGAATTGCTGGTGAACCTTCAACTTGATACCAAACAATTAACTTATTAACTGTATATCCATTGACTATTACACCATAATTAGTTTCCAATTGAATGTTACACTTTAAATTGTCACCAGTTAACCAGGAAGTTGTGTAATTAATTTGATTTGAAGGGATTGTTGAATTGGTCCAATCGTTGATTAAGTTAATTTTATTTTCACTTGAAGTTGACAATTCAATAATTTGTTGATTTGATGATAAAACAATGGACACAATTAAATTCAATTGTAATCCAATTGTGACCAGTAACAAAATCACATTGATTAATAACATAGTTAATTGTTGAAATGAAAAAATCTATCAAAGAAAATAATTAGTTAATATTAATGATTTTCAAAACAAACTTGATTAATATGTAATTCTTGTTGATTGTAATTAGTATGATTGATGAATTGACAATTTATGAGAGTTAAATGATTTACAATTAACGACAGGATAGTTAATCAGTTACAATTGTTGTTAATCAGAAATTGAAAACAACAACACTAATGATCACAATTAAATAATTACAATTTGTTGGAAACGTAAATTGTTTATTGTTGATTAACTACTTAAATCAAATCAATTAACTATCACAATGATTATATTTTTAATCAAATTTTTACCTTGGCAGTGGTTACACTTTAAGAGGTAGTTAATCAACATTAATTAATCACAATTAGCTCATCTTCACAGTTTCCGTGATTCAAATTGTGATTAAATTGATAAATAAAACAGTTAATTGTAACTTGGCAACTAAATCAATAAATTGTTGTCAAATGAATGAGGAAAAAAAAACTTAGTAAGCAAAAGTAATAAAACAATTTAATCACTCAAATTGAAGTAAATTAAAAGTATAACAATTAAATTAGATCAGTAACCTGAAATTACCTTAAACAACAACAACAATCAGTAAATTTCATAATCACAATATGTTAATCATTTAAACCAATAATCAAGTAAACAATTAATTGGTCACCCATTTAAAACTAAATCAAATTTGATTATCCATACAAACAGACAATCAGCAAACAATTAATACAGAATTGCAGACAAACCAATAAATCATAACCAGATTAAACAGCTATTAACATCAATAAACAGTTCGCAAATGTAATTAACTAATTGTGATGAATGGATTAATTGGGTTAGGATTAAATTAGATTGTAAATTTGTCCTCGGAAAAGTAAAATATCATCAAAAGAATCAATTAGATGATGAAAAATGATTGGAATGAAAAATTATGATAATTTTGCCTGGAAAATGAATTCTCCAACTCGAAAGGCTCGAATTCTGCTTTTTTAATTGAAACCTATGAGGATCATTTCCATTGATAATAACGAGATGATCATGATGAGGTTGATATAGAGAGAGAGGGATAAAGATGATGATGCAGGTTAATGGATAACAAAAGATGAGGATGAAAATGATGATGAGTGGCTGGTCTATTATTTATATTCTGTAAGGAATGTCAACCTATTATTATTATTATTATATTCTCTTCTTTATTATTATTATCATCACCTCCCATCACCGATCATCATCATCATCTCCATCTCTCATCATAATCTTCATCTTCTTTATCATGATGATGATCAGTTTTTTTATACTATTGATAAACAAAAATTATTTTGACTCTTTCAAGATCAGTTTTTACAAAGAGGAACTTTTTTATTCCCATTCAGAGTAAAGTTAAAACCTTACAATTACCTTTTAATTGTTGATGTTTTAGTTGATTAGTTGATTGGTTGATGATGATTATGATTATGATAGTGACGATGGTCGTGATATTTTGACTTTTCATTATAATCATCATGTAATTTGAATGATAAATTGATTGATTTACATATAAATAAGGTGATTGGTTAATGTGTTATTCAAGATTATTTGGAAATTGTTGTTATTATTTATTCAATAGTAAATCGAGTCTAAATGAACTATTAAATCAACAACAACAACAATCAACGGATGAATTGATTGATGAAAGTTTGTTATTAAAAGAATCGACAATCCAAAAGGAAAATATTAAAAGTGATTTAAAGAAACAATTAATTGTTACTACATCCGAATCCGCATCCGCATCATCATCATCATATTCATCCAAACCATTAACAACCTCATCAGTAGTAGTTAATTGTTATAGTAAATTGATAAAAAGTGATAATATCAAAGATAAAAGTAAAAGTAAAAGTGAAAGTGAAAGATCTCGAAAAATTTCATCAACTTTAAGTAATTTAATCGGTGATATATTTAGATCAACAGGTAATCAGAATAATAGTAATAAGATGAATCATCATGATGAAAATTGTGTTTGTTCGTGTAAATTAAATGGAAGTTTAATTAAAAGTAATCAAAGTGATTGTGGTTCTGATTCAAGTTGGATTAAAGTTGAAGATAAAAAATCAAAGGGTAAAAGAGTTACAAAGATAAAGATTAATGAAGATAATACAATAATTTATGGAGATAATTGTGGTTCTAAGAATAGAAACAGAAATGGAAATGGAAATGGAAAAAATGATGAAGATGAAGATGAAGATGAAATTGATCAGTGTGATTCTGTATCACAATTTGGTAACAATCAAGACGACGAACAAGAAGAGGATCGAGACGAAGAAGGAGCAGAAAGAGAAAGAGAAAGAGAATTAAATTTCTCTAAATGTTGTCCATTATCCGATCAAAAGGTGAGTAATTAACGATCATTGATTAGTAATCATTGACTAGTAATGATGGAATTGATGAAAACTATGAATAACTAATGAATTGTGGATTAGTTTGGAATGGATTCCTGTGAATGGAGAATCGTTGGTAAAGAGATGGTTGATTATATCGCTAATTATCTGGATACAATTGATAAATTGCGAGTGACTCCGAATGTTGAGCCTGGTTATTTGTCTCCACAATTACCTACTGATGCTCCATTAAAAGGTGAAAAATGGGATAAAATTATGGATGATTTTAATTCCTTAATTATGCCTGGAATTACTCATTGGCAACACCCGAGATTTAATGCTTATTTTCCTGCAGGAAATAGTTATCCGTCAATTCTTGCTGATATGTTGACTGATGCGATCTCATGTATTGGATTCTCATGGGTAAGATTGTTACTCTTTCTCACAGGAAGAGGATAGTGATCGTGATAGAGGTTAACATATTTGTCGATTCATATTCTTAGGCAGCTTCACCTTCATGTACTGAACTTGAGACAATCATGTTGGATTGGATGGGAAAGGCCATTGGGCTTCCAGAAAAGTTTCTTTGCTTTGCTGAAAATAGTAAAGGTGGAGGAGTAATTGAGGTAATTGATTAAATGATCAACTGATCAACTGATTAACTGATTGTCTTGATAAAACGTGTAACAATCTAATGAATGAATACTGATAATCTCTCAATAGGGATCAGCATCTGAATGTATTTTGGTGACTCTTTTAGCCGCTCGTTACGAAGCAGTTAAACAAGCAAAGAAACAAGAGCCTAATGTTAAAGACACCGATATTCTTGGTAAACTGATTGCTTATTGCTCGAAAGAGGCTCATTCGTCTGTCGAGAAAGCGGCGATGATTGGATTTGTTAAACTACGAATATTAGACACTGATGATCAATTTCGAATGAGACCTGATCTACTTGAACGATCGATTGTCGAAGACAAAAGTCAAGGTTTGATTCCTTTTTGGGCTTGTATCACATTGGGATCGACTTCTTGTTGTTCGGTTGATCCAATTGATTCAGTTGGTGTAGTTTGTCAGAAATACGGAATCTGGTTACATGTGGATGCTGCTTATGGAGGAAGCTCATTGATTTGTCCAGAATTTCAATATCTTCTAAAAGGAGTCGAGGTGAATATTATTTAGAAATACAAAATAAATATAAATAAGAATAAGAAACAATTAAACTAATATTTGATTGGTTGGATATAATTTCATTTCATTAGCTCGCTTCATCTTTTAATATGAATCCAAATAAATGGATGTTGATCAATTTTGATTGTTCATTATTATGGTAATTATAAATTTTTATCACAAATCATTCATATTATTATTAATATTTCTCATAAATTAATCTTCTATTGACCATCAGGGTAACTGATAGATTCAAATTGACTCAAGCTTTGGTTGTTGATCCTTTGTATTTACAACACAGTTATTCAGATAAAGCAATTGATTATCGAGTAAGTTATTAACAATTAATGAAACAATTGAAAGTAATTGTTGTCTCTTGAAACAAACAATCAGCACTGGGGAATACCTTTGAGTCGACGATTTCGTTCATTGAAGTTATGGTTTGTTGTTCGTAATTATGGAATTGAAGGATTACAAAAGTATATTCGAAATGTAAGTATTTCAAGCTTTCTAATTAGTAGATTGGTAGTAATGAGTAGAAATAAACTAATTGTTAACCATTTGACCTTTTGTGGTGTTAAACTTGAACAATTAGCATGTTCGATTGGCCAAGAAGTTTGAAAATCTAATGAGACAAGATGAAAGATTCGAGATCATGAATCAAGTTATTTTCGGTCTTGTTTGTTTCCGATTAAAGGTGAGTCTTGGTCACTCAGTTTCTCGGTACTTTGATTAATTGTGAACACTTTTTTTGATTAACTCAGGGATCTGATACATTGAATAAAAAGTTATTATCATCGATCAATGCTTCGGGTGAGATGCACATGGTTCCTGCTAATTTAGGAAATAAATACGTGATACGATTTTGTGTCTGCTCTCAACATGCAACTGAAGAAGATATTAATTCATCTTATGAGATAATTTCACAATTTTCGTCAAATTTATTGAGAATCATTGAATCAGAATCAGAAGCATCTCATTCACACTCTCGTTCTCACTCACATCGTCATCGTCAACACTCAATATCTCATGGAACCGGAGGAGGAGGAGGAGGAGTAGAGAAACAAAAGTCTCTCTCGAAACAAGAATCAACTTTATCTTCATTATCGACATCGAATTCAATTTCATCATTGAAACAATTAGATGAAAATAGAATCAACAATTCCAACAACCACAATGATCATACTAACAATTTGTCTAAATCAACTACAGTTGAGACAATTAACAAATCCTTAGGATTAATTGAAGACGACGAGAATAATAATAATGACAGTGAAGAAAAGGATAATAGTAAAGATGAAGACAAAAATAAAGATAAAGATGAAGCTGAGGAAGAAGAAGATGATGATTATGATGACGAGGATGATGAAGAAGAAGAGACAAAGAAAGATACGGAAGATGAAATGAATGACGAAGTTATTGTCTTCGATCGTAAGATCAATTCCAGTCTCAAATATCGACGGAGTTTCTTTGTTCGAATGGTTTCTGACCCTAAACTTTATAATCCAAAGATCGTCAAGGCTCTTTCATCCTCTTCAGATCAAAATGATGATAAAGACACTGGAATTTTATCCCCAATTTAATCAACAAATCACCAGGAAATTCTAATCAATTGTTTTTCTCTTAATCGTTACAATGTTTCTCCAATTTAACTCACAATTTACGCAAACCGTTATAATTATTACATATTTATTCTTGTTGTTGATTGTTATTAACTGTTAATCAGATTATCTATTGATTGTTACATCTTAATTGGTGATTAAGAGTGAATTTATTTGAAATTTAAAACCAGTACAATTGTTATGTTATTTCAAAATAAAATGAAGTTTAATTGCTGTTGATTTAGACTAATAAAAACTTTTTCGTTACATTAAATTCTCTCTCTCTCTCTCTCTCTCTCTCTTGTTGTTGTTATTATATTATTGACAGCTATTAGTAAACATTGAGATATCCATTGATTTTCAATTAGCAAACGAAGGAGTCGCAATAACAATGGTGAAAATAATAGTGACCACCGAAGTTATGAATTCAGGTGTTATCATGAAAAACCCACCACAAGAAAATCCGAGATCCTTTCTATCGATACGATTGGTAAAAAATGTAACCTAATCACAAAAAGGACCAACAAGTGAATAAAAATCAGTTAAGATAATACAGTTAATGAAAATCTTACCTCATTTAATAGTTCGAATGATTTACTAATTTTATCATGAAATGATAAAGAGTAAATCTTTGAATATGATTGAACAGATACACAGTGAGTTGCGACAATCGGATAAGCGACATAAAACATTGTCACCAATGATGAAATAAAAGCGCAGATGAAATTAAATTGCAACATTTTCAAGCCTAAATTGTTATATTCAAATATGCTCATATAAGTTTCAAAGGCTAAAAAATGAGTATATTGAATGAAGACTCCAAGTAAACATGGATCCATTAATATCCTTAATTTAGTAACCAAATCGTAGCATTGATTAAACTTCAATCGAATTGCTCTAATGTGATCAAGTAAATTGTGATAAACAGTAACATTGGAAGGTTCAATGTTAATTGTGGTTCCATCGTTGATTCATTATATTTCAAAGTAGTTCTAGAATCAAGAGCTACAATTAACATCATGATCAGAAATAAACTGTTACCAATTAGACCATTTGAAACTGAAACAATTGAATAATATTTTGTTCCGATTGATGAGAATATAACTTGAGATGTATTAGTTGATTGTGGTGATCGATTATCAATATTAAAGAGTTGATTTTGATAACTGTTCATTGTTAACTTAAGAATTCAAATTCAGAATTACCTTGGCTCTGAATTTAACTAAAGTTAATACGAATTTTGTACAACCAAATAATTAAAATAATGAAAGTTATAAATTTTTAAATGTAAAAAAATGAATAATTATTATTTAATCATGTCAATTCTTAATATTTCAGTATCATATTGATCATAACAATGCTATTATTTAGAGCGGTTGATTTGATAAAAAACTTGACCTACAGAGAAAACTTCGTACAAATATTAATAGTTATCAAAATTGAACAAGTTCGTAAAAAGTAAAAGGTCATTTAGGTCATTTCTTAAGGTAGACATTTAGAGGTCATTCGAAGGTTTTTGAAAAGACAAATATCAAATGGTTCCATCATCGAAGTATGGATTCAAAACTGAAAACAATTAGCAGTTCAGCACAATTTGTGTTGATTTTACTATTGAAACTGATGGATAAACTTCCCGTCTGAACCGGAACTTAGAAAGGTTCGTATATTTTTGTACCTAATATGTACACCTTTGTATCTAATAGAACTATGAGAATTTGAGATTCATGACGAAGAGAAAAAAATTCAAATGGTTATTGGTGACGAAAATCTGATCAATTGATTAATCCAAATATTGTCAAGGTTCTTTCATCGTCTTCAGATCAGAATGATGATCAAAACATTGGAATTTTATCCCCAATCTAATCAACGAGTCACCGAGAAATTCTGATTAATTGTTTTTCTCTTAATTGTTATAATATCATTAATTTAATTCTGAAGTTATGAAAAACGTTTCAATTGTTACAAATTCATTTTTGTTATTAATTGTTAATCAGATCATCTATTGATTGTTACACCTTAGTTGGGGATTGAGAGTTAATTAATTTGAAATTTAAAATTCAATATAATTGTTATTGTTATTATTATAAAATGAAATGAACATTAATTGCTGTTAATTTAGATTAATAAAAGCTTTAATTTTCTTGTTATATTCAACAATTAACTTAATCTTTTTGTCTAATCGCTGGATTAAAAATTCAAAACTAATAAGCTTAAAAGATTAACCGATGTATATTGTTGACAGTTAATCTTTAATTACCACAATTACTCAAATCAAAGCAATCTAATCAATTATTAAAATGATAGACGAAAAAAAAAAATCAATTATTCAACAATTATTACAACGAAACTATTAAAACCAAATGTTTACAATCAGTTCATTGATTAAATCAACAAGTTCACCTTCATTGACAATTCAAGTTGATTGGTTGCTAGAATCAAATTCAATTTAAAAGGAACCAACAATCAAACATGAAACAAAAAAATGAAACTAAATCAGAGCAGCAACTAAAAAATCAACATTAACAAACTAAATTATCATAATGTAAATCTTAAACCAAGAAAACAAGGATTCTAATTGTTTACAATTAGTGATAATCATCATAAATATTATGATTAAAATAAACACAAAGTAACCATTGATTTTGAATGTTAATAATAAAACATACGAGTCACTTAATTGTTTACTTTTCCTCGGATTTACCTCGCCCTTGCAAACAGAATCAACAATTTGTCTTCCATAATCATCATCATGATAATCATCATTTTCCCACCTCGTCTTTACCACCGTGAGGTTTTTCATCACAATTATAATCTAATTGCCCCGGAAAAAGGCTCTTGATAACAAGTAACCATAGTGAACTTCATGTTATCGGTTCTCAAAGAAAACCTTAGAAAATGAAGATTTTCATCCTCATCCTTCATCTTCTCTTTCTTTCCTTTCTCTCTCTTGCCTCCCTCTCCCTCGAACTGGGCTGTCTAAACCGTTCTTATCATCCAGAGTGATTAGTTGATTATTTGGATGAGTAATAAATGATTAATTTGTTGTTCTGTTTCTTCAACAACCTTAAGGTGATGATCATCGTCTCCTTTTGATTGATTGTGCTAATTGTCTTGGTGATTTAGCTCTAATTAAGTGAATCTTACCTTTTTTTAACTCTCTCTCTCTCTCTCTTTCTTTTCGTCCTTTGGACATTTAGATGGACCTTCGATAGTAAAGAGAAAGATTTAATTTCGTCTAACTCAACTTTCAATTTGACTTTTACCTTAAATGATATTTACCTTTTCCAATTTGTTTTCATCTCTCATTTGATTGATTAGCTATTATAACGATCAATTAATCATCATAGTTAATCATCATTCAATTGAGGATACATTCATTCAATTGTAAACTAACATCCTCATCGCTGCTTAATTTTGCTTGACCATTAGAATCAGTATTTTGTATGAAACAAAAAAAAATAATTCATTGTCCAAGAAATTAGTCCATGATGATTACACAATTTAACTTGTTGATTAAAGTTTTCTGTCTACTTTACCTGTTACCTGTTGGTCAGAGTAAAATAATTGACCAAGTGTATGAACGATGTAATCGTCCAGTTTCAAGTCGACTTGATCTTGAGTGTATCGGCTTTCCCAAAACATCATCGGACTGTTTATCCCGCCGTGCGTGTGATATGATCACCATGTTAACTGTTATTCCCTCCGCCGATGGGAATCATTTTCATGATAAATTCAACGTCACCCTGGTCGGTACTCACCTGAGAGATGCTTCCAAACACGAAATGTCACTAATTTTGGATGCGGCATTTAAACCAACTTACCATCCAGGCGAAGGTACTTATTACAATTGTAGTTGGTCCCAACGAGATCCAACAATTGAAGTGATGGTCAAAAATCCAGGTCAAATTGTAGAAAGTCTTGGAACGGGAATAATTGACGATGATCTACTTATCTGTACCTGGACATTAGATCGTCGATCAGATTCATGGCCAACCGATCATGAGGGACGTAAAATTGACCTGGTCACTCGTAAAATTGAGCTAATACTTTACAAAGATTTTTCCAGATCATCTTTAATTGATACTCGTCTTCCCATCTACAAGTCCCGTTATCTTTATAAAGATTGTAATTCACCCGATATAAAGTATTGCCTTGGGTCACCTTATTGTGTTGACCCTTACAATGAATGTCATGAGTTATTGACCATCGTTCAAACACCCAAGAAAATTGGTCAATCAAATTCACTTGATTTTAATTTATTCTCATTTGATTATGTTACCAACAATTCCTATTACGATGTTACCCTTTACACCTCGGATACTTCACCGAGTTTCCAAATTATCTGTGGTAAATACTCAGTTGAAGCTTATTTCATCTTCCCTAATGGAAGTCAGGAATCGGTTTCCACCCTCACCTCAACTTATACCCACATTGATCCCGATTTTGATGGACTCCGATGTAACTGGACACTACCGGCCACTTTTACCCTGAACGGAATAACTTTTGACACCCAACGAAACAAATATCTGGTTAAACTAAGACATTCACCCAATGTTTATGTTGATAAAGTTCCGGTGGCACTTCCTGGTTTCCATATTGACGATTCTTTGTACACCGCTTGTTCAAGCGGTTCCCTTGGTCGACAATGTTTCGGCCTTGATATCGATGATACGGTGAGAGACTGTCTACCCACACGGAATTGTGATGCTTTCGTCGTGTTCACGGTGGACGATGATTCAACTTGGTCATCATCTTTTATCGAACCCAAAATAACGCTTGACCTTTACGCTACCAAGAAATTGGTCAGTCCACCTTCATCGTCCGAACCATCAAGATTAACTACCCTTGGATTAACCCAAGGGATTAACATGAGTCTTTCTATTTCATTTGATTCAAATAACGTTGACCTGGACGGGAAAACGGTCTACAAGTGTTCATTCAATAACGATGGACGGAAATCATCATCGATCGATGTTCCGTTCAAGACCAAAGCGATCAGAAATGGCCTCGTCTCAAGTGAACACGATTGGATTCGCTGTCAGTGGATTTGGTGGCCTAACGGTACTAATTGGCCGATAAACAATAAAAGTAAGTTCTAATTACACAATTAATCAACAACAATTAAACTCACCTTTCAAAATGGTTACTTTTTGATTTATCTGAAACTTTTTTTTCTCTTTCTAATCAAAGCGAAAGTGATTTAATTGTAAATCGTTTTTGCTTTTAAATGGTTAATTTATTATTGTTGTTAATTACTCTTCCTATTATCACTCTTTCTATGTGATTAATTAACCTTGACCTGAACTAATTACAATTAACCTGATTGCTAAACTATCGTAATGTTGCGGAAAAACAGAATCACAAACCTAATCGGATTGGATTGATTAATTAACAATTTAACCGATCAAATGAAATATTGATATTACAGAAAAACAAAGTAACATTAAATTGTTAATCATAATTAATCTTGATTACATATACACTTAATCATACAATCAATATAATTAATCCAGTAAAATTGGAAACAAATTGTCAAGATGAGATTAGTTGGTTTCTTATTTGATTATGATAAAAAATGTTGATTCTTGAAACAATCAAGATTAAATATGAGTGAATATTAATCACAATTTATCTTAATTGTTGGATGATTACAATTTTAAATGTTAATTGTCACTAGTTAATCACATGTTAAGATCAATGGTCAACAAATGAAAGGAAATTGTCAACAATATTTACCTTTTGAAAATCACTTTGACTTTAAGTTTCGCTCTCTCCTTTAATCAACAAGTAAACAATTAAATTAAACATAAATTGATTGTTGTATTTACTTTACGATTTATTTATATTTTTCTCTCTCTCTCTAGGTGATGTAATTGACCTTGTTAATCGACGGCCATCGATAGGATTTTCAATCGGCGGGGTGAGGAAAGTTGTACCTGAGAAAAGTGTCACTTTGCCGATCTACAAGTTGCGATATTTGTACCAAGAGTGCGACAATAAACACGGAGGCCAGGAAAATGTTTGTCTCGAAAGTGACCCTGGTTGTTTGGTGAACGCTGATTGTGCCACATTGATCCATATGCGAGAGCACTCAGGTCGGGAAGGAATCGACGTTCAAGTATTTTTAACGCAAGATTTTGACAAACTAGAATTAGTTTACATTGATCCAGAAGAAAACTCGATTAAAATTGATTGTTACAATGAACGATCACCGCCGGTTGAAGGATCAATGATTACAAGTTATTACAAATTGGCTAAATCAGATTCTTACCAATCAATTAATTCCGGTGATCAGTTGATCAAATACAATGAGGCTCGTTCATTTACCATGGGATTTTCAAGATGCTTCTGGTTACAGGAGAAACAATTTCAACTCGGACGAATGACAATTAACTCGGAGGTTAATCGTTACAATGTCCGACTTTCGGTAATCAATGATGAAGGTTTAATTGCTCGTTATTCTTGGGATAAAGTTGCTTTTGTTGGTTTTCGTGGTAAAGATAAACAATCAGTACCTTCATCGTCACCATCAATTAAAACAAATTGCTGGTTAACTACTCTAGTCTTTGTTAGCCTTAGTTACTATTATTATCATCACAATTTTGTATCTCACAACAATTAAAACTAATTTTTTTTCTTCTTCCTCTCTTTCTAATAGTAAACAATAAAAATTAACACACTTTCATACAAAATCAATTACATCTAGAGCTTTAAACAATCAACAGAACATTTTGTTTTCATACTTTGTCTTTGTACTAATAAAAAACAAAAATCATCAATTGATTTAAAATTTTGTTTCTGTTTTAAAATCAAGCAATATATTAACTACAAAACTTTGTTTTTCGATGATTAGTTGAATGAATTTTCGAAGGTGATTTTTAAAATTATTAGTTGATTGTTGCGACTAGTAGAGTTCACCGATTGGTGCTTTTTCTAACCAAATTGAGTGCATTTCTCCGTAAAGAGTTTCGGTGACTGAAACTTTGTATGGTGTTGGATTGAGGTGACGTTTCATATCGGGTCGAAGGGTATTCAGACCTTCTTCAACTTTTCTTTTAACATCCGAAAGGTCGGGTAAGTTTCGAGCGATCTGTAAACAATTGATAAAAAGAGATTAATCGTTTGATTATTTGGGATAATTAGAGTAAATTTTACCTTTCCTTTGTACCACCATCGCTCATGTAAACGGGTCACTTTCGCTGGTGTTACATGAGCTCTTTTAGATTCGAGGATTGGATGTCGGCAAAGTATCCGTTCATTGACCTGAGGATCTTTCTCATTACATTTGGTTAGAAGATCAAGAATCGCGAATCCATCACGGCCAAATAATCGATAGACATTCTTACGACCTGGAATAGTTACTTTATCCAAATCTTCACTCAATTTAATGCATGAAGATGAATTTATCTCTGTTAGCTAACAGATTAATCAGAAAAAGGATATAATCATGGAGAGAGAGATAACAATTAGCATAATTCTATATCGAAAATGTTATTATTTTTATCTAATTTGTTGCTATTTTGTTTTTCTAGGTTAAGGTAATTTACCTTATAAACACAACCAAGAGCTGGTTGTTTTTGACATGTAACTAAATGAGTTCCTATGGCAAAACATGTTATCCGGTGTCCTTGATCATTGAGTGAGTGAATCGTATCTTCATTGATATCATTTGATGCGATAATTTGTAATGAACAGAACCAAGGGAAATTATAATGGTTTGCAATTGATTCAAATATCCGATGAGCTTCACGAGATAAATAAGCTAAATCACCACTATCAATACGAATACCAATTGGACGGAAACCAAATTCATTAAGAGCAAGAGCAACAACCGAGAAATTGAATAAACCACTTCTAGAGCAAAAAAATTAGCAAAATCAACATTAAATATATTGTAAGGGAAAATTAATTCGTCAAGATTTAGAGAGGGAGAAAGTTAAACAATCAGTATCAGGTTATAAATAAGATACAATCAATGGGATAAATAATAAAATAGTCATGAGACTAATGGTAATCAATATGAAATCAGGTTGAATTGTTCTCAATTTCTTACCTGCAAACATTATATGTATCAACGAGTGCAACAAATGATGAAGGAAAAGCTTGTGCATAAGCAATGAAAGCCGCTAATTCCCCCTCATTGGCCTCAGATTGATTGATATTGAGAAAATTGGATAAAGAGGTTCTCCATTTGTAACAAACACCAACAAAATCCCTTTCAACGCCATCATTTGCATGTTTTAATGTCTAAATACAATGAAAGAAACAAGAACAAGTTATTGATTAGTTAATTGGCCAGGGGAAAAAAAGTAAATCAATGTAAATTGATTGTGGAAATCAATTGATACCCTTGAGTTTAGTTGATCCATTGAAGAATAGGTCATGACAAAGGAATGAGCATGAGTTCCGGTGACAGGGATACCATAAGCTTTACCAGCTAGAAGATTCGATGTACCATCAAATCCTCCGATAAAAGCATATTTAGAGGCCGATAGTCCACCGTCAGGTCCTTGGGCACGACGAAGGCCAAATTCAAATAACTTAACATCCCTAGGAGCGGCCAACCGATAGCGAGCAGCGTTTGTTGCGACTAAACTGTAAATAAGGAAAGGGAAGGAAACAATTAGTTGATTTGTTGTTCTTATTGATTATTGATCATGGAGAGGAAAGTTATTCTTACCTGGCGAAATTGATTAAGGTTAAAAAAGTTGTTTCTAGTAACTGGACTATCGCCAAAGGCCCTTCTACCGATATAAGTGGGACTTTGGGGAAAACAATGGTCCCTTCATCGACAGCGTAAAGGGAAACATCCGAAGCAGTTAAACTTGCCAGGTAATCATAAAATTCTGGTTCCACAGTTGAAGGTAATTTGGTTTTAAGGTAAGAAATGTCTATAGAAATAAAGTCAATGATTAAGAATTGATTCTAAAAACAAGGGAACAACAATTAACTTACCACTGGGAGAGAAGCGAAATCCTTCAAGGTAAAGTAAACAATCCTTGAGACCAGCGAATA
Organism: Panonychus citri; assembly: GCF_014898815.1. Lineage (NCBI taxonomy): Eukaryota > Metazoa > Arthropoda > Arachnida > Trombidiformes > Tetranychidae > Panonychus > Panonychus citri. The sequence goes on along the minus strand of NW_026515516.1, from coordinate 622,166 downwards.
CAGTGAACTCACCTTGGAAAGGATTTCGACGGAAGAAAAGATCGAAAACAGCTCGAACATCATGTTTTCGATCTTTCCAAAACGAATAGGCCATAGTAACCTCATAGAGGTCTAACAATTAAATTGAACAATCAATTAATCTCAGGAAAAAAAAACACAAATCAAAACAAAATCTACTCACCAGTCAGTAAAGGTTGAATAACATTACTCACAAATCCATTGGAAGTCATTTAAAACCTTTCACAATTAACTCGAATCGCCGAAACAAAATCTAATGAATCATTACAATTAACGAGAGATTAATTGGTAAATGAAGTAGATTAAATTGTTGAGAAGGATAAGTAACAATTAGAATCACAACTCAGATTGTGAACATATGATGAGAACAGATGAGAATGTGGCGCCAATGGAATTAATGTTTTCTAAACTGCGCAGATAAGATTTAAATCTAATTGTGACAATTAGTTAATTGTTCGAATAACGATCAGAGTGTATTGATTATTGTTCTCCAATTGATTGGATTTACTATCGAATTTAATTGTTTCAATTGTTACTTTTTCTTTGAGTTTTTGTGAAATCTTTTCAATTTTTTTTATCTTCTTTCAATTGTGAACAATTGATTATTAAAAATTAAGGAATCACAATATATTTACACAAATAATTGAATTATAATTTTAATTATTGAAATTGCTGAGGGGAGAGAGATAGAGAGAGAGAGAGTAGAGAAAAAGGAATAGAGAGAGAGGGAAGGAGAAAAAATCATTACATCTAATATGATTTTCGTTTGATGATGATAATTAATGATGAAGGTGGTTTTGTTTTTGTTTCTTAATTAATTAACTTAATGAAATTTATATAACTTTATAAAAAAAAGAACCCAGATCCTTTCTTGTGTGTGTGATGAGTGTGTAAAATTTAAATTGATTATGAAATCGTTCAGCGATATAACCCAATTTAATCATCTGACAAGATTGTTTTGTATGGTTTGCGCTTGTTGATGGTGGTGGTGTTGTTGATGTTGTGTACGTGTAGATATTTAGATAATTAAATTTTTGTTTTATACTCGACAATCAGTTAATTTTTTCCAAGGACGTCGGGCTGCTTTTCTTAACTCAACAATGAGCTGTCGATTGATTTTACGTGTTCGTTTATTGATGAAAAAGAAGAGACCATCTTTTGAAAGTGAAAGAGAAAAAGATTAATGAGAAAAGATTTAATTAATTAATCTCATTTAAGTTTTAGAAAAAGGGAAAACTCATTTGATTGGTTTAACTTTTATGGATTTAGAAAAGAAAAGACTTTATTTTTTTTTACCCTTTTCTGTTTCAGAAGGGGGTGGAAAGGCCAATCGCCTGGGGCCAGTTTGTTGACTTTTTGGTTTTAAGATTAACCATTCTGGACAGTCCATGAGTGGAGTACCAAGACGCTGAGATATGTCAATTATTTTACCTCTGTTGATTGGTTTGAAATTTGGGATTGAGGTAACTGCTCCTTCTGCAAGTTTTAGCTGACCTGTTGATTTGAATTGTACGATTTAGCAAATTAACTTGGTAAATTGTAATCATAAATTATTTGGTATCTAGAATAAAATTGATTTACATTCTTGTTTGATGAGAGCAACATTGATCGGTGCAAATGGTGACCTGGCGGCGTGTTTAATTCTGATAATTTGTGAGCATAATCTTCGCGCCAACTTAGCCGCTGATGTTGTTTGTAAATAGAATGCAGCTCGAGTTTTCATCATAATTCGACGAGAACTACCTGCTCTTATTGCAACTTCATGGGTGAGAACAGGATGTCTTGCTGATTGTGATTTGGGTCTCATTTCTTTAGCCACTGTGACACGATTCAATTTGTGATAATTAAGATGAGCAATAAGACGTTCTGTTTTTTGTTTGGAAAGAATAAGCAAAAATAATTACAAAATGATTAATAAAATTGTGGAAAAGAAAATAGTTCCCCCAATTAATGAAGATGAAATTTACGATTAAATTAAAAGTTATCTTGTCAACTGATAATTAGTCTCTAATATTTACCTTGAGATAGGGAAACGTGGTCACATTCATTACAAGGAAAAGTAGCTTGTATAGGAGCCGGTGCAGCTCTTGGTATAATATCATGATTACTATTCAGTTTGGGAAAATTACGGAATTCAGTGAATTTCTTATTAGTCGAATTAAGCCTATCAATTGTTCCATTGTTACCAATTACTGGTTGATTTTGATTCCTAAGTAATAGCAAAAAGGAAAAAAATGGAATATATCAGTTATATTAGTGAAACAATTTCTTCAAATTAGACAAATAACCATAGCGAATGAATCAATAACTTACAAATTTTGCATTTGCATTAATCGAGCTCTATTTTCAGCCTCTGCTACTTTCATTCTTTTCCGTTGTAAACAACGTTCCGTTGTTTTCCACATATAATAAAATTCTATAATACTTCTCATGCTTTTCCAAGACAACTGAAAAATGAAAGAGAATAAATTGGAAAAATTAATAAAATAAACAATACTTATTCAATAGAAACTTGTGAAACAAATTGATAAATACAATTTACATGTATACTTACAAAATCTTGTCTAATTTCATGGAAATCTTTTCCATATTTTTCCATTGCCATTTCAAATAAATTAGCTTCAGCAGCAGACCATTCTTCCATCTCATCACGACAAAGAACTGGACCCGTTGGAGGTACAAGACTGAGAACCGCTTTACCAATGTCATAATCGTTTTGATGCAAAACATTCATAGCATGAGCTAAAGTGATATCTCGTGATGCTGCTGCTGCTGTCATATGAATACTAGGTTGTTTAACTGAGCTAGAATAATCCAAGACTCGAGCAAAAGTGCCAACAGACCTGGAAAGAAGAAAAACAAAAGACAAATTGTTTAAAAAACAACATTAGAAAAGGTAACAAATCAAAGGGAAGGTAACAAGATAAACATAAAGAGTAAACCCCAATAATTATACACTAATGATTATAATAATACATACTTTGCAATAATTAAGTATTGGTCAATTTCTTTCTCTGTCAGTCCATTTTCAGGTTGATAAACAAGTGTTTCCAAATCTTTTAACACTCTTTCATCAATTTTACCTTGAGCTTCTAATGTTTGTGGTATTTCAGCCTGATGTTCAGAACCAATCCTAATTTCACCACGGATGAGTGTCTGTGTGAAAGATTCATCATCCATTGGATCATCCGGCTGTTTGTGAAGAGAAACCAAGAAGAAGAAGAAGAAGAAAAAAAAATCAAGACAATTAAAATTCAATCAATGGTAATTATACAATCAAACTAAACGAATAAAAACTAATTATTACTTTTGTTTTCAAACAATCCTACAGAAGAATAGAAAACACTTGTTAAAAAAAGAAAATTATTTCAACTAATTAATTGTCACAATTTATAAATCAAATACATGAGGTTAAAAACAGAAAAATATTGACAAGCAAATTAATGTGGATTCAGAAAATCAAAATGGAGTCAACATCAAAAAAGAGGCGTGAGGTTTGAGAGAGAAGCGCAGGTTTCAAGTTGCGAGTTACAATTTAGAATGGAAACACTTTGTTCTACTCTCTCATTCAACCTTCTTAATTAGAATGGAATGAGAATTTTAATTTCACCCAAGAGAACATTAATTAAAAGAGAAAAATTGAAATTACAAAAGTAGAAAATTAATTATTCTTTTCCATTTCAAATACAAAGAGAAAATGAATTCCAATCATCAGCTGAGAAGAATAAATTTCTTTCCACCAGAGGGCGATACGAATTTTCTATTTTCTGTTTTCTTTTTAATTTTTTTTTCTTTTTCATTTACTTAACAATAAATTGTGTTGATTTCTTTTTCTCAAATGATTCAGTTAATTAGAAGTTGATTTTTTCTCTCTCTTTTTGTTTTTTCTTTATTTGTGGATAATCGTTTTGTTTTAAGATTTTTCTCTGGCCCTGAAGTGTTTGGTCTTCTATTGAAGACGAAAAAATAAAGAGGCAGAGGAAAGGAAAACCTTTTAGAATTCCAGTGTTGTTACAATGGCTACAATTAGCCATTGTTTTAGACCCTTTTGTAATCAATTATGGAAACGTAAACCTTTATTATTGGCGATTGTGATTGTTGTCTCATTTGGTTTAGTTGTTATCCAATATAGAGATGTTACCTCATCACCTATTTTTTCCTCATCTTCGTCTTCATCTTCTTCAGCATCATCAGGTGTATTATATGGTGGATCATCTAAAGTTTATTTAATGGATGCAAATATGTCTAATTTAACACAAAACCGAGCTGTTTTACCCAAACCATTACATGTAAATAGTTTAAATGAAATTCCTGGTTCTAATGGGTTACCAGATGAATCCTTTAGTATAGCTCGGATTGGAGATGGTGAACCTGGTGATGATTTAAATAAAAATCGTCGCAATAAAATAAGAGAGATGTTAAAATTTGCCTGGGATAATTATGTTAAATACGCTTGGGGTGAGAATGAATTTAAACCGCTGACCAGGAGGCCTCATCATGCGAGTATATTTGGTAAAGAGAAAATAGGTAAGTTCAGATGATCTATTGTACGAAATGATGTCTTACATAAAATCTAATCCAAAATTCTAATCTCTTTCTTTCTACTTCTACTTCTCTGCATTTTCTTCTTCTTCTTCTTCTTCTTCTTCTTATCTTTTCCTTTTCCTTTTCCTTTACTTTACTTCATTTTCTTCTTACAGGATTAACAATTATCGATGCAATGGATACTTTATTTGTAGCTGGATTAAAGGATGAATTCAATGCTGCTCGTGAATGGTTAGCAAGTGAATTTACATTGGAACATTTTAGCGCTGATCTATCAGTTTTTGAGACAAATATACGTTTTCTTGGTAGTATGTTAACATGTTATGCACTTACGGGTGATAAATTGTTCTTGGAAAAAGCTGATTACGTTGCCGCCAAGCTTTTACCTGCTTTTAACACTCCAACCGGAATACCTTATTCATTGATTAATTTAAGAACCCAGGCTGCTCATAATTATTTCTGGGCATCTTCAAGTTCATCCATTCTCGCTGAAATCGGAACCCTTCATCTTGAATTTGTTTACCTTTCCGAGTTGACACAAAAATCAATCTACAAAGAGAAAGTCATTAAAGTCAGAGATTATCTTGATAATTTGGACAAAACCGATGGACTGTACCCAAATTACATTAATCCAAAATCAGGAAAATGGGGTCACCGTAAGTTTAATCCTCTCAATTTAATCATCTATCTCCCGAATATTATATGTGTTCACAGTCAGAATAATCTTTCCCGAAATTGACAATACAATTTAAATAGAAAATTTTCCATTGATGATTTTAAGCCAACTATTGGCATCAACAAATCGTTTCTCTCTCTCTCTCTCCCCTAATATTGTCAATCAATCTAATCACTTTATTAGCAATCAACACCTACTTAATTTATGTTGACTTTTAGGTGAAAATTATCTTTCAGAATCGAATAATTGAATTTCTTTTTCATTCCAAAAAAATACCATCAAATAGATTCTCATTCTATTTGTAATCAAAACTGATTCAATTCTAGTTGAAGATAAATAGTATCATCTTGAAATGAAATCTTCATCCTGACCCATTAAAGTGTCAACACAATGATCTCATGTTGCTTCATGTGTTGTTGTTTTTTTTGGTTATCCAATTCAGATAACATTTTCTTGAGTTAACAAAAGTTCAGGTTGAATCTTATAGAATCTCTTCCTGTTTTATCAATACTACTACTCTTGAGATTTGGTTACAAAACTTGAAAGTGATTAAGATGATAAAATAATCTCAGTGACAAAAAAATCTTCCCATAGATTGACTTAAATATTATATATTTCTGATGACTAAATTGTAGGGTTAATTGTTACCCTCTCAATTTAATCAGTTCAAACTAATTAATTTTCATTTAATTTTCTTATTTTCATATATTCAAATTTCCCTCTTATGTTACAATTGACAATTAGAAATCGACCCCTTAAGATTTTCTATTCTTTTCTTTAATGTTCTTTCCGCTTCTTTTTCTATTGTTCCTTTTCCTTGTTTAATTCTCAAGTGAATTAATTCAGTTAATTTAGTTTAATCTAAAATATGTGGTTACTAGTTGATCTCAACTATTTCCGAATTCTTTTCTTATTTCCTTTTCCTTGTTAAAACAGTTAAATAGCAATGATCCAAATCAATTGGACACACTTCTTTGGTGCTACACTTAACCTGTGCTTCAGTCCCTTAAAGTTGTCAACCCTTTTCTTTTGTGTTTTTGATTTTTTGAATAAAAATCGTACTCAAGTTAATTACAAAGGTGATAATTGCTTGAATGGTAAAGTCTAACGCTGTAGTTAGCAAAATTTGTGTTTAACTGAAATTGTGTCAGTTGTATCAATTAAGTGCGAGAAAGATTCGTGGCTGATTGAATTTGATTTTGTTCTGTTTATTGTATCAATTAAGTGCAAGGACGATTTGTGGCTGATTGAATTTTGTTCTGTTTGTTTGAATCGATTCAAAGGTTAAATAAAAGTTAAAGTAATCACCCACTCTAAGTGACAATCCAGTATCCGAATTATAAATTAAGTGTAGGGCTTAATGCGATCTTTTGATTGACCTAATCCGAATTTAACTATAACCCCTTCATATGGCGACCTAGGCAGGATTGTCTCCATTGTGGTAACTGTATCTTTACTATTATTTTTCCCCATTGATTTCAAACGTTTGTTGTTTCTTTTGTTTTTCTTTCGTACCATTCAGTGTTAAAATGTCTAACCCTGAAGAGATTGTTAAGATTTCTGCCCTCTCTAGTGATGATAGAAATTCTTATCTGAAAGAATGGGGATTGTCTCCTCCAAATTCTGAATGTGGTAATATCATCTTTATTGAAGCTGCTATAACCCAATTGTTAACTGTTAACATCGATGTTAATGCCGCCGCGCTTAACAAGATGAATTCAAATTCGTTAAAAGGTATTAAAACTCCTGATTGGATCAATCAATTGAGAAATGAAGGTGTAATGGAAATGGAAATTAGAGAAATCATCTCTAAACTTGGTTGTAAACCCTCAACTATTGCGTTAACTACGGAAAGTGCTTGTCGACAACTCAATGTGAGTAATCCAACAAAGCGTCTTATTTGGTCTTATATTAAAAAATGGAGTTCAGTTTCTGATGAAACAAGAACTAGTACTGTTAAAAAGGTAATTCATCCTGATTCAATGTTAAGAAGAGAAATGCAAAACTCTGATGACCCAACTGGTATTGATCAAGATCAACTAAGTGATGATGGACAATTTGATCCAAATCGAGTCCGATCTTCATCTATTAATCATAATGATCCTGTTAATCATTATATACAACCGATTGTAAATCCTCCTGTTATTAATCCTGTTATTAATAATCCTGTTAATCATTCTGTTAATCATATTGTTAACCCTGTTAATGTTTCTACTACTCCTGTTGAAACGATTCCTCAACCTGTTATACAAACAATTAATCCTGTTTATACTAAAGATCCTATTCTTCCTCCGTTTAAGCAAAATTCTGATGCTTGGCAATGGTTAAAAAATGTCAAGAGACAACTCAAATACGAAATGTTAATGATAACACCCGATTAAGAGTGTTGAAAAAAGCTCTTTCATTTGAACTTTTAGATGCTGCTGAATCTTTAGATGAAAAAGATTTAGATTATTTTGGTTACGTTGAAGCTTTGGAAGCTTATCTGAAAGGTCCAACTGCTTTAGCAACTGCTCAAGCTGAGTTAAGCTCAATGTTATACAATTTTGATGAACATCCATCTCAATTCATCGATAAATTAAAAGATAGAATAACTAAAGTTAAAGGTGCTGTTTCGAAACAAGGCCTAATCTACGAGATAATGGAACATCTCCCAAAAGGTATTCGAGATCACTTAGTAGAAGTTCGTGCTAATGTTGATTTAGATTCGTTAATTGGAGTACTAATTCACAAGTACTATTCAGCTTTGGAAAGCAAAAAGCTAAAAGAAGCTAAAGAAAAATCTGAAAGATTGGAACGATTTAAAAGAGTTAATTCGCCAATCCAAGTTAATAAAAGTGTTCCTGTCGATCCAAATCGTAATCAAAGTCAACCGTTTAGACCGAGATTTAATCCAAATCTTACCTGTTACGATTGTAAGGAAACTGGTCATACTAGTAAATATTGTCCAAAGAAAAGTGATAATATTCCTGGTGCTACTCCGTTAAGAATGGCTAATGATTCGAATCATCATTCATCAGCCTCATCAACAAATTCTTCTGTTTCAACTAATTTAATTTCTGAAGAAAATTTATCTGTTAATTCTAACAGTATACCGACCCCCTCATCTGAATACATTTTCATGGTTGAATCTGCTAATCAACAAAAGAAAATGATAACAAAAATTGACTCTGATGTCAAAGTGATTCCAACGGTAACATTGAAACTTTGTTATCCAAATCGAGATATTTTCATGGTAGGTGATGTATTAGTTGATACTGGTGCTAATACAGCGTGTATGGACTATTCGCTGGCTAATCATCTAAAAGCTTACATCATGAAATCAGATGTATCAATTAAAGGAATTGTTGCTAACAATTACCTCCATGTTGAAGGTGCTGCTTATATCTTATTAAAACATGAAAAGATGAAAACATGCAAAGCCTTAAGAATTCAAATTGTGAGAAATTTAGAACCCGTTTTTGTTTTAGGAAATCGATTCTGTGATATTTTCTATGCTGCTATTAAAAACAATGGTGGTGATTATTCTGTTAAATTATTCGAATATTGTGATTCGGATCCCCTGACTAATGAATTATCAATTCGATTTTGCTCTCCTGAAGAATCAATTCAATTAAGTAAGGAGCCAAATATATTTTCACTTCCTCCTCAATGTCGAATGAAACCGAAAAGTGATAAAAGTGAAAAAGGTGAATCAATTGATTTTCCTCAATCTCCATATACTGATGTGGAATTGAAAAAGCCTTCTCATCGACCTCAAGAAATTAATTGTTTAATTGAATCAATTCAAAAGAAAGAATTGGTATCATTCTTATATACAATTGAAGAACCTGAACCCATTCCTTTGGAACAACGATTATTAAAAAGGATGGACGAAAATCTAACGGTAAATCAAAAACAAGAATTACTTAAATTATTATTAGAATTCGATGATGTGTTTTCAAAAAATCGTAAAGACCTTGGTTTTGTTCCATGGCAAAAATGGCCAATAAAAATTGATATTGGTGAAAACCAAGTACCATTCCAAAAGCCGTATCCCTGTACTGTTCAAATACGAAAAGCTTATCAACAAATAATTAATGAATTAATCGACAACGATATTATTGAAACAAGTAAAGCTCCTGGTGGATCTCCTGCTTTGCTAATTGGTAAATCTGATGGTACTTATAGATTATTAAATGATCTAAGAGCTGTCAATCGAATGACAAAAATTGTATACCATCCGATGCCAAGAGTGGACGATTGTTTAGAGGCACTTCGAGATGCTTCATTCTTCAACATGTTCGATCTCTATCAAGGTTATTTTCAGATAGAAATCCCTCCGTCTGAACGAGATAAAACTGTTTTCGTCACTCCTGACGGAAAGTTCCAGTATAAAAGGCTTCCAATGGGATTAGCCTGTGCACCCTTCGAATTTCAAAGGCTAATGAATCAAGTCTTAGAAGGATTGAATTATTCTGAGTGTTTAGGATATTTCGATGATGTGCCCGTGATTGGAAAAAATTGGAACGATTTATTGGACAATACAAGAAAAGTATTAAGTCGACTACGACTGTGGAATCTCAAAGTTAAAACTGACAAATGCAAATTTGGATGTCGAGAACTTGTTCTTCTTGGACATTTGGTCAATGGTTCTGGTATTCGACCTGATCCCAAAAAAGTTGAAGCGCTCAAAAAGCTTCCCTATCCAAATTCAGTGAAACAATTACAATCAATTCTCGGTTGTTACAACTATTTCTCTAGTTACATTAATAACTTTTCTTTATTAGCTTCTCCATTATACAGATTAGTATCCAAAGAGAGAAAATTCAAAATGATAAAACAAGATTTTGAAGCTTTGGATAAGTTGAAAAAGTCTCTGGTTGAAACTACATTATTGGTTCATTTTGACCCTCATCTACGAAGAAAGTTAACCGCCGATGCAAGTGACATCGCCGTGGGAGGAATTCTCCTCCAAGAAGATTCAAATCAACCTGTTCCTGAAGGTTATTCATCATTAAAAGAGGTACCAATTGATAAAGTTCCTCATTGGTTACCAATTTCGTTTTTCTCTCAAAAATTGTTAAATCATCAAACAAGTTATTCAGTAAGTGAAAAAGAGCTTCTAGCTATTCTTATTGGAATCAACAAATTTCGTCATTTCCTGGAAGGTGATGAATTCGTGATTGAAACAGATCATCACGCTTTATGCCAATTACCTAAAGTTAATTTTAAAAATCAAAGGCTACAAAGATGGAGCATAATGATGGGCTCTTACAATTATAAAGTTATCTACAAAGAAGGTAAATTACATCCTAGTGATTGTTTCAGCAGATATCAATCTGAATGGAACCACCGAAAATTTAATGATCCTGAAAATGAGTATATTGAACAATTACTCTTGTGCCAAGAAAATTCAAATTCTGATCAAGAAATCGCAATCAATTGTGCTTATAATTTAGATTTACCATTTAAATCTATTCCTGTTTTCTATTTAAAACTTAATTCAATTGGAAAAGTGAACTAATTTCCTCTCAATCTAAACATCCTGAAATCTCATCAATCATCGATGATCTCAAAAATAATATTAATTCTCCTCATCATGATCGCTTCGTATTTAAAAATGATTTACTTCATCGTAAACCTTTATACAATCATGAAGATTCAAGAGTTGTGATTACTCCTGAATTGTTACCTCAACTATTTCAAGATGAACATTGTTCAGCTATTGGTGGACACTTCGGTGTTGAAAAAACTTATCTCCAAATCTCAAGGAAATTCTGGATGCAATTTCTCTATGATGAAATTGTTAAATTGTGCAAATCTTGTGAAACTTGTCAGCTTTCGAAAGCTAAAAATACTTCGTTTGCTGAACCAAATTTAAAACCAATTCCCGATGTTGTTTTCGAAAGACTCGAAATGGACGCTCAAGGTCCAATAACTTACCAAAGAGGTAAATCAAAAGTGATTCTGGTTCTGGTTGATACTCTCAGTAGATTTGTATATGCTAAGGTTTATCCTAATCAGATTTCCAAAACTGTTAAAACTTTTGAATGAATTCTTTTCAATCTTTGGTTTTCCGAAAACAATTCAAACCGATAGAGGTAGAAACTTTATCTCCGAAGATATTGAAACTTTCTTGAAAAAGAAAGGTATCAAACATGAAATTTCGAATCCCTATCATCCTCAATCTCAAGGTATGGTAGAAAGAGCTAACAGAACTATTGGTGAACGACTAAGGTCATATGCCGTTGAATATGGTCTAGAAGATGGATTAGAAAAAGTATTGCAATGGTCAGTATTTTCGATCAATTCTAGTGTCCATAAAGTTTCTCGTTTTTCCCCTTATTTTCTTACATTTGGAATTCATCCAAATAAACCAATTGATAATCAATTGAACATTTCCAATCTAACAACTCAATCAATCGACAAAGCTCGAAAAATAACAAAAGCTCGATTAATTATCCAGCAAACTTATTATTACAATTTAAAAGTTCAAACTTCGAAACCTAACCCTTATTCAATTGGTGATTTTTGTCTAATTGAAAATTCTGGTCCTTCAATAGGAACAACGAAAAAGTTAATTGCCAAATATCTTGGTCCTTTTTAGTCTTAGGTGTAAAATATGGTTCAGTATTATTATTGAATCCTAACAATCTTGATATTTTTACATGTAATCTTTCATTAACTTATCCTTTCAATGGTGAGTTACCTGATCAATTAATTGCTTTAAGAAATAGTTATTTTGATTCAAAAACAGATGATTGGTTATCAACTAATCCTGATAACCTAATTGATGAAATTAATCCATTAATGAAATTTTCTAAGAGATTAGAAAATTTTGAAAACAATATAGCTAATTCAGATTCAGATTTGGATTTAAATTTAACTTTAAATTCTGATGAACAAAACCTTGCAAATCAAATCGCTGATTGTGAAAATCTTAATCATGAATCAAATGAATCAAATGAATCAATTCCTGTGATTCCTGAAAGTGATAATGTAATATCTTCAAAGACTAAAAGAAAAACTTATAAAACTGCCAATCGTGATATTATTAATTCAGATAATATTATTGGTGATCCTGATTTATATACATTAAGAAAAAGAAAACAAATTGTTTTCATTATAAGTGAAATTCAAAAATTTGATAAAAGCGCCAATCAACTTAAACAATTATCATTGTCTCCAGTGGTGTCGCTAATTAACCCTTTAAGTGACCATTTTCCCTCACTTTTACCTTTGTCTTCAATTGAATTGTCACGTTTTGATTTTTCTTTAATTAATTTTCTAAATCGATTTAATCAATTAATCATTTTGTTTAAAAATTACAACAATTGTGCTAATTGTTATTACTCATCAATTAAGTTTTGTGAAGAAATTATCATCGCTGATTTAAAACAAAGTGAAAATTTTGTAATTGTGACTCAAGTCAAAATGGCGGAAATGGATCCCCAAGCTTCTTCAAGCTCATCATCGATTGAAGAAATTAACATTTTACCTGAACCTCTTTATAGTGAATATGATGTTCGCTTCAAAGAAATGAAAATTAGTGATCCTCTTCCTCGAAAGACCGCTGATGCATTAAGGTCAATGCCAAAAAATCTTCCCGATAAGTCATCTTATCCTCCTCCTAATCGTTATTTACAAGCAAGAAATTTGTACCCTGACAAATTGCCTCCCAAGGATGAAGAATATCCTGATTACTTACAAGTTAAAACATTTAAACAAATTCGTCAAAATTTGGATAAAGATTTGGAACATTACGATAAATTGGAAAACTGGTACATCCGATTTATAAAAGAAAAGATCCAAATCAATGTTATTGAAGATATTTCGATTCTAGATTTCTCTTCACTTCCTAAAGGTCTAACAAGAGCTCAAGCTCTTCACCCTGATTTAAAAATCGTTATCAATTCAATTCTCTGTTTTCTGTGCGAACAAATTTCAATTTCCCCTGTTAATTGTTCTAATTGCTGTCGAATCTATTGTACTAATTGTACTGGATGGTTAAGAAAAACGATTTTTGACGCCAAATTAGAAAAACCCAAATCTTCTAATGAGTTTCTTTGTATTAATGAAAAATGTCTCTTGTTTTCTTCTCATTATCTTAAGTATCCAGAAATCATTTCCCTCAAGGATCCAAATCTTGTTAAATTTTACAATGAATCTACCTTCATTTGTAATCGTCTTTGGTGCTGTGACAAAGTTCAATATGAACAATACTCTTTCCATGTAAAGAATTGTCGAAAAGGTCCTGTTAATTACTATTTTGATAAAGATTTAAATTTACCTTTTCTCGCTGGACCAATTAGATGTGAACTCAATAATAAGCCAAGATCACTTGCCAGCTTATTCCCTCCACATCTCAAGGCTCGTCAACCTGAATTGTCTTTACCTGAAACTTGGAAACAGAAACACCAAGTTATTGCTTTTCTCACTCAGGAAAGAAACAAAAATCCTGATGACCCTCGATTAAATCCATTTGCTATTCGAGCCCAATCAAATTTATCTAATAATTGGTGGAATAATTATATGATCTCCAAAGATCCAACAACACCATTGGCTGAAACTGAAAAGTATTTAATTGAATTAGATGTTCCATCAACATCAAACTTTCCTGTTGAAATTGGTGCAGCCAATCACCCCTATTCAAGATGTTCAAAAATTCCTGAATACTTATTACAAGCATCTACTAAATGGCGATATTATCAAAAAGGTTGTGATGATGACAACGATTCTGTCAATTCAGATGCAAGTTCAATTGTTTTATATACCCCAAATATTGAAGATCGATTCTCCATTTATACGGATCAATCCATTTGAATTATTACCTGAAGATAAACGAATGGAAGCTGTTGAAAAGTTATTGAAATTTCCATCAGCTATTAACAAAGATTGTGACTATTCTCCACCTAAAATCTCAGTTAAAACATCATCAATGATACAACGAGATGAACGTCGTAAAATTTAGCATCTTCATGGTTCAACAGACCCAAAGCGATAATGCCAAATTTATCCCTGAACATATCAATGCGATTAAAAGCTGCTAAATCGTGTGAATCTAAAGAAACTATTTTCTGTTTCAATTCCTTCTGTGTTCGAATTCGAGAAGAAATACTGTTAAACCTCGACCTGTGTGGGTAACTATCGTCGATGGTAACTACAAAGTTATTTATGAAACATTCGTAAGATACCCTGAAGTCGAATTCTTGGATTATAATTTCCATGGATTACAAAGAAAAGATTTCAAATTTGCAAGAAACTTACGAACTGTTCGTGATCAAGTTCTCCAATATTTTGTTTGTGCTACTCGTATTGTTGGTTATGGAATCATCAATCAATTGAAATTTCTTGGATTATCAAAGCCAGAAATTAATGAACTCCTACCACTAATGAGAGATATTAATAATTATTACTCTCCATTTTATTCATCACCTATGAATATGCAAACAATTGCCTACCTTTGGTTCACTGGTTATGTTATTACAAGTGACCCTCATTCTCCTGTTGTTGAAGCTATCACCGCATTGAGACTTTATCTCTTGCAACATGAATCAATTGAACAATTTGTTGAAGCTTCTCAAGATGGAATCCACTTTAAAAATGTTACAACTACATGTTCGAATAACATTACCTGTGCTCTTCTTTACTATTTTGATTATGAAGTCAAGAATAATCGACTAACTTGGCCTCAACAGTGGAAACAAAATCCTCGAATTAAACATATTCATCAATATGAAGAAGAAAAATGCTGTTATCCTGATCAAGATCTATTGAAAGTTCTTTTTCAACAAAGATATGATGAACTCACCGATGAGGATCAAAAAGAAAAGATCATCAATGATCATTCTCTTCTCTTCTCTGAAATTCCGAATCGTCAAGATTGGGCAAAGAAATACCCTGCTCTCAAACATTATCCTCATCTACTTCGTCAAGATCCTGAACCGATTCAAAAAGTCGAATCAATCAAATTGGACGAAAATCCAAATGAAATTAAAGTTCCTGAAACTTCAGAAAAATCTGAAAGTTCTGAAGTTAAGAAGAAGGATGAAAAAGAAGATACAAACGCTGCCAAAGACTGGGACGATTGGAACCCATGAGTTTGTTGATTAAATTGAAAGAGTGTCTTGGTCAAAAGCCGGGGGTTTGTAGGGTTAATTGTTACCCTCTCAATTTAATCAGTTCAAACTAATTAATTTTCATTTAATTTTCTTATTTTCATATATTCAAATTTCCCTCTTATGTTACAATTGACAATTAGAAATCGACCCCTTAAGATTTTCTATTCTTTTCTTTAATGTTCTTTCCGCTTCTTTTTCTATTGTTCCTTTTCCTTGTTTAATTCTCAAGTGAATTAATTCAGTTAATTTAGTTTAATCTAAAATATGTGGTTACTAGTTGATCTCAACTATTTCCGAATTCTTTTCTTATTTCCTTTTCCTTGTTAAAACAGTTAAATAGCAATGATCCAAATCAATTGGACACACTTCTTTGGTGCTACACTTAACCTGTGCTTCAGTCCCTTAAAGTTGTCAACCCTTTTCTTTTGTGTTTTTGATTTTTTGAATAAAAATCGTACTCAAGTTAATTACAAAGGTGATAATTGCTTGAATGGTAAAGTCTAACGCTGTAGTTAGCAAAATTTGTGTTTAACTGAAATTGTGTCAGTTGTATCAATTAAGTGCGAAAGATTCGCTGATTGAATTTGATTTTGTTCTGTTTATTGTATCAATTAAGTGCAAGGACGATTTGTGGCTGATTGAATTTTGTTCTGTTTGTTTGAATCGATTCAAAGGTTAAATAAAAGTTAAAGTAATCACCCACTCTAAGTGACAATCCAGTATCCGAATTATAAATTAAGTGTAGGGCTTAATGCGATCTTTTGATTGACCTAATCCGAATTTAACTATAACCCCTTCAAAATAATATCGTTTTACTAAATTGCTTTCATTTGCTTTTCTTTCCAAATTCATATTTGAAAGATTTAATAGATTCACCACAGTCTACCAATCTCTAATTGTCTAAATGTTACATTGTTATTGATTAACTTTCATTATTTGTTATCAACTTTAAATCAATAATTATACAATCAATTATTCACTAATGTACAATTGATTCACGTTGATTTCCCTTTATTCATGTTGATTTTTCCAATTGTTTCCCATTATCATTCGTTCAACGATTAACTTTTTTACTCTCTAATTAATCAATATTCAAGTTTCTAATAATCAATAGAACCATTTGATTATTATTACGATAATAATGATCAACATTTTCTTTATTATCATTGTTTCATTTAATTAATCAAAACATCAATTAATGATTTGATTTGGCAATGAAATTAACCATTTGTCTGTCTAACAAAGCTCATAGCCTGAAGGTATTTCAATCCATTCACTACTATTTTTGGAAACACTTAGTTAATTGTTGATTAACGTGGTTAATGTTAATCAGAATTACTTCCTACACTTTTGTCTCTTGTTGATTTTCAGGTTTATCTCTTGATTTCCTATTCTTTTCCTTCTGTTACCTGTTTATCTCTATGTGTGTTTTGTGTATCTCATTAATTATAACTAATATTTGATTGACGTAATTAACCTTAAATTATGAACAATTGTAACGTTTATTTTCACTTGTAGCAATTTAACTTTACCTTAATAATTAACGAAAAAAGAAACAACCTCAATCAGTTATCAAATGGAGTAAATCAGCTGAAATTATTAGATCTTAATTGTTTACCTATTTCTGTCTTTCTGTCTCTTTTTTTCATCAACAATTAACATCCATTGTTAATTGTGATTCACTTTTCAACTGTTTGCCAATTTTTTTTCCTCTAATTGAAAACGGTAACAATAACACAGTTTTCTCATCCATGTTATTAATACTTGATTTGACTTGTTAATTGTGATTATTTAATTTAAGATAAACACCATAACAATACATTCTAATCACTAATGGTTAATTGAAATTTATTTGCAAATTGTTGTGACATAATTTCAGTTAATTACTTGGTTTGATTAAATTTTCCTCTTGTCTCAACAAAATAACATTTGATCATGATTTTCATTAAAGTTGATTAATACGATTGTCATGGGCTTCCTTATTACAAATGATGATTATGTGATTTAATCACATTTGATTATTTAATCCAATAACTATACACTTGACAATCGACACTAATAAATAAATACTGATTTATACAGAAAGAAACACAATAATTATTAGATTATCTCTAAATTATATTATCAAAAAAATGTCAATCCTATTGTATTAATGATAATCTCATTAGATATCAACTATTACAATCAATAATTACTATAAGGTAATTAATGTTTCTAACAATACAAATGTTACAATCAAAAAAATTGCCTTTACCCCATGACCATAATTAGTAACTAATTATCTATTCATTTCATCATTCAGGTAAATTATTGTCGACTAGAAAATTGATCACAAACAATAATTATCATGTAAAAAAAAGGAGATGATTAATTGATTTTTCGTTGTCTATAACTAATTTAATTGTTATCCTTTCCATAGATGATTAATGAACTAATCCTACCCAATTTTTGATTTACTTAATAATTATATCCTCACATCACTAGGATTGGTTTTAAGTTTTTTAATTGCTCAGTTAATTACATCATTGAATTACTCACTCTTATAGTAACTTATCTGATTCTCACTCGTTTTTATCAACGGAAATACTATCCTTGATTATCCTCATCACTTGAGAAACCTTAGATGTTATGAATGAGAAAAAAAAAGGTTGGTGACCAGCTATTTACCTATGAAAATCAAACTTTTCAATCTATTTAAATTGTTCACACAATTGTGAACAATTTAGTTGTTGATGTTGATACTTTTCAACGGTTAACAGATTTTGTAAGGCTTCCTGTTCACACCATTAGCTATTTAATTGTAATAACTAACTAACTAATAGTTAAGTAAATCTGACTGATGAAATGACAATAGCAAATAATATTATTCAATTCACTCACCTTAATTTTGCATGTCAACTAAATAAACTCTTAAACTATCAATCCTTTGATCCATTTGTTGATTGTTGATCAACATTAACAATCATAATCTTAACTATTTCAACGATGTTATTATAATCATTTTTTTGCTTGAATTAACCTAAATTTTATAATCTGGTTACATCTTCCTGATCTTTATCACCCAGTTATATACAAAACAGAAGATTGAGTTTACCAATTTTCCATGAAATGAGATAAAAGAACCATGTCTTTTCAGAATCTTTTCAATTCTATTCAACTACTAATATATATTCTGATGTAATAATAACAAGGATGATAAGGGTAATGATAAAACCAACATTATTATCATCTGAACTTATATCGATTTAGTATAACCCAAGATGTTTAATATTATCTTAACTTTGCTATTTCTTTTAATTTGGTTCTGGTCAAAGTGTTTTCCTATGACAAATTAACCTTTGACATTATTTGATTGTCCAATCAATTTGCTTTCTAATGATCTTAATTGTTACATGATATGTTTTTTTATGGTAACTTACCTCCAAGTATCGTAATATTATTGATTTTTTGTCTCTTAATGATTTAGGTTTACAATTAGCTTTTTACAATTAAAGTAACATTGTACAATCAAGTTAAATATCATTGGATAACTTTTAGTTATAAAATTGGATTGAATCTAATCTTATTTATGTAATTTAATTTGAATGACAATTTCAAATTTACATCACTCAGTTTGTTTTTAATTATTGATCAAACTCACAGTCAATGCAATTATGATTAGTCCTCTCAATTTGCACGCAATTTGCCAATGCTAATTAATTTTTGTCATAACTTATTATTCAAGGGTAACTCCTTTTGATAACTCTAATCATCTCATAATATTATCATGTCTGGTTGTTGAAATTATGGATTCACTTGAACACACTCAAGATTTAATTACAATTGAATCAAGTCTAATTCTGAGCTTTTTGTTTATTTATTATTAAAATTCTAGGTCATATTAGTATTGGAGCATTGGGAGATAGTTTCTATGAGTATCTATTGAAAGCATGGATTCAATCGGGTGGGGAAGATGAAAAGGCTCGACGAATGTACGACGAAGCCATTGGTGCTATTGAGAAAAAGTTATTGAAAAAATCTAATTCTGGTTTATATTATTTCGCTGAGCTGAAATACGATCGGCTTGAGAATAAGATGGATCATCTAGCCTGTTTCAGTGGAGGTTTAATCGCCCTGGGAGCTCAGGCATTACCAACGGAGGAAAAAATAAAAGCGTTAAAAGTGGCCGAAGATGTTACTAATACCTGCCACGAATCTTACATTAGAACTGCCGTTGGATTGGGACCAGAATGTTTCAGGTAAATTTTCAATATCTTTTATCCATGAATGATCCAGATTTCTTGAATTGATCAGAAAATCATTATCTCATCACTTTAATCACATTCACAATAATTTAAATGAAAATTGAGTTTACAGTTACTTAACCAAGCGTAATAATTATGATTTTTTAATCAATTCATTTTCACTTATGTTCCGATTGTTAAGAAAAAAAATTTCTGCATTCAACTAATGTCAGTGTCTTTATTTTGATTATCTCTTTGATTTTTGATTGAACTAATTGTTTCTCTCCTTGATTGATTTTACAGATTCACCGATGAGTTGGATGCAAAAGCCTCCAGATCGGAAAGTTATTACATCCAACGACCTGAATTAATTGAGAGCTATTTTTACTTGTGGAGATTGACCAAAGACCCTAAATACCGTGAATGGGCCTGGGAAGCGGCCGAAGCCCTTGAGAAACACGCAAAAGTTATTGGAGGCTATTCTGGCCTAAGAAATGTTTACGATTTACAAAGTCAGAAAGACGACGTTGAACAAAGTTTCCTGTTCGCTGAGACATTTAAATATTTGTATTTAATTTTTTCCGATGATAATTATCTCTCACTCAATGAATGGGTTTTCAATACGGAGGCTCATCCACTTCCAATCAAGGGCAAAAATCCCGCCTACCCTAGTCAAGATGGAAAGTGGAAACAATAATTAACACCAATTAACAGATCACAAAGATTACAATGATGACAACAACAACAATTAACCAACCAGAAAACAAGCAATTTAACATAATTGTGAATCCTTTTTTCATTTCTTTTCAACCCCTGACCCTCGAGGGCAGCGGGTTTAATAGGAAACTTTTATCTTATATATATATGAGATTAGGATTAATTGTTAAAAGAATGTTTTTATCAGAATGTTTTTCAGATAATTTTTTCACTTTTTTGATAAAAACAATTTCTTTCTGTTGTTAATTTGTTTGGTTTTTTTTCTTACAATCAATTAGTGTTTCAATTATTGAGATTAAACAAAAAATAATTCAACGGTCGATTTCTGGTCTGAATACTCAGATTTTGACCTAGAAAAATAGGTTAATAGTTGTAATCTTTTCATTTATGATTAGGAAAGTTCTGATTACCAATTAATTACGCACATGTATCAACTTTTCATCTATAAACAATCAACGGAAAAATTGTCAATCATATTGATCATCAAGAAAAAAGGCTCATTTACATAAATCATTTGTAATGAAAAAATTAATTACTATTTGATGGTAAACAGAATCATGAACGCTGCTGATAATGAATTTACTATTTACCCTCCAATTGGATCATCTTAATTGCCCTTTTTAATCATCTTTTCCTCTAACAAATCAAAACAAACAAAAAGTTCGCGCGAAATTAAGTTCAATCATGTTTTTTGTACAATTAAATTTAAAAATCACTTAAATTGTTAAAATCAACTAATCAACTAATCCAAACAAACAGGTTGATACTTAGTAATTATATAAATACAATACAAATATAAACAAATGTATTCACATTTAGTGAGATAATTATAATATAAAAGAGTTTAATTAAATCGCCATGAAAATGTTTTCTAATTAACACCAATTGATTAACAAATTAATTGATTGAAAATTATTGAACACCGCCATGCGGTGAATGCTTCAGACATTACAGGCCACATTAGTGGTTGCCCTGAGGCACTGAACTAACCGTTCAGTTTACATTTAATTTTTTCTCTAATATTTCAATTATTTTTTTAATGTAGATTATTTTTTCTTCCACTTCTTCTCCATTCGTGAGGTCCCAGTCGTTTCTCCAGTATTCCCTTGTCTTCTTGCATTCATTCAGATAATGTATGTGATTTCCGTCTTTGCGTTTCCTTTTCCTTGCTTGACCACTTTTTATTTGTAAATCGCTAATCATGTTAATTAGCTGTTGTAGGTGATGATTGTGAAAGTGGCTGTAGGTTTTTTCGATTTTTCTTTGAAAGAATAAAGTCCAGATAGATTCTTTTCTGCCCATCATCGTGATTTCATTGATTTTCTCATCTCTGTTGAGCATAACATCATTTTCAAGATTGATTCGATTTTTGATTTTGATTATTTGTTCAGGTTCTTTTGGTGGCTTTTTGGTTATTCCCATACTGGTCCACGTGTAGACTCCGGTGTGTTGTTCAAGTATTTTGATTACCACTTTGACCATTTCAGATTGACGGTGATTAGTTATTGACCTGGGGATTAAATAATTTACTCTATTAGTTTTGTATCTATTAACAAGGATTAAAAAAGCAATTATAAAAGTTTTTTTCTGGTCAGTGTCCGTTTCATAAACTGTTGTCTCTTCCATTATCGAGAATCTATTGTTGGCAATTTTAATGTAGACCAATTTCAGCGGTGAGTGATTACAATTTCTTCCCCAGAAGCTTTGATAGCTTTGCTCATTGGGCACCATGAAAGTTTTTCGTTCAACGATTATGTCAAAAATTGGCCATTCCTTTTTGTCACTTGCAACTTTTTCAACCGCTCGTAGCATTGATTTCAGCCAAATGTGAACTGGATTTTCTAAACCAAAGATTAGAATCGGTACCCATGGCGAGATTTGAGATCTTAAGTTCAGGGCGTTTTTTAGCTTTTTGTTTACAGTGTTTTGAATATTTGAGATGAGATTAGGATAATTGAAATTCTTATAAAGAGCATGAGGTCCAAGCTGGTACAGCATCGAGTTGTAATAAGCTGAAACTATGAGTCTCCTGTGGTGTATCGGCAATTTGTTGACAGTCTTGAATTGTGAAGCAATTGTTGGTGTGAATTTGTTGATTAGCATTTCAAGTTGTTCATTGTTAAGTGAGTATTTTACTAGTTTACCGGCAACCTTTTCATTCATTGATTTCGAGTGTAAGATTTTTGTCTTTGATTGGTTGACATTCAGGTTAATCGCTTTGAGCTCTTCGATCACAATTTCTAGATGTTTATCTTTTTCACTTTCTGTTGTTAGGATAATAATGTCATCCGCGAACGCTATTAAATTGACCTTTTTGTTTTTAACATTCTTAATCGCCTTATTCAGACCAATTATAAACATGATCGGTCCAAGTGATGAGCCAGCGGCTGTCCCAATATCATCTCTCTTGTAGAGTATTTTTTTCGACTTTTTATATTTTAAAGTTCTGTTTTTGTGGAACGATTTTATCATTGATAAAGTTCCCTGGTCGATTGCTCCTTCTAGCTCCTCATAAATTGCTTCAATTGAAATGTTGTCAAAAGCTTTTTCAGCATCGATTGAGACTGCTATTCCTTTGTCCAAATGTTGTGTAAGTATCACATGAAAGTCATCGACATTTAATTCAGAATGATAAGCGAACTGAGTCACTGGTACTAATATTTTTGATAATACTTTTTGTACTCTTTTCGTGAGTAGCTTATCATAAATTTTTAGTACAAAACCAGAGATTTTTATTAGTCTTAGACTGTTATTTGGTTTTGGAATGAAGTGAGCACCAAAACATTTGATCTCTGGAGGTATAATTCCTAATTCGAAGGATCTCTCGATAGCTTTTACAATCGTTGATTTGTTATGTTGCCAGAATTTTTTCCAGGTGCTCATTGAGAAATTGTCCGCGTTGCCCGATGTCTTCTTGAAGTTTAAATTCAAGGCCCACTCAATTTCTGTTTCACTTAATTTGGACCCAGTTGACTCTTCTCTCACTTGTTGTGGTGGTTCGTCTTTGAAAGCCGTAAGGTCAGGACCAGGAATTGATTGATTCTCATTTTTCAGAATTTCTGCTAACCCTTTTTTTGTTCTCAGTAGTTTATTTATTATTTTCCATGTTTCCTCTGAGCTTTTCCTAACTTTGTACATATATTTAAAGATTCCTTTTTTTCTACTGATTCTTAACTCTAAACATTTTTTCTCAAGTTCTCTAATTAATTCTCTGTCAGCTTTTTGTCTCTTTAGTCTCTGGATCTTAGTTCTGAGTTTCCTAATTCGTCTGTTTGTTGTTGACTTTCTAATAGACTTAAATTTGGTGTATTTGTCTACAAAGTTCATGAGATCTCGAAAGAAGACTTCAGGGTTGTTGCTGTCACTGTTAAAGACTAAGTTAGTTAAATAGGTGATTTTACTTCTCTCTGAGTTTCTAATGAAGGGGGGCGAAGGTTCTATTGTTAGCTTAAATTCCCTGTGATCAGTTATGATTTCTCCCCACTCACATTCGATATTTTTTATATTTGAGAGAATCAAATCAATCCAGGTCCTTCCAAAAGGGGCTTCAAAGGTGTGATTATTACTTGTTGGCTTATTGATCACCTCCAGATTTTTCCTTTTGATAAGTTCCTCCATCGATTGGCCACTTTTTTGACTTGTTTTCATCGACCACAGTCGACTTTCACAGTTTATATCCATTGCGATAATTGTCGGCAAGTGGACAACTTTTTCAATCATCTGCACTACATTACTGAGGTTAATTCTATGGTTTAATTGTTCGATGTAAGCCCCAATCACAAGGCATTGTTTCTTTTTATAACACACGAGAGCGATGATACATTGTTTCACTGTTGTATCAGCTATTCTAAGTTCAATGTCGCTTGAAGTTATCATTATCACATGATCATTTATTACAATGTTTCTTTTTAAGAAGTCAATTGAGGTCGACCTATTCGCTTCGACCAGTACTAGAACTGTCGATTTGCTGATTAATGTTTCATCGATAAGTCGCCTTGTTATTTCTCTACTCTTCCTTGCATTAAGATAACGTAATGTTATCCTCTGGCTTAAGGAGCCATTCATATTGTACACTGTGATGTTGTGAGGCTTGAGCGTAAAGTAGTTTCACCACTGGACAGGTCGTTGAGTCCGCTCTGTGTTCTTGACCACAGTGAAAGCAGGTTGGTTTTCTCGCACTACACTGATTTTCATGGATTAGTCCACAGTTTATGCAGCGCCTCGAGCAGTCGCGATTATCTAAGTGAGCTGTTGACAAACACCGACAGATTTTCACATTTATATTATCAAAGACTTGATGAGTGTTACCCATGAAGATTATTAGTCCATCGCTGTCCAAGATTTTCTCTCTATTATGATGACTGATGTTGAGTTTAATCTTTTTTATATTTTCTTTTTCCTCCATACAGCTTACAAAGGTTTCACTGTCCTCCCTGAATTCATTGGAGATGGAGATATTGTTGGTTGCGATGTTAAGTGGTATTTGTGGCCAGTTTTTTACATGAAAATAAACTGATGAGGGTATTGGTACAAACTTAAAAATGTCGACCACCGGAAGATATCTTGTGAGTAACAGTTGAGCTTCTCTTTTCGCCACTGCGGACACTGTACCAATTTCCAGTCTTTTTGTCCTCTTCTTGAGCTTGAAGTAGGTGAATTTTTTTGTTGAGTTTTCAATTCTTGATATTATTAGATCGACCG
Source organism: Panonychus citri (assembly GCF_014898815.1). Classification (NCBI taxonomy): domain Eukaryota; kingdom Metazoa; phylum Arthropoda; class Arachnida; order Trombidiformes; family Tetranychidae; genus Panonychus; species Panonychus citri. The sequence goes on along the minus strand of NW_026515516.1, from coordinate 597,183 downwards.
CATCCTTGTTCATTTCCAGGGTAGGAAAGGAGAGTTGAATCGAATTTGTTTTGTCACAGTGTTTAAAGGTTTTTATCCATCCTAAGCGAGCGGCTTGAAGTTCACGTTTTACACTTTTGTCCATTTTGACTTTCTGAATAAAGTTATATTAAGGGAGGTTAAAGATATAATGACTGAATGAGGTGAGGAGTTTGTTTCTTGTTGTAGTTTGTGAGTCAGTTTTTAATCATTAGTTTAATTGTTAGCACTTAGATTATTTCTACACTTATTAATGATTTCTTTGAGTTGATTGGATTATTTTCCTTGTTAATTGTTTCGTTTACTTAAGCTAATTTAAATTGTCTTATTCTTGTTACTTAATTGTTGTTAATTAAGTTTCGAGAAACATTTTTGCTTGGAAAAGTTTATTTATTGATTGTATTCAATTTGCACGGAGGTGAGAGTTTACAGGCATTGGTTAGAAATTGTCAGTTGTTTGAATTAGTGTGTTAATTGTTAGGTTTGGATAGTATTTGGGTTAATTGTTTCTCTCTATTGAAATTTGTTATTAATGTTGACAGACTTTTTTTCGATCAACTAGATGGCAGCAGTTTCGTTTTCTTTTTTTTTGGAATTTTTGTTTATTTTGTTTTCTATTCTCTCTCTCTCGTCATCTAAACAAAATAATCTCTTCTTATCATGATTACGATTTACGAATTAATCTAATGATTACAATTAACTTATTATATTCTTGTGATTCAATTGATCTCTTGTTTCTTTGGAATCATCTTCATCTCTTGAAACAAATTGTTCGCTTTCAAAATCGATGATCCATCTCTCTCTCTCTCTCTTTTACCTGACGATGAATATGATGATAGTGATGATGATGTTCCAACATTTCTAATTGTGAATCTCTCTCTCTTTTTCTCTTTCTTTTGCTGAGATTCTTTTTTTTTCTAAACCGGTTTATCACTTCAATCCACTCAACTTCAAAAATTATCATTCGTTTGTTAATCACCAAGATTGAATCACCAAAAAATAACAACAAAAAAACAACAACAATAACAAATACAGTTAAATTATGATAATTGGTAAAGTCTACTCAATATTATATAGAAAATGAAACAAGATCGTCGTGATCAGACTGGAAAATCAGGACACTCACCATTTATTAATCGAGCTCTACCTCCATTGCCCAAAGATAATAAGGAAGGTGATGATTGTAACCACCATGAGGGCGAAAATGGTTCCACCGAGGCAGAGGATAGACAAAAGGATTATTGTGATTCCATTGAGAAGGTTAAAGATTGCGGATGGTATTGGGGACCAATTTCCGGGGAAATGGCGGAGGCCATTCTACATAATGAGCCCGATGGTAGTTTTATAGTTCGTGATTCAAGTGATGAACATTATTTCTTCAGTTTAACATTCAAATTGGAAGGTTTTGTTAGACATGTTCGCATTGAACATGATCAAGGTAAGTTTTTCCACGAACAAAAAAAAATCTATCAAATAATCGTAATTGTTATGCTTTTCCATCCATCAAAACTGGTCATCAATTTAATCAATACATAAAATGATAATAATCTCATAAAGTTATCGGTTAGTCTCTCAAATCAATCAAAGTTTTCTAACAAAAATTGATGTAACCAGTTTCATCATTAATGACACTCTTATAATCATCTAATCCTCATTACAACCATCAATTAATTTAAAAAACAAATCCTCATTTTGAATGGTAACATTATGATTACTGTCGAAATCATTATCATGTTAAGTTTTTGATTTTTTTTTCTTTGTCGAGGAAAAATCAAACAACTTACCTTGAAATGATTTTTTTCGTTGATTAAATTGGATTAATGGTGATTACACTGACTTACTTTACAGAAGATTGAAGATTACGGCTCATTGAGTTAAATCACTATTCGCATTAGATTGTTACAATCAATTTTATTCTCATTCTTTTTTCTTCTTAAATCCTCATTGAACAAATATTTCACTTCAACAATTTAAATTGTATTTTTTACTTTTCTTTTTCATCATCATCATCATTAACATTCAGATCAACATGAATATAAGATTGTAGCTCAACCCCAACAACAAAATGCCAATCCCATAGACTATTATGTTTATATTGTTAACGTTGATTATTATGATTAACTTTTTCTATTTTTCTCTCTCATTCCATTCATCCAATGGAATTTGATATTTTCCAATTTCATTTGCAATTCAAATCTCCTCACATTGTGTATTTATCATCATCAACATAATTTTATTCATAATTTTCTTGTTACATGATTTACCTTTGAACTAATTTTGGTTTTCCTTTATTTATTTTTCCTTTTTGTCTGATTTCAGGTACTTTTAGCTTTGGATCACGACAAAAGTTCAAAAGTAATACTATCGTTGATTTTATCGAAAACTCCGTCGAGCATTCAAGAAGTGGTCGCTATCTATTTTTCTTACATCGTTTACCTGTTATGGGCCCGATGCGTGTCCAGCTACTCCATCCCGTTTCTAGATTTAAAAGGATCCAATCGTTACAACATATGTGCCGGTAAATTTTCCCTTCAATCACAATTAGATTACCACTAATTAGAGAAACCATTTACACATAAACACTTTATCAATTAATCATCTATCAATTAACCAATCCTACCCTCAGTTTGGTTAATTATGTGTTGTGTGGGTTTGCTAATTTCACCTTGTAAAAATAACCTTACTATTGATACTTTTATTTGTCTTCTCATTGCTAATTGTCATTTTCTTTTTCATTTTCTTTTTCTTCATCTCTAGATTCGTTATTCTAAAATATGTTCGTCGAGATCTGATTGATCATTTACCTTTACCACCTCAGTTGAAATCTTACCTGAATACACCTTATTATTATTCGGAAGAATTGACTCTCTTCGAGAAAGCAAAGAAAGATGAAGAAACTTCAACATAATTGAAATCCTTTAAAATCACTTGTTCTAGTCCTGACACACCAACAACAATCAACTAATTATAAAAGATTATCTCTAATGGAGAGTTTTTTTTTCTTCTTCTCTTTTTTTTCTTGATGAGTTACAAATTCGTCATGATTATCGTTCACCATGATTTCTAATCAACGGAAGAAAATCATGCAAATAAAAATTATATCAACATTCTCATCACTCCAACTATTTTTTGTCTTTTAACAATTTCTTGTGAAACAAATTAGTGGAATCGTTATTTTAAACAGCTCTAACAGCAATTCTATCATTTAATTAACTTATTATTATTATTACTTAGAAATCATGAAACAAAGTCAAATAAAAATCATCACAAATGTTCAACTAATTGCGTTTTCATTATGATTTGAATCTTCACTTGATTTTTTAAACTGTTTGGATGCATAGAAATCCTTTTTTGCCGCATCCAAGAGGACGTTAGTTAGATAACTTTTACGTGAAGTATATTTGGGTGGTTCGATTGGTGGAAGTGGATTACCTGAAGAAGAGAGAAGGAAAAAGATAATTGAACAATTAGAATCGATTTTTTTTTCTTCGAGTTTCTAAGAAAACAAACCTTTTAATTCAAGGCAACCTCTGTCATAGAATCTACATTTTCCAAGAATAACATCTTCTCTATCCCTTGTATCGGATAATAACCATAATTTGGTGAAAGATTGGGTATAATCCATGTACCTGGGAACCAGAACTTTGAATAGCTTATGGACCAACTGTTTCTCCTACATGAGATAAATAGACAATTGAAAAAGTTGATTAGTTTATAATTACAATCAATCAATAGAAATTCAATGATTCAATGAAAGAGAGAAAGAAAAATACGAACATGAATATAGAAATCAGCTAATTCCATGGTAGGGATATGACGATCTCCATTCCTCATGGCTTCAGTGATTAACTAAATGATTAGGGAAAAAAAGAATTGAATTGAATTGAATTAAATTGAATGTGAGAGAAGAAAAAAAAGATTCTTTTATACAGATTAATCATGAAGAAGAATAAAAAAGCACAATACCCGTTCAGTGTATCCTTGAACTTCCAAAGCTCGATGATGAGGTAAAGTGATCCTTTCGAACTTAATTAAATCAGTAACTAATTTACCAATTAAAATTAAACGACCAGATCCATGGCGCAACCATTTAGATGCCAATTTAATTGGTTTCCTATTGACCACAACATCGGGTGGAAGAGCTGGAATAACTTTCCTATTGACTGGTGGTGGTCGATTGAGAGCATCGTTGAAGAAACGAACCATTTTGCCAATTTAAATAATCAAAGAACAGGATCACAATTAGAAAATTAAATGCAAATAATTAAATTAGAAAAGTGATCAATCAAAACAACAAAACTCTAACATGTGAAAGATCATCTGGAGACTCGATAAGGATCCGAATCTCTTGGATTCGAATCCAACCTCATGTTTTCTTTTTTTTTCTTAATTGTTTAGGAGTGATTTTCGATTTGTGGTTAAATTGTTCTGCTTGGAATTGTTCTGTTTATAGTTATCATGATAATCGGAGTCAAATGTATCAATTGTTCTCCTCTGATTGGATTAAATTCAAATCGTTTTCTAGTTCGATTCTATTCCCATTCAACTCTATTGAGAAAAACCAATCATCATTTTCACAATCAACAGGAACAATTTTCATCTTCAAACTCATCAATTAACAATAGAACATCAAATAATCATGTTTATCAACATACTTATGGATCATATCAATCAATGGTTGACGCAGAAAAGGAAGAAGCCAAAAATTATATTCTACTTGAGGATAAAACGTTAAGACTAAAAGTGACCGAAAAATCAATTTTGGAAACAATTTTAGATTCACCTGTTAACAATTATTGGGATTATTGGATTAAAGATAAACACTTTTTCTTAATTCGTCTCAAAGATTCGGAAGAGTTCATTTCGAAAAGTAAATCAATTATTTGTGAGGCTAAATTTCCCATCATGTCAAAATTTTTTTCTATCACCAAGTTACCTCATAGTGAGAAAAAACTACCAGAAATTGCCAAAAATCGATCGGACATTCGGTTGAATCGACAATCTTGTAAATTGCCAGAGAATTTGGATCCAAATCGTCCAGTTGATGAAACGATGAGAAAATTTATTCGAAATTTAGCCTTAAGTGAATTAGAATGTAAATTGAAGTTTTTCATCATCAATTCGTTTGAGGAATTGTTGTGCCGAGGAGTTTTTGGTGCTTTCCAATTGACCCCCTTCGGGTCGAGTGTCAATGGATTAGGTTGGGGATCAAGTGGCCTTGACCTTTGTCTTACAACTAAATATCAGCCCGATCCGAATCCAAACTTTGTCGCTTCTTCTGCTGGACTACTTGATGGATCAATGAAACGACAGCGATGCATCAAAATGTACACAACACTAATGAGAGTTGGTCTAATTCCGGGTGTTAACAATGCGAATCAACCAAACAATCAGACTGTCCAACTTTTCTCAAATTTTACCTCAACCGACATAACGATCACCTGTACTGATCCAGTTACTCTAGAATTTTTTAAAATGTCAGAAATTTTGTACCAATTAACTCGAGCTGATGAACGATTGTTTCATTTATTTCATTTCTGTAAATTATGGGCTGAAGTTCAAGGTTGTATTAGTCCAACTTTTAGTCATTTCAATTTAACCATGCTAATTATCAGTTATCTCCAAGTTAAAAGGCCATTTCCCGTTGTACCTCCATTGGAACCATTTTTTCAATCAACTCAAATCCAATTGGAATCTGAACATATTCAAGATCAATCGTCGTCTTTTACTGACATTTTACAAGGTTTTTTCCATCACATCGGCACCTTTGATTTCACCAGTTCGGGTGCCAATCTATTCCTTGGTAAAACTATTCGCAAACCCAATCGAGATGTACTGTTAATCCTTGATCCCGCTCGAAGTTCCAACATGGCCGTTAAAGTTACCAAGAATGATTTAGAAAATTTAACTCGAATTGCCCTTAAATCTTATCGATTAATGGGATCTGGTTGTAATTTACAAAATCTATTAAGACCAATTGCTCAAGACACTAAGAAGAAAATAAACTAATTAGAAAAAAAGAATATGTAATTAACGTAGAAACAATCAATCGATGAGATATAAAATTATTTTCTTTTGGTAAATAAAAGGAAATTACATTATTGATGAAAATAATAATAAAGGAATGAGGTAATAAGATGATAGAGAGAGAGAGAAGAGGGATAAGAAGGAAGAGAAATTTTTATAATTAATCTAAATTGAACTTGAATTAATTAGCCTTACAATTAATAGAACCTTTTTCTTGAGGTTTCTTGGTGTTTCTGGAAGACTAAAATTGAAATAGCTACTAGGAAAATAATACCAATTATGGCACAAATTAGCAAAAGGAAAAATTTAAGATTAGACATGCTTTGGGGTTTATCATCAATTCGTGGACGGGGTGCGGCAAATGAGCTTGCGGAGGGGAGCATGTGACTACGATCCTCGTTATCGATGGGTGTTGATGAGGTTAATTGGAAAGTTTTGATTCCGATGACATCGTGATTATCTGTTAATTCACCGGTAGCTGCGGTAACACCAATGTAATATCCTGGAGGTAGGAGAACACCTTTTACATTGAAACATTCTTTGAAAACACCTCGAGATTCAAAATCAGTTCCTACTGAGAGAACATCATTCTCATATTTGATCTCTACAAGAGTTTCATGATCAACATTACGGAATTTTCCTTCACATCCAGCTAATTCGGTATGTGTACCATCACGATCATGGTCATAGTGTAAGGTTCCATTGTTAATCATGGCAGAAATATAAGGGTGTCCGTGACTGTGAGCTCCATTCTGGTTAGCATAAGTATCGAAAAATAAACCAAGGCCAACAAAATAATCTTTCGATCCAAAAACGGGTCCTAATAATAAAAGTAGAAAAGGAGTTTGAAAACATTGATATAATTAGACAACAATCGATAGAAACATGCAATCAAAGGGAATGCTGTAATTAGTAATTTCCTGACAACAATAATGTTAAGTAATATTATTTACCTGCTTCAAGAGGATCCTTGACATACCAAAAAGCGAAACCATCACCAAACAATTCTTTCCCTTTTCCAGTGACTTTAAAATGTAATTGGATAGCCCAATTTCTAAAAATGATTGGCTAAAAGGTGGAAATTATGTTAAAAAAAAGAGTAAAAATTAGCAAAAAAATCAACTGAAAAAGAAAACAATCAATAATTACATTCTTATTGTAAAGTCCACCGATTCTACTTTGCTGATCCGCTGTTAATCTAATGTATGACTGTGTCACCATAGTAGATCCAAAAAATTCCCAATGAGGTATAACCATACCGGAGCCTGTTATTGGGGAAAACAAAGACAAACAATAAGAGATAAGAATAAATTGAAGATAATAGAGGAATAGAGATTAAAAAAGACAATCAATTTAAATTAAATTACAAGGTTTTTTCCTTGAGAGAACAAAAAAAATTTCTTCTTACCTTGATATGGTTTAATTAAGGAATGTTCTCGTTTAAAATATTCACCTTCACTATTAACAAAGTAACATAGGAATACAATTATGTAAATAATATTATCAATCAACATTTTGACTAATTAATGGGATTAATTAAGTGAGAATTAAATTAGAAAACAAATGTTTACAATTTTTGACTCTAAAATGAATCGATTATTAATAAGCCGAACTCGCCGCATTCGGTAAATCGGTCCGGGTTTTTGAAAGAATTCGGGTAAATGGAAAAAAGCGGAAAATTTGAATTTACGAATTTTGCAATTTTTTTTTTATTAAATTTTTACAATAAATGAAAATGAGAATTATTTTTGATAGAAAAGTTAATTTTTGTACAATTTGTATAAATTTTGATTTGAAAATCTATTATCTTGATCTTCTTTCAGTTTTAATTTCTGATTCGGATTTTCTTTCGTACTTATGTTTACCATCATAATCTCTTTTTCGATTGTCTCTTTCTCGTTCTCGATCGCGATCTCGATTTCGATCTCTTGACCGGTCTCTGTATCTATTTTGACCTTTCTCCCGGTCTCGCTTTTCCTTGTCTTCAAGTCTTTTCTTTTCTCTTTGCTCTGGAGTCTCATAATTACCACAATGATCAACTCGAATGATGCGACCAACCAATTTGATTCCATTTAAATTGTCAACAGCTAATATGGTACTTTTTTGATCCTCATAACAAATGAAACAATAACCTTTTGATTTACCAGTTTCTTTATCTCGGACCAGATTAATTTCACCAATTTCACCATATTGTGAGAAAACACAGATAATATCACCTTCGGTTAGATCAAAATTTAAACCACCAACAAAGATCCAAGCTGAATGTGAATACATGGAATGCCATGAAGCTTTACCTTCAACACCGAGTTTCAATTCTGTTTCACTGAGCTTTGTGATACCTTTCACATTTCTAAAAGCAAAGATAAAAAAAGAAACAATTAATATCAATAATATTCAAATAATAATAACAAACAAACAACACACACAATTGTTTTCATAGAGAAAAAACTACTTACGTTAATGGATTCATATTGTGTTCACTTAACAATCAAAGATCACCAAACAAATTACCAGAATTGATCCAAAGAATCACCAAGTTTAAAACAATTAACTCTAAATCAATCAAAATGATCAGAAAATCACTCAACTGGGAAAAAGAAAACAAAAACTATAGAAATTTTTTTCGAAAAAAAATTAGTCTTTAATTTCTCCACCAGAGGTCCTACTCTTCTCATTAATTCTAAAAGTTAATCAATTGAATTTATTCAATTCTATTAATAGATTAACTATTCGGATTTATAAATGAAGAATCAAATCAACGGTGATCAATCTATTCCTTTCCATCAGATGTCCTAATGATCTCGTTGATTCCTTTGAATTTCCTTTAGTTGATTTGAAAATGTTCATCGAGGTTCATGATCACAATTAAAATGATGGAATAAAAAATTGATGAATGTGATCACTTGAAAATAGTTCACATTAATTAGTAGAACAATTAACAGTCAAAAAAAAAGGAATGAGTTTAATATAATTAGTCCAAGAATCTAAATGTCAATGAGATGTGAAAGGAAAGAGATTCAATGAGTTACGAATTTTGGATTAGAAAATTAGCTTAATTGTTTGATCCATTTCGATGATGAACTTATCTCAGATAAGCGGTCGAATTGATCATTCGGCGATTGGAAAATTGTTATCATTAAACTTGAAATGTTAACTCACTTGTTTTCACTCACAATTAGTTTGATTGTTAGGATTGTCCGATTAATTTCAATTGGACATTATTATGAAGTCTTTTTTGTTTATTAATACAATTTACTGTTCCCTCTCGGGTAAACAATCAGATCCGAAGTTAATTAAATTCTACATAAGAGATTTGATTATTTTCTAGAATATTTTTCATTCATAATTTCATTTTCTTCATTTGTTTTCGAGGCCTTTCAGGTTGTCATTTAGTTGATTTATATAGCAATTATAATCTAATTGTTTTTGGTTTTAATCAACCCAATCTAATCTGAGCAAAGAAATACTTTAAAAGCGTAATTTTATAGAGACGAGAATTGAAAAATGACAATTCAGATCAGAGCATTGTGAATATTAAACAATTGGTCAAGTCCAAAAATTTTCGGAAAATTTTTGCCGTTATTTTATATTTTTAAAGGGCAGGAGAAAGAGTTAGTAGTTTAAGAGAAAAGTTTATTCTGTTTACTTTTTCACACTGTCAAGAAATTAAATTGATTCGATTAAAACTTGATTAAAGTTTAAAGACTGGACTGTCGATTTTGTTGTTTTTCTTTCAATTCGAATTCAAATTTGTTTACATTTTTTTCATTTTCTTCTCTTACACTTTGAAACAACAAGTTCGAACCAGAGCTTCGGACACTGCGTAGGGATCAGCATTCAATGCTGGTTGTCGATCTTCAAGATAACCACAATTCGTCTCAGCGACTGAAGTGTTGATTTGAACGGAAGCAGTTCGATCACCAATACCAGAGGAAAATTTGTCAATTGATGAAGTTTCATTTGTATCAATTAAAGTGTCGTGACCACCTCGAGGATCATAAACAGCGATATGTTTCTGATGATTTTTGGCAGGAGACTCAACGTATTCTTGAATCATTTTCAGTCCACCGGGTTGACGGGTTTGCTTGGTGGAGAAGTTGATATGAGCACCAGACCCATTCTAACCAGGTACTGGTTTTGGATCGAAGGTAATTCGTAAATCTAATTTCTCAGCAATTCGGACCAAATGGAAATCTGGAAACCTGAAAATCCAAGCATCGTCACTAAGCTTGATGCCTGTTGATGGGCCAACCTGATATTCCCATTGGCCAAGTAGGACCTCAGCATTAGTACCAGAAATTGGTACACCAGCATATCTACAGGTGAAACTGTGGCCTTCGATAAGAGCTCGAGCTTGTTTATCGATATTAGCACCACAATAAAATAGACCATGGGGATCAGATAACCCTCGTTCTGGCCAACCAAATGGTTGATCAGTTTTATTATCAAGAGCAAACAAATTCTTGCTCAAAGGAAAACCATGGTTCGTCTTTTGCGACTTTGACCATGGATTGGGCACAAGAATTTCGGCAATTTAACAAAGGAAAATGAGCCTAGAATTTTGGCAAGAACATAATGAACAAATGGAAAATGTTAAGAAATTAACAAGAGGGAAAAGGTTAGATTGTTACCTGTCGATGATCCATCAAAGTTCCAGATTGGACAATCACCAGGAGATGTTGGAATTGCATTGGAACTTCGTGATTTCGATCTCAAACTCTCCCCTGTTCCGACATCCGTGAGATTGACATTGTCTTCTTGAGGCAAAGAGATGAGAGATTGTAACACAGATTCAACATCCATGGTTTGGACACAATAACAATAAACAAAAATGGAAGAGAAAAAAATACAATAGATTTTAAAATGAAAATCGGAACATCAAAAATAGAATCAATTTAGAAAAAAACTAAAACAATTGTTAAGAAAACGTCATCAGAATATCAACAAAGAAAGTTCATCATAAGAAGATTGATGAAACAGCGAAGTCGTTTCATTAAACTCTCTCTCTCTCTCTCTCTCTCTGTTCCTTCTCAGGTAGACAATCAGATCCGAAGTCACTTAAATTCTACATAAGAGATTTGATTATTTTCTAGAATATTTTTCATTCATAATTTCATTTTCTTCATTTTTTCTCGGCGATTTATTTGTAATCGTCGGAACTTACGAGTTGTCTTCCAGTATGAATATTGACCAATATGCTGCTCGACTAACGACCAATGATGACGAAATGAAAAGTAGGCTCAGAGGGAAATGTCAATTCTAATAATTAAAAGGATTAAAGGAGTGAATGAAAAGTTAATTCGAGAGTAAATAGATTAATATAAATCTTTAATCCATCTTAAGATTGATTCATTTTTTCAGAAGAAAATTTTCTTTCTCTTTTTCGAAATGTTAATTGTTTAGATAAATTGAGAGTCATTAAAGTCAATTGGAGCTCAAAGTTAAGTTTCATTATTGAAAATTAATTTCAATTGTCTTTCGGCAAAAAAGTGAGTTGATCTCTGGGGCTAATAAATCGATCACTTGGTCGATTTTTATCGAAAATCTATCGGTTTTAACCCTTTCAGATTAAAACTTCTAGAAAGAAATTTCTATGTTCCGACAATCGATTCGTAGATCAGAATATCACTCGAATATCAGTTCGAATGCTCAACTCGATTCAAAGTATTCTAAAGTTTTAGAGTGAAATCTTTGTTTGTTTTTGTTAAAATTCATCTCCAATTACTTTTTGTTAATCAAATCAACAATCGAAACTTAATCATCTTCTAGATTTGAAACTTCAGTTAATTAAATTCTACACAGAAAATATTCCATTGATCCTTTTGTTTCCTATTTTTCTACAATATTTTCGTTCATAGAGATTCTTTTGTAATCGTAAAAGCACAACTTGCGAATTCTTGGCCAACATGAACTTTCACCCTAATGATATCCATCAAGCAACTAATAGTGCGAACGTTTCTGGCTCCTATGAAGACGAAATCCGCCATCTTTTTCGAAATTTTCGTCCCAGTCCGTATGTCGCTCCTACAAATGGATTGAAAACTGAAAATCCCGTGAAAACGGAAAGTCAAGTCAAACCATCGCAGGTAAGAATAGTTAGAGTACCAAAATAATTTCGAACATTTTTTTTTGTTAACCGAATCTTTTGTATTCTTTGTATTTCCAGAATCGAGAACTGAATAGCAATCAAAAGTCAATGTTCTATTTGTACTTCAATCGCGATGAATTTGAACAGTCACTAGATCTCGTTGATTTGATCAATTTGTCTCGAAGAGATAATGAACCTGAATGGACCGAAGATGAAGTTTTCACGATTTATAGTTGGACCTTAATTGGAACTGGATTCAACAAGCAGTTGAACAGTTCGGAAAATTGGAAGGAAAAAAGAGCCAATCGAGATATAAGTGCTTATTACGATCGCAAGTGGAACCAATCGCAAGCAAATCAATGACCAACGAAACATAAAATGCCCAAATGATCAAATGATGAGTCCAAATTTTAACGAACAATTTCCATACAAATGACAACATGAATCGTGAACATGAACATCAGCGATTCATCAAAAAGTTTCCAAATAAATTCTCATTTTTGAATATCAGTTTCATTTCGAACGAGGTTTCCCTCTTATTGAAATTCTCGAATAAAGTTCACAGAAATTTTCGTTAGTCCTGAATCTCTTCACTAGATGTCAACTTGGTCTCCAGTTGAATAGATTTGATTGCAACTAATTCATTTGGAAATAATTTTTATTGTTGAAAATCAATTTCAATTGTCATTCAGAAAAAAAAGTTCATCAGATACAAAAAAAAAATGAGCATTGGTCAATTGTGAAAATTTGGTAATGATAAAAAAACATCAGTAAAAATAAATGAACGTTAATTGTTCATCGAGGTTTATGATCACAATTAATAAAATGATGGAATAAAAAATTGATGAATGTGATCACTTGAAAATATTACACATTAATTAGAAGAACAATTAACAGTCAAAAAAAGGAATGAGTTTAATATAATTAGTCCAAGAATCTAAATGTCAATGAGATGTGAAAGGAAAGAGATTCAATGAGGTTTTAGATTTTTGGATTAATTTTACAAAAAAATTACATTTGATTTGAGATTATTAATATTATCAAATCAACGATTGCCAATTAAGTCACTTGTTTGTTTGTTTGTTTCAATGATTAGCAAAAAATAAGTGAAAATGATGAAATTGATGAAATTGATTCGAAGAGAGAAAAAGAGATGAAAATCGATTGTCGTCCATGCAAACCAATCAGAATTTAATGTTGATCCATTTCGATGATTAACTTATCTCGGATAAGCAGTCGAATTGATCATTCGGCGAATGGAAAATTGTTATCATTGAACTTGAAATGTCTCTTGTCATAGAATTTCGCCAATGCTGGTGAATATGGATGATTCTGTTTCAAGTGAATATAATGTTGTTCTGGTTGATTAGTTGTATTTCCACATTCTTCGCACACATAAATCTTTGTCCTTCGCTCTTTGTAAGCGTAAGTGTGAGAAATCCCATGGACTTTGAGTGTGTGCGATTCCAATGAACATCTCTGAGTAAATGATTTATCACAATGATTACATTTATAAGGACGAACACCTAAAGGATCAAAGGCAAGAAAAAGAGCAACAATTAACACACTTGTTGATTAGAATCACAAACAAGACTTTTCTTTTTTTTCTTTTTTCTCTCTTCGTTTTCTATTTTTACTGTTTGCTTTTCTCTTTTTCTCTTTCACGTTAACTAGAAACTATTATTTTGTTCGTTAGAAAATTACCTCAAGAAATGAGAGAGAGAGAGAGAAGAGAGAAGAGGAGAGAGTACGGGAGAGAGGAAGATGAATGTTGAGTTATTTTAAGTGAAAGTTAAGGAACCAAGGGAAAGGTGAAAGGTGGAAGAGAGAAGAAGACAAGTCAAAATAGAAAAGAAAAGAGAAAATAAAAAGAAAGTAAAAAGCGGGTGGAGTAGGTGGTTGATGGAAAACATTGGAAATGGTCAAGGTAAAGGTAAACTAATCTAACGGCTTCAAGGTAATAAACCAATGGACAATACTATTAGAGTTTTCTATTTACTTTCTTTCGTCTTCAACTTTACCCTCTTTTCTGACCTTAGGCTTTTTTCTTGAAAGCGAAAGAGTTAAAATCTCTGTTGGGGATCTTTACTTTTACTTCTATCAACCATTAATAAGAATATAATCTCTCCACTCTCGGAATTAGGGATCAACCCAAAGACCAACGAAAGTGTTTCCATATTTATAGAAACCGTTAAGATAAGAATTTCTCTTTTCCTTTTCCTTTTCTTTTCTTTTCTTTTTCTCTCTTTACTTTCTTTCTTTCTTTCTCCTCTTCTCTCCTCTTTTTCTCTTCTACCTGTTGATTAACTTTCTTTCTCCATTCACTCTAATTACCTGTATGAGTCCGTGTGTGTCTTTTCAGGTCGAAAGTGTCGTTGAAACCTTTGCCACAAAATGTACAAAGATAACGTTTGATATCCGAATGACATTTCAAGTGTCGATTCAATAATCGGGACAAAGTGAATCGCTTATCACAAATTGGACATTTCATGGGATCATCTAAACTCGGCTGGACTACTGGTTGTATCTTTGTGGCATTCGAACTGGTCAGTAGTGGATTCTTAAGACCATGGCCTCCGTTTACGAAATCGATCGAGTTGAACATGTGAAGAGGAATTCCTGTAATCAATCAATCGATACATTCAACGGATTAGAATCACAAATTATCAATAGAAATGCTATTAATCAAGAATCGTCTCAATACTTACCCAGTCTTTGAGCGAGTAAATTAACTGTGTCTGGGAGCGAAGCGGGCACTTCATTTCCACCCGCCTCAATACGAGATCTTTCAATTGATTCTTTGTACATTTTGTCAGTCACTTTGATTATTGGTTGAGATTCACATTCTAATTGGGATTGAGTGGATTGAGATGATTGAGATGAGAGAGATAAAGATGATGGTGATGGTGATTGTGGTTGTGGATGATGAGCAAATTGATTCTTTTGTCGCGATTGAAGATGAGCTTGTTGTTGGTGTTGGTGTTGTGATACTTTCAAGTTGAGAGGACCGTCCGACTGATTAGTTGATTTGATGACAGAACCTCGTTGATAAATTGATGGGGAACATGAAGTGGATGAGTCGGGAATCGATGAGGATGATGAAGATGTCGATGGACATGGGGAAGATAAACATTCCAATGCACACCGAGAGTTTGACTCATTCGATAAAATGTCATCAGGAAAAGATGGAGACATTGGTTCAGGTGATGTGGTTGTAGAAAGACAATCAACAGATGACGAGGCCGACGAATAGGACGATGGACGCCGACGATTCCCTTGTTGTGGTTGTTTGTGTAGATAAAATTGTTCGTTGAAATATTTACTCTCCTCACTTGATCGTTTCACTGATTTACTGTCACTTGCACTTGCAATTCCAATTCCATGGTGAGAGTGATGCTCGACACCGAGAGGAGAAGAGGACAATTCAATGGATCCGAATTTCTTGTGGAGATTGTGACAATTGGTCACTGAATTGGACGATGTTCCCGATCCAACGGGAGGAGAGATTTTCTCATCGTCCTCTGGACTCGGTGGTGGTGTCACTGGTCTCCACTGGGACGGTTGCGAATTGTGGTCTTTACAACTCAGTCGTTTTCGAATTAAAAACACTTTTGGCATTTTGATTGAGGAATCGAGACAATTGATTGTCAACAAGCAGAAAAGAAAAGAAATAAAATGAAATAAAAAGGAAAACGAGAGAAAATCAAAAGCGAATATCAAAGTAACGGTTATGAGTAAGTGAGTTTATCATTTGAATGTTACTTTATATTAACACAGAAACACCAATAAGACTGAAAGAGAAAAGAAAACAAGTTAAACCACTTTCTCTATGGAAAGAGAGTCACTTTTTCTCCCGAATTTATCTTCTTTTCTCTTCTTCGCATCATCATTGGTCTTTTTTCTTTTTCTTTCTTATCTTCATCTTCTTATTCATCTTCTTACTTTTCTCTCTCTTCTCTCTTCTCTCCTTCTCTCTCTCTCACTCACTCTCTGTTCTTTCTCTTCCCTTTCTCCTTCTCTCTCTTTTTCTATCAGAACTTTTCTTCTTCAGTTTTCTTAAATTCTTAAATCTAATCAATTGATCCGATTAATTAATTAATTGTTCTCATTGTTTCCCTTTAATCTTTTTAATCTTTTCCACTTCTTTTTGTAAACCATTTAAATATTTTCCTTGATTGGAATTCGACTCTCACTTTAATTCTAATGGTCTATTAGCCAATTCAATGGATCTTTACGAGTAATGAGAGAGAGAGAGATGAAGATGAGAAGGTGAGTTGACCAGATGCAAGGGTCAAGCGATGGATCGCGAGATAGAAGGAGAGAGAGAGAGAGAGGAAGAGGAAGATGATGATAT
Organism: Panonychus citri; assembly: GCF_014898815.1. Lineage (NCBI taxonomy): Eukaryota > Metazoa > Arthropoda > Arachnida > Trombidiformes > Tetranychidae > Panonychus > Panonychus citri. The sequence continues at coordinate 580,696 of NW_026515516.1, read as the reverse complement.
TAAAAAAAAGGTTAAAAAACTGTTTCCTTAGAGAAAAAGTAACACAAATAAAAGTAAACTGGACATAAGGTTATGTCCAGTTCGTTGGGATGTTGACCCTTTTGTGAATGGAAAAGGAAATCATTTAATTGATTATCACATCTCATGACCCTCTTTTTTATCTCTACCTTAACCTTTATTACTTAACCTCTTACCTTTTTTTTAACTTCCTCTTTCTACTCCTTCTTTGTGGGTGGAAACTATTAGGTGGTCAGTTTAAGGGGTCAAAGGGACTTTTATCTTTCCTTTTCTCTCCTTTTCTTTCTCTTCCCTTCCCTTTCTTTTCTTTCTTTCTTTCTTTCTCTTCCTCATCTTCCTCATCTTCCCTTTCTCTCCCTTCCTCTTACCCAACACTCAGGGAGTGGACATTATCTTTTACCTTTAACCAGCTGTACCAATGGTCAATCAAGTTGACCCTTCGATTAATATTAGTGAGAGTTTACATTTCATCTCATTTTTATTCACCTTTCCCTTAGTCACTCATTTATCTCTGTGACCCTTTGTCACATTGACATACATTTAATTCATTACAATTACAATTAACTTGTAATCTAATTTATCTTCTCACTTTCAACCATTCAAATCATTTCCGTTTTTATCTCAATCGATTCGTATCAATAATCAACAGGTAATATTATTAATACCAGAGTATCATCATGATCGATGTCACCATCATCATAATCTTACAACAGAATCATAACCAAATCAAACTGTTAACTCTCTCTCTCTTTCTCTCTTTTTCTCTTTCTATCTCTTCTAACTCTCTGATCACAATTAACTTTAATCCAGTTCTTTTTTACACCAAAATAATCACCAGAAAACTTTCACTTGTTTACCAACAATAAAAAAGCCCAAAAGGTAAACAGGTAATTCCAGTTTCCATCTAAAGGTTCACATTGTTTTCATCCCGATAACTTGTGTCATCTTCATCTTCATCTTCATCTTCATCCTCATCTTCGTCTTATTGCTCCTTCTTTCCCTTTCCCATTCCACCCTCCACACAACCTCCTCGACTCTCTCATCGCCCTCATCCGACCAGTTCCCCTACTTTCACCATCGATCCATTAATCTCACCCCTTAATTCACCCACTTCAAGTTTCCACCTTACAGACTTATAATCATCTTCATCTTCATCTTTATCTTCATCATTGTGACTCTAAGAAAAAAAAGATTCAACAGGAAACTTGATTTCATCTTCACAGGTAAGAAAATCATCTTACCCTGAAAATCATTCTCATTCTCATTCTCATCATCATCTTCCTTTTTCTGTCTATTTTACTTTCTAATTTTCTGCTTCATATCATCTTCCCCACTCGAGACCCTTTTCCAAGAAAGTATATCATCATCATCATCATCGTCACAATTAACTATTCAATTTATTAATTACACCCAAGTAACATACAAAGTCCATAAACTGTCACCTAAATTACTTGACCCATAAGGTTTTCACTATCAAATGTTTAGATCAAATCGTTGGACTGTACGGATTTGCAAGGTGACCTGGTCAATGGTTAATTAGTAGCAAACGGACTCACATACAATTAACGCCGGATGACATAAGCTTTACGTGCCAATGTAATTTACTGATTCACAATTTAATCATCATCATCGTTATCATGGTTAAACGATTTTCCAATTAAAAGAATCAAGCTTTTTTCCTTTCTCTTTCTCTTGGGTAATAATTTTTACCTCTAAAAGTATTGTCCAGTTTTCCAGAAAAGGTCAAATTACATTTGGTTTTCGTGTCTATTACTTAACTTTATAGTCATTAACATTTAGCCGTTGTCCAACTGTCTCTCTCTCTCTCTCTCTCTCTCTCTCTCTCTCCTCTGTGAGTATCTACCTGTGTAAAAATAAAAGACGACAACATAGTTAACACAGTTACAGGTCATAAAAATTTTTCTCTTCCTTTTTGACAATCAAAACATTAGCGAACTGATAATGATCTTTACTAGAGTGAATGGTCAGTGAATATCCCGAGATTAACCTTAGATGCGAGTACTGAGAGAGAGAGAAAGAGAGATGAGGATGATAAGGATGAGAAAATTTCTCTTTTTTCATTCTCTTTCTTTTTTTTCACTGAAAAGAAAAACAAAGAGAAACCAATGTAATACAGAAGAAAAAGTTATTTTTGTAACAAAGAATAAAATAAGAAGATGAGGGATGATAATGATGATGATTGAAGAGAGAGAGAGAAAGTTAAGGTAATGATGATGATGATCAAAGGAGGATAAGAGGTAAAGGTAATGTGAGATGCGGATCATGAAGGTGAAATAAGACGTTGCCTAGTTTTTATCTTTCTAAAGAGGATGAAGATAAATAAGAAGATGATGAGACAACACTTTACCGTTGTACCTTAGAATCTGAACTTACCTGTGGCCTGGAATAACCTGTTAAACGGGATTCGTGAAGAAAAGGGCGACAGGTAACAAAGAAGATGAAGAAGAAAAAAAGAAAGTGAATTTTCAGTTACTTTTACCTTTTTCATCTCTCAAGGTATCTCTTTATTATCATCATCTTCATCATCTTCATTATTATTAAAAGAAAATAAAAGTAAAGAAAAAAGAATCAGAAACTTTTCTCTCTCTCTCTCTCTCACTTTCTTTTTATTCTTTTTCCTTGAACTCGGTCAATGTGACCTTAATAACACTCCCTGGGGCCCACACTCTTATTCACGCTCATCTTTATCCTCATCCTCATCCTCATCATTATCTCTCATCATCATCCTAAATATTAACGAATTGTTGTTAAAACTAAAAAACCATTGTAACGTTTTTAATACTAACGTTGAATTAAAATCTAAATTAAATCCAGATTTAACTGCAATTTACCATCATCATCGTTAATATAATAAACTATTGATCTTAAAGGAGGAGGAGGAGGAGGTGTAGTTGTAGTGGAGGCTGGAGGAGTTACTGTTAGGTAATGATCAAGGTAATTAGTTATCACAAGGTCAATTCAGTAACTATCCCAACGATCATGTAAATGTAAGGCCTCAAAAAAAAGTTATGTTAATCATTTAGAATCAATGATTAAACCAAGTTTCCATTTCGAAATCAATCAATATTATCATTCGATCCTTGAATTTTTTTAATTGTAACGATTAAAGTTTTAGTCTCATGTTTCGAATCTGTTATTAATAATATCAATGATCGAACTGCGAAAAGAGAAAAAGTTTCTATTTTAACATATCGTTAGTTTCGTTTTTTTAATTCGCTCTCCTTTTTTCTTCTAATTCAGTTCCCAACGATACATTTGATTCTATGAGCATTTTTTTATCTCTTATAAATGATAACAATTTCATTCTACTTTTTCTCTTAATTTTTTTTCTCTTTCTCTTCAATTTCTAGTTACGTTTCTTTCACCAAATGAATCGCTTCGTTGGCGCATAACGAAAGTCCAGCCTTGAACCTGTTTGAGATACAAGAATAATTAGACAGAGGAGAGAGAGAGAGAGAGAGAGAAAGTGGATGATGATGATGATGATGATTATGGAGAGAGAAAAGAAAGAGAAAAAAGTTATATTAGTAACCATAGAAACTGTCCCGTTCTCTTTTCTTCTGTTCTCTTACCTGTTTTCTGCCAGGTAAGTAAAAGAAAGAAAGAAAGAAAGAAAGAGATCACGCTACGTCGGCCATCAACGTCAGCCCTTGATAATTTAACTCAACGAACTCTAATCATCATCTGAAACCATGGATTTCAATTTTTTTCAGATCTTTTCTTAAACCAAATGGATAGTTAATAATTTGAAATTATTAATTTCTTTATATCAATAAATCATCATCACCTGATTATGTATAAAAAATTTCGTATTTCAATTCATTTATGGTAAATTAACTAATAGAGACTCTGAAAACATTCAATATACATCATTGATTGTTGTTTAATTGTTCACAATTAACCTCCAGGGTCAAGGTGTAACAAATAATGCTCACTTATTGATGTTATATCAACTTAACCTTCAACCGATGATGATGATGATTTGTATTAAAATTAAATTTCCATTAAACCTGATTGATATTTGTGAACTTTTTTCTGATTGTTTAGTTGTTTAGATAATGATATTTATCTAACCTTGACCTTCATCCAGAAAAACTGACCACTAGTTGTCTATTAGCGGTTAAAAGCGGTCATAATTCATTAACATGCCCTTTGGTATGGATATATAATAATAAGACCAATTAATCAATCTAAATTAACGTAACTTTTTTACAACTATAACCAGTTCCCACTGGTGGTGAATTTGTAGTGGCAAATGATGATGATGATAAAGAAGATGATGAAATAGGGGGATGGAAATGGGAATAGAATCTGAAAATTCTGGTAACTTGTTGACCTTGAAAATAGGTAAGTCTTAGTTTTCTGATGATGATTAACAATTTCGTCTAATGATAAATACCATGAAGATGAAGATAAAGAGAGAGAGAGAGAAAAACTTTTTCCTGTCTTCATGATTATCTTCATTTTCATCTTATTTTCTAAGTAAAGAAAGAGTTATCATCTTTATCATCCTCATGATGAGGATGAAATTTAGCTTTGACTTCACTTCAGGTTCAAGGTAAATTTATCTCAAGATTGTTGTTGTTGTTTCTCAGCTTGACCATCACTTGATAATAATGGTTCTTGGACCATTGACCTGAACGATATTTACTAAGAAAAGTTTTCACCGCAATTAATTCAATTCAAATGACCAATTTAGTTAATTGTTTTCCCTATCAGTTTGTGACATTTTTATCTCAATCAATTTGATTGTTTTCAGACAACAATTAACTTGTACAAAATGTACAAACCTAAAGTAAATTGGTTACACTGGTGATGACAATTAATATTTATCAACTATTAGAAACATTGAATCACAATTGATTTAATCATCATGATAATAAATCACCTTGAATATTTCCCCATGATGATTATTTAATTGTAATTGAACAATAACAACCGTTAACAATGTAATAATAATTTAATTAACTACATAATTGTAATCATCATCATCGTAATCAGTAAATGAATCACTAATTGTTGTTGAGAAAACAAAAATCAACCCTTTTTAACGGATCATCATTCATTGAATTATAAAACTAACAATTAAGAAATCAATCAATCAATCAATTAGACAATTTATTTATCCTAATATCAAATAGTTGCTTTTAATATTCAACGAAAAAATTAACTAATTGTTCAATGAAATTGTGTACGTAATTACAATTAAATCTCAAAGATTTTGAACCCTTTCAACAATTTAACTATTAATAAGTTAATCATTAAACCGGTTCCTATGTAATCAAATAATGAGAATACAAGAAAAAAAAATTAATTGCCTTGAGGGTTAATTGTGATTCAAAATTGATATAAAAATTGTAAATAATTAAATTGTGAAACAAATCTCAACAATCAAAAGTTACAATCATGAGTAATTTAAATTGGCTGATGAAAAATTGTGAAACTAGTTTATTAACAATTAACAGAAAAACTGAAAACTTCCCAATCAAAGTAAATTAAATATTAGTAACAATTAAGTCAACAACAAGAAGAGCAATTTAAATACTAGAGAATTAAATTTAATTTCAAACTAAATCGAAACAATTAAGAAAAGAGAAAGTTGAAAAATGTCATTAACCATTTAATTATTTTAATCCAAAGATAATCAAAAGTTAATATTACTTTTTAAAAGATTAATAAATTATTCAATTGTTGTGTCTCTTTAATTGTTATAACAATTTAGCAAAGAAAAAGCTTTTTAAATCGTAACAATTTAAATTGTCCACACAGACTAAACAAATTACAAACTTAATTCAGTTTCTCCAAAGTTAATTGTTATATTATAATATCTACATAACAATAGGAGTTGAACCTGTTGATTTTGTTGATTGTTAATCATGATGATTAACTGGAAATACTATCATCATGTTTAGATCAGGTTTTTTCATCATCATCTTTGTACAATGTCCTTGATGTTTTTTTCAGCAATATACTAATTATCCGATTCATTCATTGGGGTTCAAGGATATTTTTTCATGTTTCATGATGATGATGATTTTCTTACCACCGGTAAGCCTGAGGATTTTCATTCGTACCTGTTGAAAGAAACAAGAAAAGAAAGAAAAAATCTTACCTGAGTTCAAGAATCTGGAAGAAAAGATAAATTAACAGAGGTGGAAAGTCTGAGTTTCATATTATCTTCATCATGGTCTTTATATTGTTCATGATAACAAGTTTTTCTTTCTCAGTCTCAACAAAAAGCACGACAATTTCATCGGAGTTTTTTTATCATCATGGTGATTAAAGAGAGCCATTAAAACAGTAATAGTAGTTAATTATAAACAATTAACAACTGGATTAGTAGATTGGTTTTGTAATTAATGAGCTGAATTTTTTTTTGTTGAATTTAAAGGTTAACAATATTCATGTTGATGGTTTTTGTTGAGAGTTGGTGACAAAATTGATTAACTTGATGAAAACTTTTTGATGGGTTAACAATGTGAATAAATTGTTTACCTTATTGGTGTTTGATATATAATATGCAAGGTGATTTAAAGGTAACAATATTTAGATCAATTCGTAAATAACAACAACGGCATTTTTGGCCTTTTTTCGTAATTTATATAAAAATATATTCATAATCATCTTATCCTAAAAGAGGAAAGGAAATACAGGAAACCAATAAGTTTCCTTTGTTATTATTTACATCTCACTCTCTCTCTCTCTCTCTCTCTCTCTCTCTCTCTCTCTCGGTTTCTCTCTCACTTTGATCTAGTTCATTTTATCATCATTAATATGTAACAAGAATCAGGAAAAGATTTCAAGTTGGGAACGGACATTAACTGATCAATAGACTTTCACTGTCGTTAATATTTACAACAACAAGATGATGATAATAATGATGAGGATGATGACGAGGATGACGAGGATGATGAGGATGATGAGGATGATGAGGATGTTAGTATTGGTCAGATATCCAGGTAATCATAAATCCAACTGTACTTTGCTGTTGTTGTTGTTGTTGATTTGTTTTTGTTGATCGAGAAAGTGAGAGAGAAATTGATAAACAGACTCGAACTATTTTTTGTACCTTTATTATTATTTACGGACATTTTGATGGACACAATAGATGTCCAGCTACAATGTCCAGGGTCCAGTTTTATTTTTTTCCTTCAGGAAAAAAGATCTAAGATGAGCTGCAGTTGGTCAAAGGTTGATGATGAGGCCACAATAGTTGTTGTTGTAAAGTGAATTCTTTGAAAAGCGAAACTAGATCTCCCTTTGAAAAGTACAATGAAAAGATGAAGATGGTTAGTGAAAACAAGGAAATCGCTTGGAATTGATTATGGTGATGATGGACAATGATTACTGATGTGCTAAAGTGCGAAAAAGAGACAAACAACAACAATGGACAAACAATATTAACGAATACATAATATGACCTGATGAAGGAACTTGAAAGATGAATAATCGGTAATACATTTTCCTAGTAACCTTAAGGCTTTTCTGCTATTACCGTAAACAAAATCTAATCAATGATAAACTTTAATTCTCTATCGTTTTGTCATCATCTATTTTCTTGCATTACCTTTTAAATTTATCATTTTCATCTTCATCTTCTTCCGAGTTCTTAAGGTTAAAAAAGTTATTCGATAACAATAGTTTCTAGCTCAGTAAACCTTATGGACGAAAAGTATAAAAAAAAGTAAAAGGTGAAAGATGATGAAAAAGAAGATGAAAGTTAAGGCTTATGATGATGATGATTTAGAAGATGAAAATGATGATGAGGAGGGTGGACAAGAAAGGAGCAGAAGAAGAAGAAGGAGAAAGCTAAGATGATGATGATGATGATGATGATATGGATGATGAATATAAGGATAAATATATTGAGAGACTTTTTCTTACCTTTTGCTTACTTTCCACCTTTTTTAGCCTTATTATTACCTCTTATTATGATTACTGGGGCATCGGGTAAAAAAGTGACCTGATGCTGAGACTACAATGCGACTGCGACTGTGTCTGTCCCTGTGCCTGTGCCTGTGCCTGTGTCTGTGTGTAGGAAGTCCGTGTTTGTATTATACACTAAGGGTCAGTTTTCACCTTTCACTTTGTTATTTGTTACCACACTTTCACCCTTATGCCCTTTAAACTTTCTCGTAAATTCAACAACAACAACATTTGCTTTCTAAACTCAATGGTAACATGGACGCTATTATTATGTGTACGCTTTTGGCCTACATTTGACCTCGATTTCTCTTCTTCTTCTTCTTCTTCTTCTTCTCTTCTTTCCTCTTTTCATTCTTATCATTCAAATAACTATTTTTACCTTTACGATAATATTACAAAGATGATGGGTGAATAGTATGATGACAATGATCATTTAGATTCTGATAAATGGTCACAATTGTCCATTCTGTTCGTGTGGCACTTTTTTATTTTATTTTCTGATCTAACCTACAACAAGAAATCTCCCCTTTTAAGGTCGCTTTAACCCTAAATATTAGTGATTGTTTCCCATTGCATAAAGTTTACAATTAGCGATTAATCACTTTTTTTGGATAAGTTGTTAAATCTGAACGATAACGGAAATTTAAATTATGAGTTTACCTCTGTAATTAAGGTTAATCATTTTCTATGTTTGAAAACATCATAAAGGTTAACAAATTGAAATTACTGGTCAGTTTATAATAACTATAATTATGAGCTTAACCTGAATCGTTTTTATCTCCATAGGCGATAAATGAGAAATGACTACAAATCGTTAGTTCTAACTGAGGTTTTCTTGACCTAAATAGCAAAAAACTTCTCGCATTTGACCTTAAAAGACCCGTAGATTTGGTAGTTTAGCGAGAAAAATTCTTTCAAAATCTGTTATTTTCCATATTTTAACCGGGTTATTGTCCATCCCTTGACCAGACCAATAGAGGAATGGTTATAACCATGCTGCTTGATGACCATCATATCATAGAGAAAGTGGTGATGACCACCATATGAACATAAAAGAAGGACTTTTGAACGCACCCACAAATGATAACAAACAATCAGATTAGTAACAAAGATAAGAAATCGAACCATAAGTTCCCCAAATGGACACAAAACTGACCAATAACTTACATACACACACAGACACAGACACAGACATAGATAAATAATCGACACATCAACACGTCTTTATATCGTCATAGTATTAAACAGACAATTAAAGAGACACAATCAACTCGTCACCTACAATTAAAGGATTCAAATGTCAATTCAAATGAGAAGGATTCACAATCAAATTTCCGTTTCTCATTAAGTCATTTGTTAGAGAGGCATAAGAGAATGACAAAGAGGGAAAGAGAGAGAGAAAGAGAAAGAGAGAGGAGGGTATGAGAGATATTGACCTACCCTTATGATTATATTTCATCATCTTCATCTTCACCTTTATCCCTTTTCCTTATATTAACCTTGTTATTTTGTCCATTGATAAATCAAACTGTTTTTTGGGTGTAAAAGTGACAAAAAAGTAGGATAATTGGGAGTTGGCTCTTCTCTCAGTATTATGGTAACAATAATAATAATAAATACATATGATTAAGGGCACAAACTTGAGTTTTTACCTGTACTCTTCCTATGTGAGTGTGTCCCCAAAGGATATAATCATTTACCTGGGATAGTCGACACTTTTTTTCCTCGAAAAAAAGAAAAAAAAACAAATGTTTTTTTCCTTCTTTTTACCTTATTTTTTACCCGTTATAATATTCACATTATATTCATTTCCCTTCTCGACTATTTACCTGTTTCTCTTTCTTCTTGTCTTACCTATTTAGCTCATATTCACAGACTACCTTTCAAAGACTTACACCCACTTTCCATCTTCTCTCTCTCTCTCTCTCTCTCTCACTCACTCACTCACTCATTCACTATTTCTCCCCTTTGACAACCTTAAACTCAGACTTAAATCTTATCAAATACTTGGACCGTTGAGTGACCTTATCGTCAATGTTATCATCTCATTCAATCCTTTTCTCCATTTCTCCTCTTCTCCTTTTACCTGTTACTCTTTTGTGTCTCAATAAAAGAGTAAAAGAGTTGACCAATGGACATCACAGTTAGAATACGGGATAACTAAATATCAAAAAATAAGAAAACAAGAAAAGAATAACAGAATAACAGAATAACAGAAAGAAAAAGAAAGAAAAGAGTTTAGATCCAATTTTATTTTTCTATTCTATTCTACTGACCCTTTACTCTAGCACTTATAATAATAATTTCTTCAATAATCTTAATACTGTAACTGACCAAAAAGAAAATATTCTATTCTTTCTCTCATCATCATCATCATCATCTTCCTTATTCCATACATCCCATACTAATACATGTATAAGACATATTGAGAGAGATAAATAAAGATTGAGAAAAAGTTTCGAACTATTTTTCTTTTTCATATTCGATGTTTTCTTCCCCAAAAATCGAGGCTTGGCCTTTTCTCGATCTAAACCATTGACTTGGCACCTTAACACCTTTACCTTTATCTTTATACTCCAAGTTTATTTGTTGTTGTTGTTATTTAATTTCAGGTAAGTAAACCAAGGAAATGGAAATAAGGTGAGTCTTAGTGAACCCTATCATTGTTATTTTCTAGGTAAATTCAACGCGAAAATTGATAAAAATAACAAAGAAAAAATAGTTTTATTTAGGTCTAAAAGTCGAGTTCTAACTCTCGTTCTTGACAGAAAAATATGATCAGTGACTTGGCAAGAATAATCTGCGCGCAAATGTGGATGATAAAAGATAAGTTTTTACACAGAAACTTGGTAACTCTTTTCAACTCTTTTTCGAGCAAAAAAGTTCTAACAGTGAGAAACTGACCAAAGAACAACAACTAAGTACAGTTAGTAAACAATTTACTTCCCGTTTCGAATGCGATCTCACGTTCTCACGGTCAAACGGTAAAAAAATACTGACCAAAGGTCAGTTATTATAATATAACAGTGGATGCACACAAATAACAAGCCTTTTGGTCAACCCTCTCTGACCCATTTCCCAAAAAAAAAGTATAACTTGACCATTCGCAAAGGTGAAAATTTTCACAAAGGTAAAATTATCCAACAACATACAAATTAATTAACATAAATTAACCATTAACGTGAAAGTAATTGTAACAAACAACCATTGATACTCATCACCAAGTTAAGATGATCTTTTAAATTGTTCAATTTGAAAAAATTTACAACAGATGAAAATACAAATCACAATCAAAAGTTTAAATCGCCAATGGTCATTATTATAATAATTCACTTTTTTGTTTCATCTTCCTTCCAGCCACTCATCTCAGCAGCCAAACATACATATGGACACCAGGATAGCCTACAGGATAGGTTAGTAAAAAACCCGATGGTTGACCTTGATTCTTGATTGAACATCAAGGTCAAAAGGTAACTAATGTCAGGATCAAGCAAGTAAGTAAAAAAAAACCTTATAAAAAATGAGATAACAGGCCTTGGGCAACAGCGGGTTTTTTTTCTTGCTCCTCTTACCCAGTTTGCTTTTGTTACTATTGGCACGAGGGGTGGGAGGGAGAGAGAGATGAGGATGATGCAAAAGCAGAGAGGGAGAGAAAAGAGGAGGAGGATGATAAGATGCTGAAACGACACACAAAACACACTGGACCGAACTGGACATTGCATCTTCCAAGAAAACCTTTTACTTTCTTAATTGGCTTAGCCATCTGCCCTCTCTCTCTCTCTCTCTTTCACTTTCTTACCTTGTTGCTTTTTTATGGATATCTTCATATGCTTAAGGGGCTATCTGTTGTTTACTACCTTCAGTCCGAGCAGAGGTAAGCACAGGGCGAGAAAAAGTAAGAGTTGAAGGTGAGTCTTGAAGGACTAAGATGAAATCGATGATGAAGATGCTAAAGACGAAAGTATTATGTGAGAAAAGGACAGATGGCAAAGGGCCAATTAAGAAAAGATTCTTCTTATTTTTTTCTTAATCATCATCATCTTGATCTTCTTATTTACTACAAGATGACCACTTCTGTGTCCACTATGTGAGCTTGTGCCCTAATTCATTGATGGTAATTTGTTAATTTCGGTTTCATCTTTGCCGTTGATTGCTAATTGAAGTTTAGTTTAAACTTCCAAGAAACTAATTGGATTAACAAGCTTCTTTTAATGAAAATACAATAAGATAATTGATTGTTATCCCTTTAGAGATTAACTGTTTTCTACCATTCTGATGATTACAATTCTTTCAAAAATTATGAACAGAATTTGGTAACGTTAATTTGGGCTGAAAGATAACAATAGTTTAGACTCACCTTATTTCCATTTCCTTGGTTTACTTACCTGAAATTAAATAACAACAACAACAAATAAACTTGGAGTATAAAGATAAAGGTAAAGGTGTTAAGGTGCCAAGTCAATGGTTTAGATCGAGAAAAGGCCAAGCCTCGATTTTTGGGGAAGAAAACATCGAATATGAAAAAGAAAAATAGTTCGAAACTTTTTCTCAATCTTTATTTATCTCTCTCAATATGTCTTATACATGTATTAGTATGGGATGTATGGAATAAGGAAGATGATGATGATGATGATGAGAGAAAGAATAGAATATTTTCTTTTTGGTCAGTTACAGTATTAAGATTATTGAAGAAATTATTATTATAAGTGCTAGAGTAAAGGGTCAGTAGAATAGAATAGAAAAATAAAATTGGATCTAAACTCTTTTCTTTCTTTTTCTTTCTGTTATTCTGTTATTCTTTTCTTGTTTTCTTGTTTTCTTATTTTTTGATATTTAGTTATCCCGTATTCTAACTGTGATGTCCATTGGTCAACTCTTTTACTCTTTTATTGAGACACAAAAGAGTAACAGGTAAAAGGAGAAGAGGAGAAAAGGAGAAAAGGATTGAATGAGATGATAACATTGACGATAAGGTCACTCAACGGTCCAAGTATTTGATAAGATTTAAGTCTGAGTTTAAGGTTGTCAAAGGGGAGAAATAGTGAATGAGTGAGTGAGTGAGTGAGTGAGTGAGTGAGAGAGAGAGAAGATGGAAAGTGGGTGTAAGTCTTTGAAAGGTAGTCTGTGAATATGAGCTAAATAGGTAAGACAAGAAGAAAGAGAAACAGGTAAATAGTCGAGAAGGGAAATGAATATAATGTGAATATTATAACGGGTAAAAAATAAGGTAAAAAGAAGGAAAAAAACATTTGTTTTTTTTTCTTTTTTTCGAGGAAAAAAAGTGTCGACTATCCCAGGTAAATGATTATATCCTTTGGGGACACACTCACATAGGAAGAGTACAGGTAAAAACTCAAGTTTGTGCCCTTAATCATATGTATTTATTATTATTATTGTTACCATAATACTGAGAGAAGAGCCAACTCCCAATTATCCTACTTTTTTGTCACTTTTACACCCAAAAAACAGTTTGATTTATCAATGGACAAAATAACAAGGTTAATATAAGGAAAAGGGATAAAGGTGAAGATGAAGATGATGAAATATAATCATAAGGGTAGGTCAATATCTCTCATCCTCTCTCTCTCTCTCTCTCTCTCTCTCTCTCTCTCTCTCTCTCTCTCTCTCTCTCTTTGTCATTCTCTTATGCCTCTCTAACAAATGACTTAATGAGAAACGGAAATTTGATTGTGAATCCTTCTCATTTGAATTGACATTTGAATCCTTTAATTGTAGGTGACGAGTTGATTGTGTCTCTTTAATTGTCTGTTTAATACTATGACGATATAAAGACGTGTTGATGTGTCGATTATTTATCTATGTCTGTGTCTGTGTCTGTGTGTGTATGTAAGTTATTGGTCAGTTTTGTGTCCATTTGGGGAACTTATGGTTCGATTTCTTATCTTTGTTACTAATCTGATTGTTTGTTATCATTTGTGGGTGCGTTCAAAAGTCCTTCTTTTATGTTCATATGGTGGTCATCACCACTTTCTCTATGATTAAGTTTTTATGGTCAAGAAAATCTTAGTAAATTGATAAACCTTTGACCTGGGTGAGGATGGACAATGGTCTATACACAAAATCGGGTTAAATGGTCAAAAGTAAATAAAAGTTGGGCAAGGCCGAACTAATATCTTGACCATTCAAACATCTGATGTCCATTATGGTTAATTATGAAAGAGCTTTGACCCCTTAATGCTTAACCATCAACCAAGTAAGAAAACTGATTATCAGATTCCAACGACAATGATTATCTCGAAGTCTCGAAGCGGTCACTTTAACTCTTTCATTTGTCTTCACCTTTCAGAGTCAAAGTTGTGACAAAATATTAGCACAAGTAATTTGTAATCTAATCAGGTAATCGGTTGAATCACAACATGTGATTATTTTCAATAAACATCGATGATGATTGATTATAAATAGTTAACACCGTCGATGATTAGCTAATAATTGATTGTAATCAAAATTAAGCGAAAGATTGATGAACCAGGAAGAGAGAGAAGAAAATTTTGCTTTTCGAACAAAAAAATTATTAATATTTAATATAAGGGATGATTATTTCGCCTCGAACCTCAGGTGACAGGTCGACACACGAACCATTGGTACATATTAATAATAATGAGACCATTAGATCATCTATCAGAATTGAAGGCAGAGTTATTAGTAACTTATCAAAGTGATTGTCATCATCATCTTTGTAATATTATCGTAAAGGTAAAAATAGTTATTTGAATGATAAGAATGAAAAGAGGAAAGAAGAGAAGAAGAAGAAGAAGAAGAAGAAGAGAAATCGAGGTCAAATGTAGGCCAAAAGCGTACACATAATAATAGCGTCCATGTTACCATTGAGTTTAGAAAGCAAATGTTGTTGTTGTTGAATTTACGAGAAAGTTTAAAGGGCATAAGGGTGAAAGTGTGGTAACAAATAACAAAGTGAAAGGTGAAAACTGACCCTTAGTGTATAATACAAACACGGACTTCCTACACACAGACACAGGCACAGGCACAGACACAGTCGCAGTCGCATTGTAGTCTCAGCATCAGGTCACTTTTTTACCCGATGCCCCAGTAATCATAATAAGAGGTAATAATAAGGCTAAAAAAGGTGGAAAGTAAGCAAAAGGTAAGAAATAGTCTCTCAATATATTTATCCTTATATTCATCATCCATATCATCATCATCATCATCATCTTAGCTTTCTCCTTCTTCTTCTTCTGCTCCTTTCTTGTCCACCCTCCTCATCATCATTTTCATCTTCTAAATCATCATCATCATAAGCCTTAACTTTCATCTTCTTTTTCATCATCTTTCACCTTTTACTTTTTTTTATACTTTTCGTCCATAAGGTTTACTGAGCTAGAAACTATTGTTATCGAATAACTTTTTTAACCTTAAGAACTCGGAAGAAGATGAAGATGAAAATGATGATAAAGATGATGAAAAATATGTCTAGTTTAGCATATTGTTTATCCGTTGATATAACGCGACCATGTTGTTTACGGCATTTAACAAGCCTTAGTATAGCGTTTTTATTATTAAAAAAAGGTATTACGATTATTTTGAATTCGGTTTCTTGACCATTGTCAATTCATTTTCGCACTTTGGCACTTCAATGGACCTTGACCATCATCATCTTACAAAGATTTCCTTATATTTCATCTTATTCTTTACGCTTTCCATTTTTTTTTGTTCGAGGATCAATTCGGTTTCTCTTTTCATCCGCATTTCATTTTCCTTATTCAGTTATTATAATATAACAACAACAACAACTATTGTGGCCTCATCATCAGCCTTTGACCAACTGCAGCTCATCTTAGATCCTTTTTCCTGAAGGAAAAAAATAAAACTGGACCCTGGACATTGTAGCTGGACATCCATTGTGTCCATCAAAATGTCCGTAAATAATAATAAAGGTACAAAAAATAGTTCGAGTCTGTTTATCAATTTCTCTCTCACTTTCTCGATCAACAAAAACAAATCAACAACAACAACAACAACAGCAAAGTACAGTTGGATTTATGATTACCTGGATATCTGACCAATATTAACATCCTCATCATCCTCGTCATCATCCTCATCATTATTATCATCATCTTGTTGTTGTAAATATTAACGACAGTGAAAGTCTATTGATCAGTTAATGTCCGTTCCCAACTTGAAATCTTTTCCTGATTCTTGTTACATATTAATGATGATAAAATGAACTAGATCAAAGTGAGAGAGAAACCGAGAGAGAGAGAGAGAGTGAGTGAGATGTAAATAATAACAAAGGAAACTTATTGGTTTCCTGTATTTCCTTTCCTCTTTTAGGATAAGATGATTATGAATATATTTTTATATAAATTACGAAAAAAGGCCAAAAAATGCCGTTGTTGTTATTTACGAATTGATCTAAATATTGTTACCTTTAAATCACCTTGCATATTATATATCAAACCACCAATGATGTGAACAATTTATTCATATTGTTATTATCACCTCTCAACGCAATCACAACAATTTAATCATAAATCATCAATTCAATTGATTTGATCAAAAGTCTGATTAACTTTTCTCCAAGCAATCAAGACTAATCGAGTCGCAATACCAAATACGAGAGCATAAACTACCCTTTAATTGTTGAAATAAAATCCAATCCATCAAAATTTGAATCTAAATTAAAGTTTGAATCTTTTGATTGTTTGTCTTAATACTTTACAATTCAATTGTTATCTTTAATCAGTGAACCATAATCAAAGAGAAAGTGTAAAGAAAATTGGTTGAAAAAATTAATAATAATTTTCTTTTACTTAATCAGTTGATCAGTTGATTGTAACAATTGAATTCATCCATTCATTTCATGTTCGTGTTGTTGTATTTTCCCTTATTATAAAATAGACACCATGTTACCATGAACAATATTTTTCCAAATGAATTTTCATCTGAGTCTTTTTTTCAGAGATTCTTGAACTTTTCTCAGTTAAAATTGGAAGAAAATTTTTTCTTTCTTTTCTCTAGCTTTTATCGATCATTGTCTGAGGATAATAATGATAATATCCTTGAACCCACCGGTGGATTCAACACTCAGGGTGAAGGAAAAAAAAAAAAGAAAAAAGTTCTCTTCCACCAAGGACATTTAATCTCACAGAGACTCTCATGAAAACCAGAATCTCTCAAGACATGATGGTGATAATATCCTGAGTTGAACACATCATCATAATCATCATGTTAATCATTAACTTATTGTTTGAACAATTTAAATAATAGTTTACAAACATAAAGACCAAGTTTCCAATTGATTGTTAGTGATTTAAGGTTAAACATTTCAAATGTTGATAGTTAATTGTTGCAATTTGTATTTCAACATAATTACATACTTGATGATGATCATGATGATAGTGATTAAAAGCTATTGGTTATTACCATTGATTGTTTAATTGTGATGATCATTTTAAAAGGTATTTAAACTTAATTTCGCTGATTATGTAATCATTACAATCATTATCATAGTCACGAGATGGTTGATTGTTGTTACTATTAAATCATTTAATTGTCAATTGACAAAATTGAAAAGGACATCGACTCTACGGGAAATATTACAATTTAATTGAATAGTTTTTTCCCCTTCAATTAAAATTAATCAATTTAAATCAATTGGTCAAAATGTTTACTTCCATTGGTCAAGAATATTAATCAACGTGATTAACTTTAATTATCAAAAGTTTTATTAGATTACAACGTTTCATTGATCGCAATTGTCGACCTTCAACTCAAACTGATTTAGATTAATGTCCGAATCGTAATCAAATGATAATAATGATGATGATGAAGATAAGATACTGACCATTAAGAGACCATTTCTCAATTTAGAAGAAGATGAGAAATTTGAAAAGAGAACAAAAAAAAAAGTTCTAACTTAGAATTAATTGAAAAGATATAAAACTTGATTTTCTAAATCAAGTTACTCAGTGAGAATTTGTTTTTCTAATTTAACCCAAGGGCATTTTCTTGATCGTTGATTATTATTACATAGGTTTAAACCGGTTCGAGAGTTAATCATCATTAATTTACCTGTGATGATGATGATTTAACCAATTCAATACTTTTTATATACCAACAAGAAACTTATAAAAAAAAGGGTTCAAAAGCTTAATTACCTTAATCATGGCAGAATTGTGATAATTGTTTCAACAAGAATAATCAATTAATTGAGTAGAAAAAGATTACAATTTATGTAATCATGTTGATTGTAAACTTTTGTCAACTGTCCAGTTGATTATGAGATGAAACCGTTAGATGATTTAAATCATATGTTATTGTCAATTCTGTTTACTCATAATCATGAAAAAAAAAATTTTCTTGAAATTTTCAAGTTTTTCATGTTGTTGATTTGATGGTAAATTATCATGATGATTAGTTGATTGTTGTGGGCTGTTAATTGGTATTTTATAATTTTGTAAATACATGGAGGCGAGAAAAACTTTTGTACCTTGTTGTTGATAATAAGGATGATGATGATGATAAATATAATAAATCTCTGTTGTCTCTTCAGGTCAATGGTCCAAGAACAAGTTGTAATCATCATAATGATGATCAAGTTAATTTAATACAATTTAAATCATTTACCTTTTTTCATCCATTCATTGTCAAGGTGAAAAATAGCCTTGAACCTTTACGAACCTGAAGTCAATTTCAATCCCATCCTCCTCATCCTCATCTTCATCATCATCAACAACAACAACAACATAATCATCAATAGAAAGAGTTTATCATCATAATCATCTTTGCCTCCCTAACAGGATAAAGTAGCTGATGATGATGATAATGATGAGGGAGCAATTTTAGCATACCTTATATTATGTATTAACAAGAAAGAGAGAAAGTTTCAGATTGATCATCATGATGAACACCAATAAGATGAGTGAGTGAGTGAGTGTACAACAACAACCACTCACAAGAAAGTAAAGAGCAACAACAGAGAAAGAGCAGAGAGAGAGAGAGAGAGAGAGAGAGAAATAAGAGAAAGTCTTAGAACAAAATTTTCAAGGTCAACAAGTTACCAGAATTTCAGTTCCAGTCCCGCTGACTCCTAGTTCCCTACCTCTCATTATCATCATCATCTCATCAGGTTGAAACAGGTTGTTGTTGTTGTTATTGTAGTAGTTGGTAGTAGTAGGGGTTGTGTAGTAGTTGTAAAAAACGTTGGCTCAGTTGATACAAAATTATACGTTACGTTGACGATGATGAAGAAAAAGAAAAAGAAAAAGAAAAGTAAAGAAAGAGCAAAAGAAAGAAGAGGAAAAAATTTTTTTTTCTTTTTCTATTCCGAGAAAAATTCAGTTGGAACTTTTTTTCTTGTATATTCTTTCCATAGCCTCTGCTGCCTCTGGTGTTAGACTTTTAATAGTTGTGATGATTATGATGATTAGAGTTCGTTGAGTTAAATTATCAAGGGCTGACGTTGATGGCCGACGTAGCGTGATCTCTTTCTTTCTTTCTTTCTTTTACTTACCTGGCAGAAAACAGGTAAGAGAACAGAAGAAAAGAGAACGGGACAGTTTCTATGGTTACTAATATAACTTTTTTTCTCTTTCTTTTCTCTCTCCATAATCATCATCATCATCATCATCCACTTTCTCTCTCTCTCTCTCTCCTCTGTCTAATTATTCTTGTATCTCAAACAGGTTCAAGGCTGGACTTTCGTTATGCGCCAACGAAGCGATTCATTTGGTGAAAGAAACGTAACTAGAAATAGAAGAGAGAAAAAAATTAAGAGAAAAAGTTGAAGAAAAAAAAAATACTCATACAATCAAATGAATCGTTGGGAACAGAAAAAAACGATCCAACGAATGAAAAGTTTTTCTTCTCTTTCTTTTCGTTAGAACTTTTTCTTTTCTCCTTTTGTTCTAGTGATGATTTCGATTAGGTTTCTGATTTTTATTGGTTAATGTTACGTTAAATTTGCTCCTTAATCACAATCATGGGAAAGAGGAGGTTGTGGGGTGATGTTGATTGCGGATTAATTGTATCATTGGAAATTATATTAGCATCCGGTTGTAATTAACTTGATTACGATGATGATGATAATGATATGATGTTGATAATTTATTCTGATCATTTAAATTACTACTGATTTCTTAATGAATTTGCTTCTCCAGGCATTGACTATCTATTAACGTCACCGATTCATCTTGTTGTAATTTTATCCTTGGTGATTTTCACTCTTGATTGCTAATTAACTTTCAACTGATACAGTTTAATAACTAATGTCCCGTTGTCGGATGTTGATACCTCTATATGATTTCCGGTTAAAAGGTGATAAATATATTCAGTTTAAGAATCTTAATCAATATACTTTGAGAAGAGGGGAAAAAGTTTAAGTTAATTCAGTTCAATCTTAAAGATAACAGTTTGATATTCAATCTGATTCCAGAAGATGATTGAAGTTTTATCGTTATAAGTGAAAGTTTCAGACTTTCTAATGGTGATGATGATGAGTACGGTGGGAAAAGAGGCCCCAGGGCGGGTTATTAAGGTCACATTGACCGAGTTAGAGATGGAAATAAGAGAGAAATTCATTTGGAGATGATTATGATTATACTTATGTTAATAATACCTTTGGATGATGATGATAAGTTAACAGAAAATTCAGTTTTCTTTTTTTCTTTCATCTTCTTTTTGTTACCTTTTTCACCATAACCACCAATCCCGTTGAACAGGTTATTCCAGGCCACAGGTAAGTTTATATTCTAAAGGTACAACGGTAAAGTGTTGTCTCTCCATCTTCCAATTGATCCTCATCATCATTTATCATCATCCTAAGGTAATTTTACTATTTTATCTTTTATCTGGTTTTCCTCTTTCTCTTTACTTTGGTAACTTTTGTTTATCCTCATCAATTTGCTTTAAGATTGTTAATCATTGAGATTTTAAGAAAATTTTTAACTCTATTGGATAATCATGATTACTTTGATATGATGTTAACTACCTGTTGATTGTTTAACTTTACTATTTACCTGTGTAACTGTGTTACTATTTATATATGATTACTGATATTAGAAGGACATTTGGAAGATGGAAATTAACTTTGATTGTAATCAACTAACCATGAGATCAGTTTTAATTTAAGATTCGCGTAAAACTTATGTCATCCGGTTTTAGGTCAACTTGCCTTGGGATTTTCTCGTATATTTAACAGGTTAACTTTTGTTAATCTCCAAAGGTAAATACCTTTAATTGTTGATCATTAAGCAAAACAATTTATGGACAAAAGAGGATTTGATAGTAAATTGTATGTTACTTGGGTGTAATTAATAAATTGAATAGTTAATTGTGACGATGATGATGATGATGATATACTTTCTTGGAAAAGGGTCTCGAGTGGGGAAGATGATATGAAGCAGAAAATTAGAAAGTAAAATAGACAGAAAAAGGAAGATGAAGATGATGATGAGAATGAGAATGATTTTCAGGGTAAGATGATTTTCTTACCTGTGAAGATGAAATCAAGTTTCCTGTTGACTCTTTTTTTTTCTTAGAGTCACAATGATGAAGATAAAGATGAAGATGAAGATGATCTTAAGTCTGTAAGGTGGAAACTTGAAGTGGGTGAATTAAGGGGTGAGATTAATGGATCGATGGTGAAAGTAGGGGAACTGGTCGGATGAGGGCGATGAGAGAGTCGAGGAGGTTGTGTGGAGGGTGGAATGGGAAAGGGAAAGGGAAAGAAGGAGCAATAAGACGAAGATGAGGATGAAGATGAAGATGACACAAGTTATCGGGATGAAAACAATGTGAACCTTTAGATGGAAACTGGAATTACCTGTTTACCTTTTGGGCTTTTTTATTGTTGGTAAACAAGTGAAAGTTTTCTGGTGATTATTTTGGTGTAAAAAAGAACTGGATTAAAGTTAATTGTGATCAGAGAGTTAGAAGAAATAGAAAGAGAGAGAGAGAGAGAGAGAGAGAGAGAGAGAGACGGAGAAAGTTAACAGTTTGATTTGGTTATGATTCTGTTGTAAGATTATGATGATGATGACATCGATCATGATGATACTCTGGTATTAATAATATTACCTGTTGATTATTGATACGAATCGATTGAGATAAAAACGGAAATGATTTGAATGGTTGAAAGTGAGAAGATAAATTAGATTACAAGTTAATTGTAATTGTAATGAATTAAATGTATGTCAATGTGACAAAGGGTCACAGAGATAAATGAGTGACTAAGGGAAAGGTGAATAAAAATGAGATGAAATGTAAACTCTCACTAATATTAATCGAAGGGTCAACTTGATTGACCATTGGTACAGCTGGTTAAAGGTAAAAGATAATGTCCACTCCCTGAGTGTTGGGTAAGAGGAAGGGAGAGAAAGGGAAGATGAGGAAGAGAAAGAAAAGAAAGGGAAGGGAAGAGAAAGAAAAGGAGAGAAAAGGAAAGATAAAAGTCCCTTTGACCCCTTAAACTGACCACCTAATAGTTTCCACCCACAAAGAAGGAGTAGAAAGAGGAAGTTAAAAAAAAGGTAAGAGGTTAAGTAATAAAGGTTAAGGTAGAGATAAAAAAGAGGGTCATGAGATGTGATAATCAATTAAATGATTTCCTTTTCCATTCACAAAAGGGTCAACATCCCAACGAACTGGACATAACCTTATGTCCAGTTTACTTTTATTTGTGTTACTTTTTCTCTAAGGAAACAGTTTTTTAACCTTTTTTTTAATATCATCATCTTCCTCTTCCTCTCTCTTTCTCTCTCTCCTTCTATCTCGCGATCCATCGCTTGACCCTTGCATCTGGTCAACTCACCTTCTCATCTTCATCTCTCTCTCTCTCTCATTACTCGTAAGTAAAGATCCATTGAATTGGCTAATAGACCATTAGAATTAAAGTGAGAGTCGAATTCCAATCAAGGAAAATATTTAAATGGTTTACAAAAAGAAGTGGAAAAGATTAAAAAGATTAAAGGGAAACAATGAGAACAATTAATTAATTAATCGGATCAATTGATTAGATTTAAGAATTTAAGTGAAAACTGAAGAAGAAAAGTTCTGAGAGAAAAAGAGAGAGAAGGAGAAGGAGAAAGGGAAGAGAAGTAACAGAGAGAGAGAGAGAGAGAAGAGAGAAGAGAGAAAAGAAGATGAAGATAAGAAAGAAAAAGAAAAAAGACCAATGATGATGCGAAGAAGAGAAAAGAAGATAAATTCGGGAGAAAAAGTGACTCTCTTTCCATAGAGAAAGTGGTTTAACTTGTTTTCTTTTCTCTTTCAGTCTTATTGGTGTTTCTGTGTTAATATAAAGTAACATTCAAATGATAAACTCACTTACTCATAACCGTTACTTTGATATTCGCTTTTGATTTTCTCTCGTTTTCCTTTTTATTTCATTTTATTTCTTTTCTTTTCTGCTTGTTGACAATCAATTGTCTCAATTCCTCAATCAAAATGCCAAAAGTGTTTTTAATTCGAAAGCGACTGAGTTGTAAAGACCACAATTCGCAACCGTCCCAGTGGAGACCAGTGACACCACCACCGAGTCCAGAGGACGATGAGAAAATCTCTCCTCCCGGAACATCGTCCAATTCAGTGACCAATTGTCACAATCTCCACAAGAAATTCGGATCCATTGAATTGTCCTCTTCTCCTCTCGGTGTCGAGCATCACTCTCACCATGGAATTGGAATTGCAAGTGCAAGTGACAGTAAATCAGTGAAACGATCAAGTGAGGAGAGTAAATATTTCAACGAACAATTTTATCTACACAAACAACCACAACAAGGGAATCGTCGGCGTCCATCGTCCTATTCGTCGGCCTCGTCATCTGTTGATTGTCTTTCTACAACCACATCACCTGAACCAATGTCTCCATCTTTTCCTGATGACATTTTATCGAATGAGTCAAACTCTCGGTGTGCATTGGAATGTTTATCTTCCCCATGTCCATCGACATCTTCATCATCCTCATCGATTCCCGACTCATCCACTTCATGTTCCCCATCAATTTATCAACGAGGTTCTGTCATCAAATCAACTAATCAGTCGGACGGTCCTCTCAACTTGAAAGTATCACAACACCAACACCAACAACAAGCTCATCTTCAATCGCGACAAAAGAATCAATTTGCTCATCATCCACAACCACAATCTCCATCACCATCACCATCATCTTTATCTCTCTCATCTCAATCATCTCAATCCACTCAATCCCAATTAGAATGTGAATCTCAACCAATAATCAAAGTGACTGACAAAATGTACAAAGAATCAATTGAAAGATCTCGTATTGAGGCGGGTGGAAATGAAGTGCCCGCTTCGCTCCCAGACACAGTTAATTTACTCGCTCAAAGACTGGGTAAGTATTGAGACGATTCTTTATTAATAACATTTCTATTGATAATTTGTGATTCTAATCCTTTGAATGTATCGATTGATTGATTACAGGAATTCCTCTTCACATGTTCAACTCGATCGATTTCGTAAACGGAGGCCATGGTCTTAAGAATCCACTACTGACCAGTTCGAATGCCACAAAGATACAACCGGTAGTTCAGCCGAGTTTAGATGATCCCATGAAATGTCCAATTTGTGATAAGCGATTCACTTTGTCCCGATTATTGAATCGACACTTGAAATGTCATTCGGATATCAAACGTTATCTTTGTACATTTTGTGGCAAAGGTTTTAACGACACTTTCGACCTGAAAAGACACACACGGACTCATACAGGTAATTAGAGTGAATGGAGAAAGAAAGTTAATCAACAGGTAGAAGAGAAGAAGAGGAGAAAGAAAGAAAGTAAAGAGAGAAAAAGAAAAAGAAAAAGAAAAGGAAAAGGAAAAGGAAAAGAGAAATTCTTATCTTAACGGTTTCTATAAATATGGAAACACTTTCGTTGGTCTTTGGGTTGATCCCTAATTCCGAGAGTGGAGAGATTATATTCTTATTAATGGTTGATAGAAGTAAAAGTAAAGATCCCCAACAGAGATTTTAACTCTTTCGCTTCAAGAAAAAAGCCTAAGGTCAGAAAAGAGGGTAAAGTTGAAGACGAAAGAAAGTAAATAGTATTGTCCATTGGTTTATTACCTTGAAGCCGTTAGATTAGTTTACCTTTACCTTGACCATTTCCAATGTTTTCCATCAACCACCTACTCCACCCGCTTTTTACTTTCTTTTTATTTTCTCTTTTCTTTTCTATTTTGACTTGTCTTCTTCTCTCTTCCACCTTTCACCTTTCCCTTGGTTCCTTAACTTTCACTTAAAATAACTCAACATTCATCTTCCTCTCCCGTACTCTCTCCTCTCTCATTTCTTGAGGTAATTTTCTAACGAACAAAATAATAGTTTCTAGTTAACGAGAAAGAGAAAAAGAGAAAAGCAAACAGTAAAAATAGAAAACGAAGAGAGAAAAAAGAGAAAAAAGAAAAAAAAAGAAAAGTCTTATTTGTGATTCTAATCAACAAGTGTGTTAATTGTTGCTCTTTTTCTTGCCTTTGATCCTTTAGGTGTTCGTCCTTATAAATGTAATCATTGTGATAAATCATTTACTCAGAGATGTTCATTGGAATCGCACACACTCAAAGTCCATGGGATTTCTCACACTTACGCTTACAAAGAGCGAAGGACAAAGATTTATGTGTGCGAAGAATGTGGAAATACAACTAATCAACCAGAACAACATTATATTCACTTGAAACAGAATCATCCATATTCACCAGCATTGGCGAAATTCTATGACAAGAGACATTTCAAGTTCAATGATAACAATTTTCCATTCGCCGAATGATCAATTCGACTGCTTATCCGAGATAAGTTAATCATCGAAATGGATCAACATTAAATTCTGATTGGTTTGCATGGACGACAATCGATTCATTTTCATCTCTTTTTCTCTCTTCGAATCAATTTCATCAATTTCATCATTTTCACTTATTTTTTGCTAATCATTGAAACAAACAAACAAACAAGTGACTTAATTGGCAATCGTTGATTTGATAATATTAATAATCTCAAATCAAATGTAATTTTTTTGTAAAATTAATCCAAAAATCTAAAACCTCATTGAATCTCTTTCCTTTCACATCTCATTGACATTTAGATTCTTGGACTAATTATATTAAACTCATTCCTTTTTTTGACTGTTAATTGTTCTACTAATTAATGTGTAATATTTTCAAGTGATCACATTCATCAATTTTTTATTCCATCATTTTAATTGTGATCATAAACCTCGATGAACAATTAACGTTCATTTATTTTTACTGATGTTTTTTTATCATAACCAAATTTTCACAATTGACCAATGCTCATTTTTTTTGTATCTGATGAACTTTTTTTTCTGAATGACAATTGAAATTGATTTTCAACAATAAAAATTATTTCCAAATGAATTAATTGCAATCAAATCTATTCAACTGGAGACCAAGTTGACATCTAGTGAAGAGATTCAGGACTAACGAAAATTTCTGTGAACTTTATTCGAGAATTTCATCTATAGGATAAACGCGTTCGCGATGAAATTAAAGAGATTTCGAACTGAAAATGATATTCAAAAATGAGAATTTATTTGGAAACTTTTTGATGAATCGCTGATGTTCATGTTCATGTTCACGATTCATGTTGTCATTTGTATGGAAATTGTTCCAGTGAAATTTGGACTCATCATTTGATCATTTGGTCATCTTATGTTTCGTTGGTCATTGATTTGCTTGCGATTGGTTCCACTTGCGATCGTAATAAGCACTTATATCTCGATTGGCTCTTTTTTCCTTCCAATTTTCCGAACTGTTCAACTGCTTGTTGAATCCAGTTCCAATTAAGGTCCAACTATAAATCGTGAAAACTTCCTCTTCGGTCCATTCAGGTTCATTATTTCTTCGAGACAAATTGATCAAATCAACGAGATCTAGTGACTGTTCAAATTCATCGCGATTTAAGTACAAATAGAACATTGACTTTTGATTGCTATTCAGTTCTCGATTCTGGAAATACAAAGAATACAAAAGATTCGGTTAACAAAAAAAAAATGTTCGAAATTATTTTGGTACTCTAACTATTCTTACCTGCGATGGTTTGACTGAACTTTCCGTTTTCACGGGATTTTCAGTTTTCAATCCATTTGTAGGAGCGACGTACGGACTGGGACGAAAATTTCGAAAAAGATGGCGGATTTCGTCTTCATAGGAGCCAGAAACGTTCGCACTATTAGTTGCTTGATGAATATCATTAGGGTGAAAGTTCATGTTGGCCAAGAATTCGCAAGTTGTGCTTTTACGATTACAAAAGAATCTCTATGAACCAAAATATTGTAGAAAAATAGGAAACAAAAGGATCAATTGAATATTTTTTGTTTAGAATTTAATTAACTGAAGTTTCAAATCTAGAAGATGATTAAGTTTCGATTGTTGATTTGATTAGCAAAAAGTAATTGGAGATGAATTTGAACAAAAACAAACAAAGATTTCACTCTAAAACTTTAGAATACTTTGAATCGAGTTGAGCATTCGAACTGATATTCGAGTGATATTCTGATCTACGAATCGATTGTCGGAACACAGAAATTTCTTTCTAGAAGCTTTAATCTGAAAGGGTTAAAACCGATAGATTTTCGATAAAATCGACCAAGTGATCGATTTATTAGCCCCAGAGATCAACTTTTTTGCCGAAAGATAATTGAAATTAATTTTCAATAATGAAACTTAACTTTGAGCTCAAATTGACTTTACTGACTCTCAATTTATCTAAACAATTAACATTTCGAAAAAGAGAAAGAAAATTTTCTTCTGAAAAAATGAATCAATCTAAGATGGATTAAAGATTTATATTAATCTATTTACTCTCGAATTAACTTTTCATTCATTCCTTTAATCCTTTTAATTATTAGAATTGACATTTCCCTCTGAGCCTACTTTTCATTTCGTCATCATTGGTCGTTAGTCGAGCAGAGAGAGAGAGAGAGAGTTTCATGAAAAGACTTCGCTGTTTCATCAATCTTCTTACGATGAACTTTCTTTGTTGATATTCTGATGACGTTTTCTTAACAATTGTTTTAGTTTTCTTCTAAATTGATTCTATTTTTGATGTTCCGATTTTCATTTTAAAATCTATTGTATTTTTTTCTCTTCCATTTTTGTTTATTGTTATTGTGTCCAAACCATGGATGTTGAATCTGTGTTACAATCTCTCATCTCTTTGCCTCAAGGAGACAATTTCAATCTCACTTATGTTTGATGGATGATAATCAACAATTGATGTTAAAAAGAGTAATAATATAATATCATATTATTAATAGAAGAAACTGTATAATTTTGCTTCTTCTTCTTCTTTTTAATCCTGTCTTCTTTTCTTCTCAGTGTGTATACTGGTTTACCTGGTCTCTTGTACTTTATTGATGACAAATCTTCTCTTTCTTTTGAGGTGGTGATTGAGAATAAATTCTTTTCTCTTCTTTTATTATCTCTTTTTTTTGTTCTTTACATCAAACACCAGTAACAAGGTTAAAACGGTTAATTTGGTTAACTGTTTTTCTTTTCTTCTATTCTATTTTCTATTCCATTTGAATTGCAAACAAAAAGTAATCAAAGTGTATCCATCAATTTGTTGTGCTTCTTCTGGGTTTTATCCCATCACCATGTTACTTTTTTTATTCATCGTGTTATTATTGACCGAAGGAAGTTACCAGAAATGTTATGATGATGATTTCGTTTCCAATGGACATCATCTTTCAGATAGTCCATCTAATTATTCACGTTCCCTCATCTCTGGGTTACAAAAATTTTCTTTTGACATTTTACGTTCTCTTCATAACTTTGAATCTAAAGACTCATCGCCTGGATTAATATTAAGTCCATTCTCAATCTGGTCTGCTCTCCTTGTTTCCTACATGGGTGCTCGCCATGAGACTGACCGTGAGTTAAGGTCAGTATTGGGGTTGAACAATGTTCCCAAACATGCTGTTGGTATGGCCTATCAAGGGTTACGTTTTTGGTATCAATTGAAGAAAAATGTTTCCCTCGTATCAAAGGAACCATCTAAAAAAATGGCCTACTCGATTGCTAATAAGATTTTCATCAATGATGCACTTACACTTAATGATTGTGTCAAACAACATTTCGCAACGGAAGCCGCTTCGATGGATTTCACCTCAGATCCTGGATCAGCTCGTCAGGCTATCAATTCATGGATAGAAGAGGAAACTCATGGTAAAATTAAAGATCTTATTCCAGTTGGTGGTGTTACTCAGTGGACGACAATCATTATCGCCAATGCGCTCTATTTTCACGCTAAATGGTACAATCAGTTTGATTCAGCGAAAACTGAAGTTGGAACTTTCCATGTTACCCCTGCTGAGTCAATTAAAATTCCCTTCATGAAATTAACCGCCAATCTTATGTATGGTGTTAGTGAAACTCTTAGATGTACAGTATTGGAACTTCCATATGCTAATCAAGATTTCTCCATGTTAATCCTTCTTCCTGATCCATCGAAAGGCGTTGACTCGTTGATTCGTCAGTTGAAGCCCAGTCATTTGGATGATATTGTGTCCAACATGTTTGACGATGAAATTTCCGTCGTTTTACCAAAATTCAAAGCTGAACAAGAACTGGAACTTGCTGGTCCCTTGTACTCAATGGGAATTAAGAAATTGTTTGACCCACGATTTGCCGATTTATCCGATTTCTTTCAACCAAATCCTCCAGCGTCTTCTTCACCTCCAACAGTTTCTAAAAATGTTAAAAGTAAAAATTCAACATATGATTTCAAATTGTCGACAAAAGGAGTCACAGTTAATTCAGTTGTACACAAAGTATTTATTTCAGTTAATGAAGAGGGAACTGAAGCTGCCGCGTCAACAGCTATTCTCATCGCCCGATCAGGTCGACCTGCTTTTCCAACGCGATTTGTTGTCAATCGACCTTTTCTCTTTCTAATTAGAGACACAGCAACAAATGTCATTCTTTTCATTGGAATCGTTCGAAGGCCTGGTGAATAATTAATCAGCTAATTGTTAATTAAAATGCTGCAATCACTTTTCACTCATCTTCGCCTTCATCATCATCTTGAAACCCATCAAACAATTACGACAAAGATGACACCAACATCATTCATCAATAATCAACATGTACTTATCTTCATCAATCTTCATCATCATAACAATTACTTAATGATTGACTAATTTCTTGGTCAATCTACTGTAAATCTTAATTGTGATCCTACATATAAATACGTTAAAATTAAACCTTTACAAACGAAACTGCATGATTGTTATGGACAATTAAACTCATTGCAATTGAAATTTTCCATTTGTCCTTATGTAACTAAATTGTTTAATTAAGCTACTTTTGTAATTGACAATTAGTGACCACCCAACAATTTAGAGATTATGTAAAAAAAAATTACCTTAATTATGTTTAATCTTATTGTTTTTGTTAACGTGAAAGAGAAAAAGAGAAAAGCAAACAGTAAAAATAGAAAACGAAGAGAGAAAAAAGAGAAAAAAGAAAAAAAAAGAAAAGTCTTATTTGTGATTCTAATCAACAAGTGTGTTAATTGTTGCTCTTTTTCTTGCCTTTGATCCTTTAGGTGTTCGTCCTTATAAATGTAATCATTGTGATAAATCATTTACTCAGAGATGTTCATTGGAATCGCACACACTCAAAGTCCATGGGATTTCTCACACTTACGCTTACAAAGAGCGAAGGACAAAGATTTATGTGTGCGAAGAATGTGGAAATACAACTAATCAACCAGAACAACATTATATTCACTTGAAACAGAATCATCCATATTCACCAGCATTGGCGAAATTCTATGACAAGAGACATTTCAAGTTCAATGATAACAATTTTCCATTCGCCGAATGATCAATTCGACTGCTTATCCGAGATAAGTTAATCATCGAAATGGATCAACATTAAATTCTGATTGGTTTGCATGGACGACAATCGATTTTCATCTCTTTTTCTCTCTTCGAATCAATTTCATCATTTTCACTTATTTTTTGCTAATCATTGAAACAAACAAACAAACAAGTGACTTAATTGGCAATCGTTGATTTGATAATATTAATAATCTCAAATCAAATGTAATTTTTTTGTAAAATTAATCCAAAAATCTAAAACCTCATTGAATCTCTTTCCTTTCACATCTCATTGACATTTAGATTCTTGGACTAATTATATTAAACTCATTCCTTTTTTTGACTGTTAATTGTTCTACTAATTAATGTGTAATATTTTCAAGTGATCACATTCATCAATTTTTTATTCCATCATTTTAATTGTGATCATAAACCTCGATGAACAATTAACGTTCATTTATTTTTACTGATGTTTTTTTATCATTACCAAATTTTCACAATTGACCAATGCTCATTTTTTTGTATCTGATGAACTTTTTTTTCTGAATGACAATTGAAATTGATTTTCAACAATAAAAATTATTTCCAAATGAATTAATTGCAATCAAATCTATTCAACTGGAGACCAAGTTGACATCTAGTGAAGAGATTCAGGACTAACGAAAATTTCTGTGAACTTTATTCGAGAATTTCAATAAGAGGGAAACCTCGTTCGTGATGAAATTAAAGAGATTTCGACATGAAACTAAGATTCAATTATTGTTTTACTATTACAAAAGAATCTCTATGAATGAAAATACTGAAGAAAAATAGGAAACAAAAGGATCAATGGAATATTTTTTGTGTAGAATTTAATTAACTGAATTAACTGATATTCTGATCTACAAATTGATTTTCGAAGCACGAAATTCCTTTCCCGGAGCTCTAATGTGAGAAGGTCAAAGCCGATAGATTTTCAGTAAAAACCGAATAAGCAATCGATCTATTAAGCCGAAGATCGTCCATAACTAACATGTCGCCCGTTCTACTATTACCGTTTCGTTTTTTCGCGTTTCTCTTATTCTTAATTATTGTAATACAATAATCAATCAATGAATAACTAACTTTCCAATCGTTGATTCGATAATTATATTCGCGTTGAATATATTTTTCTTCTTGAAATCATTCGGAAGATCTA
This sequence comes from Panonychus citri, assembly GCF_014898815.1. Taxonomy (NCBI): domain Eukaryota; kingdom Metazoa; phylum Arthropoda; class Arachnida; order Trombidiformes; family Tetranychidae; genus Panonychus; species Panonychus citri. The sequence goes on along the minus strand of NW_026515516.1, from coordinate 548,720 downwards.
ATATGTTGATCGAGTCTCTTTCCTCACATCTCATTGACACGTAGATTCTTGGATTAATTATATTAAACTCATTCCTTTTTTTGACTGTTAATTGTTCTACTAATTAATGTGTAATATTTTCAAGTGATCACATTCATCAATTTTTATTCCGAAAATTTCAATTGTGACTCTAAACTTTGATTCGACTAAAGGAATCAATGAGATGCATAGGACATCTGATGGAAAGAAAATAGACTAATTTTCGTTGATTCGATTGTTAAATTTGATTGTTTATTGATAAATCTTCATGTGAAATTTACATGATTTACTTTGGCACTGGTAGAATAAATTTGGTGAGTTGATTGTGATTTCTTTTTATCGTTTGAAGCTCTTCAAGGTGTATTTCCTTTTACCGTTAGTTGATTCTGGTGATGAGGCTGGTGATGAATAGACCGAGGGACTGGGCGATTGAGTAGGTGTAATTGTGGGCGAAGACGCAAGAGATGATGAATATAAGGATGATCGTGATGATGATTTTGATGACAAAGGTGAAACTGATGTTTCAGACTCATCTTCAGAATTATTTGAAGATTCAGGTTCATGACTGCTCTCTGATGAGGTTGGTGGTGTTGGCGGAGATGAAGATGATTTGGTGAAATTGATCACAGTCCAAACAATAATCGGTGATTTCGGAATGTAAAGTCTCATTCGAGGTCTAATCAATCGCGGTGGTGACGATGAAATAGACTCTTGATAATCACTGGGCGAAATTGAAGACATTTCAAAAATTGAATAGAAAAATTTGATGACAAGATTGAACAAAAAAAATCGTCAAAAAGTCAAATAATAAAACAACTGACCATTAACTGGACGTTTGTCGATCGAAAGACGAAATGAACTAACGACTTCTCGAACTCCTCGATTTTATAAGACCTAATACCTTGACCATTTCCCCTCCCTTCCTATGAAAAGAATTAAAAAGTTTAAACGATTAATCCAATTTCCAACGGATTAACACTCTAGACCTTTAATCCTTTTTTCACTCTCAATTCTTTCAATCTGATAAACCTTTAAACTCTCTCCATAATCTTAATCCATAATCCTCGATCCATAATCTTAATAAATTTAGTTGGAAAAAAATTGTCATTCTTATTTAAATCTCTAAGGTTACAAACAAAATGTCAAACCAATTAACTCACATCAAAATCAACTAATTACTCGATAATTTGCAAACTTGTATCACCAAATTTTCCTCATCAACTTAACCAACCAAAATTAAACTTCAATCTCTAGTTAAATCAATCACAATTAATCATTTTCTTATCTAAATTTCAAGATCATTGAAAAGTAACCAAGAAAACTAATCAATATAACAATCAGATTACAATTTAAAGATAGTACAAAAATTGTAGGTTACTAATGTCATTTGATAATTTCTAACACAAAAATCTACTTGAGATTAACCTATTTACCTAAAGAATGGATTATAATCTAATTAACGATGATGATTAGATTGCCGATTAAAGATACAAGTAAAATCCAACCGAAAATCAGGATTCTACTAGAAGATTGAATTTGGCGCCAAATTTTTTTTCTTTCTTTGTTCTCCCTCTTTTTCCTCTTTCTACTTTTCCCCTTCTATATCAACATTAACTCTTTGGTTTTGATAAACAAACTTTGCTTTTTCCTTGATTACTGTTAACTTATTGTTCCTTATTTAAGTTGATAGTTAATTATTTCCAGTTCATTAGACAATCAACTGTTCAACAATCGAGTTAAATTTGTTGTTGAACCTTAATTTTCTCTGTTCATCTTTCTACATTTGTAAATAATTTTAATTCTTTTTCATCACATTGCTTTTTATTTCGTTTTTATTTTAATACACTTTTATCTCGCCTCACTTTCACTTCATTTTTCTCATTATTTCTCATTCTTTTGTGTTTATTGTTCTGTTTAGTTCAATATGTCGACTACTCGTTCTCGAAATTATAAGAACAACAAGGATCTTAGTTTTAAAGATCGTATTCGTTTGGTTTGGCAACGAGAACGTAAAACTGCTCGTCAACAATCATTGGAAGGTGAATCAAGACGTAACCTTGATGAATGGGATTTGATGGGCAGTTATTTTGAAGAAACCACTTCTATCGATGACCAACCCGAAATGGATACATTCATCGATATAATTGTTGATTCTCCCTCGCAACCTTCAACTTCCTCCATCATTCATCATGATCCACAACAACTTCATCTACAACAACAAGAACAAGAACAGCAGCAACAACACCAACAGCAACAACAACTACAATTTCAATTTCAATTTCAGCAACAGCAACAACAACAACTCACACATACAGTCCACTTAATGACTCCATCGTAATCAACATTTCTCACTTTACACATGCTATTTTAATCCCTGAGAGTTTTTTTTTTCCTGCTGAAATCAACACAAAAAAATTGCCTTTATCTCAACTCCATATCATCCAATGATTTGAGTTAATCAGATAACCTGAAAAAACACTCTTATATATATTCAACAAACGGTTTTCTTTTTCTACATAACAATTAAATTTATTTAATCATTGATTGTAATAATTATACGAAAAAAAATTTTAAATTCTGCAAAACTTGAATAATAAAATGAAACAAAAACTGATACAAGTTCATCCAAGACCATGTAATCCTCCACCGAGACCAGTACCACCATGTACACCCAAATTAGCAACTCCACCGGGTGATCCAATGTGATTTTTAATTGTTAACCATTTAAAGTACAGCGGATCAGCAACAACAGGTTGATAAGTTTCAAATACCCTTTGAGAAAAACCAATTAAAACAATTAATCGTTGTAAAGATAATTGAAACTGTTTAGTTTACACCTTTGAGAAAAGGTAATTAGTTAATTTCTCAGGTAAATTATGTAACTTTGACTCTTTTTGTTTGTTTCTCTCTCTATTAATACAAAGTAATAATAGTTAATGATTTATCGATTGATTTTTCTTGATTCGATTTGTTGTGTTTACTTAATTGTCTAATTGATTGTAATCTTTTCAAGTACCTTGAAGTTAACTCTCAACACGATCAAAGTAAATTAACTTGTTGTCTAAGGTTAATTGTTGATTCTCTTGGGAAACCTTTGTTTATAATAATTAAAGAAATTGGAAACAATTGATTAACTTACGGAACGGGTATTGGAATCGGAAATGGGACTGGAAGAAGAAACTTTTTTGCTCGATACGAGACGAACAGAGCGGCGGCCACTTTTTTAGCGAAATCGTACTTTTGTCGATTGCTTAGTCCAAATAGATGATGAAGATGACCATGATTACCATTAACGAGAACACTTAGATTTAATAAACAGAATAAAATTAACATGATTGTGGAAATTGATTGTTGATTGTGATTAGTTTTATGGTCCATTTTTGTTATTATACAAATTGATTGTTGGATTGACACGGAAATAAACACGATCAATTGATAATCTTAAATTACGATTAAATTTTGAACCTCTTTTCAACGATTTAACTGATTATTTGGGACGATTAGTGATTAATCAATGAGTCTTGATTAGTAGATATTGATGATACCATGAAAATGATCAATTGATTATCAAAATTGAACATAATAATGATAATGATTGAAACTTGGAAAAATTGAAACTCATCTTTGAAAAGATTTACCTTGATTGTTGAACAAATTGTGATCAAATGTGAGTACATTTTGTTATGATTAAAGGCTCACAAATCATCAAGTGAGCATTACAATTAAATATAATTAATACAATTTTAGTTTTAATCTATTACAATTTAAAGATTCCCTTTCTTTATAATGATTAACTTTTTCTTCCAGATCTAATTGTTAATTACTCTTGTAGGCCGACACGGTAACATAATTAACTAAATCACTGACCATTGATCATCTTCACAATCAAATTCATCATTTTTGCTTGGTTAACTACTTTATTAACTGTTAATTTCAGATCGCAATTAAAGTAGAGATTTAAAAATATTACCAACAATTAACGCAAAAGTGTTCACATATAAAAATACAGTAAAATTTAATAGTCCAAAATAATCGGAACGGACATTGACCTGAAAATAAGATTCAGAAATTAATAAGAAATTAATAATTGAGTATAAAGGTTAATCGTTAACGAATAAACAATTTAAGCTTTTTAATTACTTGAGAACGGAAATTGTTTCTCAATTTAATTACTAAGATTTTACTTTAAACTTCAATTAGGTCAATGTGTTGATCATGTTACCTTGATTAGCTTATCCATAGACAATTAATTGATTACTTGATTGATGGAGAGTAAAAAAAAAGCTCAATAGTTAGTTGATTGTCGATTAGTTTTTTCATTTGTTAATTGTAAACAAAACTTTTCCTCTTCTTATTATTATTTAGAGAGCAACTTGAGTTAATTTTGATATTTGTTTCCAATTTTTTATGTTTCTCTTGATTATTACAATTTGATGCTCTGGTTGAACTTCAAATTTAAATGCTAATTAATTGTGAAAATGTAATCAAAGTAGTTTTTAAATTTAAATGGGTCAGTGAAATTGCTCATCAAGTTAATTGTCCGAAGGATGAAAATAAGAGATTCAATCGTAATTACAACAATTTAAATACTACAATACAAAGTTAGTAAAAGTTGAGCAAAAATATTATCATAATTTGTTACGTTGTTAATTATCAACTTTATCGTCTACATTAATTGTTTCATAGTAGATTAACTGATGATAAAATCAATCAATCAATATAATTTGAATCAATGTTGATTGTTTTCTCCTTCCTTTGATATAAATAGTATTTCAAAAATGTTCACTGTACGATTAATATAAATTACAATAGGAATTGTTTACATTTACAATTGTTTACTATGTACATTTGAGTTGTTTATGTTTGTTTACTTGTTGTTGTCTGTTGTTGATGTTTGTTGATGGTTATTAATATTTTGACGGTGATTTGGACAACAAATTGTGACAATTTGATGATAATTATAATAGATAATGGAATGAGGGTTATGTTGCATTTGGTTCAATGTTAAGATGGGTAATAAAACGAAGTCGCTTTTGTAATGCTGGCCTTAGATTACGAATTTTACCTTCGATATCGTTTTTAACTATATCACCAGTAATTTGATATTTCATGTGATACAAAAGGTCAGAAATAGGATCCATGAAACGGAGATTGGGACATAATTTCTCATTATCAATAGTTTCAAGAAGTGAATATAATTCAATGGTAATTTCCATTGCTTTACGTGTCCGTTCAGCCCAAAGTCGCTGTAAAAATGGGCAAACAATGTGCATGATAAAAAGTAACTGCTCTTCCGTTTTAATCACTGGTTTAACTCGTTCACGTAAAAATTGGGGTATCGGTGTAATTTGACCGATTGATGCATGATGGAAAAATGAATGGCTCAAGGCAATCAAGTAGCTTGGCTGCATTTCTGACATTGACCTATGGCTACCGGAAAAGTTCATCAGATGGAAAGGTTCAGAATGAGGAGAATAAGCTAAAAGTGGATTATCCATCATTGAGATGATACGATCATTGAGAACAGACCAATAGGGCTCAGGGAGAGCGGTCAACACAATACCAATTGCATTGTTCCAATGTTCAATAGCATTTCGAGGAATATATTTATGATCAACAACCACAAGATCAATTAAATTGTTTGCAACAACATCAGCTGCCACTGGAAGTGCCATCAGTTCAATACAGGTAATATGAAGAGCGTGAACACCACAATTTGTAAACTCATTGAACCGCCAGTCAACTTGAGGGAAAGGAGATTTACCTTGGAAAGTATCAACCAACCTGCTGATTAACTTGAAATAATAATCTAAATCGGGAGTCCAAGCTACATCCTCATTTGGACGTCTCATATAGTTAAGATAAGCTTCGGTAACTGACCAATCTTTTGGTTTAATATCTCTAAATGCACCAATTACAATTGATACAAGTTTCCGACGGAGTGCTGGCCTCTCTCGAAGCTTATGCTCATAGTAATGAAGTGTATCATAAAGATAAGTTATCGGTCTATCATGAAATTTGTACAGGCAACCATATTTTTCGAGTAAAGTATCAATGAGTGGACTTTGAAGTGATCCCGTTGGTAATTCAAGGTAACGATGGGTAATCAAATCGAGAACAGGAAGAAATCGAAGGCAAATGTTACTAAAATAAGTTGGTAAGTAAGAATGTTGCATATTCTGTCCACTTATATCAGCGAGACCTTCAAAGTAAAACTTTTCAGGATATTTCTAATTAAGGAGAGAAAGAGAGAGAAAAAAATAAATTATAACAAATATCAGTAAATTGAAAATGTAAATAAACTTAATAGTTAAATAAGTTAAATTATACGTTCTCAAATTTTCAGAAATACATATATAATTTGAGCCGATATAATAAAGTGAGAGTACAAAATAAAAGGCCAGTTAATTGTTAATTACTTGAGAAAGTTTTAAACAATAGTTAAAGGCGAAAATTGGAAGGAGATTAGTAGGCAAAGTTTTAACATGATCTAAACCAAAATAAACACTTTTAGTCTTATGAAAAAAAGAGACTTATTTTAAATCCGATAAAAGGTTAATCCATGTTAATGTATTGATTAGTTGATTAACATTAATTGGTAAACAATCAGATTACTTACTCTATGTAAAGCGATATGTTTCTCATGCCAATTATTTTGTTTCCAATGTTCTGGTGACATTTCCCTGACAAAATCAGCAACTCGATTAGGGAAATCACTTGTTTTCAACAATAACATTTGAATGATAAAAAGAGAAACTTGAGCTTCATTTCCTTCGTATGCTCGTAAAGTCTATGGAAAGAGAAAGAGATGAGAACAAATTATTAGAGAAGAAACAATTAGAATTTAAATTTGAGCAATTTAAAAAAAAAAATTTCGCCAAAAAACTTTACCAAACACAATAAAAATCTATCCAATGTTATAATGTGACTTTTCCAGATAAGATCGTTTAGTTTATCGACATATTTGGTGCAATTGTGTTGACCACAGAGATTTGAAAATTCGTAGACAAGAAAATCGGCTAAGACTCTGAGTTGGGCTGATAAAGATTTGGCTCCAATTCTGTCCAGAATTTTGTACGCAATTGGATTGATTCGATCATTTTCGAGTAACATTTTCCATAAAAGACATAAAAAGACTGGAGTTGTTCCTTGTATTGAGAAATGTTGAACAATATCATTCTCATTGGACATGGTTATCCATTTACGATATTCCTCTTCAACTGATTGTTTCAGTGTGTCTTTATCTTCCTTGACGGTGGTAAACTTTTGATAATATTCAGTAATCGCCGGAGGGAAACATTTAAGTGTACAACTTGACCAGTTAAGTGGAGTACTTTGCATTATATTAGCAAGTAATTCTTTACACCATTCGACAAGAGAATCACAACCCGTTACATGGATGGCTCGAGCCAATGTTAGAATTAAAACTTTGTTCAACTCTTCAGAATCAGGGGATATCCTGATCTTGGGTTCATTTTGATAGCGATTAAGTTGAGTTATAAGAAGAACTTCAGTTGATGTAAATCCCATGATCAATTTAAGAGCAGTACTTTCCATGCATGAATTTAGTTGAATTTGATTGCTGTGAGGTAAATTAGCTAAATGGTGAAGTTGGTTTAGAAATTGTACTCGATAGGGTGCGGAAATATGGTGTAATCGATGGATAAACATTTCCAGTAGGATATTTAAGACACCCCAACATTGCATTTTAATCACATTTGGTATTAATCCTTGAATGAAACCTTTAATACCGAGTGTTTCAAGTTCAATGTAAATCAATAATCGAGCATAAGTTTCCGCTAAGGCGGGTGAGATTGCTGAAGCATCTTTACTGTTAACTGCTCTGGTGATAATGTTCACAATTGAATGTATCAAACTCATCTTGGTGTGTAAAGTTATCGAGTCCAATAAGGCTACCGAAAGCGGTGTCATTGCGACTTGGCCATTGTTTGATCCTCCACTTCTAGAATTTGATTTGATTGAATCAATCATGATGGTCATTGTCCGAGTAGAGTTTTCTGAGACGGTTGAATAAGCATTGCAAATAACGGGAATCTTAAAGTCAGCACCTAAACTTGCCGCTAAATTGTTGGACAAAATGGCTTGTTGAAGGAATTCAATGTGCAATTTAAGACAATTGGGTATTGGTCTAGTTAATTTTTGAGGATCACTTTCCGCTTTTTTGATTAAACTAACCCAAATGGAGGAAATGGCAAAACCATGAGTACTTATAGACTTGGTGATATCGGGAACCGGGAGAGGATCTTTCTCTGGATAAAGTAAATCGTGAAGTTTGAGAAAGGGTAGAAAATCAACTAATGGTGTTTTCTGAATTGATCCAGAGATATATTGAAGAAGAACCCACATTAAATGATCACGACCTTTTCTTAAATTTCTAGCCGCCAATAGATCGGTTAATGTACGAACCAATTGAGGGAAACTGATGTGATTTAAAATAATAAAGGTAATCAAATGACAGGAAAGTATTTGCCATAAGCATAATGTTTGACTAGCACTATCAGTACCATCGGCGGTCAATTGTTCAGATTCAGATTTTTCCATGGCCATGACAATCAATGAAATTAACTGCTCCTCCAAAATGGGACATCGAGATTTAGCTTTACTTGTTAAACTTAACATAAAGTAAATCATATCCCGAGAATAAGGCTGTTCAAGAACATACTTCAATATGCTGGTCTGAGGTTCGGTTAGCTCTTTACTGTAAGGTAAAAGTCCTTTAAGTTGAAATTTCGCCGAGACTGGATTTAGTTGCCAGGATTGATTGAGTGTCGACGAATAGCCAACAATAGGTAAAAGTTTGGATCGACCGATAATGGAAACAATTTGAGCAACTGGACGGAAACTTTCCACGTAAAATGAGATCAAATCAGCGAATTTCTGGAAAATTGAGAAAACAAGAAATAATTATAATAAAACAAAATAGAATAATTTTCAAAAGAAAGAAAGTCTAAAGCCTTACGAACCCAATGCATCCATTTGTCAGACTTTTTTTGAATCTCATCGAAAGCCAAATAAGCAGGTAAAAGTGAAGAATTGCGATTTAGAGTATAGTCGAGAACCTGGTAGAAGAAAGAATTAATTGAAATAAGAATAATTAGAATTTGCTGGTCCATGTTTCTTAAGAAATGAGTTACTAACCTTTCTCATAACATCAAGTTGCGGTAGAATAGCAATATTTGCATCGATAGGGATTGTATGCATTTTCTCAATCATGAACTTTATGATGTCTCTGACACCTTTATAGTCTACATGAGAAACTATCCGATGAATTAATTCAAACGATTCACAGAAAAAGATTTGCTTCCCAATATGTAAATGCTTAGAATTAAGAATAGCCTCACAAACCGCTCTGGAAAAAGAAAGAAAAATAGAAAATGATTTTAGAATTTGATCAAATTATCCAAGAGAATAGAAACTTACTTGGCAGGTAGTAGATGATTATTGATAGCAAATTCCAACATGCCAAGTAACAATTTAACTTTATTCACATTAGGAATCGAAGCAGTTTCATTGATATAATCTCGTAACATGAACTCAATCTTTTCCGGAGAATCCAATTCTATAACTAGAGAAGTCATTTTCTCTTCATAGCTTTTCATCTTCAACTCATTGTTAACAGTTGATTCAATAATGAAACCCGCAAATGTTGATTCCAGTGATTCGGTTTTCTAGAATGTTTCAAATGGCAAAAAGAACAAGAAAAAAAACAATCAAAATTAATGACCAATTAAAAAATCTCAAGTGTTTGAAAGTAAAACACAAAAAAAAAGCCAAGGAAAACTCACCAAAACCAAATCAATGAAACCATGAACATCAGGAGTGGTTGAAGAAATTTCCATAGGAGTTCCCATGGCCAAAGAGTTAAACTAATCAAAACCCAATCATAAATTATCTTCACCGACTAAACTAAATCAATTAATTAATCAAAATCAAATACAAAACAATTGAATACACAAGTTGAAAAATAAATTTGAAAAAATTTCCAAAAACTCATAGGGATCGTATTCTAATTAAATATTGTAGGCCGGTTTTTTTCTTCAAAAAGTTGACACAATTAGTTAATTGTTCAATGTTAATCTTTGTCAATTATTCGAGAATTAAGTTCTTAATGTTTTCGTTAATGGGATGAACTTGTGGTCTGGCCATTTTTCATTATAATCAAAATGTTAATACTTTGGGTACAAATTTAATTCAGTTGTAATTCAATAAAAAGTCAATTAGATTTTAACAATTATCCAAATATTTTACAAACATGAGAAAGTAATTTAAATAGGTTGTTAATTGTTAGGAGAGAATTGGAAAAATATAAAAGAGAAATATAAAGAGTGAAAGAGAGAAAATTGATTAATTGTTACAATTAAACATTAGTTTCCACTCTCTTTTCATCTCTCTAATTGTTACAAAAATACTTAATTATCATGTGAATCAAATTTCAGGGAAAAATAGATTTCAACAGAATCAAAATAGATAACATTTAGATAGTAGATTAATTGTCGCAAAAAAACAATAAGATTAATCATATTCTTGTAATTCATTGCATATACTCAAGAAAAGATTAGCTTAATTGTATGGTTGTAATTCATTAGCATTAATTGTTGATTGTTGCATCCATCCAATAAAATACATAAATATTGGATAATCAATGATAATCATGATTATTATCATGTTTTTTTTTCACATAATAAACAAATGCAATCAGCTGATGATGTTTACAAACAATCACTGTTATTATTAGTTGATTATTGATTTGATTTTCATCGTTCAATTTGATTCTTTTATTTTGATTATCCTCTCAAAGGTGATTATGGTTAATTGTTCAACCGTTTGTATCCTTTGCCTGCGAATGTGCCATTGCTATGGATAAACATTGAACCCATTGTTCATTATTGAGACTATTTTTTGCCTTCAGGACATAAGTTTTATCCTCGTTGGTGAAAATTTCAAACGCTTTGGGAATGGTTCGTCCTTTGGAACTGGGAATCGCCTTGACGCTTAATATTTCCCCGATTTCGATCGGCTGAGTTTCTTTGGTGTCTTTCTAGAGGAAAAAGTATAAATTTCAATTAGATAAAATCAATAATTATCACAGTTAACTTTTTTTCTCCCAATTCTCATTTTCTTAAATTGCTTCACAATCTGGTTAATGTATTTGATTACCTATTTGAAAGATAAAATTAATTAAGTGATTCAATAGAAAGTAAATTAAAAACATTATAAGAAAATAAATTGTTGAAAGAAAAGTAATTAATATAATTACTTTCAGAGATCTGAACAATTCTAATGATGATGATTTTTTTCCTCTCTCTTTTCAATGCATTGATGAAGATTTGATGAGTATCACAATCGGAGAGATAATAACAATTTAGAAATCTGAGAAATTAAAAGTTAGAAAACAATCAAACAATTGAATCTCTGTTGGAATAAAACTTAATGGAAGATTAATCATTCTGGATGACTAAACTTTTCGCCATTAAGACAATACAAGAATAACGAAGACAAAAAGTTCCACCAAGAATCAGGGAAGCAATTTAAGAAACGAGAGTAAGAATTTAATTAATTTAAAGACCGACCGATTCTCTGTAAGATAAATGAAGTCCCGATAAGGTGAAATAATGAGTTCGCCATCGACGGAAAAGTTTCCATTTTCCTTTCTTTTCTTTCAATTGGCCTTGGATAACGGGCTCAGAATTTTGCAAAAATTCGGTAGCACGATCTGGATGATTACAGAGAAAACAACCCCAGATATTATTGAGAGCGTTGAACTCGAAAACATCAAAATATCGGGAAGATCGAAGTTCGTTCATTAAAAGATCCTGATCTTTGGTCGCAGGGAAAGATGAGGTCACCAAGGTGAGGAAAGTTTTATTATCCGCTTTCAAGGTGTCCCAACAATTTTTCAATGCATTAACGGAAGCCTCATTGGTACACAAGGCTGTCGGTGCTTTGGCCTGAAGTGCTAGAAACATTAAGTGAATCCATATTCGTGCGTTTCGGGTTTTCATGGTGAAAAAGGTTTTACTGTACAAACAATTGGTTCCTTTACCTTGACAAACGAAATGTAATTTGGCAAGTTTTTTGGCCTTCTTTTCCTCTATGGTACATTTAACGGGTAACGGAATCTTGACTGAAATTTTCTGCATATAAGCTTTGATCTTATCGATGTGTTTCTCGCAAAAATGTTGAACAGCGTCTCTCATGGGATAAGGTTCAAGAAGAGAGGTTCGACTTTGTTTAAGATGTTCACCTGATGAGGTTGACCTGAGTTTAGAGTTTAAACTGTTTGAAATACCCTCTAGACGGGAATTTTCAATATTATAATGAGAAGAAGAGGTTGACGAGAAAACCGCATTGGTACCTTGAAGTTGAGAGTCAACGGAAGTGGCGACAGTTTTTGATTTGGATGCAGCGGCAGCGGCTGATTCCTTTTCTTGGAGAGCAAGAAGATAAGACGATGAGGCACTTTTCTGTGAGCTTGACGCTGTCGTTCCGGCCATTATGCTCTCGATTGACCTACGATTGACCTGATGTCGGGAAGAGTAACTGGGAAGTCCAAGGGTAGTCATGGATCGATAGAAGCCGTTTGTCGATGAAGTCGACGAATGAGGATGTCCAGAGTGGCTGAAGATACTACTATGTTGTGGTTGATGGTGGTGCTGATGAAGTGAATGAGATTGTCCAGTTGATGAGGAAGATGAAATTGATGAGATACCGTGAAGATTTGATGACCTGGGGACACTACGATGATGGAAAGAGGGAGCATTGGATGAGAATGAATAGATTCCTTTTGAACGAGGTTGATGGTGATGATGAGCGGAAGAAGATGAAGTTGATATTTGGGAATCAGTCAAACCAGTGGTAGTGGTTAACTGATTGCTTCCAGTGTTTCCTCCTAACCCTACTGGTGAAACTTTTAAATTGTTATCACAATTAACACGAACTACGGTGATGGCATTGGAAGAGGTTACCTGTTGATTAAGAGTATTCAATTGTTGAAGGTAAATTTGAACAGTGGCTGAGGTACTATTTTCGGTTTGTACTAGAATTTGATTCAGAAATGATGGTATCAAGGTAGGGAAAACTTCAACAATCGACTTGATTTCTCGTAAAAGTGTAATGGTTGTTGATAAATCGGATCGAGATAATTGCGAGGTAAGAAAACGAACACAATCACAAGCTTGTTCGATATCCTGTTTACCGATAATACCCAAGAATTGTGCCGCAATTGATAACATTCCACTTTGTAATTCGCAAGCAGCGATAACCTGGCCAACATATTCAACGAAAGGTCGAGGGTCAACATTGGCCATGTCAAGGAAAATTTGTAACGTTTGATAAGCTGTTTGCGATTGAGCTAAACACTCACTAAATTGTGGTAAATTAGATTCCAAGATGGAGGGTTTATTTTTCGAGATGAGTGCGAAAAGGTGAAGAAGCGAAAGTTTCTCAGGTGTATCACATTGAGGTAAAAGAGAGACAAGAGCCATCACATGATCGTGAATGGGTTCCTTGTTAACGGAATAGATTTTGGGTAAAACTCGAACCAGTGAATAATTACCACCAATAATTGAATCGATAATTGGTTGAATGTGAGGTGAAAGTACCTCAGAATTATTAATGGCAGCAAGAGAAAGATAACTTGATAAATTTCGGCTCAACTCTTTGTTACCTCGATGGAGAAGCTTAATGGCCACGGGAACAGCGATTCGCATAAGCGATTTCTTGGTGTGATTAAGAAAAATACAAGAGACAACATCGGAAGCTATTTTGGCATGAGGTGGATCCTCGTCCTTTTTATTTGGCTTAAGGTCATGGGAGAGACATGATTCCAACAGGGAAACCAAGGCTGGAGCATGTTCTTCAATGGTACCTGAATCTCTGGATGGAGAGAAAGAGAGAAACATTTGAATTGCTAATAGCAACAAGGATAAAGTGACTAATTAACTAACCTAATTGCAGATGTAATTCGAGCTAAACATATTTCGATAACACTTTGATCGTTGTTAACTTTGTTAAAATCTCTGGAACTGGAAATCCTTTGAATCTCATTGATTAGAACTGATAAATCAGGTACGATGCTTTTATCTTCAATTGAGAAAAGATCACCAGCTCGAGAGAGATCCCGTTTGGTTAACACCTCAACGAATAGTTGATGCATGTTATTAGCGATGATTATTGGAGATTGAGTTAATTGAGGTGAAGAGAAATTTGTGATTGATTGTCCGTTTTGTCAAAGAAAAAAAAATGAGATTCCAATGTCCACAAATACTAACCCATAGTTAGTTTATGAGAATGACAAACAAAAGATGAATCGGAGGATGGATTATAATGGAACTGTGAATGAATGAAAAAAAAAATGAAAGTTCATTAGAAGACAATGAGAGAATAAGTTTCAATGATGGTTAATCATGATGAAGAAATTGGAAAATCATGATGAATGAAATCAGAAACAAAAAAAGGAAGACATTAAGATGGAAAAAGTTTCCAAATATTCAGCTAATTTTAACTTTTACTCAGAACCGATTAAAATGATTTACACTAAATATGAACAAATAACATGTAGTTGGATGCGGACGATACGATGATGATGATGATGAAGATGATGAAGGGATTAGAAAGAAAATGAGAGAGAGAGAGAGGAGATGAATGATGAGAAAACATGAAATGGTTAAGAAATTTTTTCTTCTATCTAAAGGAAAGTCTCTCACAGTGGAAAAAGAAAACCAAGAAAATGAAAGTAAGAAAAAGGCGTAAGAAGAAAACGATCAGAATGATGGAGAAGATTAACCAGGTATCAATGGAGAAGATGATGAAGAAGAAGAAGAAGATGATGATGATAGAAAATTAAAAGAAAAATGAAAAGTCAAAGGGTAGTGAATGGAAAAAGGTTCAGCTGATAAAAGGGCAACAAGTGGTTAAGGTAAAGTTGAACTTGTACCAGAAAAAAAGGTAACCCATTGGGAAGGAGTTTCAAGATTAATTGGAGATTAAGGTGATGAATGATCAAGAATAATGGGAGAAAAATTGATTTGGAATTTAAATGAACACACCTTTTACCACATGAAACAAATTCTCACAATTAATTTAAGAAAAATTCACAAACAAAAAGGAAAAACAGTTGAAAATCAATCAACAAACTGTAGACACTGAAAAGTAAACAACAGTTGATTGGAAAAAGATAATTCCAAAAGAGAGAGAGAGAGAGAGAGGGAGAATAGAAATTGGAAACAATTAAATTAACAGTATCAGAGGGTGGATTAGGTGATATGGAAACATGATTAACTGATTAAGGTGAATTTTTAATAGAAAAGTTTAACAACCATGTCAACAAACAACCAGAGAAGAAGAAGAAGAAAAAAAGATGAAGAAAAAGCGAAAACCTTGCAAGTTGATAAGTCGTCAATCCGGTTGAAAGAGAAACAGAAAGAAAGAGAAAAAAGAAAGAGAAATTTAGAAGAGGATGGAAGAGAAAGGGATGATGATGAAGAGAAGAAGATGAAGTATTAATATGAATTTAAGTTGCAAGATTTATCCTCAGGCATTTGATTGGAGAAATGAAAAGAAAACCTCGAAAATTGAATTGTCACTCAGAAAGTTCATCAGATACAAAAAAATGAGCATTGGTCAATTGTGAAAATTTGGTTATGATAAACAAAACATCAGTAAAAATAAATGAACGTTAATTGTTCATCGAGGTTTATGATCACAATTAAAATGATGGAATAAAAAATTGATGAATGTGATCACTTGCAAATATTACACATTAATTAGTAGAACAATTAACAGTCAAAAAAAGGAATGAATTTAATATAATTAGTCCAAGAATCTAAATGTCAATGAGATTTGAAGACAGAGAGATTCAGAAAATGATTAGATTTTTGATTAATTTTAAGAAAAAAAAAGTATTTTATCAAGAAATTATCAAATTGCTGATCGCCAATCAAGCTAATCAGTTATTGATAAGAGTTAATAATAAGAGAAACGCGAATAATATTAATCCATTGAAAATAATTCTAAATTCTAAATTCATAAAAACCTCGAAAATTGAATTGTAACAATTTTGAAGAAAAAAGAAAAACTCACTTTGTTTACATTGGAAATCATATGTTCCTTCAATTGAATTTTTCTTTTTCTCTCTTGAAGATTAAATTGATTGCAATAACTTGGAGTGTTTAATTTACTTCATCTTGATAATTTCTACTCTAATTAGTGTTTAATTTCCATCAAATGACAATCAGATTGTTTTCTAATCTTTTTCTTTATCAGAAACAATTGATTCCTTCAAACGTTCACTTAACCAATTGTGTCTCTCATTTTGTTGGTGATTTTTCATTGAATAGAAAATTTTCTTCAAATAGAATTTTGTTTAATTGTGATTCATCTTCTTCCCAATCTTCATCATCATCAGTAACTAATCAATTAGCTGATAAAATCAAGAATAATAGTAAGAAAATGTCTCCAAAAGGATTGACCAGTGAAGAGCGAGATCAGCTGTTGAAACCTCTACTTCAGGATGGATGGGTGATGGATAATTCTGGTCGAGATGCAATTAGAAAGGAATTGATTTTCAAAGATTTCATTCAAGCCTTTGGATTCATGACTTCGATTGCTTTGAAAGCTGAAAAGATGAACCATCATCCCGAATGGTTTAATTGTTACAATAAATTGAACATTCTACTCTCAACCCATGATGTTGGTGGTCTTTCCGAGAAAGACATCAAATTGGCCAAGTATATTGATCAAGTTTGGTCAACAATTAACAAATAGAACAACAATTAGAGCTTAATTGTGGTGTTTTCTTTACTCAAGTGTATTAACAAATAATAAATTTACACGTGGATTTTAGAAAAAGAAACAAAACTTAGAATTAAATTTATTGTGATGCGATGATGATGATTCTATCGTCGTCTCTTTTGCCGATTCATTTTTCCTTTTTGATTGTTGCTCCTTTTACTTGGTGGTTTACGTTTTCCTCGTTTTCTATTATTTCCATTATCATCTTCATCATCGGAACCATTTTTCTTTTCATCATCTGATTCTTTACCTTCTAAAAGGTGTGAAAATTTATCCGCAGCAGCAAATAGATTGACAAGATTTTTATCTCGACCTCTTCGTTTAAATCTTGATGTTTCCATGTCCTCTTCATCACTTTCACCAATTTCTAAATCACTATCAACCTCTTCAACATCATCATCTGATAGGAAAGTTGTTTTATCATCATATTGAGCATTAGCAAGATCTTCATCAACACCATCGAAAGCTTCACGATAATAATCATCATCCGAATCGATATCGAAATCATCATCGCTGAACATGTCATCATCTGAATCATCAGTTCCACTTTCATCATCACCTCCTTTACGTTTATCCTTTTTCACCTTCATGAAATCGTCATCATTATCCAGGTTCGGTTCGATTTTTCGTAAAAGTCGCTCGAAATCCTCACTTGCAACACTTTCATTGTCATCATCTTTCTCTCGATCTTCGATTTCTTTATTCTTTTGAACCAAATAATCGTAAATAAATTGTTCCTCCAATGGTACACTTGTTTTGTTTGATTTTGACAGTTCTTGGATCGGTGTTACCACGCTGTTGTTTAATCGGGCGAACAATGTACTTTTAGATGATTGAGCGGCTTGTTGTCGATTTATTTTCTTTGGATTACGGAAAACAAATCGATCGATGAAACGTTTTAATGTAAAATCTTGCAAAGGATCACCATCATAATCGATACTTTCACCATCAATCGTTTTCTGGGCAAACATATTAGCTGAAGGATGGAAATGATGTCGCAATAAAGTCAATTCCCAATTAACGGAGAACTTGGTATTTGCAAACAACGGATTTCTTGCCATTAAATCATAATCACCAGAAGATTCTTGATCTTTCTTCAAATTTGCATTATGAACCCAAGAAGTTGACGCTTTTTTGGCCTCATCATCCTCTTTGGTCATTTTTTTAACCTCCTTTTCCTTGGTAGAATTTTTCTTTGAATCTTTTCCTTTTTTAACTTTACTATTCTGTTTACCTTTTTGTTTTTTCAAAATTTTCTCTTCCTCTTCTTCATCTAATTCAATATCCTCATATTTTTCATCTTCATCTTGCTCATCACAAATGGTTGCGACTCGTGCAGGTTTAAATGTCGACAATAATTCAGGCTTGGACTTCACCAACGAAGACAATAAAACCATAATCGCACAAACGATTGAAGGTGGTTGGTAAAGAGCAATCTGTCAATATAATAGAATTTGAATAAAAAATTAATACTAATTAGATATGTTACCAAAACAGAATTTAAAATAAATGGAATTGTAGTCAACTGACCTGTAAAAGTCGCTTGAGAAATGCTTTAACTCGGTGAGGAATCGAATCTCTTTTCATTGCTTTGAACAATAAGTTGAGATAAAGAGCTCGCCTCGTACAAGTTTCCATGTTAATCTCGAGTAGACTTCGATAGAGTAA
Organism: Panonychus citri; assembly: GCF_014898815.1. Taxonomy (NCBI): domain Eukaryota; kingdom Metazoa; phylum Arthropoda; class Arachnida; order Trombidiformes; family Tetranychidae; genus Panonychus; species Panonychus citri. The sequence goes on along the minus strand of NW_026515516.1, from coordinate 530,222 downwards.
AGTGTATAGTCGATCACTAATTAGTCCGGACTCTTTGGTTTCCATTAAATTAAAGATTAACACCATCCCTTGAACAGCAGTATTCTGATTAACTAAATGAATTACTTTGTAAAAAGATTCTAAACGTTTCTCCAATATTTCCGCTTCCATTGTCGCATAAGGAGATGCTCTTGTAAGTCCAGTAATTAAAACATTCATCATTCTATTTTTAACATCTTTGTTTGTCTTTTTTGTTGCTGAGTCGAAAAAATTGAAATAAATGTTCACCATTCGACTGGCTAATTCTTTGTCCCTGGGCTCTAATAAAATTTGACTTAGAAAACAAAGTCCATAAAATTGAGCCAATTCTGGAATATGTTGACGGAATAATAACAATTCAACCTCTTTAACAACGGTCTCTTTCATTTTCGGATGATGTTGATTAACTAATTTCCCAAGTAATTTAGCTACATGAGCAGCTCTTTTAGGAACTGGATCTCCAAGTTTATTAACCAATTTCTCTAATATGAATGATTCCTGTTCAGGTCTTTGACAGAGTAATTCCCACATAACGTTAACTGCTTTACTTTTAACGGAATCATTTCCATCTATTGAAATTTTGGCCAAAATATCAAGGAATCGTTTATATTCAGTCAACAATTGATCTTCAAAGTAGAAAAGAATCAGCAATTTATTCCTAAGTGGACCATCTTTGGGTGGCAAATAAGCGATTAATTCTGTTTTGGAAACAAAGAAAAAAAAGAGAATTAAACAAAATTATTTCTATTGTATTCGTTCATTTGCATTGAAAATTTCTCACCTTTAAACGGTTTCATCTTTTTATCTTTCAACAACAGATTACCGATAAAAAGATCCTTTAAATTATCTGAGGCCATTAAACATTCCCTAATTCCTTTAGAATTAACAATATCAATCAACTTATGCAAAGAGAATAAATTATGAACCGGTGAATCTTGAATCAACAAAGTATTGGCTGACAATCTATCGGCAAAGGTACCACCAGTGAGAACCGAATTGATCCAATTAAAGTCAGATTTATCTGTGGCTTGTTTATAAGCGACATATTTTTTTCGCTCAATTCTCATTAAATATTCAGCTTCTTCTCGCAATTTACCAACATCCGAAATAACGGCGGTACTATTTTTATTCGCAGAAAAATCGGGCCTTAAACTCCACCATTTTTTATCAGTAGGAATCAACAACTGTTCCTTGGTCTCTTGAACCTCCTCAAACTTTGTTCGAACCTAAAACCCAAAGACAAAACAAAAATAAAATTAGAAAAATAAAACAAATCAAATAACAAAAATCAAAAGAAAACAACAAAAAATTCCAAGACACAGAAAAGAAGAAGAAAAAATCAAAACCACAATTCCACAGTCAACAATCCAACCGAAACACCTCAATCTCTATTCAACCAACTAGCGCGTACAAATTAAACGCAACAATTTACTCACCATAATTTCAAAGAATCAATAAATTAACAACAATTAAAAGAAAACAATTAAATGACAAAACATGTGAAGAGAAAAAAAAAATTCAAAACGTGTTTCGAATCGATGTGCTGCCATCTATTGGAAATTCTATTAACTCCAATAGAATTTTTGTTCTCCAATTTTTGTTTACATGTTTCATTTGGTTCTTTCAATCTGATTGTCAATTTAATCCAAACAATTTCAATTAATTAGAAACTGTAGATGAGCCATTAAAGTAACAATTAGCTGTGTGTTTTTATCCAAAAATGGAATCAATATTTTTTCTTTTCTTATGTTTATTTGTTGGATCTTCAGTTGGACAATATGAAAACGAGAGGTGTAAATGTGTTTGTCCTTCTTTGAGAGTGGTTGCCAATGATAGTTTACCTGTTCGTCAATCAACAGCCCAAGGAAATCAATCCAAGTCAAATAATTCCAACAACAATAAAGATGTAACTTCCTATAATTCTGATGTTATGGACTCAAATACTTATAATAATTTCTACATTGATCGAAAGGTTTACATTGACAGTGTTCCACCTCTTAAATGTAACTGTGATGGTCTAGTTTTACCTCAACTGTCAAATGTCAGTTCAAAGGAGTTTTGTCCTCTCTGTGAATGCCGATTTGAATCTCGAAACACTGAGATAATTAGATATACAATCATCGGTGTTATTACAGTAGTCATGTTACTCGTTGCTTACATGTTGATCCTAATTCTAGACTCATATATGCTTTGGAGTAAGAGTAAGTTGTAACCTTACACTCATTGGAAAATCCTCCTCTTTTCATTGATAATTAATCTAATTTTCATTTTATTCTATTCTCTTTTTCTTCTATCTTCTTTTACCTTTTATATTTATAACAGTTTTCCGACGAATGCCTTATCGGGAACATTTCAATGAAGAAATGCTAGTGGAAACTGGACCTAAACGAAGCTCAACCGAATCAATTGAATCAACAAGTCAACCAGAATTATCTTACACTCAATCTAAAAGTGTAATCGGTGTAATTGGTCATGAACAACACAAATGGATAAGAAAAGTATCAGAACAAAGGAAAAACATCTACGATAGACATACAATGCTTAATTAACAACAACAAAAGGAAAACCAATCAAATAAATTAATTTTTTTTTAATAGTAAAACAAAAGCAAAGCAAAAAAAACAACAAAATCATCATCAACAAACAACAACAATTAAATCTCACCAAAATTTCTAATCTCGTTTTACTTACAAACCATAAAGACCAGTCAAAATGGTGAACTAATCAATCAATTAAAAATAATCATCATTAATTATAAATACATTAAAAGAATAAACAATTTTAATTAAAATTAGAACAATTCATTTATTTTCTCTTGAATATTCGGAAACGGTCCCTATGAGATGTTTACTCTTAAATTGTGATTCCAGTTTGAAAGTGTTTTCAATCAATGACGGATCATCAATGTTCAATTAAATTGTTCCTAATTTAACCACCATACTAATTTCTATTCTCTTTTGATTGTTGTGTATTAATCGTAACTTTGATTAGTGTTTTATCTCTTTTTTTGTGTTGTCCCTTTTTCGGATAAATTTCTCTCTATTTGGTGCTGCTTGATTTTCACTTGAGGCTTAGGAATAAAATATTAACAACATGGCTGGGAAACAAGGACCAAATAAAGCTGCAATTCAGGTATACCTGGAGAAGAAAAGGAAGGAAGAAGAAGCTGCCAAAGAGGCTCGATTTAAAGAGATGCTTAATCCATATAAACAATATGGTAAAAAAGCTGAGCCTGATGAAGAATTTGTAAAGGCACAGAAAAGGAAAGAACGTTTGATGAAGAAAAAGGAAGATGCTGAGAAGAAATTACGAGATAAGATGGACAAAGAACGACTTAAGAAAGCAAATGATGAATTGCAAAGATTGGCCAAGGAACAAGAAGCTCATCGAGCAATGGAAGAGAGAAAAAAACAACAAGAGAAAGCAAGAAAACAAGCAATTTTTGGTAAACCTGTGGATAAGAAAATGCAAGAATATTTGGAAAGGATTAAAGCATCTCGAGAAAAGAGTAAACTAAGTGGACCAGAGTTAAGAAGAGCGGAGGCCAGAAAACGTGAAGAAGAAAAATTAATGACCTCAGCAAAGGTTAAAGAAAAGCAAATCTCCGATCGTGATATTGAACGGGAAAGAGAGAGACGAATATTGGAAAACATGAGAAGACAACAGAATAAAAGTAATACTACTTCTACTCAGAAAGATAATAAATCAACTAATCAACCATCGAGTAAACTATCAAATGGTAACCATGTGGCCTCGAAAAGTCATCATCAGTGACAACAAGACAACCAACATCATCTTCATCATCTAAACCTTACCAACAACAAGCACCACCGCAATCAAGTAATAATCGTATACCCAAGATACCAAAATCAAGGGTAGCTGAATATTCACCAACAAGGCCTAGTATTATTGAGAAATCTCATGAAAATCGGAAAAAGCAAAGTTCTACAATTGAATATTCTCCAACTAAGGTGACCAAAACCAAAGAAGGAATTAAAAGTGATGCTTACAAATCAACTGGTTCATCATCAAATCAACAATACGTTCCCTCACCTAAGTCAGCACCAATCTCTAAATCAGGACATTCCAATTTAAAGGAAAATGGCCAAAAAGTGAAATCAAGAATTGATCAACGTGGAGGAGGTGGTGATCATTTAGTGTCACGAACTGTATCCTCATCATCATCTTCATTTGAATCTGCCTTAAATCCACAATCAAAAAGATTAGTCAAACCATCGGACAATTTAAATGCCAAATCATCTAGAGATACTTCAATTAAAAATGGAAAAGATTCTCTCAGTGAGAGAGAAAGACTATTAAGAGAAAGAGGTAAATTAGCACAATTAAACCATCAATTGATCAATGAGATGAAAATGATCCCATTTTATATAAATAATATATGAGAAGACAATCAACACATTGTCTTTTTTATTTATCTATATAAATATCAATTAATCTCTTGAGATGATTAACCAATTCACCTGTGAATCAAATGTTGATTATTTTCCTTTTCTAATCATTTTCTTTTTTTGTTTGTTCTCATTGTTATTTTGTTTTATCGTATTTCCTTTGTCAGAATTGGAAGCTGAACGAGAACTTGAACGTCAGAGAGCAAAGAACAAAGAATTAGAAGAACAATTGGCTCAACTTCGTCGAGAACGTGAAAAGGAACAAGAACGTAAACAAGTAGCCGTTAAATCGAAGACACAATTAGCACCACCATCAATGCCAAAAGCTCGTAAACCAATTGCATCGAATAAAATATTACCACCGATTGGATTAACTTATCGCCGTGGAATGAATTATCAGCCCGTTTACCAGGATGATGATGATGAAGAAGAGGAAGACGAAGAGATGAGAGATTTTATCGATGATGGTGATGATCTTGAAGCACAGAAAAACGATGTCTCTCAATATATTAGAGAAATTTTTGGTTACGATAAACGTAAATACGCCATGATAGATGATGACGATATCGAAGAGGCCTCATTCGCTCAACAGATGAAAGAGGAAATGGAATCTGCTAAAGCTGGACTTTTGGAAGATCTGGAAGATATTAGGAAGGAAGAGGAAGAGAAACGACGAAAGGCCAAACTGAAAAAGCGTCGACAGTTTATCGATGATTCGGACGAGGATTGATCTCAACTCATTTTTCACCATCAAAACACTTCGACTTGACACTTTTTTTTGCTTTACAATTTTCTATGCAATTAATTATAATTTAATCATTTCCCTCTCTAATTTCAATACTTTTCCTTTCCCTTTTTTTTTGTAATTTTCCCTCGTTTTTTTTGTACTAATCTCTTACCTGATATTTAGACACTTATCCCAACCGATTGGATTGATTTTGCATCCTCCCTTGATTGTATTAAATTTCTTTGTAAAATTAAAATTGTAAAAAAAAAGAACAACAATTTGCAATTAAAAGTGTTTCTTCCAATTAAAACGCTCTAAATGAATCTGATTCACCCCAATCGATTTGATAGTAATTAGTTGGAACAATTTCTTACCAGTTAAATGAGAGATTTTGATTAATCCTGTTTAGAGTGAGTGAAGATTTTTTGATTGTTGCTTGTTGCAAATAATTAAAAGTAATCATGTCAACTCCACTGAGGAATCAACTGATGATAGAGCAGCAATTAGATTAAAGTAGATTACATCAGGTAAATTCAGGTGAGAATATTGAATTGAATTCCTATTCGTGGTTGATGAGAAATTGAAGAAAAAAAAATCAACCATTTCCACAGAGAAACTGTTGTTGATTAATAAAATGTTCATTGCTGATAATGGACAAATCCCCATGTAAATAAAACATGACACTGATATAAATAGAAATTAAAGAAAAAATCATCCAATGGTAATTGGATTAACATGAACATAAATACATGAAACAAACGCAATTACGATTTTATTTTCATGTTGGTCTATTTCTCAATGAGCTGAATGACATTTCCCTGTTTCTTTGGATTATCAAATCATTTCCATCTCATATTACTTACAATTAACGAATTGACAATGGGTCAAATTAATGAGTAACCTAAATAAATAGAAAGAGGAAAAAAAAGATCATCAAAAATGAAAATGATTAATAGGATTTGAGGATCATCGCCATTATTGTTACACTTTTCTGTGAGATCATTAACTCTGGATGTAAATCCAATCGATCAAAACCAATGGGTCACTAGTGTCCAGTCTTTAGGGTTGGAGAACTTTTTTCTTCATCTCTTTTTCTTGTTCTTCTTCTTGATCCGAATTAGCTAAATCAGGAATGGAAAATGGTTTAAGCGAAAATTGTTGAGAGAAATTGTTTGGTCCTCATGAATAAATCATTAAATCGTTCTCTTCAATTCCAAGTTTACACCATGTAAGTCAATCATTTTTTCAAATTACGATATTTTCTCTTCCTCCTCCTGATTCTCCTCCTTCTCTTTTAACCTCGAAAACTTAATATCGGCCATCATGATGATAAGATCATCAAGTTCTCTATGAAAGTAGATAATGAGAACTTGTAATCTAAAGATGAACACGACAAACACCAATTGAGTTAAGTAACACAATTATCCATCATTGGTCAATAGAGATTCAACAATTTCCATGGTAAAAATGTCCAGATAAAAGAATAATCTTGGAAATGGTCAATTCTGTTGGACAAAAAGAGATATAAAAAAAAAGAAGATCAGATAAAAAGGATGAAGTTAATCCCAAGAATAAGAATACGAAGAGAAAAAAAATCAACCATAGGAAAGAAATCAAATCAATAAGATTTCCAAACGATTATCTATTCCAAAGTAAATATAATAATCTGTTGATTCAATTAACAAGTAACACAAATCGAACAACCAAAGACACAGTGTAAACCTTTAAATTAAGGAGCAAAAAAAAGGTAACAATTAGTTAATCATCAAAAGAAAAACAATCAAAAGAAAAAAAAATGAGAGAGAAAAAAAATAAACAAAAAGCCAATGGAAACACGAGAATCACCTGAGCAAAAAGAGCGAATCAGATTGAGAACATCAAGAAGAATCATAATTAATCAGGAATTTAGAAATTAACCTCACAATTAAGCAGAAAATCAACAATGTTTTCAATGAAAAAGAAAAAAGCAAACAATTAAATCAACAATTAAAAAGAGAAGGAAAAAAATGAAACATCAACATTGAGAATTAGAAAGAGAAAAAAAAATCAACCAATAAGAGAGAAGAGAAAAAAATTAACTGGAAACTCCAGCTGATTAAATGAGATTTTCTAATCAACGGTCAAGTGTAATTTCAATCAATTCTTAGCCAGTGGATATTTTCATCTTTAATATATAATAATATTATCTAAATAATATCGTAATCATGATAATCATCTTTGAGTAAGTATTAATTGAAAGGAATAAGCTGAAAGGCTTAAAGTGAACAAGGAAAAAAAAATCCTCCTCCATTGGGCCTACATTTTGATCACCATAAAGAGTAAATTATATTCTCGTGGTTAACTTGATTACTGTGATTATTATGATTATTGTGTTATCATTTTTATCTTCTTCTCATCTCAAGTAAGTAAATTTATATATATAAATATATATTTATTTATATCATCAGAATCACCATGGGTTTTCATTCAAGTTGATGAGATATTTTTACTATGGAAATATTTATATCTAAGTAGAAGAGATTTTTTTTTTGATTTTCTTTTCTCTTTTTCTTTCTCTAGGGCCAAAAGATACAAGAATTACAAGTATCACAAGTATTAAGGAGAAAGATGATCAAAGAGACATGATTGTTATTTACCTAAACATTTGAAGGATGGAATATGGTAGGAAAAGCCTGAAAAGATGTTACTGATTATACAAGAAGAGGAAAATCATCATCATCATCATTGTAGGCACAGTTACAAGTTACCGAGGGGGATTATTCAGAGAGACACGTTTTGACTGAGGTATAGATTTATAAAGACTGAGGTTGATTTATTGAAGAATAAATTTTTAATTAGAGTAAGTTTAATTAGGAACTTGATTAGTCAATGAAGTGAGAGGGAAATCAAATTATAAAAAGGGGTGATTAATTAAATGAAAACATGAAGTACAAATAAAGATTAATTGACAAATTTACCAAAAAGATGATTAACTGATTGATTGTAAATTAAATGACAAAATCAACTGATTAACTGATAGTTAACTGATGAGTAAGGTCCTTACTTATTGGCTTTTATACTCAATCTTTCTGTTGGTCAAATGATTCAAATTTAAGTATCATGTGATTGATAAGACAGTTTAAAATAGCTAAAGAGATTAGATTAACCTCTTACGTAATACCCTTACAGAGCCCCTGGTTCACGTTGCTTACGGTGAATGAATAGAATTCATGGAATTTTGTCACAACTGATGTGCGGAATTTCATGAATTCAACAACCACTGTAATCAACGTCGAAAGGTCCTTTCGATTCTCCTTCTCCTGAATCTTCCAAATGATTGTAAATCGATGTCTTTATAAGGTGATCTTAGAAATTCGGTTCCATCACACATTTTCATTTCGTCGTAAGATGCAGAGGGTTTTCCTTGAATTTGCTTTCTTATTTGGAAAGGCCAATCGTCTATTACTTCCATTATTCCTCTGATTAGTTGACTCATTTGACGATTGTAACCATAGTTTACATGAGGGTATGGTCTTGTGTACATTGGATGGTTGACGGCTTCCTCATGAGACTTTTCGAATTCTTCATAATCCACTGCATAGGCTAGAAGAGTATATCCTGCATCAACGAATGGTGAATGTTCGCCTTCCTGGATGATGACACCAAATAATGCGAAGATGATGTATCGAAGACCCAAACTTTTTGTTTCTAATTTACATTTGTAATACACATTAACATCTCTGATCTTTGGTCTAATTAGATCCCAATCGTCCCAACTGAATCCCATAGAAACAAAGTCTTCAATTCCACCGGCGACACAAATTATATCTTGTGACTTCAGGACCTGAAGTACCTTTTTTTGTTGCCCAAGCATCAGCCCTCTTGTTAATTCAAAGGTGATACCATGATGCTTTGTTTTAATCTCTTTGAATGATCCTTTTGGATATCGGACAATTTGATTTAAAAGAGCTTCACCTTTCAGGTTTACAATACTAATCCAAATGGGTAATGGGCGGACACCAGCTTCGGTCATGACATCGGCTTTTTCTATGTCGATTCCACATACCTTTAGATTCTTTTTCTCAAAAATTTCTCTCGCTTCTTTGATTCTTTCTACATGAATACACTTATCGATATCGAATTTGTTTTTCGGGTTAGTCTTCTCTTCCAACCATTTTTCTCTTGCTTCTCTTCGTCGTCTATCTTGATTCGATTCGATTCCATATTCCACTCGTTTCTCTAATCTTTTTCTTTGGTTTATCATCTTTTGTTTCTTTTCTTCTGAGATATTTGAGTCTTTTCTGATTTGGGCAATTTCAATCTTGATCTTAGGCTTAGCACCTACTGGTTTCTCACTATCTCCAATTTCCTCATTTATCTCTTTGGGAACTGGTCGTGATCTTTTAAAAGAAGAAGGTCCTTCTTCTTGATCACTCACATCATCACGACTTGGTGCACAAACACGAGCAGCAATTGGAAAACAATCCCATGATCCCCACTCTGGAGCACTTTCAGTCTCGATTGATGTTGATGTTGATGGTACATTTGATGACATTGTTGATGAGGGTTGAACTGAACTTGTTGAAGGTTGAAGGTGAACTGATTCGACACTTTGTTGCGAACTTGATATTTGTTGACTTTTCACTGTTTGGCTTGAATTTGTTGATTGGCTTGAAGACGCTTCTAAATCTGAGTAAATAAGCTCATCATTAGCTTTATCCCAGAAAGGGTCAACTGGTTGATGAATTTGATCTAGAAAAGGTCCTTTTCTGATCGATTCATCTGGTTTCCTATTACCAATGAAAATTGATTTATTCTTAGATGGATCGTTTTCATCAATTATCGCTTTTCGAGCTTGAAAATTCGGAACCAGAACTGCTTCATTTGGATATTGAATTCTCAATCGTACATCAAAAGCTCTGTTGATTTCAATGTGTTTTCTTTGTGTTTCTTCTATTGGTATAACTGGTTCAGGTTCATTTTGATGAATTTGTTGTTCATTGTCTTTGATGTAACTTAACATTGAATTTACTTTGAATTCTGAAGCTGGACAGAGTTTTAGATGTTTAATCATTTCAAAGAAAGGTCCTTTCTTTTCACACTTGTAATTAACACATTTAACTTGTAGCTTTTTAAACATCAATAACTCGTCCCCATTAATTTGTATAATTGTTGATAAAGGGTTGGAGATACATGATACACAGTCGAACTTTTTACCAATTAGACTCTGTTGTTCAGGATCTTTGTTCCCTTTTCTCAAATTCCAAATTTTGAATAGTAACTTAATACAATAATTACAATAGAATTGATGACATTGGTCACACTTGAATGGACATATTGGAATGTGGTCACATAATTTACATGTAACTGAGATGAGGTATCTTTCGGTATTGGCTTTGGGTAACTCGGCTAAAATGAACCCTGGAATGACCTCACCTAAATCAATTTGACTCCATGTTTTACCAAAGATCTTTTCAAGTCTTTCTTTGAATAGAAGTTCAAGTGACTCTCTTGGAACTTCCCAATATTCATCTAGATTGTCCATCTTGTTTTAATTGAAGGTGAAAAGGTCCTTTTCTCTTTCAATTTCTTTAACACTTTTGTTAATTATTTTAACTTTTCTAATTGATGATTTGAATTGAGAAGGTCCTTCTCTTTTCTCTTTGTTAATTGTTGATGAAAAACACATAAACAATGATTAATTGTTGAAAGAAAACACTTTGTCACAAATGGCTTTTTAAACAGAACGTTGTAACACTTTTCGTCTGATTGGCGCTTCTCTCTGCGGTTACGGTTTTGTTGCGGTTTTCGGTTAATGTCCGAATCGAATTTCGAATTTCCCATTTTCGCTTTTAAACATTGTTTCTCATCGGTTAACTTGTAATTTGATTTAAGTTAATTATTGAAAGGTCCTTTCAATTAATTAATTTACTCAAATTAACTTATTGTACTTTATCATGTTTCATTTAAAACTATTAGTTTGTTAGTTTGTTAATTGTTAAAATCACTTATTAGAGATAAGGTCCTTATCTCGTCGTCATCTTTTCGCTTATTTTAGATTTGTTGGTTTTGTTGATTTTCTTTTGTTTTTCTATTTCTTCTTTCCATTAAATGGGTTCCAAATGATCTTTTTGTGTACTTTCTTCTATTCTTTACAGGTTCTTGTTCTACTTCACTTTCTTTTGCTGTTTCTGCTTCACTCTCTTTGGCTGTTTCTATTTCGCTTTCTTTTCTTGATTCTTCCGCTGTTGTATCGTAATATACTTCAGTTTCTGAATCAGAATCTTCTGGTTTTCTTATTGTCTTGGAAGAAGGTCCTTCTTCCAAATTTTTCTCTTCTTTCTTTTCCTTCTGGTTTTCTTCTGAAGATTTCAACGTTACTGGTACTGGATGATTTTGTTCATTCTTCTTTTCTTCTTGCTGTTCTTGTTGTTGTTGATTCAACCTCTCCAATTTATCCGAAATTCTGGTTAAACTTTCTTCATGATCTGAATGATCAGATATTTCAATCGTTTTCTCTTTGCTTGTTTCTTCTTCTGTTTCTTTTTCCATCTCTTCGTCATTTTCTTCCATGAGAGAAGGTCCTTCTCTCTCTTTCTGTTCTTTTCTTTCCATCGGAGGAAATTTCTTCAGTAGATACTTGTAATTCTTGGGCTCTTTACATATTATCTTTTTCATCCTTTCGTAATTGAAACTTTTCACTTTCCTTGTATACACGCAAACCAATTTTGCTGTTGAATCAAATGTATCCAATACAATGTATTTACCTTCGTACTTGTTTTTCATAAAGGCTGGTCCCGTTGTATATGGAACTGGTTTTACCTTTACCAAATCTCCTCTTTTGAAATCAGGTTCCTTCTGATTCAAATTTCTTTCTGCTGCTGTTTCTTCCGATTTCTTCTCTAATTTTTCTTTTACCTCTTTTCGTAATTCCAAAATGTTATTTTCTTTATATAAAGGGTCGATCTTTAGTTTGTTGTGAAGGGTTACTCGAGGTTCATAATTGAATAGTAACTGAAATGGTGATTTTCTTAAATCGCTTTTAATCGCTGTGTTGTACCCAAATATTAGTGTTTGAAAATTTTCATCCCATTTGTTTTCTTCTTCTGTGTAGATTGCAATTCTCGTTTTTATTTCTCTATTTAGTCTCTCGACAAGTCCATTTGTCTGTGGATGATAGGCTGAAGAGTTTATCAATTCGATCTGATGTTCTTCTGCGAACTTTTTGACCTCGTTTGATGTGAAGTTCTTTCCGTTATCCGTTTGCAAGGTTTTAATTTTACCATAGATATTCATTATTTGTTCCAAAAATGCTACCACTTCCTTGCCTGTGCCTTTCTTAACGGGTTTCGCTACACCGTAACGAGTAAGTGTATCAACTGCTACCAATGCGAATTGATTACCGCTTGTTGATGTTGGAAACTTTCCAATCATATCTATTTGAACCCTTTCAAATGGATTTCCCGGAAGTTTCATCGCTTTAGCTTTTCCCATTTTGAAGGTTTTCACTTTGTTTTCTTGGCATTTCTCACATGCCTCAACCTTTTGCTGAATTATCTCATCCATTTCTGGGAACCAGAAATCCAATTTGATTTTGTTTAATGTTGGTTTACAACCAAAATGACCTGCTTCTAGAGCGTTATGGTATTGATTGAAAACAGGGTCAATCAGTGAATCTGGTAAGTAAAATCTTGTTGTTTTATCATTCATAATCCTGAACAGGATTCCATCTCGTATTTCGTATCTACGTTTCATTTTTCCATTTTCCAAATCTTGTTTAAACATTTTACATCGATTGTCGTTTTCTTGTTCCTTTTTGAGTTCACTTTCTTTGTCTTTTTGTAATTTTGGTGATTTAATCGTTGCCATCAAATTCTTTTCTTGGATTCGATCTAAATAATCAAATTCTTTGACCACAGTCAGAAGGACCTTCTGACTCTCGTGATTGATGACTTTTTCTTCTTCCATTAGTTCGTAATCTTCTTCATCCGACTCGTATTCTCCACAATAGTTTAAATACCTATCGAAATGATCGTCTTTCATTTCTCCCTTTTGTCGATGTGCCCATTCATTTGATCTTGAAAAACAATCCGCTGGATGTTTTTCACCTTTCAAATATTGTATATCGAAATCAAATTCTGCCAAATCATTCTGCCATCTCATGATTCGTGTAACTTTAAATCTTGTTTTCTTTAGCTCACAGAGAGCATGGTGATCAGTGATTACCGTGAATTTCTTGTGTCTCAAGAAATGTGCGAATTTTTGACATGCATAGACCACTGCTGCACATTCTTTCTCTGTCGTTCTCCATGAATACATGTATTTTTGTAGTTTACATCCGAAAAAGTAAACTGGATTCCAAATGTTATCTTCATCTTTTTGAGCCAATATTCCTCCAATTGCTACTGCAGATGCATCGACGATTAATGTTGTCTCTCTTTCCTCATAGAAATGAGTCAATAAACACTTTTCCGTTAGTGCTTCCTTGAGTTGATTCCAACTTTTTAAAGCTGCTTTATTCAATGTAATTGCGATACCTTTATATTTGTTCTTGACCATTTCTTGTAATGGTGCTGCAATTATTGCGTAGTTTTGAATAAACCTTGAAAAATAATTGAATAGCCCAAGGTGAGATCTAATCTGACTTTGAGACGATGGTGGATTAAGGGCCTTAATCCGTTCTATCTTCTTAGGGTCAGGTTGGATATTTCTTCCAGAAACCAAATGTCCTAAACATACGAATTGAGTTACTCCTGCTTGGAGTTTTTCGACTCTGTTTTTGAAACCAAATACTTTCAATGCTCCAATTACTTGACGCATGTTATTACACAGTTGATCGATGTCCTTTGCATATATAACAATGTCATCGAAATATCCGAAACAACATGAATATTTCAGCTCTCCAAGAACTTTGTTGATGACCTCTTGGAAATATGATGGTGCATCGGCCAAACCCATTGGCAATCTCTTGTATCTGTAGCAACCGTCTTCGGTTACAAAGCTAGTTTTATCTCTTTCACTTTCTGGAATCTCGAGTTGATAGTAGCCTTGTGCTAAATCCAATGTTGTAAAATATTTGCTTCCTTTTAATCGATTTATTGCGTCATCGATATTTGGCATTGGGAATTTTCTTTTCTGAATTAACTTGTTTAATTCGATGTATGAGGTTACCATTCTCCACGTACCATTTGGTTTTGGTACCACGAATGCTGGAGCTCCTCCACCCACATCCGAATTTTCAATTATTCCATTTTCTTTAAATTCTCGAATAATTTTTCTCATTTCCATTTTCATCTTTTCGCTCGATCGAAAAGGCTTACATTTTGGTATATGATTAGTTCCAATGTCAATTCGAAATTTGGTGAACTCGGCTGGCACGCAACCCAAGTCGAACTTGCTTTTAGAGAAAGATCCTTTCTCTTCCATCAATACCTTATGTATCTTTTGTTTATCTTCCTCACTTATCTCTGGATTGATTTGGTTGTATAATCTTTGTTTCATGTCTTCGACTTCTTCAGGTAGATCTAATTCATTGTCTTGAAACTCTTCAATCTTGTTGATTATCAACGGATAATTTTGATAATTCTCGTGAATGAATTTTACCAAATTGATTCTTAACGTTTGTTGAATTGTTATTTCTCGCTTGTTTTCCCAATTTCTTAATGGTTCTTGAATATAAGGAAGAAGGTCCTTCTTCCTATTTACTTGCTCTTCCACTGGTTTTACTTTGTTTAAATCGTAATCGTCTTTGTACCAATTTTGTAATAACGCTTCTATCTCACTCATACTTGGTGGTTCGATTTTTAACGTGTACTCATGACTTAAATCTCTGTGTTTCAACGTGTACGGTTTACCTAAACCATTCGTTTTTATAACCAACCAGGTTACCTTTATGATATTTTCACCAAAAAGAATATCATTTGATAGTCCATCTATTACATACGCCACCATTATCTTTGGCTCGTTTCCATTGTAAACTCTCAATGGCACAAAACAATTTGATCTGATCATTTGTGTTTTATCGGCTGATGAAAATTTCAATTCAAAAGGATATGATAGTAATCCAAGTTTAATGGCAAGGTCCTTGCTGATTAAACTTGTACATGCTCCGGTGTCGAACATTCCTTCGACCTCTACGTTGTTTATCATCACTTTGATCACTGGGTGTCTCACATTCTCAGGTAAGTGAGTTGAGCTTTTACTCACTATCAATTTTGTTGCATAGGTTCTTCCACCTTCGATCGGAACATCCATTTCGACACAATTCACTTTACTTTGTGTTGTCTGTAGATTTGTTTGTTGCCGCGCTGGTCTCTTTTCGGGATATTTAGCCCAACAATTTTCCTCATTGTGTCCAATCGCTGAACAATGAGAACATTTTTCTGTTGATTTTTCTTTAACTGGGGTGTTCATGTTTCTGTTGAACCTTTGGTTCTGTGGAACTTGACCTTGAGGAGGACCTCCTCTGGTGTTTCTTGTATTTATTCTACTGGCCTCTTGCCAGATTCCGGTGACTTTTCTTTTGATGCTATCAGCATCACACGTTGCACTTTCTGGTATTATCTTATTCTGAACATAATAAGGTAATGAATTTAGTAAAAACATGGCGACTGTTTGTTTATCTGCTTGTGGATGAATAATTTTCACTGCTGTTTCAATCTTCTTTAGATGAATTTTCGGGTCTTCCTTCGAGTCCCATTTCTTTTGGTAGATCACATAAGCTGAGTCAGCTTTTTCACTTGATGTGATGGTTGAGTTTATCATCATTTTCTTCCATTCTTCCCACAGAATATTTGGTCTTTCGATTTTCAATTCTTCTGCTATTACTCTTGCTTCTGATTCTAATAAGACTGTCGCATGGCTTACCCACGAATTTCTTGTTGGATCTAAGGTCCTTAGATCATAT
The DNA here is from genome assembly GCF_014898815.1 of Panonychus citri. Lineage (NCBI taxonomy): Eukaryota > Metazoa > Arthropoda > Arachnida > Trombidiformes > Tetranychidae > Panonychus > Panonychus citri. Next base: position 514,183 of record NW_026515516.1, on the reverse strand, counting down.
TCAACAACTTGAATGAATTCGGTGAATGGTTGATTTTCTCTGTTCGGCCATTTCCGACGATTCATTCGATCCATGGCTTCTTTTTGCTCAGGTTTCAATCTTACTTCTTTGTTATTCAGCGTTTCCAAACGCTCCATGAATGATGCTTTTTCTCTTCGACAATATTTGTTTGAAATTAGGGCAGCGATCGCTGGTGTTATTCCAACTTCCTCCTCTAATTGTTGTTGATTGTATGTTAGAAACTGGTCTATACACAAAATTTTCGCTTTAATTAAACGACCAAGGTTTTCGAAATCCACACCGGATTTTCTCAATGTTATACTGTCCACCCATTTATATTCATAATGGCGTCGAGGGTTTACACTTAGGGCTTCAGGCAACTCATCTGAACCACTTTCGTATAATTCTTGGAGCACTTGGGCTTCCCAAATCTCCCTTTGTAACATCACGTTTGATTTTTGTGATGGGTTTATTATTCCCCATTCATCAGCAATTGCGATAAGTTCCATCCTTGGAACTTCAATTTCTCTTTCTTTTTCCACTTTATCTGTTTGCGACATTATTACGATGATTTTGATTTTACCACTTTCACAAATTAACAGTTAATTTCTTAACCCACAAGTTGTAGCTAATATTTCACTCTTGATCTAAGTACCACCTAGATTTCGTGAGAAAGGACCTTTCTCACACCTTTAGTCCACTCTGAAGGTCAAACGAATTTGTCCTTGTAGAGTCTCTACACCTTTTGTAAATCAACGGAAAAGGAAACTGGAAGCTTTGGCTGAAGCTTTTTATAGCAGTTTATAGGCTTATACACGTTGACTAGGCCTGTTTACACATCAAAATTTATCACTTGAATAAGATCGGCATCTCCACCATTTTGTAGGCACAGTTACAAGTTACCGAGGGGGGATTATTCAGAGAGACACGTTTTGATTGAGGTATAGATTTATAAAGACTGAGGTTGATTTATTGAAGAATAAATTTTAATTAGAGTAAGTTTAATTAGGAACTTGATTAGTCAATGAAGTGAGAGGGAAATCAAATTATAAAAAGGGGTGATTAATTAAATGAAAACATGAAGTACAAATAAAGATTAATTGACAAATTTACCAAAAAGATGATTAACTGATTGATTGTAAATTAAATGACAAAATCAACTGATTAACTGATAGTTAACTGATGAGTAAGGTCCTTACTTATTGGCTTTTATACTCAATCTTTCTGTTGGTCAAATGATTCAAATTTAAGTATCATGTGATTGATAAGACAGTTTAAAATAGCTTAAAGAGATTAGATTAACCTCTTACGTAATACCCTTACAATCATCATCATCATCATTCCACAGGAAGATCAACCGATAAAGAAGGAAATTGTTGTTATCCCGATTTACTCTGAATTAACCTGAACTTTTCCCTCCATTCTACTTGATTCTATCTCTCTCTTTCTCTCTTTCTCTCTTTGACTTTGATTGGGTTGATCTTTCTCTTGATTCTTCTTCTTATTATGATTATTATCACCATATTACCTCTTCTAATACTACAACTACTTTATTCTTAATATTCTGCATTCTCAGTGTTATCATCACCATCACCATACGAAGGAATATAATAGGAAATGTGTCAGGAAATCAAAAAAAAAGGAGAAAGTGACTCAAACTAAAGAGGAAAAGATGATGAAGACGAAGAAAAATTAAGTTAAATCTAACTATCACAATTTGAGTCGATGCAACTTCGGAACCCATGAACAAAATAATGGAAATTCAGTTGAACTTCAACATGATATTTATATATTTATACAGCGAAGTACAGTTCGTAGCTGCTAAATCTACAAGAGAAACAACAAAAACAACAATAATATAAAAGTGAATAACTTTTTCCACCGCCAACACCACCATCTTTCCTCTCATCATCATTCACATTGATTCTTCTCAAAAGAACTTTTTTTCCTTCCTCCTTATAGGAACAACTACTTTCAAATTATATTAAGATTTTCTCGCCATCCCCATCCTCATCCTCATCTCCATCTTCATCCTTTTTCCTCTCTCTCTCTCTCCACAGTTCTAGTCTATCCTTCTACCTCTTTGTTCATTTCAAAAACTTTCCATTACAACTTCTCATCTTCCCTTTTCATCCTTTTCAATCATCATCATCATCATCCTTTCACATCTTTGACAAATTATGGTTACACTTTTAATCTCATTCTCGTATTCATCAGATTGTTGCTTCTCTTTGCAAACAATTTCATGTCAAAGAATCAAACTAATTGTCTTTTAATATTTTCTTTTCTTCTTACCAGTTAATCAACAACAACATTATCATCATCATCATCATCAATGGGATATTGTGATAATTATACTTACCTTTTACCAGCGGAATATATTGAAAATTTGTTCCCTTCCAACTATAGTAATCAAACTGTTGACAGCGATTTTGAACATTCACAATTAGCAACTTTGTACATTTACTTTTGTCCAATTTTAATTGTTGCCTGTTTCTCATCAATCCTACTCAATGGTGTCCTGATTAAGGTTCGTGGAAGTCGCTACATCAATGGGTCACCCATTTTGACTTTATCACTAAATTTAGCGGCGACCGATGCAATCGCCTCCTTTATAACGGTACTGGTCATCATTTTTTCCTCTTATCTTCCGGTTGTCCAGGGAATCCAATTAAACCGATGTATTCTGTTGACCATTGAAGTTATCAGATTAACCTCATTATTTGCCTCGGTTCTTCATCTATTAGCATTAACATGGCTCCACTATCAAGGAACAGTTAATCCAATTCATCACAGGTATGTAAATATTATTATTACTATTTTCAACAATCAACTAATTAACTCATTTAGATAACTACTCATCATTAAATTATCATAATTAACACATTTAGATATTATTAATTGTTTACTTAGCAGTTCTTATAAGTGTTAATTAATTTGGTTTCTTCTCTAATTGCTTTAAGATTTATCCATTGGTAATTACAATATTTACCTTGATTAACACATTGTTAATCATTTTAAATTGTATCATATATTCAGTGTTTTATGTTATTTGTAATTAGTTGTTTTTTGTTTGCATTGGAAACAATCAATTAATCCCTTTAATCCGAATAATTTATGTTTCTCTTAATCCTTTCTAATTGTGGTAGAATCATATCTTGATCTCTTGATTACCTTTTAATTTTGAGAAATTGAATATGAAAAATAGTAATTAAGGAAATGTTGATAATGATTTAACCATTGAGGTGAGAATTCATTTCTAATTATCAGAAAAAAATTGATTAAATCTTTGACAATAACGATCTGGAATTGTTAATGATTGTTGATAATTTAAGCAAAGTTGAGGTTCATCATCACTAATCATAAACAGTTATATGTAAATCGTAATCATCACGAGTAATTATAATTGACGGTAATTTTGTATACAATTAAATCATATGTGTAGTTTGAGTAATTTACTTTTTTCTATCTCTTTTATGTAATTATTATGATTAACATGGTATTCAAAATGATTATCAACATTAACAAACAAATCCATATAATCATAATTATATCAAATCTATCATCAACTCTCATGTGATTAACAAAACAAATTGTTGATAATATGAAAATCCAATTACAATCTTGAGGGATTAACAGTTTTTTTTGTTCATTCTGTTAGCAAAAAGATTAATTCAATTCTGTTTATCTTTGAGTTACCTTGACTAATTGTATCAAGTTTATTCAAACGAATCAAGTTTCCAATAACAACAACAATTAGCACTGTGAAACTTGATAGACTGATGATTTCTAATCACAACATTTAATTGTGATTTAGAACTTATTTATATTAACTAATCAATTTCAACTCCCAATTGTAAATCAAACAAAAACAAAACAGTAACAATTTCATTTAACTTTCCTCTTATTTTTTTCAAATACAATTACGATTCCAATTCATTTTCTGTTAATCGCTCATGATAATCTCCATCACCACCTCATGAAGTTACACCCAATGAAATTTCACAATTCCAAGGTGAATTGATGAGTTTTTCTCAGTAACAAAAAACTATTCCATCTTTTTTACCATAAATTAGATCAAAATTGTTAACTCAATCGCATTAAGGATTACAAGGTGAAAAAGATGATAAAATACATATTCTTTTCATCATTTCGCTTCTCTCTCTCTCTCTCTCTCTCTCTCATCCTGCATCATTCATCACCTTAACACAATTTTTATTCAATCCATTATTTGATATCTTTCATTTATAATATAATATATTTACTGCCAACAATTTCAATTTCACTTTGTTTTTATTCATCATTCATGATATATTTTTTTTTATTGAATTTCCATTCTAAATATTCAAGAATTTTTCATCTTTCTCTTCAACTCAATTAATTATTTTACATTCTAAGTCTTAATCTTATTATCTTATTATCAGTAAATCTAATCAATCAATTAGATAAAATGCTGTTCGGACAACTTTTTCCCTCTTTAACATATCGATCTAATCTTAATGAAACTAATTAAAGATTAAGTTAATCAGTCTCATCAACCGGAAATTAATTCTTACCGTTTAATGATAATGAAGATGATGAATAATACTTAGAATGATTAATATTCAATTGGTCTTTTTATTTCCTAAATGTTTATCGCAATTGAAATTCGGATTTTTTTTCTCCATCCAATTTGGTTAAATTTCAGTTTCCAATTTCATGGTAGCTGTTCAGGGCTCACCAAATTCATTACTTGACATGAATTATAATTCTGAACCAAAGTTTTCCACTCGTATTAGTAGTAACGGAACATTTAATTGTCACAGTTAATTTTGATTTATTTTTGTTACATTGTTGCTACTTGAATGATAAATTACAATCAAAATTGTTAACAATTGTGGTCCAATGAATATATCAAATGAATGAAAATTAGTCCAATTATTTTGATTGTAACTTTGAAAGTTGATTAATTGTCTTTGGCTTTTCAGTCACTAAACAATTGTAAATTGAACAGTAATCACAATTAACTTAGCTGATTGATTACCATTTGAATTAACTATTAGATAAGTTAATTCTTCCTATTTTGATTTAAATTGTAATGATTAATTATACTAAAAGGACAAAAAGTGTTAATAGATTGAGATTGTCACCTTTATCTGATTGGTGACAAGATTCATTCAACAAAACCCTCATGGGTCTAACATTTGGATTCCATTCAATTGTATCGAATTGAACTGAATTTTCCCATTTACCTTTAATTTTCACTTTATTATTCACCAAATGAGATTAATTCAGAGCTGATGATGTCTAGTTAATGATGATAAACTTTACTCCCTTCCAATACATCACACTGATCATCTTTGTAACAGTAATCACTCCCAAGAGTTTTCTTATATTTATATCATGAGAAACACAATCAACAAACTTACAACTACATCTCTCTGTTCAATTTGACTGCTACATGATTTGTAATTAGCCTTTGATTCACAAATTAACTAGAATAATTTGCAAGCTAATTCACAAAATGATTAAGTAATAATTTGAGAACTGCGATCGTTATCATTATACATCAACTTGTGATTGACATTAATCCATCAAGAATCAATTGCTTTGGGTCGATAGGGAGAAACTTGAGTTGACAAGAAAAGGGATTCACACTCAAGGAAATCATTTCCTCATTTCAATCACTTGAATTTATCTTCCTTATCTTCAGCAAACTTTTTTCTTCTCATTCTTATTTTACATGTTCAGTGATGCTCATTCTCATCTATCATTTATCCTTTTTCTGTCTCATGTCATGAACATAAACTTATGTTTCATCCTCATCCTTTTTTTTTTCGTATTTTCTTCCAATCGAAAGTGAAAAAAATTCTCAACTTTCTAACTGAATTTTGGTTCCATGATTTTTTCACTCCAAATCACATTTTTATTTACATCACCATGTAGACTTTGGTGTTGTTACTTATCCTGAATCTTATCCACTACCATTCACATCTTAATTTACCTTTCTGATCGTTGATTTACTCGCTCTCTCTCTCTCAGTTAAACGAAAAGTAAATTAAACTTTCTACTTGATTGTTTTTCCTACATGATTAAGATTCTTGTTGAAATTGAAAATTGTCAATAATCATTTCTCATGCTATCAACCTGAATCTCGATCGTTATTATTTTGATAACTATATTATTATTATTATTCCGTAATTCCAAGTGATCCAAATAAATTACATAATAATCGTATATTAATCATATATATATATATATATATATTTGTAAATCATCAATTCATTTTTTGACAAGTATATTAATACACTCATTTTATATTGGTAATGATTATAATGAGAAAAATGAGATAATTAACAATCATGACAAATGTTACCGTTAATCATTTCACTTTCACCATTAAACATAATCAACATGATATTGTATTTATAATAATACATATTTATTTTAGCCCAATCAATTAATTGATTTCCATATGAATGGATAATAACTCTCAATTACATTAGAATCAGATTAACGTTAATTGTGAGAATAAAAAAAAATGTACAAAAAATTATTCAATATGCTTCACTTAATCATCGTTTTATCAATAGATTATCATTAATAATTAACCGTTATCCCTTGTTTGTAATTAGTGTTGATCCAATTCAATCAATAATCAAACTCAAAAGCATGGATAGAGTTTTATAAATATCATGAAATAACCATTGGTCATTCAATAAAATAAATCAAATCCTCAATTGAACTGATTTGATGATTATTATTAACATCAATCCTTGGAATCACAATCTGAAGCAACAAGAGTTGAAAATCAATCAGTTTATCGGTAATCAATGAATCAGAATGTCTGACATTCTGATATTCATGATATTTTTATTCCAATTTCCACCCTTAATCATTAACCAATAGTTTATCATAAACCTTTCGAGCAATACTATTACCAATATCATGGAAATTCCCATTGGATAATATCAATATCGCAAGAATAACAGTCGAAAAAAGTTCTGACAGAATAAATATTATCTCTTATTCGGGAGAAAAGGTTGAAAACAAAAAGTTCTGAAACATTTCAAGTGAATAAACTGTGAACAATCAATTTCATCTACAGGAAAATCTGATATTTAATCAGCGCCAATGATTTATTCAGTTTTAATATTGACAATGAATCTCAATCACTACTTTTGTTTACTATCAACCCAATCAATATATTCATGTGTATATGTGAATTAGTTAATTGTTATCGATAAACTGTTGATGAAATCTTTCAGAATTTCATTTAATTATAAATTACCATTTATTATGAATCTAAATGATAATGATTACTGAGAATATGTTAATTACTTTTGACTGAATAAACTTAATTTTCTGCTGTTGTTTAATTATCTGTTTATCTAATTCTTGAATGATGATTTTTATCATTTCCACAGGTTAACCAGCTTATATCAAAGATCAGAAAACATTAAATATGTCACATTAACTTGTTGGTTGATTCCCTTCATCATTTTCATCTTCATATTTTCATCAACATCATGTCAAGGTAAATGTCACATTTATATATTACTCATCAGCATTCATCAGTTATTCATGTGTCTATCTCTTTCAGTGTATTTTCATATATACACACTGGAAGATAATTTATGTTCAGGAAAAGTACTTGAACTCTCCCAGGATGAGAAAACCATGATAAGAATAAAACTAAATCAGTTCTATCAATCAAATTGATAATCATAATTTGAACAAAAACTTAATCATATCACTGCAACAACAATCTATTGAGATGAAAATATTTGCAATCACCATGAAAAGATCTGTAAATTATTAGATTATCTCAACTCATAATTCAGCAACTTTTCATTGAAATAAGATTATCACAACAATGAACTATCATGATTCTTATTATCATGACTTTTTTTTTGCTCATCAAATATAATTTATTTATCATCTATTAGCAAAATGATGTATTTATTTAATATTAATCTAAACTGACACAATTAATGATGATTTCTCATTGATAATGATGATGATTGTTAGATTAGATTATTGAAACTTTTTCAATTTGTTTTCCTTTTGATTCATTTCATGATTACGATATGATGATGATTGTATTCTCATTGAACAATCAAAGTAAACCATCAAATCATTTCAAGTATTAATATTATTTTCCAATTTAAAACTAAATTTGAATCACTTATTTCAATCAATTGACTTGAATCTCTGTTTCTCATCAGATTTTTATCAATTGAATTTAATGATTATAACTTTAAATCAGATGTAACAAACATGAAGAAAACAAAACATCAACAACAACAAACAATAAGACGATAATGATTTAAGATGATCTCCTTTAAAGATTTTACCAGAATTCTGATCTACTTTTTTTTTCTCCTTCTTCTCCCTGTTCATGATAATCACCCAGGTTACCGATCACAGGATTGCGATTTCACCTTCCTATTGGGTTGGCATTTTCGTTCAACAATCCTGCTACTTTTTGGAACTCCCTGGTTGCTCATGATAGTTGCCTATCTTCATATATTCTGGACTCTTGAAATGGCTCAGAAATTAACCTGTTCCCTTAATAATAATAACAGTAAACAGATAAATAACAATAGTAATAACTTAAATGTTAATAACAGCAACAACAACAATACCCTTGTTAATAATAATCCCATTAATATAACTAACAATACTAATTTAACTCGTCGGATTGATAAATCATACCGAAAAGCCATAACAACCTCACTAATCATTATAATTACTTATTTAATTGGTTGGATGCCAGCAATCATTTGGTATGCAATTTCTTGTATTGATGGTTGTCCATATCCACTTTACAGTCAAACCTCATCCACTCGTGCCTACCTTGGTTTCATTACAACCGGATCAGTTGTAGCCAAGCCAATTGTTGACCCATTAATTTATTCTTACCGTTATCGTGAGGTGAGAATGGCCATTCAAGAGCTTTTCTGTCCAAATTATCGTTTCTCTCATAATATTAACAATTCCAATATAACGGATAACAACAATACCCTTAACTCATTTACTCACCGATTCCAAAGGAATACAGATGAAACCGAAATGGTTACGACAACATCATGACTAGTAAGAAGTAAAATTGACCAACTACCAGCAGAATTGAACAGAATTGACCATTTGTAACGGACTCAGGACCATTTGACTCTCTTGTACTAAGATATCAAATTTTACGTTTTAATTATTAATCTTTTATTCCAATGGAAGAAAAAAAAATGTAATTATTAATCAACTACGCACAATATCATTAAATCGTTAATCCAATTGATCAAACCCTTACTAACGGATAATTAACTCTTGACCTTACATGGATATGCTATCTCATTGTATTAATATTAATACACGAGAAAAAAAAATCTTGTATGCAAATTTGTCACAATAACATTAATATGGATGAAAATGAACAATCAAGAGTCATTATCGTTATTAATATTATTGATTAGCTATTATTCAATTGGCTTGGAATCCTGATTAATAGTGATAATGATAATTAAAGTAACAATTACAATATAAAGAAAAGGATGAAGATGAAGATTCAAAGGGAATTACAATTCATTATAATAGACAATCAATAAACTAATATTTTCATCTTTTATATTACATTTATCATCACAAGCCTTTGTTATGATCATTACATAATTTTCAGTTCATTCATTAATACTGAGCAATCAAGAAACTATTAACAATTTAGCTGATTACCAATTAGCGAGCATAAATTACAGTTTCCAACAGAAAGTTTTTACACTGGAAGGTTTTGATTGGTATAACAATTAGTTAATTTAACTCATTGATTTAAACATTGAAAGATTCACTGACCAGCTCATGATTTTCATTGAAGTTCAACAAATTCAGTGCAAACTATTCAATGTACATGGATAAATAATTATGATATCAATCACAAATTCAACAGAGGAGGAAAAAACAATGACTTGAATGGATAGACGATTTCTAGACGGAATTGGGATGGAAAAAAAATGACCCTGAAGGTAAAGGTCACTCCATGAGACTGTAAGTACTGTATCATTGTGCTTGTAAATGAAGATAAAGTTCTGGAAGAGACAAAAAATAAAGTTAGTTACATGGCCGATAAATCAAAGGAAATAAAATATTGTATCACAATCTCTCATGAAACCCAAGGGGTAAAAAGTGGAAAAGTAAATCCGGTGGAAAATGCTAACCTTTTTTTTTCTGTATTCAGTTTCAGTGTAACGATAATGCTCATTGGAGTCAATGGAAGGAGCAAATGAATTATGTACAAGATAAAAAATAGATCTCTCACCAAAAAGCTTGAGAAATGTATTGGATAAAATCACAGAATTATGAACAATTCTGACAAGCTAAATGCTGACAAAATCACTACAGTCTTGAAGGAGATATTATTAATAATATAACAATTCGAGACTCCCAATAACCCTTTAGGTACACAGAACAGAAAAAAATACATTTTCATCATGGATTCTCAAGGTTATCATCATGTTATTGTTGATCAACTAATATTAAACTGTATCTTTATTTGTTATTTAATTTGATTCTCTACCAGGTTGATTGGCTTCTGATTGTTACGAAAATATGATGATAATATTACATTAATAAACCAATCGAATTAATAAACGAAGAGGGAGAAGAAAAAAATTCAATTTCTCTTTTTCGTCTACCTGATTCGTAACCACCAATCTGATGAACCTGAAATCCTCAATAATCATGATAATAAATGAATTACAATTATATTGACTAACAGAAATACTCATAGTAGTATAAGAGTGTACCCCTTAAATGCAGGTACCCCTTAAATGCAAGTATGACTTAAAATGCACTTTTCAAAATACACTTTTCAAAATGCACATTTCCTGTCCTGTTTAATGTAACTTTGTCTCAAAATTTATGCTAATTTAAATGAATCATATAAGATTATCTGAGTGATAAAGATTTGAAATGAACAACATGTATTCAATATACTTGAGACACCCATTCACAATGATGGTGGCAGGACCCAGTGGATGTGGAAAATCATTTTGGGTGAAGAGACTAACTGAAAATAGAGAGAAAACAATAAGTCCAGTTCCAACATTGATAACATACTTTTATGCAGAGTACCAACCAATCTTCAACGAGATGGAAAGTGTTCAGTTTATCAAAGGATTACCAGACAATTTTTTTGATAAGATTGATGGTAAAAGTCCTCATTTAATAATAATTGATGACTTGATGCATGAATCGTCTAACTCAAAGATAGTATCACAGCTTTTTACGAAAGGGAGTCATCATAGAAACCTATCAGTAATTTTATTAGTGCAAAACTTTTTTGTAAAAGGTGGTGAGTCAAGAAATATATCTTTAAACTCTCATTATATTGTTTTGTTTAAAAACCCAAGAGATAAATCCATTTCAACAATGTTAGCTAAGCAAATGTTTCCCGGACGTTCAGCACAGTTCAGACAGATATTTGAAAACGCGACGAGAAGCCCTTTTTCATACTTATTCATTGACTGTAAGCCTGATACACCCGATGAAGTTAGATTGTTAACAGATGTTTTGGGAGAAAGGAAGTAATTTATGCCTATCAGATTTAAATTGTATAAGAAATGAATAAATTTTACTATGTTAAAAAATGTCTGTTTCAAAAGCGATCGCGGTCTTACCAGCTTTAAAAGTTAAGTAAAGCAAAAAAACTAATTGAACGTAAAAAATTGTTAACATCTTGTCCATGTAACGTATTGAAAGTTATAAAAGAAATAGCAGCTAAAATATTGAAAGGACACATTCATTTGACAGCGAGACAAAAAGCTCGTGTGAAACGGTTCAAAAAAGATATTCGAAGACTCGGTGGTAAAATTACTCGTCGAAATGCAAAAAGAATTCTAGTTCAGAAAGGTGGATTGCTAAAAGGTTTACTTGTTCCAGCTATAACAATTCTCGCAAATTTACTTTCAAAGCAAATTGAATAATGAATACAACAACTCGTATGGTACTGATTCCTGAAGACCAGTACAACAACAATGTTAATAAGCGGAAACAAACAGACTTTGAGCCGATTATGAGCTCTGATTTACCGAATAGTGTAAAAGTTAAACTCATCAACCAATTGATGATGCAAGATGACATGAAGAAAGAAAAGGCAAAAGAAAAAGATGAAAGTCGTCTAAGAAATGAGTTGAAAGCAAGATATCGAATGTATCAAGATATAAAAAAAGAAGAAGGTAATGAGAGTTCAGATGGAAATAATATCAAGTTTGATGGTTCAGAAGACTCTTTCCATACTACTTTGGATAACACGTATAATAATGAGACTGAGGAACCGTCAAAAAATTCACCATTTTACAGACAACCATCGTCATCATCATCATCAACCCCCCAACAAACAAGAACAAACGATCTACTGTCCTTGTTGAAAAAAGAGAGTGATTTAGGTGATAATAAAATAATCAGTGACGATGGAAAAATCAAAGGTAGTGACATTGAAAGAATAGTTGAATATTTACAGTCTAAAAACTATACTGGGAGAGCACCAAATGGAACAACAAGTATTAAAGTACATAAAAAACTGTAGAATGTTTAAGCCACATCAATAACCCTAAAGCAAAGGAGAAATTAAAACAAGTGAACATATCATGGCTGAAAGCTTCCAACGTTAGAGAGAATATTACTCGCCGAAAGCGATAGGATCATTTGGTGGAGTAAATCGACTGTTCAAGGCAATTAAAAGATTGATCCATCTGCTAAATTGAGCGATGTACATAAATGGTTAAAGGATCAAGACACTTACGTTCTTTTCAAACAGAATAAAATAAATTTCCTCGATTACCAATTTTAGTTAACAAGATTGATGAACAATGGCAAATAGATTTGATGGATATGTCCTGGGTCAGTCAGTATAACGATGGTTACCGTTACCTACTCAACGTTATTGATTGTTTCAGTAAATTTGCCTGGTCACGACCGATAAGAAAAAAAACAGGCCTTGAGGTTGTTCAAGCATTAGAGAATATTTTCTCTAAGCAAAGAGTACCAGAAAAGTTACAAAGTGACCAGGGTAAAGAGTTTGCCAACTCAGACTTCAAGGCTCTGATGATTCGCAAAAAAATCAATCACTTTTTTGCTACCGATGGTGTGATAAAATGTGCAATTGTGGAGAGATTCAATGGTACACTAAGAGCTAGGATTTATCGTTATTTACATCATGTGAATACTGGTAAATATATCGATGTACTTGAAGAAATAATAGAATCATATAATAAGTCCTTCCATCGGACAATTGGCATGTCACCGGTAGAAGTGAATGATGAAAACTCTTCAACAGTATTGAGAAATATAAGAAAAAGTCATCCGAAAAGTAATGCCAATTACAAGCCTTTTCTGTGGGTGCAAAGGTCCGAATAAGAGAAAGGAATATTCGAGAAAGGAGCTAAGCGAAACTTCAAATTGGAAATTTTACAATAAGAAACACAAGAGAACACCACAAGGTTGGGTTTATTGGCTAGGATTATGCTGGTGAAAGGATCACATCAGTTTTTACCATAATGAGCTTATCCAAGCTATAGAACCGAGCTTATATCAGATCGAGAAAATATTAAGAACAAGAATAAATCCAAGTAGCAAGAAAAAGGAGTACTTTGTTAAGTGGCTAGATTATCCAAGTAAATTCAATCAGTGGGTTCAAGATGTGGAACCAACCTCAAGAATATTTCATTGAAGCAGTATCAAATGCGTCAATGGACATCTTTCCTCAGAATACTTTGACAAAATTTTCAAATCGTTTAGCTCGAGCAATTGATCTAAACGGTGAGTGGTTAGTAGGTCTTCAAGAGATTTTTTACCCATCAGACATAAGTGCAACCGCCCGAAGCTTGTCGCTTCACCTGTTAATTGATGGCTTCGGACAAAAGGTTAAGCTGGACGTAATGTTGGAAGCTAATGATGATAAGAGATCAATAATTGATAAAATAAACACTAGTATGCGAAAACATTATAATACAACAAAAGCAAAACGACCCAAAAGAGATATTATGGAGTCTATTAATAAACTTTTGAAAGTTGAAAGTGCAAATTTCACAACTGAAGAAAAATTGGCTCATTTGAAAGAGATTAAAAGCAAAGGTTTAGCAGCATTTGAAGAGCTTCTAAAGCAAATCGATGAGATGAGTGGAAAAGTAAAAGCAAAAGAACAGGAAATTGCCTCTCTGTCCACCGAGATGTCAGAAAAAAACAAAGAAGTAGCAGTTGTTAATGCTAACCTAGCTTCAAGAATCGACACTGAAGATGATTTTGCTAAGTATAAATTAGTTGCACAAAAATTGTTGGCTGATCAAACTGAAAAGATAAACAAACTTGAGAAACAACCTAACAAAGATTCCGAGATTTATCATCTGAAGAAAGATTTGAGAGATGCCTTGTTAAGATTAAAACGATGGCAAGATGATGCTATGGCCAAGAACGTTGAAGCCTCAAAACTACGAAGTGAACTTGAAATACTAAAAAGTGAACGTGATGCAAACCTTTTGGCATTGCAAGAGAAATATGATGTAAGGAGGAAACCGATGCCAAGTTAAAAGATCGAAAGAGACTTGCTCGACGCTAAGTCAACTAATTCAGAGAAAGTCTTGGAATATGAGAAAAAATTAGAAAGATGTAAGCTGGAGCAAGGAGAGGAGCTACAAAAAGTAAAGGATCAAATTCAAGAAGAATCTGGTACTTACACAAACAAAGTGAAACTGATGGAGGATAGAGAGCAAGTCTATCAGCAGACCTTGAAAGAATCGAGAGCAAAAGTGAGTGAATTACAAAAAGTTGAAGCTGAGCTAAGAGATAAAATAGCCGAACTCGTTCCAAAGGAAGAACTAAACACATTGAATCAAATGGTTGAATCTATCGCTTCAGAGAAAAATGCTGTTGAAATGACTTTGAAAGAGTTGAAAGATAAACATGACTCTCTGGCCAATGAAGTGGTTAGATTGAATGATGATTTGGTTAAACAGAAAGCTGAAAAAAATCAATTACTTGAAGATATTGAAAGAGTTAGACGGCAATTATATAAATTCAAACCATTGGTAGAGAATGAACTGACTATTAGTGAAGATGATAAAGTGCCTTTTGTTGAACTGGTAAGCGGGAAAATTATCGTTCACAGAGGATACTTAGATAATCGAATTATAGTCCCTCACTTCAATGATTCAGCTTTTATTTCTGCTCTTGGGTTCGATGCTTATGGTTACCTAGATAAAATTGGCCGATTACTAACCACAAACGAGGTTAGCATGAGTGCCGAGAAACCTGCTGCTCTTGATTTCCAGCCTCACTTGATGTTTGTAAACTCTGACATTGTATCTGAGCACTTTGTTGGAGACAAATCAGCAAGGTCCTTCGTGTTTTACCCTTGAGAGGAGACGAAAAAAGCAAATAATTCATGAAAGATTCATGAAGCCTCATTATTATCCGCTAAGGTCAAATAGAATGGAAGATGTTAACTTCATTTTAAGTGATGAGACCGGAGAACAAGTAAAATTCAACTCAGGTCGAGTTTGTATTGGGTTACATTTGAAAAAAGTTGTATAAGAAATTGTAAAACTATCACTGAGAATAAAAAAAAATGTCAAGAAAAGTTCATTGTTCATGTGAATCAGACCTGCAAAGGTTTTTCGCGTCTCAAGTAGGAAGTGGTTTCGGTGATATAAGTGTTTTCAAAGGTTCACCATATCAAAGAGGGTATGGGATAGGTACGTTAATTGCAAGATTTGGAATTCCTATTCTGAAATTTCTGGGTAAACAGTTTCTACGTACAGGGGTAAACGTTGGAGCTGATATGTTGGAGAAGAGAAGGTTTAAAGATGCATTGAAAGAGAGAGCAAAAGAAGGGCTTCGAAATGCAACAACTCAATCTATAGCTAAAGTGAACAAGTTATTAGAGCAAAAAGGTTCTGGTAATGTAGGATTACAAGCATATAAGAAATTAATCAAAGCAGTCAAGGCTAAAAAGAGACGAAGAAGAAGAAAAACTGTCCAGCGTAAGAGAAGTGTAAAACGAGTGAAAAGTAAAAGTAAGAAAAGAAAGCAAAGAAAGGATATTTTCGGATAATGGAGTATCTACACGTTGACTCAAACCCGGCAGGGAAAAGTGAGCTAACCTTGTTTACAGTTCCATCTACACAAGTAACAATAGAGTCAAGCTATGAAACTGAATACCGACCATCGGCAAGCCTGGAAAGTAGCCTTGTCTATGAAATTGCAGTTCCACCTTCTGAGGATATGACAGATATGGCGGCTACAATGTTACACATGAAAGTTCAAATAATTGATGGAACAAATGAACCAACAAAAAATGCAGTAAAAGCAATGATGGCTCGCAATTTTGGGAATGCTCTATTTGAGCAAATCGACTTATTTCTCAATGGTGTAAACTTATGTCAAGCTTCAAACATGTACCACTATCAGGCTTTTCTTGAAGATCTTCTTTATAAATTTCCCAACCCTGTGGACACTGGTAACCTTTCACGAAAAGAACCTCAATTTGTTGTTGCAAGTCGAACCTATGATCTATTCTTTCGTTTACATTTACCCATTTGTCAACAAGATCGATTGATGGTGAGTGGATTACCCATGACTTTCAAACTAACCCGAAGTCCGTTAACCTTTCCAGTTTGGGCAACAACTGAGGCTGACACAGAAACATATAAAACTAAAATAACAAGTTTATCATTGTTTGTTAGAAGGGTTAAACTATTTCCCGATGCTCAAGCAGCACTTCTCACAACACTTAGTAGAGTACCAGCAAAATATTTCATCATAAGAAACGAAATGAAAAACTTTACAATAACAAAGGATGTTAACATGATAACAGTTGAAAATTTGTTCAATGGCTTCCTACCTAAGCGTATCATCTTAGGCTTTGTTAGTGAAGAATCATTTTCTGGTGATCGACAGTCAGGCCCATTTAAATTTGACAATTTTTCAGTTTCTCACTTAGCTTTGAATGTTGACGGTAACCATGTACCAACAGTCCCATACCAACCTGACTTTGAGGAAACTTGTACATGAGAGAATTTATCAATCTTTACCGTTACACTGGTCAAGACGACGGAATCCCGCAATGTGACATTGACTATGACAAATACAAGTCAAATTATTGCCTATTTGCCTTTGATTTGAGTAGTGATGGTACACTGGGGGGAGAAACGGGAACACTAAATCTACTTAGGCGAGGGTCTATAAGATGTGAAATTAGATTTTCTAAAACATTGACTAAACAAGTTAAACTGATTGTACTTGGACAATTTGATAACCTGATAACAGTTGACAGAGAGCGAACCGTTGTAATAGATTATTGAGTGATTAACAAAGGATGTTAACATCGAGAGAGCTGGAAATGTTATTGTCTGGAAACAAGTTTTTCGGTGGAGTTTATTCAATCAATAATTTACCTTTGGTGATTCCAACAACAAAAATAAATTACATTGTAAATTTGGATCCTTCTTACCAACCAGGTTCACATTGGGTATCGGTATACATTGA
Organism: Panonychus citri; assembly: GCF_014898815.1. Taxonomy (NCBI): domain Eukaryota; kingdom Metazoa; phylum Arthropoda; class Arachnida; order Trombidiformes; family Tetranychidae; genus Panonychus; species Panonychus citri. The sequence goes on along the minus strand of NW_026515516.1, from coordinate 496,672 downwards.
CAGTAACCGTAGAGCTATTTACTTTGACTCTTTCGGACGACCCCCTCCTCCTGAAATTTTATCATTCATGCAGAGAAGCGTTTCCTTCTATCAAATATCGAAATCAAAATATCAAGGAGATGATTCATCAGCTTGTGGCTATTATTGTTTACTTTTTGTACTGATGTCGAACAAAAAATCTTTCTTTAAACTTATGAAAAGCTGTAACCATTCGAGAAATGAGTATTTAATGTACAAAAACTACTCTCTATTAAAATAAAAATAAAATGTGAACTCGAAATAACAAGTTCCTCCGGGTGGGCGCGAACTCATGAGCTCAAAAATTCAGTGATCGGTCAGGTCTCGCGAGAATGAGGATTTCTCATAATTCGCGAGGAAAATGAGATCCTTTTAATCGCGAGTAAATTGATATCACTATATTCGCGAGAAAGAAGAAATCTTACAGACAATTCAATAGATTATTGTTTTATTGAGTAGTGTCCATAGGCAAGAGAGTTTACAGAATCAATGAGGTAACGCTTATCTTCAAATGGTGATAAAGCAATCTTATCGTTTACATATAGATGAACAATGTGATTTTCTGATCCCAGTCTACGTGTTGTCCTTCGAACTGTTTTCACATTGAAAAGAGAATTTTTATAATCCTCAAATGATAACTGGTTCTCAACTACAACACCTTGAACTCCTTTAGCCCTCTTTTTAACCTCGCTTTGTGTTTTGATTGCATACAGTTTTGGTCTCAGAGCGATAACTTCTTCAATCACTTGACCATTCATCTCATCCTTTAGACATCCAATTTTTTCGATTGTTACTGCTATACAAGCAGTGTTCAACAGGAAGATCACTGAAATCCATTATATCTGAAAAATGATCCATATCTCGAACTAAATCGTCAGTTTTTATCTCAACTAAGAGAGAATCAGTATCAGAATATACTAAACTGATGTTATCATGAAAATAAGATTTAAATCTATCATAGTAGAGGGTGTAAACATGAAGTTTAGCCAACTCTAATACAGTAAAACCAACAATTATGGGTTTGTCAAGTAAAACGGTATCCGGTAGCATTTGAAAAAGCACTTTATCATCTGAGAGGATTCGCATGTTTTTACATAGATGCTTTCGAGTTCGTCTTGCAGCCATAGTATCTGTTGTCACCAAGTCAACTTTAACTCTTTTCCTTTTATCTTCCATCAATTTACCATAATTGCTGTTTACAAATAGCTTGTAAAGGGATGAGACAAAAGGAGAGGATGCTTGTTTCCTCTTTTCGGTGCAAAGGTTGATGTACGGTGATAACCAACGCTTTTGATGGAAAGATATTACTCGGTGAATATGCGTCACTTTCAATCCATGTTTGACGTAATACTTGAGCATTCGGTAGTGGATAACATATCGGGTTTTAGGAAGAAAAGTAGCAACAAGTTTCTCAGTTTTTGTTGACTTCTGGTCTAGTTCATCGAGAATAGATTTAGCGGTTGGACTTAACATTGAATCTGAAATTACCATTTTATGTGGAGCAAGTGGAAAATCGTTATGTAGATCGTGCAGTGTCTCAGGATAGATTAGATCAACTTCAAGAATGTAACCTGTTGGTGCATCGTCTTCGACAGATAGGTAACAGTTTAACTGTCGTGACTCTAACCATTGATAGTTACCAAACGGTAGAACATCACATTGCCTTGCCATATAAATTGTTCACGTCAAAATAAAGAATCCATGTTTGATCGCCTCCGTCGTATGATTGAACCAATTTATTGTTTGCTTTTACGTGTCTCTTGGCCACTGTAGTGAAACCACCTCTTATTCCGTTCTCAACCATCATGTACATTTCAAGATCAGTAAAGATCTTCAGGGATACTTTAAGCATCTTTATCGCTGAGGCAAAAGATAAACCAGGAACTGACATATAATGTGGCGGGTCAATAGCAAAGTCATTTAAACTTGTTTCTCTAAAGTTTTCAAAAACAGCGGCTAACAAAAGTACATCTAAACGTAAATAAATGTCTATCAGATCACCCAATTTTTGGCAGTTAAATTGTTTCCAGACACGCGTTAATCTTTCATACATTTCAATTGTAATAGATTTATCAGTGAGAGATGAATAGAATGATTCTATTGCAGGTAGATTTCTCTCTTCATACCTTTCAAATGAGTCCAAATATTCGTATGGAAGGACAGCTTTATCAAGAAGGTCGGTTAGATCACGAGTTTTCCACTCTTGACGTAAAAAGTGCTCCTTATCGACTAGGCTTAAATCTTTCGATAGAGTGTCAAGGCTAGCAGGTAAAAAAGCATACGAATCGAGGAAAGCTAAATTACCGGAATACCATCCAATATACTTTTCCAAAGATTGCGGTATTATGGTAATATTGGAAGAGAAGGTTTTACCGTCCATTCCAGCAATAAGTAAATGACTATCATAGTTCTTAAGGTTATGGAAGAAAATTGGAATTCTTTTGGGAATGGAGTAGTTTACATTGCAGGACTTGTGAGCTGCACCTCGATATGCACCAGTAAAATGATCATGGTCTCTAACTCTATCTCCTCCCAAGAAACCACCACAGATCCAACAATTCCATTCAGTTTTAAAACTTTGTGTCTGATCAAATGTGATCGTCATTGGCTTGCAGGCATTCAGTTTCAGGTAATCATCTAACCACTTCTCAGTTTGCTTAACACTACTCAGGAAATCATTGATGATGTTTTCTCCGTGTTTATAATCGCTCTTAATCACACGTTTGTTCCAGTCAACAACTATATAACCATAACTACTAGGCTCGTGACGAGATACTTTTCTTGGATCACCAGTTGGTATACATACACTTTCAAAATCTGCATAAATGATGAAAGGGTGTTTGCTTTCTTTTTTCAAGTTCCTCTTAACCAAATCTGCAAATGGAGTTTGCCTCGATACCACGGGTAGTTTCACTCGTTGTACGGCTCTATTTTCACAATCAATCAGATGAGTTGCAAGTTTTTCTTTAGAAGTATACCCATGTAGACATCTTTCACAGTGGTATCGTCTTCTATTAGTTTTACTGTTCAAGGCTCTACGTAAGCTTATAATCGGATAGAAATGATCAGCATATAAGAGTAATTTAACGTGTTTACTCTTTTTCTCTCTGGTAATACGAAGAGGGATTATGTATTTACCATCTAAGTTGTATGAAAAAACACTTACAGATATATCATTAACCTTTTCAAAGCCGTTTATCTGCTCAAGAGTAACATCTCCTGTCCATTTTGAGAAATTATGGTTATTGATGTATCGATTATATTGTGTTACGCGATGTTTGTCAACGTCTCCATATATACTCGCTAATATTGAATACATAAAACAGCTTGTCTTACAGTTAAGACTTACAAAACATCTCTTTCCATAGAGTTGCTTTGGTAATTTCTGGAGACGGCATCCTCCATGGTGTGGCTGATACCATGCAACATAAACATCTAGAGATGAAATACAAACTATGATGAAACCACTTCCTCTCTCAGTATAATGATCAATTATACTTTGAATCTCAGAGAAACTATCCATGAGTAATTGATCCAAATCATCGCATTCACTCAGATAAACTTTAAAAATTGAATGAATATACGAAGTGACGAAATCTTTCGTACCAAGTTTTTCAAATACAATGTTAATTGAAAATGAAATTTTCAGTGGGCCAAGTTCTCTTGACAATGACTCAACCATAGCTTTCAAATCTGGAACAGTGTTGGTATGTAGATCTTCCAATGTGTAACATTTATCAAATTTTCTTGAATATAAGCGATACTTCGATCTGAATGCTTGTTTGATCAAAGTGAAATTGAAAAGTTCAACTATATCTGTTACTTTAGGTGATGCAAGTATCAAGCCACAAATTTTAACATGACTTTCTAGTTGTTGATTTGTGTCGAATCTCGTTGAACATTTTTCACAAACTAAACCTTCAATCTCCATTTTACTGTTTTCACTGTTGTTTGTAGGTTGTGTTGGATAGCATGTGTGATCCAAAAGAGTAGAAAAGTCACCGAAAAACTGGTTACACTGAGGACAGCTACCAATAGACTGACTAATTGCAGCAAGATCATCTACTACTTGAAGTTGTTGTTGTTGTTGTTGTTGTTGTTGTTATCTTCATTTTGTTGTTGCATGTTGTCACATTGTTGATGGTTCGAATAACCCACTGGTTAAGTAAATTTGCAATTCATCCAACGAATCATTGTCACAACATGAATGGTTTATGAAGTCACCTAAGTCGTCAAAGACAATTTGACAAAATCTACATCTTAACCCCTAAAATAAGAAAGATATTAAAATATTAAATTTAAAAATTCACAGATTCAAGAAAACATACCTGATCATCCATTCTAGTTTTACATTTAAAATAATACTTATGATTTAAAATGCAATATAAATATCAACTAAATCAAATATGAATATTTCAATTTTATTTATACCTCAATTTTTTGTCACACACGCGCAATAAAAAATTCAGCAACTTTATGCAAATCTCAGTGTTAGAAAGAGTTTAATTTCGAAGTGCTATGGATGTTTTTTACAAAAAGTTGTCAAGAAATCTTACATTTGTTCTGTGGAGAATACAACGTCAAGTGGAGCTACCGTCACTCAAAAGAAGAATACAAGTTATCATCAATGAATACGAGCGTAAGCGAAAAGTGTCTCTAACTTGTGTTAATTCGGTTACATCGAGTGATGGTGAAGTCGGTGAACATTTTTGTTGTGATAATGTAGACTTACTGAGTGATCACTTGATTAAATTAAAAAATTTGATTGAATCGGAAAGTACTGTTATTATAATTTTGCACGTAAGGCTAACAATCAACACGTAATTAAACTAAGATTAAAATCTTAGAACAATTTTTAACAATGTATTTACTAATTGAAAACTATGAAAATTAAATTTTGGAATTTTCTTCGGGTCAAAAATAGCGATGATGTCAAATTATATCGTCGATACTTTCGACGAAGTAATGACTTGTAGAATAATGATTTCAATATTTTAAAATTATTGAAATAAATTCGATATTTTTACTTTGATAAGTGAAATTTTCAACAATTAACTAATCACAATTAAGAAAATTAAATTCAAAATTTGGTCTAGCATTGAGAATTTATGAAAATAAAACTTTTTACCATTGAGTAGATGGAAATTTCATGATCTCGTGATGAATTTTCAAATTTGCTGAAAAAGACCAAATTTTGATTTAATTTCTCTTGATTGAATTCACTATCAAGTATGACTATTAATTTTAAAACTAATCATTGTCATTTTGACTGTACATCGACGATAATAATGACCATTTTTCATGTGATTAAATTTTAATATTTTCAATTTTGAAAATGCTTCTCTAATTACGATACGTGTTGATAATACTAATTGCTACTAATCATCTAATACTATAATTATCTTGTTGATTATATGAGACTCGTTGAAGATAAAATACTCATGATTAATGAATCTGAATTGATTGTAACATCTTCATCTCTGTAATAAATTGTCATGTTTTTTTCTCCAAATCTTATCTCAATTTTACATTTAATTCAAAATAATCGAACGGCTACCAGGTATCTGATGAGCAATACAATACATCACATTTCGGATTTGTACTAGTAAAATATCGATTTCATTCAAACTACACACATATTGATAAGCTGGATGAAACACTGATGGCATTTGCCTATCAAGGATACTTCTGATCTGATCATTAGTCGTGTAACCTCCAATTGTGTATGATAAAACTTCAGTAAATCCATAATCCAAAATTGTTTGTACCAAATCTTCTCCTTCTTTTTCATAGCTTTTATATTGGTCATTCAGTCTAGAATAAATGGCTCTTTCAATAATCTAAGATTGAGAAATCGTAAAAAATTAATTGTCATAACTTAAGTCATGAAATTTACTTACATTAGGTATATTGTTTATAACATGATCCATATTGAAAATTTAATAATGTAATTACGAAGAGAAAAATTTGACAAAATGTACTTTGCATTGACGTACCTATTTTAACTGAATTGCATTTGTGGAAAAATGGATGAAAAAGAATTATTATGCATTTACAATTTACTCCATCCTTAGTAACAAACCAACCATTTTTTCCAAAATTTTTGGGAAAAAAATTTTTTCTCCCCACCAACAACAACACCCAATATGAAATTTATTCCACTGATTACTCTGATCAATACTGATGGAAAATGATGACTTTCAATTCCGGAGAAGACCGGAGACCAATTTTAGAAATTTAATTCAATTTTCCGAAGTTTTTGGGAAAAAATTTTTCTCCCCCCAACAACACCCAATATGAAATTTATTCCACTGATTACTCTGATCAATACTGATGGAAAATGATGACTCTCAATTCCGGAGAAGACCGGAGACCAATTTTAGAAATTTAATTCAATTTTCCGAAGTTTTTGGGAAAAAATTTTTTTCTCCCCACCAACAACAACACCCAATATGAAATTTATTCCACTGATTATCATCAATGGAAAATGATGACTTTCAATTCCGGAGAAGACCGGAGACCAATTTTAGAAATTTAATTCAATTTTCCGAAGTTTTTGGGAAAAAATTTTTTTCTCCCCACCAACAACAACACCCAATATGAAATTTATTCCACTTATTACTCTGATCAATACTGATGGAAAATGATGACTCTCAATTCCGGAGAAGACCGGAGACCAATTTTAGAAATAAAATTCAACTAAGTTTTATACGTTTGGTAGGTAAGTATCCTACTGGTTTGTCATTACGGTCAAACCCTGGCGGCTGGGCCTGTCTCGCGAGTTAAACGAGCTCACAGGTCCCAGAGGTATCGCGAGAATGTTGATTTCTTCTACCTCGCGAGCTAAATGATATCCATGTCCACTGAGATCACGCGAGCTAATGGATTTCTACGATTTCGCGAGATGAAAGAAAATATTTAACAGGAAAATTTGAAAAGTTTAAGTGGATGCAAATTGATTTATTGTTTTTTTCATTTCAAATTCCTGAAGTCTATTGATAAAAATTTAAAAGTTTTTTCTTTAATCATGTAATCATGTAATTCTTTAATTCTTTTTATTTATAAACAATTCAATCATTTATTACGGTTTTCACGCCACATTTGCACAACCGTTTTCAATGCACATTGATACTTAGCATCAGCAGGATGGAGTTGACATGGTGTCCCTCGTGGATTGGTAGCTAAATTAATCTTGATCCTTGGAATCCCCATACGACGGAGAACACCTTCAGCATCAGGAGAGACATAGGCCATGAGAAACTCATCCTGCGTGGTACTTGATCCATAAAAAGTTGAAAGAAGACTAGTCGCTTGATTGACACGAAGTCCATGTCCATTACATTCGAATGGTAATCCATGAACCATTGATGTTTCCGTGGCTATCGACCACGAACTTTCCACAGATATGTCGCAAGTTTTTTGACGATGATCGATAGCAAAATGAACCGTTGATAGATCACTAAGAAGAGCAAGTTCACGTGGAATAAATAAACCATTGTTGTGGAAACCTTGAACATCAAAAAAAGCACAAATATTGGAATTCATTTTTAAGGTGAATAAAATTTTGTAAACACACAAGCAGAAAGTTCAATTAAAATCAAGTTTATTAAATCGATTCATAAAGTTAAATGAATACAATCAATCACAAATCATTTTCAATACAATAATTAGAGAGCGAAACGTTATCTTATTCTCTTTCGCAAAATCTGCAAGATTTCCTGCAAATCCAGAGGAAATTACCTCCACAAATGAAGGTAAATCTGTTGACAAACCGTCAATCTTTCCAAAGGAAGCTGAGTAAAAATTGAAAAGTTCATCCGCTTTCCCTTTCATGGTGTTCTTTTGTTCATCCGTTAGCTTCCCGGGTTCAAGCAACTCTTCTTCCTCCCATTGCATCATAGGACTTTTATTCTGACCATCAATAAATTTAGAGAATAAACACGCTTGTTGTAATAAAGAAGCTGGATATTTTCCAAGTGGATCTTTAACGAATTCATTAAGTAAGACTATACCAGGAATCAGATTATCCAGAATATTAAAGTATTTAGCTTCAATCTTCAGCTTTGCATACCTCTTCTCACATTGAAGATCACCAGAGTCAAGCTTAACGATAGAAAGCTCATCAATACTTTCCAATTCATCTGCAGTTCCTTTGATCATCATAGAAATGTATCTCCCAAGATGAATAAGTTCCCATCGCTTGAGGTTCAGTCCATTACGAGTCGGATGATTGTTGTAGTAAAACCGAATGTCCGAACGTGTACAAGTAACATCTCCGAATTCATCTACTCCATAAGAAACGGTGATTTTCAAATCAGGGTTGATAACAATTGGCTTTAATGAGCTCCAGGTCAAAACAGGCATATTGATTTTTAAGTTGAAAACTAAGTATGATATTGTTGGACGTTGATGAAGAGAAAACTTTAAACTGAATTGATTTCCTGATTTACTGGTCTTTTTATAGCAAAAGAGATACAAGAGAAAAACTTTTCAAAAATCTGTCGTAAGTGTCTTCTAGTTTTACCTCCGGTTATAATGTAAGAGCCTTTTGGAAAGTATATAACACATACTTTACCATCCCTCCAATAGATACCATTGAAAAGTTCGGGTTCATATGAAACATTATCATTTGCTTTAACAAAAATGTTTACATCTATTCGCGGTAAAATTTTCCCTGAAGCAACGTAGTTACAAACTCTTACAAATTTAATTTTATCAAGAGGGAAGTGCTTTTGAACAAATGCACCTGCTGAAGTTATAGTTTTAAATCCTGTTGCATTAATTTTCCCTGATTCAAATACGAGTAAGCATTTACCTTTATCTCTGATCACATCGGCATTGAATCTCTTCTTTGTTTTTCCTGAAGCACCTTTTATAATAATACTTCGACACAAGTCCCAACACGAGACAATATTAGTAATTTTTGGTAGACTGTAATCTTTCATCTTCGAGTATCATTTTTCAACTGATCTTTAACGTAAAAAGGTGATCAACTAAATAGTACAAACAAATTCTTTTAAATTCTCATCTATTAAGTGTTCATCATGATTGACAATATGGACGGTTTATTTGGTTTTGACGTTGACACCAAACAAGCCTGTTACTATGATTATAAAAATTTTCATTTCAAAAACATCTCTAGTGATGATGACCTAAGACTGTTTATCCACAGCTTTAATATCTCTGGATTAGCCCCCTGTGTTGGTAATGATGCTGCTCGATTGTTGAAACCCTTAGAACTTGATCGTGCCAACGTTTGTGATTTCGGTATGAAAATCGCTTTAACACTTGAAGGTGAAATGCGAAAAGTCAACGATTTTTTGAAAAATGTTAAGCCGCAAAATTGTACCTGTGGTCTTATTGTATACAAGAAAAAAAAGCTGATAAAGAGGTGTACATACTAAGTAAATTAATGTTCATATATTTTTTGTGTATCAATAATACTCGTAAATCAATAAATCAAATTGAGACTTTTTATGAAAAAACGGGCTTCTTATTGCGTTTTCAAATATTTGTCTGAACTGTGATTAACGTCCGGGAAACATTTGCTTAGCTAACATTGTTTAAATTAATTTATCTCTTGGGTTTTTAAACAAAACAATATAATGAGAGTTTAAAGATATATTTCTTGACTCACCGCCTTTAACAAAAAAGTTTTGTACTAATAAAATTACTGATAGGTTTCTATGATGACTACCTTTCGTAAAAAGCTGTGATACTATTTTTGAGTTAGACGATTCATGCATCAAGCCATCAATTATTATTAAATGTGGATTTTTACCATCAATCTTATCAAAAAAATTGTCTGGTAATCCTTTGATAAACTGAACACTTTCCATCTCGTTAAAGATTGGTTGGTACTCTGCATAAAAGTATGGTATCAATGTTGGAACTGGACTTATTGTTTTCTCTCTATTTCAGTTAGTCTCTTCACCCAAAATGATTTTCCACATCCACTGGGTCCTGCCACCATCATTGTGAATGGGTGTCTCAAGTATATTGAATACATGTTGTTCATTTCAAATCTTTAATCACTCAGATAATCTTACATTATTCATTTGAAATTCACATAAATTTTGAGACAAATGTTCATGTATTTACATTACCGACTCTTTTTACTAGGACAGGAAATGTGCATTTTTCAAAAAGTGCATTTTAAGTCATAAGTGCATTTAAGTCGACCTGCATTTAAGGGGTACACTCTTATACTACTCTCATATCAGGTTGATGATCATTTACTCAGATTTAGTCTGGGATAGATTAATATTATCCAGTTGATTGGAATTGGTGTTTTTAGCATGAGAACCCTGAATCAGAGTCTGAGTTATGATGATGATGATGATGATTTTCATTAAATGAACCTGATTTCATTGTTGTCGATTATGATTAGAAACAGAATTTGAATTGATAAGAGGGATGAGAATTCATTAGAAATGCTTCATGTGGCAAAGTTAATATTCAAAGTTTGAGTTTCAAGAGAGAGAAAAAATCAGTTCCCTATTTTTTCTTGCTTTTCTTTTTCTCTGAACTTTTCATGGTAATTCTGGTTCTGTAACTTGATAGCTGCCATTTGAATTGTGAATGGTAATATCAAGTGAAACTGACAAAGTTTTGACAATTATGCTGATTTTGTGTTTAGGAAGTGAACAAGAGGAGGATCAGGAGGTGGAAATAAAGTAAAAACTGATTCCCTTGATTCTGATCATCATAATCATTATCATGAGGATTGAACTTTTTTACATGAATTCGGAGATGAAAAAAAAGAGTTGAAGATGTTTTATAAGAAGAAAAAAAGTTCTTTTCGATTCTGAAATATATATCTTTTTTGGTGTTTTCTCTCAGCCATGATGATGCTTTTAGATGATTCGGTTCATAGGGTGGAGGTGGGAGAGAGAGAAAAAAAAGAGAGAGAGAACGATAAAGTTCTGATTGTTTATCTGATTCTATTTTTTTTCTCTCAGTTGAAATACTTTTGCTTCAATTGTTTCGTTAAGCATTTGAAACGGAAACGGAAGCAAAGTTCATCTTGTAAAACATAAATTTTCAAAATCAGGAAATAGTTGATTCCAAAGGGATTTGTAGTTGAAACTGTTGAACAATTAAGGTTTTACTGGTGGTCAGTAGTAGATTTCAATTGCTGGACATGGGTCATGAAGCCTTGTTTGGTTAGTTCATTGGTTTGGGAATAAAAAAAAATTCAAGAGAAAGAGACAATAAGTGATTAAGTTAATTGTTGCGAAGTCAATTCAAGTGTGAATCAATTTTTCTGTTATAAATCTGTGTGTATCCGAAGTAAATTAAATTAACTACAACAATTAACTTGATTCTCATGCTGAGTTTCAATATACTGCAAATATAAAAGACTCAGAAGGGAAACTCAATCACATTCTGGACAATGGTCAGTTATCCAATAAAAATATTCTCGAAATGAAGTAAGATGACCAAAAAAAAGTTCTGTTGAAAGAATTGGATTTAAACTCTAATTCAAATTCAATCTATTGAAAGATCAACATGATAACAATAATCGTTATCGAAACAATTAGAAGTTTATATTTATATAAGTTGACAATTAATTCATGAAATTATTCAGATGAAAATTAGTAGGGTTAAAGGGAGGAGAAAAGTTCTAATAAAATCGAAACATTAAATTGAACTTTTATTGTTCTTTGGTTTTGATTGAAGGTGAATGGATCGTAATATTTAACATGATTGTTGATCATGATTCAGTTTGAATTGATGATTAATCTGATTACTTTTGAGAAATTCAATTTCAAATCTGTAACAGATTCAAATTCAATTGACACTCAGAGAGATGTGATAGTTTGAGGTAGTTGATGAAATTTCATTTCAGATGAAATAATTTTGATCCATATTACTTTTGCCTCTTTAAACCAAAAGGATCATAATGATGATGATGATGATGATAGAGAGGAAGATGAGACAAAAAACTTTATATTATCATGATATTTCCCGAATTTGGATTCTGAACATTTTTACTTTCTGATTGTCAACCTTTTTTTTATCGTTTGATTTATTGAATTGAAATCGTAGAATCGAGTTGAAGAGACAAAAGAGTTAGAAAAAGAGAACGAGAAAGATAAAGAGAAATGAAAATGACAAAACTCATGGTGAATGAAGAGAGAGAAAAATCTGAAAGACTGAATTTTGCCCTGAAAATGCCTGAAAGGGAATCGATTATGATGTATTATTATTAGTATAATATTAGATAACTTTGGCTTCGTCACTTTTTCTTGTATCTTTCATCATCTTCTCCATCCTCCTCCTCCTCATTGATCCTCCATTCCCACTGATCATCACGAGGCGAAACATCATCTCACCAAATGGTGGGAATAATGTTCAAGCTTGAAACGGGAAATGATGAGAGAGAGAGAGAGAGAGAGAGAGAGAGAGAGAAGAATAAAGTGTAAGAAAAGAAAGAAAAATGCTAGAAATAGAGGAATAGCCATGATCAAGAGAGAGAGAGAGAGATGACAGAAAATGAAGATGATAGAATAAAATGGGAGACAAATTAGACTCACTTTTTTCTTTCCTCTCTTCCCTTTTTTTCTTGTGTTTACAGAAAACTTGGAATCCAGAATCTGATCAGATTCAATTGGAACTCAGTTTTTGTTAAGATTGTTTCACCATCTCATTTGTATCTCAAACGATATAACAGCAAACTTTTTAGGTGAATAGTAAAAATAAAGAAGGAAAAAGAAAAGAATAGAACAAAAAATAAATATCTAATATTTGATTTTCGGATATTATTCAATGAAGTCATGTTACTCCATCATGGATACCTTGTTATTTCCAATGTTAAATGAGGCGGAACAAAAAACTTTATCATCATCATCTTTCAATTCATCTCTCAATATATTTACCTTTATCATTTTTCATCTCTTACTCGAATCATCCGTTCCAGTCCATTCTCCTTCCCTATCCTCCATTACTCATCTTCCATGATCTGGTGGAAAAATTTCTATTCAGAACTTTTCTCTCACTCACTCTCTCTCTCTCTCACTCTATCTCTCTCGCTCTTCCATTATGATCCTTGACTCTCATTGAAAGTGACACTTACCTGTTAACCTTAACATAACCTGATCCATTTCATGTCAAGTCTGATTGTTCATTATCAACATCATCATAAAGTTCTGGATTTTCATTATGATTGTTGTGCATTTGTGATTCAATAATTTAAAATTTCAACAATTTGGTGACAATCAAGTTTACCTGAAATAACAATGGATACCTGTTCAAATGAAAGTATCATTTTACTTGCTCGTCTTGCAGGTAATTCTAGTTCACAACCTTCACCAGTTTCTTATAAGATTTTCTGTCCATGTTTACTGATAACTGGACTGGTCAGTATTGCTCTAAATGGACTATTGGTTATTGTTCGTAATACCCGACGATTACGAGCTAGTCCAATGTTAATTTTATCTTTAAACTTGGCGACAACCGATGGAATCGCATCTTTTTTAACTTTCCTTGGAATTTTGAACATCTATCTGACCGTTGTTTTCGAGATTCGAACCACCGAATGCTGGGTTCTTATTCTTGAAGTTTGTCGTCTCTCGTCGTTTTTTGCCTCAGTTCTTCATCTTCTAGCACTCACTTGGCTTCACTATCAAGCAACAACCAACCCGCTCCACCATAGGTAAGTTTCACCTTAAATTCAGCCCTCGAGTGAATATAAATTCATAATTCATTCAACCTTCATGATTAATAAGTATTAATAGAAACAAAAGTTCAGCTCATTTGATTTTCCACTTGAAATGTAGATCTAAAATTTCAACGATCTGATTAAATTTTTACTTCTTACTTTAGTTTCTATTAGTTAATTTAATTTGCTCGATTAAATTGAATTGCAATTATGTTCACAATATCATTATCATAATTAAATCTTAATTTGCATAATGAATTTAACTTTTTTTTCTGTCCCAAAATTATCATGTTAATTTTCATGAGACTTTGAATCGAGATGAAAACTCAGCTATTCAATATTTACCTTGTCTTGTTTTTAATTAAAATGTTAACCACGATAAACAATTAACATGATGCAACAATTAAAACATCTAAACAATCAGTTAGAGCTACATGTTAATGTCAAGTGTTGACCCTTAAGGTCAAGTAATAGAAAACTATTGACATCAAATTGTAATTAACAATTGTTATTTAATTAAAGTGAAACAATTAAAAAGCATCACCTTTTGATTGACAAAATTGTTACTTTTATAATATTTACATAAATTAGAAAAAACTTTTTGTCATTTTTGTTTACATATTTAAATTAAATCACAAACAATTTGATATTAATTTTACCTGGACACAATTAACTAATTATCAATTAATAATCATTCATAGTAACCAGATTAAACTGTAACAACAATTTCAAGGTCAAGGTTAATTAGTAAGGATAATCAAAGTATCCAAGTAACATGTAAATGTAATTAGTGTTTGTAACGGTTAATTACCAGACTGATTTAAATGATTCCCTCCAAGTATCAATAACAATTAAGTTAATCACATATAGACACATAAGATTTAATTAAGAAAAGTAACTTAACCTAATAGTAAATGTTACAATACAAATACAAGGGACAAACATAAAGAAAAAGTTGTTCTCGTATGAAAAAAAGTAAACATTATTATCTTGGCGATGTAAATTGATGCGGATGCTGAAAGGAGGTAAATGAGAAAAGGAAACGGAAATGATGACGAAAATTAATAATATGTTAATTATGATTAATTGGGTAACAGTTAAAATTACATTTTCTCTCCTCTCATTTCAACAACAAAGAAAAAGTTTTTTTAAAAGTTAATATTAAATTTTAACAATCAAAGTTTTCCAAATGTTGATAGAATGGTTTTCATTTGAATAATTGAAACGATGGTGGGATATGAATGGTGAAGGTGATGTATAAGTGTATATGAGCCATGGTGGGTTATGAATATTACCATTGGTGGTGAACAGGAAGATGGGGAAAAAATAGTTACTGTTATATAAAAGGAAATAAATTATTTGCCGGTTCCAAGTTTTTTTCTTTTCACTCTTTCTCCATGATTGATGATCTATTTTCATTTTCAATTCGTGATCAGGAACAAACTTTTCATTCTCATCATGGTGATATTATATTATCTCTTGCCACTGAATCAACATGAACTGTATCGTCTCCGGAGGATCAATATAAACACACTCACACACAATTAAACCTTTCAACCTTTTTAGAGATTCAACTTTACAAACTTTTCCCTCTCAAAGTTTGTTTTTTTTTAATTACCAAGCTTCAAATTCATTAGTTAATCTAACCTATTCTTTATTTATTAACATGATTAAAAAAGAGTTCTGATAATAATAATCATTGGAAAAAATTATTTTCCTATTCAGAACTTTTCCAATTTGGAAGTAAAAAAAAACAAACTTCTCTCTCATGAAAATTAATCAGAAATTATTATCATCATCAACTCGACGATAATAATAATAATAATATCATCAACTAACTATACATCGTTAGTGAATGCTGATCATTACATTGAGGTTTTCTTATTATTATGTAGCAACATTTACATTTACCGTTATTCAAGATGCGGAGGAATAAAAAACAACAATAGTAAACATTTTCCCACCTTCTAACCCAATCATCTGAAACAATTTTCATCCATCACTAATGAAGATGAACCCACCGGTGGAAAATAACAAACAACGTAAAAAATTATACTCTTTACCGTTATTCTTAATGATATATATTTCATATTGTTACTAAATTGTGATAAACAATAATAATGATATTAAGAGTTGCAAGAAGTTACAATAAGGTAACTAAGAATTGGGAGTGAGAAAAACGTAATAACTTGAGAGGAACAAGGCTAAAGTTAATTCTGATAATGATGAGGATGCTCAAGTGAATTCGAAGATATAAAAGTTTTGATAACCTTATTTTCGAGATGTTTTAAAATCGTATTCTCTTTTTTTTCTTCTTCTTCATTCGAAAGCTGCTCTTTTCTTTGCTGCTTATTTAAAATCGAATTTAAATTCATCGTTTTACTTTTACGTTCAATGTTTACCTTGTGTTTGTTTGCCATGATATTTTCTTTTTCTTCATCATCTCATGATGATTGTGATTACATGGATTCTTTTTTATGCTAATATTACATCATGTTCAGTTTTCTGAATGAATAATCTCAGAGTCTCTAAACAAAAGGTAACAACAGATAAGAATTGAGGGAAACATGGAAAAAGAGAAAAACATTTCAGGGTGAAAACAAAAACGAATCAAAATGAAAATATCATACAGAACTTTTTGATTCTCTATTCTCGAAACTTCCAACAATAATTTGAATCTAACATTCTCAAGATCTTCTAGATTGTATTTATTGACTTTCAATTCTTACACTTGGAACTCTCAAGAGCATGGTGATTTCCATCGAGAAGGAAACTATTTAAATCTTTGATTTTAATAACCAATCATGATGGAGATTATCTTAAATATTACATTATTGATGAGTCAATAAAATGAGGGGTGTGGTGAGTGTGAGTAAGAGAGAGGTGATGATATGTTATAATTATCAAAGTTTCCATTCTCATGATGAGAATTAATGATCTTCAATGATGGTGGAAATGTTAATAATCCATCAGATTGTTAATGAGTTTCCAATGTTGCTGGTAGCTAACGAGATAATTGATTCTCATCCCATTGATTTTGCTTCTTGACGTTTCAATTGAATTCATTTTCTTCCCCTTTTTCCTGGGCCATCATGTTACTTCCGATGTTTCTATCGAAAGCTTATCAGGATGATAACTCATGTGAACATGAAACGGTTTAGTGTCCAGTTAAGTATCGATAAAATCTTGCGATCTAGAGAGAAGATATCAGAGCTTTCTCTCAAAGAAATTCATTGTTCTTTTGGTAAAAGAATAAATCAACCAAATATTACATGAATTAGAGATTCTTGATCCATGAATCGATCAGAATATCATAATAACCTCACAAATCAGGGGAAAATTTTTCCTCTCTATTTACATAATGTTTAGTAATTTTCTTACCCATCATAATCGTTATCATTACTCCCAAGTGTAGGTACCTGGGAGTAACTTTTATTATCTCGGGTTAGATATTAGTGAAGTTTGAGCTCCATGAAAGTTCAGATCATCATGATAACAGTTTATTAGATCTTCAAGTTAATAATAACTTTCTGATTGTCATCAACAGTTGATGTGATTATTAATATTAACTTATTGGTAACTTTTTCGGCGATAACAAAAGGCAACAGTTAATAAAATCATTGATATACAGCAAATGGATTTTCATTTATTAATATATTCTTGTTCAAGATTCAGGTTTCCCTGTGAGTTTAGTTTCATGGTGGTAGTTTTCATCCTGAGATGTTTGTAATATAATGATCATTATCAGAGATGAATCATGAATCTATCTATTTCCCCTACAAATAGTAAATCTTATGATGCTAATCTGTAAGTTTCTTGTTATTTTGTATCAAATTTTGTTTCCATCATCAATCTGATCATGATGATGATGATAACGATCCCCATGAAACTGATTTAATGTATCACATTTGTTGTGTTTATCCAGTTATTGTTGTTGTTTCAGATCTAAATCTTCATGGACAATTAATATAATAATAACATGATGATGATTATGATACAATGATTGATGATGTCTGGAAGATGAGTAGTTTCAGGGTGGAAAAAAATTCTGATATTCATCATGTGGAGATCAAGATGAGAGAGACAAAGAGAGTGAGAGTTAGTGAAAAAATATTTTCTCTTTCCATCTTCATTTTTATCTTCCACTCTTCTGATCATTATCATCATCATCATATCATCTTAATCATGTTATCCAACAATTTTATTATTATTACCATGATGATGATGATCATTGATGAGATTTCGTTCTGACAATAAGATTCATTGAGTAAAAATAAAGAAGAGAAAAAATCTCCAACGAATCAATTAGTTTCATGTGAATGTTATTGACAACCAGGGAAATTCAGAAATACATTCAGAACTTATCTCACCATGAACATGGAGCTATTATTATGAAACAACAACAACAACGATTGAACTTAGAATTGGGATGAAGTGGAAATAGAAAGTAAATTCTCAGAGGAGAAAAAGCAAAAAAGTTCTTAGAGTAACAATGAATATTTTTTTTACCTTCGATTCATTCATGTTGATAATAATTCATGATTCAGGCTAATTGAATACAATTGGATTGGCTAGGAAATTTAAATTACCATGAAATTATGGTGAATGTTATTTGATGGAAAAAAATTTTTTAATATCGTTTTCTTTTTGTTTAACTTTCTGTATTTCTCACCGCAATGTCATCATGTAAAAAGGGGAAAGAGATAAGTTCTGATACCATGAAGATTCAGTCTGGTGAAATTCAAACACATACTAGTGAATTCATTGTAATTGAAAGAGAAAAAAATAAACAGTTAATGTTTGCTCAACATTCAATCCAAGATGAAAATTATGCTCCAAGGATGAAAACTCAGGGTGACTGGTGAATAATAATAATTCATGGAAATCATTTCCATGAATGAGAAGAGAGAAAAATTTCTTCTTTGATGAAAGATGAGAAGTTGGTGAATTGAAACTGATAATGATGATGATAAGTATGAAGATGTAACCGGATGCTGTTAGTAGGAAATATCAATTAGTTATCATCTTTATCGTCATGAAAACTAAGTTTGTTAAAGTGTTGAACTGAGAGAAAAAATATTCTCATGGAATTATTCAGATGTGAAAACGAAGTCTGAACTTTTTTCATGGTGTATAAAAGTTATTACTGATTTCTGACTGATAATGAAAGATGACGATGAGTTTACATGATGATAAATACATATTAATATTATTTATAAGCTACTTGTTATCATCCTTATCATCATCATCTTCTTGATGATGCTTCAATTTGACAATTGTTTATGGTTAAGATGAATTCCGAGCTGAGGATTATTATTTAGGAACCATGAATATGGGAGAGGAAAAGGTTGAATAGAAATTTTCATTAGACATTAATTTGATATTATTACCATGAAAGTAATATATTCAGGGTTTTATACACACTTTAGGTGTGATAGTCTTGAGAGATAGCTTGTAACAAGTACAAAAAGTTTGTGTTATCTTGGAGTTCACTGTTGAAACTGTTGATTTTTATCCAGAAAACGAATTTTCTTTCTCATTGATACAAAAAAAGAAAAAAAGTGAAATTGGTCAAGTTTAACTGGTTAAAATATAAATATTGTTTTTCCATCAAAACCATATCTCATTAAGAATAATGAGAGTGAGAGAGGGTTGTGATGGTGGTGGAAGACTACAGGTAGTGAGGAAAAGTCTCCTTCGAATACTTTGCATTTAAATAGCTCAGAGAATTGGAATCAAAAGAAAATAATAACAAGAAATAGAGCTGATAAGTTCTGATGTTGAAGAAAAATTTTCATCCCCATCTCTCTCTCTCTCTCTCTCTCTCTCTCTCTCTTGTCATGATTATGAATTTAATAAGTTTGTAAATATTGTTGAGAACATACAAATAATGATAATAATCCTGATAGTGCTGAAATCGCAACTCTTTGTCTATTTTTTGTCATTTGATTTTTCTTGAACTATTTTCAGTTTAATTGAATAAAAATTTTGTTCTTCAATCTTGTATCCTAATCATTGTGTGATGAGATAAACCTGTTTAATTTGATTTTCCTTGTTCATTGTCGTTAGTTTAGAACATAGAAAGGTTTGAAACGATACCTCGATGATTAGATGACGTATTAACATGAAAAATAGGGGTTGTTTCGTTATCTAAAAGTAGTAATGAAACCTCCGCTTCTGGCTCAGCCAGAAGCGAAAGTGGGGGGTAAAAATTTTCATGAGTTTTTGAATTGAAAAATCGATTTTTTAGAGTAAAAATCGGTAGGGTTTAAGGATTACTCCGGGGTGGAGCTAATTGATCAATTAATCGAAAACTCTTAATTATCGAAGTTGATTAAATGTGTTTGTTTAAATTAGGTTAGGTTAGGTCTTCATTAAAAGGGTCAAAATCGACAAAGGAAGGCCCGGAGGGCCTAAGACAATCAAACAATCAAACAATTAAATAATTTAATTAATTATTCGAATTGTCCGGTTAACCCTTATTGGCCATAAATTATTGTTTACGCCTATTAAGCTCCACCCCGGAGTAATCCTTAAGCCTTACCTAAAAATCAAAACACCCGCCATAACCACCTGTTGCTGAGCAACATTATGCAAGAATATTTTTCAACCTTTTTTTATGAAATTTCATCACACGTCATCTTATTAGCTAAACAACAAGGTTAATTTTAATTTGTTTCTAAATATTATTAATTAATTAATTACCCAAGTAGTTATTTTAATAAAATGTATTCATTATCATTACCGTTACGTTTTTTACTAATTATCGGTGAGTCAATTTTTGCTTAATTTATCATATATTGTTTCAAAGAACTCACCTGATTTTTTCTATCTCTCTTTGTGTTTCTGCTTCTCTCTCTCTCTTTGTGTTTCTCTCTTTGTATTTCTGTTTCTCTTTGTGTTTCTTTCTCTCTCTCTCTCTTTGTGTCTCTCTCTTTGTGTTTCTCTCTCTCTTCATGAGTAGTTAGTATCACTGAAGAGCAAATTATCTGTATCTGAGACTTTCGCTAAAATAAAAATAGTATCCAAAGGATTTGAAAGTTTGCATAAGAGTAGTAGTAAAACTACACAAATTATGACACTTTTTTCCGTTTTCTCTTTCTTTTTCTCTTTCTTATCTCTTTCTTTTTCTCTTACTTTTTATACACACTCTGGCACACTTTTATTAAACAGCCTGTTTCTTTTTCTCTTTCTTTTAAAGGGAAACCCCAAGGTCAACAACTTTACTCACAAAACTCGTTTCTCTTTCTTTTCTCTTACTTTTTACACTTCCGTGTTAAAGTATTGAGGCCTCTTTAGGGCAATGACTTTTTGAGGGAAAATGAATTTAATTAGAAAAGTAATTTGCAGGATTATTATTAGGGTTACAATGATATGCATTACAGTAATCGATAGTTGAAAAGACGGGGAGCAATATCTATGTTTACAAAGTTACATATTGTCAGGATTGGACCAAAACTCATGTTCAGATGGAACCAAATGTAAATGGTTAAAAAGATACAAATTACGTTGCAGAAAGCGTCTTCCTAATGTTAAATCCACATAACAGGATATTTCCTTATTGCCTTGGCCAATTGAGTGTAAATTAAACTGACACTTGACTCATACCGCATGCCCTAATACAAAAAGCTACCCAAGCTCCTCGTAGCTGAAACTGTCGTTGGTGTATCAATAAACATATACCAATCCTTTTCATTATCCTGATCCGTAGATTATCTGTGCTAGCCTCAGCTGTTAGTAATTGCCTAATTGTAACTTGAATCTCTTTCAATGTCCGTGGGATTACAAATGGTTCAAGAGTAAGCGAATCTGAGCCTTGATGAAGATTATTCCTCTGTTCCTGACTGAATAATTCGACGTGCGTGGTATGTTTGTCGATCGGGAGGGCTATCATTGATGAGAAAGTATAGCAGAGACTAATACTTTAAGTTGCAATTCTGATAGGGTAATTTTATTCATGATGATGTTGCACTTGTTATCAAAAATTAAGATTTTCTTCAAAGTTGAAACGTATACAGGGCTATTCAGCTATTTTATCGATGTTTTGCGATTTTCTCAGCAAATAAGAGTCAGAGACACGAGGCTTAAGTGGTATGAGTTTGAGCGATACTCAATTGTGATATCAAAAGATCAAGGTCATTCAGGTCATCGGTAAAATAACATGTTTCAAGGTCTCTGACTCTTAGTTGCTGAGAAAATCGCAAAACCATCAGTAAAATAGCTGAATAGCCCTTTAACTTGTTTTCTAACCTGTTCATCTCTCAAATTGACCTGCTACACCTGACGCAGTTCAGTGAAATCTTCAAGATGGAAGATGGAAAGCGGTAAATATGGATTTAGGCTAATGAGTAAATTTGTAACATGTAAGTCGTAAAGACTTGAGATTGGTATCAATAGATAGTTAATGGAAAGTACTATGGACATATATGTTTAATGTATGAGAACCGATATCGACTCCCCCCTTAATGTCCAGAATGGTCGAATATTCGTACCTATGGTTATGTTAGTCGTAGAGACATGATATTGGTATCATTGGATAGCTTATTGGATGTAAATAAACTGATAATACTATCAAAGATATAACTCTTATGGTATGAAGTATTATCATGAAAAAAATATGGACTCTAGCTACCACGGGTGAGTACTTATTGTGTGTTCTTTAAGAGACTTTATTCGTCTTTTACTATAATTAATGAATCACTACATATAGAAGTACTAAATTTAGTTGAAGATCAAGTCAAGGTCACACAATGATTTCAAGGTCATTTCAGGGTCATTGAACAATTTATTTGCATTTACTTTTGTACGAAGTTTTGTAATAAAATAACCTATTGAATCACATAATCGGTGCATTTATACACCGCCAGAAGGTACTGGACTGACAATGCTGTATATGTTGTATATGCAAATTTTATCGTTATCATTGCAGCTCTTAAGATCAGAGGACATGATTCAGGAGGATACGGAGAATAAAAACTTAACCTGCTCATCTTTCTTTTGTAACGGAATTACAGCCACACTGTGAACAACACTTGTTCAGTCAGTACTAGCTAGATAACAGAGCTATGATGATATCCAGCATATGCTATACAGATTGCTTGATAGTACAACTTAAACTTAACTTGAACATCTCTGCAATTAAATGGCGTGGCGAAAAATTATTTGACCCCTCTCGCCCCCAAGTGGGTGTGGTCGCT
Organism: Panonychus citri; assembly: GCF_014898815.1. Lineage (NCBI taxonomy): Eukaryota > Metazoa > Arthropoda > Arachnida > Trombidiformes > Tetranychidae > Panonychus > Panonychus citri. Next base: position 473,794 of record NW_026515516.1, on the reverse strand, counting down.
AGCGGCTATTGACGGCTCATATCCTCTGCTGATTCCGTGAGTCAACTGAAAGGTTGATAAACTGTCGTTGGTGTATCAATAAACATATACCAATCCTTTTCATTATCCTGATCCGTAGATTATCTGTGCTAGCCTCAGCTGTTAGTAATTGCCTAATTGTAACTTGAATCTCTTTCAATGTCCGTGGGATTACAAATGGTTCAAGAGTAAGCGAATCTGAGCCTTGATGAAGATTATTCCTCTGTTCCTGACTGAATAATTCGACGTGCGTGGTATGTTTGTCGATCGGGAGGGCTATCATTGATGAGAAAGTATAGCAGAGACTAATACTTTAAGTTGCAATTCTGATAGGGTAATTTTATTCATGATGATGTTGCACTTGTTATCAAAAATTAAGATTTTCTTCAAAGTTGAAACGTATACTACAGGGCTATTCAGCTATTTTTATCGATGTTTTTGCGATTTTCTCAGCAAATAAGAGTCAGAGAGACACGAGGCTTAAGTGGTATGAGTTTGAGCGATACTCAATTGTGATATCAAAAGATCAAGGTCATTCAGGTCATCGGTAAAATAACATGTTTCAAGGTCTCTCTGACTCTTAGTTGCTGAGAAAATCGCAAAAACCATCAGTAAAAATAGCTGAATAGCCCTTTAACTTGTTTTCTAACCTGTTCATCTCTCAAATTGACCTGCTACACCTGACGCAGTTCAGTGAAATCTTCAAGATGGAAGATGGAAAGCGGTAAATATGGATTTAGGCTAATGAGTAAATTTGTAACATGTAAGTCGTAAAGACTTGAGATTGGTATCAATAGATAGTTAATGGAAAGTACTATGGACATATATGTTTAATGTATGAGAACCGATATCGACTCCCCCCTTAATGTCCAGAATGGTCGAATATTCGTACCTATGGTTATGTTAGTCGTAGAGACATGATATTGGTATCATTGGATAGCTTATTGGATGTAAATAAACTGATAATACTATCAAAGATATAACTCTTATGGTATGAAGTATTATCATGAAAAAAATATGGACTCTAGCTACCACGGGTGAGTACTTATTGTGTGTTCTTTAAGAGACTTTATTCGTCTTTTACTATAATTAATGAATCACTACATATAGAAGTACTAAATTTAGTTGAAGATCAAGTCAAGGTCACACAATGATTTCAAGGTCATTTCAGGGTCATTGAACAATTTATTTGCATTTACTTTTGTACGAAGTTTTGTAATAAAATAACCTATTGAATCACACATAATCGGTGCATTTATACACCGCCAGAAGGTACTGGACTGACAATGCTGTATATGCGTTGTATATGCAAATTTTTATCGTTATCATTGCAGCTCTTAAGATCAGAGGACATGATTCAGGAGGATACGGAGAATAAAAACTTAACCTGCTCATCTTTCTTTTGTAACGGAATTACAGCCACACTGTGAACAACACTTGTTCAGTCAGTACTAGCTAGATAACAGAGCTATGATGATATCCAGCATATGCTATACAGATTGCTTGATAGTACAACTTAAACTTAACTTGAACATCTCTGCAATTAAATGGCGTGGCGAAAAATTATTTGACCCCTCTCGCCCCCAAGTGGGTGTGGTCGCTAGCGGCTATTGACGGCTCATATCCTCTGCTGATTCCGTGAGTCAACTGAAAGGTTGATAAACATAGATCTGATTGCGCATGGCTACGTCACTTCTATTTTATTATCTATCGTATACCAGTTTGCATATACTCCAAACACATCATTCTCGTCTACAGCGAGTGTATTATACATATTTCTACCAGTGAAAACATCATAGACTACTCACCGTAATTTGACCTTGAGAGGACTTTGACATTATTGTGTGTCCTTGACTTGATCTTCAACTAAATTTAGTACTTCTATATGTAGTGATTCATTAATTATAGTAAAAGACGAATAAAGTCTCTTAAAGAACACACAATAAGTACTCACCCGTGGTAGCTAGAGTCCATATTTTTTCATGATAATACTTCATACCATAAGGTATAACATGTACAAAAATCAAGAAGTAAAAGACATTAGTATGCATATACGAAAACTTCATTTTTACCCATAGAGCTCTATGGCAAATTCCAACTTTGAAGCCCTGTATCTCAGGAACTGAATCTTGTCTAAATTCAACACTCTCAATAATATGTAGTTTGACATGAGCTATATGCACAAAAAATTTCAGGTCTCTAAACGTGCGGACCTAATCCGAAGTCTTACCTTATTCTGTTATTGTTTTCTTTTGTTTTTGTTACTGGAAAAAACGTTGTATATTTTTTGTTTTCTTTTATCCCGTAAATTTCACCTAAGGTATATGTAAAGGTACATAAATTCTTCACTTCTTCTGTTTTTGTGTAATTATTTGCTGTGTTCATTTTTGTTGCTATTTTATTATTAGAGTATCTGCAATGTCGACATCCGACCAACAATCTTCTATTCATGAGACGCAATCTAAGATTGTCGATGGTACCATCAATGGAGCTCTTGATGCATTGGAACTGGATTCTACAGCCGAATCTACTACATTCGTCAATCTGAATCTGAGGACCAAGAAAATTGAATTTTAGCCCGAGTGGTTCTCCAAGTAGAGTAGTAATGGGTGAAACTGAAAGGGATGAGTGTAATTTCAGTCCACAAGCGGGGAGAAGTGGATAAAATTTAAGATCACGAAGTAACACACAGTTATCAAGATAGTGAAGGAATCACAGATGAGAGCGAGACATCAGAAGACGAAGTGGAAAGTCTGGTGGAACCAGTGACAAAAAAATCATAACCTGCTACATGTAAAGTATAGATTGGAACGTCAAAGTAAAGGCTAGAGCTCAAACAAACAACGGAAAAGATCAGCTTGTATAATGTTCTGATTATTTGGTCAAATAAGTGTTCCAACGTTCGTAGGTACAGAAAATCCTATCCTTTCAGAATCGCAAGTGGAAGCATTGGATTTGTCAGATCACGAAGATGAGTTGGTGAATCATGCGAAGGAGCATCCGGTTTGATTTCAATGTCTTTATTGTTCCCTCCGATTTGACAAGGCTAGAGATATGAGTCGTCATGTCTTGGGTAAGACTAATACAAAAGAAAAAGGTACCAACACGTTGATTGTGCGGTTAGAAGAAAAGAGGAACCTATCCCAAGTCGCAGCGGAAAATCTTATCCTGGTCCTCAATGAACTCCTCGGGGGAAACCGGTGATGAGAGATGACAGAGATGAGCAGAATCCATTAGAAATCCTGCGTGTCAAAGATTATTTGGATTCAAATCGAATCATTCATTGAATTTCTGTTGTTCAACATGTACCAGTTGAGTTATTTGGACCACCTTTTGCTTTTGGCTGACGTTGGCTAACCTTTTCACTAACCTTTTTGGAAAATTCATCAAATTTCAAATAATGTATTTTTACAGTAACCCATACTTTAAGTTCAATTAAACAAAAAATGATTTCTTTTTCAATTATTGGCTATTATTAAACGGAAGCAGTTAGGTGTTTGATTGTCCTAGAGAAATTTTTATTGTGGACACGGAAATAGATAATGGCTCGAATTCATTATTTTATTCTCTATTGTGTTTTGATTAGATGATGCTATTCGATTATTGGTTTCTGCTCTGCAATGGAATTCTGCATCGGATAATAAATAACCATCTCTGCGAGGAAAATCAGAAAAGTTAGAGATCGCATCCAATTAACTTTTTTGGCTATAAGAAAGAGACTTTTTCTTGGTTTTGTTTGGGAGGTCAAACATTTCTCTTTTCTATGTCTTTTCTCTTTCGCAATGGGCCGAACTGACTATAAAAGAGTTAGATAGTTACAGCTCAACATTGCCATCAGCAACATCAACATCAACACTTTATTTTTTTTATCTTTCTCTCTCTCACTGTGCTACTCTCCCTTAAGAAGTTTATTTTAAGAAGTTTATTTAAATATTTGGTATAAATTGTGTGCGCCACCATCCCTGTTCCCCCAGTTTCGCTGTCTAGACTCCCTCTTAGACTGTCCCGCAGCGAAAACATCAACAAGGTAAGCCTTAGGCTTTTGAGTTGAACTTCAAAACTCTAATGTCCATAGGCAAACACCTAAGAGAATCAACAGCGGTAGTCCAGATCCAAGGAGCCATACAAGAAATGATTGATCTGCTAATTTTGAATCACTTCTGAAACTAATACTGGACGACGAATTGGCTGATCTAGAACTTAGTGATGAGGTTTAGTAATCAACAAATTGAGTTTATGTAACAACTTATATTTTCATGTTTGACTTTCAACGAATTGATAAATTTATACATCATAACCCATGAGCGTTCAGATACAGGCGAAAACCCTATCCTACATGTTGATACACCATCCACCAGTCGAGATATTGTTACAAATCTTTCTGCATCGAAAGAAGAGTAAAGGAAATCCTCTTAATCAAATTAGCCTCCTTATAGTATATATATAGTAATATAGTAATATTATTGTATCTGTTGATGGGTTTAAGTCTCTTATTTAGTTCGTTGCATGATTTGTAATTTACTCTATCTAATGCATTTGGGCATATTATTGAGTCGATTGAATTGATTTTTTGTTTCGCTTGTTCAATGATATTATTAATATGTGTTGTTATTTCCTTGTCCGTCTCGTTTATTGTTTCCAATTTGACTGTCGTTTCTTGCCCGTTTTTGTTTATTGCATTGTCCTTTTTCTACTTCTTCGTACAAAAGGTCCATTCTTTATCAGTGATCATGCCATGTATCTGTAATAGAAATTCTAATTAAGTTTATGTTAATCAATCAGACTGTGACCAAGGCTATGGTCACAGTCTGATGATGACCATTTCAAATATTAATTGTTGGAATATTCGAGAAGGTGATCATGATACTCTGATCATGATCACCTTCGACATTATTGTATTACAATGTATCATTTGAATCATTCCCCACTTCCCTCTTCCCTTAATCAACATTAAATATACAAGATTTAGTTATGATTTAATTGTGATTAAGTTTTAATTCTTAAAGTTAATATAAAATAATTGTTACATATACAAAACATGGCTTTTGTTGAATTTGCGTGTTCGTTGATGTTGATGATGTCAGCCCAGTAAAATGTGACATGTACGCTAGCTAGTGAAATCTCAACGCTTCTCTCAAATAAGACGCAAGAAACGCGTTTCTAGATGTATTGAGCACTTTATACAGGTTAACTTGAGACATGAGAATAGTAATTAATGAGCACTGAAGTACGTTTCATGGATGCTTTTTACCTGCGCATTGAGGCACTTAGATAGATTTTTTTGCGTTTTTTTGAGTAAATTGAAATGCACATAAAATATTAGAATGCAGAAATAATTTAATTCAAAAAATTCAAAATAGAAAAGAAAATAAATAAAGAAAAATCGTAATCATGAAACGAAATTTAGAAAAGTCTAACAACAGAGCTTGAAACTAATGTGGAAAGTGAATTATCATTCTCATCGTGATCTGAATCATCGTTTTTTCACCATTATTCAATGGCTTATTAAGCCATGATTAATTAGATGCTTCATTGATTGATGAAACATGTTCTTGTGGTATGTTCAGAAATGGAGCATCATCATGTTTCGTTGTTGAATTTTTTTCCGATTCTTTCTTAGCCTCATTAGTTATTGGTTCATGAACATCCAAGTTGAAATCTTCCCTTGAATCATTGTCCTCGTGATCATCCACATCTTGTAGCTCGTCTCCGCCGTTTTTACCAAGCGATTGCTGATTTAGTCTATCACAGTCATAGAGAGCCTTTGTTACTTGATACATTGATTCACGATAACTTGATAAGGACATGGAATCGTGGTTCTTTAACATGTGTGCGTGTTCTGTAAATGAAATAAAAGACAAGAATCGATGAAACTAGTTAGAAAAGCACGATTAAAACTGTAAACAATTTACCTATTATGATATCAAGAATCTCTTGACCACTTTTGACTCTTTCCTCATATTCAAGGTCTAGATTACCGATTCGCCACAAGAAGTTTGTATCGTCACAATTAGTATTGATTTCGCATCTTAATTTAATTCCGATTGGAAAACATGATCGTATAACACGTGAAACAATGAGACTAGGTTTTTTGGCCATGGTAGCTTTTGAATATTCATTCAATGGCAAAACTACTTTTCCACAAAGCTTGATTTCATTCTGTTAAAGGAAAAATTGTTCAATTATCATGTTTTCTGTAGAATTAGCTGAACTTACGTCAGCTTTGGTTCGTGTTGCTGTGACATTTTTGGTGAACGGTAATTTTGCTTCCGTGATACATGAATCATTAGAATTTATCTTTGTGTTCATGTTGCTACATAGAATAAATAAGTTAACGATAATTGGTGTAAACTGAGAAGTTGGAGGAAGAGTAGGAACAAATTCTTCTAGTTTACTCAGTGCATGTGAAATTTCAACATTAGCTCTTGATAGACTCTCATGTATTTAAATCATTTCAAAATGGTAAATGGTTTCAGTGTTGATATCATGCACTGTGTTTATCTCGGTGTTATTAAAGATATTTTCAGAAGAGGATGGTTCAATCCAAATAATAAAGAAAAATCTTATTTTCTTGGTGAAGCGTCTAAAATAAGGACCATGAATACAAGAGTCACGAAAATCAAGGTTACAACAGAGCATCATCGTAAGTCAAGAAACATGGACGAGTACAAAGAATGGAAAGCAACAGAGTTCGCCTCTTTTTTACTTTGCTTCTTTCCATTTATACTCAAAAACATGTTACCCTACAAGTATATTGTTCACTTGGCACAACTATCAGAAGCAATCGCAATCATTCAGGCAGTTCCCGTAGTGAAAGCTGAGCTACCGCGAGCCAAAAGACAGATTTATGAATTTGTTCGTAACGTTGAAAACTTGTATGGTCGTGAATTCATGACGTATAACGTTGATATCATGTTACATTTAGTCGATTCAGTGTCTTTTCTGGGACCTGCTGGCTCAATATCAGCATTTAACTCCGAAAATGAAATGGGAATCATCAAGAAAAAAACAAGAAAATTTGTAAATGTCCCACAAGCTCTTACAAACTTGCATGAAATTGAGCTCAATCATAAGATCAATTTGAATTGTTTATTATGTTCACACGCATTTAATGAAGACGAAGGTGATTTCATGAAGTTAAATGTGCCATTCAATCGTATCAAGAGAAGACTTGGACGTGTTACAACACAGTTACATGAATTCGTCCAGCAAAATAATATCGAACTTGAATCTCTTCATGAGCTTGAGAATTTCAAATTAAATGGTATACATTTAACTACACAATCTTATGATGCAGGTAAATCACGAGTCAATTCAATTATATTGTACTCAGAAAAGTGTTTCATGATCACAAAAATCTATTCAGATTCAGTTAAAACAGTTCTCTGTTTAAATGAACTTTTACTACTTGATCATGGGTTCGAGAACCTCTATTCATGTGGTGAAGTTGACGAAAGATTTTCTGCAAAGGTGAATTTTTTCGCTCGATATTCATCAGTTCATGCAAATTCAATGTATATATTACTAGAAACAATCCCTAAAAAGTTATTCCATTTTGTCGATTCAAGTACAAATGTGATCATAAAACCACGTAATATGAACTGAGATCAATTTTTATTTATCATGTTTTCATGTTACAATTGGGCATTAAACAGATTTTTTTGATTCTTGAGTTTTCATTTCTTTGGTGAATTTATCACATTGTGAGAGAAAATGATTACCATGACAATATGGACATTCATGAATTCGCTCACACTCTTCATTACAAATATTGAAATAATGTGCCAAGTAGCAAAAATTTTTCTCCCGGGATGAAACAGGGTGGATCAACTTGAGGCAAAGCTAAATTGGCTTCGATAAGCTCTTGAATCCAGTTGAGCATTTTATTTCCTTTGAATGAAGTAACACTACAAAAAATGTTTTCATCTGGCGTCTTGTATTCATGGATCACGTTAACTCGAAGACTTTCAGGAAGCAAGTATTTGTAGATGAATGATTTCGTGTTTCGCTTAAGCTTGTGGGTGAAACAGAAGTTAGAACGTGGCCTTACTCCAACCAAGCTCACTTTGTAACATGTCTCCTCGATATTCATGTGCTCTTGTGGCAATTCGAATACATTTGGCGTCTTCACGTTAACATTGCTTCCATAATCAAGAAGATAAACAATCCATGTTTTTTGGGCCAAGTTCCAAGATTTAACTTGAGCTCGTTTCATAACTAATCCGAATTCGGGCTCTTATTCATGGTGCATGAATCGACATCACGAGAACTTGTACAAGATACTAAATTGACCGAACTGGCTTCTCGCATTTCAACACTTTCAGCCAATTTCATAACTTGTTCCATGTTCTTCTTAAGGGTGTTGATTTTGTCCATGTTTTCTTTTTTAACAATTTCATGAAGCTTGATCAACTTGTCCAAGCTTTCACCAAAATTAGTCTCTTCCTCTTCAATTGATTTCCTGGACACATTCAAGCGATTATGTTGTAGCACTAATCGAGATTTCAATGCACTCGTGAATAGCTTCATCTCTTGATCCATTTTTTCATGATCATCGTATTTGATGCATGTTGTAACCAATCCATGTTTCTTGATACATTTTTCACAAACAGGCAAATCGGTGGATGTATCTTTAGCCTTAGCAATGAACAAATCACATTTTTTACACACGATTTCACGTTTTAATGTATCAATGATACTTGGTGCACATCTCTTACTAGTTGGTAAGCTTTCATGAAGACTGAGAACATGTTCCAGGCACAAGTTTAAATTCAAACAGGAACATTGATATTTAGCTTCATGTGAACATCCATCATGTTGACATGTTTGTGATTCATGATTCTTGATGATCACAAAATCTTCTGAAATCAATTTTATTTCACATGAAAAACATGTATCCTTAACACGACAATCATGACAACAAGTGAGAAGGCACCTATGAATGAACACTTGCTGGTTATCGGGTAAAACATGGCCACAATCACATTGTCGTGGTAACTCAATGATTGATACTTGGGACATGATGAATCTACAAAAAAATGAAAAAGAAAAGGAGTTAAATGACATTTAGAACAAGATTCATGATAGCATGATTAAGATCTACTTACCAATAGATACCAACGCTTTTCGGAAAAATTTCAGCAACTCACTTGTTCACTTAACTAAAATACGAGAACAATTAAATTCTTTGAATAAAAATTCTTGTAACAGGTTACAAATTATCAGTTTGTAAGCACGAGTCAAGTATTCAAGATAAATGAACAAGTCAAAGAAACAATACTGATTAATAATAATCTTAATCATGAAGATGAATAATATTCAAAAGCTTTTATTTTAACGGAAGCTTTTTTATTCTACTTGTTTCTTGGTAACCGCAAATTAACGCGCATCGTTTAAAAAGTTAAACGCTTCATGAGCAAATAAAGATACAAAATCTTGATTCATGTTACCCGAAAAAACGCTAACCATTTGCATGAATGTGCAATCAATTTTTCTCTTTAGGTTGATTATCGCAATCATTTTTTCTCTCTCGCGTTATCTCATCTCCAAAGATTACAAGGAGCGCATGTTACATTGTCATGCTACATGTTTCATTTTACTTGGAGGCAAAGGGAAAGATAATTTTTTTTATTCTGATCAGTTTTTTCGACTCAGCTCACCGAGAGCTTTCGATTGATACCTATTTCGAAAAATTCGGAAAAGTTCAGCGAGAAATCCCACATTTTGGCTATCCTCCTTTAGGATGTGATGCAAAAAAATGCAACGTGTAACTCATCGGAAAAATTAATAAATTAGCTTTATTTCACGAGAAGATTAATAAAACTCTGAAACTATTTTCAAACATATTCTGATTGTGGGCTCATCGTGAATTCAAATACTCTTCATGGTGTGAGTTATATTGATAGACTTTTGATTGCAAGGAGACTAAGTTTCAAAATTTTTCAATAGTTTTAAGATCATTTTTCTCCAGATAATTGTTACGTTGTTAAAGATAATTTTTGTTTCCTTCATGGTAACACCTTTCACCCTTAATAATGATTCAGAGCTTTTCTTATCCCTGTTACTCTTGATAAATCGATTGATTTTTTCTCCTTTCATGGAAAAGGATATATCTATTTGATCAACTGATTCATGATTTATCACTACGATCATGATTATGATGATCACCATCAACATGATCATCATGAGTTGAGAGTGTCAGTGATTGATTTTGTTTAAGCTACAGTTTAGTACAATTATTATGATTAGTTAAACCCAATGAAGATTCAATAACCAAGATTATCAATAATATCATGATAATAATAACGATGCTGATGATAATATCGGTCATTTTATATGATTTATCATGTTACCATAAAAATTAGGTTAAGATTTGACCACAAGAAAAAAGGTAAACAAATATAAGCCCAAATTGAAAATCCAAGTTGATTAAATTAGTTTCACAATAGTGATTAATGTTTGTCAATAACAATTAAATGTAACGAATGATAAAACAATTGAATGATTGATTCAATGATTAGTTTTGATTATGATAATTGAATTAACTCAATTGTTACCAGCAATATATTAAACAAAAAACATCATCAGATGAAATTTAATTGAGGAAAAACTTTTATCCAACTGTTAATTGTACACAACTAAAATCAATTGTAACCGTAAATTAATATTATCTTTATGATTTATCACCGTAATCATATTCATAACTTGATATGTACTAATATTAAAAAAATTATCTTGAATAATAATTTTTCTAGGTCATGAAATTCACTCTGATTTTCTGATTGTGATTACATGACATTTTCATCATGAAATTAATCATGAAACTGAATTTGCTTTAATAACTTTTACCTTGTGTTGCCTTTTGAGAGATAAAAAATTTTTGATGATATAATTACAATCTAATTATCATGATTCATTGTTATTCTCAGGCAACGATAATTCAGTTCTATTATTTTCAGAATCGAGAGTTTTCCTTTTTTATCTTCTCCGTGTTCAAATAAATTCAATAAACTGAACGATAAATCACCTTTGTGACTATCTCAGCGTAATACTAAGTGATAATAATAATAACAATGATTATCATGATAATTATAATCTGAATAATGAACTTGAATCACATTCATCCACGTGAATAGGATAGAGATTGAAAAACCCTGAATAGTTGTGAATGATAGATAATCAAATAATACCAATGGGAATTTTTTATATCTGAGATTTATCATTTAACTGTCAATAGATTTGATTCAAATGATTATCTATTGATAGATTATCTCTGACCCTAACATGGGAGATTTCATGAAAAAGCAATTGATCCAATAAATTATCATAAATTTCAGGATGAAAAACATAATGAAATTGGAGTCAATCATTTTTTATTCGTACTCGATTCACATTCTGACATATTATCAAGCCATCATCATGATCAGTTCAACATTCACCTTTGCCAACCTTAGCATGATCCCAGCATCATCATATTATACAAAGACATGATTTCATCATTCGGTGTATTCATGGTTTCGATAATAATGATGATCCCTCATGAAAATGGAAAAAAGTTCCTCTCTTTCCTAATCATCTCTGGTTCAATGATTCACTTTAAGTTAGAACTTTTTTCACTTGATGGTTGGTTAAATTACTATGATTAAAAAGGAAGAAGATAATATTTAGCTACAGTAATCGAATTTGTTTCATGACTATTTTAAAAAAAAAGTTCTCAACTCAGATTACCGATAATGAAAGAAAAATTCATAAAAAGCCAAAGAAAAAAAAAGATAATGTAACTAAATATCAGCGAGATGAAATTTGATTGGAAAATTGTTCTATTCACTATCATGATAATTTTCCAATCCATGTCATTAGAAACCTTAATCTCCTTTTCTGAATAATTTTATGGAAATTGTTCAAGAGTTGATGAGTCGTTTCCTTTATTTTGATTGTTCATCATGAAGAGGATGACACTGAATACCCACTGAATTTAATCATTTTTTCATTATCATCACAATTCAATAATCACTATTATCATCATAATCATCACCATGGACAATTTCATCATCCCACCTAATGAAATAAACTCAACAATTGATTGGATTTGATGTCATCTATAAAACTAACATATTGGATTAATAATGTTATCAATCTTACTCAGAGTCAAAGTATTCACCGTCTTAATCAATTAACAATTAACATGAGTAATAATTTGACAGTTTAATCATGTAAATATAATAATATCAACAAAATCAGTATCAATTTCCGGATTATATTTAAGTAAACGTCCATTTGGTCAACTGATTGTTGTAGATTCTAAGTGTCTATACTGATATTGATCCAACAAATGAGTAATCAGATTGCACGAAAATTAAATATTCAGAATTGTGAGTTCTGAGAGTTATTATTTTTGTTCTGATTCAAGTCATTCATTTGTAGAAATTTAATTTCCGTTCTCCATCAACTTCCGTCATTTAGTTTGAAATCTTTGCCAATTTACAAATGATGAAATAATCTTACTGATAATTAGTTTAATGTAATAGAAAATTATGAATTCATTGAGCCTAAAAAAACAAGAATTTAGATCTTGATTGAAGTTCATATTTTCCAAATATGAGTTATATGGAATAAGAGTAAATAAAACTGAATCTAATTCAGAATATTACAATTTGTTAATCAAGGAAGAATAAAATTTAAATATGATTTTCCTTGTTCATGGTGACTGAACTCAGTGTGTGTTCAGTAAATTCATTGGCATTCAACTTGGAAAATTGAGTCAAATCGATGATAAAAAAGATTATCAATGAATCAAAATGATACAATGTTTTTTATTCTCACTTTCCTTGAGAATTCATTGTAACATTGTTCAATTTGAATTCTCATGCAATTGAACATGAATTTATCATGGTGCTTTTATCACGAACAAAAGGACATGAAGGTCAGACTATGAAAGACTAACGGACTGGATGAAATGATCAGATTAGTCTGACAATAAGGTTTAGCCAATTTTACATTAATCTAATAATAAACTTGAACCCTTTTCATATAGAAATTGATGATTCAAGTTAATTTCATTCCATGATAATCCTTTCCAGTCATTATATTGATTTAAACCATGAAATTTACATGAATTATCGTCATGGACATTTTCCTAGAAACATTTCCCCTTGTCTATCATTTAGCTTACATCAGCTTGGACTTGTGAGAATTCAAAGTGATTATGTACATAAAGTGAACATATTGAACTTTTATCAATAGATTGATCAGTCTGATCAGTCGATAAATACTCACCATGAAAAAGATTTACAATGGAATCGGAATTTTATCCTAAAACTTATAAGGGATAATTTTTCACTCTCATTAAATTATCGATTCTGTTCATGATTCGAGGTTTAATTTAATCGCTTGAAAGAAAAATTGTCAAAAACGAAAACAAAATTGCAATTTAAATAGGCAGAAGGTCAACCTTTTAATGCAAATTCGCAATAAATGACAATTGAATCCCATAATTTTTGAAGTTCCAAGTTCAATTTCATCTCGATAACAATGAAGAAGAAGAAAATTTTTCCAGCAATTTCATGGAGTTTCAATTTTTCTGTTTCTCTAACAATCTTCCACTCTCTCACCCTTACAGACTTCAAAGTGTATTTCAAAATCGGAAAGCAGTTCATGGTTTATCTGCTTCTTGTTGGATAATCTCATTGACTTTTTTCACCGGCTATTTCTGGTCGATTCCATGTCAAGGTGAGTTTTCCTCCTTTCTCATGTAATATTCATGTAATTTTGTTTTTTCTCCACAAGTTTTTAAATGAGATATGAAAAAAAAGAAAATTGCAAAAGAAAAATAACAGAATTTGTTCATTTTTTCTTCTTTATTCTCTTCTAATGGAGATTCTCTTCTAATAAAAAAAAATTTCAACAATTTACACCATGAAAATCTAATGACCAATCATTAGGAAGTGAGAATGAAACTAAACTGCTCGAATATTATTCGATTAATATCTTTTCTATTTTTCTTTTGGCAATAGGTTTTCGAGCTCGAAATTGTCCTCATTGGTTTCTCTATTTTTGGAAATTTCGATTTACCATATTAATCTGCTTTTCGACTCCACTTTTCCTAATGTTCTTTGCCTATTGTCGAATATTTCATTCACTATTCTTCACCTCCAATATACATCGATCACTCAGACGTTTTGATGGAGCCTCAATTAGCACTACAACAGGTACAACTTCTAGCGCGATAACAACCACCATCTCTTCCAGTGGTGGCGGCGGAGGTGTCGGAGGTGGTTGTATCTCAAGTAGAGGGTCGACTGATAATCGTCACCAGTATCGTCGGACAACGATTACATCTCTAATTATCGTTGGAACTTATTTAATCTGCTGGATGCCCAACATTATCTGGTTGGCACTTTCTTGTACTGATGGTTGTCCTTATCCTCTTCTCTCACAGCCAACAACCGTCAGAATGGTTCTTGGCTTCATAACCAATTCCCTAGTCATTATTAAGGCCATTGTTGATCCTTTTATCTATTCTTACCGAATGAAAGAAGTCAAATATGCTATCAAATCAGTTTTTCTCTCATCAACAGAATCAACAAACTCCTACATTCGTCGTCAATCCCATTATTGTCCTTCCATCGGACAAAGTAATGGTCAAGTATCATCGTCCATTTCCGCTTCAGCTCCTTCTCGTGAACATTACCTGTAAATTATCAACAGCTCATATAAATTACGAACTGTCGATCAATTCAAACTCAAACTGTACCAAATACGAATAAAAACAAATCTATTTTCACCCAAACTGATGATAAACTTTTTCTTTGTTATTTACAAAGTTATCAAGTTTTTTCCACTCCCATTGTCCTTTTGATTAATGTTATTCACACTTGATGATAATAATGATTATTAAAAATTACCTTAATCATCATAGAGTTTAGTTAGCATCATAAACTAGATTAATGTCCATTAAGTTTATTAAAGCCAACACCTTAACCAGGAAGTTTAGTTACATTGTATCATTATGATTACTACATTGACCACAAGAACAAGTAATTAATAATAGTCTCATCAAGATCAGCTATATCTACGAATATAATTAGTTGGTTTTCGAGAAAAGAATATCAAAATGAAACCAGAAAATAAAAAAGTTCTAACATAAAACAGATTCGAAATGGAATAAGAAACTTTCTCCATCTATTGGAGTGGAATTGAAGTAAAGTATTACATTAATTAGATTTCTATCAATAGATGGAACTATTGAAGCTACTCGAACCATTTAGAGCTTTCGAACTTAAGTTCTACGAACTTTTTACTTTTTGAAAAGTTTCGAAAGAGCTTTATGAAAAAGTGATAGCGATAATGTTACATAACTAATGGTGACATTTGATTAGGATTAAAAGATTCAACTGTCTATGAGTTCAATTAGATTTTATTGTTACAATTTTCAAGATTAAAAATAATTCAGAGTAATTAATATACAAAAAGATCTTTACAAGAAGCATGGAAATGGTTTTGAAATTATGATTTAGCAGAGAGAGAGAGAGAAGACAAAATTTAGCTAAATTTCTTAGAGATATTTTATATTATTATAGATTTTATGGTGAGATGATCATGGTTAAGATGCAAAGAACGTCAATTAAAAGTTAACAGTGTTAAATGATTATTTTAATTGTTTAAGATTTTGATTATAACTAAGGCACGGAAAATGATACAATTAAGAGGGAGAGAGTATGAGTTAAAGTGGAAAAGTTATTGAGTGTTAGATACATAATGAGAGATAAAAATAATGATGGAAGCTGATATATGGACAGATAGTTAATCATGAATGAATTTAATACAAGATGAGTATGGTAACTTTTTAGTTCATGATGAATGATTGAATCTTAATTATATTGGATTGTAATTGTATCGTACTGTCGATTGGAAAAATTTTAAACAGGAGTTGTCCTGAACTGTCAAATATTCATCTCATGAAATTCCCGAGGCTCATCAAATTGAACAAATTTACTTTGACTGATTGTCCGATACATTGGATGTGGTCCAGAGTTTAAATTTTTCGTTACCGATGATGAAGTCGTGGTTGTGGTCATTGCTGAAGGTGAAGATGATGTAGATGAAGATGATATTAGCCTGGGAAGGGTTGGACATTTATCTGAATAATATATTGAGTTACACATGGAAACATGGCCCATACCCAACCCTCCACCTCCTCCACTGCCCATATCTGAGCTTATATATCCTGTTGAATTGTTAATCAAATGGTCATTTAAATTGATCACATCACCACCACCTCCATCGCCTGTTTGACTTTCCAGTAGATCAGCTGTTAAATCACTGTTAAGTGACATAAGTCCAGTATGAGAGGCAATATAATCAACAGGATGATAACCAGTATTAACATCAGCTTTAATGGATGGACTTCCGGTTCTTCCTCCTCCTCCCATTCCTAATCCTTCACCGGTTGTAGAGATGAGTCCAAGTGGAGTGGACATTATGTTTATCCCTGAATTGGGTGTGGACAATTTAAATGGTGATTCTGGTAGTGATGATTGTCTTTGATTTTGTCCATGTACAATTTGCTGTTGAGGATGTTGATTGTTGTGTTGATGATGATGATGATGATGGTGTTGATGATGACCACCACCATTTCCTCCTTGTTTTTTACTATTATTATTGTTGTTATTAATTGAATCATTGAAATGGTTTGTTGGTGGATGATTTGAAATCGCCTAGATAATTAATTAGAAAAAGAAATCGATTAATTAACTGCTAGCCAATGCTTTGATTGCTATTCAATTAAATATCAAATTTCATATCAATCTATTAATTGTTCCTGGTCAGTTTACTAATTTTTTTTCACCAAACTCTTTTTATCATCCTACCATTAAACAATTAGTGATTAATCAAAAGTTAATGGACTTATACTCCAATTACAATCAAGCAATTAATTTACAATAGTCAAAAGGGATTCTAATTGATAACCCTTTCTCAAGATATTAAAACTTGATGCTGATTAACTGGAAAATATAAGGATAATTGGTCAACTGAAGGATAAGGCGTTTAAACATATCAAATTATATGATACAAGTGACCACAGGAATATAAAATGCAGAGAGAGAGAGAGAGAGAGAGAGAGAGAGAGAACTCAATTCTCTGCCAATCTCGTCCAATCAATTTCATGATGACTATGAATAGTTGCTTGGAATAGCAGATTTGAAAGGTTTCCATCATGAAGATGATGATCATCTTAATTAAGATAATACCATTTCTTGTTTACATGAAATTATGGTTGATGTATATTCCTGATTAACCCAGAATGCTAATATAACCATAATATTGAAATGATGAAAAAGGGATCGAGCCATTGTTATAAGTATCGTTATCGTCTTCATGGTGATGATCATCATAAAAAGTGAGCACAAGAAGAGGGGAGATTGAGATTGAAAGTGAAATCTTGATGACAGGCAAAAGGATCAGTTAGATTCATTTCATGATTAAAGCAACATGATGATGTATATTATAAGTGAGATGCAAAAAAAAAGTTCTGATGAATAAAAGTTGAGTAATTTTCTGTTACTCATCTCGTGATAGTTTTTATCCCCTCATCATGTTTTTTTTCCTGATGAATCAGCACTTGATGATGAGTTGGAACTAAATTTATGTCGACATTTTAATGGAATCAGAATATCTTAGTAATATTGAATCAGAATTCTCAGGAGCTTCATGGGAAAAGAATGAGGAACGAAAAAAGATCTATGTACCATCACCATGATGAAGATGAAAATGAGTGAAGGGATTGAGTTAATATATTGAAAGTTATGAAAGAGATGAAAGTTTGAGTAGGTTGACCGTTGGTCAGTTACTTGATTATGAGCTCGAATATACTTTATCAACATTCATTCAGTCTTCATGACGATGATGAAAAATTGATGAGAAAATTTTTTCAACTTTTTTTATCTTCTTTCCAAATTTTCAAACTCATCTCAAGCTTCATCATATTCTGATAATCTGGAATCTGATTCCATTCCTGATAGAAATTCAACTAAACTTTTCCCTCGCCATGTAATCTGAACCTAAATTCTGAGTGTATGGTAATAATATTTCAAAGAATTTTTTTTCATCTCATTCTCTTCTGCAGATTCACCTGATTCCATCATGAAATTAACTGGCCTCTAGAAAATATTTCCCCCTTCAGGAAAAAAGGTTTATAACAATTTCATCGGCTACTGAACTTTATCACCAAGAGAGAGAGAGAGATAATCATAGAAAAGTTCTGAATTTATATTATTCATCAAGAACTAACCTTTTTTTAAGTAAATTGAATTCTCTGGTATTTTAAAAGTTCTAATGCCTATCAAAGTTTATTTTCCAGCAGAAAAATGATATCTCTCACTAGTGAACTCGAGGAGAAAAAGTTCTGGTATGAGTCTATTATGAAAATGATAATTTCCTGGTTTCAATGGTGAAACAAATAACAAAATTGTTCAGGGAAAAAAGTTCAATGAGATTGAAATTGTAATCAAAAGATACCAAGAAAAAGTCAAGAAATTGATAATTTGGTAATTTTCATAATGATATCAGAATATGAATGATGATGAATTTATCATGAATTTCATTCAGGAACCAAAAGGGACGTAATATATGAATTACTTTTTCTTTCCATGAAAAGAAAGTTCAATTTGGATTGATAAGAAAAATTTGCAAATCAATAAGTAAAATTGTATCATTATCATGATGATACTCATGTTCTTTGATTAATATTATCATCATATTCATCGCACTGATTATATTCAGTGTGAGTATATTTCATCAAAAGTGTGAACAATTTCAAAAGCGATTGAATTTTCAAGAAAAAAAAAGGAAATCAACTATTCTGATTCTGAGATAATAAAGGTTTCACAATACATGATGTATGATTATTATCACCGTGACATTGAAGGTTATTAGCTAAGGATAAAAAGTTCAGGTAAATACACAGATTCAAGAATAGATAATAAATTTAGCAGAGTAGAAATAATTTCCTACCATTATTTAACTAATGGCTACAAGTTCTATATTATGATTATCATGATGCTTAGAATCTTTAGATTTCATGAGTATTCATGGCTAAATAAGATCACCATTACAAGCAACTTCTTAATCACAGATCTTTTCTTGCATCATGGTATTCAGATTACTTCATGGAATCAAAAAGATGTACAAACTTTCATAGTTGAAAAGTATTCTGATTTTGAACTCAGCAAGTATTCAGAGTAATTTGTTTATTCCGATTGAATTACGATCTTTGGTGTATTCTGATAAGTCCCTTGATCCGGTTGGTGAATTGAAGCTAATTATGTTTTGATAACTGGTTCAGAATTTTATCTTCAATCAATTGGAAAAATAAACTCAAATCTCCTTGTGAATGATGAGGAAGCAGAAAAAAGATCTGAAAAATGGCCTTAGGCGTTTAACCAATGGAACATTTCAACAGATTCTTCTCAGACTTTTTTGTCAGAACTTTTGAAATTTCTATTATACCTCCTTTGGTACATATCATGCAGATGAGACAAAATTAATTCTCACAGGTAACTATCATCATGAAGATTGTATGATCAAGGGATAAAATTCCTATTTTCTCATGGAATTCAAAATTGTTGAAATGATTCAAAGGGATAAATATAAGTTGCAGTAATTGGGAAAGAAAAATATTCAACCTTTGAGTAGCTCTGGAACTTTTATCACCATCATGATAATTGAATCAGAATAAGAGTTAAGTTTCAATGAGAAACTCACATTCACTTGATGATAATCTGTCACACTGAGATTTTCTTGATCGCCATGAACAACAATCCTTCAGTTACACTTGGTATTATAAGTCCATTAGTCCAATTAAATATCAATCTCTGATAAACTTATCAACTTCATCTTCAATCTCAAAGTTCATTCATTTAATTGAGAGTCACATGTAATTGTTGATTATCTCATTCTCATGATAATTGGAAAATATCTTGAATTTCACTCCCACATGAAAAATGTAAACATGACAGTCAAATAACCACAGCATGAAGTAATATGTATGAGTTAACAATTAATGGGAAAACCGAGTGACAATTAAAGATTTAAAAATGAAAGATCAAAATTGAATCAACTGATCATAGAAATATATTGAGTCAGGAATTGTCAGAAATGGAAATGATTAACTATTCACCTAGAAAATATCAGAGGAATGAAATTTTGAATTCATTTGAGAAAGAAACGAGTTTAGATAAAGATGGAAACTGAAAAGATCAACATGATGATCAGAATTTTAAATTTCATCATGTTAACTATTTGTTTTCCTTTTGTTTCCATCATGTACCATGTTGATTTTGAATCATGAAAAATGAACCAGAATGAGAACAAGGAGAAAAGCATTGACTTAAAATCAAACGAAATATAATCAGAAAACATTATAACAATTTAGAAATAATAAAAAAAAAATTCAATCCGTGATTTGAATGTAAAACAACAATAAGTTCACCGTTATCGTTGTTGTTTCATTTCAAATGAATCAATTTCAATAAGCATTTTTGATCATTCCCTGTTGAACATGATGGAAAAAGTAAACATCGGAACCATGATGATGATAACAAAAAAAAAGATGAAGATAAACAAATTTCTAAGACAATGAAATCTTTTTCTTCCTCGTCATCATCATTTGATAGACAATTGGATTGTATGTAAACAGAGATTTCAAGTGAAAATTCAGTAAGATAAAAATACAATATTATCTCAGGAAAAGTATTTGATTTTTACTCTTCAGAACTTTTTGTTTAGTTTGATTTACGAATTTGATTTTAAATTTGATTCACAATCGGATCATCTAAAAGTTGTCATGAAAAAGTTCATCATGATAATTCAAGGTCAAATGAGGTTTCATTATATTGGAATATTGAGAGTTAAAGGTAAATATTATTTATGTATTATTCTGAGTTCCGTTATCATGGTTAAAATGATGATGGTTCTGGTTTTGGAGAGGAAAATGATAAGGAGTCATCATTAAGGAGATATTTATATCTACCATGATGATGAAGAATGGAAAAGATAAAGAATTGACTGAGAAAATGAAAGAAGAGAGAGAGAATCATTGATTTTCCATCTTGTAACTGATTCATTTCTGTTTTCATTCAGGTTTCATCTTCTCAGTAGGTTTCAGAATTTATATCTCATGAACATGAGGGTAGTTATAATATCGTTTCAAGGTCTCGTAAATTATGTCAACCAGTTTGAAACTTAGTTTAGAAAAAGTTTCATTGTAACTTTTATATTGAGCTTTATCCCAATATTTATGATGAATCATCATAAGTTTTCAAATGATGAAGTTCATCATATCCAAACTCAACATTTTCACCATTAAGAAGGGAAAAAAATTGTTAACTATTTATTTCAACATTACTATTGATCACATTTTCTATTCTGAAACATGATTCGAATTCATTATTAACCTTTAACCTCTTATCCACTTCCGAGTAATCATTGATTATCTCCTTCCCATCTAGGTATTAGCTCATCATCATTGTCAACCTCTCAGATACTCAATAGTCAGGTTAAATATCTCATGTTACTGAATTTGAATGAACTCATGAAAGAATAACTTATTATTTTCATTTCTTACAACTTACAATATAACTTATTGTTAATAGAAATACTGATTATTAATATCCACGAAAATTGATTATCATGCTAATTACCCTCAGGAGATGAACCTTACAATTGTTAGTTAAATTCATCGAAAGCAAAAAGAATTTCTCTTCACTGTAAAGCAATTAATTCTAATTAGCATGATGATTAACTTTTGATTATCACCAAGAAATAAATTCAAATAAATTTTGCTTAGCTCAGAAAACTTATTTAGTTGATTTAACAACTATTATATGAGAATTGTGTTATAATCATCAAGAAAAATGGAATGAAATTAAATTGTACCTAATACGATTTCCTATTGATTAAGTTTTCTAACCGCAATAAACGATATGTTCAAAGAAATACAATGTTATGTTTTGAAGTTTCCATTCACAAGCCAACAATTTTTCATCCAATTCCAACTAATAATATTTAACCTTTCAACTTAATCTACAGAAAACATTAAAGAATCAGAATTGCTAATGATAAATCGAGTTGAGATAAAACTGATCGCTATGACAATTTGCATTGTAAATAACAATTCTGATTGCATCAATAATTTACATAACAGACAATGACATTTTCATTTATTCAACAATGATAAAATAATTCCTATTAAGAGTTTAAATAATATCGATTGTAAAAATTTCCAAGAAACACTTTAAGAAACAAATCAGCATAACTTAATTGCACAAAATAATTATGGCTTTTTCGAGTGTAAATGGTCTGACAAGAATATAACAAATAGGAAGATACATCGACTTAAAAGTAATATTAGTAATAAAAGTAATAATAGTTGTATGAATTTGTACGCTGGAACTGTCCGTTCTGGAAAATTACGTAAACTTTGAGGTATATGAATGATCAAGTGATGTGATTAGAGTAAGATTTATGTGGTTAACTGACACATAATGTGACCATAATAATGTCGTCACCTAATGTGTTTCACTCTGTGCATATTTGATTGTTCGGGTGTTCTCCTTATACCAGCAACTAATCTCCATGTGCATCGTTGATATTTCCAATGTCATAATCCAGACTGTGATGAATGTTTATTTGCCCCAATCAACAGAGACTTTTTTTAGGAATCGAATTTCGATTTTTTTGACTCTACAATGACTCCTTGTGTGACTCCGAAAACATTCAAAAATTAATTGATTGCAATTGAAGATTTTTTGACTCAATTAAGAGTCAAAAAGAAAATCTTAGATATTAATAAGGAAAAAGCAAATCAAAGCGATTTTAAGAAAATAATTGTTCTTTAATGGTAGAAACTGATTCTTTGATTTGAAAAAAACTTTCCATTGATTAAGATTTTGTGATAATTGATTTATGAATCACAAGAAAAATTTGAAAAACAATAGATACAAAAATATCGATATATCAAGATATTGGACTCGGATAATTGATTTTGATTCTGATGGGGCTCATTGAAGAGGGAGATTTGAAATTTGACAAATTATCATTGATAGATGATTTTTGATTATATATAAAAGAATATCAACTAATTTCGAATGAATATGAATTGAATAACAAGGTGTAACAAATAATAGAAGAAAAATAATTTGGATCTTAAGTCATATCCATGGTTTGAATTTCTTGCGAATAATCCATTTGAGTGTTTTCTTTTTCTTTTTGGCGTTTTGACTCTTTTCTCTCCAATCTCTCATAATCTTTCAAAGCAAATTTAACGTTTTCGATTGTTGTGAATTTTTTATCTTTGTTTTTGGAAGATTTTCCATCTTTCTTGATTCCAAGTTCTTTTTCTTTATATTGTTTACAAATTGACTTTAAATTCACTGCCAATTAAAAGAAAATAATGAAAATGAAAAATTCGGTTCACAAAAAAAGCTATTTTTGTAACTTACCTTTAGACATGATGATTGATTTTAAGGGATTTTAGATGATAAATTGATGAAATTTTGTCGATTGAACACTTTGAATAATAATTGAACTAAGATTATTGAAGGATAAAAGGAAAAAAGTTCCAAAATAAAGGAGATCACAAAAACGAACTCGTAGCAAAGGAAGAACTAGAATCACAAATAGCTTTTTTCTCCACTTATGTAATCACTTTTAAAACGAATAATTTTTGGGTTTTTCTGATTAAATCACCGAGTTTTTTGTTAAATTGATCACAAATCTAGTTGATCTTTGTTCTTAAATAACTGAATCTTGAAATTAAAAACAAGTTCAAAGAAAAAGAATAAAAGAAAATTAACTTTTGAGAGAGAGAAAATTGTGTCACGTTAACTCGGAAAGTAGCGTCAAAAATTGACCAGAAAAGGGTCCACCAGGTAATCACATGAATATTTGGCACTTAAGCTTGTGCTAGGAACGAAAATGCTCTTAGCTAATTTACCATTAAGCTTTATTATTCTTGATCTATCCACAATACTTTCTTTGTTTCTCTTTATTTCGTGAATGTGGTTGAGTTCTAATAAGAACATCCCGGTGGATCCTTTGAATGTCACTTTCACTGGTGATGTTTTGATTTCATTGCAAATCGAGTAAATTTGTTGTTCGTTTATCAACACAATAGATTGGATCCTGTAGAAATTACCATCGAATCTTATATGAGAATCGTCTCTCTTTTTTCCTCGTACATAATCGATAGTCGAATATCTTTTTCCATTGATGCAAACACTTTTAAGGAAAAGAACTCGGTCACTTGTTGAATCATATCCAAATTGATCTTTTATTTGGTTTAGCCATTGACTTTCTCTGCTTTCAAATCGATCAATTTTGATAAAAGTTATTTTGTCACCAGCCGTGAAATTCGTAAAATGTCCAAAAGCATTTCTTTCTTTGGCTGTGAGCTTCCAGTAAGCGACTTTAGTGGACAAAGTTTCGCTATACTTAAAATCATTGATGAAAACTCGAACCAGTGTTGGAGCAATGTTCGAAGATCTTCTTACTTTTTCTTTTAGGATCCCCATGTAGTTCTCTAGTGGATAGGATGACACATTCGCGTTAGGTCCTAAATTCATCAACGATTGTGGCAAATGATTAAGAATGTGTAAATTGTATGTTGAGAACTTGGAACCATAGATCAAGAGAACACTGGATTGAAATTCTTCGATCAGATTTTTTAACTCATCGATCTTATTTCTATCAACCTCACCACAATGAGCAAGATGATAAATTTTAACCAAACACAAAATATTGTTGATGATTTTCGGTTTGAGTAGACCTTTGATTATTGGAAAAAAGTAACAGGTTAGGAAAGAATCATACTCAGCACTTTTCCAATAAAGCAATTGATCCAATCCTCTAGGAGCTCGTCCAAAATCAGAAGGAACGAAAATTGTAGCTAATCTTTCAGATAATTGATCTCGTAATAAATTTTTATCAATTCCACGATCGAATATACTCATACCATCGCTGCCAAGCCAACCTTTTAGCACAATAGACCGAAATATTCCTAAAACGAGGCAGTGCATGGGTTCAACGCTAATGCCATCCACCATATCGAATGATCCTAAATTTACTAAAGGCGATCCACCAACAATACCTTTGAATCTTGAATCAATCATTTGCTCATCATTTTCGATGTTAGATCTTTGGAAATCGAGAAAATCTTGATGTTTTCTCTGCAAATCTTCTAGAGAAGATCTATTGATATTTGGGTAGACCCGAGCGCGATTGAGTGAACTTGCTGTAATGAGGCACCAATCGCAACCATTGAAATGATTGTACTGTCTAACTGATCGCAGGTAGGCCCTCATTGGTGCATCAGCAATTAGGCATATCAAATGAAAAGTTGATCTCCAAGATCTACCATTTAAATCGATCCATGAAATTGGTTCTTTCTCCAAGCAAGTTAATTCTTCAACAATTGGACCCAAAAAGCATGAAACATGAGGTTTGTTTTTACCAACAAATAAACTTACGAGAAAAAATGACGTTTTCTCAACTTTGGATCCATTTCATTTATCGATATAAAAATCGGGAATATCTTGTTAGTTGAACTGTTTCCAGCTTGAACCTCATCAGCATGTAAACTCAGGGTCATCCTGGAAGCTTCTAAATTACTTTCAGTTCTTTTTACTTTCTTGGCTTGATGAGCTGAACTAACATCATCGACGATATTAGATCCTGATACTAATGTATCTTGAAATAAAACTGAAGGTAAATGAGTTTCTAGTTGCTTTCGTAGACTAATGTGGAGAAAATATTTATCACTTTTGAGTTTGGCTTGAACTGATTGATTTTCACAGACAAAGACTCCATAATCCTTTGGTTCACCACTGAAAGGACCATGAGCATGGCCTTTGTCACATAAAATATATGATTCAACTGGATTTTCTTTTGACCTTTTATCCCAAAGATAACGGGCACTTGGTAAAATAATCGGATCCTTAGAAAATCTTTGATTTAAGTTATTCACCAAGTTTACCATCATTTCTGCTTGGGTCAAATTAAGACCACCATTTGACATCATCGAAGATAAAACCACTTCTAAATAATCACGTTTGGTTGGTTCGACTATTCTTCTTTCACAGACTTGATCAGATTCTAATATCTCGAACTCTTGATCATCGTTGTCATTTTCAAAACCATCACTGTTGTAATCAAATTGATCGTCAAGTTCTTCCGTTGATTCTTCACTAATTTGTTGATCAAAATTTGGTAAACCGTCCAAATAATTTGAAACTTCAAATTGTTGTCTTGACCTTGCAAGTCTATTAAATGTCCTTTTAGACCTCACTGAATATTGATTTATATCCATTTTTTACTAACTATTAAAGATGAGCACTCAATCGACACACTTCACTTAATACTAAGACAATTTAATTAGTAAGATATAAGATTTTATTAATTAATGACAACATTTAATTAAATGAACAAAAATTACTAATTGATAGATGAATGCAACAAAAACCACATGTTTTGTTGCCAAGGAGACAAAAAGAACAATTAATTTGTTCTATTCTTCTTGTTGCTTAGCAACGGAGAATAGAATATCTAATCTATTCTATTCTTATCTAATCAGTTGTTGTTAACGAGGTGAATTCAATTTTATCAAAATCGGAAGTGAAATCTTTTTAACTTTTTTAAATCATTTTTAAAAGAAAACGTGGTTAGTTTTTACATTGTTTTTACAATTTGTGATCTAGTTTTGAGTTTCCGTTGATCGCTGTGTAGTTTTATTCTTGATCTTGTGTCATCAATTTTATGAACAATTCGCGATCGCGAAAAACTCACACCATAAGGCTAAATAAGCCTTTTAATAGTGTTAAAAAGTCACCAAAAATTTTGAGTAAACAAACTACTCTCATCGGAACGATTTGTAGTTTGAAAATGGACCAGAAAGTTTTACTTGCTTTGATTAGAATCAAAGATGGTCGAAACGGTGAACAAACATTTCCTGTTGGTTTCAAAATGGACAGTGAAAAAATTCCTAAAGATCTACGACCTTTACGAGTGCACCCTGATAATTTGATTGAAATTATTGTTGAAGGTGTTGACAAAGTTCCGGCAATGATAGTAGCCATAGGAGGTGAGTGTGATTTTTATTCCACTTAAAATTCTCATTCTAATATCTTTTCTCTTTCAATTAGACGATTCACAAGATCTTATGGCAGATTATAAGATCTTTTGTGTGAAGTCCAAAAATTACAAGATTCAGAGACTGTCAACAAAAATCAACTGTTGGTTGAATATTAACAGTTTAGTGATTAATCAAGTTACTGGTAATCAGTTGGTAGGAATATCAAGATCTCATTACGACAGCTTTATTAAACGGATAGAAACTATCAAAAGAAGAGAGAGACTCGAAAGAAAAAATAAAAATTGCTCTTCCAGTTCTACAGCTGAAGTTATCACAGTCGACTTGGAATTGGAAAAAGATCAACCAGATCGGATATTAGATGCTTCAGAAATAAAACAAGAGAAAGTCGAGTCTGAAAACGTAGCTGTTGATCCTGGTACTGATGAAGCTACGATCAAGAGTAAACTCAGCGAAATTCGTAACAATTTAGAGAATTTCAAGGTTCTTGTTTCTTCGATTTCTTGTTTAGACAGACATGGAAAATATTTCAAGGAACTTATAAAAGTTCTCGAATCATTTCTCAATTTATTCAACGAATTGAAACTTCCAGAATGCTCAGTGATCGATAATGATTCAAAACCTGAGCCTACTGCTTACACTAATATTGTACCAGTTGACAAAACCTTTGAAGATGGAAACAAGATCATGTTAGAGGGTATTCTGCCACTAATCGGTGCTAAATATAAAAGAGTTACGAAGTTATTCGGAAAGAAAATGGAGGATCGTGATCCAGCCGCTGTCCTAACTCTCATTGTTCGTTTTTGCTTCCCCACTCATTGGATCTCCGATGTTACACTTCGTGGATCAGGCGGGAGAAAATCGCTGATAACGCTTTGGAACAATAAATTCCCACTAACTAATCCAGTATCAGGTCCTATCGAGACGGGTCTGGGAGAGCTTCGATTTAAAGCTTTGATTGGTAAGTAAAAACGAAATCTAGAATCTTGATCTATTAACTTTAATTTTCTTATAGATCATGTTATGAGAGCTTGTGGGAGAACAAGCTACGATACATCTACAGAGAAGCTTTTGGTAACATCATTGTCAAAATCTATGCACTATCGACGTACTAAGTTAGCATCTGAGGTGGTTACAATTGAATCGATCAAGAATCATGGAGCTCATTACATAGAATCAGAAAGTGATTATAGTGGTAGTTCAGGTGATGATGACGATGATTGGCATCAACCACAAACAAGAAAATCTCGACGTAAGATTTACACATCGTCAGATGAAAAACACTCTGAGGATGAACAGATCTTTGATAATCTCGAGAAGATGAGAGGAATCGACCCTGAATCTAATCCTGATTCAAACGTCTTGTCTCATCCAACAACAAGTTCATCAGTTGTTGCATCAATCCCATGTTTTTCTGGTGGTTCACGAAGTAGTTTCAGTGAGTCGAATCGAAAATCAAATACTGTCATTTCTAATGAATCGAATCTGGAACAACCAGCCTACCCAATGACTCAACCTGTTGTCCAACTAACTTCGACTCCGATAAAGGAACCATCTTTACCTCAAGATCTTTCTCACCTCAGTGAATCTGGATATTGTGACAGTGAACAAGAAATGCGCACAGTCAATCAAATGACAAAATTGAAAAGAAAAATTCAAGAAACCGAGTCTGACGAGCCATCGTCTTCGAAAAGTTCGAAAACGATTATTGAATCTTATACAGAAGAACCTCAAGCTGAGATTGATCTATCATATCCTATTGTTAATAAAAACATGGATCAAACACTTGAAGCTAATGAATCAACTGTTAGTGCGGTCACAACTGAAAAAGGGGGTAACACCAGTGCTTCGGAAATGGATCATGAAGAAGAAGAGAAGCTCGAACAAGATGACAACGAAGAAAATGATTGTGATGACGAGGACGATGGAAGTGACTATGAAGAAGCTCAAAGTACTCAAATTACCAAGAATAGTGTTAATACTGAGGTTGTTTCCATGGTCAAAGATACTGGAAGAGAAAGTGATGATAATCAAGATATTTCATCTTCGAAAAGTGAGTCGACAGAAAATCCATTTGTCAATTTTTCTGAAGAGCAGCTTAAACATCTCTTCAGTTCTGGCTACTTAACAGAAAAAGCTTTCAGTGAAATGATGAAAAAATTCAAAAAATAATCTTTTTTTCATCATCTTTGATCAATTCCGTTTCCGCTTCTAAAAAAATTGTTTCCATAGAAAATTGTTTACATAAAAACACAAATTTAAATGTTTAATCCTCAAGAGGATAAATCTAAAGGTGAAAGCCAATCACAATTGTGATTGAAATACCTTTCTAATTAGAATCTCAAATCAAATTATTTTCATTTTTTTTTCTTCTGAAACCAACCAATCAATTTAGTATTTATTACTTTCAATTACACATTTCCAAAATTTTTCTGTTTCTCATTTCAAATAAAAAGTCTTTGCAACAAGATAATTGATCATTCATTCTACTCAATTAGTTGTGACTAAGTCATTTTTCCAATCATGTCAACTCAGAGTAATTTAAAATGTGCCAAGAAGAAAAGTGTGAGTATTTTTGATAATTTAAAAAGTTGTTCTCAGCCTATTGCCTCGAAAGTGTTTGGACCCAATAGTTTAAAAGATAAAAGATCAAGTCAACCTGTGTTACGTTCATCAAATCGATCTACGAATAATGATCCAGCTCAGATTCAAAGTGATGATATTCCCACAAAAAGAGTGATACAATCAACAGAACCAAGTGCAACAAGCAGCTCCAAACGAATGAAAAATCTAGTTGAAGAATCAAACACCTACAATTCAACAGAGCTGAGTGATGGTTTGATTTTTGCAGTTATTTTGCCTCTCATTCTAGATAAAGATCATTCACCTTATTCGCAGCCGTTACTTGTTAAGATTAAAGAATCTCAGCTTGAGGATTTTGGATTCTCTCTTCCTTTTGATGATTATCTCGATAAGCAAAGAAATTATTTCAAGATATTTCTAAAGTCCGAAGATCTTGTTTGTCAAATTTTGGCATGTGGAGGTGAGTGAATCAAAATTGTGTTGAAATAAAAATCTAATTTCCGTTTTCTCAGACTCAATATCTATGGTGAGACTCTGTCTAAAGCAGAATCTAAAAAGAAACAGTGGTTGGAGTTTTAACTCTAAAGTGATAAAGCTACTGGAATCAACAACTGTTTTGGAACATAAGCCATTGGATTCAGAGGATGATTCTCCTGATAAACGTGTATTAGGTCCGAGAACTTTAGAGAAGATATTTGATCATGTTTCTAAAGATTTAAGAGTGGATGGAATATCTGTTGAAAATAAAGTTCCTTCTAATCAGAAAACTAAAACTGTTGAGTTTACACCAAATCAGGAAAGCCAATCTGATAAAAGGACCATCGAATCAAGATCTTCACGTAGTCTTGACAAAGTTACACCAGGCGCGGACACAGCATCTATTGATTTAGTAACGACTGATTCAAATATGAAAGAATTGGATGAATTACTCAAAGAGCTTGAAAGAAGGAAGATTTTTCTATCTGATCTTGATACTACTGGATCAACTGTTATCTTGGTAATTAAAGCTTTAAAGAGTATATATACATTTATTAATGAAAATGAAAGAAAAGAAGATGAATTAGCTAACCATGTGCCCGATGAGGATGAGACTTATAGAATAAGCTCACAGGTAACCGTTAAATTAATTCAAAATTCTATTATCTAATATCGATATTTTCTTCATTTCCGCTCTCTTAAATTCTGAAGAACATGATTTTTGTTGAAGGTTCGGTTCAATTTGATTTAGATCAATATGAGATGGCTCTCAAAAAATCAACCATTGGTGATCCAGGATCTTTTGCATACCAAATAGTCCGTTTCTGTTTTCCTGAGTCTTATTATCATGATGTTACATTGGGAAAAAAGACTATGACAAAAAGGGATATTGAAAAGCTTATTGAAGAAAAGAAAAAGAAACCACAAATCAAGTATCCATTGTCATATATTTGGGGATTCAAGAATCCTTATAATTCAAGACTAGTTGGTACTTTTGATTATACATTGGGCCAAAAAAGAGTTCAAGCCTTTATAAGTGAGTTTTCATTGTAGAAGCAATTAGGTGTTCAGTTCTTTTATTTACCATTTTTCTTCATTTGAATTTAGATCATGTATTTAGAAAATCTGGTATTTTGCGATATTCTGAGAAGTTCCATTTCAAAGTCAGATCAAGAATAATTAAAGTACTTTGTTCCTTGAACACTGACTATAATAAATCAAAGATACAAGACGAAGATTCTAACGGCGTATTAGAGCTTGGATCAACAATCATGGATAATGGAAATTCAAATTTTTCTTTGAGCGATTCTGATGCAGAAGATGACGATTTTTAGAAAAAAAATGAATATACGATTATTTATAATGGAATCTTTTCAATAATTAGTTTCATAAATATCAATGATTCTTTCAATAAAATCAAATGACATGTAACAATGTAGATTCTCTTGTATTTGATTATTGTTTCATGATGTTCTACATTCAATTTAATTATAATCCGAATTGGATATCTTTTCTTATTAATCTACGATCTTTGTCAATAAATTTATTAGGATTCGTTGACTTTTTGAATAGATTTGCTTCAAAATTATACTATTAATTTCGGAATCAAAGTGAGTCAAAAAAGAGTCAAAACGATTCAAAATTCTTTGAGTCTACATGGCGTCAATATGACCCATATGACCCACTTTTTGAATCCATAAAGAGTCAACTCTGTTGATTGGGGCCCCATTCAATACTTCTAATTAGATTATTGTTTACATGATTTTTCTGACAAAATTAGCTTAGCTTCATTCTGGATTGACTCTCAAACCTACCAAAAGCACCAGTTTGGTGCTTCGAGGTGAAGTATTATATAAACCTCCGCTTCTGGGTGACTCAAGAAGTAGAATTGGCTGAAAAATGATCCTGAATGGATTAATAAAAATCCTCTTGATCAAATTGATTCATTTTTCCCCCACTTCCTTTTCATTTTAGAGGTTTATGTCACTCGCATTGGTGAACTGTCATAAGTTGTCAATTTACTCACTCTCATTGCTTACTCTCTTTCAATCACTTTCTCGAGGTCTATTTCTTACATCCTACACGTGCACAAAGTCACTGCCGCTACTGTATTACTAGTACTCTGTCAACATTTAAACGCAGAGTGTACAGTATGTCGCACAAAAACTCACAGTAACGTTTGTCGTCCTGATTTGAAAATGAAGCGGAATTTTGTTCCGTCAGTTTTTGTACAAGATACTGTAAAGACGATAATTTATCATTTGGTGAATTTGTTTGATTTGATATTATATTGATAAAATTTCATGAAAGCTACATGATAATTACCCTTGATTTATCATTAATTGTTGATGAATCATTAACACTTTGAGTTAGTTGACTGGGTCTACCTCTTTTATAAAAAAAGGCAGCTAATATTAACCCGTTGAGGATTAAAAATGTAAATCCAATGGCAATCGTTACACTTAAGGCTGTTGAATATGGACCATTCCATTTAAAATGAAATGAATCTTCCCATGAAGATGATGACGATTGAGATGATGATGATTCATCCTTAATCTGTTTCAATCCATTTGATAATCTGGACGTTGACTGAGGTAACATTGATTTAACTTTCTGTTGATCACTAAATTGCTGTTGCTGAGAAAATGGTAGATTACTATTATTTGGTTGATTGTTAGGGTTACTATTATCATGACTATTTGTATTATTTATCACAGATACTGGACTTGTAGCCATTAAACTAGATCCGGTTCCGTATATTTGAGTTGATCCAGGCCAAGATGAGGTGAGTTGATTTCGATGATCATTATCTGATCCATGACTTTGAGATAGATAATGATTATTATTACTTAAAGTATCTAAAGGTGATCCTTCAATTGATAGATGACCACTAGATGATGGAGATGATGTTAACCCTCTCATCATTGCTTGAGCAAAACTTGCCGTTGACCTCACAAAACCATCATAGGTTGATAGGTCATCATGGTCAGTTAAAAGATGATGCTGGTAGGTTAATGGTCCAGGTCCAGGTAGATGAATTTTTGGAATTAAATTCAGCCAAACACTCAGCTGATGAGCTCGGTAATGGTCCTTAACTATTGGTTCTAAATCTAACAAGACAAAGCAAAGAGAGAACAAAAAACTCCAACGATTAGAGTAACTTATCATCTATGGTTATCATCATCATCATCATCATCATCATAACGGATTAGTTTTTGCTATTTTCTAAAAGAATTGATTGAAAATCGAAAAAAAAAATTCGTAAGATTAAGTCTTGGGTCATGGTGGTGATGGTGAATGAAAACTTAAGTGGAGACAGAATTTTTTGTTTATTTTCTTTTCATGATTAGAGTTATTGCAATTAAGTTGATTGTTGTTGATGGTTGCAAGGGATCAACAATCAGATGAAGGATCAAAAGATTATTCAGGGAAAAATAAAAGTTCTGAACATGTTAATAGACAATCGTAGGAAGAGTAAAGGAATAAGAACTTTTTCCCTTGCTTTTCTAATAGAGAAATAAAAAAGTTTCTTCCCTTTTTTTGAGGGAAAATTCTGTATTCTCAACTCGGTGTTCTCATGGTTTAAGGCAATATATACATGTATCTAATGTAAGAAAAGGTAGTAAACAAGAAAATAACAACCGAAAGGAAAATAATAAGTAATATTTAGTCAGAATTGAGAAAGGGACCCAATTCAGGGCAAAAAAGAAACGATTCTGATTGTGATGATAATGATTTGATTCTCATGAGATTTTATGATGATTACTTATTGATAGATATTTTTGACTTCGTTCATCATATTGAGGCCATGAAATGATTTCTTTCAGAGATGATGGTTTTGATTCATATCCATTATCACCATGATTATCACCATGATTATAATCACTTTTACTTGTTGAACGGGAATCATCAACTCGTCTGATAATAGGATGAAAATCGAAGGAATTAAGATGAAGAGGATTAAGATTAAGGTAAATTGCACCAAAGATAATGCTGATTACATGGTAATAAAAATCATCATCATTGAAATTTTGAAACTTGAGCTGAAAGATAAACTCACCCAGTTCTGACAAAATTGGTCCAATAGGTGATTAAACGAGCTGATAGCTCAGTTTCCTCTGGAGTATAATCAGAAATAAAATATCCCAAACTCATCGTTGGGTCAATTAAAGGCGAACCAAAAATATAAGCCAAATCTTCACCATGAACACAACCTTCAGATGAATGATAATCTCCTTTTGGTTGAATATTCAAATGTATATAAATAAGTGGTATGAGCTGAGGATGAAGATAATTTTGAATGTAGTTGAGCGACTTTAATGGCTTGGGATATTACAGTTCCATCACTAATTATATCACTTGTTGCTTGAAGATTGTCCTTCAGGGTGTGTTCATATTTGGTCCAATCAGTGTATTCATTGAAAATTGTATGAAATATTTCCTATTAGAAAAAAAGATTGTTTAGAATTTTTTTCCAAAGTTTTTTCGGCTGATCGATTAATTTGTTTTATCTTTTTTTTCAATATTACCTGGAGATGAAAATTATACAGATTACGAACCAAGGTTCGAACTATTTTATTCTGTTTTTCTGGTTCGATTCCACTTGATTCTTCATTCCCAGTAAATTTAAAATATTCCCGACTGGTTGTTCCAATTAGAAGATCGATATTACCGAAAAGTTGATTATATTGAGCAGAATTCATTAAATTTCCAGGAATATCTGGTATCACAATGCCGTCTATCGTTGGACCAAGACTGGTCAGTTGAGAGGGAACTGGAATATCGGACAGGATTAAATCACGAAAGTCTTTGCCTCGTAAACAATCAATCATTTGTGAACCATAATCAACATTATGAAGATTATCATTCCCTCCAGACTGATGGTAATTATCACCCTGACCCCCCAAAGGTAAACAGCCCACTTGAACTGCGAGTCTCCTTGAATAATCAACTGCATCTGAAGCCATAGCCCAAGGAGATAATCCAGTTCCACTATGCATGATGGCTCGATGAAAAAGCCCTGAAAAAATACAAAGGTAAACAAAAAAGTTGAAATTTGAACGATTTTCAATTCATCATCATTTTGAACAAATTCTGGATCAAATTTCAAATGATGTTAAGGAAATATCTAAATTAGACAATCACCAATTTAATCATATCAATCAACTTTGATTGACTCAATCAATGGTGATTAATTTTCACTTTTAACTAATCCCCAAATTCAAGTTAATCTCCAATCTCTTAATCCAAATGTCTAAAATAATGTAAGACTTGAAATTGAGAAATATTAAAGTGACAATTATATTATCATGCAAACACCATGAGCTAACATACACACTTTACAGAATTTCAATCTCAATAAAACAAGCAGCTCAATATTCAACTTCCCCTTCTTATCATATCATATCCTCTCTGAGTTCATGAAATTTCATGACGATGATCAAAAAAAGGTTGAATTTAAATCCAATTAAATTGTGAACTCATTTCACTGACAGTTATTTAAATTGTCCTCTTGAGATGTAATTTACCGAGAGACATTTTTTATTGATGATAATGATAGAGAGAGAGAGAGAGAGAGAGAGAGAGAGAGAGAGAGAGAGAGAGAGAGAGAGAGTAGTAGTAGTAGTAGGTGGGAAAATGTTTTATATCCATGAAAATGCTGTGATGACTATCATGAATTTAAACATGACTCTGAAAACGATCATGATGATTATTATAAAGCATAAGCTTAATCATTACATTTTAAACCAACTTTAAGCCATGTTGATTGTTAACTAACTAACAACTTTGCTTGTTTGCTTGAATTCAGGAATTTCATCAACAAAAAAGAGACAGAAATCTAATGAAAACTCAGCGTAGGACGAAAAAAAGTTCATTTCAACTCTTGATACTTATCATGATGAACTTGTAAGATCCTTAGAAAGTTAAATTTAGAGTTAATTTTACTTCATTTCCATATAATAATCAAATGAACTATGAATTCGATCGTAGCTTCATAATTTGAGCTTTTCTTGTTGATCAATTAGAAATTCAATTAATTATCGTTTGAAACTTATTCATTGATTTAGATAAAATATTCTGATGAATAAAATTAATTACTTTGACCTATCAGTTGATCTGATTAACTAATCACTCCAGGATTAATGTGCAAATCATTTCTGAATCATTATAAAAAAAATAAAATAATTAAGTTCATTACATGATGAGATAAGTGCATCTTCAGGGCTGAATTCAGTTCATCAGAACTTTTTTTTCTATCGAATTTCATTCAGATAGTTTGCCATTGAATTTGAAATAAGAAATTGAAAAAAATTCTAATTTCGGTGAATATTCATGAGTTTTTCCATGAAATGTATTTAAATCAATCCTCAATACATTAAGTGTCAATATTTAGTTAGAAATAGAAAAATTTTCATTAAAAAAGTTCTGATACAGAAAAATAAAGACCTGAGAAAGTTCACTAGAATAAAACTCTGGTCTAAATGAAATGAATTAGCGAAAATTTCATTCAGTTAATCCATACTGATGAAAACTGAGGATTAACTCATGAAAGGATAAGAATCCATTGGATTGGAGAAAAACAATTAACTCGTAATTAGCTTAACAATTTACATGATCACCATGGAGAGAAATGAAATCACAATTTCCAATCTATTCTATCTGGAATGAAAAAAACATCAATTATACAAAATAACCCGAAGATTATCTTTAGATTTTAATTCAAGTGCTAAACATATAAATCTGTAAATGGAATTGTTGGAAATCCCTAACAATCATTATAAATCCCTACAAGTTTACATGATAATTTTTTTACAATGAGAAATCATGAGTATGTTATGTTCACGATGTTCAATTGAATATCAGAATAATTGAAATTGAATATAAAACTGATGCTTAACACCCAACAGGAAGCAAGGAAAAACAAAAGAAAATCGAGTGAGAAAACATTTCCGGTTCAGTTAAGTTCATAAGATTTATCGTTCGATAGGCCAAAAAATGGAATAGCTTTTATTCACATAAATATCATGATAACCGTGATGATGATGATGATAGAATATTGTCAAAGAAAAAAGAAAGATTTGATTTTCTTTTATCATATTATTCATCATCATGAGAATTGAACTGAATTCTAAAGTATAAGAGAAAAGAGGAGGAATCGGGAGGAAGCGAAAGGTTCAAAGTAAGTGTAAGAAATTCACAAAGAACATTTGAACCATAAATGAATTCGTTCAACTGAATAATTCTTTAAGTGTCTCAGAGATAAAAAGAATCGTCTTCAATTCCAAACTATCATCATCTTCATCTTTCATCTTTCTCTCTCTCTCTCTTTTTCCGTTGGAATTGGAAAGAAATTAAAAAAAGAAAAAGAGAATATTTTGAAAGTTCGAAAGTGGCAAAATTTTCCGCTCCAAGAGCCACATTCGAATGGCTCGTTATCTGTTTAGACACTTTGATTATCTTGTCCCATGAATTCTGAGGTTAGTTCATCATATTTAATATTCATACACTTATCATTCTTTCACGATCGTTCCTCATCGATCAGATCACATAGAACTTTTATTTTCTTTGGTTCCTTTTACTTCCTGTTCTTTCAATGTTATCAAACTTTTCACTCTAATTTTCTCATTCTTCTTCTTCATTGTCAAACAATTAACAAGTCATCTCATTTATCAAAGAAGAAATTGATTAAATTGTGACAATTAACTTCAAATGAAAGACTCAAAAAAACAATCCATCTGATAGAGCTCGAAATAAGAATCGATCGAATTGAGAAAAAGTTTCAAAAAGTTTTCCTTCTCTCTTAGACTTTCCTTTACTTATCTGTGATTGTGAATGAAAAATAATGACCACAAAATTGTGGCTTAACTTTAATCAGCATCTTGGACATTTAGATAATTGTGATTGACCACCAAACGACTGGTCAATCATCATTAACAATGAATTGGTTTTAATTACGCCTCTAACATAAGGCACATACAATTAATGTATAATCAATGGCAATTAATTGTTTTCCATCATTAGGAAAATTGGTTTCTTATTGATTGTCACTGATCTAAGTTTATAATCAATTGATTAATTTACATGATATTCTTAGCGATTGCAATTAGTTTGCTTTTATCTACTGATTAACTCAAAATTTTTCAGTCAAAATATCAATACAACTAAGCTAAATAATTAAAGGGTAATTTATCAATATAACCGTACCAAACCAAACATACACAATGATTTCAATATTTTACAATCTAATGGAATGGAATTGAAAAACTTTCACTTTATCGCGATTCTTATTTTCATTAGGAGGACAAAACAATCAATTGATTGCTTGCAATTTATTTGTCCATTGTAATTGAGATCAGCAATTAATCACCGTTGTGTTGTAAGTCAATTGGATGGTGGATAAAGACATTGATGAAAATGATACTTCCAATGAATAGGAAAAGTTTCAAGATGAGAGAGAGTTAGAGCGAGAGATAAACAACTAACTAGTCAATTGAATAGATTTCTCTCTTTCTCTCTTTTTGGGTGGAAAGATGGAGATAAGGTGGTGATAGTGAAAGACGTGGTCAAGGCGAGGAAGAGAAAGGAATGAAGATGTAAAGAAAGAAACAAAAAAAACGAAGAGAAAAGGATGAATACCCTCAAAGGAATAGCCTTTAACCTAATGGATGACCAACTATTGACGTTTCTACCTCCCTCCCACCTCTTCATTCAACTCTATTCCACTTGTACATACTTTTTCATCCTCATCTTCGCGAAAAGAAATTGTAATAACAACATCTTTAACCAAATAACTTCAACTGTAGAGATGTCACTTTGTCCAATTGATTTGTATTATAATGAATTCAATATAAACGATACAAAGTAAATGTACAAACAACAACACACCAGAAAAATACACAGACTACTCATTGGAAAGACATGATTGTCATGCTTATAATACATTATACTGAAGTGAGATTCAAAGAAAAGATAAAATATTGATCTGAATATACCATGAGGATGGAGAGATAAATCAAGTAACAAGATAAAAAACACAAAAAATCTCCAGGTAAATGCTAAGCAATCCGAGGAAATAAATGAAATCTGCAAAAATTAAAATTCGGGTAAGCAGAAAATAAGAGACCGAAAATAGAGCAAAGATTATCATGAAGACTATAAATTCTCAGTCAAAATTTTAGCTGATTTCCTGTTTCCAAGTTGTGTTCATATTCATTGAACTAAAGAAATCAGATTCAAATTTTTCTTTCTCTTTCATGGCGACAAAAAATTTCCACCTTAAACTTATTTGGAAAAAGGTAAAAGTCAATCTTATTGTTGTTACCATTTACTTTCCCATGAAATGAAATCCATTCAATCTCATGAGGTTTAATGACCATGTGAATAGTCATATGAATAGTTATGAATAAGAAGGGGAAAAAAGTCATTTTTCTTCATGAAAGTTTTTTCCTTCTATTCCCTGACTGAAAAAAATGAACTTTTCTTGATATACTTTCATCACCCAGATTGCATTTATATTCAATTGTGTACATTTAATCTTCACCCATCATCAGAAATTCAGAACTTTTTTCTCCGTCATTGTTATCATGTTGATTATTGTTACAGTGAGATGACCTTTCATCATCTTCCACATGGTATTTCATTTCAATTCTGTAAAATGAATCATGATGGAAAAAAATTTTTCCTTATAATTCTCTCAAACTTTGAATACTATTCAAGATTCAGATTCCATGTAAAACCTTAGATAGAATATAAAGTTTACCCACTTTCTAACCCTGAATTTTACCAAGTTATTTTATACCTTATATCTTCCCTTTCCGAACTCATGAACATCATCATTGAGCTTAATCTTTTAAACACAGATGATATTCAATCATCATGTACATCGTTTGATGCAAAACCATATTAGAACTTAAGTTTTTTTTCTGTTGAGTTCGCTATATTTTGCAAATGGATCAGATTTCATCTCGATCATCATGAAGATATTTTATGTTATCATATTTAGAATTTGTTAAAAATGAACATGAAACTTTTGAAATCTTTTTTTATAGTTTTACCATTTTCTCTTCTAAAATGATAACCATATCTAAACAATAATCTACAGACAGTTTTACCACAATCATTATATCATGGAGATAATATTACTGATTATAAACTGTTTCGAATGAAAAAAATGGAACTCAATTGGTATTTGATTAGCTAATGAACCACAAAACTAATAACATATAGACTACCTGAAAAATAGTCGATATAAGTTTAATATGCTCTAACTTTTGATTCCTACGATGAATCTGAGTTAATGATGAATAATATTATTTCGTTAGCATATAAACTTTAATTACGGCAGGACTATTTTTCTCAAACAATGAGAAGTCTTCGATATAATGGTTTCTGGACGATGGAAACGATATTGGGAGGTGAATACTTGACCTTAACTGCAACTTAATAATATGATTATTATACAGTGTTGTTCAGTTATTTTCACTCATTTTTTGGCATAGTGGATGCTCAAATTATATCAGAGCTCTCTGCAAGTTTTACTGAAAATTACATTTGCCCATTTAGCTGATTATTATCAAATGTACCAATAAACATAATTGATTAGGTCACTTTTCATGTATCCAAAAGATTAAATCTAAAATCTTAATATCATCCACCAGTAATTGTCTCATTATAATCAGTTGTTAATCTAAATTTAGTTAAGAGTAAATACTTTGATAACATTGTAATATAATCAAGGTAACAAAGCAAAAATCTTCATTCTCCCTTGAGCATTTTCACCAATTACTTTTTTACGTTGTTTTTTTTACATTACTTTCAATAATATTTACTTTTCCTAACCCTATCATCTTAATCCTCTAGATTGTCATCATAGTCTTAATCATCAATCATCATGGTTAAATCTTCAGGCTTACAGTCAAACAATTGTAATAATAATAAAAGGATAAAATATTAAAACGATGATAAGAAGGGAAAAAAAGTAATCACTGATAATCTATTGATTGTTTATATCAACAATTATCATCCACATCTTGAGAGATTACAGATTAAAGATTTAATCTTGAGGAAAAAAAAATCACCCAGATAAAATTCATGACAATGGTGATGATTATGATTGTATTATCATTTGATACACAATCAAAATCAAATAATAATAATCTAACAACAATAACAATAATCATAATCACTCCCAGTAGAGTTAATTTCCAATAGTAAACAATATAAGTGAATCAATCAATTTGAGATTGGATTTTTTTCCTTTCATGTTTTAACCCATCATGTTATCATCATCATCATAACCATCATCATAAAGGTATTTAACTGTAAGTAAAAGATCAGATCATTAATTGTAACACTAATGATGATCAACAATCAACAAAATAAAACAACAACAACAACAACTACAATCTTTTGGACTTTATCATTTGATTGATTATCGTTGATCCATCACTTGCCATTTTACCTTTATATACATGTAAGTGATTGAGAAAAATTTCCTTCTTTACCATTATTATATTTCCAGTGCTCAGAACTTTTCAGAACTTGGCTCTCTTTCCCCCTTTTCCCCTTTCTCAGATTCTAATATCTTTCATGCTCTTTACTACTGAATCCATCATAAGAGGTGAGACTATCGGGTAAGCTACTTATCCCATTCAACTTATCTCAGGATATTAATCAGCGATATAATTATTAATACTAATATCATGTTATAATGAATGAACCTATTTTGGTATTGGAATTGAAAGTATCATGAGAAAATAATTAAACCTGATTGTAGCAATAAATAAAAATAAATGAGGACCAAGGGACTAATTATAACTGAACAAACTGAATTAAGTGATTACAATTAAATGATGTTTATTTGAATTTAAAAGATTAGTAATTGATTAATTAGATACATTTGAAGTTCACTAAAGGAAACAGAAAGTGTTGATGAGTAACAATTTAAATATATTGTGACAATTTAACTGTTTAGTAATTTTCCTGTTGATTGTATTTAGATGTAGTCTTAAATAATCATCTACTAATGTCAAATAGCCAATGATAGATTGACAAAGGGAGCTAGTATAATCTAATGTAGATCCTTACAACCCCTTTGTTGACGAATTCGGCTGATCAAGATAATCTTCAAATCGTTGAATTATCAGGTCAAAAGCAAGGGAAGATTAACGTTGTCGAAGTTTTTGATATGAACTTATTTATGTCAATATCATATGGCGGACTGAGAATTCTATCTCCTGTCACAAACGAATCTTCATCATATGAGGTGATGGTTTCATTGATTCACTGCTTTCTCAATTCAATGTTAATTTCCTATTAGATC
Organism: Panonychus citri; assembly: GCF_014898815.1. NCBI lineage: Eukaryota > Metazoa > Arthropoda > Arachnida > Trombidiformes > Tetranychidae > Panonychus > Panonychus citri. Next base: position 431,252 of record NW_026515516.1, on the reverse strand, counting down.
CATTATTCTTTTAATTAATCACAACATTTGATGATTAACTGATAGATATAATCAGAATAGTATCCACTTGTTCTGGTGGTGCGAGGCTTCTTCAAAAGCTCTTTCAAATTTTCATGATCAGTCAATTTTAGAACATGGTGAAGCTGCATCAACTACTGAGTGAGCACATCTGAATAACTTTATTGAATAAGGCGAAAGTTGCATATCTTAGTCGAGTTTCTCCTGCTTTAGCTCTACAATTATAATAAGCATATCACGAACTCGAGGTTTAATTAATTCCAATCGGTCTCTGTAAAGCCCATTGCGATGAAGTTTTTCTCCACCAGCGTACAACGATCATATTGGAGAAAATTTGCAATGCCTTCTGTCTATTGATAAAATTATTTGCTCTTTTGATTTCATCCCATGAGTCCATGAAAAGGTGTATTGTATTCGATAATGGAGTTCAGAATATCGGACCTTTCATTCATTCGAACATTTGTACCATCAACAATACCAATCCACAAACCAGATCTTTCCATGGTGAGTTAGGACTTGAGCTTTTCAATATCGAATCCTGAACTCAATACCTTGAACACAGAGCGATAACCTGCAGTAATATTTTTCTTGATATTATCTTGGGTGATGAAGTTTTGTAGATTTGAAATTTTGCCAAAAACGATCCGTTGTCTTGATCTTGATCTTGCTTTTCTTTCGTTTCAAATCACGATTTCTTTTCTTCTTATTCTTTTCGAAGAGCTTGTTCAGGGTAATTTTACCTTCCTTAGCCACGAAGATGATCTTCGATCGACTTCGGCTTCAGAATCTTTTGACGTGGCTGAGTTTAGATGAGAAGGAATTGTGAAATGTCATTTCTTTTCTCTTGAATGTTCAATTGGAACAACTTTTGATTTAACTGTGTTCCATGTTGAAATTTCCTCTTCTTCCTCGATCAAGTTCTGGTACAATTTCTTGGTTTGAATCTGGTCTCATTTTGTATTTGGCCGACTTGAAGATTATCTTCATTATCGACATCTAGTTGATGATAAATGACACATCTTCTTCTTCAGTTATTGAACTTGATGTTGAAATGGTTGAATTAGTTGGTGGTTGTTTACTAGTAGAGGTCAGGTCGGGTTTTACAGATTTTCCTCATATAAATGACCCAAACAAACGAATTCGACACCAGTTTTAATTTAGTTATTCTGCTTTTTGAACCCGAAAACTGCCAGAGCTTTAATTCTTTCATCCTTTCGCAAAGCTCAGATTGTCTTCGCGTAGAAGGAGATATCATCGAAAGTACCCCAGGCATGTTGTGTATCTTAGATCTCCAAGTAGCATTTATACATTCTTGAAAATAAGCTGGAGAATCAGCTAATCCCATGGTAATCTTTTTGAATCTGTAACCATCTTCGGTGACGAATGAAGTTTATCTCGTTCTTCAAAGGTAATTTATTTGGTAACCTTGAGCTAAATCCAAAGGATGTAAATATTTATTGCCTTTTAGTTTATTGATAGCATCATCGATGTTTGGCATCGGATAAACTCTTTATTGATCAGTTTATTTAACTCGACATAACTTATCACCATTCATATTGACCATTTGGTTTGGTACGATAAAGGCTGGTGCTCTCCTCCGAACTTAGATTTTTCCACTAACCGTTTCTATTAATTCATCTAATTATCTTTCTGATTTCGTGTTTCATTTTATCACTCATTCGGAAAGGTTTAGTTTAGGCACTGTTCTATCTCCAAGATCGATTTTTATGTTGCAAACTGATGCTGGTACACATCCAAGATCGTAAGATGATTTCGAGAATGAGTCCTTATTTCGTATCAAGGTTTCATAGAGTGTCCTTTTATCATCATCATCTAGTGATGGATTGATTGACGTGCGAAGAATATCTTCGACGCTGTCAACCTTTGCTGGAAAGTCTTCGTTTTTCACCGAAAATTCTTCCACTGTGTTGATGATTAATTTTGATTCTTCGGGTTCTGGGTAATATTCTTTTATTCTTTGGATGAAGTTGATTTTGTGTTTGTTGAGACTGTCAATTTCTGCAAGTTTTGTTAATTTTGAAGGATCGAATTCGTCCCCATACCACGATATTAGTAGTCTTTCAATGTCACTTTGATTTGGTAGCTCCATTGAGATTTTATAAGGTCTGTCAACTGTCACTTGTTTTAGTTCATACGGTTGATCTGGGCCTTTAGCAATTATTATGCATTGAGTAAATTTTAACACATTTTCACCTAAGATAATGTCATTTGATAGCTCCTTTATCACGTAGGCGGCGATGATTCTCACCGTCCGGCCATGAGTGATTTTCAATGGAACAGTAAATTGACACTTAACTTTGTTAGCATCGATTGCCAGAAATTTGACATCGGTTGGATAAGCGATTAATCCTAATTTGATTACCACTTCTTCCTTTATTAGGTAGTACATGCACCCGTATCAAGAAGACTTTTATTTTTGATTCGCTCCAATGATGTTGATATTAGTTACTGGATATCTTTGGTCGTCAGCACTATTTATATCATATATGATTGATTGACAATCTGATATGGTTGAGTCTCTTATCAACTTGACTGATTTGGTCATCACTTGCTCTTGCGATTGGTTTAGAATCTGTTTGTTGATCTGATGAAGTTGCTCTTCTTTAAGATATCTGCAGTCAACTGTATTGTGTGTATTTTCTTACACCTTGAACACCATTTCTTTTCATTTCACCTTGTTGATAACCTTTGTTTTCACCTTTGCTAGATTTTACACCTTCTTTAGTGTTTTCTATCACCTGGCGATTTTATAAGCATTTCGCTTTGAAACCATTAGCTGGTGGGTTTCAACAATTTTTCTTTCGATGTTCATTAAATCAGTCAAATCAGTTCCACTCTCACTCGGCAGCAATTGTATTGGGAAGAGACATTAGAATTATCATTATATAGGGATCAAAGGATATCAGGACAAATTACTTTAGCAGCTTAATCTTCTTGAGATGTGTAATTGGGTCCTCTCCAGAGATTAACTTTGTATTCTGAGAGTATAAAATGCGTCAGCAATTTCTGTTGCTTATAGTTGACCTTATCATCATTTCTTTTAGATCATCATATTCAATAAACTGGTTTTGACTTATGATGTCTTCGCACTTTTACGTGCTTCACCTTGAAGTGACCTCTCATATATCCAACCACTCTTTCTTTGATTCATCGATAATTCTTAAATCGTATTCGAGTGTTTCGATAAAGGAAGTAAGGTTTGATTATTATCGGGCCAATATCTCGAAGATATTCTTCGGATAACCTCCCTTGAATTGGTGTTAGGTAAGGTGCCCTTGGTGGATAATTAGTGTTGCTTTGATACTTTTGATTAAAATCACTCAATGTTTCACCTTTACGAAGTATTCACCAGCTATTAGCAGCTTGAAAACTGTTTATACCCATGCTTTTAAGCGCTTCTTCTGACTGTACTTTTAAATCTTCTGTACATGTCATTCCTGCGTTCATTAAAGCTTTTATGGTTTCATCACTTACTCCTATGCTTCTTAAAGCTACTGCTTCCAGGCCATAGTGAAGTGTATTCTAAAACAGAGAATCTTCTTGAGATTGGTTGTTTTACCATCCCATAGGTTTTGAACATTATGATGAAATTACCGCTGAGAGAAGTCTCTCATGTGTAATGTATCTGCATTTAATTCCACTTTTGCCATATCGATTAATTGTTTGCGTTGAATAGTTTTATAAAGCGTCATGATGAGTGTATAAGAAATTGATGATGGTGTTTCAATGATAGTTTCTTGTTTCACGTAAACACTTTTAAGTCTTTTGATGAGATTTTTGAATTTATAATTTTGAAGGTTATTCACTTAACACACACTGTAGCTTATAGTTGCATCCACTGTCACTTTGTAATCAAGGTTGAAAAAAATCTTCGACCAAACAATCTTGTATTCAGGCTTATTTTAAGAAGACACAATTGTTTTCCTTCACAACAGAAGAAAATCTTCTTGTTTAATTTCAAGATGCTTTGAAATTAGAGAAAAAAAAACTTAGGTGATCAGACTAAATTATATAAACACATTAAATCACTACGTTAAAGTTAATGAGAGCTTAACAATTCAGAAACAGTCGGTAATCTCCACCAAATTATGTTAGGGACGGACATAATTAAACCGATTAGCAATAAATAAAAAATAAATGAGGACCAGGGACCGTTACAACTGAACAAACTGAATTAAGTGATTACGATTAAGATGATGTTTATTTGAATATAAAAGATTAGTAATTGATTAATTAGATACTGAGTGAAGTTCACTAAAGGAAACGGAAAGTGTTGATGAGTAACAATTTAAATATATTGTGACTTAAAGAGACACTGGTTAGTAATTACAAAGGATTGTATTTAAGATGTAGTCCAATACTCATCTATGTGTCAATCAGCCAATGATAGATTAATACAAAATGAGCTAGTATGAACCTAATGTAGATCCCTTTACAGTATCATGAGAAAATTGATTCCAAACTCTGATTGTTTCAAGAATCAATGTTAGTTTTACCTTGCGATTGTAGAAAGTTTTATTAATATAATGATAACTTCTAAATCCTTTAACTGCTATGGTCATGTAACTGTCAAACTAATTGCTACTTAATTGTTGATGATTAAATTACATTTGTTTACAATTTAAAAGGTTTTTTGTTTGTTTGAGTGGTTAGTTTTTTTATCCTCCTAATAAATTGTGACAATTTAACTGTTTGAGTTTTCCTGTTGATTGTTGATGTTGATTAGATTAAACAATTTTCTACTAATACCAACAATTTAATGAGCTTGGTGATTATTAAACTTTTCAACTGTCAATTTCGGCAACAATCTACTAGAACTGTAATTAATTTGATTGTTAATCTAATCAGCAATCATCAAATACATGAAATCGGAACTAAATTTAATAACCAGAAAAATATTAACGTTGACAAAGATTGTGATCAACAAGAAATGAAATCAAAAACCAATTAATATTTACAGATTTAGATTGACAATCAACTAATGATAAGTTACTCATATTAGACTTTTGATTAGTTGAGCTCATGTTGCTTACAGAGTTGGTTTTGTTGTTGTTGATTGTTGAGAGTGAGAAATTAATCAAGAGCCAAGGGTGGGAGGTTTAGATGATTATGATGATGATGATGATGATTAGGAAGAGGAGAGGGAAGGTGGTAAAGTTTTTTTTTCTTCCAAGGAAAATGTTATTTAATACACAGAATTGAGTGTTAATGTTGCTGAGACAAGCAAATGTAAGCTAAATGGTTGGATGATTTAGCTTAGTTTACTATTTCATGATAATCATCATTATCATCATGGTGGTGGATGGGAGTGGATGATGGAAGGTGGGAGAGGAAAAAAAAATGATACAATATTTTTCTTTGTATTAATATTAATAATATTGGCTGAGAGTTTTTCTCATTCTCGAGTACTAATTGTTATTGTTAATGTGAGAAGAATCGAGTTTCAAATGAGATTCTTACCATGGGGATTTTTAGTTAGAGGAGAATTTTTTTTCTTCATCATGAAATATAAGTGATTATCCTGAATTTCTACTTCTATTATGTTTATCTAAATATTGGAGAAATATTTTCGACAGAATTTTTTCTTCCCTTTGTTCGTTCTCTCATTCAATTTAATCTCTTGTCTGATTATCTTTTCTCTCTTTAACTCTCTCGATCACCTTGTATTGGATTCTCATTCTTTGTACTCTTGTTTACATGGTATTTATTATAATACATATACTTCAGAATTTTTCTGACTCTATTGCAGAATTTATTCTGGTTATTTTATTCCAGTTGGTCGCTGTTGGAACTGATTGTTATTGTTCAATATCTATTCAAAAATAAAACTTTTTTTTTCTCTGATTAAAGTTCCCAAGTCAAGTGGATAGAATCATGTTAACAGGGAAAATCATTACAATTGAACAAAAGATTAGACTGACCGTTACTCTTGAGTTTATCTCTTTTACAATTACTGAAATAAATTGGAACCGGAAAAGGGAAACAATAGTCATTTGTTTCCCAATGATTTAGCGTTAAAAGATTATAACTTTAAGAATAAATTTTTGTTTCGAATAGTTTTTTCCCTCAAATTTTATTTCGAATATGAAATGCCCACAGAATCTATTTGATTGTCTTGTGATCAAATTTCCTGAATATGAAAAATGAATTTCGATAGAGAATATCATTTTCTTTCAATTCAGATAAATAGATGAAAGATGATTCAAAATAATTGAATTTCAATAGACCATTTGAAATGAACGCTCATGAAGGGATATAAAATTACCATGTTCTAGGCTAGTTTGAGATTTGATTCAAAAAATTGGACAAAATAGCAAAAAGAATTGGAAAAAAATGATAATTACCTTTGGCCATTGGTGATAACATGAGGATATTGATACAAGCCGCTCCTTGACCATGTCCAAGAACGGTAACATTACCAGAGTCTCCTCCGAACTCAGCGATATTTTCTTGGACCCAATGAAGAGCCGCTACTTGATCCATGAGTCCAAAATTACCCCGAGAAGAGCCATCAAGTGCTGGGAAAAAGCCTTTAAAATAATGAGAAAACAAACAAAGAAAACAAAGTTTTCTGAATTAAACTCTCAAAGAAAATTATTGAATTGAAAGTAAAATGATTATGATGATAATCTAATGTTGATTCTCATCTAAATTCATATATTAGATATCAAAAAGAAAAGAGAAAATTTCCTTTCCAAAGTAAAACTTATTATTCTTGATCTTTAATTCAGTGAAAAGAATTTTTTTACCATGATAAACATGATATCCACCCTCAAGAATTATGATAATCATGATATAATTTTGATAAACAGTTGGGATTGCAATTTGAATTACAACTTGTTCCTGTTGTTTACTCGATATGTAATATAAACATGGAAAAAAAGAAGAAAATTTCATAGAATAAAAAAAGAGATGGATGAAGATAATGATGAAATAGAAACGAAGAAAAAAATTCTTTATCTTTTTTTTTCTCTCTCTGATTCTTTTCCACTTTAAACCTTATTTAAAATTTTCTTCTCTCGGGGATCCGCTTTTCTAGTTCTCTCTGACTCTCCCTTCCTCTGTTTTTCTCACTCCACTTGAGAATGATGATAAAGAAGGATGAGGAATGAATATGATGATATTTCTTCATAAGGATAACCATGACAACCGATTCTCTCGGTATTCATTTAGCTTATTCAGTAGCTTACCTTTCTCATGGTAGTGTATTAGGCTCAAAGAGTATAATATAAATATCATGAAGGATGATGATAAAGTAAACAAAAAAGACTTCTATGAAATAGAATCCAGTGTGATAGAGAGAGCAAAAGATAAAAAGAACAAAAAAAAAGTTCTTAAACTAAGAAAATATTGTTCTCTCCACCCACTGAACAGGAATGATAATGTATTCTCAATGTATTCATATTCAGGGTGAATGAAAACAAAGTTCATTGTTATTATTAGCTATGAACACACCGAATTTCATAATATCCCCATGTTAACATGGTCGAGATGGGTTAGAACTGTTTAGAGTCAGGAAAATTAAGCAAAGTGAAAATTTGCCTTGGTGTTTCCATAAACAGTTAGATCTTTTTGTTTATCCTCTCCAACTCCTACACCTCCCAACCCTCTCTCTCTCTCTCTCTCTCTCTCCCTAACCATGTATTCATATAATACCAGAATTATTTTATCGATATTATTGTTTCACTCTTTCAAATCATTAGTAATCTAAAATTCACAAAGAAATTATTTCTTCCCATTACAACTATTACTTTCTATTTGAATATAGTAATGACTTTGTAACAGTAGCATTTAATTTACCATGAGGATAATAAATATCTTCATATGTACATCTGAACAAATTACATGAAGAGTTGAACTTTTCCTGTGTTTATTTCAAGAAGTTAAATTGAAATTTCATTCGTGAGGTGGAAACTTTGATATTTATTTACATCCAAGGTAAACGGTGGCTTCTGATCTGTTACTATTTTTATCATTTTAGTTTTTTTTTCAGCTATCGAATTGTTATTGATATAAAAAAAAACGATTCTTCTATTGTGGGTGGGAATTGTTTCCATGTAAACTAATTGAACCATGAATTTCTCGAGTTAAGCTCAGGATAGATGCTACATATTGGAATCATAGATAATTATTGTCATCAATTTAGTCTTATTTTTTTCATTTAAATTCTGATTGGAAATTGATTTCCATTTGAGTTCATTTCATGATGATAATCAACATATTAATCATGGTGAATGTTTCTTTCCCTGATGATGATAATGATGAGCAATTCAGTATCAACAATTTGAATTGCAGATTAAATTGTTGTTCATCCTTGTTCACCATTGAGATAAAAGTTCATTATGATTCAGTTTATATAAACTTTCACTTGGTCTTATTTATGGTGATCATGGTAAAGGTTATCATGATTAAGATGATAATTCAATCATCTAAATGATGGCGATAAAGTTAATATGAAAATCATATCGTAATCATGTTCAAATACATCAGGTAGTTCTGAGTTTATGTTGACTCACTGAATTTGGAATCAATTGTTTCCAAAAGCTCAGAAAATCAAAGATGCGGAACTTTTTTGTTGTATATAATGAAGAAATTATTATTACAGTTGTTATACCTTTCATGAAAATTATACAGAATTGAATCTAATAAACAATGAGTATCATGAACTAAATGTATTATCATTATCAAAGAAATAAGCTAAGAATCACAATTATATCTGAATTAATGTTCAATCAATTTGTTTCTGTTGACTGAGTTTTTTTTGCTCTCAACATAAGTTGAATAATATATATAATAATAATAACTCAGTTCGATAGCTATCATGTCAGAACTTCAAGTTTAGTTTCATTTACATCATCATCATGATAAGAGTATGGAAATTGAGTAACTTAATCTCTGATTGTTGTGACAAAAGTAAAACAACCAATGAGTTTTCCGGATACCCAATTCTTATTAATACTTGCAGATAAATGGCTACAGATCATCATGGTCATTTCATGGTTGGTTCTGAATAATCATCGAGATAAATTCAAGAGTCAACTGAGGGAGAGAGAGAGAGAGAGTGAACACTTAATGAACACTTGATAAGCTATTAGATCAATAAGAAATTATAATTTGACTCATTTCATGTTTACTCCAATCAAGTGAAATGAAACAATAATCACAATGATAGATTCAGTTTCCTTCATGATAATCATTCATAATCAATTGATTTATATTTTCCATTGATATTCCTTCATCAACATGGTGATGCTACTTATTGAATATCATTCATTTAGCTTTGGGAACTTTGTCTGGGCTGTCCAGTTAACGGAATGATTGAGAGGCAATATTATTAATAAAATGTTCATGGTAACAAATTCAATGATCATCATCTCATTAAACTAATGGTGATCAATTTGTCTGATGAGCTAAATTTGTCTAATCAAATGATATCTCTAGTTGACCAACGATAATAAGTGTCCTGTTTAATATTATTATTTTGTTTTTGTTCACTGTCCCGTTTTGATTGACAGATATTTTTGATTGTTGAGTTTGATTGTTGTTATACTGTTGTTGTCTTTACTGTTTTTAACGTTTCTCTGACGTTTTTACTTTGAGAGAAAGCATTGACCATTGGTCAAGTTTTGTCTTCATTGCTGTTTCAAACAAAACGTTTCCAAAGTTTTCTAAGTTAATCTAACTTGTCATATCAAAAAGTAGACAATCATGTAAAAGTTTAACTCCTGGTAAGGTCAGTATTTTGATGTGACAAATAAACATCAACCCAATCGGTAATTGTATTTGGACAGAATCCTTAGCCCCACTCAAGTAAACAAAAACCCTCCCTGTTCATGTTATCATTTCAAAAGTTTCAAGTTTTTTCTTCTACTCAGAACTTTTTTTTCCTTCAGGAGTCGAAAAAAACTAGATTGGCTTCAGGAGGAAGTTCACTGAAACAATCGTCGTTTTTTTTCAATCACCAGTAATGAGTCGGTGAAATGAACATGAAAAAATGAAAAGAGGGAGCTTAAATCTTCATCTCTCTCTTTCATTATGAAGATAACTTCCCTTCTGATCCTGAGTTTGAGCTCTGTTTCAATTTTACAATCTTTATAATAATATCTACTTGTTGTATTACACAATTTAAAGCGATAATTGTTATATCAAGTCATTTGATGCAAACGATTTTAGCATTAAAGTTGTTCAAATTTTATGATAATATGAATTGAGTTTTTTTTTCATCGTATTTGAAATGATAAATTCAGGATTCGAAATCAATCAAATTCATAGAATCAAAATATTTACAAAGAAATGGGAGGATTGGGAGAGTAGAGGAGATTCAATATCATAAGGATGATCATCAATCACCCAATAGACATGAGTTGACTTAATATTTTATCTTTTCATGATGATGATCATCTTTTATCTTCATTTTTCTCTCTTATTTCTGATGATGGGTCAACCATTAAATTTACTCAACAAGATGAAAAACTATCCTGAAGATAACAATGATATTGCTCATGATGATGATCATGGCACAAGAAACCTTGTCAAGCAAAAGCGGATAAACTAATCACCTTTAATTAAATCAATGATTGTCCACTAAGCCAGAGAAAGAAAGAAAGAAAGAGCGAGAGACAGAGAGACAGAGAGAGAGAGAGAGAGAGAGAGAGAGAGAGAGAGAGAGAGATTCAATGCTCAAGTCACTGAATATGAAGGGAAAATATCTATTGTTATTCCCCCATGAATCTTTCGAAAGCTTGACCAGAGTTAGAAAAAAGTTCATTCAGAGTTTCCATCTTATCTCATCTTATTAATATTGACATATTATTCATTATCATTACACTTATCAAATTTTGTTTTTCATGCAAAAAAAGAGCAAACAATCAGATTTCTAAGTAACAATTCATTAATAGCTCCAATCAAATGAAACATTATCATGAATCAATCAGGATTTATCTCCATAAAACAAATGATAACATTTGAGATGATGATGCTACTTTTTTTGTATCTGATTCAATCATTAGCCTCAGGAAAAGGATATAAGCATGTTGTTAATGCTAAATTCAGGATAAAATGGTCAAAGTGCTTTCATGATAAAATGGATAGACTTTCATTTCATTGAACTCATGGAGATAGAAAAACTATTGAAATATTTTTTTCACCCAAATTTGGAACAGATTTCATTTAATATCATTTTATCGCATCTCAATGTAATTTTATCACTTTCTACAAATATGCAGACGTTTGTGATTCCATTTTTTTATCCTTCCTCCTCTTCCCCATGCATCTCATGGTTTAGCATCATTATCGTGAACAATTGCTGATTCTATCTGCATGACAACTTTGAATATATTTTCTTCTTCCAGAATTTTTCACAACTATTCTAAGAATCATTCTCGAAACGAATTATCATCTTATCCCTCAGCATCTTTCAGTTCCCCAGCTACGTTGTCTTCTGGTGAGAATGATCTCTCTCTCTCTCTCTCTCTCTCTCTCTCTCTCTCTCTCTCTCTCGATCAATATGCAAACTCATTCAAACGAGTGAAATTGATCCAATCTATCAAATAAAATTGTTCTCATATTATCACGCTTTAACTATCTTCATCTTTTTCTTCATCATTATCGTCATCAATGTCATCATCGAACTTAGTTTTTCATCTTGCAACTTTTTCTTTTCATCTTTAATGTTTCATTTTCACTCAATTCATATTTTCATCTTCTCTTTCAATCATCATCAACCTACTTCACCGCCCAAACTACAACTTTCATATTTGGTACATTTAATGTCCAAATAATCACAAGAATCACCATCACTTTCAGAAAAAGAGTGAAAAATAAACTTATGAAAAGAATCAGGAAAAAAATCGAAACAAAATACTAACATGAAAAACTTTTTTTCCTTCTTCAAGTTTCATTCTCAAAATCTAATCAATATCTTTATCTACATTATCATAATCATTATCTTAATCTTCTTGTCAATCCAATTTGCTGATTCAACCTTATCATCATATTTTCATGCTTCACAATTATCATAATTGTTACAAACAAAACTCTTGCAACTTTTTTCCTCATATTATCATGTAAAACAATCAAATTGAACATCATATAACAAAACTAATAACATTAATTCAAATCGTAGACGAAGGTGAAAAAATCATCATCGTAATTAAGTGTAAAGAAAAGTTATTCAATGTCTCTGAGGAAAATTTCATGAGAAATTATCATCATAAACTGAATTTTGTTCATAGTCTGACCATGAAAATTTTTCTCTCATTCATAATACTTACCCAATACTCCAAGGCGATAGTTAATGGTGACCACTACAACGTTCCCATAACTGGCCAATACTGACCCATCATAACTTGAGCCAGAATTATATTCATAAGATTCACCATGTATGAAAACGATAACAGGTAACTTGGAAATTTCAACAGAAGCTGAGAATTTTGAAGAAAAAGAGAAATCAAATCAATTAATTGCGTCAATCACAATCAAAATGTAACATCAAGAAAAATATAAAAGATCCAAATAAAGATCAAGATGATTCTATCACAAGCAATTTACATGATTAAGCTGAAAATTCATTGAAAGATTGAACAAATTCAACAATAATAACAAAAAAGATTCATCAACATCATGAATATGAATAAATTGATTACTCGACCTAAAGTTGTTTGTCCCTCCAGAGATTTTCATGATTCATCAAACTAAATCCAATCAGTCAAAGGTAAACAAAATATTTAATTGAATGCTACATAGTTATAATAAGCTGAATTACATTATGAATGACATGAAACATTTGAAACTGACCAGATAGTCAGAATCGCATCGAAATATCAACGAATTGACCAGAAAACTATTCGAGTTAATTGGATAACAAAGTTTTGCAATCGGTCAGACTACGGCAACAATCAAACTTGAGACAAAGTTTTCAACGTAATTATCCTTATTATCATGCTAATCGTACTGATCAGAATCAGATTATCATATGTCAACGTTTCTCCATTAATATACAGACAGAATTTCTTGAAACTATCATGTTTACTCAGGGTGAATTGTAAATAATTTGATTAGATTATAAGATGAAAACGAAAATATGTCCATTAATTTGATAATCATGGATAACTTTTCATGATAAAAATTCAGTGATAAAGAGCAAAATAAAACAATTCAGTAATTTTCTTTACCAAAATTTGACCATTGAATATTTTTCTAACCTTGTCCAGCTTTTGTCCAGTTTCAAGTTTATTTAAACTTCCAAACCAATCGTTTGAATTTTCATGATATCTCAAGAATTTTGGATATTTTCCTGTGTATACACTGAATGTTTATTTTCTGATGAAATTTATGAATAAATGATGAGTAGATACACTCAGCGTAAATTCAAGGGTGTGGTTTAAATTTAAAGAGTATCCTTGACCATCTTATCATCATGGAAATGAAAATGTATCATAAATATTGAAGAGATTGGTTGAATGAAAAATACCCTTCCTCTGGACGACAACAACAACATGGTGACCAGAATAAATTCAATGGCCTCTTCAGTGTGATACACTTTGTACAAATATCTGAATACCTCTTAAACTATTCATGATAAAAGAAAAGTTTATATTTTTTTTCCTTCTTCCTCATGTAACAATATCATCGTAACATTTGGTAAAAGATATTCAAACAAAGTTGTAAAGAAAAGTTGATAACATTTCATGACGGAAAACTTTATGTTTTCCAGTAAATGGATATTCAATTGTTCATCATTTGAAATTTACCATCATCTTCATGATAGTTACATTGTCAATTTGATTAAGATTCATGTAACATGTTCAATTATCGAGTTCAAATGAAATTTCAAGAAGATTACGGCTGGAAAATGTTTCTCATCATCATGATAGATCGTAATTTAATTCAGAGCATTTAACTGAATTACTCTAACAATTTAAGATTCATTATGCTGCTCACATTGGGAAACTTGAAACTTTCTCATTATCTCTTCTCAGCTCATCCTCTCTCTCTCTCTCTCTCTCTCTCTCTCTTTCTTGCCATGATGAATGAATAATCTGAATTTTTACCTGAAAATTTTCCTCAGGTAAATATAATTTCCTTTGAAAATAATAACTGAACCTTGTTACTCTGATTACTTTAAGATTTCATCATAAAAGATCATTACATTCATTTTAATTAAAAGAGTATCAAATAATTTAGAGAGAGAGAGAGAGAGAGAGAGAGGAGAAGAGAGAGAGAGATAAAGTCATGAATGAAAGAGAAATTTCTTAAAATTCCGAGAATTACTCAGTCTGATCAATACATTTTCATCTGATGATTAATTTTATTAATGAGATAATAACTGTTACTATTTTTTAGCTAAAAGTTAAACAGTCTTGGAAAAATTGAAACCTCATGATCAGCTAATAATCTGTGAGCTTGAATTCTGATAATTCAACAATTTTCCTTCTAATTCACGAAAAAAAAATTCTGATGATTCTGGTGATTTTTTCCAGACTGTTATGTACAAATATTTACTCAGTTGAATCATTGGTTTATCATTATCACCATGAACTTTGGTTCCAGTGGTTATCATGAAATTTTTTCAGCAAAAAAAAGTATCCTCACTAAACTCAGTTTAATAATTGTCACCATTAGTTGAGTGTTTAGAGTTTCAATTATCAATATTATAATACTAATGCCTCATGAAAAAACGTTACAATATACTGAAAAATTAATTGGTTACAACTCTTGATCAGTGATTACCTTCATCGCCTCAGGGCTTGTAACTTGAGGGTATTGATTTTCCTCCAATGAAATCTAATCAGCTAATTATAATGATCGATACGAAACTGATAGCATTTTGAAAGAAAAAATCTTTGAAATTCTCGAAGTCAACACCAGAATTTGCATCTTCATGATAAAATAGGAATAAGTTGACAATAAAAATCGGTGTGAAATTTTTAAATTGAACTTTATGATTGTCATTTGAATGATTTACTCGCTCAGTTTAGTTAATTTATTTCTTTGGGTAAAATTTAAAATTCAGCAAAAACATGAAAGACCCATGAAACTAATGAGATTTAAGGTGATATAAGATTAGCATTAAAAATATGGAAATTCTTAGAGCTCAGAACTTTTTCTTTGTCGTTTATATTCAACAATATTTACCATGTGATGATCATCATGATGGTGATAAAATTGGTCTTTTAATATGAAAACGATAAAGAAAACAAGAATAACTTATATTTCATGGTGTAGATTTCATGTTTTTAATGTTGATTTGATTTATGACCTGAAATCAGATTAATATGAATCCTGGAGACATCCCATGATATCCCATCTCTCTCATGGTGGATAAGGTGAAAAATTTTCATGATGGGAAAATTCAAGGTAATTTGTTTTATCTGTTTCTATTTCTGGTCATCTGAATCAACGATGATTGAATTTTTTATAACAATAATATGTAGTTTAAATTGACATGATTTATATAATGTATTTCAACATCACCATGAATTGCTATTCAAATTCTGGTGTATTGATTATGAATCGTGAATAAATTCATGATAATGTTTTTTATCGGATAATAAAGTCTTTCAATTCAAGTTTTCTGTTCAGTTACATTGAATCTTTCTCTCTCAGTTTCTGAAACTAATATTCAGTAATCTTATGGTGATGATGATGATGATCAAAATGATTATCATCTCTCTGTCTCTCTCTCTCTCTCTCTCTCTCTCTCTCTCTCTCTTTCTGATTAAGGTGAGTAAACATTATTATCCTTATTTGTTATCAAAGTCAATCTGTTACTTGTTCATGATTGAAGTTGGAAATTGAATTGAACGGATGAACAGTTAAGTACCATGAGCATCATTATTATCATGGAAAAAAATTATAATAATCTATCAGAAAAGGGAATCATTTGCCTGGTGGTTCAGGATTAAATCATTTGCATGATAGTTTTGAAAATATTCTCAACAAAAGTTGAGTATATCAGATTAATCAACGGAATCATTAACAATTGAAAAAACTGAGCGACAAAATAGAATCATCAATATGATGTTATATCAAACAATTCAGTTGATTAACCTGAAAATTAATTCTCAAAGTAATTTGGAATACATATGAACATGGAAAAAAGTTCATTCAGATAAACTCATATATATGCATGGAACTCATGATAATGAGATTATCAGGTAAACTAGAAAACATTAAGATGTAAAAGGTTACAAAGGATTTTCCTTGTTAAATAAGAAACGAAAACTGAAATGATTCAATTAACATGATTAAATGTGAAACGATAATTTTTTTCACCCAAGAACAATTCATATGAGAGATAAAAGTTTCTCAGCATAAAATGAACATGAACAAAAAATTGTGATTATTAATGAATGATGAGTTATCATCATCATCATCAACTTAATCATAGCAATTATCATACAAGAAGGTGATGCTCATCAGAATTCATTACCATCAACATGAACCATGTGATTACTGAATCTTGAAATTGTTTCCATGTGACAAAGTAACAAACATGAAAAAAATCTCTTTCTTTTTAAATGAATTTCTTCACGATAAAAGGTGAAATTCAATGAAATGAAACATGAAGTAATAATAATAACAATTATCATCATGATAATCACCATGAAAACTATTCCTTATTCCTCTCATTCCAATCCTTTACTTACAAGATTCCCAGTTATTTATATACAAAAGTATATCTGAGTTTTCATGATCATTTTCACACTTTTGTGATAAGTATGAAAATTTAATTGTGATAATAAGTTAAAAATTTTATTCTATTAAATTATCTCAACTTGAATACGTTTGTAGTTTTGACGGCGGGCTTGTTGTTGTTGTTATTTTTACACCATGAATATTACCCTGAACATTATTCACTTGAATAAGTATCATCATCATTCACTGGAGACAGTTTTCCTCAGGAAACAAGGCTAGAAAATTTCAATCCCTGTTAACTAATAGAGATAAAGTTACTTGGTGAAATTTCATCATGAAAATTTTTTACTTTTTTTCGTACTCTACCATGAAAGACTGTGAGAAAATGTGTAATTTCAATATGAATCTTATTTCTATTATAAGTCTATCTATTATCATCTTTTTTAACATGATTGGTGGCGATGATCTTGTAAAACATGATGTTGATGAAGATGAGAGGTTGTTACGAAAATCTCATCATCATAAAACACCAAAGAAAGGTGTTAACATAAAATAAGTAAACACTAAAATGTATTGATCGTATTTTTCATTTCCTGTTTCCTGTGTGTGTCCATTTTCTCACCATGGATGAGTAAATCTGAATGAATCTGATAAGATGAAGGGGGTGAAAATTGAAGCCAATAAGTGGTAAAGATGATTCAATGTCAATTCTGATGGACACTCAAAGATCTTGATGATAATTAGTTGTCTTGAAAACGACTTTGACTTTAGACCAGGACCAGAATTTTTCTCATCATTGGTCCAGCTCATTTCTCTCATATTGTTCAACTGTATCATCTAAAGCAACGACAACATTGTAGCAATTTGAATCCATTTACATCTCATAATCAGCTGATGATAATTTACTCGTAGATTAAATTTGCACGATTTCCAGTATAAATGGTAATCAGTTGATTGTGTGATTAACTAATTTGTCAACAATTTATATAACTTGTTTATTGAACGAAAGCCCAAGAAAAAAACAACAATCATTGTAAAACTCATTTCAACTAATTAGATTCAAATTGTAATCATTATCATGAACGAATTGATGGTAAAAAAGGTTTACTTGTAATAGATAACCATTGATCTCTGTTTCTCTATCAATAAATCATGGAGAATCATGGAAACAACTAAATCAACGACTAATCAAATTCATGATCACCATCAATTCAATTACAATTAGAATGCAATCAAAATTTAATCAAAACCACACACACATTTAGATGCTAGCAAATCAATGATAACAAGTTGGTGAAAAAAAATATCATCCAACTGAATTAACATTATAAAATTAATCTCAGAATCAATTGAACTCTTAACTCTGACATTTCCTCGGTAATTAAGTTAATTTGATTAACCATTTGCATAAATTATTACAATTTACTCAATTAAATTAAATTAGATTGCAAAGTCACTTATGATCAACATGTTTCTGGATACAATTAGTTAATCACATCTAAACTGTTAATGAGTTAATCTTTTCTTTTTTTACAAATAACACGAAAGTAATTTATTAATTACTATCAAATTAGAATTGGAAAATTTCCGATAAGAATTGGAGTTAATTGTCGTCGAAAAGTTAATTGTAAAGCCGATAGGAGATCATCAAGAATCTACAGAGAAACTCAATTCTAAAGCAAAAGTTTAGAATAAAACTAAAAATCAGATAAATTCAATTCGAGTTTCAACTTTTCAAGTTTTCAATTAGAAAAGAATAAAAAAAAAGTTCTGACTCAACAATATTTCTGAAACTAAATGAAAATCAGAGAGAAACTAATTGTTTATGGAATTGTAATAATGTTGGTGAAAAAAGGTGATGAAAATTTTTCTATTTTCAAACTTGATGATTCTGTACATCAATGAACCAAGAATATTATCATTTCAGTTTTTCTTCCCTTGCCTGAGGGCGTTTTCTGAGTAAAAAGAGAATAGGAATATCTTTTCATTGGTTCTCGTTAATTGTAATTGTGATTCTATGCCTTCTATCAATTCTAATTAACTGAATAAAACTCCAAGTTGAAACTTTTTTACCATGGTTACCCTGAATGTCTACAGAATCAGATTTCGATTAATTTGGAAACTCATTAATTACCATGAGAGATTTTTTTCCCATCATCATCACAATTTCACCAATCCTATTGATTCATAGATTCTATCTGTTAGTTGAAATGAATTGCCCTCAAGGTGTTTTCTCTTATGATTTCAACTGAAAAACAGGAACTAAAATAACTCAACATTTAGCATAAGATGATTTTAATTCACAAAGAGAGAAAGAGAGAGAGAGATTCATGACAACGCATCTATTGTGCTCGAATCATGTCCGACTGGTTTAATCAATAAGATTATGAATAAAAATTAATATCAATATAATAGCCGCTGATGATTCTAAAGTGCGTATAACTTAATAAGTTAAAAATGGGAGCTGGTTATGTAACATAATTCCACCAGAATGATGATTATGGTGTATTATCATGTTGCTGATTATATTCTGAAGATGGACAAAATACCTAGATGACCATATCTTCATTTGATTGTCAACCTTATCTTCATAAGGGGAATCAACCCTAAGATACCCCAATACTTTGTCCAGTTTGAGATTAACTCGGTAGTAGATAAAAAGCCTCTGGTATCATCACCGCGTCTGATATCATGATATCAGAAGGGGCATAGAGGTTGACAATTTGATACGAGATTTTTTTTCTGTGAACAATTAACACTTCTACTATTGTTTGCTGGTGAGGATGTTTGTTGAACATGTTGGAGGTGATTTTCTTCATGGGTTTTAACCATGTTTTGAGCACTAATATAATGACTTTTGCACCAATTTAGAGCTGCTACACCGATTGTACTTCAAAAGAGCAAAAAGGTTTGAGCAAAATTCAAAAGAGCAAAGAATTAAAATAGCAAATCAATTTTAACCAAATTATAATAATCCTTTTAATTTTCAGAATATGTTAAGACAATTAACTTGTTTAAAAGACAAACAAGTTACTGGTTTTTTGATTGTATTGAATTGAATTGATTTGGGTTGAATCAATTGTTTTGGTTTGTTTTTCATTGATTTGATTTGAATTGATTTTCAATTAATTCATAATGATGATGATAATTTAATAATTTATTTCAGGTTTATTCCCAATGGATTAATGTGATAATTTCATCGATTTGGTTTATTTTTTTTGCTTCATTTGGATTTCAATTTAATTATTACTTATCAATAGTTAGTAGTAGGTTATTTAGTGATAAATCTGGAACTACTATTACATTTGTGATTACAAATTTGATTTTCTATCTCTCTCTCTCTCTCTTATACAAAATTTCAAGATAATTTTACATATTTAATTAAGTCTAAATATCTAATAGCTGTTATCTCATTACTATTGTATTGATTCCTTACGTCATCAAATCTTTTTTCGATTGCTTCTTTTTTTTGTTGCGCTTTAATACTGGTTGTCCACTCAGGTGTGTAGCTAATTTGGTCTCTTGATAGATATTTTGACTCATTATCTTCTTTATGAATATCCACAGGTTAGGATGAGCCACTTTAATCGAATTGTTTAAGAGATTATGCCATCCTTCGATGTGATTAGTAGTTCTCGGTCCATTGTTACTTGAATGGTTCCAAATGTCGTTAGGAAATCTCGCGGCGTCTTTGAAAAAATTATCATAAAAATATTCCAAAAGCGCGTCCATCTCATTATCTTCAGGTGCTTCGGCCACCACGATTTCAAAAATTTCAGCCAAGTCTTGATATTTGATAAGCGGTAAACTTTGTAATCTTTTAATCGTCTTTGCGTAACGATTATCATCTCTTTGTTGGCATCGATTGGTTAGCCCAAGATTTCCGACCTTTCTTCTGATACATTGGGCAAAATGAAACATACACCCAGTGATTTGCGCTTCAGGATATTTCTTTTTGATTGTTGATATTACTGCAATCTCAAAGTCAATCGAAAACGTTTTAGGCTTGAAGATCATTCCATGGTAATTAGCATAATTCTCAATAATTCCGAAAAGCCTTTCATAAGTTCTATTTCTCTTATCAGGAAGAAGACAATAAATGACAGGAACCATCAGCTTATTTATCATTACATGTATGGTATATATTTGATAGAAAAGTTTAGGACAGGATTTGAAAGTTCCATCCATGTAAATATTATCAGCTTTGGCTTATCTCTAGAAAGATTTGAAACTTCCAAAAACTAATATTCGATCACCTTCACCTTCATCAGCAATTAAGAAATTTTGTCCATTTGGTAAAACTTTCATGTCATTGGGAAGGTTAATTTCCTCTCTTGAAGCAGGTAACTTTGGAACCATTGACAACTTTGATCTCGATATTGTTGGTTGAACACTAATGAAAGGTTTAATTGCACTGGCTATTTGATCATCACTTGTATTTAATTTATCACGGAGTGGTTGTGTTGATGAAGTGTAAATATTAAGTCCAGTTTCCGTTGGATTTTCAATCACTTTCTCCTTAATTATATTGTGTTGATGACGTTGGATAACTTTCGCTTTTCTGGTTCATGAATATGATCACTATTAATTGTGAACTTTCCATCATGAAGTTTAACCCTCACTTTACATAATTTAGTTTCACACGTCCAATAAGATGTTGTTCCATAACTTGACTTCTTACGATATACGTAATCATATTGTACTATCAAATTATGGCCCTTATTAGATTCGATTAATTCGTAAGACATTTTATTGATGCGAATCAAAAACTATTTCAAATGTTAGAAGCTTCAACTGGACAGAAAAATTTACTCTGAAGTCTGTTTTGCTTAAACAGATTTTGCTCTTTTTATTTTTTGCTCTTTTGAATTTTGCTTAAACCTTTTTACTCTTTTGAGTATCTCCCGCTAAACCACAGCAACGTGGACAACACTTACTTTCACAACATATAGGTAATATTGGATGTAAAGGTGGTGGGGGTAAAGTTGACACTATTGGTGATGATCATTCAGATGAAGGTTCATGTTTCACACGAATAGTGTTACAACTAAGGGAAAGCTGAACAATTAGCATAGTGATATATGTAAATCAACAAAACAAGTTGTATGAGATTAAGTAGTATCTTGATAATTATCAATCAATGGTTTTGTGTTAAAAGAATAATGAATAAAACTGTGAGCTGTAATATTCACCACTCTAAGCAAAGCAACAGATCTATCAGAGTATAAATACTGTAATATTGAACCTGCAATTGATACACCAGTGAATCCAGTTGCAGTGACTTTTCCAGATGCAAAAACTAAAAATACTCCATCCTTCTTGCGTATTACCTCTTAAATCGCTTCATTCTTGCACTGTTATCAACATTAATCACTGTCGGTCCAATTTTCCACAAAGAAACAATATTGACGATATTACAGGGCGTAACAACCAAATATCGCTACTTTTGGCTCCTTATTATTCGTAGGCTATTTTGCAAGTTGGATTTTTCTCTTCGCGATTCTACAGAGAAAATGTTTTGTTACGTTTTTGTTTGGCACTTTTCTGTGGAGCCGTTGATGATCAGTGGCCTCCCAAAGTCGGTCATTTTCCAGCCTCTAATCGCTCACTTTGAGCATCATTATCTTCTTTTCATTATCTTTCAATTAAATGATATCATTAAAACAATATTCCCAAATATATACACACTTTATTGTATTTGAAACATTTAAAATTCGCGCGCAAAAAATTAGAAAAATTGAGAAAAAAATTTTGTGTAGATCGGACACTTTGGTCTGAAGCCGGTCTTATTATAACTACTAGGTTATCAGAGCTTCAATAACTAAATGAATGAACTGGTGCAGGAGATAAATTGAATGGGAGTTAATATCGAAAGATCAGCTTCGGGACTTAAATAGTTTTATTAATAACTAGGAATTTGGTATCAAAACAGAAGGAGATGGTACCTAGTGGACTGGTTGTTGTATTAACAGTCGTCTCCTTCCGCCTTTTTCAGAGATCAAGGTCATCTGAGGCTTTTTCCATAAATGTGAATTTCATTACTCTACGTATTTTTTATATCTTAGGTGAATCATCCATGTAGATGAACGTATTGAAATGACATGGGAAAATCCCCAGAAAATAGATATTCAAAGGAAAGGATGAGTTTTAAACTGAAAACGAAAATACCCAATAAGATGATGAACTACAAGAAGAAAAAAATGAGCGCAAATGTCAATTTAAGAGAGAAGAGAAAAAAGTTCAGTTTTTGCCATCATCAGTTTCTTACATAATCATCTTTATGAAGATGTTATTGTACTTAAATGATAGAGAGAGAGAGAGAGAAAGTAGTTATCAGTATCTTTATCATCATCATTATCTTCAAGAATCTTATCTCTTATCTAAAGGAGAATCGGATTCACAGAAATTGTCATTTCCATTTTATTACATTCCAATTGTCAATTACCCTGAAATAACATGAGACTCTGGTTTCATGATGATGATAATGATACTCACACACTCTTACATATGGTTTGATTCCCATGTTGATTATCCTTCATGAAGAAACAAGAAAAAAAAACTTAACTCAACTGAATGAAAACACTTGAAAATAATATTAACCAAAGTAAAGTGAATATAAAATAATCAATTTCCAGCAATTACAATCAGTGTCTAGAATTGTGAACATGAAATAAACAAAAAAAAAGCTCATTCTAACAAACCTTGAATATTGAACAAATTTAATTAAACAAACTGTCACCCAAATCCAAATGAGATTAACACAATTAATTTCATCAATTTGATAGAAGGAAAGAGAAAACAAAAAATCTAGAATAGAAAGCGAATCAAAATGTTCTAATCTCGTCTCTGAATAATATTCTAATTTCCGGAGAAAGAGAAACAAAATTTTTCTCATTCTAAACATAACAAATATATAAAGTCTCGGTGTTGATGATAAATCAAAACCTTAAATTTAACTTTAAATTGTTTGGAATTGCAAAAAGTGAATTAAGAGAAACGATAGATAATTTATCATGATGATCAACATTTTCATGATACTTTATCCTCATTTCCTTGGTACATCTTATATGAGTATTGAAATTTTGTCTCACTCTCAATAGATGGATATAAAATTCATAAGGATTACCTGGTGAATTATTGGAAACATGAGAAAAATTTACCTTGTTAATCCTCAGCATGAATCATGATGATCATCAAGATAAACAGAATTGAAACTTTTTAAATTTTCCCACATCTAAATAAACGACCAGGAAAAATATCAATAAACATGAACCATAATATTTGTTAACCGATTGATAAATTTTAAAATATCATCATGAAACTGTTCCCTATCACTGTTAATGGATTAGCAAGTATACCTGAAGATAGTCATGGTGATTTTCAGTAAAAATTTCAGTAGTAACTTTTAGGCTTAATGATTGGTTAGTGATTTATATAAGTTTCGCGATGATGAATTTATGGAATCATAAATTCATTTGAAATTATTGGTAAACGAAATGTGATATTGATAGAGAAAGTAAAAAAAAAAATATTATTTAAGTTTACCTGTAAGCTACTTGAACTGAATTGATGATTGAATTGCTTTTGACAAAACTATCTTCTTCTCATAAAGGTATAAGCATATCATCATCATCTTCATCGTCATTTTTATCATCATTCTGATAATAGGGAAGAAAGTACCTCAATGTGTATTTATCTGTTTCCAAAAACCATAAATCATTCAATTTCAATCTATTATAATCATGTCATTCTCTAACGACAATCTAACTTTCAACTTGTTTCTTACTATTATTTTTTTTTCTCTTGCTTCTTCCTTACTCTTTCCACCCTGACCCAAGTTATTGTGTATTTTCCACCACCCTCTTCTCCATTAACACTCTTCTTTCATCACCATGATGATGATGATGGTGATGATGCACTATCAGAATCACTCCTTTCACAATCATAGCCATTGGCACATTTGATACACTCTTGAATCAGAATCTTTTTCATCTTTCTCCTCCTACTCTTTCATCATCGGCATCATTATTACAGAGGATTTTATCATCAACTGTAAAAGACACTTAGGATTATGATGATAATGATGATGATGGCAATGAAGAGTGAAGAGAGAGAGAGAGAAATAAAGTTTTAACCTCTAAAAATAGAAAAAAATAGCTCGAAATGATTACTTGAAACTTTTCATTCGAATTCATCTCTCAATTTTTTCAAATTCGGAAGAAAAGTTCTGGAACTTTCAATAGTATTGGAAATTATCCTTTTGACCTTATTGTAAAAGCGACAATCATCCTCATCATTGGCAAACCATTGATCATCTTTGTTATCACCATCAATATAGTCCATAAATTGTTATCATTATTGATCAGTTTTGAAAAAAAAGGTTCAAACCAATTGATTCAAGATCATGGTTGTTATCCAGTTAAGTGGTTACTTGATCATCCCTGGTGATTTAACATTGATTCAATCATTAAATGTATTATTATAATGCTAAAAGCAAAACAGTTCTGATAAAAATTTACATATTAGAAATCAATTGATGATGAGAAAATTTCTTATCTTGTTCATTTGTTGTGATACAATTTATTTTGCTGCAATCTTATGAGCATTTACATTCAAATATCGTGATTATTATCATACTCATTGGATCTTTCAAGCATGATAATTATAATCTCATAATATAACTTCCAACATTTCATCTTGAATGAAAAACAAATTATCGTAATAATAATCAGCATTCATGATAAATGTATATAAATAATTATAATTATCATGAAATTATGATGAAAATTCTTGTTGTTAGTAATTTCATCTCTATCAATTTGGTTCACACCTCAGCTGGGACAGGATGGATTCAGGACAGAACTCAAAATGACAAATTCTGCAAAAACTGAAAGAAATTGATATAAAAATAGTCTGAAAACAGGGTAAATATTGACCATTATTACCTGAGTCCAGTCTCAACTTCAAAACTTCAAATTGTTAATCGAAAGGGATAGTTGTGATAAATTCACGAGTAACAATTTAAGTCAACAATCAATTTTAATTCAGTTTGGACAATTGCTGGTGAAATGTTTGTCCCAACTCTCAACTCTGGTGATATAATTAAAGAGATGAGAGGTAAATATAATGTGTTGGGAGAAAATTTCATAAGTTTACTCTGATTTTGATTCCATGAAGTGACCAGGAAACTTGATGGGTGGACACATTTAGTAAACGTTCAAATGGATAAATGGATAAACATTTTCTCATCATCATCATCATCATAATCATCAATGGATGATAAGGATGAGGGAGAGAAAAAAAATCCTCATATATTATTATCTTTATGTATTATCAGCTAACAGCAATTGTGTCAATGTCTGTATGTGACAATAATATTAAATAACATGGAAAGTGAAATAAAGAGGAAGATGAAAGATGCTCATCCTCATCTTCACTTCTTCATGGAGTGAGAATGATGAGCGAAAAAACTTTCAGAATTGAAGTATTTTTTTTCTCTCTCTCTCTCTTTCCATCACTTGATGTCCAGAGTTTTAGGAGGATGGAGACTGGTCAAGTTTAAAAGTGAAATCATTAAAAATAGAAATGATGATAAAGTTTGTTTATCTTCCTCTTTCTCATCACCATCATCATCTTCTCATCATGTTTCTTATTTACACTTTGAAAATCGTTCTCGGAATTGAATCAAGGATTATATTCTGACACTGTTTTCTAATATGACACAAAGATAAATTGGTTAACATGAGGGAGAAAAAGAAGAGAGGGAAAAAAAACTCTAAATTCAGTTGATTGTTGTTCATGATTCAAAATCAGAACTTTCTCCTTTTCTTATTCACCAAGTTATTTTAACCATTTTTCATAATACCTGTTCAGGGAAAGTTGTTCATCTTTTTGAGGAGGGAAAAAATTTCTCACTCATATTCATTCATGTTTTTCAATTTTCTTGTCAGGTATTATTATTATATTGGAAACAATATATCCTCATGTCGTCTGTGACTGTTATTTGTTTCATCAATATAAATTATCCCCATGAATCAACTCAATTTAGGTTCAGTTCATCTATCAATATAATCATGATGATGATGAATACTTGTTGATGAAAAGTAGGAAAACAACAAAAGGTAACATTATTATTAAATGTAGCTTATTAATGTATTGTCATAAAGGGAACGATTTGAATTTTTATCAGTGAATCGAGGTTTTAAATCATCATTAGAAATATGATTAAATCACCAAGACTATCATGGTTATATCATGCTCAAGAATTAAAAGTCATACTAACGTCAAACTTGACCTGTATTTAGTTTCAATTGAAGTGTTTTGGAGAAGTTGATGAAGGTGAAATGATGGAAAACGGAAATGATGGTAGAGATGAAAATACTATCAAAATTCATAGTTTAAACTGCATCCATCTCATCGGAAAGTGATGAGGATGAAAAAAAGGTAAACGTAACAAAACAATTACATTTACATGAGCGATATTTAAGACTTTTTTTGTTATCATTTTACAAGAAAACGCACTTCCTCATGATGAGGAAAATTGCATGATGATGATAATGATGATGAAGGTTTCACTTTACAAGAAAAGTAAAAAGAGTGAGTGAGAGAGACAGAGACAGAGACAGAGAGGAAAACAGATGAAGATGGAAGATGATGCTTTACATTTCTATTTCATCTTCTCTTTTCTTTTTGCTTCTTAAGTTTGACAGGAAGATGAAGATAAAAGGGAGAGAGAAGATGCTAAGAAATAAAGTGAATAAAAAACAATTGAATCCAAAGGTGGATGAAGAAATGTCATGGAAGATGAGAGATGAAAGGTGAAAATGGAAAAAGACTAAAAGCAAAATGATGAGGATGCTAAAGATGATAAATACAATATAAAATAAACAGAATACGAAATCAATTTGCTTTTCACTTGACCACATGAAGATGATGATAAAAAGATGAGTCTTTTAACCTTTACCTATAAGATGAGGAAGATAAAAAATTTGCAGAATAAAAAAATGAAACAAAGTGAAAAGTTTTCCACCATTTTCATGGTGATTGTTGAAATGATGATTTCTTGTTCATGGAAAATGAGATGATGAAAACATTTACCCTGATAATCATATAGAAACTGATTGAAATGAGGGTGGACATTAATTTCCCGATGGACAATTGCAAAGTGAATGTCTAATGGTTAAAGGGAAAACTTCAACTGAACCAATCGTTTGTTATTCAATAATTTCAATTTCGATAAATATTGAAAATTGGAAGAGAATTTTTTTTCTTTTTCGATTTCTTTATATTTCTCATTCCAGATTCATTCATGAAAAACGATTATCACTTGGGAGTTGTGGAAATCAGAGAAAAACTTATCATTGTGATTCAATTTCCAAGTCAACCAGAATAATGTCTTAAAGGTAAAACATTCATACAAAGCTGATTAACTTAATTACTGACAGGGTAACAATAAATGGGAATTTCATGGTAAAAAAAAACAGCAATAATATCAATGGTAAACATTGATAACAGGGGGAAAATACTGAATCAACATTTGCCTTGAAGGTTTTGTTGATGAGGGAAAAAGAGTAACAAAATTTAATTGAATATAAATATTACATTCAACTTTTTCAATTGGTCTCATGAACACCTTGGGTATTGCTCAATTTCCATGTAAAATTATTACACTTTTCATCTAATCTCTTGAACTTTTCCTTCATCATGATTGTTATCATCGCACTTGAGGCTCTTCAGTTGAAATATTAAAATTTTGTTGATGAAATTTTGAAATAACCCGAAAGATAAACTAACAAATAAAATTATTATCTCATTCACGAGTCTCTTTTCATAATAATTTCATGATAAAACTTTACCAAAATATTATTGATATTAAAGGATTGATAATCTATTCTGAATTCATGGCATCAGAATGTCCAAAATTAAGCAACAAAAGATTCTCTTAATAGTTTAATAGGATTTTGAACGAACGGTTTTTCTGCTACCATTAAAATCACAATTAGAATCCTGAAAAAAAAGGATTAAAACAATTAAGCAAATCAAATCCAATTAGAATACATTGTATCAAAAAAAAATTCGTGTGTTAATTAGCATGATAATCAAAGTGAATATTTGATTAAAGGTAATTAAAGTTATCTGTTAAAGTTCAGTACTGTTTGATTATAATAATAATATTAAGCTAATATTGTGATTACTTAAATTTAATTTCTTCAACAATTAAAATAGATTCATGAATATTATCACAATGATTAAGTTAATTGTTGTGTAAAGTTTGTATATATAAATATTATAATGATAATTACTAATTAGTTTTTCGTATCAAATTGAATTCATTAATTATATTCATGGTCAATATAAATAAGTTGAACACAAATATTCATTGTGATGATTAGTTTTAATCATTGACCATTATGATTAGTTAGAGTGACGATAATTTAATATTATTGTAAAACAATGATCAGATTAATTTAGTGATTTGAATTAATTGACCTAAATAATAGTTAAAGGTAATCAAGACAATCAAATAAATAATAATGATGAAAACAATGATAATAATAAAGGAAACGTTTATTGGATGTTACAAGAGATAATCATTGTTTATTATTATCATTTGTTTCAACCTTAATCATTACAATCAAATGAAACAATCAAAACTAAATTGTTGTTTATCTTGACCATTGGATACAGTTAATATTTAAGACATTGTTTTGTTGATCATTTGGTCTCAAGGTTATTTTGATTGTTGATTGTTGAGAGTAATACAAATTGACCAGTGTTTTTTTTGCTATTTCTCTGCAGTTATAACTGTCCACTGGTCAGTTATATCTCTTACTATTTCCTTTCATCTACAATAGTAATTATTTGTTGTTTTTTCTTTGTTATTACAAATGATCAAATTGATTTGGGTCAGTTTAATCAACTAAAAATCAATACAATGTATTGATAAACATAATGATGATCATCATAAAATTGAGCCAATTGTTTCATTGCTGTTGTTTTAATGTTCATTGTTTATTAATTGATTAGATGAATGTTGAAGGTTTAGATGATCAATTTCGTATCAAATTGATCATCTGAATGGACAGAAAAATGTCCAGTTTGAAATTTGCGCGCTTCTGGTCATCACTTCTATTTTTATAACAACTTGTTTGATTTAGACGATTTCTTTTAACATGATTAACTATTTCTAATACATTTTGTATCAAGTGGATTGCGTGATTGTAATCATTTTGTTGATTCAATTGATTGAGTTATCATTTGATAAATTGTTTCCACAGTTGAACACGGAAAGAAAAGAAAGACTAAGTTTATCAATTTTTTTTCGCTTCCAAAATAATAGATAACATTTATGATGATGATGATGACCAGTCATCATTTAAGCTACCGGACCACAGAGACTATTAAAAAATACTCCTTCGATAGTATCTTTATCATTGGTGGGTTAAAACTCATGGAGGGATGAAAATCATATGTTTAGAAGATGAATTAAGAATTTTTCGTCTCTCTCTCTCTCTCTCTCTCTCTCTCTCTCTGTCTACGGTAATGGGATTGAAAGAAAGATTTTGAAACATCAGAAAGGAGAAAAGATAATGATGATGATAAGAAAAGAGGTAAAGCTGTGAAAGTAAAAGAACAAAAGAGCAAAAAAAGTAGACTTGAAATTCGAATCTCAGAAAGAAACGATTCCCTCAATGGGTATAACAAGGGAAATGATGATGGGAAAATGGAGAAAGTATTAGAAACAATGTTGATATTTTTCTCGAAAATTTCGAGCAATAAAGAGCAAGAAAAAAAACTAAAGCTTCGAATTTAATGTTTGAAACGAAATAGAAACAGAATCGAATTGAAACTTTGAGCGTTTCTAAAGTTAGATACAAAGAAATACTTTTCACTCTCGAAGGATACTCAATGTCCATCATCCATGTTCAAAGTTAATTAACAGCATTTATCATTAGGAATAGTTAAAGGGCATTTCAACGAGTTTTTCGCGTAAAACTTTTTTTCTTAAAGTATTCAGACCCTAGCCTCGAGTTTTGGAGGTTTGGGCAAAACTCAATTGTCATATTTTGATCAAATTATCAACTGTCATCAAATTATTTCGTGGTCACTCTGTTAGGATAGAGTTTCATAATTCTTTGATGATAACTGAAACTTGAATACTCGAACTTGTTTGAAACCTGGTTAAGCTTGTTGTGAGTCCTCACGAATCGTTTCGTAATATTAACATGAAAATTTCAACGGGTAAAAGAAATCGAAAAAGATTTAAGTTACTCTATTGATTAAATTCATCATGAAATTAAGTTAATTGATGACTCTGATGATCATGAACAATCAACGATTATCATGATGATGAGGATATAATCTTACCAATAATGAGAAAATTATGTCAATGAAAGATTTTTCCTTCCGAATTACAATGAAAACCATTAACATGATAAGAAATCAAGTCAAGTTTCAACTTTATCATCCAATCATTTTCTTGCTCATCATCATGTTCATCATGATGGTGATCAGGATCCTCACCATCATCATAAGTAACATCATTAAAAAAGGTTGATTTTGTTACTTTCACTTGAAGAAAACATCACAAGTGAATGACAATGAAAAAAAGTGATGAGGAAAAAAAAGAGTTGATGTAATTATCAGAGAAGAGGATGAAATTAAAGATCAACATGATGATAGAGATGAGGAAGTCAAAAAAAAGATGGTGATGAAAAAAGCAAATCCGAATCGGTGGAGATGATAAATTGATTACACAAACAAAATTACCGTTATGTTCATGATGAGAATTGAAACTTATTCTTATTACACAGGTAAGATTTTCCTCTCTCATATGATGAGCATATTATCATAAACATGGTAATCAGATTAGTGGAAATATTTTGATATCCTGTCTGAATATTTCCCCATCGATAATTAACTGGAATTAACAATAACGACAAACAATTAACGACCAGGAATTTAATAGCAAATTGTCGTTGAGCAAAGTTTAATTGGTGAAATAAAATGGAATTAAATTAAATTGAATTAATTGACTTAACAATCTCTCCTTAACAACCAATCAAAACTCAATCTCTTCTCCTTGATTAACTACTGCATGGAATTTTTTTTAACTTTGATTTCTTTTCAGCGATAATCTTTAACTATTATCATATGAGCTAATTTTATAGCTGTTAATTATGATAATCATCTGAATTGAATTGATATTCATTACATGAAAGGAATGATTTTCATAATGGTGATGTTACTCTTCATGTAAAAGACAAAATGAGTTAAATTAAGATTGAAGATTTTAATGGGAATGGAATAATTTTTTTCTCATTCATCTGAATTGGAATAATAAAAGTTGAGAGAAACTTCCAATTCACCCTCAGCATGGAACTGAACAATTGTTGAGATATCAGAATAAAGATAATGATGATGATGATGTTACTGTATTAGATATTGTTATGACTTTACTCGCACAAATTGGTAAGATGGAGAGATGAGAGAGAAAACTTTTCTTTTCATCCGAACTGAACCATTAACTAAGAGTTCTTATCGATTATTTAACATGAAATAATCGCCACCATGGGAAACTCAGCTGAACGTCTTGTTTATCTCAAGATGATAAAGGAAAAGGAAAGAGGTAATAATCAGAATCTAAAATATCACATCCAATATCAGAGACAAATCATAATCTATTATTGACTTTGGATCATTTTCATGACGAAACTTTTTCCTTCTTATACTTTATCATTATTTTACTTTTCGATTTCATCATCTTTGTATCTCTTTCACTCACTCATATGAAACTTTTTGCTGAATTTGCAGTTCACTCTTCATATCTTATGAACTTTTCTGTTCATCATAACAATTTAAGATCAAAATTAACTTTAATAACATTTTGTCTTCCTCGAGTTTTCATTATTATCTTCATAAGTATGATGATAATGATGATAAGTTTATCATCTCTAAGTAGTTACAAAGGAGATTCTGTATCATTAGACTGAAAATGATGATTCGTAATATTAATCATAAAGAAAATCGGGTAACAAGCGATTTATATGAATCGAACTTTGGTTTTTATTGTTTTAATGTGAAAAACAAAACGATCTAGAAACTTTCTAATGGTCAAGTTTCTCATCATCGGCTTAACTTTCTCTCACTCCAATTGACCAATGAGCTTAACACCATCAACTGGACAATAGAAACTTTCTCTAATCACTTCCTTGGTCATTACTTTTTCCCTTTCAAATGTTCATCAACTAATTCTGATGTAAACACAGAAAGTTCATCTCTTCTCATGGACAAGAATCATGATCACAAAACTCCTCATTAATACTTTGTATCAACATTCAGTTCGCTCCGTAATATTAATTATTCTTGTTACGAAATAAGATCAAGAATTTCAAAAAACAAGTTAACTTATTATTACCTGAGTAGGTAATTCACTTCTGAGTTGATTATAATAGATTCCGAATCTTAAATTTATAAAAACCATTTCCTTTTCCTACTTCGAAATAGTTTATCATCCATTCATTTTAAGCTTCAACCATCTCCAGGTAGGATTAATTTAATGAACTAACGTCATTTTCATGAATATAAATTTACCTTTATTTTTTGGTACAGCAAAAAGAAAACTGAATCAACATCGTTTAAACATCATTTTCATCAAAAGTTCAACGTATTTACCTCAAAGTAAACAGAATTCTGATTCAAAGTAAGATTAACTCTCAACTGAGAATTAATATAATTGTACTGAACGAAAGGTTCGTATTTTTTGTTTTCTTTTTCCGAATTTTTTTCCTTCTTCTCTTTATCCTGAAAGGAGGAACATTCCCTTTCTTTTACTTCTCATCAGTTTTCTTCCGTTCTGTCAGAAATGTAATATCTTTGAAAGTTCAGTGATTGATGTCACTTTCTCTTTCTTTATCTCTCTCTCTCTCTCTCTCTCTCAGTTTAAGTCTCATCATCATCTTTATCTTGTTTCATTCTCATCATAAGCATCATCAAGAATGAAATTAATTTGATCAAGGATGAGAATAGATATTGATAACTGAGATGAAGGAGAGAAAATATTCCAAACCTTTCATGTTTATCATGAGAATCGTTGGAAAACTCAATTGATAAATTTCATCTGATAAAAATGCCAACAAGTTTCGTTATTATTAATATCAAATATGGATAAACAGAATTGAAAACAAGCAAATGAAAAATGTTTCACATGAAAAATGTTGATAGTGGATTCTTATCGCTATTCCTTTGTTATGAAAGTTCAGCTGATGATCTGGTCAAATATTTTGTTGTGTTTTGATTGAATTATCGTTGGAAAACTGATCTTGAAAGGGAAAAAGGATCATGATTGAAATTGCTCAGCTTATTATCTGAGTTTCATGTAAGAATTCATGTTATACTTGGAAAATTTTAGTCAGAGAAATTAATTTCTTACTTTCAGTTTATGTCAAAAGAAAAAGAAAAGAGAAAATTTTTCCATCTTCATGATACTTCTTGTCACTCACAACATGATGATGATAAAGATTCTTGAAGGATATTATCATCAGACAATAGTGATAAAGTTTGAGAGAGAGAGAGGTAAAAATAATGAGAGAAGATGAAGTTTGCTTTTTATGGTCCCTTCTGATTCATTACATTGTTACCAATTGTTGGTCAACAAAAGATGATGAAGATGATGACAAAATAATGAGAGTGATCAATTCCGATCTTGTATAAGTTTATCATGAGAGGGTGGGGTAAACTCACCAGGACAAGGTTATCAACACCAAGTGTACGAAAGGTCAAGGCAAAGAGATTGGTTAGTTTGAGAGAGTAAGGAAAAAAATCTTATTCCTTGACCATCATGATGGAGGAAAAAAGTATCTGAATGATTATCATAATCATCTTCATGTTATATAACAGGGTAACGATAGAAAGATAATCAGAGTTATGAGAAAACCACATGAATGGTTGGAAATGAGAAAAAGAGTTCTGAAAAGAGAGGGAAATAAAATCGTTGGACTTTCACTCAAGAACCTGAAACACAAGACGATAACTGAAAGAAGTGAAAATCGAAGGAAAAAAATTTCGTACAAATAATGGAAATAGAATTCATTGAATCCTCATGATAAATAGCGAAAAAATAAAATAGTGATGATGAAAGGTTATCAACATCTCCATGAGTATAAATGATGAAATACTTATGAAGAATGGGAATGACCTTATTTCTCAATCACTTCCATGAGAAGTTCAGTTTAATCCCGATATTTTTTTCTCTTCTCATTTAGATGATTCATGAAAGATAGTGAAAGAGAATAAAGTTTTCATGGTGAGAAAAATAGAAACATGAAATTGTTCATCTTCATGAGGAAGAGTTTGTAACAGGAGGTGATAAGTAGTAATATTAGTTGCCTATTTCTGCTCTCATCTTTGGCGTTTTTATTGATTCTTCATTTTTATCACCATGAAATGAACATGAAAAACATGAAATATTAGTTTTTGAGTTGTTATGGTGAAAATCGTCATGATTCTGAGCTGGGATGGTGAAGATGGGAAATTTTGACACCAGATGATAATAACTATTATACAGGGAAATTCTTACTTACGAAAAAAGTTGATGAATTTCCCTGAATAACAATAATAATCACAAAAGATGAATGAACATCTTCAGGGGGTGTGGTCATGATAAAAGAGGGATACCTTAAGAAAAAAGAGAAAAAGAAAAACTTTTCTATGAATTTTTTGCTTTTCTTCTGATTTTTCAGGCATCATGTCCATTTTTTGGACAGTTCAGGACAAAAAACCGGAACAGTTGTATTTATCCATCGATTTATTCACTCATGTTAACTGAATTGGAAAATGTGTTCGAAAATCTGATTTCAAGTTCACCTTCTGAACAGTTTACCATGAGAAAAGAACAGAAATTTTCTGGGAATGTTTTATTCTTAATCGTATGTAATAGATTGTAGAAAAATATCTTCGAATTTCTATTTTTTCTCGACCAAAAAAGTTTCGAGGCAGTTTTAAGGTTAAGTTAAGTTTCTATCTCGTAAAAGGATCAGAACAATTTACAAAACTTGAAACTGATAGTTACCCGAATTTTTATCAAGATGAAACTTGACAATGATAAGGTATCACTAATAGAGTAAAATCCATGAAAGAGAATTGGTTTCATCGAAATTTTTTTTATTCTTTTCACAATCGAAGCTGAACTTGTCCACATTCTAAGTAATCCGATGATATTTTTCACTTCCCTTCATGTGCCAATATAATTTTCTCGCTCCTTGCACCTTCATATCAAGTGACAGTTGGACAGACCTTAAGGAAGAGTACAAGGTGAACAGAATCGATATCAAGCTTAACTTGTTCTCTTTCAGAACTTTACCAATTATCTCTCAAAAAGAAACAAATTTCCCAACGAACTTTTCAATAATAACTCACAAGTAAAGTTCGAAGTATCAAAATGAAGGAAAGAATATGAGAGAACAAGAGAGAAAGAGAAAGAGAGAGAATATTTATTTCATTTTTCTCCTTCCAATTCTCGATCAACTCACTAACTTTCCAATTGAATCTCTTTTCTCATCTTCATCTGATTATTCTGAACAGTTGAGGGAGAAAAACTTTTCCCATTCTATGTAAAAGCAAATATCAAATAATGGATAGAGACTATTCATCAATCACAGTTTTCTTTTACTTCCCTCTGCTCGTTTAATCATGATAGGAATCTGAATGCTGAAGGAGGATAATGATGATCTTGATGACATTCAGAATCAACAGAAGAAAAGAAAGAAAAAGACAAGATGATGATGAAAGATGTAAGAAAAAAAAGTCTTAAAAGCTTCGGGTGAGCATTGAGGAAAAAAACTCAAATCGTAAAAAAATGTCTCCATTTTTAAAGCTAAACAATCTTAATGATTCATGTTGATGATGAATGAAAATTATTCAGTCCACTATTGCTTATCCATGATGATGGATACATGATGATACAGAATCTGAATCTTTTTTCAATCATTGGTTACGATTATCAACCGATGGGATGAAAATGATTCATCAACTCTGCTTGAAACTTTTTCAATGAAATCATTAGTTTGCTAGATTTGGATTTGTTGACTTCGATTACCAATTGATCGCCATCATAATATATATAAATATTATCAATTATCAGGGATAATGACGATCAACTAATCGTTCATGGATGTAATTATATTGGTCGAGAAGAAAAAAGTTTCCATCCAAATTCATCTTTCCAAGTTTTCTCTATCGATATGTTCAATGGATTGGAAACTTTTTCACACAACTTTTCACTCTTTCTATCAGAAAAGTTCGAACTCATTTGAACAACAACAGATCGACAAAATATATCATCATGTTTCCATCATAATATTATCTCTCATATATGTAAGGTTCATGATGATGATAATCATGGAATAGATAATAGTTTATATTGATGGTTTTCGATAGATTTTGATCGCAGCAAGTTGCTTTTCCGGGTTCATAATAAATGTTGCATTTATTTAAGACCCTTGAGATGATGATAAAGATGACATGATGATGATATGTATATTACTTTGCATAAGGTAAACTCAAGTGACCTTAATCAGGTTGTATATTTACATGATAAATTTACCGAGAATACAAGAGACAATATCAATTACTCAGCGAAATTGAATGAATCATCTTGATTACATATTGTATTAACAAATTGATTATGTTTTGTCAATCAAGAGTCAATGTAATCATCTAAAAAATTTAATATCCGTTAATTTTGCCCGTTTTTTAATTAACTCAATTTTCGTATCCTAAATGATGAAAAAAAAACTAAGGTTGAGATACAATTTTTACCATAAGCTTTTTGTTTGTCTATTTTTGTTTCAGATAGACAAAAGTTTCAATCAAACTATTCATACATACAGTACATGTATTCACATATACACAATATTTAGAGTGAAAAACATTGTATTAATTGAATTCTCATGAGATAACTGAGTCAATAAGAAGATAATAATGTACAATGTCATGAATCACTGAAGGAAGTGGGTGGAGGATAATATTGTTATCACCTCCGGTTTCCTGGTTTAAACATTATCGTAACTGAATTTACACTCAATTTGGAAGACGATGATAATAGTCTATGTAATACAAGACAATTGGGACACTTTTTCAAATTTAATTTCGCTATTATTCAAAAATACTCGTTCGAAAAGGTTCAGATTTGGTCTATGGAAAGTTGACCGACCCTCATTTGACTCTAATGTAAGGTCATAAGGGTTACTTGTAAGGAATTATCTTGATCTTCAAATTGATTTAAGGAATTGAATAAGTGATAACATAGTATTAACTTACATGGATAAGGTGTAAAAATATTAAGATAAAGACAATCTTCACTTTGATTGAGCAAAAGTGGAATGAGACGTTTGAGTGTCCGAAGGCGACCAGTGGTCATTGTTTTCAAAGCTTCCGTGGTGTTTGAAATGTTGGGTAAATTTTGTGGACACACTGGACCAGGTGAATGGGCACTTTTAACACCATTCCAATGAGCCGGTGTAACTGGAGGCATAAACCTTAGCTTACCCACCGGTGGACTGGCATATGGAGTACCTGTTTCAATTGAGCGGAAAAGAAAACGCAATCAAATGAAATTCAATATCTTATATATTTCATGTCAATAATAATTATCATCATCGCCAGAATCATTCAGAATTATAATGATAATCTTATCTTAAATATGAAACCTTGGAATCAAATAACTGTGACTAATTTAATTCACTATAAGTCAACAATTACCGATACATGATAAGCATTCACAGGCAAGAATAAGTTTGTGTATAATATAAATAAAACGAGACAATTTGTGTATGCAAATTAAATCTGATTAACCTGAAACATTATCATCATGATGAGAAGTAAAAAAATTGCATCTAAATATTAACGATAAATTTGATTATCATGATTAACTCATGAGTTTAATTAGAAATGCTAATCAAAGAGTTGAATCTTAATACAATTCAGTCGCTTTTGATTAACTTTTTGATCAACCGTGAATCTAATAAGTTTCAAGACAAGGATAAATAATTGATTACTGTTAATTGTTGTACTAAACTGAATTAAATTGTTTACTCAGAATGAAACAAATCATTGCAAAAATTAACAGGTTAATTATCATAGATTAATGTAAATGGGTGTCAATGAATAAATTACAACTGTTTTTGCTTAATTGTTAACGAGCAATTTAGTTACAATTATCTTTTTTAATCTTTTCAGGTGAGAAATTTTTAATTTCATCATGAATTTAACTGATTAACCTTTTTTTTATAACTGTAATCGAGATTTTCACCTTGAATCTAATTTAAATTCTGTTGAGATCTTGATTCATGATTGAGAAGCAAAAAAAACTGAAATGAGAAAAAAATGTAACAAAAATTGAAGAAAATATTTTTTCTTCTATTCAGAACATTATCTTCATCATCATCATCATTTGAATTCAGAATCGATTTGAAATTGAACTCTTAGAGTAATTTGTAAATTCTCAACCCGTTGAACTTTTATCTGAATACATCATGAATTTATCTCCTCATCATCATGAATAAACTTTTTTTCTTCTTATACACTATTCTGATCAATTACTATTTCTGTATTATTAATTTTGCAATTCTACGATATTGATCAGGTTCATTTTCATGATGATAACAGGAAGGGAAGGGTAGATGATTTTAATCACTTCCGAGACTGATTATGTGTGTAAAAATTTATGTAACTTTTTGATTATCCTCAACACTTAATCATTGATTTTTCCCAATCAGGGAGTTAGATATTCATTCAGGGAATTCAATTTTTATCTCTTCCTATTTCCATGGTTCCATCACAATGAATCAAATGTTTATCAATCATTTATCATATTATCAACTATTCATATTAAAGGTTTGACCAAGAAATTAGATTTCATGATAATAACATTGGTCGATGATATTTGATGATATTTGGTGTGTGATTTGTTTCATGAAATCATGAATGATTATTGGAAAATTATTTTCCAAATAAAGTCAGTGAGACTATTTCATGTACTCAGAAAATTTCACTTGAAAAAGTTAATGTTATGTTGAATGTTTCTCATTAGTGATCATCATCAACGATGATTATCAACATTTCCTCTTCCAGGCTCATCAAGTTAATCGATAATGACTTAGATGATGATTAGGATAATGTTAATCATAAACCTTTTCTGGTGGTTCCTCATGAAACTCACTCCTTCAATTTGGAGCTCACTGAGCCATATCCTCATGAGGTTGCTTCTTGTTGTAGATTTTTTTTCAGATACTAAATAGTTTTAGCTAATTTTAGACTTCAGATTTGATCAATTCTGAATTCCAAGTGAATTTTAATTTGATTATCACACTTGAGGATCAGATGATGATGAGAAGGAGCTTTTTAAATTGCACATTAAGAGACGAAAGCTTTTTTTACCATCTTTCTTTTTCTTGCTAAAGTAAACCTTCAATTTCTCATGTAACCAAATCATGATTTACAGAGCATTCATGATCATGGTTGGATTGGAATCGACCATGAAATCTCATCCTAACTATCGGAATGACCTTGATATTGAGATATGTACTTGCCTAAGAAAACCTCGACTGGCTGAAGATTAACCTTCCGGTAAGTCCACGATGAAACCCCTCAGAGCACCGTATTTGGTTGTAACAATTCTGGAGCTGAATCGTCTTTCCGATTGTTTGTTGAAATTTAATGAAGTTCCAGGCTGAGTTGATGGTGATGATAAACCATAAACACTTTGGCACATTGGATTGAAAGAGATAATCACAATTAAAACTGATAAAATTTGAATGATGATTGAACGTGAAGCTGATTTACAATTATGTTGATAAGTATTTCTAAATGAAGATGATGATGATGATGAAAATGATGAAAATGGCGATGATCGCCTCGAGCAGAATGAGTTAGAATTAAAAGAGACATTGAAACAACTCCATTCATCATTTCCGTTTCCCTTGTTATCTAACCAACAAGGGATTTCATCATTTTGATAATGATAACATGATAATGATGTTGATAAGGGTGATGAGTTTATCACCTTTTTTTCAATAGACTTCATATTTATAACCTTCGGGGTCACTTGAAACTTTAGCATCCTAATTGTGATAATTAACTACAATCAAATACATTGAGAGATGAAAACTTGGCACAATTTTTATACATTGTTAATTCAACTACTAATGATAACATGATGATTAACTTAATGAATGATTGAATATCCATTTGATGATAAGTTGACTGGTGTTGTAGTTAATAACATTATATTCAGTTGGATTATCACTGATTGTTATTGCTTGTTGTTAAAAAGTCACGACAATAAATGGTTGGTTAAATGTTGATAGGAAGACGAGGATAATGATAACAAGGAGGATAAGGAGTGAATTCTGGGTGGGAATTGATGGATTAAGAGACAACAGAAAACATCACTTAACTGACCATTTAATATAATCATTATCATGCGAGTTGTTTGTAGCAAATCAATTTGATTGTTGCCAAACATTATCCTGACTGTTGAATTGTGATTAGTTTACAATTCATTTTGTTATATTAGTTTCTTCCTACATCTTAATAAGTATGTTAATCAAACTCAATTCAATTGGATTTTTTTTTCTCTATTTTTGTTTCCAATTCAATTGATAAAAGGATTGGAAACAAATAGAAAAAAAAAGTTTTCGAGTAACTTTTGAAGTTTTGATTCTATTTCTAGAATTTTTTTCTTTCTCTGCACTTTCTTGGAATCGATTGATTTTCTGTTGATTGTGGAGACATTGATTAACTTTTTAAATAATCACTTAGGATGGGAAATAAAAGGTAAGCACAGAACTGATTTAGTTTTGAGAAGGAAGAGAAAAAGATTCTCTTATCACTTTTATCGTTTTTCTTGTTCTGAATTACGATTTCAACTGAAAGACACAAACTCAGCTTGGAGTTGGAACTTTGGGAGTGAGATGATGATAAGAAATGAGGATAAAACTAGAATCCGAATGAGAATGAAATTTCAACTGCGCTGAATCATATTGTTGATATAATGATGAAGATGATAAAATGGGAAGAAGATGGTGAAAAATATATATGGTTGTGTATGGAAACAGAACTTTGTTTTATTTTCTCTCATCATAAGATAAAACAAGAACAGAAATCAAGGTAAAATGAATCAAAGTATTATTTTCATCCAAATAACTGGTTAGACTAATTAATTAGCAATCTAATAATGATTGGGGTGAAAACCATTACTTTAATCGTGAATCTTACTTTCTCATTTTGCTTCTTCTTATCATCATCTTCATCATCTCTGCTAGACGAGTAATTGAGTGAACGTGAGAAATGATGAGCATACGGATGATCCAGGATGATAATCATGATGATGATGAGGAGGAGAAATTACGATGAGCTACATGAAATCCATTATATCCTTTAACTCGGTTTTTTACTCAATCTTATTTTTCTTTTCACTTCCTCATTCTGATTCAGACGAAGATAATTCAATGGTTCTAATATACAGGAGTTTTCTTATCGACTAAGACATTTCATTTAATATCTGAAAAATCAAAAGTCAAATGAAGGTCAGGCTTGATCAGTGAATTTATACCTTTCAAATTTCAAATTTCAAGTTCATTGTTGTCATTTCCCGAAAAAACCTCCAAAGGTCACTTGAAACTCTTGTGTGAGCGAAATTCCTTGTATTCATTAGAGTTAAGAGAGAGAGAGAGAGAGTTTCTCTATTATTATCATCAATAATCACACAGATAATAAAGATAACGATGAAGATGATGATGCTAATCGTATTAAACTTAATAACTGATTCAAAAAGTTAAGATAACTCAGAATCTGAATGAGATAATATTTCAATGTGAATGAAATGATTATAACAGAGTATAAATGTATCAGACTTAATTATTGATTATCTTCATTACAATCAACAAATCACGTTAACGATGAAGCTTTGATTGTTTCTTGTAATTTTTTTCTCCTACGAAAACAACAATTTAAGCTGATTTTCTACAATCACTCAGCGAATGTTAATCATGATAATATTAATTATCTTTTTGCTACAACCAAGCTGATTAATATTCATGTTAATCAACTTATCATCATTATTATCATTAATAATCATTTTAATTTCTCTCTCTTTCCACTCTACTCAAAGTTAATTTAAGTTCTTGTTATTGTTTCCACTCCTACTCTTAATGATAATCTAATGCTAATGAACTATTTTATCAAAGAT
Source organism: Panonychus citri (assembly GCF_014898815.1). NCBI lineage: Eukaryota > Metazoa > Arthropoda > Arachnida > Trombidiformes > Tetranychidae > Panonychus > Panonychus citri. Next base: position 388,327 of record NW_026515516.1, on the reverse strand, counting down.
TAAGTTGATTCTGTCTCAACATCATCATTGTCATCACCTTGAGCAGCATTAATATCATCATCACCCAAAGGCGGAAAAACTGTATCTCCTGGTTTGTTTCATTCTAATCGTAAGAAATAATATCCATCATAATATTAATATTATTTTCTATCTTAAACAATTCTGAAGAAGATGAATTTCCATGATGATGACGATGACGATGATATTGTGACCGAAAAAGGAAGATGAAAAGAAAGATGAATGAATCTCAACTTTCTTTTCATCTTCCAAGTGAAAATTGATGAAAAATGTTGAAAGTGAAAGAAGAAAAAAAAAGTTATCATAACATGAATGAAGTTTCATCAATCAGTAAATTGTTATCATCATAATCATCAGGATTTATCATCATTATCTTATGGGAGAAGCGAAGAAAATTCTTGATATTAATAGACAGTTTATCTCATCCAGTCAAACCGAACATGATTATCATGATATGAAGATGATAAGACAAATCATCATCATTGGAATTATCATCATCGTTTATGGTGAAAATTGCTCTGTTTCTCTGGTTACTGGTATGGTTGAAGATGATTTTGTTATCTTTGTCATCTTTAACGACACCTTTTTCAATTCTTCTTCCTGTTCCATGAAATTTTGAAACTTTGAAACTTATTCAATTGAAATTCTCATGAAAAATTATCTCTCATGGAAAAAAAAGAATAAGAAAAACAATTTTCTCGCTTAACCAGAAAACCCTTTTGTTGTGATCATTTTAATGTTTGATAAATTCAATGAATGATGATGATGCTAAGAGAGATTTTAGATTTTCCTTAAGTCACTCAACTCTTTCATCTTCATCTTCCATGTAACCAATTTTGAAAAGCAACTTAACCCATTATTTTATTAAATTCATCATAAAATCATCTTCATCTTTATCATCAATTTAATCACACAATTATCTTGGACCAGAGTTTTAATCATCAGTTGATTGTTTCCTTGATTGTTAATGTTGTTGCTTTTTCTTTGTTTTGAAACTCTTGATTGTCACCATCTCAATTTAATTAAATCACCATCTTGATACTTGAGACTCAAGAACAATCAAATTACAGCACATTTGACTAACTTAAGTTTCTAACGAGTAAATTGTGAGATTTTTTGCAAAAAAAATCATTTTTCTTTGGGTATTTAGAGCCCAGACTCAAGTTCTGAGGATTTGGACAATATTCAATTGTCATATTTTATTAGCAAGGTCAATAGATGACCAGAACCAAATTTGCAACCAATAATGAGCCAGAAACGAGGCGACCATAAAATGACCTTGATATCAAAATGTTCATTTCTTTTATTCAAAAATAAAAGAAAACATAAATATTGTTATAAGTTTAGTTAAGAAAAAATCAGCTGATTTATCAATTGGTTTTCTAAAATTTGGATTTTGTTTATCTTAACAATTATTGTTAATTAGTTGGTAGTTTTTTGCTCTACTCTTTGTTGGAAATAATTTTGATAATTAGCAACAATTAAACTTAATTTGCTGATTTTTTCAAATGACTGTCTTATCATGTTGATAGTCACTATTATAAGGATGTTAATCAATAGGGATTAAATTAGTGATGAAGGCTGATTGCTGGTAGATTATTATGTTATTAAGGAAAATCATCATGATCATTATTACCTTTAAATACGTTGATAGTTTAGGTAAACAATCATCAGCTGATTCTGTATTTTTATCAAAATAAACAAAAAGTGTTGAGAGATAATCTTTTCTTGGATGAAATTTTTTAAATACAGATTATAATATTATTATTTTTCTTATGGAAATGATTCCAATTAGTTTGATTAATTGTGAGCATTTCGATTACAATTTGATGATTACAACAGGTTGTTATTATTATTAGTATGTAATTAAGAAAAAAGTTTAGTTTGTTAAGTAAGAAATTGACGAGATTGATTGTTACAGTTATAAATTGATTGTTTGAAATGAAATTGAAGGATTTAGAACTGTAACTTTTATTTTTCAAGTTGATTATGGCTCAAAGTTGTGATTTAATTTGATTTGATATAAATTGTTATACATGTTATTTGTAGAAAGAATATCAAAACAAGAAACAACAATTTGTACAATGAATCAACTAAATACAATCAATAATAGATTAGTTGATTATCTATGATAACTCTTAAGCTGAAGAGCTGATACAATATAAGGTTAGTGTATATTAGAAATTGAATAGGAAAAGGAAGAGGAATAGATTGAAGTCTTTTGAAAGTTAATTCAATTTTCTGGTTAAAATTACATTGATTGAGAAAAATGTTTTCACTTTTCATTGAAAATGAAGATGAAAATGATGATAACTGTTTGAATTTGGTCCAAGTCTTAGTGATCATTTCAAGCTTCAACGAACCAAACTCAAAGCGGAAGTGATTAATCTTCCGTAATCCTTATTATTATCAGGATTTTAAAAGCTTTTCCTCTTCTTGTTTCATCTTCATGGCCAATCAAATGAATAGGAATCTTACCATGAACACAATGATAAACACGGAAGTGGCAGTGGTGATGTTGGCGATGATGATGAATATGGAAGAAAAAATTATCTAAAAAGAAATGGAAAATATCATTTTTCCTTTTCTCATTCCCAGTTATCTTTTTAGTGTTGATGTTAATTCATTGAGCAGCATTATCATTATCTCTATCCTCTACTGTGACAATTGGCAAATTTTGAATATCCCTTTTCTGAAGATTCAATATGCGAATTGATGAAAAGATTATTGATAATTTTGAGTCCATTACCAGTAGCTGCAAAAGGAACTAGTTTTCCCGCTTCCGATTTTCAGAGCCTAATGATAGGCGATATTAACGGTATCGATAAATATCATCGCTATTTTTGTGCTAATTTATCATCGATATAAAAAATATTGGTAAATATTTCTCTTTCCTTTTCACTTTCTTTTCAACACATGAGATTTTTTCAGATTTTTCGCCGATTTTCCCCGCATTTTCTCTTTCTCTTACATTAAATACTGTCTTTTTCTCTGTCGCTAAAAATTGAATTTATTGATGATAAAAAATATAAATATCGTTATCGTCGATGAAAATCTTTTCAAATATCGCCCATAACTAATAGCCTTACAAACCGGGAAGCTCTTGCCACCACAGTATTAGGTTGTCCCTTTATTAGCCATGATGACTTTCGTACCCTCAGTCTTTTGACGAGATGTCTTGAAACTTTCCAGGACAGAGTGAGTACAAGATTCTGATTCCACTCGCGTGAAAGAAAGTGCAACTACTCTCTTCGCGTTTCAATAGAAAAAAATATAAAAGTTTGTTATGTTCTGATTTGGAACTTTTCCAAAGAGCCTTGCTAAACAGTGGCCTCTCAAAGTCGGAGAAGATTACATTTGGATGTGAAAATTTTTTTGCAAATTTTTTCTCATTTATTTAAAAGATTAAAAATTATCAAACAAACCGAGCTAATCATTTCACTTTTGTAGCGGATTTCTGGTACATTTTTATGCCCTGACGAGAGATTCTTATACATTCCAACCACTTCTTTGGGAAGGTAAGAATCAGTTGAGATGAGAATGGAAAAAGGGATAATGATAATGGCGATGGTGATGAGAAGTGAGATAAACATTGGTCACTTTTACAATCCTTTGGCTTTTTTCACCTTCTATCTTTCGTCTTGATTCTATTTTGATTTATTTTCTTTCTTATTTCCTCTTTTCTTTTTAGCTTGACGGTTTTCACCATAGAAATTCAGCTTATTCCCTCTCCCTCTCCTTCTCTCTCTAATCTTGAATCCAAAGTGATTTTGGATTTCCTTATACCAATTTCTTATTTGTTTCTTATTCTGCTTAAATGTTTCGTTCATCATTAAATCAATGAGCTTTCTCCAATCAAAACAGAACACAATCATTTGGGCAAACAATTTAGTTAAACTTTATCTCCATTTCGGTGTGTCTTCATCATTCTTCAATTGAGATTGTTTCACTCTATTCTCTCTCTCTCTCTCTCTCTCTCTCTCTCTCTCTCTCTCTCTCTCTCTCTCTCAGTATCTTCTCTCTGATCTTCATCATCATTTAATCAGAACTGGGAATAGATGAGAGAGAAAGAAAGAAGAAGAAATGGTGGTTAAACCTAGAAAGAGAGAAAAAGATACAACGGTAAAAGGATATTCCAATGGGCGAAAGAACTCCCAGTTTTTTATTCTCTTTTCAAATGTAAGATTAATCTGTGAGAGAAGAGGAATAAGAAAAAAAGTATATAAGGATCATATGATTAGACATTATTTCTTTGAAGAAAATGTATTAGAATTGGAAAGAGAGAAACAGTTTCAATTGCAACCGTAAATCTTTCACTAACTTGAAACTTGAAGATAATTAATATCTGTATTAAATTGTGAACTTTTTCTCCTTTTCATGATATTTCATCAAAAAATCGTTTTCCTCTTACCCTTTTTCACTTGATCTTCTTTTCTTCATCTCTCCATGGAAAATGATAACAGGCTTGAGTTAATCATTGTTGTTACCATTATTTACCTCGAAAAAGTTAGAAAGGCAAGTGGGTTGATTAGAGTAAAAGTGGAAATATACAATTTGGATGATGATTGTTATGGGAAAGAAATAATCATCATGAGCAAGGAAGAGAGATGAAGGTAAACAGTATTTATACGAAAAAAAAGAGAGAAATGAAATAAGTAGTTATTGGATTGGGAGTGAGAGATGAACAGATATGAGATGAAATGAGAGAGAAACAAGATTGAAGATGAACATGATCATCTGGATGATAATGACAACCAAGGTAATTGTGAATAACATGTTAGCCTGAGATTGCAAGTCAATTTCTTACTAACCAAATTACAGAGGCGTAATTCTGTAAGGTAACCCAATACCCGAAAGATAATCATTGTCATTGATATCATTTCATTTCTCTTTCTCTCTTTCATAAGAATGATCGTTTTCAAAGTCTTAAATTTAAAGAAAAAAGTAAAACAAAATTGAACCAAGTTAGAAGTAGAAAATTGGAGTTATCGTAGCAAGAAAAGAATCTTAATTGTCGCTTACAATTTGTCACAATTTCTGATAATCGAAAATGAGAGAAAACAGTGTCGCCATCTAATGGAAACAATTGTTTTCTGTTCTTTTCTAAATTTGGAGATTCGGTTTGTTTACATTCTCACAGTTTCTTTTTTTTGTTTCTTCTCTCAATTATTTTAATTAATTTTCTTTTTTCTCATTGTTTCTAATTGAAAGATGATTTTGTTGATCAGGAATCTGTTTCTTCTGATTACCTTTGCCTATTTGGTTTCATCTCGTATCGATAAAGGTAAGATTTCAATGGATTTAAATAGTTGAAGTCATTGTGTTTATTTTGATTCGCTTTAGGCTTTAGGGTTATAGTGATAATATGAGCCTGATTGTGATTTTGTTTTTGATAATTATTCTTTGTTTTTTTCTTGTTTCTCTTATTCTCATTTCTCTTTCATTGTGATCTTGAAGTTGGACGATTGGTTGGTGGATGGTCACCCAAAGATGTAAACCATGAAAGTGTTAAGGAAAACGCAAAATTTGCTACCAAAACTCTTAATGATCGTTCAAATGATGCTCATTATGAAAACTTGATCCATATTCATGAAGCTTTATCACAAGTAGTTTCTGGAGTTAAATATAACATTACCATGGACATAGGAAAGACAACTTGTCGTAAAAACGAAGTGGAATCAGATAAACTTGAACAATGTTCGCTTGATCAAAAATCTGTAAGTCCTAAGATGTTTACATTTTAAACAATGCTAATTACAATTTTTCATCTCTTTCCAATCTCTTGAAATATTTTTAGACAATTAAACGATGCAAAATTACTGTTTTGTCAAGGCCTTGGCTCAATGAGACACGTTTACTTCATTCGGAGTGTTCACCTTTCCTTAATTATCCAGAATATTTTAATGAGAAACGTATTGCCGAAGATAAAGCTTATCATCGTATTGAGGAGGCTCCTTTCATGTAATTAAAACAATCAACATCAACTTCTCAATTTGATTTTCCAATAATCTTCATCAACATTTAACCAAAATCATTTGGTTAATCATAATAATACCTTGAAATTAGACTTTAACCGAATCAAATGTATGAATCAATTTCATTGTTTTTTTTAAACGTCACAATTTCTACAATTTATTGATCATTAATCATGTTTTTAATAATCAAATCTAAACAAGTTCCACTACAAGAGTTGCTAATCATCTAATATCATGACAATTGTTTTTCTCGAATAAATTTTTCTCACTTGAATTGAATTTGATTCGGTTTCTCCAATAACATTATTTACTCAAAGGCTGCATGATAAATGAGATTATGATTGAATTAAATGGACAAAGATGGACGGTGAAAATACTAATTGCAATCAATCACTTTGCTCGTAATCATTTAACCAGAAAAATTAAATTGTTTAAATTTAGATCAACAAGTGACATCTCTTGTCGAAATTAACAACTAATCTAATTTTGTTCTGGTCAAATTTTGAGTTAATTTTTGATTGATTGATTTTCACAGTTGTCAGAAAAGGTGAATGATTAAATAATCAATAAAGACTTCGGGACTCACTCGTGAGCAAAGAGTAAAAACTTTCTTTCCTTTCTTAAAAAAATTCCATGTACAGAACATAAAGTTTTGATTTTCTTTAGAAAATTTATCATGAATTTTATTGAGATTAAAATAAATTGTTGCCACTGTGATTCTATGAAGGCCAATATTGATTGAGAATGTCAACTATTCGTGAATTGACTAATTGTCCCAAATCTTTGCCCCAAACAAAATCAATGTGATTCCAATGATCAAGAGGGACTACGTAATCGTCTTTAATTGGAACTGAAAGAGTCAAAGAAAGTGAAATAGATTATCTCTTCGAATAGAATAACAATTAACTTACCTTTTAATCGACTTTTCAACAGTTGAATATCTTCTTGATCTGCTAACCAATCGTTTAATCCGGACATGAGAATAATATCCTTAGAATTGATCATTTCAAGAGGATATTCCGGGGGAATAGGCTGAAAATATCTCAGAACATTAGCTTAATCAGATGAGAACAATTTAGAAAAACTTACCTGGCCATATTTAATCAGATTAGCGTGTTTACCATAATCCATTTTACAAAATTTACCCGAAGTGACCATTTGCAAGTAATGAGCGATCGCCCAATTGGACGTTCCCGCCGGTGTATGTTCAAAGTAAACTTGTAATCTAGTTTGATTCATTTCCTTAGCATCATAACCAGTTAATATAAAGAGGATATTGAGGCAAGTGACATCTAATTTATTGTGACAAAATGTTTTCGCCAAGAATTGGAAAGTTGAATCAGATATAACAAATGGACCAACTTGAGATCTAAATGAAGCAAATGAAAACAATCAACAAACAATCATCAGCGCAATTAACCTTACCTTAGGTAATCCTTTACCAATGATGTTTCCGAAGCGGCTTTAACCAGCGGCGACTTGATATGTGTTACTGAGGCCACTGGGGCCATTGCGATAAATGGCTTGACCACCGATGAATAGGAAGTGTTTGTTGATAAAAGGCAAACATTTGGGTTGTTCCTTGGGAGAAACCAATGTAACTTAATTTACCTGGTTAACAATTAACGATAATTAATCTTTGATATTCACTCGTTATCATAATATTAATAATTCAATTACTCACTGTAACCTGTTGTCTCTAATATGTAATCAATATAAGCCGGTAAATCATATTGAGCCATTTCATCAAACGAAAATTTCCAAAATTTTTTATCACTCAAATTAAATTGTTGATGATTAAATGAGTAAATGTTTCCTCGTGAATTTGACATCCAAACATCGTAGCAAAGTGATGACAATACGAAGCCAATGTTATTACCGATTGTTGAATTTGACCTTTGCTTACGAACCAATGATCGATATTTAAATGGGCTAACTTTCTTTAAATTGATGCTTCGATTACCGATTAGTAAATTGTTTAAATCACCTCCAGGTGAATTAATAACAAAGTCAATTGAAGATGAAAGTAAACCATGTTGAAGTAAAACGGGTTCGCCTTTTGAACATAATGGATTAACGATTCGATGAGCAGTTAGATGATAATTGTCCTTGGTAATCACTTGATGAACTTGAGCAATGAAACCTCTTGATTCAATTATTTCAACGGTTGATCGGTGTAAATCAGGATCATCTGAGTTAATTGCGGTGGACAGACAGATCGATATGAAATAAATTGCGAAAAGAAAGTTGATTTTGAAGTCCATTGAAAAGAATTGATGATTGACACTCTTTAATTTCTAATTGAAGTTATAAACTGAACGTTGACAATTAATAATAAAGTAAATTATCATGACCTCTAGGTTGATTGTTACTACTTAATTGAGAGCTTCAATCACTCGAAAATAATTTGATCGAGATAAGATTTGGGTATTTATCTGTAGAGGTTTGTTTGTTTTAGCGTTGGGAATTGGATTTCAATTGGATTTAATCAATATCCATCATGTATTATAATAGATTAACGTTGAAGATCGTCAACAAGAAGATTAAATTGGTGATTAAAAATATCAATTAATGGAGAACAGTTATTGATATTTATTATCTATTGAAGATAAGGTCATCTCCATGATGATATTCGAAGGAGATGTTTTCATTAACAGCCTGAGGCCTTTTACTTTGTTCAAATTGTATTTCTTATTCCTTCCATGGTTCTTATTCATCACTATTTCCTCAATCTTTTTCTATCGATATCGTAATAATCATTGAGAAAAACACACTTAATCAACTGAATGAAATGATGGAAACTCTTTTTGGAACCGGAATCTGTTTTTCTGATTCCATCATCAATTCATCTTCTTTTCATCATCATCATGGGCTGGCCATCAATAGATGCACAGGTAACATTAGTAGAGAAATGAGATCATTTTTTTCAAAGTTTTTTTCTTTCTATTCCAAAGATAACTGATCTTTTCTTTTGTTTATTTTTCTTTTTTTTAACGAAATGACCACTGGTCAGAATCAACTGTTTCTCTCTCTCTCTCTCTCTCGCATTCTTTCTTTCTTTTAATGAAAACTCTTCCATCCGTTGGTCAATTTATGGACAATCAGTTGATACTGTTACTCTTGGAGGGATAAATATAATGATGGTTATTGACGGTTCACCTCGATCATGTGATTCCTTAATGGATTATAAGGATAATCTATTGAAGGATCGAAATTGAATTTACATATTCGCGAGATGAGTTATCTTTGCAGGACGTGTTTTCTTGATTCCAAATAATCCTATCAAGTTTCGGTGGATTGTTGATCAATGGATTTACCGTTTTAGATTCGAAGAAATTTGTTATGGTTTTATACAATTATTAAAATTAATACAGTTTCATGTTTTCATTATTTCGGAATCGGTTGATTGTTCATCTATTGTTGATTGATTCCAAATGGCTCGGAATTTATTTGCTCTTTCCACTTGTTGCTCATATGATTCGGGTCTTGGTTTTGTGTATTTGAACCGGTCGATGTCAAGTAATCCAGAGATAACTTCCTGGAATAATTTAAAAATAGTAAATTAGTTATGAAGAAAATCAAAAATCAATTGATTGATAGGGAAAAATTAGTTGAATCAACTTACATAACCGAAGTGTTTAGGAAAATATTGTTCCTCCTCAATAACGTGTCCAAAACTATCATTTGTTGGACCAAAAGAGACCCAAAAATATGAAAGTCCTTTTGGAATCTGATAGAAAATCACAATTGAACAATTAGTTGATTGTGACAACACATCAAATTGCACAATACTTACTGATTTAGTAATACACTTATCTTTAATCTCGACCAGTTTCTTGTTCATTGACCATTCCATTTCACATTCAAGAATCGCTTTCTAATTAAATGATTAGAAGTTAATGTAAATATAAACTTTCAACAATTAAATTCGAGTTGATAATAAACTTACCTTGAAATACATTTTACAATCAGATAAATACTTTTTCTTAATAGGAAAACATTCAATCTGGAAATGTTTATTTCGCCCTTTCTTCAGGTACATCTCAATGAAAACCACACTCTTTTTTTGAGCTTTAGCCTGGAGGCATAATTGTTGACGTAATTCAGCAATTTGGGTGATACAATCTTCCTCTGCTTCAACTGAACATCTTACATGATTTACACTACGAATATAACAATGACCATCAACGAAAGGTTCATGAGGAGGTAAACAAAGATAAACGGTTGACTTTTTATCGATAACTAAACGTCTTGGAACTTTTTGAACGCAATGTCCACATTCAATTTCTTCGGGCTCATCGGGAATTATCTTTGGACGATCTTCTCTATCTTCTTGTTTACGTTTCTTGTTTCCTTTCCGAACAACATCTTCATATTCATCGTCCATGTTGATTAATTTAGATGATGAGGCGATGAACAATTTAGCTTCGTCTTCAACGTCCCCTCTTTTGGCACTAACAAACTGAAAGCAAAAATTGATACAAAACAAATTAGATGGAGACAAATTTAACTATCAGTTGATTCAATTACCATTTGTTTTAAACCTAATCTATCTGAAGACATTTTCTTGGCGATTTGATTTAGTTTAGCGTTTCTGGTGGGCTCATTTGTGGGTCCCAATTGAGATCCTTGGGTTACGATTAAATCTTCATCGTGATCACTATTATCATCTTCATTGAATCCTAATTGTTTCCTTAATTCTGCCACTCGTTGAAGATCACCCATCATTTCAGCTTTCATCAATTGAGCGGTCAGTTTATTCAAATTGTCCGGAGAATTTTGATTTACCTGTTGATCAGATTTAGATGGTTGATTTGATTGTTGAACATCAGATGATTTCTTTAACTTTTCAAGTTGAGATTTCAATTCTTGGATAAGATCCTGATTACCCATTAACTCAGCTTTTATTATCTTAGCATTTAACTTGTTCAATTCATTTGTATTCCCTGAATCTTTTGGACGATTATGATTACGATGATGATGTTGATGATGATAATTTGGATTATGATTATCTCTACCTCGTTGATTGTTCGTAGATTTAAATGATTCTGGCAATTGTTTGGTTAATTGGTCAAGTTGTTTCTTCAACTCTTCTACTCGATCCATGTCACCAAGCATTTCAGCTTTGATTATTTTAGCACTTAAAGTATTTGCATCCATGGTACCTGAATTTTAAAAGAAATTAATCAACAGATTAATCAATTAGATTAAACAATTTAACAAAAGCCAATACACTGAGAAAACACAATTGAAAATTTTAAATTTCATCAAAACAAAAATCAAAACAAAACATCGATTAGTTGATATTTTCGTCAACAGATGTCACTTGTTGATCTCACGAAAATTAATTGTAAGTGTAATTAACAATTGAAGATTTAGATGAAATCAAATCAATTGAAAAGAAACAATTAACGTTGACAACCAATTGAAAGACAAATATAAAAAAGGAATAGAATCAAATTGAATTGGTCAAGATGATTAAATTGCTTTTATTGTATTTGTTGAGTGAATTTGTAAAAATCAATCAAAATTGTGATTAAAACAAAATTAGATTAGTTGTTAATTGTGACGAGAGATACCACTTGTTTGTCTAATTTGAAGCAATTTAATATTTCTGGTTAAATGATTATGATTAAAGTGGTTGATTGTAATTAGTATTTTCAATGTTCATCTTTCATCATCCAATTGAAACCATGTTTGAATCTTAGAGTAAGTTAATCAAATATAACTTGAATTAGAAAACAAGTTGAGAACAATTTGGAAACAATTAGGTGAACAATCAGATGACTGATTTAGTAGATTAATAGTATGTAATCAATAAATCTCAGGATGTTGCAAAGCAATTTGATCAACAGTGATTAGAAAAAATTACCAATGATTAGGATAATTGAATTTATTATTATATCATCAAGAAAACAGGATAAACAATCACAGAATCAATTGCTGATGCAACAATGTGATTAAATAAATTGCTAATTATTATCCCAACCCAATCAACGGAAAAAAAGTAGTTAATGCAATGTAACAATTACTAAATCATTTACTTTTGTAAAAGTATTGACGTTAATCAACCGGATCTACTAAGTTTCCTTGACAATTATTGTTGAAAATAAAAAAAATGATTTCATTGTCAAAACTAATCATGAACAAGAATCAACAATCAAGTGATAACATAAACAGTTGTCCATTTGTTGGTCATCATCATCATCATAAGTCCAATTAACTTCTCATCATTATATTTATCCCTTCAAGAGTAACAGTATCAACTGATTGTCCATAAATTGACCAACGGATGAAAGAGTTGTCATTAAAAGAGAGAAAGAAAGAAAGAGAGAAACAGTTGATTCTGACCAGTGGTCATTTCGTTGAAAAAAAGAAAAATAAACAAAAGAAAAGATCAGTTATCTTTGGAATAGAAAGAAAAAAACTTTGAAAAAAATGATCTCATTTCTTTACTAATGTTACCTGTGTATCTATCGATGACCAGCCCATGATGATGATGATGAAAAGAAGATGAATTGATGATGGAATCAGAAAAACAGATTCCGGTTCCAAAAAGAGTTTCCATCATTTCATTCAGTTGGTTTACATTAACAAGAGATGAATGAATTTCATGTGTGTGTGTTTCTAAAGTATCAATGATTTCGAGAGAGAGAAGATAAATTTTCTCTCTTTTTTTTCTTCTCCTCCCTTCTAACCTTATAAACCGCTCACTTGATATTCATTTGTAAGTGTTAGTTGCTGGAAGAACCTCATCATCATCATCATCTCTCTCTCTCTCTCTCTCTCTCTCTCTCTCTCTCATTCTACTTACCATCTCTCCCACTCTTTCTCCATTAGGCCAACAATCAACATCAACAATCAATTTCTTTTTTTTTCTCCATCACAATCATCGATTAACTTACATCTTAATCTTTTGTTTGTTTCTGTGTCTTACCTGAATTTTAATCTTCTTGTGATTACAAAGACTCACCCTGATATTAACCTAATATATTTCTCATCATAATCTTTAATCATCTCTCATCATCATCATCAAAACATTTCATTCACCTTTAAACCATCGTGATTACAGTTTCTCTTTTTTTCCTCAAACATCACGAAATTTATCCTCATCATCTTCGCTTTTCTGTGATCAAGAAAAGAAGAGAAAAAAACGCCTTTTTATCCCGAAAATTAAATATTCTTTTCTCTTTTTCACTTTTGTTTTCTATTCTCTTCTTCTTCTTCTCTTTTGGTGATTGAAATTAATAAAATTTCTATTCTATTCCATCGTCATCATTATCCATTATTCATCTTACTGGTCAATACTTTCATCTTCTTCCGCTCATATAACTGAAAATTCCAATTCTCTTCCTATTTTTATGTTCTGTGAATATCATCAACTTCTTCCATTATTATTCATGTAATGATATCAAAAGAGAAATTTCTATGACAACTTATTTCTAATTCTCTTTTTTGTTTGTATTCTCTCTCACTCGTTTCTTTCTCTCTCACTGTTATGTTTTTGATTGGAAAAAGTCTCTCAGTTATGTTCTATTCAATCTATTTAATTTCTCTTCTTGTGTTGACATTAAACGGTTGCCTTCGAGATTCTATTCTACTTTAATTCTCATCATCATGGAAATGACCTCTTCTTATTTTCAATTGTTCTCTTTCACTTCACCATGTTCGCAATCATCTTTGGTTAAATTGTGATCATTTTAATCATCGATTAACTTTTCCTCCATTTTTAACTTTCTCTTGATGATTTTCATCATTTGTTGATGATCCTCAACGTTAATCCACATTATGGATATTGATTTAATCCAATTCAAAATCATCTTTCTAATTGTCTCCATCACATCAGTAAGTCTAATTAATCAATTATTCTAAATTATTCTAATTCTATAAATGTGTTTTCTTTTTTTCCCTCTCATCGTCCATCTTTTTTTTTCATTTCTTTTTGTTCTATTCTCTTCTATTTTTTTTTCTCTTTTGTCTTTACTTTTTTTTTCTATTCTATTGATTATACTTTTGTTCTCTTCTTCTCTCTTTTCAAACTTTCCATTTTTTCACCTTATTATTAATCCGCCATTAATGTCTTCTCTTTTCTTAATTTTCTTTTTTTTGTCTACCACTAATTTGATAATCTTCATTTCTCCTTCTCAACAACTAATCAGTGGTTACCTCAATTGCTAATTACTGATGCCTTAAAAGTTGAAACTAATCATTCCTGTAAGTACTTGTATCTTTTTGTCTGATTAATTTGTCAATCTATTATTGATTCTATTACAGTCAACTACCTAATTTTGTCCTACCTAAAATTGTCCGATCGATCGTGGCTCCATCTTGTTAAATTAGAAAAAAACATTATCGTCGAATTTAATTTAGTTAAATTTTCTTTAAATGTTAGCAAAATGATAAACAGACAATTAAAAATTAGTGAAAAAATTAACCTTCTAAATGAATATGATAAATTTGGTTTAAATTATGTTTTGTGTAAATATAAGTTATCAGAAAGAACAATTAAAAGGTATCGAAATAACGAGAAAAATATCAGAAAAACAAATAAAAACAAGAACAAATTTAAACAGTAAGTTCAGAAAAGACATTTAATTGTGAGAAATTTATTCTAATTTTTTTATTTTTAGTGTTGGAATTAATAAGAAAGTGAAAGATCATGATGATGAACTAATTAAGGTCCTGAAAGAGTATCGAGATGAGGGATTTCCCATAGGTGGTTGGTTAATTAAAAAAGAAGGAAAATTAATTGCTGAAAATCAAGGAAGATTTAACCTAAGGTGCAGTGATCAGTGGCTGAGTAAATTTTGTTCAAGAAATAATTTAAAATTTGGTAAACTTTCAGGTGAATCAAATGATGTTGATTTAAATGTGATAAATCAATACAGATTAACTATCCAACCATTAATGAGACTCTATTGTGATGAACAAATTTACAATCTTGATGAAACATCATTATTTTATAAATTGTTGCCATCTAAATCTTATTTTATATCAAAAACTAGCCATTTTGGAGGTAAATTGAATAAAGAGAGAGTAACGTTGATGTTATGCTGCTCAAATTCAGGTCATAAACAATTACCTTTGATAGTCGGAAGTGCTAAAAATCCTAGATGGTCAAGAGATAAAGATTTGAACAATTATAAATATGATTATGATTCATCATCATCCGCTTGGGTAACATCTCGGTTATTTCAAACATGGTTGATTAAATTACATTCAACACTCGAAGAAAAAAATTCTAATATTCTTTTGATTCTTGATAATTTTAATGGTCATAATGTTAATCAATCTGATTATCCAAGAATCAAATTTGAATATCTACCACCAAATACTACTAGTCATTTACAACCACTCGATTGTGGTATAATCAAATCATTTAAATCGAAATTTGCTTCACATTTAATCAACCATGTTTACAATGAATTTAAAAGCGGCAAGAAAATCAATCAAATCAAAAAAGAAATTAAATTAAATTCAGCAATTAAGTGGGCTTGTAAAAGTTGGAGTGAAGTCACAATTGAAACAATTGTTAATTGTTGGAAAAAATCGGGTCTAAATGGTGAATCTGTTGATTTAATTGTTGAAGAAAATGTTGATAATGTAATTAATGATTTAAGTAATTTATCCTTGTATATTAATGATTTGCCTAATCATGTTGAATTTATGAATCAACTTAATCTAAATGAGCCTGATCCTTTGATTAATCATGATCAATTTTTTGATACAAATTAAATTAAATATTTTTTTGGTTTAAATTATTAACCAATTCCAGTTACTTTCAATCTTCGCGCCCTGAAAATTTCATGTACAAAAAGTGGACAATTTTAGGTAGTTGACTGTAATCATTTTTTATCAACTGTAACGATAACATTATTTGTTTTTGTCTTTGTTTTTTGTTTCTTTTATCCTGATGGTCATTTCAAGGTGAAAATGGGCCAGAGACAGGGGACACAAGAAGCCGTTGGCCAGCACCAATTAACTTTGACCCTTATGATGGGCCATCTTCATCAAAAGAGTTCACACTTTTGGTTTCATCAATTTCGTCAACAACTGACTCAATTAAAACGCCAAAATCATCAAAATCCATTAATCCAACCAAAACTTCACCACAAGTCGAGGCGACACCTCATATAAGCCGTTTCATAGGTGAAGATGGGCCAGAAACAGGGGACATAAGAATCCGTTGGCCAGCACCTCATATAAGCCGTTTCATTATTCCAACAAGCTCACTGCCATCATTAGACCAGTTATCATCATCTATACATAGTAAAAATATACTTTCACATTTACCAAGTGCTGATGAATTATTATCATCAAAGATTATGGTGGAACCTACACCATCATTAAGCTCAAGTGTACAGTCAACACCAATTATTGAATTTATTACTGATGATATTCAGTTAGTTTCTTCAATTTATCCATCATCATCATCATCATCATCTAGTCCAGTTAATTCATCTCCCGTTGTAAACTTTGTTGCTCCATCCTTAATATCATCATTCTCATCCATTGTTAATCACAGTGATACTTTGCATGCTAGTCACACGGTTACTCCCGATATACCGGCTAATCAACAGCATCCTAATGGTCATCAACCTTCCAGATCTTCATTAATTTACCGTGTGAGGCCAACAGTAGTAAAAACACCAAACAGATTATCTAATGGTTATATTACAACCATCACCACCATTAATTATGACAATGTAACTTTTGACAAAATTGAAAAACCGACAACTTTAATTGACTTTTCATCATCTTTAGCCAATCCGATAAAAGATTCTAGTGAGATAATTAATGAAACTTCATTAAGCCATAATATGAGCCCAACATCTTCCTCATTTTTCCCTGCACTTTCTGGTACAATCAGTTTTATACCAAGTGATCCGACAACAGATTCACCAACCACAGACTTTACCTTCACTCCAATCGATAATATTTATTATAACAATAACAATGAAACTGATAACAATAATCACCATGAGGGAGATTCTCAGAATCACCATGGAATCCCAGAAGCAGCAACATCAAATACAACAAAATGTGATCCCAGAGAAAATCGGTTCATTCAACCAACACCAGAATCAGGTTTTCTCGTTCGTTCAGGTAAGAATACATATCAATTTAGAAAAAGATTATTTCATTTCCCATGGTATCCTGAATGAGAGAGAAGAAAAAAAAGATAATTTTAAAAAAAAAATTTTCCACAAAATGTTATGAAAAACTGACGAGTTATTATTACATTTTGCTTGATTTTTCTTCTTCTTTTATAATGATCATCCATTGCCACATTTAAGTCAATCATCAAGTTAAACCACCATGAACAACGACAACAACAACAATCAAATCTATTCCTAAACATATTGTTAACGAAAGAAATTTTCAGGGGAGATTATTGAGTTAAATTCTGTGAGAGGGGATTTTTCCCTAATTTGTTTCGCCTCTCATCTCACACACTTATCTTGCATTCAGCTTCTTAGTTATCACCTTCATTTTCATCATTTCTCCTTATTTTTTATCTTTCCATCTCCATCACCACCATCACTGTGACTACTTGAGTAGGTTTTGCCTGGGTAACTGCTTAGACCTTAAATCATTTGCACTCATCAAGTGCTACTTTTTTTTCTCATCTCTCTCTCTCTCTCTCCTTAATACCAACATGTATTAGAATACTGGTCTACTATTATTATAAACATCATTAACATTATGATACAACTAAGGAATTGTTGATTTAATTTTAAATGTGATGAAAATGGTTATGTTGACGATGATGGTGATGATGATGATGATGACGATTAGCCAAAAAAAGAGATCGGGAGCAATTAAATATTTTCTCTCTCTCCCCTTCCCGTATTAATGTACCTTGGCAAATGTTTCCACGTCGATGACCACATAACAATGCCCTTGGGTGTAGACAAAGTGTCCTTCTAGTGTTTTTGTCTCTCACTCACACTCACTCTCTCACTTGATGTGTGTACGATCGTTAGTTAATTTTGTTTTTGTTTTAATCTTCACGAAGTAAACCCATAGAATCGAATCGCTAATTTATGATCAATTTAATGATGATGAAATTTCTCTTCAAATTGATAACCTTGCATCCACCTTAACCTTGCCACCAAGTGTAATTAATTTACAATTAAAATGATTAGCCAAATAATTACAAATAACAATTTGATTACCGTTTCTCGATACACATTGACTTCCATATATGTGATATTAATTGTGTATATGTTTACCTTTTGTAATCATTGTTTCAATTTTATCATCTCATTTACCTTAACTTTTTCTTCCTGATTCTCTTCCTATTTTACTTTCATCATAATCTATCTTAATAAACTATATTTATTATTATTTCTATTAATGGAAATAGACTTTTATTAGATAACTTTTCATTATTTGTACTGAATAATATTTGAACCAACTAATAATCAACTGAATTGAAGTTAAATTTCATGAGGAAACACAGAAATGGAAATGATTTCAACAGGAAATCATATTAACCTTGAATTTGTGAGATGAACTTATTTTGTTAATTCTCTGTTTTTTTTCAATATTCAACTTTGCATATAAATCATATTTCCTTTGCCATTTTGTTATCATTTCGTTCATCATTTTCAATTATCATGAACACACTCATTCATTGTTTAGATGTTAAGTTTATTTGATTTCCAGAATTTGCTTGATAACTTTTTAACTCATTTATCTATTAAACAAAGGAGAAAATAAAAAGTTAAATTGTTTGATTGATCATTCACCCAATTATAATAATCTATTAATATTCATGATTATTAATTTTTATTATTTTTCCTTGATAAATGTTGTCAACTGAATGATTGTTTCTCATTGTTGGTGTTTACAAATCAACAGCAATGCAAACTAATTTAAATCACTTTTATCATTCATTCAGATCTTAATGTTAATTGTATTTTATTTGTTAAACTCTTTTCTTTATTTTTCCCATTCACAAATTGTGAATAAATTTCAAATCATTTTTTGAATTGATTATCACAATATTTGTCTTTTTTTTATCCTCAATTAACTCTGAGCATCATTTGTATCCAGTGCATTGAGATTTTACTATTGTTTTTATCAATCATCTTTATCTTCAAAACTGTCAATCAAGTTAACTAAACAACTCCTCAAGGGTTACACATTGGTTAATTGGTTAATTGTCAATAATTTGAAGTAAGGATTAAGCTAAACACTGGTCTAGAGAGGCAGAGTAGCTTATGTACTATGAATATTGATCATCACCACCAGAAAACCTGATTTACTGCTGGTAAATCATAATTCTTGCTGATTACCTTTTTGTTAAAAAAATTAAGTATAATTACATTACCTTGATTATGATTATTACTCCAACACAGATCAGTGACATTTTCTGTTAATGAAAACTTTACCTTGTGTGTACATCTCACTGCTGCTATTAATACTACAGCTGATGCTACTTAACAGCAACTCTTAGACTAATAGTGATGAAAAAAAGTAAAGATGATTAAGATGACGGAGATGATGGTGGTGATGATGATGATTGTATTAATAATGTTTACCAGTTTGGTTCCGCTTTCACGGTTTATACCAAATTAAGGAACCATTTAAGATGAAGATGGCTCTACCCTCCCTCCGCTTTTCAACCACCTCCACTTTACCCTCTCTCTCTCTCCATGTAATTGCCTTCGTATCACAATTTTCCAGATCACTAGTAGCGTTTTCAATGTTTCCATGTTTTCGGTCTCTAAAACTTGATCATAAAAAAACTCTTTCCGTTAATATGTAAAAGTCTTTAAATTGATTATGAACAAATCAACGGTTCATCAGCAAAGTTATTATCAAATCACCTTGTTTTTTTTCACAATATCAATATTTTTTGAAGTCTCTATCATTAGTAACAATTGATGAACTTCAATATTCCGAGGTTATGTCAGAATTTAATTTGCAACTTTTTTCTATTTCATGATAATAATCATTATTTTCTTCTCACCTTTTCCTCGATCATCATCATCTATTCATCATTTTCAACATGATAACAGGAGGTTATCATGGAAGATGATAATTATCACATGGATGAAAATTTGAATTTTCTGATAGAATTGTAATCTAATAATAGTAGCTATGATTACGATAATGATTTACCCTTGATGACAATCGTGGGTACTAATAAAGAGAGAGAGAGAGAGAGTGGTGATAAAAAAGATGAAGAGAAATGATGGAGAAGAAGAAGATGATGATGATGGGATAGGTTGACAATAAACCAGGAAGCTGAAAGAGTTTTAATTCATAATATTGATACTATTGTAGTCTGAACATATCCGGTCAAGATTTTTTTCATGGTTTGATGATTGTTATGATGACCAATGATTACAATTGATCATTAACTTTGTCCAAATTTATTTAATGAAACAATCAAGGTAAAGATTATATTATTACTTATCGTCATCATTTTGAGGTTTTGATTCTTCACCATTCATCTTGGTGATGATGAGTGATAATGACATGTAGTTAATAGTTAATATATATAAAAGTGATCATTATTATTGTGGTGATGCTGATAATTGGATTTAAGGTGGTGATAATGATAATGGTGATGATTATGTTGTGTATTAAGTCAATGAATGAATTAACAATGATGTACCTTTGATTCAGATATTATCCTAATGAGTTTCAGTCATGAAATGAGAGAGAGAGATGAGATCAAAAGGTAAAGGTAAAGAGATCAACTGAGAGAGAGAGAGAGTGAAAATCATAATCTGATTAAATATTAAAAAAAAACGTTATAATCATAACTGATTACGATCACACGAAATGTCACGATTAAAGTTAATTGTGAACTTTGGTCAAGCCCAAATTGACTGATAATCATTACGATAGAGCAATAAATTAATATCAACATGATAACAATGTTTCAATCTCATTATTGAATCAGATCAGAAAATTGATCATCTTTTAATTATGATCAGTTTTTTGTCCTCTGATTTTCCCCCAATAATCATCATGAAACTTATAATTAAATGTTAATCAATGAATTATATTTACAATCCTTTATAATCTGTTGAAAATTATGTTCGCTATAAAGTTGATTTATTTGATTATTTGTTTACAATTTAATTACAACCATTTAGTGACGATTGATTATCTAAGCATGAAGTTAAAACGGATGGTACTTGATTAGATTCTGTTGATTGTTGATTGTATCATTTTCTAATTGCTTTAATGAAGAAAAAAAAATCAACTGTTTAATTGTGGAAAATTTTATTAAATTTTTTTTCTCATTCAGTCTTCTTATTTGATGAGTCTGAACTTTTCCCTTCTTTCCCTTGTCTACTTGGAAAAGTTTATTGTGATTAAATCATCAACATCCTATCAACCCTTTCTCTTAATTATCATTATCTTAATTATTGTGATATTCTGATTGTGCAAACATAATTGTTTTGTATCAACTTTGTAATCACTTTAAATTATCATTCTAATTGTTGACAACTAATTTTTTTTACTCTTTTCATTTTTTACTCTCCAGTTTTAAAGCGATATGATGACGAATCGCCATTAAGTTTGGATAATCTAACAACCATTTTTGAAACTCGTTTAGCTGATTTATTTAATTTAGCTTATCGTAATCAACTCAAAGGATTAAGGATTCGTCCGGATGGTATTAAGAAAGATGTACATGTTAAGGTAACAATCTAATGTTGATAATTTAGCAATTTTTCATCATCATCATCATTTTGTTGGTCTCTATTGAAAAGTTTCACAATGAAAATCAAGATGATGATAAATTGCATCCTAAACAATCATGATAATGATAAGAAAAAAAGATGATGAAAGAAAACGAGTAAAATATTAATTCCTTTTTTAATCATCTTCAGGTCAACAATTAGCTAATTACTAACATTTGATATCATTAACATATACTATTTATGATCATTCTTGATTGTTAATTTAAATTTAGTCCTCAAGCCCACCAAAGAAAAGAAATTAACAAATTGTCTTGAATTTTTTTCCGTGATTAGTATTAATCATCATCATTATATACCTTTTCTACCCATCATTATCATTTATTGTTATTACACTATCAATATTAATATCTTATCTTTTTTTTCATTCCATGAATTTTTCATCATTAATATACTTTTCCAACTGATTACTTTGGAATATTTTTCCATGATGATGTAAAATAATGATATGATTATGATGTCATCCACCTTTCCTTCCCATGATATGGATTCACAAATCTCATGGAAAAACTTTCACCTTCTTAATTTCATTAATTAAATGGCCAATTCAGTTATGGAATCTATTCTGGAACAATTCAACCAACGATTTCCACTTAATCTATCAAATTGAACAGGACAATCATAAACTTGTTGCTCAAGATTTACAAACACTACTAAGTCATATATCACCTGAAGAAATGTCCACGATCTTGGGTTATAATGGAACGATTAAAGCCGAAGGTAAATGATACAATTAAATGTCTGACACGTTCGATGATGATTCCATTTCGTTTTTTAGTGATGTGGTGTCCACAAGAATCCGGAAGTTCTTATTAACTTTTACCGTTATTTTCATTGTTTTTCATTTCAATGGTACATTAGTATTAGTTTCCAGTTTCCTTTCTAACAAACAGATATGTTTTTAATAGTGATAATCATGAGTACATAGTTTAAACTTCCGGATCCGTGTAGTTTTCATAATATTTTCATTCTGTCATCAAGATAAAAAAAACTGCTCACATCATCCTCTTATCTTTATCATCCTTTACACTTTCTTTTTGTTTTCTTTCTCTCTCATATTATTTTCTTGCATCATCATCATCATCTTTTTGCTAATCATGCATCTGTAACCTTAGACCATTATAAAGTTTAGTTTTAATTACTCTTAATTGTGGTAATTGGTTAATCCAGAATATTATGTTGAAGAATCAAAATGATGAGAACGGTGTACACTTGATGTTTATCTTGATCATCATTTTCCCAAAAATTACCGTTAATCGAGGTCAACACGTTACATGAACAACATTTACTACACAGTAATTTGGTCATTTTTATACTGACCATCTCATGTTTACATCTTTGATTTCCTCCAACAAATCAAGTCATGACAATTGAGACTATTAATATTTAATAGTCTTTTTTCAGTAATCAACAATTAACATAAAGAAATGATTTGAACATGAACATATTAACTAAACAATTAGATAATAATTCATTCATAGAATTGAATATATTTACCAATCATTTAGCATTGACCATAAGATTTAATTGTTTACAATTTGTTTCTTAATTGTTTTTTGCTTTCGCAAATAACTGTATAAATTGTATTCCTCTATTGTTAATATCAAGTTTGTTAGTTAATTGTTTCTGAATTAAGTTATCTATTATTAATGTTTGTTGTATTTAAACATAACCTTGAACTAAATCAGAATAATCAAGAGAGAGAGAGAGAGAGAGAGAGAGAGATATTCAAATTCAATCAATTAATCATTTCTGTTGATTCTATTTGAATTGTTTTGCAACAATTTACTCATCAAAATTGTTGATTGATTAATTGTGATAACTTGTTAACACTTAGTGTTGATAATTACTTGTGTAAGATTGACAAATGATTATCAAGATAACTGCATGATAAACATGATTAACTTAATTGAATTTTCGGACGAGAAAGAAAAAATCAACAAAAGAAAATGTTGATTATATTAATTATCCATGATTGTGAAAGTGAAATTCAAATGATGTTGATTATAATCAAATAATCTCAGAAGAAGATATAATTTTCTGTGTACACTTTCTCATGCCTATCAATTAGATTGTTATGTTAATCATTATCATTATTATTATCATTAACCAACGATAACCTTGATATTAACACGATGATGATGATGAAGAAAAAAAAATCTGATGAACCTCAACATGAATTTTCATTTTTACCTGTTAATTGTAAGTCTTTATTGTCACCATTAATTGTCTTAATCATTAATTTCACTTTCAAGAGTTACTCGTTGAGATGGTCAGTCTAAATAGTTCACATCAATATTATATCATAATAACAATCAAACCTCATACAAACAACAACAATCATCTAATTTATGATTAAAAGTTAATCTTGATTAACCTTATTCACTTTAATTTGATTCAATTGTTGTTCCTCTCCGGTCAGTGACAGAACTTTTTTCTCTTCTTTCCAATTGAATGACATATATTTTGACAATTTCGTGTTATGGATAAAAAGTTTTCAAAGCATTTCCTATGTAGATATAAAAAAAATGGGCTTGGTCCATGGTTAAGTTGTTCTAGAATCGTTGATAGTAATCACAATACCGATTCAATAATACAAATGATAAAATGATAATGCTTGATGATGATTATAATAATAGTGAACAAAATTTAGCTCACCCTTTATTTTTTCAGTTCTTACTCAATCTCATTGGAAACGAGACTCACCTTCATGGTAGTACATGTATCATAACATGAATCCTCCGAACCATTAACTTGCATTATCATTTTCCTATTACTTTGTTTATTGTCAACATGCAACTTTATCATCCATTTTCTCATCTTTCTTTTCACTTTCATCCTTTTCTCATTCATTATCTTTGTTTTCTGTTTATAATATTATTATATTGTCATTACAATTGTAAAATATTACTAACGATGATTATCTATTTCTCACTCTTTATCTCTGTCTCTTATTCTTTACCTGTTTAGCTTATGTAAATACGTCGGAGAGGAAAAGTGGCTTGGCTTCAGTATTGGAAGATCTTGAATGGCTTCCTCTTTTGATGATTTTTCTGTCCATCATTCTATTCATTTTCTGTACACTTCTTACTCTGATTGTTTGGCGTAAAAATAGACGTTTGCGAAGCTCATCTCCAAGTTCGTCATCGGGTGTCCTGCGTCCACCTGAATTAGGTAATACTCGGTTAAAGATGAGAGGCTCAATAGCGAAACCCGTTAGTAAACTTACCACCAAAGAGAGTTTAGTTAATTGGCGAAAAGTTTCTGGTCCAGGATCGAAAAGATCATTTCTTGGAAGCCATGGAGGAAGTGCTGTTGGTCTGAACATTTCCGGGGGATGTTCAGCTACTTCTGGAACCATTGATTCAAACCATGAGTTTGAATATTTATCTTTCGATTCACCGACAAGCTCACTTAAACTGCGAACAGCTGAATATCGGCCTCGTCGTTCTTACTCTAGTTTTGCGAATCATGGATCACAATCTCGCCTTGAATTAAATAAAGAAAAGGTTATTCCAATCGGAGAATTAGATGAGATTGCTGAAATTTCCTCAAACAGTTCTTCTCACGATGTTACTCATCCTCATCATTCTAATCAACAAAAGCAACATGCAGGTTCCAGGATAACCTATGTTACCACCAAGGAAGAGATGATCGGTGATTATGAGAATCCATTAATGAGATCCGGTGTTGATGAGGTTGATTGCTCGGTTCCTCAATTAATTCAAGTTCATATTTCCGAGCAAACCCAGAATATCATTCAAGCGATTCGAAGTGAACTTAAAAAATTTAATCCTATTACCGGTACGACTAATGTGCAAAGTCAATCACAATCTATTCCAAATCAACACAAAGAATCAACAAGTGACGCTTAATTGTAAATCATCAAATATCGCCATCATCATTATCATCATCATAACTTTTTTTCTTCAATCATAATTATCCATCCAAACAAAATATTAATAACATGATATTTTCTCATTGTTAATATGATGTTGAAAACTTTGATTATTATCACATTTCCAAGTGATTAAATGTCTGTTGAATCTTCTTAATCCACTAATCATTAATATTAATTGTAAATCATCATGATAATTTTAAACACGTGATTAAAAGTGTTAAATTTATAAATCATGTTCACAATTGTGAATGATTCTCAATATAATCAAATCACAATCTAAAATGCAACAAAACATTAATCATAATGTGCAATCAAACTGTAAAACTTTTATACACAATTATATATATTTAATTATTACTATTATTTAAGGTCATTTTTGTTACTACAATCAACCCAACGAAACCAAAATAATTGTATTAACGTTTCCCTAAACTTTTGTACCAATACTTTAATGATGAGTATTCACTTTTATTATATTAATTACATTATCAACCAAAAAAAAATCAATCAACAAATTAAATCAGAAAAAAAATGAAAAGTAAATTAAAGTTTAATTTAAGAACAACAATTAAACTGTCATAGGAATATTGATATAATAGTTGTGCTTTATCAATCTAAAAAGTTTGTGTGGGAGTTACAACAATTAACTCAATTCGTAACAATTAAAATGAACAATTTAAATGGTTTTTTTTTGTATGAAATTAGTGCAACACTATTAATAGTATTTAATGATTAAGTCGCATGGATGAGGAAGATGCTACTAATTGTAATGAAGATAATGATGATAATGTTAACAGGACAATCATTTAATTGTAAACGAGTACAAATTGTTTGAAGTTATCATTGACTGTTTGCCCTTAGGGCAACCACGGTCAACTGAATCCACAAAGCCAATGACATTTGTCTCTCTCTCTCTCTCTCTCTCTTTCATCATCTGAGTGATTCAGTTTCATTCTTGTTTTCCATTAATAGTAATCTTTTAAAACTTTTCCTCTCTTCATCTTACCTTTATCATCATACGAACCCAATTATGGTGTTTAAAGGTAACTTGATGAAGATTAAGATGATGATAAGGATGAAGATGAAGATGATGGTCATCATTGTCCATTCTCTACTTTCATTAAATTCTGTTTTTTCGTCCATTTCATTTTAGAATTCATGAAGAACCTATTATCATGCTCTCTCTCTCTCTCTCCCTTATAATCATTATCATCATTCAAATTACATCAGCAATTGTAGGTAATCATGATGATTAACATGATTCTGATTGCTACTTAACTATTGCACATGTAGTCAACTGATTATCATTTAAATATAAATCATAATTTCATTATGATAAATGATAAGTTTTTTTATTTCGCGATTTGATTAAAACTTTTGTGATCAGTTTTCGTCACTCTTTAAATTATCATGATTAAAACTTAAAGCTAATCACTTTTTCCTCGTTTATTGTTACTCTTTTGTATTAATTGATTAGAAATCAATTGTAAGATTGATCATCTTTTTGTAATCTTTGGATTTGGATCAATGGCCTCGCCCTCTAACCAATAGGTTTTCATGATTCCTTTGCCCTGAAAAAAAATACAAAGAAATAGCAAAAAAAGTTCAATTAATCATCTCAGTTGATCACAATTAGGAATAACAATTAACATCCGACGGAAATTGTTTGTTAATCATTCAAATCAAATGCTTGGAGATCCTTTATCCATTCAATGGGCAAGTTAATTGTTTATCATTGTTACTCCTTAATTAACTTGACCTGTTGATTTAATTACAAAGAGACACAATGATTGTTATTAAATTGTCATTTTAAATAATACATTAATCAGTGAATCTTTTTTTAAATCATAATTGTTGCTTTTCTGATTATCATGACCAAATTTAGGTCTCTCATTGATTTTTTTTATATTAAACCACTTGTTAAATTGTTTATGATTAAATTTAATTCAATTCTATTTTATATTCTGTAGTTGATAAAAAAAAGTATGTTAATCAAATTAAATTGTAATCACAACAATTTACAAGAGTGGGTTTGATTTAATATTTTTCTTGTCAATTCATCAAAAAAATTTTGATTGTTAATAAGGTTGTTATGATTGTTACAATTAACTAATCACGACAAATGTTTGGGATAATATTTAAAATTAAATTTAAATTGAAGATAAAAGTTTAAGACTTGACCAAAAACTTTCTGAAACCTTGACAATGAATTAATTTGAGCTTTGATTTTGATTGAATGATGAAGAATCACTTGATTGCTGATTGAACAACAATCAATTGAAAAAAAAAATATGAATGAGAATTGATTGTTGTGCTGATTCTGTGAGAATGGTTTTTAAATTGTTTGGAAAATGAAGATGATTAAAATTTCGAGTGATAAATGGTCGAAGTTTCAAGAATCGAAAACAATGAAAACATTGAGGAAATGAGTTCTTACTTTGATCTCGATTTCGCCTCTGGGAACGATGATAAATTCCCTGTAATGTTGTTCGATAATATCTCGAGTTTGTTTCGAGATGTGAATCTTATGTGGTTCACCATTAGACTCCATTCTTGATGCGGTGTTAACGGTGTCGCCAAAGAGACAATATTTGGGCATCTTTAGACCAACAACTCCAGCGGCAACTGGACCTGAATGGACACCGATTCGAACGGCTAAAGTAATCGATGGACTATGAGGGACGACACAGTTTCTCATGTTGTTTCGAAGTTCTAATGACATTCGACAAATTTCACGAACATGTTCATCTCCTGTAATCATGGAAAAAATAATATTCATCAAGAAGAACACAGTTATCAGGCCACTTACCGTTTCTAACTGGTAGTCCAGATGCGACCATATAAGCGTCACCAATGGTTTCGACCTTGTAGCAATCGTACTTTTCAATGACACAATCGAATGTGGTGTAAAGATAATTGAGTAGATCGACAACTTGTAAAGGTGAACTTTCAGCAGAGATTGAGGTGAAACCTACTATGTCCGAGAAAAAAATGGACACCGAGTCAAAAGCTTCCGGGTGAACTTGACCTCCTTTTTTAAGCTCTTCGGCTACGAATTTCGGTAATAATTGGTACAAAATTTCTTCCGTTTTTTTCTTCTCTTCTAAAAGTGATTCCGTTTTCTCTTCCACCATTCGCTCAAGATTATTGGTATATTGTTCCATTCGATTGAGTAGATTGTCAACTAAATTTTTCGATGAAATTCCTTTTGTAATTCGACGTAGCCAGGGTTTAATTGTCGTAAATTCAGGTCGACAATCGGGATTCTCATGCCAAGCTTGATGCATAAGAGTAATTAGCTCTTTGGGAGCCTCGTCACTGGAAACTTCAGGTCGAAAAGGTGGAACCATTCCCATTCTAATTCTATCGAGAATTTCGTCCGGTTCCATGTGGGCTCTTTTTCGGCCTAATCTTTCCATCGATTCAAATGGACCCGATCGTGTGATGATCTCTTGTAAAATTATTCCATAAGAATAGACATCTCCCTTTCGAGATCCTGAATTGAATGGATCACGATCTCGAAGGTGCTCTGGTGCTTTCCAGAAAAATTTCCTCGGGTTAAAATCTTCCATTCGATCAATTTGTTTTCTAAACTCACGAATTCCATAATCAGTTATCTTAACTGTGAATCTTTCATTGATCAGACAATTAGATGAATTTAAATTACCATGAAACTGTATCGGTGACCCATGAAGATAGATCATTCCCTCGGCGATATCAGTAATCATCGCATACTTGAAGACCCAATCTAATTGCATGGACTCATTTTCGAGGAGATCCCGTAGACTACCTCGAATACAAAGTTCTGCTATTATGGAATGATTTGGTTCCTCGATACAAAGTCCAACAAATCGATTAATATTTTCATGAAGTGTTTCTCTCATCTTTTTAGTGAACAATTAAACAATCAAACAATTAACAGAATAACCAATGAATAAATCAAACTTTCCTTACCAATTTCAGTTCCATCAAAAGTTTCCTATTCATATGAAACTTTTTCATCGCAACATTTTTAACCGCAACTCGAGTTCCCTAAAGTTATGATCAATCAATTATTCACTAATTGTTCACAGATTATTGATTCAATCATAATGATGATCATAATGGTGATCATGATAGAAATCAATCAACACTTACCTTGTGCATTGCAACTAAAACACCAGAGATATTTTTCAATGTCGTACCAAGTGAACTGTTCAAAGAAATCGGTGACGCTATCGAAGCTGCTGATTTATGGAATGAGGATTCACTGATTCCTAGAGAAAGTGTTGATCGTTTACCAATTTGTTTCTCAGGGAAAACTAAATCATCCCATTTGATTTGCCACCACAAATCACCAAGATCAGTTTCAAATTTAATCTTTTTACTAATCAGATGAATTGCCAAAGCAATTAAGGCAATAATAATCATCGAGACTCCAATGATTGGAAAAACTAATAAACACAGAAAAATGAAAGAAGATGAAAAAAGTTTAATTGATCATAATAAGTGAATAAAAATAATTGATTTAGTTTCAATTTCTAAGAAAATTGAAATTACCGGTTAACTTGTTTTCCAAATGTAAACAAACAAACACTTTAAATAAATCACATGTTCACTTACCCAACTCAAGCCAAACTGACATGTTTTCAATTCTTGAATTACCTTAATCAGTTGATTTATAAATTGTTCACAATTTAAATGGACAATTAAAGAATCACAATTGATTGGAAAAACCAGATAATAACTATGGTCAAATATAAAGCTGGTCAAGTCATCCTTGAGGATAAACCTTTTGTCCATGTATTGAATTTATCTGAAAGAGGAAAACGTTGTGATCAATGTTTCAAATTAAGGTAAGAAAGATGATTAACTCAAGACAATTAAATGTTGGAATCAATTGAATGAATGTTTATTGACTTTAATTGTTTACTTTCTGTTTATTTCCTTGTGTATTTTACCAGTCCAAAGCTTCAGCGTTGCTCACGATGTAAGGTTAAATTTTACTGCTCGAAATCATGTCAAACAGAGGATTGGTCAAGTGGTCATAAATTGTCCGAGTGTTTACTTTATGCAACCGATATGAGTAAATTTAATGGTCGATTAATCAACCTGGATACACCACGATTACTACTTCGATTATCACTTATATTGACCAAAAAACCTGAGCAAAAGACGAAACCTTTGGCAATTAATCTTAATGATGGTTCACCTCGATCATTTAATTCCTTAATGGATCATAAGGATAATCTATTGAAGGATCGAAATCGAATTCAAATATTCGAGGAAATGTGTTACCTTTACACGACCCTTGGTGTTTTTCTTGATCCCGATTTAATCTTATCAAGTTTCGGTCGATTGTTGATCAATGGATTTACCGTTTTGGATTCAACATTCGCCGAAATTGGTTATGGTGTTTTCATCGGTGCTTCTCAGTTTGATCATAGCTGTAAACCCAATGGTGTACCCGTTTTCGATGGGACAACATTACAAATTCGAGCCATGACTGATATTGATACTCAACTTGAACCAATACTAATCACTTATCTCGATATAACCATGTCGACCGATAAACGCAAGGAAACATTGGCCAATAAATATTATTTCAATTGTTGTTGCCCTCGTTGTACTTCAGGGCCAAACATTGAGAAAGATTTTGAGAGCAGATTAACGCAATTTATTAAATTAACCAGTGAAAGAAAATGGGTTCAAGCTGATGTTCTGGGAAGACAATTGTTACCAGTTTTCGAGAATTATTTTCAATATCATCATCCTGAATTAACGGTTCATCTCATGCAATTACTACAAGTCCGTCGCAATTTAGGTGAACAGGTTTACACATTGAGAGATAAAATTACCAAAGAGATTAGTGATAAATTGAAATCAGCAATTTTAATCACTCATGGATCTGAACATACTCTTTTTAAGAATGATTTTATTGATTTACTTAGCGATTTATCAAATGATTAAGATGATTTCATGTGAAAAACAAATAAAGAACCAAATAGATTGACCAATTGGTTGTTTAGTTGTATTGATTGGTCAGTAATAAAGTACAATAGAGAGAAGCAAAATCTAAATTATCGTAATTGTCATTTTCTAATCATCGAAATGATGATAATTTATCACGAACAGAGAAAATAAAATAGAACAACAGATGGCAGAATAGTCGAATTACTCTTTGATTCTGAATTTCGGTGAAAAAGTTTTTCAGAATACTGAACTGGAATATCGAGAAAATCTACTTAACAAAATCAGACTAATCTTATAATCATCATCATTGAAAAACTTTTCTATTCTTTGAAACCTTTGACCACCATTTCTGTTTGTGCGAATTTTTTTGTATTTTGAGTGTGAATTTCGGTCAATAGAGTTAATTTCTTCTTAAATTGTTTCGTTCAATTCACTGGTCAATACTTTCATCTTCTTCTGATAATACAACTGAAAATTCCAATTTCCATCGAGTCAGAGACAAAATGGAGAGCAAAGATTTTACTCTTTCAGTCAACAAAAGATTGACGAGAAATTTTTCAATCCATTCGTTGAAATGATTCGTCAAAGTATCAGAATAACTATTGGCAAGTAATAACATTTAACAAAATTCTGAAAATTGTCAATCATCAAGTAATTTTAATCGAAATCATCTTATCATGAGTAGAGAAAAATTCGAACAACAGGTGGCAGTGTAATCGGCGAATTTAAGTCACGCCTACAGAATTTTTTTTTTCTTTCTGTTTATTTACCTTTGGTTTTGCTTAAGGGATTAGTTAATTTCGGTTAATCAAATGATTAAATTGTCTAATTGTTACCATTATTTTTGGTGTTCATCTTCAGTTACTTTCGTTAAATTAATTTGTGTCTTCATTGTAACTTGAAGTTAATTTGTTTCTTCTCTTTAATGAAAAAAGTTCTTCTTCTTTCTCTCTAATCACTTTTCTTGTTTGTGTTAATCAAGAATTGATATTTGACCTCACTTTTTGTTGGATAGAAAAACAATTTGTAATTGAAAAGCTCATTTAGATCTGTTAATCTTTTTCTCATCCAATCAACAATAATCACTAATCCACTACTAATCATGACTACTGAAAAAATCTCATCTCTTAATACCAATAATGTGACCATCGCTAATTCAATTAACTTATCACAAGGTGATCTAAATGGTGATCTAAGTGATCCAATTTTAATCCGACCAATTGTTATATGGGGTCCAAGTGGTGCTGGTAAATCAACTCTCCTCAAACGTTGTATGCAAGAGCATAAAGATCAAATTGCATTTGCTGTTTCTCGTAAGAATATTTTCTCTCTTTTCCTTTTCCTTTTCCTTTTTCTCTTATCTAAATTTATCTTCTTTTCCTTTCTGCTCCAGATACTACAAGGAAACCTCGAACAGGTGAAATTGATGGCCAAGGTAATTATCTTTTTTTCTTCTTACGTTTACGATTTTTCTCCTTCTCTACCTCTTTTCTCTATTCTCTTCAATCACATGTAATTTTAAACTATTAACGATGTGATCTTGTTTCATTTTAGATTATCATTTCGTTGAAAAATCAGTAATGGAAAAAGCTATCGAATCTGGTGAATTTGTGGAACACGTTGAATTTTCTGGTAACCTTTATGGGACCAGGTAAATTGACTAAATTTCTCTCAACAATTATTACCCTCTCTATCTCTATTCCATTATCAACAGTAATTAGACAAGATAAAGAAAAATTGAGAAACAAAAATAGGTTGAATTGTAAATGTAACAATTGATTACAACTCATTTCCTATTTTACTTTTCCTCTTGAAAAAATAGTAAAAAAGCTCTGGAACAGGTACAGAAAGGTGGACAAATTTGTGTATTGGATTTAGAGTTGAAAGGAGTTCTAAGTGTTAAAAAATTGAATCTCAAACCATTGTT
This sequence comes from Panonychus citri, assembly GCF_014898815.1. Taxonomy (NCBI): domain Eukaryota; kingdom Metazoa; phylum Arthropoda; class Arachnida; order Trombidiformes; family Tetranychidae; genus Panonychus; species Panonychus citri. Next base: position 354,823 of record NW_026515516.1, on the reverse strand, counting down.
CATCGCCATTAAACCGCCGAGTCTCGAGATTCTCGAGCAACGATTGAGAAATAGGGGAACAGAATCTGATGAAAGTATCACCAAACGCTTACAAAGAGCCAAGGATGATTTAAATATCAATGGACTCGAGAAGTTATTTGACTTGATCATCATTAACGATGATATTGACGATGCATTTGCAGCTCTAAATAATATTATTGAAACGGTAAGTTGAATGAAACAAACAAAAAGACGATCTCCAACTTTTTGATTCTCCATGTGTCTTAATCGTCATCATGCTAATTACTAATTTCCTCTTCCTGAATACATTTATTTATAGATTTTACAGAGTAAATCACTTCCAGAGTCTTGTATATGTTCAGACATGATGATGATGATGGATAAATCAACTGAAGACATACCAATTTCCAAGAATAAGACAAACAAAACCCGTCGGGTTAGTTGTTCAGCTACTTGTCGACATTGTTATGGTATTAATTTATTGAAGAATCAATTTGCTGTTGAATTAAATGAGGCCATTATGTGTGATGCCGAGGAATCCATTGAATTGGAAAAAAGTAAAGACGTTAAAAAGCATTGGCCTAATTTGACCTTTTCCACGGAGAAAACAAGTAAAGACAAAACAATCAAGTAAATTGTTGCGATCATCTAACGAAAATCATAATCATAACGTTCATCATCATCATCATCACCAATAGATTTAATGTAAATCAGTATTTATTTATAAGAGTCAAAAGCAAACAATACAATATAAACAATGATGATCTCACAAGTATATCTTGTGTGTTAATGATTAAGGTGATAATTAAGTATAATTGATAAATTGTAGACTGAATTTTATAGAGTGAGAGTCTGTAATATATTTGTTTGGAAAATTACCGACTCGTGATTAATATCAACTAATTAACTTTTTCTTTTGGACTTCATTATAAGTTAATCAATTCTCATTGTATTATTATTAATTTTAATTGAAAAAAAAAATCTACTCACAATAAAAAAAAATTCACTTGAAAGTTAACTATCACAATTATGATCAATTGTTATTTAACAATTTGATTAACTTTCATGATGCAATTAAAATGATGGTTAACAAATTGTTCATCATTAAGGAATCATATTAATTGCTCATGATTGATTAATCAAAATCATGGTACTAAATCATGGGCGATGAGCTTATCACCATATTTAGTTAATTGTTACGTTTAATTTACGTATGAAGCAAAAAAAAGGTAAATCATTATTGTTTGAATAGGAGAAATAAATTTAATCTAAATCAAATTAAATATCAACGATAAAATGAAAATGAGAAAAAATTAATAACATTGTAATAAACAAATTATTATAATTAATATTTTTCTCGAGATGTTAAATTGTTTACAATTAACGGTTGAATCAGTACAAGGTAAAATTAGATGAGCAATTAAATGTACAAGGTAAATATGAAACCTTGACGGAGGGAACCATTGAATTTAGTTGAATGATCAATTAATAGAAATCTTAGTCTGATTACAATTTAGTTAATTGTGTATGTGACTTGTATCATTTACTTTTTGTTTCCTCGTAAAAATGATTAACACTTAACTTGTGAGGTGCAACCACTTGTTGATATTATCCTAATGGTGAAGTTATTTCATGTTGATAAACAAATTGTGATCTATTAATAGATTCACCAGTCAATGATTGCCAAAATTTCATAGTTTACCAACTATATGATTAACCATTTGACTAATTGTTGGGAATCGAGTTGAAGATGCAAAAGTTGATAATCCTTTGCTTCATAAGACTCTAACTCCTTGTTGATTCCTTATGATTCCTGGTTGTTGTTGTTTTGTTGATATTTCATTTCCTCATGTTAATCATCATGCGAATTAGTTAATTTTTTCAAAATCTAAAAATAAAATAAGAAAAATCTAAATGTTAATAAACAAGTTGATCAATGTTTTCATATTTATCACAATCAGTGGATTAATTTAGAGTTAAATTGTTGTTTTCTTTTGATTCCTATCACTAAATCAGATGATTTTTAGTGACAAAAATAATATTATTCTTAGGATTAGTTTTGATTACTATTAATATTTCATTGATTATTTAATCAATCTAATGAGATTAAATAGAGAGAGAGAGAGAGAATTAATTGTTTACCAGTTGAATTAATTTCACAATAATAATAAGTTAATTAGATGGGCCAATTGAGAAAACAAGATTATTTCTAGTCTTCTGATTTAGCAATTGAAAAATAATAAATTCTGACTATTTCTTGCTAATCATCACTTATTACAATTAAATTGTTAATAATAATAATTTGATACATTTCATTTGATTTGTATCTTATTGCACAATATCAAATACACACAATCAAATCTAATAATTAAAAATAATCGATTGAATCGGTGTGGTTAGAAGAGGTAAAATTACATTGTATAATAATAAATTAGATTGATTAGAGTTAATCAAAGCCTAAAGCACTCTTGAATTAACAATAATCAATTTGATTAGTTAATTGGAATCAGTTAGCTGGTAGTTATTAACTTAATCATCATATGACTATTATTAATTGTTAGATACCCTTTTGTTTCATTCAATAGTAGTTAACTGATTGACTGTAATATGAAACTTGAATTTAAGTTATCTTATTAATAAATCAATTGTTCATCATCATCAAAAAAAAATCTAATATCAAAGTCACTACAATTAACAATTAGTCTTAATTGGACTTTACTATTTTCCCTTTCAATTAACAACCAATTCATTAACATGATTTATCCTCTTCACCATTAGAGGTACTCATTGATTCAGATGTTTAAATATATATTAAATTGATTGGTTGATTAGTTTAAATACATGAGTGTTCATATGATATTTTAATTGTTGATTTAACAACTTGTAACAAAGTTTTTCTATTGAGAAAATCAATTTAATCTCTCACCTGTTAGCATCTTTTTCTTGACGTTCATTATGGTAATTGGCTGGCAATTCTGATTTCATGGTACCAGATTAACGATACAATTAAAAGTTGATTGATTTTCATATTTACATGATTAAATCACGTGTATCCCAGATGATGAGAGGTAAACAAATAAAACAATAAGAGGGGATACCTGGAGAGAGAGAGAGAGATAGAAGATGAAAAGATCTGATTGTGATGAATTTTCGGTGAGCATCTCTGATTAAATCAATTAGAGTGATTTAATTGCTTGGGTCAGTACGTGTCTGTTTCATGTATTCATCATGTTGAGAGATTTTTTCATTTTTAATTATCTTGGCTTTTGGTTTTTAGGCTTTTGATGATTCTAATGAGCAGGTAAATTATTTACGATTAAAAAACATTACTTAATAATTAGTAATGAACATTGGAACTTAGTTTTAATTGTTATTGGAAAAAGTTCTAAGTTAATTTAGTAAGTTAATTAGTTAATTGGGTTGAGGAGATTGAGAAAAGACAAATTATTGAAATATGAGTTTACCTTTTGTTATTGTCGTTGTTATCATGGTAATTGGATTAATTTAATTATCAATAAATGGGACATCTCCATGTAACAATGATTGTGCATCTTAATTGCTCTGTGATGATGATGGACCCAAGAGAGTGAAAGATAATCTGCCAAAATATTGCCTTGGAAATGTCGAGTCACGATTAATGTATTGATGCCAATGAAAAATAACGGTAATTGTTGAGACTGAAAAAAAGATCAGGGGAAAAGGAACAGGAAAAGAAATCAAATTGATTGGTTAGTGATTAATACAGAATGATTTGCAAAGTTTACAATTTATCGTTACAATATTGGGATATCATTTGGGAACCAATTGTTAAAGATTTTCATGATTAACGTTTCACTTCATCTCTTTCTATCTTTGGATTAGTAAATCGCCATAATGGATTTAACTGTTTTGCTAATCTTCTTGATTACATTGATCAGTTTTCAGTCGACAGGTAAGATTTGTTGCTTTCTTGTGTTAATCGTTATCTCATCGTCTTTAATTGTGATCCATTAATTTTTCATTGTGTTTTATGATTTTTTGAACCAATTGTTGATCATTGGCCATATAGTGGAATCGGTTAAATGTTTTACTTGTCATTTCACAATCAATCGATGTACCGATTTAAATTGTTACAATAGTCCAGACGCTTGTAGTCCAAAGTATTTCACTGCCGCGGTGGTTCCTTATCGTGAATGTCCAGCAGGATGTGAGATGTTTTCCATATCGGATGCTAACGGTAAGAGATTAAATTGTGATTAGTAGTTGATTGAATCAAAGTTTATTATCATTGGTGTAGTTCATTAACTGTGATAGAAATTAGTTGAGACATTAGTAAAAGGGACGAAATTGAAAGGTTAATCAAGGAGATATAAAACAAAAGGAATAGAAACAAAAAAAGGTTAATGTCAATCACAGTAAACACTGAATAGAAATGTTAAAATGAAACAATCAATTAACATTACCATTTTTCCAATCAAATCACTAATCAAATCTAATCAAGAAAAGGTGAGAAAATCTCATCATAATCAATCAATCAATCTCATCTTGTTGTTAAATCAGATTCTCATAGAATGGAGATATAACCAAACAAGAAGCAGTAATTCCAATTATAACAATTCTAAAATGAAAGAAAATAATATTAAAACATCAAAACAATCAGAACCAAATCAATCGACAATTAAACTAATCAAAATACTGACACTAAAAACCAATCACATTATTGTTAACCCAAAGATGTTCAGTCCACAGAAGTAAACAAAACGTTTAGGAAAAAAACTAACCAAGAGAATTCAGAGAATTTGCATGTTGATCAGTTAATCACTTACCTTTAATCATTTCCATTTAATTAATGACACAGGAATCGTCCTAGAGTGGAGAAGAGGATGTGACACCTCAGGTACAACCGCAGGAACCGAGATCGATTTCACCTCAAAGTGTAAAACTGAATATGTGTTTGGAACCCGAATGGATAAATGTTTCTGTAATCAAGATTATTGCAATTCAACGGTAACAATCAAACCTGGATTACTATTAATTATAATTCTAATAATAACATCGTATTACGGTAACAATTAGAAAAGTAAATCACTAATCACCTTTTGTTTGGTTCTGTTTTTACCGAAGCAAAAAAAGAACAACAAAAAACAATTAAAACAAAATTAGAGAACAAAAAAATTCTTTTTTTTTCTCTTTCGCATTTTCTGTCTTTTTTTTCTACTCTTGTTGTTCTCCTTTTGTTTATCTAAACCCTTTTTCTCATAATCAATTTGTCTGTACAGAAAAGGTAACTTAATTTACTCTCTGGTTCTCAATTAATTTCATTTAGTTTAATTTACTAATTGTTAATTTATTCTCTTCACATTTAAATTAAAAAGTTTCATTTTATATTCGCTAAATTGATAAATGTAATTGCTTTTGTTTTCCAAATTTGGATCAATCAAAATTTTTAAGGTGAGTCTTTTTGTTTACTAATTTTCTCTCTTCTTTTTTTTTCGTATTAATTGTTAACTACCTTTTGCTGTTGATTAATTAATGACAATTCCAATTTCTTATTAATTTATCCTTTGTCATTTTCTAATTTTGTTATAAAAAACAATAGTATTATTACATTCCAACAGATAACACCAGTTGTAGTATATGATAGGTGTGGTTTTCTATTTTACTGGTTTTGTATTTCTCTCTCTCTCTCTTGTTATGTGTTTATGTTAATTTTGTTATCAATTATATTGTGAAAAAAGAGCCTCAGTGAGTCCCCTTATTATTAATTATATTTACTTTGATTCTTTCTTTCAGGTGGCTGAAATCACCTCCCATCATAATCAACAATCTTCATCATCTCAACAACAACATTTACTTACAGCAATAATATCACAACATCAACATCAACATCATCATAATTTTCATCATCATCATCATCATCTCTCTCTCTCTCTCTCTCTATCTGTCGTCGATCCATCATCACATAACAATAATAATAACAACAACAATCTGAAATAGTCATTGATATTATTGTTGATTAATAGATTGAGAAGAAAAGGAAAAGAAAAGAAACAAAAAAAAAATTAATACTCATTGTAAAGAGTTGAAACTGTTTAATGGCTCGTCAAAATTATGATTATCTGTTTAAATTACTTTTAATTGGCGATTCTGGTGTAGGTAAAACGTGTATACTTTTTAGATTCAGTGATGATGCTTTCAATTCAACCTTTATCTCAACCATTGGAATAGATTTCAAAATAAAGACAATTGAATTAAGAGGTAAACGGATTAAATTACAAATATGGGACACTGCTGGACAAGAAAGATTTCACACAATTACGACGTCTTATTATCGAGGTGCATCCGGAATTATGCTTGTTTACGATATAACGAATCTCAAAAGCTTTGATAGTGTAGCTAAATGGTTAAGAACAATTGATGAACATGCCAATGAGGATGTTGAGAAAATGATACTCGGTAATAAATGTGACATGGAGGATAAACGAGTTATACCCCGAGAAAAAGCTGAAACGGTTGCCCGAGAACATGGTATTCGTTTTCTAGAGACAAGTGCTAAATCCAATTTGAACATTAATCAAGCTTTCATGGAATTAGCTGAAGCCATTCTAATCAAGCGAACAGCGGGAAGAGGAAGCCTGGAAGCCGCTGATCGTGTTAATATAACGCAGACTGAAAACAAAAGTCTAATTAGATGTTGTAATGTATGAGTTGGTAAAATGAGAGAGGGAGTGAGAGAGAGAGAAAGAGAAAGAGAGGAGAAAATAATTAACTCGCCAACAATAATCAACAATTTATCTAAAAAAAATAATCATATAATTTGATTTGCTTCCAATTGAAACAATCAAATTGACAAAAACACCAAACCAAAATCAACCAACAACAACAACAACAACAACCACCACCACCACCAAAAAAAACAATTAAAAACAATTTACAATTTATATATAAATCAACATACCATGAAAAACTATTCATACAACTCACAAAATGATTAGTCAAACCTTTTGATAATAGTTACAATTAGAGATAAATTAAAAAAATGAAAACACAAGAGAAATTAATTTCCATTGGTAATATTGTGACAATTTATTTGCTCTTTGTTGATTGTCGATTCGTTACTGATTGTTGAGATTTCAAATGCAATCAATTGATTGTTAATTATAGTTACAAGTCCACGTGAACGTAAATTAATTACTATTGGTTGAGAAAAATTAATTTTGTTCAGCTGTTGAAACTCCACCCAAAGGATAAACTCGTTGTGGAAAACGAGAAAAAGCCTAAAGGGTGTTTCGTTTTCAAATGACCAAAGATTAGCCAAAGGTGACAAACTGACCAATAGTTGACCTAAAAAGATGATTAAAGGTGATGAAAGAGAAAAGGTCAACACTTTTCTTTTAATCAGCAAAGTTTTTCACCTTCACTTTCATCTTCATCTTATTGATTAGTTTGTTTACTTTGGTTGTTTCCAAACGAGACACCCTTTACTTTTCAGTCTCTTTCGCTTCTCTCTGTCTACTTTCTTTATTAATAGTTGGTGGACCTTCAACTTTTCTCATCATTTTCTGATTCTCTCTCAATCTTAGTGTTTCATTTTCTTTGTTCAGTAATTAATCATGTCTGGTGTTACTCAAGTTTCTTCATCAAAATCTTTCAATGGATTCCAAAAGGTGTTCAGTCACCAAAGTGATGAATTAAAATGTGAGATGAAATTTTCCATCTACGTCCCACCCGGTGCATCGGAGAGCAACAAGTGTCCAGTTCTCTATTGGTTATCAGGTAAGTTTATTGTTCATCTTTTGCTTTTTGTGATTAGTTGATTTTATTTTTTACCTTTTTGTTTGTTTCCATTTTAGGGTTAACCTGTACTGAGCAAAATTTCATTGTGAAATCGGGATTCCAACGTTATGCCTCGGAGCATAATCTTATCGTCGTTGGGCCTGACACTTCACCTCGAGGCGCCGGTGTTGAGGGTGAGGATGATGATTGGAAGTTGGGAACTGGTGCCGGTTTCTATGTGGATGCTACTCAACCCAAATGGGCCAAAAATTACCGAATGTTTTCCTACGTTACCAAGGAATTGATCAAAGTGGTTGAAGATAATTTCAATTTTGTTCTACCTGGTGTTAGAGCGATTAGTGGCCATTCAATGGGTGGACATGGTGCTCTTGTTTGTTCACTTCGATCTCCTGGTTTATACAAATCGGTTTCAGCTTTTGCTCCAATTGGCTCGGCCATGAACACACCGGTGGGAATCAGATGTCTCACTGAATATCTTGGCCCTGATCCTGAAACTTGGAAAGACTATGATGCCAGTCAACTGATCGCTAAATATAATGGACCTCCCATCAATCTAATTGTTGAACAGGTAATTACTTTGTCTCTTACTCTCTTTCTTTCTCTCTGAGAGCCTGGGGGCTTGTCTCTGGTAAACCTCACGATGATTCCATTGATTTATCATCTCATATTGATTGAAATCTGTTTTATTTTATAATTAGGGAAGCGCTGATGAATTTAGTGCTCAAGGTGAAATTTTGATCGAGAAATTAACTGATGCCTGTAAAGAAGCCTCATTTCCAATTGATTATCGTTTCCGAGATGGTTATGATCATGGTTATTACTTTGTTTCAACCTTCATTGGTGATCATATCAAGCACCATGCAACCATCTTGAGATCTTAATTGTTCTCAACAATTAAAACCTTTTGCTGAACATCAATGATTAATATCAAATTGTATTTGATTCTTTTTATCATTTTTCTCCTGGGGAAAATAAATTAACTTTCTTTGGATAAAACTCTTTCACCTTTTCTCACAATTTAATTTACACATTCAAAATATCGGTTATAACAATTTAATCACCATAGAATCAATTGAAAACTCAAAAAATTTAGAATTGTAAATCTTTCAATTCCAACACAAGGAAAAGAAGCAAATTTTTACCAATAATTCTCAGTTAAACTAATTACAGACTCAATTTTCAATTGTCGACTGGCCCAATTAACAATCTAAATTAATTGTGAAAATGAAACAAATGAGAATCTGCAATTCGACTAACACAATCATCTAATATCTTACGAATTTCATTTAATTTCTTCCTGTAAGCCCCATGGGCATTACCTTATTAATCGAAAATATAATTCTAATCATTTGGATTAAGATAATTATTTAATTTTCTAATTGAAAACTAATCATCGTTCTTATTTTTTTGAAAAGAATTTCATTTCAAAGTTGGCGCCATTTCTTTTTTACCTTTGAATGAAACGAAACCTAAAATTTGTTAAGAAACTGAATTTTGACAAATGTAAACAATTAACTTTAATTATATTTTCTCTTGATTAACGATAAATTGACTGTTCTTTTTTTTCTTCATCAACGCAAATGACTTCTGAAGAGCCTATTGATGGAAGTAAGGAGACCAATGATAAAGAAAAACACGAAGAGAATGAGCCTAAGTAAGTGGTTTGCCTTTTTGGTGGCATTTCTTTTTCCTCTTTCCTATTCTTAATCTTTGTTTACCGTTTTGTCATTTAGTCTAATTCATTTTTTTATATTATTTTCATTCGAATTTAATTTAAACTTTCTCTCTTTCTCTTACTGTTTCTCCCACTTGTTTCTTTCCCATTTTGTGCTTGTGTTTCTTTACTACTTGTTATTGGTTTTCTAATTCGCTTTCTCTTCTTTCTCTCTCTCTCTCTCTCTTATTGGTCATTTTTTTCTTCCTGTTTGGTTAGACGTTCTTTCCGTGCTGAATATGCTCGCAAATCACACAACACTATTGAAAAGAAAAGGAAGGATAAAATCGCCATCTGGATAAATAAAATTTCCGAGTTACTACCCAAAGATCCAAAGAAAGAGAGCAAAAATGCTATATTGGAGAAAGCCTTTCACTATATGGTTCACCTTAAAGAGATGAACGATAAACTGATTTATGGAAATGCTGATCAAATTATAGGTAAATACGAAATCATGAGATTCGCTGTTAAAATTGGATTCGAAATGAGCTTCAGGCCTTTGCAAATTTGCAACAAATTTTGTCCTGGTATCAATATAATTAGTGGAAAGGATATTGAAAAAAAGATTATCCATTTTGCTTTAAGACACTAACTGATATTTTCCTCTGTTTGATTAATCTTTCCTATTATTTATTTCATTCTACAGGGGAAGAGCTACGTTTGGCTAAGAGACGAATTAAAAAATTGGAAGATACTAATGGTGTTTATTATAAATTACTGAAAATGTCTGGAATCACACCGACTAATATCCCGTTAGATGTGATGAATCCTAATCCACTTAAAAACACCAAATCTACGCAAGAAAGTTCAAATAGTGAAAAAACAACCCTTGACCCGAATATATCAGGAGATGAACAATCTGATGGTGATTCTGACACAACGGAGGTAATCAGAGATGAAGATTCTGTTAATGTTGATCACAATAAATTCAACAGTAATACCAATATCAATAATCATAAAACTAACTCTGCAAATATACAACTTGGAACTGATAAATTGATCACAAATAATTTAGCTAATACCAAAATACCTTTATTGGTTGTTAATCAAACTCAGGATCACAATGCTCCAAGGATAAGCTTATCAAATGGATCTCAACTTCAAATCCGTCCTTCACCAAATGTTCAAATTCTAGGCAATGGAGCTCTTGCCATCGACAGTTCAGGATTTAATCAGGGCCCGATCATTTTAGGTTCAACTCTTTTAAGTCCACCTCAACCAACAACACTGGTTATGCACAATGGTCAATTGTTATCGTTAGTTAATCAACCTCAACCCGCTTTTGTTTATACTCCTGGCTCGGGTTTTGTTTTAACCTCATCAACTCCTATCAACAGTACTTCAATTAATGTGCCACCAACACAAGCTAAATCTACCGAACAGACGGAAAAATGTAAAAGAAAAGTTCGTTCATCAACTACTGGCGATCAGGAAAAAAGTCCAACTGAATCTGGAGAAACGGCTCGAATTAAACGGCCAAGAACATATCAAAAACCTAACGTTAATATTGATGATAGTATCACTGGTGAAGAGGTTCAAGCTACTATTCCATCACAACAACAACAAGAAACAATTTCACTTCCACCAAAGAAGAAGAGAGGTAGACCTTTAAAAGTGACTCAACAAGCTAAAGAGACTACGGATAAATTGCCGTTAAATGAAGTTACTCCGACACCAAACGGTGAAGCGATTGCACAAGAAAATGATAAAAGGCAAAGGTTAACAACAGTGATTGAACGTGTTGCCGATTCTCCGTCTAAAAGATGTATTAGAACAACGAGCAAGGCCAATAAAGGAACAACAACTAAAGAACTGACAGATGAATTAACGGAAACTGATCTGGAAACTGAGAATTATTCATTTCGACAAAACGGTGATGCAACATGTGAACAAGATCAACTTCCACTTCTTTTGGGAAGTTTATCTGAAGATCATGAGATGTCCACTGATTCGGTTCATAGTGTTTCCAATTCTAGTTTACCAACATTCCTCAGTCTTTCACCCTCTGATCATTTAACTGATTTTCTATCGAAAACTTCTGATCATGGTAATGGTACAACTCGATCACCTCGTTATTCTAGTCCAATGAATAGGATAAACACAAATACTTCAAATTCGCAAACACCTTCCGTTATTATGTCAAATCAAAGTTCCAATGTAATCACTGAATCATCAAATTGTCATGATGGTGAAGATTATGCCAATTCAATCGACCAACAACACCATCATCACCATCACCACCAGCAACATCATTCTAATGAGCAATTAGAATCAAATAGTTACCAATCTAACTCGAATAATGCTGGACAAGGTCGACTTTACTCTACCGATTCACAAGAGGACAGGAGACGCTCTGATCCCTCGGATAAATCGACAACACCACAATCTGTTGTTAGAAAAACTCAGCAAAGTAGAGATTCATCATCATCTACATCCGCTCAACAAACATCAACAGGTAACACTAACCTAGACTCTAGTGCACCACCTTCGTCATCATCGACCAACAATCCAACAACAACAAACCAACTGTTACCTTATTCAGCTGAATCGCTCCTGCGACAACAACCTCAACAAAGTAACACTAATAATATGCCAACTTCAGTGCCAATAAATTCAATCTATCATGTTCAAAGCAATGTTTCTGTAGATTCCAACATTGAATTTACTTCAAGAGATAATTCTGCCTCAGGTAATTCCGCCAACAATACTAGTGCACGACCAACTATTTCATACTCAGCTGAAAGACTGATCCATACACCTCCAGGAGAAAGTAATCAGATCGCTAATAACAACAGTAGTAGGCAAAAATCTCATGAACCTGGAAAAGTCAATTCGATTCCTGGTAATAACAATTCTACCTCGAATAATCAAGCATCAAATATTTTTAATGAACAGTATTCAATCATCCGAACAGCCAGAGGAAGTGCTGATTTAGATTCAGATTTATCTCGACTTCAATCAGCTCATCATCATCAACACCACCATCAACATCAACAACAACAGCAACAGCAGCAACACGCAACTAACATGTACCGGTCATCACCTCAAGCTCACGATCAGCGGGCTAATCAAGATCATTCCTCTCGTACTGGTAATACAAATTTAAATGTTAACAGTCAATCAAATCAACAACAAATTATGAATCAACAACGTAACTCCTACTCGTAAGTATAACCCTCAAGTGTTTAATTTGCTAATCATTTCATAATTTATGTGATCATCTTTACCAATCTTGTGACAAAATGTTTTTACAATATTTTTAATTGATTTCTATTTTTGTCTCTCTCTCTCTCTCTCCTCTCTGTTAATAAAATAGAGAAAATCATCATCATCAGCAACAACCTCCTCCTCCGCCGCCGCCGACACAACAAACATCTCAACAACCTCGTGGTCAATCTCACCAATCCACTCAACCAAATCAATCTAATTCAAGTTCCCAAGGACAAATTAACTTAAAAACAACTTCAACAAGCGCCAGTAACAGTTCACCAACCAGTAGTAGTACCAACAATCCAGTAAATAACAATGGACGTGAGCTTTTTAATCATCACTATCCATATGGATCAAGTGAAGGCTCAACAAGTGAACGAAACGCAAACCTGATGAACTTTAGCAACTCTGGTAACGGTCATAATGAAGGGTTCATTGAGAATAATTCATCATCAGGAATGCAGAATAATTTCCTTGCGCCTTTTCCACCCAACAGTAATTGTCAACCTCCATTTGGTCCTCCTAATAATCGTCGATCGAGTAATTCATCGGCTGCAATGTTATCCTCATTTAATTTTGCTGATCCTTCGTTTACAACGGATCCATACAACCGTCAAGCTCACGGAGCCTCTGGAAACGCTAGTAATTCAGCGATCAATTTTGCCGATGGTAATCGACGTATCGGTAACCCAGGTCACTTTGTAGATCACACATCTGCAACGGGAACCTCAAATAATCCAACCAACAATTATTTCATGGTTCACAATCATCATGTGTCATCTTCATCTTTACCTAATTCAAATAATCCACCGATTTTCTCGACCAGCTCATCGTTTCCTAGTCTAATCTCCGGTTCTAGTAATTCAAATTACGATAACAACGGTTATAACCTTACTTGTCCATCTCGATCATCAGCTACAAGTATCAACACAACGACCAATATCTCGCCCACTTCGAATACACTTTCCAATTCCAATTCCAATTCCAATCTTCATCATCACCATTCCCATCATCATCCAACATTTTACAGTGAACCTGGTGTAACAACCATACAATCTATGCACAATGCCCGAAGGCCATCGGAATCGCCGTCATATTCAGGTAACACTTATATTCAATTTCCATTTGAATTTGACAAATTTGACTAATTTTTTGCATTTATTTTTTACTTATATTTAGGCTCAAGTAATCAAGGAAAGACAACTGCAAATACCACCAATAACAGTACAGTAAAGGCTACCGGTAATACACCGAGTACTTCATCTATTAATTCAAAACAATCCGGAAAATCAACAGGTGGAAGTTCAAGTAAATCCGCTAAAAAAGCTTCAGGTACAAACATAGGCGCTAAAAATTCCCGTTCAACAAACACTAATGTTTCCAATCCTTCTGGGACTAACTCGTACTCTTCAATGTCAAGCTTTGCACCTCCTCCTCCACCGCCACCCACAGCATCAGCTGTTCCCAATCACAGTGGAAATCGATCCGCTGGCACTTCGGCATCTTCATCGACTTTATTAAATATCTCATCATCTTCTACAGAAAGATCTTCTATTGACACTAACGAATCTCTATTTCGACCTCAATCCCAATCAAACGCATCGACAAACATGCAACCCACCTCAGCAACATCTCGTTCAACCGGACCATCAACCCATGGGCTGACGCCTGTTGGACATTCATCATCTTTCCTTTACAACTTTAATAACCCTTTGACCAACATTTTTGCCGAAATGGGGTCAATTCAATCAATCAATCCAAATGACAATTTTGCCATGTCTGGACTTTCTGCAATTAAATTTAACCATCCAGCAAATGTCCTACCTCACCATCCAGGTCCAAACGCGCCATTCGCCCACTCATCAACCCTTCAAAGCTCAGTTCCAATGGAAAACAGTTCCGGCTCAATGAGTGACAATTCATCTCATCAAAATATCTATGGTCACCATAGTAGAATCGCCACTCCCCATCATCACAATCCATTCATTCAATTGATTGGATCATCACCAAGAACGTTGAAATAAGCGACTCACAGAAACAATTCCTCGGTGCAACAAAAAATTACACAAATTCAACCTCAGTTGCTGATTTAAAGATTTAAATTAACAATTTAAACCTTTGGTCAACCTAAGCAGCTTCATTTTTTTTTCATTTTGATTTCTTTTTCTAATTACAATAACAATTAAGCTGCCGAAGACTTAATTAATGCCTTTGTAAACTTACATCCTTAATGTAAATTATCACCCATAACTACAAAAATACATCTTATATAATCAAGGGCTAACAATTAATTTGACAGCTTAATTGTTACGAACGAGAAAACTTTAAATAATATAAATCACATTAATATAATCACAATTGTAACAATGTATTTGCATGATTATACTTTGTAATATATTTTGCTACTACTTTATTATTATGTATAAATAATAATGGTAATGACGATTTTACAAATAAATCAGATTGTAACAAATCAACATGTTAATCATGTTTAAAACAATGAATATGACAACGATTCAAAATTGATTAAATAAAACAATCAAGATAAGTATTTGTTTTCCTTGACAGCGGCAACATTACGATTCCCAATGACCTTGTCCTTGGCCTTTAAAAAGTCACGATTAGTTACACCTCGACGTCGATCCCTCAACGCTTGATAACCCGCCTCAATACAGACCGATTTTATATCAGCGCCACTGAAATTAAGACAATTAGAATCACAATTAACCCTTTTTGATAGACTTTAATTACCTTAATTCGTTTCCCTCCAGAATTGCATCCACATTGATCACTTCGGCTTTCGTCATATTTTGTGAATGAATTTCAAAGATTTTCTTTCGACCCTTTTTTCAGTATATATTGAATAGAAAATCGTTAATTGTGATCAAGTTTTAATCGGAGAAAAATCTTACTTCGTGATTAGGTAATGGTATCTCTATTTTACGATCGATTCTTCCAGGTCTGATTAGTGCTGGATCAAGACGGTCGATTAAATTTGTTGCCAAAATTATTCGAACTTCTCCTCGATTGTCAAAACCATCCAGTTGATTTAAAAGTTCTAATAGAGTTCGTTGGACCTCTCGCTCTCCCCCAGTTTCTGAATTTTGACCTCTGGTTAAAGTTAATTTGGGAGAGAAAATTTTATCATCAGTAAATTGTTACTATTTGAGTGGAATAAAAAAGACCTTTTCGATCCAATAGCGTCGATTTCATCGATGAAAATAATGGCGGGTGCGTTTTCGGCCGCTAATTTGAACATTTCTCGAACCAATTTCGCCCCTTCACCAATGTGCTTCTTGACCAGTTCAGAAGCGACAACATATAAAAACGAAGCGGCAGTTGAATTAGCCACCGCTTTGGCTAATAATGTTTTACCTGTTCCCGGTGGGCCATACAAAATCACTCCTACAATTTGATTTGGTTTGATTGATTATCTTTAATGATTAGATTTTGAATTAAAACTTACCTTTCGGTGGTTTGATTCCAATTGCTTCAAAATACTCGGGATGAGTTAATGGTAATTCAACTGCTTCCTTAATTTCCTGAATTTGCTCATCCATTCCACCTGAGAAATGATAACAAAGAGAAATAGACAATCAGAAACAACAATTAACTGAAAACAATTTCCAATAAAAACTACTGACCAACATCATTAAATGTCTCTGGTGGGGCTTTGGTCAATTTCATTGCAAGAGCGGCTTTTGATGAGAAATCATCAATTACACCGACGACACTGAAATTCCGGAGACTAATTAACACGTTACAATTAGGCTTCAATTTACTTCGATTAACAATTGATAATATGGGCACGAGCCATTCCATGTCATTGAGACCCAAGGTGATGATTGCATGATCGGAGCCAATGAATTCAAGTAAATTAGCAACAATCAGTGGGGATCCTAAAGAAATTGTTGATTAGCAATTAACGAAAACAACAAAAAAACGCTAATCAATTTACCTCGTAATTTGTTAACTAAATTAACCTTTAATTCATCTTGATTAATATTCCGATTGATTTTCAATCTCTTCAAAAATTCTTCTTCCATTAATAACCAATCTTTGATTCGATCCAATTTCAACATTCGCAATTTACACCGATTCTTTGGATAGATTTTCGGTAAATTAATCAGATTAATTTGATTAGAATCAAGTTTAACCATTTTGATTTGTTCCGATCAAAGCTTCCGGTGATTAAAGATCTTCAATGTGATTTAATAATCGGTAAACGAGTTACAAGTTGTGATTAAATGTTGAAAACAGTAAAACATTTATTGATAATTAATTGTTAGCAATGAAATTACACTAATATATACAATTAGTTAATTGTGTTGATTGAATTTAAGGTGAAAATTGATGAAGATAATTAAAGTTGAAGATTGTTAAGTTTTTTTGTTTCATTTTTTCTGTTTTCTTTTCTTAATGAAATTTAATTGTAGTAAATTATTTTTGTCTCATTATTGAAGAAATCAAACAAAGATTGGCAATTGTTGCTTCATCTCGAAGTTTGTGTTGATGATCAGGATTTGGTAAAAGGGTTTAATTGTTAATCATTTTGTTTGTGATTGATTTTTTTTAGAATTTGTTTTGTTTGAAAGTTTTTTTTTGCAATTGTTTATCCTATCATTTTAATGTTTTAATCATTTTTTTAGTGTTTTCTTGAGTCAAAATTTACTCGGCATCTTCGTCTTGTCCTGGATCATACGAAGGTGATGATGGTGAATATGATGGACTTGTTGGTGAAAATTGTGAGCTTTTTGGGCTTGTGGGGGAATAAGTTGGAGATGTTGGACTATATTTAAGAGATGATGGTGAATAACTTGGTGAATAGTTGGGGCTGGTTGGTGAATACCGAGGACTGGCCACCGGTGAATAGCTTGGACTGGTTGGGCTATATTTCGGACTTGATGGACTGTATTTGGGGCTACTGGGGGTGTATTTGGGACTTCCAGGGCTGTAGCTTGGACTTCCAGGTGAGTAGCTCGGGCTGGTTGGAGAGTAAGCTGGACTCGTTGGTGAGTAGCTTGGACTCGTTGGAGAGTATGATGGACTTGTTGGAGAGTATGAAGGGCTAGTGGGAGAGTAAGAGGGGCTTGTAGGAGCATATGAAGGGCTTGTTGGTGAATAAGACGGACTGGTTGGTGAGTATGATGGACTCGTAGGTGAATAGGAGGGACTCGTTGGAGAGTATGAAGGGCTGGTGGGTGAGTAGCTGGGACTTGTTGGGGAATAGGAAGGAGAAGTTGGTGAATATGAGGGAGAAGTCGGTGAATATGATGGACTTGTAGGGGAGTACGAAGGGCTAGTGGGTGAGTAACTGGGACTGGTGGGGGAATAGGAAGGAGAAGTTGGTGAGTAAGATGGACTCGTTGGAGAGTATGAAGGGCTTGTAGGTGAATAGGAGGGACTTGTTGGCGAGTAATTTGGACTCGTGGGAGAATAAGATGGGCTAGTGGGTGAATAATTGGGAGACGTTGGACTATAATTAGGACTTGTGGGAGAGTATTTGGGTGATGTTGGCGAGTAATTTGGACTCGTTGGTGAATATGAAGGGCTTGTAGGTGAATAGCCAGGACTTGCTGGAGACATTGGAGCATAAGCTGGCGAAGATGGTGAGTATGTGGGAGAACTTGCACCAGCGGGACTTGGACTGTAAAAGATAAAAGAAATAAAGAAAAATGAAAATCCGTGAAAAGAAAAATGACAAGAAGATTATCAAAGAGATAACATACATATAAGGCGACGGAGAACTTGGTGATCCACCACGACTTGGCGATGGCCATGAAGGACTGAATCCTGGGCTCATACCACTAACTTCAGACGCAGCCGAGGGTGAGAAAGCTGCACCACCAGGAGTCATTGATGCTCCAACCCCACCATAAGATGTTTGGTAACCTGGAGTAGCTCCTTGCATCCAGGGAGTCATTGAAGCTGATGGACTGTCAGCTGTTGCATACATACCCGGTCCAGCCATCAATCCAACTGGATGCATAGGAATCTCTATACCGTATTTACATTTCTCGGGGTCAAGCAACATACTGAAGGCACCGGTGCCCATTTTTGCCAATTGTCCAACCATAATGTTCTCAGAAACACCCTTGAGATAATCAACCTCAGCGTGTGCTGCTGCTTCAATTAAAACATCGACAGTCTCTTCAAAAGAACATCTCATTAAGGCACCAACATCTTGCCTATTGATCCCATGACGAGTGATGGCCATGAGATGACCTTTAGCAGTCATGACATCACAAAGTAAAGCAAGGTGACGATAATTTACATAAGAACCATCGAAAGAAATTACATGATTCAATTCCTTTTCGATAGCTTTTCGAACAGCTTCAATACCAAGAACTTGGAAAATTTCACAAATGTCATTAGAATAAGTACGAACTGGATCCACGTCTCTTTCGGATAAAACTCTCATCAAAGAGGTTCCATCGGTTTCGAGAAGCCATTCAGCGACCGCTTTATACTCTCCAGTTTCGGTTAGAATGATTCGCTTTTTGTTGTCGGTTGTTGGTAGATGCATGTAGACCTTTATGATTGATTCAATTCCTTGAAGTGTAATATCGGAAAGCATAGAAGCTTCAATACATCTGAGGAAAACATCATCTTCCATTTTGTCAATTTGCTCTTCATCTTCCATCTTTTCATCTGCGTTCATAATTCTGATACGAAGAACCAGTTTTTCAGCGTTGTCATCATTGAAAATACAATTAAGATCATCACCAAAACCTGCATTGATTTTCTCGGCAATTTGTTCCATGGTTAGCTTTTTATCGGTCATTCTTTTACGATCTAATTCAATACGAAGTAGCCAAGGAGAAATTCTTGAGGTATCAAAATCAGGCATTTCGTAATAAACGTTAACGAACTCTTGATCTTCAACAATCACTGAATTTTGAGGATCAGGATCGTAGTAAATGGCAGTGTTGGCGGTCACTTTTCTTAATGTTGTATGTTCGAGGCGACAAAGGACATCTTTAGCTTTCTCGGCATCTCTTGCAGCCGCACCAGTCAAGAAAACGGTGAGCGAGGGTGTTTTTGGTTTCTTTGAGACGTTGATAATTTCTTTAAGTCGAGGTACACCAAGGGTGACATTTTTAGCGGACACACCAGCGTAGTGGAATGTGTTAAGTGTCATTTGAGTAGCTGGTTCTCCTAAACTTTGAGCTGCTAAGGCGCCGACCATTTCACCAGGTTGTACTTGTGCTTGTTGGAAACGAGTTTCAATTTCACCAACTAACCAATCAAACGCTTCGGTTGTTAATCGATATTCTTCTGCAACTTTTTTGGTACATAATGTTGATCTTAATAAAGCTCTGAATAAAATAGTAGCATTGTCATTTGCTTGAATGGAAAGTCTATCATCTCCTGTTACAATAATTAATTTTTTGACAAGATCTTCAACTCCTTCGACAACTCGTAAAGGACTGAGATCAGTTTGACCACGTAGATTAACATGAAATATTTTTTGTGCATTCCAGATCATACGCTGTAAATTACATGGTAAAACTACTTTGCTATCACCTGTTGGGAAAATTTCACGTAAAGTTTCACGATCTCGACGAAGACGTTCCCACTCTTTTTCCAATTCTGAAAGTGAAGTGGTACTTCCAAGCAGTTCCGAGACCACATCTTCAGTGAATAGTTTCCTTAAATATCTTTCATTGGCACCATCAAATTTGAAACGCTGTTCGAATGCTTTATTGTTCGGTTTAAGAGTGGGTAATGATTGAGATTCAACGGCAGTAGCATCTAAACCATCTTCACCATAACGGAATTGGATAACTTGACCATTTGAATTACGAATGGTTCCATCATAAGCAACCATGATGGACTCCATAGCTTTTATCAATCTTCTTTGGATGTAACCAGTTTCAGCGGTTTTTACAGCGGTATCAATAAGACCTTCACGACCTCCCATTGAATGGAAGAAAAATTCACTTGGAGTTAAACCAGCGAGGTAAGAATTTTCAACGAAACCTCTACTTTCTGGACCGTAATCGTCTTTGATGAAATGAGGTAATGTTCTTTTCCTAAAACCAAATGGTATACGTTTACCTTCAACGTTCTGTTGACCTACACAGGCGATAACCTGAGAAATGTTAATCTTTGATCCTTTGGAACCCGCGACGACCATAGCTTTGAAATTATTATACTCGGAAAGTGATCTTTGGGCAGAAGCTCCAGTTTTGTCACGAGCATCATTAAGAATACGGTTAACTTGGTTTTCAAATGTTTGTCGCAAAGTATTACCAGGAGTTGGTTCTAATTCATCGTTGTGAGCTTTTTCGATTACTTCTATCACATCTTGTTTAGCTTTTCGAATGGTACCTTGGATATCAGAGTAAGTTGCTGGATCAGCGAAAGTGTCACCAATACCGATTGTATGTCCTTCCAGTAAAAGCCAATTATTTACCACAGTTTGAATATGACCATAGAAAGCACCAGCGATTTCGTGACCATGTTCATTAAAGACAACGTGCATCAATGAACCGGAAGATTTTCCAACGGTCTTGGCGCAAACAATACCCGAAAGAAGTGCTCCTTGTTCAATTAAAACTTTGGTATCCCCTGGAGATATCCAACGATATGGGCCATCATCTTCATCATCAGGATGTGTATCATGATGACGAATTAAATTTACATTACCAGGAATAATAAGACTAAAAATTTGCTTGCCAGTCCAAAGAGGCTGAGGTTTAATGATTGCTGGCATCGGCATTTTACCGTCCCAAGTGGGCAAGAAACATAATAGATTCATGAACTGTTCCTCGGTCAAGAAAACATCTCTTTTGGTCATTTTTCTAACAGCAGTTAAAGTGTCTTGCACAATACCCATTACTGGTTTATTTGATTGAGGGGTAACAATCATTCTTGGTACCATGGCTAATTGTTCAATCTCGGCTTTGGTTTCTAAACTTTGGGGTACATGCATGTTCATTTCATCACCATCAAAATCAGCATTGTAGGGAGTTGTTACAGAGAGATTAAGTCTGAAGGTTGACCAGGGAAGGACACGAATCCTATGGCCCATCATAGACATTTTATGCAAAGTTGGCTGTCGATTGAAAACAATTATATCACCATTTCGAATATGTCTTTCAACTTTGTAACCATATTGCAAATGAAGATCACTTGATTTAGGGTGAAATCTAAGATCGATTCTTTCACCATTATCTCGAATGATATATTTTGCTCCTGGGTACTGATTATTACCACGCTGAACCAAATCATACATTGTGTCTATGTTAAAAGGTGTTACTATTTCGGGGAAAGTTAAATTTTGTGCAATTGAACGAGGAACACCAACTTCATCAATACGTAAATTTGGATCTGGTGTGATTACGGTACGAGCAGAAAAGTCAACACGTTTACCCATTAAATTACCTCTAATACGACCTTCCTTTGATTTCAATCGTTGTTTAATTGATTTTAAAGGTCTACCAGATTTTTGCATAGCCCTTGGTATACCAGGAAGTTCATTGTCTATCAGGGTTGCAACATGATATTGGAGTAAATTGGTTATATCGGTAATGATTGATGCAGGAGCACCAGTTTGCTCATTCCTAAGAAGTTCATTATTAGCTTTAACTATATCAGAACATTTGTGAGTAAGATCGTCTTGATTACGAGCAGAACCAAACATAACAACTGCTGGTCTAACGGCTAATGGTGGCACAGGAAGAACGGTGATACACATCCAATCAGGTCTAGCGTATTTTGGATCCATACCAATGATGATACACTCTTCATCTGATATGTGTTTGAAAATTTCGTGTACCCTTTCAGCGGTAAGGTTAATCTTTTTCTCTTGACTATCTTCATTAAGATGTTTCCATTCAGCAAAAAGTTCAAGGCCAACACGACGTAAAGTTGGTTGATATCTACCACAACCACCATGTCCAAGTTTTTTAGACTCATTTTCAGCAACCTCAGTATAATCCATCTCTTTAGATTTAAGATCAATATCATCACCACCCTCACAAATATGTTTACTTTTACAGAGATCATAAACATGAGCTAAACGTTTCCTTGGATTACCACGGGTTTCATTTAAAATCTCTTTGATTTTTGGATTATTTGGAGAGACTAAAAGTTTTGAACAGTAAAAGCAAACACATCTAAGAACCTTGAGAATTTTGTTCAAAAATCCACAATGGAACACTGGTTTTGCCAATTCAATGTGACCAAAATGACCAGGACATTCAGTCATATTGCCAGCACAACTTTGACACCTTGATTGTCTATCAATAACACCTTGTCTTGGATCCATTAAACCACCAAGCTTTGGTCTTCCATTTTCATAAATTTCAGGATATTTAATACCACCTTCTGTAACCGACATCCTTTTGATTTCCTCCGGACTAAGTATACCAAATTGTATACGTTTAACCTCCTTCAAAGGAGCCTTTGAGTCCGTAATGAAACTCATGGTGTTGGTAACAAGTGTTGACACACCAACAAAAATATAACTAAATTAAATTAATTCCTAAAATTTGAACGCCGGTTAAATTGTTAATCAAAATAGAGGAAAAAAAAAAGCCAAGAATTAATTCATCCACACAGCATTAAACATAAAGCGAAACTGTTTTGTCCTATAAAACAATCTTGTGATCAAAAGCGGTTCATATGAGCCAACAATTTACAATCAATTCTAAGCTGCCAAAATTGGCTTTCGAATCTCTCAAGTGTAAATCTAACATCAATTCTCGGCTTAGTCGATA
This sequence comes from Panonychus citri, assembly GCF_014898815.1. Taxonomy (NCBI): domain Eukaryota; kingdom Metazoa; phylum Arthropoda; class Arachnida; order Trombidiformes; family Tetranychidae; genus Panonychus; species Panonychus citri. Next base: position 331,396 of record NW_026515516.1, on the reverse strand, counting down.
ATTTTCGGCTAACTTGCACTTTTAGCTTTCTCTCCATTTTGGTTTGTTATTTTCTCACCAGATGGTAGCACTTTTTCACTCGAATTTGGGTGCAAATGACAAGCGACACCTGTTATTTTCCATTGTAACCTTTCAATGTTAATGGATTTTTTTCTTATTATGTATTGGGTAGAGGTCGCTAATTATGCAATGAATACGTTGAAATCCATTGTAAACATTTAATCTTTAGGCCTTTAATTTAGACAATTAACTAATTAATTAGGATTAATTTAAAAATGTCCACGTTACCTGAAGAATTGGTAAGTAAATTGTTTACTTTTAATTTCCATTTCATGTAAATTATTTTGTATTTTCTTATTTTTTTTTCTTTCTCTTTCTCTTTCTCTCTCTTTCCTTTCTTTCTCTTTTTTTCTCTCTCATATTTGTTACTTCCTTTCAATTTTATTTTCTCTTTTTCTTTCTCCTATAGCCTTCAGGTGAAGACTCCACTAATGGTGGTAACTCTGATGACATCCCTCTTAGTGATAATAATCAACAACAACAAGAACAACCGGAATCACCACCACAACCACCTGAACCACCGAGCAACAATAATAGTGAAAAGATGACTATTATTGATGAAACAGAAAACAATTTAACCGATTCCATCCTTCGTCTTCTAACCAGTGATGATATGCAACGTCTCTTGGATGGTGATTGTTTAAAATTATTCTTTAGAGATTATCTTAAACAACTACCTGTTAAATGTGTAGCTGAAGTATTAAGTGTATTGATCGCGGTTCTCAAAAAAAGCCTTCTTAATTTAGAATCTGCGAAAGAAATTTTAATTGATTGTCTGAAACATTATTGTAATAAGTGTATATCTTCATCATCATCAACAACAACATCAAATGGTGAAAACAAGGTGTCAACATCAACCAGTGGTACAGATAATTTGATAAAACATTTTCTTCGAGAGATAATTAACCTTCTATCAAGTTACAGTTGTGATGTAGAAAAATTAAAATATCTCTTAGCCTCATCTCAAGAAGATTCTCGACTTCTCCACATAATAAGAAGTGCTAATAGTCATCAAAAGGGTCGACCATCGTCTTTCTTTGCATTCCCTGGTACCAAAGGATCAGTTTTAGCGCTTCCACCTTTAGTTAAATGGCCAATACAAAATGGTTGGACTTTTATCTCCTGGTTTAGATTGGAACCCAATTCAATCAATTCCCAACCTTACCTTTACTTTTTTCGTACATCGAAATCAGGTGTTGGTTATTCAGCTCATTTTACCGGTAATTGTTTGGTTCTAACGAGTATGAAAATCAAAGGAAAAGGTTATCAACATTGTATCCCATACGAATTTGTACCTTTCAAATGGTATCATTGTGCAATCGCCTATGTAGCCAAGTGGAGATCAAGTGAGATTAAAGTTTTCGTCAATGGTCAATTGACTGCAAACACTGAGATGTCCTGGCAGGTTCAGACTCAAGACATTTTCGATAAATGTTTCATCGGTGGTACTGCTGATCTTGTTTCGGAATCGCATCTTTTCTGTGGTCAATTATCAGCAATATATTTACTCCATGAAGCACTAAATCCAAGCCAAATTTGTGCGATTCATCGTCTTGGTCCAAGTTACATGGGTCAATATCGTTATCCAAATGAAATGGGTCTATTTGATAATATGCCGATGATGATGAAAAAGGTTTTATATGAGGAAAAACTGTCAACCACCTTGATCAGTTTATACACACCGGTTGCTGTTGAAGGTGATACTTTATGCCTTCAATCAGCACCCAAAGGAAATGTTTCCTATTTTGCATCAAGTCCTCATGCAGCTTTATTGGGTAATACCAAAGCAATAACAACCCGATCAATTAGTGATACATTACAATCAATCGGTGGTATTAAAGCTCTTCTGCCACTTCTCAATCGGTTTACCGGTTTACATGGTACCCTTTATCCAGCTGATTCAGAGGCTTGTTCAACGTTAATTGGTTTTATCTGTGATCTACTTGAATCATCACCTCTCTGGTTTGGTAATGAAGTTGTCCAATCTCATGGTTTCGTAATCATTTCCTCCCTTTTAGCCAAAAACCCAAGATACCTGATCAATGAGGAAACTCTCGAGATAATTTTAAATCTAACCAAAACCCTTATGTCCGCAATGTCAACCTCTTCTCTTACAAGCTCAACCGGAGACAGTATACTTTTGAAACAATTAATGGATAGCATTTTGTTCAATTCATCTTTATGGATTTACGTTGATTCCAAACTACAAATTCGTTTATATTGTTACCTGGCCACCGAATTCCTTACCGTAGGTGCTGCAGCCTCTTCATCTTCTACCTCCCTTTCCTCATCATCATCATCACCTGGATCAAACTGTGATATATCTTCAACCGTTACCAGGGACAGTGGCAATGATTCACTGAATAGTGGAAGCTATTCCTCCATGAATACCGGTGTTGGTTCATCATCAGGTGGTCCAAATGGTGGTGTCTCATCTCCCGGAGGTGGTGTTATTTTCAGTGAGGTTCGGCGAATCTCAACTGTCCTACAATTACTTCATTCGCTTAAATATTATTATTGGCTTGTTCCAGAAGATGTTGGTGGTTCACATGATTCCCATGGTTTACCTTCAACAAGTAATATGACAACAACCACCTTGGGAATTTATTCAATTTCAACTCAACCCGTTCAAGTGAAAGCTCGTGAATCGTGTTATCGACCCTCCAAAAATGACCTTATCTCTATTCGTTCATATATTTTATTGTTTATCAAACAATTAATCATAAAAGGAAATGGTGTTCATCATGATGAACTTCAAGCAATCCTTAATTATCTGTCCACTGTTCACCAGGATGCAAATCTTCTTGATGTTTTACAAATGTTACAAACTCTCATGGTTGAACATCCATCATCAATGATTCCAGCATTTGATATGAAAAATGGAGTTCGAACTGTTTTCAAACTTGTGGATTCTCCAAATGAAGAAATAAGAATACAATCAATTAAATTGCTGGGATATTTTCTATCAAGATCAACATCTAAACGAAAACAAGATGTCATGGGTCCCAACAATTTATTTATGCTTCTTCGTGAGAGATTAATTAAATTTACTCCACTTTCCATCGACACTTATAATGCATTATTTGAAATTCTGGTTGAAACACCGATTGAGACAATTCGTTCAAATGGTGCCGGAGCTTTTGGTGGCCTTCGGATTGAAAATCCAATGATATTAAAAGTCATTGCAACTCTGATTACCGATGGTAAAAAGTCATCAATTGTCATCAAACAGTCAACCAGTGATTTGCAAAATTCAACTAAATCCTCATCAGGGTCTCATCATCATCACCATCATCATCAACAACATGGAGAAAGTCGATCTGATCGTAATAAGATTAAAAAATTATTTATCTCTGATTTATGGCGATTATTAGTCAACAATCGAGAGAATCGACGTTTAGTCCTTCAAATGTCCGTCTGGCAACATTGGCTAATTAATTTGGTCGAAGATCGTGCTGATCATGTTGTTCGAGATCAAATTCTTGCAATATTTCGTGTTCTCTTGTACCATGCCATCAAATACGAATACGGTGGTTGGAGGGTTTGGATTGATACTTTAGCAATTATCCACGCTAAGGTTAGTTTCGACGATTTCATGAGCCAATTCGGTGGAGACAATAAAAAATCAAGCAATAACAGTAATCAATTAAATAGTAATAATAACTCGAATGGTTTACCATCATCATCATCAACCACTTCTTCAACAGTGAATAATAAAAGCTCAGGTGTTAATGGTAATGATTCAATTAACAAGTCAAATAATAAGCAAACAGCTGATTCATATGCAAATCAAGGTAAGTTTTTTTTAACAATTTCTAATCCAATCAATCACAATTAGATTTCACAGTTATGATTGTCTCCAGTGACCAACATACTCTTAGACAGAATCAGATTATTATCTCTCTTTTCACCTTCTCATCTTCCAATTTCCTTTTTTTTCTTTTATCACCATCTTCTTTCCTGTCTATTGATCTAGTGGAAGAAGATAAAAATGAAAGAGATGAAGATGATCTTGTTTATAATGTCAGTGGTTACTTGTACTATTTATCTCTCTCTCTCTCTTTTCACATAATATCGTTGTATCAGCATATTTAGTACCAGATTCTTGATATTTATCTGGATTTTGTTTTTCTTCATTGTTACTTTCTACACCATTTTTCATGACAATAGGTTAGAGAAACCTCGATCTTACTCAATTCATTGATCGTTAACTTTGATACATATACAACATAGAATTTAATAGTTGCAAGTCTATTCTATCATAAAAGGTTCTCTCTCTTCCTTTTCCTCTTCTTCTTCTTCTCCTTCTTTCCTTGTTATCTGAAAATATCCTGAAGGGAGAGGTGAGACATGTTTATTCATATATTCCCTGGATTCAGTTGTATTTGTGCGAATAGTTTTTCTTTACCTTCTCCCAATAAAAATATCATTAACTAGTTTCTTTTTCTTTTTTGGTGGGGTAACGTTAGATCGATATAATAGATTCTCTGTTTTTTATCCATCTCATTTTCCTCCAAGATCCTTGTATCTTCACTTTTCTCTATCATCTTTATCTTCATCATTATCCTCCTCATCCGAAAACTTTTAACATGAGATGAATCAACTGATAGTAAATGTAATCACTAAGGGATTTGCCATTGTTTAACCTAATCAATCGTTTGTATGTGAAGAAGGAAGATGATGATGAAAGAGAATGAAGAAGAATATTCAGTTTCTAGGAATTTTGTTATTCTTTTTTCATTTGCTCTATTAAATTTATCTTCATCATTCTCATTTGGATGTAGATCACTTGACACCTTAATTGTTAACTGGTCAGTAAGGATTAGATTTTTTTCTCCATAATTATGTTTTTGGTATTTTTGTTTGGTCTTTCATGATTCTCTGACTTTTTCAGAACAAATTCTTCCCTGGTGAACCATTGAATCCTCTTAAAGTATATTCTATTGGTTATTCAATTGATTAGCAGAAAATTTTGATGACAATCAACTTCTTTGCAGTTTGAATGATAATCTGTTGAATTAAACTACTGTTTAGTCAACTATTTTCGATAAATTATCTCTCTCCTTTGATATTAATTCTCCTGATCTCTTCTTCTCTCATTATTAATTGTGTTATATTAAAATGTTAACTAATATATTGTTATTAGATTTGTCAGTTGAAAATCTAATCAAGAATTAACTTGATTACTTTTCCTGAATCTTGATCATATTTTGTCTTATATTTTCTCTATGTGTCTAAGTAGTTCTTATCCCCTTTTTTGTCTGGTATCATTATTATAATCTACTTTTGATAAATACCTTTTTCCCTTCATTCTTATGATAGTTAATCTTACCTAACTTATTTATCATGATAATTGGATTAACTGTTTGTCTTTAGTTGATTGAGGCTCATTGGTTTTTACTTTCATCGGAATCTGAAAAGCTTTCACTTTGTAATTCAATTATTTTACTAATTGTGTTTCTATTGATTTATTTCTAATGATTTAGGTAAAGAATCAAAATTGTCAACAAATCAACAACAAACTGATACGGTTGATTCAAAGGATCAGGATTCTGACAAAGGTCAGTCATCAGTAACCGTTGCAACTCCTGAGGTTGCCGATGAAGAGGATAGTAGACCGGAAGATGAACGGGAAATCAGCTCAACTTTAGCTGCCACTACCTCAGAACCCATTGAAACGGAAGCTGAATTGATTGACTCCAATTGCGATAATAAAGATTTGCAAGAAAAAGTGATTCAGTAAATGAACCAATCGATCCTGTTGTTACATCTCCATCATTATCTTCATCATCATCAACAACAATAAATGAAAGTGTTGCTCAAAATAAAGATGAACTCAGCAATGAAGGAATCGAGGGTGAAAAAGATGATGAAATACAAATTGAAGATTTAAATTCCTCAGGTGGTGAAACTGTCATAAATAAAAACACTGAAAGTACTCACAATGAAGAAATTGATAAATCACAAGGAGAAATTGATTCAACAAAAGGATCGAATCAACTTGTTTCATCGCCAGAACTTTTATCATCAAATGAAAGTGTTGCTCAAAATAAAGACAAAAGCTCAACAGAAGAGATCAAAGAAAAGGAAAGTGAAAGTATCTCTGGAGGTGAAGTAATCGTCGATAAAGACGATGAAGATGGATCAAAGGTAGAAGATGAGACTGAGGAAAAAAACGATCCATCCAACGAAGCAAATCAACCTGTTATTACATCACCATCTTCGTTATCATCATCACCAACTCCATCTTCACCATCAACAGCTAAACTAGATACAGAAGATGATAAAGTTAAAGAAACTGAAGTGGAAACGGAAGAAAAAGAAGAAAAGGAAGAAAAGGAAGTTCGTGAACCAGTGATCAGTACAATTAGTTCGAGTCAAACTAACAATAAATCTTTAGAAAATGAAGAAGACGAAAAGAAGCCTCAACCTGAAGATACTTCAGACTCCGGAACAACAGAAGCTGATCTTGCTCCAAGTCGAGCTTATCGAAAACATCATCCCAATAGTTTGAAGGAATTTTATACAAATCTACTGCAAGGTGGTCGTCAAAGGACATCAGCGAATTCTGTGCAAGGTGAAAAGGTATCAGTTGGTTCGGCATCAGCAACTCCAGCATTTCGAATTCCGGAATTTCGTTGGTCTCCTCTTCACCTTAAACTTTTGAATGATCTATTCTACTCCATCGAATGTGACCTTCAAATGTGGAAAAGTCAAAGCTCTAAAGATACTGTTAACAGTGGATCGTCTCGAGACCCTGAAAATAAATCAGGTGTCATTTTAACTGTTTCCGCAACTCAATTAGATCAAATTCTTCAACATCCTGATAATCAAATCTACATAATTAACTCGATTCACCTTTTTTCACAACTTTGTGACAATATAATCATTGCTTCAGGGGGTTTATTGCCACTTTTGGCAACAGCAACAGGTGGTAATCATTCAAATTCTGGCAACTCTGCTAACGGTGTTAATCCCGCTGGTACCGGTGGTGAAGGGTTAACTTTAGCTCAAGCTAATGCACTACTCTATCGATTGGTCAACATGGCTGATATATTGTGTTTCGCTGCTACTCATATCGCCTTCTCTGAACTTGAGAGTGAAAAAAATATGTCATCAGGTGGTATTTTGAGACAGTGTTTACGTTTAGTGTGTACAGTTGCGGTGAAAAATTGTCTCGCTGTTCAAAAACATCACGAAGAAAATGGTGTGGGTTCTTTAGATCCACTTAATTTAGGTAAAGATGGTTATTCTCTTGGTACCTCTATCAATGCTGCTGCTGAACTTTTTGGTGATTTTGGTGGTTATCATGGTAATGATAGTGGACGAGGTGTTGGCCATGGTCCAGATACAAGTGACATTATCTTATCCGACATGGCTCCAAGCGCTAATCCCGATCTAGTTTCAGGCTCTTATCTGCCCTTTCATCATTTACCCATCAAAGATCCAAGTAAATTACTCCAAGAAATGGACGTTAACCGTCTTCGAGCCTGCATTTATCGAGATGCTGAAGCTGATACTAAACAATCACAATTTCTTGCCTTGGCGACTCTTTACTTCATTAGTGTTCTGATGGTTTCAGAATATCGTGATATTATTGAATCGAAAAGTGCTTCCAGTGCTAAAGATTCTGGTAAAAAGGTCACCACTGGACCTGGTGAAGGTGAAGAGCCTCACGATGAAGATATTGGAACCTCAGGCCTATCTGAGATTAAAAGTAATCTAAGTAACCCGATTACAGTTAATCCAACAAATATTGGTAACATGTTGACCTCTAAGCTTGAGGCTCGACTTTCATCTATCTGCCCACTTCTTCGGGAGATCATGTGCGACTTTGCCTCATTCTTGTCGAAAACTTTGCTTGGCTCTCATGGACAAGATTTAGTTTCCAAGGAAGCGGTCAGAACTTTCCGCCGTCCCAATGCCAGTCCAGTCGAGCTAGTGATGTTACTCTGCTCTCAAGAGTGGCAGAATACTTTGCAAAAGAATGCCGGTCTTGCATTCATCGAATTAATTAACGAGGGACGATTATTAAGCCACGCTATGAAAGATCATATCGTTAGAGTTGCAATGGAAGCCGAATTCATCCTTAATCGTCTTCGCGCTGATGATGTTTCAAAACACGAACAGTTTTCACTTGCCTGTTTAGAGACACTTGCTGCTCGTGCTCACGAAGAAGCACTGATTAATTCGTTGATCAATTCGGCTAAAAGACGAGATCGAATGATTTTCACTCGATTCAGAGAATCACTTTCACAGCAGCAAAAGCGCCTGGAAATTGATCGTTCAAAATTATTCTATAAACTTGATACCTGGGAAGATGATGCTCGTCGTCGTCGTCGATTTTTACTCGATCCTTATGGAGAAGAGAATGTTTCAAGGATGGAGGCCATCATTAATGAATCGAAAACTGGCAAAGAAGAGAAAGATGGTCAATCCCTTCCAACTCATTTAATTGTTCCAAAGCAGCAACAACCAGCCACAAATCGAACAGAATCTGATGAGGAAACTGAACTTTTCCTTTGGGAATCTGAAGATATGAGCTCATCTGTTAACGGCGACGTTGACGATAGACCAGCCTCAGCTGCTGAATTTGTTGGAACCGTTTTATACTCAGTCGAGTGTAATCTTATTTGGAACATTTATTCAATTGAAGGAACGCTACAAATTACAGCGAATGAAATTTTCTTCGAAGCAATTAACATCAATGACACTCTTTCGGTTGATGGTTCATGTGTTTCCAAACAATCAAATGATGGATCAGGAACAAGTGTCAAAGTCAAATCTCGACCTTCATCCGGAAGCTCACGAGACAAATTACCAGAGGAAAATTTGAAAGGATTGGCGGGATCATCAAGTTCTAAACCGGGTCGAGGTGGTTTTCGTGATTTAGATCTTCGAGTTCTTCGCTATTGTGACCTAATCACCTACAATGGAAAAGTACCTTTCAATGAGATTCGAGCGATTTTTAGTCGTCGTTATTTACTGCAACCTGTTGCTCTCGAAATCTTTCTTGCTCAACGAACATCAGTCATGTTTGTTTTCCCTGATTCAGAGACTGTGAAAAAAGTGGTCAAATATTTACCCGCCGTTGGAGTTGGTGTTAAATATGGTATCCCTCAATCAAGAAGAGCTTCATTGATGACACCAAAGCAGCTCTTTGCAGCTTCCAATATGACCCATAAATGGCAAAAGAGAGAGATTACTAATTTTGAATATCTGATGTTTTTAAACACAATCGCAGGTCGAACTTATCAAGATCTGAATCAATATCCCGTTTTTCCATGGATATTAACAAACTATGATACACCTGAATTAGATCTATCTCAACCCACCAATTTCCGTGATCTCAGTAAACCAATTGGAGCTTTAAACAGTGAGAGAAGAGCAGAATTCATTGAAAGATACAATTCCTGGGATAATAGTCACATACCCGCTTTCCATTACGGAACCCATTATTCCACCGCTGCCTTTACTCTTGGTTGGCTTATCCGATTAGAACCTTTTCATTCGGCCTATTTAGCTCTCCAAGATGGTCGACTTGAAAATGAATCAAGATTGTTCACATCAATTCGTGAAGCCTGGTTGGGGTCATTGATGGGAGGTCATCAGAATGTCAAGGAACTGATTCCTGAACTTTTCTATTTACCTGAAGTGCTTTCTGGAACCTCACCTCGAGGTGCACCAACTAAAAAACTTCGTAATGTTGATCTGCCCAAATGGGCTGATTCACCAGAACACTTTATAAGACTCCATCGGATGGCCTTAGAATCTGATCTGGTTTCCTGTCAATTACATCAATGGATTGATCTTATTTTTGGTTATAAACAACGTGGGCCTGAGGCAGTGAGAGCGGTCAATGTTTTCTACTACCTAACATACGAGGGAAATATTGATTTAAGTACAATTTCTTGTAATGACCCTGCCCTTAAAGATGCTATCGAAGCTCAAATCCGACATTTCGGTCAAACACCATCACAGTTAAGCACCGAACCTCATCCTCCTCGATCATCAGCTCTCCATGTTTCACCTCTAATGTTTTCTCCGGTGATGGATGAGATTTGCATGTCGATAAAGTTCCCCTTTAATGCAGCCATTACCGCCATCGCTGCTTGTACAATGAACACTTCGTCCAACTCAACAGGTGGTTCTTCAACATCATCAACAAACTCCTCTGCCAATTCAACCTCACTGTCCAGTATTCCGTCGTCCATTGTTACCATTAACAGTGCTCAACACTATCACATCCATAAATGGAATCCAAAAGAGTCTAATCAACCCTTTACCCTTGATTCGGCCTTGACAACTTCCTCATCAACTTCGTCCTCTTCCTCTTCCAATAAGCGACATCTTTTAGATACAACTTCTCTTTGCTGTCTATCATCATCCTCGGCTCCTTATTCTCCTCGATATATTGTGACAATCGACTCAAAATATATAATAATGGCTCCATTTTATGACAACTCTTTTCGTGTTTATTCAACTGAAACAGGAAAATTAACCCAAGTCATTTATGGACACCGAGGACTTGTCACCTGTCTTGCTCGAAGCGAATGTAATGTTGCTGTTGATTTTTACGTTGCTTCGGGTTCAGTTGATTGTTCCGTTCTATTTTGGACTTGGAATGCCAAATATGCTCAAATAGAGGGTAACAATGGAGCCTCTGCTATTTCCGGAAATCCTTTACCTAAATTAATCCTAACTGGACACGAATCTATGATTATGTCTCTCCTGATCTCCGCTGAATTGGGTCTAATCTCAAGTGGATCTAAAAATCTGATTCTTGTCCATTCAATCACCAATGGCGATTGTATAACTGCAATTGATGTTCGCAAACGACATTTAAATGTTTCCGATGCTATTAGTTTATCATTTAAACCTTTCGCCGATAATTGCGATGATCCAGTTGATCCAATGGATGAAGGAAACAATAAAAATGTTGAAGTTAAAGTAACAATGGAAGCGAGTATGACCGCCGGTGAAGTTTCAATTCAATATTCACCATCAAAGGAAAGGAAAACTTCTGGTTGCTCAGAAAAATCTTCATCCCGAAGTACCAATTCAAAGGTGCATCGTGACTCAACTGATTCCAATGTTAATTTAAATACTAATTGTGGAGATGATGATTATTTCATCAATAATCTTGTTCTTGCAAGAGAATTAGCATTTATTGTAGGAACTGCATGTTCAGTTGATCGTCCATTATCATCTTCTCCCTCTTCTTCCAAATCAAGTTCATCACTCTTATCATCATTAACGTCAACAATTATGCCCAACACAATCTCATCATCATCGTCCTCAACAGCAACAACAACAACCGTAGCACCAAGTGAACCAACAGCACTTTTGTTTACCTACAATTTGCGAGGTGAATTACATAAATGTATTAGTTTTCCCCGACCCAAAGATATCTCATCTCTCATGATGACCATAACCCGTGACGGAGAGTACATCATATTAAGCGAGTCACCTTATATGATTAAAATTTTACGAACTTTTGATGTGACCCCACTTTACGCGCTCAACACTTCTGACCTTTTAACCGCTTGTCCGAATCCCGATCTTGCCGTTAGAGAAACAGGCCAAGGAACCAATGCGATCAAATCAATTCTTTTAGTTGATTATAAATATCTTCTGGTTGGAACAGAAAATGGTCGATTAATAATTTATAAATTAGACTTTAATCGTTGGCATCATGAGTACTCTTCTCGATATTGATTAGCCAATGTTTCTGGATTTACACAATGAAATTGAAAATCAACTTTGACACTTTACAATTCAATTCCCATTTCCCACCTCGATGCAATTATTGTCTCTCTTTTTTCATCTCAGCATTTTTTTTATTATTATTTTGTCAAAAACAAATTACAAATATTAATAGTATTTAGTGCCTATTATATAATAATTAACATCTTATTTCTAGTCTAGAAAGTTTCAAAGCTGATTGATTGATGAAGATTAATCGACAACCTGTAAACTCATCAATTATTTAGGAATACACCCAAAAGAAAACAATGCTTATCCAATTGAGTCAAATGGATCAAATTGTTAATGTACATTGATGATAATTAACGTGTTTTTTGCTACCATGAAGAAAATGGCAATTGTTTAATTTTCTTATTGATTAACGATTAACTGATTCCTGATTGAAGCATTTATGATTAAGTATTTGATGATTCGGACTTGGTGATCATCTGAGCATTCCCGTTATAATAATAATTTCTGTATAAATAAGACTATGTAATTTTTTTGATTAGTATTTACAAGGAAATTTGAATTAATTACAAATCATTCAATGGCTAACAAATTAAATCACCTGGAGAAAAAGTGATCATGATCAATAATTAACGACAACAAAGCAAAATCACAATTGGAAACTTGGAAATTAATCTGTACTTTTCTTTTCCTCTTCTTCTAAATTAATCCTGATTAACAACCTGTTTGATTAATCAGATTATTACCAATTACGATTATAATTATTATAACATTAATTTAATTTTTTTTTCTTCTTTTCTGTTTCCCTCGATTAACTTTACGAAATTAAATAAGGGTATATTTGGACAAATGGTTATTGAAATAAAACATTTTGTTGTAACAATTTACTAATTATCTTGAAAAAAAAACAATTATTTACACTTGTTGATTAAATAAAAAAGAGAAACTATCAAAGAACTTTGAATAGACCAAATTAGAGCTTTTTCTGTTATGTTTAGTCATTCGAACTCTTTTTTCCTATGACATTCAAGTTCCCGTTACCAGAATCTCGAGAGTTTCAAACACTTCAGGCATAGTCCATTCTCGCTCGAAATGATGATGTCGAAGAACCGCCTGTTGAGTTGGACGAAGTGTTCATTGTACAAGCAGCGATGGCGGTAATGGCTGCATTAAAGGGGAACTTTATCGACATGCAAATCTCATCCATCACCGGCGAAAACATTAGAGGTGAAACATGGAGAGCCGATGATCGAGGAGGATGAGGTTCGGTGCTTAACTGTGATGGTGTTTGACCGAAATGTCGGATTTGAGCTTCGATAGCATCTTTAAGGGCAGGGTCATTACAAGAAATTGTACTTAAATCAATATTTCCCTCGTATGTTAGGTAGTAGAAAACATTGACCGCTCTCACTGCCTCAGGCCCACGTTGTTTATAACCAAAAATAAGACAAATATTGATACATTTTCTATCAAATTTTATTTCAATTTAAAGTCGACGATTTGGACACTTGATGAGGATAATTTTCAATGAACTCTTTGATATCCATTAGTGCCCTTTTCTGTTCTTTAGTTATGCGAACACTCCTAGCATCTGACATTCTTGTTCCCATTACCAGAATCTCGAGAGTTGCAAACACTTCAGCCATAGTCCACTGTCGCCCGCCACGGTTCGCGGTGTTTAAAAGCTTTAATAATAACTCTTTCGAGCAATTACCTTCAATATCATAGTACGCCCTGAATAAACCGATTTCTAAATGCGAAGGTTTGCGAATGAATGAATAATCCTGAAAATTATATTAAAGATTAGAAATGGAAAATTATTACTAACGAAATTCACACAAGTTTATCAAATTTCTCTGTCTGGATCTTAGATTGAATATTCTTACGATTGAGGAGTAAAGTTGACATTGACTTTCAATATCCTCTGTCTTTGATTGAAATTGACGACCTTTTAGCATATAATCGATTTCTGTTTTAGCTCTTTTTTGTTTTTTAGCTAACCCTGTAATTGAACTTTTTGGTAATTTAGTTCCGAATACCAGAATGTCGTACGTTGAATAAATTTGATGTAACGTCCACTCAGGCTCGTTAAAGTCTCGATTCATGTTGATAGACAGAAGAAGATTTTCTGGTTTCGATTCAGGTTCAATTCGGGAAAAATAATCTTTAAATTGAACAAATTGACGATCATTTGGCTTTCGAATTGTCATTTCCTGTAATAAACATATAGACAAAAAAATATATATAACAAATAATCTGTTAATTAATAAAAGAATGGAAAATCGTGGAATTGTGAAAATGGTTGAATATTCTTACCTTAAACGATGGCATTTGGATCGGACTTTCAGCTTTTACGGTAAACTCAGTCTTCAATTCCGTGGCCTGATCTTGATACTGGTTGAATGATTGGTTTTGTGTTTGATTGAATGAATTGGATGTGCACATCGAATTGTCTTCAAGTTTGACACATTTCACACCATTGATCATTTCTTTCATATCATTAGATTGAGAATTCATGTTGGAAAAGGTTGTGCAGTTGAATTATAAAAACCAATAAAATGATTTGCTACAAGGAAAAATATCTTGTTGTTGTTTTGCTACTCCGACTTTCAATAAGCGAAATCTTTTAGGTAAAACTTTTCTTCGCTGTTTATCATATTTTCGGCTTCTTATTCTGCCCGATATATTTTCGATACAATCGACTCAAGATACAAAATAGTGGCTCTGTTTGATGAAATAATCATCATCTCCACAATTAGTATTTAAATTAACATTGGAATCATTTGAGTCACGATGCACCTTTGAATTGGTACTTCGAGATGACGATTTTTCTGAGCAACCAGAAGTTTTCCTTTCCTTTGATGGTGAATATTGAATTGAACCTTCACCGGCGGTCATATTATGGAATCTATTCAGTTATACTTTCTTTTACAGCTATTCGCATGCACTTGTCGATTAGCCTTCTCTCTCTTATACTCCCAGTTTTACATTCTCACTCATCTCATAATGATGATGATGATGATGATAATACTGATATATTTGAGTGAGAAAGTCTATAACCCAAACCTTTTTATCAACAAAAATTGTCAAGGTTTTTACTTATCATCATTTCCCTGGCTTCATTCAAACCAAGCCGGGTTAAGGTAAAGTGAATTAAGTGAGAGTAACAACAATTTACCTGATTTTTTTGTACTATGCGAAAATATATTAGAAACAATTTAATTTTAACCATCTACAATTAACTCACCTCATCATCTTGACCTTAAACTGAAAGATAAATAGTGTTACACTTTCAACGAAACTAAATTGATCAAAATTGTTCATCAATCAACATTCAACAATTAGTAAACCAACAGAAAAAAGTAACGTTAACTGTGTCTTTACCATAACTTACATGAGAAAATTCAATTTTTCTCAGTGTTTCATGTGACTGATTCCATGATGAAGATTATCACCATGTTGAGAATCAGTTAACCAAAGAAAATGTGTCTCAAAATGTGAATGAAAACCAAGAGACAAAAAGTGAAAGGAAAAAGAGAGATGGCAAAGAACCTAATTACTGTTAATTGTTAAATTAATAGTCGAGTTAAGGGATTGATTAAGAAGATGAAGACATTGGAGTGAGAGGGAGAAAAAGAGAGAGAGAGAGAGAACAATGAAGATGAAAGCTCTCTCACTAATGATAATTTACTACAAGAAATAAGGCAAACAAATTGTGTTTTATTGAGTTTTACTTTCTTCACGTTGATTCACAACTTACCTGGTGGAAGGATAAAGATAATTGAAGATTGATTAATTCCTAATTCTATCGTGTTATCAACATTGAGTAACTTTATAAAAAAGAAACATTTTATTCAACCTTATTCATTTCACCATGTTTTGGACATTTAATAAAGAATTTTCAATGAATTATTGACATCTATTTGTGCTCTTTTCTGTTCTTTAGTTATTCGAACTTTTCGTGACATCAATGTTCCCATTACCAGCATCTCATAAGTGGTAAACACTTCAGCCATAGTCCACTTGGGCTCTTCGTCGTTCCAGCTATTCAAATCTTGGAGCAATTTTTCGATTGGATAAGCATAATTTCTGCCAAAGTATATAGTAAAATTGCTTAATTCTGGAAGCGAGGGTTTACGAATATGTATATTATCCTGAAAATAGTATTCAAAGAATACAAAGAATTAGAAGTGAAATAATTATGCGACTGTAATTATTAACTCAAATTTAGTGAATTTCTCTATCTAGAAGATTTCATAAAAAAAATATTACGATTGAGGAGAAAAGTTGGCATTTACTATCCATGAATTCTGTCAGTGGTTGAGATTGTAGACTTTTGCGAAAATAATCGATCTCTTTTTGTGCTCTTTTTTGTTTTGCAATCAAACAAGTATTTGAACTTCTCAACAAGTTAATTCCCATCACCAAAATCTCGTAAGTTGAATAAAGTTGAAGTAACGTCCACTCAGGCTCGTTAAAGTCTCGATTCATGTTGATAGACAGAAGAAGATTTTCTGGTGCCGCTTCAGGTTCAATTCGGGAAAAATAATCTTTAAATTGAACAATTTGACGATCATTTGGTTTTCGAATTGTCATTTCCTGTAATAAAACATATAGACAAAAGAAAATATATACAACAAATAATACAGTGCACGACAAAAGTTTAGGAATTGTGTAAAATCTTGTCTGGTTTTCGAATGAATCGTAGTTAGAACGAATCGTCTTTTATTACTAGGCCGAAACCCGTAATTTTCAATTGATACTCGTGCTAAACTCGAATTCTATAACTTTTTTATTGATAGCCTGATTTCGGCAGAAATTATCGCAAATTAATTATGTGTTAAAGCTGATCAAAACATGAATGAATCAAAATGATGATTAATCTTGACATTCAAATTTTTACGAAAAACCTAAACTTTTGTCGTAAACTTCACATTTCCTTTATTTGGACTTATTTAAGATTCAACATGATCTAATGCAGAAAGTAATTAATTTTCATCTAATTAATTATATTATCTTCATTTATGAAAAGTTTGAAACTAAAATTCCGACTCATCCAAAAACTAGACCAGATTTTACTCAATTCCTAAACTTTTGTCGTTCACATTCATATGAGAAAGCGGAAAAAATCATGCAAATGAAAATGAGAAAATGGTTGGACAATCTTACCTTAAACGATGGCATTTGGATCGGATTTTCAGTTTTCATGGTAAACTCAGTCTTCAATTCCGTGGCCTGATCTTGATACTGGTTGGATGATTGAAATGTTTGCTGTTGTGAAAACTGATGAGGATAATTTTGGTTGAATTCTTTGATATTCATTTGCGCTCTTTTCTGTTCTTCAGTTAAGCGAACTTTGTTTTCCTGTGACATTCTAGTTCCCATTACCAGAATCTCGAGAGTTGCAAAAATTTCAGCCATAGTCCATTGTTGCTCGTCATAGAGCACATGATTGTTCAAATGCTCAAACAATAATTCTTTCGGGAAATAACATTTAGTGCCATAATAAAGCTTAAAAAGACCCAATTCGAAACTAGTAGGCTTGCGAATAAATGAATAATCCTGAAATTCATATCAAAAGATTAGAAATGGAAAATTATTACTAACGAAATTCACACAAGTTTATCAAATTTCTCTGTCTAGATCTTAGATTGAATATTCTTACGATTGAGAAGTAAAGTTGACATTGACTCTCCATGTTCTCTGTCTTCAGTTGAAATTGGAGATCGTATAAAAACTTATCGATTTCTGTTTCAGCTCTTTTTATTTTTTTATCTAAGCGAGGTTTTGATCCTCCTGGTAATTTAGTTCCGAATACCAGAATCTCGTACGTTGAATAAATTTGATGTAAAGTCCACTCAGGCTCGTTAAAGTCTCGATTCATGTTGATAGACAGAAGAAGATTTTCTGGTTTCGATTCAGGTTCAATTCGGGAAAAATAATCTTTAAATTGAACAAATTGACGATCATTTGGTTTTCGAATTGTCATTTCCTGTAATAAACATATAGACAAGAGAAAATATATATACAACAAATAATCTGTTAATTAATAAAAGAGTGAAAAATCGTGGAATTGTGAAAATGGTTGAATATTCTTACCTTAAACGATGGCATTTGGATCAGATTTTCACCTTTCACGGTAAACTCAGTCTTCAATTCCGTGGCCAGATCTTGATACTGGTTGGATGATTGGTTTTGTGTTTGATTGAATGAATTGGATGAGCACATCGAATTGTCTTCAAGTTTGACACATTTCACACCATTGAACATTTCTTTCATATCATTAGATTGAGAATTCATGTTGGAAAAGGTTGTTCAGATGAATTATAAGAACCAATAAAAAAATTTGCTACAAGGAAAAATAACTTGTTGTTGTTTTGTTACTCCGACTTCCAATAAGCGAAATCTTTTAGGTAAAACTTTTCTTCGCTGTTTATCATATTTTCGGCTCCTTATTCTGCCCGATATATTTTCGATACAATCGACTCAAGATACAAAATAGCGGCTCTGTTTTATGACAATTCTTTTAAAAAGATTCTTTTTTATTTATTTAACTGAAACAAAAAATTAACTCAAGTTATTTATCCCCATAGATGTTTTTTGTTGATTTATACGAGTGATGAACTTGATTTGGAAGAAGAGGGAGAAGATGATAATGGACGATCAACTGAACATGCAGTTCCTACAATAAATGCTAATTCTCTTGCAAGAACAAGATTATTGATGAAATAATCATCATCTTCACAATTAGTATTTAAATTAACATTGGAATCAGTTGAGTCACGATGCACCTTTGAATTGGTACTTCGAGATGAAGATTTTTCTGAGCAACCAGAAGTTTTCCTTTCCTTTGATGGTGAATATTGAATTGAACCTTCACCGGCGGTCATATTATGGAATCTATTCAGTTATACTTTCTTTTACAGCTATTCGCATGCACTTGTCGATTAGCCTTCTCTCTCTTATACTCCCAGTTTTACATTCTCACTCATAATGATGATGATGATCATACTCATATATTTGAGTGAGAAAGTCTATAATCCAAACCAAGCTGGGTTAAAGTGCAGTGAATTAAGTGAGAGAAACAACAATTTACCTGATTTTTTTGTACTATGCGAAAATATATTAGAAACAATTTAATTTTAACCAACAACAATTAACTCACCTCATCATCTTGACCTTAAACTGAAAGATAAATAGTGTTACACTTTCAACGAAACTAAATTGATCAAAATGGTTCATCTATCAGCATTAAACAATTAGTATTAAACCAACGTTAACTGTGTCCTTACCATAACTTACATGAGAAAATTCAATTTTTCTCAGTGTTTCATGTGACTGATTCTATGATGAAGATTATCATCATGTTGAGAATCAGTTAACCAAAGAAAATGTGTCTCAAAATGTGAATGAAAACCAAGAGACAAAGAGTGAAAGGAAAAAGAGAGAAGGCAAAGAACCTAATTACTGTTAATTGTTAAATTAATAGTCGAGTTAAGGGATTGATTAAGAAGATGAAGACATTGGAGTGAGAGGGAGAAAAAGAGAGAGAGAGAGAGAACAATGAAGATGAAAGCTCTCTCACTAATGATAATTTACTACAAGAAATAAGGCAAACAAATTGTGTTTAATTGAGTTTTACTTTCTTCACGTTGATTCACAACTTACCTGGTGGAAGGATAAAGATAATTGAAGATTGATTAATTCCCAATTCTATCGTCTTATCAACATTGAGTAACTTTATAAATCAAACATTTTATTCAACCTTATTCATTTCACCATTTTTTGGACATTTAATGAAGAATTTTCAATGAATTATTGACATCTATTTGTGCTCTTTTCTGTTTTTTAGTTATTCGAACTTTTCGTGACATCAATGTTCCCATTACCAGCATCTCATAAGTGGTAAACACTTCAGCCATAGTCCACTTGGGCTCGTCTTCGTTCCAGCTATTCAAATCTTGGAGCAATTTTTCATTCGTAAAAGTAAAATCTCTGTTAAAGTATCCGGTGAAATTGTACAATTCTGAAAACAGAGGCATACGAATATGTACATTACCCTGAAAATTATATTTAAAGAATCCAAAGAATTAGAAGTGAAATAATTATGCATCTGTAATTATTAACTCAAATTTAGTGAATTTCTCTATCTAGAAGATTTCAGAAAAAAATCTTACGTTTGAGGAGTAAAGTTGGCATTTACTATCCATGAATTCTGTCAGTGGTTGAGATTGTAGACTTTTGCGAAAATAATCGATCTCTTTTTGTGCTCTTTTTTGCTTTGCTATCAAACGAGTATTTGAACTTCTCAATAAGTTAATTCCAATCACCAAAATCTCGTACGTTGAATAAATTTGATGTAACGTCCACTCAGGCTCGTTAAAGTCTCGATTCATGTTGATAGACAGAAGAAGATTTTCTGGTTTCGATTCAGGTTCAATTCGGGAAAAATAATCTTTAAATTGAACAAATTGACGATCATTTGGTTTTCGAATTGTCATTTCCTGTAATAAACATATAGACAAAAGAAAATATATACAACAGATAATCTGTTAATTAATAAAAGAATGAAAAATCGTGGAATTGTGAAAATGGTTGAATATTCTTACCTTGAACGATGGCATTTGGATCAGATTTTCAGCTTTCACGGTAAACTCAGTCTTCAATTCCGTGGCCTGATCTTGATACTGGTTGAATGATTGGTTTTGTGTTTGATTGAATGAATTGGATGTGCACATCGAATTGTCTTCAAGTTTGATAAATTTCACACCATTGAACATTTCTTTCATATCATTAGATTGAGAATTCATGTTGGAAAAGGTTATTCAGATGAATTATAAGAACCAATAAAAAAATTTGCTACAAGGAAAAATAACTTGTTGTTGTTTTGCTACTCCGACTTTCAATAAGCGAAATCTTTTAGGTAAAACTTTTCTTCGCTGTTTATCATATTTTCGGCTTCTTATTCTGCCCGATATATTTTCGATACAATCGACTCAAGATACAAAATAGCGGCTCTGTTTTATGACAATTCTTTTAAAAAGAATCTTATTCATTTATTTAACTGAAACGAAAAAATTAACTCAAGTCATTTATCTCCATTATAAAGATGAAAGAGAAGATGATAGTGGACGATCAACTGAACATGCAGTTCCTACAATAAATGCTAATTCTCTTGCAAGAACAAGATTATTGATGAAATAATCATCATCTCCACAATTAGCATTTAAATTAACATTGGAATCAGTTGAGTCACGATGCACCTTTGAATTGGTACTTCGAGATGAAGATTTTTCTGAGCAACCAGAAGTTTTCCTTTCCTTTGATGGTGAATATTGAATTGAACCTTCACCGGCGGTAATACTCGCTTCCATTGTTACTTTAACTTCAACATTTTTATTGTTTCCTTCATCCATTGGATCAACTGGGTCATCGCAATTATCGGTGAAAGGTTTAAATGATAAACTAATAGCATCGGAAACATTTAAATGTCGTTTGCGAACATCAATCGCAGTTATACAATCACCGTTGGTGATTGAATGGAGCGGAGATCAGAAGAGACATTATTCGTGACCAGTGTCAAGATCAGGCCAGGGAATTGAAGATTGAGTTTACCGTGAAAGCTGAAAATCTTAGCCACATGTAATCGTTGAAGGTAAGAATATCTAACCAATAATCTTCATTTCGAAGTACCAATTCAAAGGTGCATCGTGACTCAACTGATTCCAATGTTAATTTAAACAATAATTGTGGAGATGATGATTATTTCATCAATAATCTTGTTCTTGCAAGAGAATTAGCATTTATTGTAGGAACTGCATGTTCAGTTGATCGTCCATTATCATCTTCTCCCTCTTCTTCCAAATCAAGTTCATCACTCTTATCATCATTAACGTCAACAATTATGCCCAACACAATCTCATCATCATCGTCCTCAACAGCAACAACAACAACCGTAGCACCAAGTGAACCAACTGCACTTTTGTTTACCTACAATTTGCGAGGTGAATTACATAAATGTATTAGTTTTCCCCGACCCAAAGATATCTCATCTCTCATGATGACCATAACCCGTGACGGAGAGTACATCATATTAAGCGAGTCACCTTATATGATTAAAATTTTACGAACTTTTGATGTGATCTCAGTTTATCTTTAATATCAACAAGTATTACAAATGATGATTGGCCACCACAAGAGTTTACAAATGACACTTACCTCGAAAAGTGAAGTCAAATAAAAGTATTTCCTGATTAGTATACACTAGTCAAGTGATGAGAGTTAAACCTCGAAGAGAAAGAGAAGAAATTAACTTAATGTCACAATAGGGACACAAACTAATTCAACGGGAATAAACTAATGTAACTGAAGAACGCAACCAAAATATTGGTAAATAACCAGTGGGCATATTTAGAGTTGTTCAGATCCGAATAGTTGATCGATCAGATCGATTTTCTATTTTCAAAGTTACGAATGATTCAGACCAAGAAATTCAACCGTTAGAATCATTATCAACTGAATAAAGTAAGAATTTACGATTTCTCATGGGGTTTTAGCTTCGGGTTTGTCTTAGACTAATAAAACAATCAACTTGTAGAATAACTTTAGGATATTGGATTCCAATGTTAATCTAAACATTAATTGTTCAGATGATGATTATTTCAGTAGATTGTTCATTATCTTCTTCTCCCTGTTCTTCCGAATCAAGGTGATCATTATTATTAATCAACAAAGAATAGAAAAGAGCGAAAATAGATATTAGAAAAGTTCATTGAAATTCATTGCCATCAAATTTAAGAATCAGTGATAATTGAAACGAAATTTAATTCCACGTAGGAAATAAGTTAATTGTTCATATCCATTCAATTCCTTAACTTCGTATTATCTGTTCAACTTTCAATAATGTTCTTGACTGAATCTTAATGAAGATCAGTTTGACAATTAGATAATGACGAAGTCACAATTAGATATTATTTTTGTTTACAATCAATTAAGATTTTTCAATAATTTATTAATCTATTTGATTAATTGGGTTAGTTGTTATTTTTTCATCAATGATAATCATCACAATTTGTACTTGATTTTTTTCTTGTGTTTTCACTTTAACTTTGATAAACAAAAATCAACAAAAGACAAATTGTTTATTATTAAAAAATTAACATTCGATTGTGATTAAGTGAACGAAAAAAGTTTAATCAATTTATGATCCAATTGGTTAATTACCACTTACAAAGACTCTCTTGGGTGTTTAATCTTGTTCACACCAGAGGATCAATATCATTGGTTGATCATAATTAAGTTAATTTGTTTCCAAATTGTGGTTTAATCATTGCCTAACCTGTTGATCCATTTGATGATCAGTGTTTAAAGTAACAACATCAAAACAATAGTATTAATTTTTTTAGTTCACCTTTGAGTTGACCTTTAATTTTGTTTCTCTTTAATTATGTTGGGCTTTATTGATTCAGCGGATTCTCACTTGATGAGTACCCGATCTTGTGGTGCTTGTAGTTTACATTCCAGCCATCGACATGCACTGGAAGAGATCAGAAAAGTGCCCATCAGTAAGCGACAGATTTTATGTTTGATCGCCTTGGCCTATGGTAACTTTTGTGTCGCCGCGTGTGTTTCCCTTCAAGCTCCGTTTTTCCCCGCCGAATGTGACAACAAAGGTGTTTCGTCTCAAGTCTACGGCCTGATTTTTGGAATCTATGAGTTGGTCATATTGACTGCAAGTCCGATTTTCGGCAAAATGGTAATTAAAATTCAGTTTTATTCGAGTCCAACCACCTGAGATTTTTGTCTTTTCTCTTTCAGTTCGCTTATGTTTCTCCCAATTTCTTCCTCGAATCTGGTCTTTTTCTCGCCGGTATCACCACGGTGCTTTTCGGGTAAGGAATCTAACAACCACTTGCACCACGACCACAGTGAATTGACTCAATTTTAAATTCCTTCTCTCTCAGAATTCTGGACAGAATAGCCGATTCCCTGCAGTTCACCGTTTTGGCTTTTTCTCTGAGAATCTTTGAAGGTGCTGGAGCAGCGGCATTTCTCACCTCATGTTACACCATCATGCCATTAGAATTTCCTGATCATATTTCATTTCTTTTCGCTCTCTTGGAGACCTTTTTTGGTCTTGGACTAATCGTCGGTCCAACGGTTGGTGGAGCTCTTTTTGAGGTCGGTGGCTACATTACGCCCTTTGCTGTGTTGGGAACCTGTATGATTCTGGGCAGTTTAGTTAGCATAATCTTGTTGCCCAAATCAGGTAATTATTTTGTTTATTTCTTTAGTCAATTTAGCTCATTAATTGTTTGTCAACAATTTAGGTGGTGTCACCCAAAGTAAATCGCCGAGTGTGTTTGCCTTTCTTTGTGACATTGGTACTCTTCTGGATGTCCTGACAATCGCTGGTTGTTTGAATTTGATCGGTTTCAACGCAGCGACACTTGAACACCATTTAAGACAATTTAACCTTTCGCCAACAAAAATTGGGTCTATTTTCATCATAACGGGATCCGTTTACGCTTTGACCAATCCTTTGTGGGGTAAATTGGGTGAATACAAGGTCAGTACCCAAGAAATAACAAGTGATTAGCAAACAACCTGTTGAGTGTTTCTTTCATTTACTTAGTTTGATGCTCGATGGATGTCGATCCTTGGAACGGCGATTAACATTGTCGGTTTATTGTTCATGGGACCAGCTGATTTTCTACCAATCGAACCGTAAGTTTATCTCTAAATTCGTCAATTTGTTTGATTAATTGATCTTTTTCTTTCATTCAGTCAACTTTGGCTTGTAATTGTCTCTCTCATCATCGTCGGAATTGGAATGGCTGCTAAGCAGGTTAGCGCTTACATCGCTTGTCTGAACGACACAATTAACCGAAGAGGTTATCCAAACGAGACATCAACTTATGCTCTGGTTTCGGCTACAAATTTCTCATCCTGTTCGGCTGGAGCATTTCTTGGACCATCAGTCGGTGGTTATCTTTTAGGAACCATCGGTTATCGAGCATCGACTCAGGTCATCCTTGGATTCGAAATATTAACGGTAATCCAATCAGCAATCCAATGTCCAATCCAGTGGTCACTGACAATCTAACTAATTGTTTTTTTTTCATTTTCTAATTTAGCTAATCCTTCTCGTACTTTATAAACTCTGCGGATCTTAATCAGGTGGTTGAACCATAATCTTAACATTTTGTAATTTAACTTAATTCAAATTTAAGAGGAAAATCAATTTAAAAAATCTCTTGAATTATTTAATCATTTTATTTACTTTATCTTTTATTTTTATTCTATTAAATTATTTTTTTATTGTAATTTTACTTAACTAATATAATAAACTATTCATAAAAATGTTACAAATCAAAATTAGAATCAATTAATCCAATCAACTAAAATAGTTAACTGATTGTCAAGTGAAAAACATACAATCAACCCGAATGAGCTCCAATAAATCAACATTAAGATGTAACAATAAACTGCAGTTGCTTTATTCAACTGATTTCCAATACAACTGCTAATTGTTAATCAATCAAAATTGAAAAAATTTCTTAATTAAGATTATATGAAAAATCGATCGTTCATAATCGAGAGTAAGTCCAATTAATCGGACTATCGATTTTCTCAGATTAATTGAATTCTAAAGCAACGTAACATCACATTGATTGTGTTTCTATTTTGATTGTTTTGTTTTCTCATTAAATTGACAATTAACTAATTAGAAATGGACGATCGATACAATTATCCGCCAAATTATCCACCAAGAAATGACCTAATAGCCGGTGAGTTTAAATCATTTTCAATTCTCCACTGAAACTGTTTCATATGATTTTTTTTCCTTCTCTCTTGCCACTTGGACATTTTCTATTCTCTTTTGATGATTTCCAATTAATTTTCTAATTTTCCTTTTTCTATATTTAAATTTTCCTTCTGCAGAAGATTTTGTCACCATTCAGACACCAATGGACAACCAGGAGAACATGTCACCTTACATTTACAATCCAACACCCTCACAATATAATCCTTATTATGTTCCAACACCGACACCAATGGTACCATCTCCATCACCTTCTTCCGTTTTCTCCCCAGCAACACCGACCGGTGACATAAACACGGATCCCTTTTACTCATCAGATGGTATTGATGATCCTTTTGCCGGTGAACCTCCGCTATTAGAGGAATTAGGAATTAATTTCGATCAAATTATGCAGAAAACATTAGCAGTTATAATTCCCTTTAAGAAAACGGAACAAAGTATTCTCCATGAAAGTGATCTTACAGGTCCATTGGTGTTTTGCTTTGCCTTCGGAATGTTTCTCCTTTTATCGGGAAAACTTCACTTTAGTTATATTTATGGAATTGGAATTGTTGGTTGTTTATCTGTTTATTTTCTACTCAATCTTATGTCTCCCGGTGCAACATCGATCACATTGATCTGTACGGTTTCCGTTCTAGGCTACAGTTTACTTCCGATGGTCGTTCTTTCAGGATTATCTGTTATATTCAATTTAAGCACCGGTGTAATTGGTAAATTTTTCGCCATCACAGCAGTTCTTTGGTGTGCTTTAAGTGCCTCTAAACTTTTCGTCACAGCCTTAGCCCTACAGCGACAACAACCACTAATTGCATATCCATGTGCACTTCTTTACGGAGTATTTGCCCTTCTAACAGTCTTTTAAACCCAATGGACGATTAACTGTCAACTGTTAACTCAATTAACGCATCAGAAACAAGAATTGGGCAAAAATGCAAAATCAGTTGAACATTTTACTACGAATATTTGTAAAAACAACTTATAATCAGAATAAGAAAATCAGACCAATATGATTATCTTATTTGTTCAACTAATAGAATTAATCTCTTCCTTTCTACCATATATTCCTTTTTGTTTTCTCTTTCTATTTAAATTTAATTCTTATCAAATTAATCAATTGATTATCATAATTATCTTCTTAAAAGATTATGATTCTCTACCCTTTGTGTACAGGTTTAAAAACGATAAAAATGCAAACTTATCAATTTAAACTTTCTCGGTGTAACAATTAACGTATTAATTTTATTTTTGTATTTCAACGCGATTTAAATATTTAATTTAACATCAAAATCAATCAATTTTGATATTCACAATCAATTGGAACAATTCAGTTCAAATTGTAATAATCTTTTCCTCTTGAATGGCAATCAAAACACACACACACACACACACAAGTAATAATTTCCTATTATTAGTTCTCATTAGAAATTAATAATTATAAGAGAATTAGATTTTCTCAAGTAAAAAATAGTTCCTTTTCCGCTGGGTGGACATAAATCTCGAGGATGGACAGTGAGAATTAAATAGAATCATAATTGACAGTCAAGTTAATAGTTTCTTCTTTTTATGAGGTGAAACAATCGATTGGTTTCCAAGTTGATACAAAAAAAAGAGAGAGTTTAACAATTAGCTAATTGTGGATGATGATGATGATGATGATGGTGATTAAGGTGACACAGTGAAAATGATTATTTAAACATGCATTTGTTTTGATTGTTTACTTTTATGTGCCAATGCAGGAGCATTTGATTCATGCATAATTTAGACACGCATAAAATGTAATGGCAAATTTAAATTGTTGTGATGAGCAAACATTGATGAGATCTATTGATTTTGTTGTTGTTTTTCAAAGTGTTTGGTGGTGATGATGGTGTTGGTTTTGCTGCATTTCGTTGTTGTTGTGACTCTTTATTTAGCACTGAAACTGACTTTAATTGTCTTGCCATTATTTTCAATGCTAACATTTTGAAGGGTTACACTGTACTCGCAGTTTATTTCAAGGGAAAATTTATCCCCAGCGGGACTAACTTTGATCACTGGTGGTTTTAATGGATTTAAAAGTTGAACAGTATCACGAGTTTCGTTTTTCAGGGAAGACGATGAGGTTGATGATTCAATCATGTTGGTGATATTTTCCTCTACGAAACTTTCTTCAATAGTATCTTCAGCATAAGGAACATCAACTGTATCACAATAAATGACTTGATGAGTTTCCTCTGTATCTCCTTCCTTGGAAAATGATGTCAATATATTGGCGATACAATTTTCAATCTCTCGCGAGTCACCTGTTTGCTTATTCTTGTCCAGAAAATTGCCCATCTCATCATAATTACCAATGATTAGGTCATTGATACGGTTAATTGCTACTTTTAATACCTGTGAAAAAGCTTTATAACAAACTCGAACCAGCGAACCGTCGAAAGCAGGTAATCTAAATAAAACTTGAACTGTATTGGCAGCATTATCATAGGGAAGAACTTGAATCCATTCAAGTATCAGATCATTTTGCTCCTTCTTAGATTTTGATACGAAAAGTTCATGAATAGAATGTAAATCTTCCGTTGTTAGACTTGCAGCTTCACATGATTCAGATAATTCATGGTTACATCGGATTCTAACAGTTGGAGTGGGCACATAGTTGGATACAGCGGGTGATTCAAGAGGGATTTTCAGTACATTCCTATTTCGCACTTTGATGTACTTTTTCTTTGGAGTAGCTTCATTGGTGTCAGATCTGAAAGAGAATTGAAACAAAGTAAAGAAAATTATTCTCAGTAAAGGAAAAAGAATAGAACAAAAATAATCAGGGAGTGAAAAATTAGTAAGAACGATAATACTTACATATGATCAGGTTCTCTTTCTTTGAACAGTTTAGATATTAAAACATGTTCATCTTTTAACTCATGGTTACAATCAACAACCATTTGTTTGATGATAAATTTTTGCTTGTAATGATCAAAACAAGCGTAAATATAAGTCGGGCAGTTTAATTTAGCAGTTCGTTGATTGGGTCTTACTCCTTTAGATGTTGATCTGTAACCACCATAATGTTTACAGGTAAGTTTAAGGTATTGATATTCGAAGCCTTTAATTGATATATTTGTACTCTCTTGTGATCTTGAATCATCATCGTTAACACCATCACCACTTGAATCTATGGATTCTTCATGATCATCCTCATCTTGACCAGTATTTGTCTTAATTCCTCTGAATGTTTTCCTCTTTTTACTTGATCTTATTCGACTTTTTAACTTTCTGCTTGTTGTTATCGTTAATTTAATTGAAGTTTTCCTTTGAAATTCATCAACAGCAGCAACAAAATCCTGCCACTGGTCAAATTCAGCATATAATTTCAACTGTAATGAATTAATGTCCAATCTACCACAAGTGGAGTCCATAGTTTGGGATAACAAGAAAGAAAGAAAGAAAAGAAAGGGGAAAAAAGAGAAAACCAAAAAAAGAACCAAAAGAAAAAGAATACAAACAATCAACTAGTAGAGACCCACCAAACCGAAGAAATGGAATTTAGTTGATAGTTTAAATTTCGACACAGAGTTTAAGGTAAATTGACAAGATAATTTACAGAATTAATTAACAATTAAAAACAATCAAATTGTCACAACATTTTTTGTCTCTCAAAATGTTTTCCTATTCACACAAAAATATCGAATAATATCCGATATCAAATATCGATAATTCAAAGTTCGATAGTATCGAATTCGATTGATAGTATTGAAATTTTTTTCTTTAATTTTGATCAACAATTGATTCCAATAAGTGGTTGAAACCTGTTGATTAATTACTTTCAATTTATTAATTCTTTTTTAATTATCTTTGTTAAAGGTGAATTAATTGTGAATTTGGGTCTTTGTCTGTGTTGACTAATTGGACACCGAGCAAACAAAAAAGCAAATCTGATGATAGATTTTGACTGTTTTCAATCAACATAAACACGGGAAAAAATTTCAATTGTGAGACTTGATTGTTTGAGAATCTGTTTTGTAAATTGTTGGAAAACAAATTTGGACACTTAATTACAACCGTTAATTAAGAAAGATTTGTAAAGCTCTGGATACAATTGATGATTAAAGAGCGGGTTTCGTGTTAATAGCATTAGATTGACTATTTAAAGGGATAAGTCTATTCATCTCTCAATCTAAGGCCGATATCTACATATGATTTTAGCTTTTCAACATCGTGATTGTTGACAATCTAAATATTAAATAGAATGAAGATTTAAATTCTTTTTCAAATTGTTAATATTTTTCTCCTTTTGTTCTTAATCAAATTGTTGCTGGTTCACAAATAATTCACCACTACCATCACCTAAAAAAGGAATAGACAATTGTCTTTGTGTTCCATTCATTTTGTCTTCTCTTTCTTTCCAATTTTTTCTCCAATTTCTCTTGTTTGTTTTTCTTTTTTATTCCATCATCACAATCATCATCTTCATCGCTCCATCTTAATCAACCATCTTCTCCATCTTACCTTGTTTACTTAATTCACTTACCTCATCATGTCGGGTCGATACGTCTTACCACCTCGGTGGTTAAACTGTCCTCGTAAAAGTGGCCTGATAGCTGGTGAGTGTTTATTTTCCTCTCTCTCTCTCTCTCTCACTCTTTTCTCTCTCTTTTGAACTCAATAATCACCTTGATTATACTTTTTATTGCTCTCAATTAATCACTCTTACCTTTGGTTTACCTTTTCTTTCACCTTAGACAAATTTGTTGCCATTAAAACTCCTTTGGACAAAAATTATTCCGATAAAATGAAACCCGGCCAACTGTGGACACCGACAATGGCCCTGCAAGCATATAAAAGTCAAAATGTATGAATCCCCTTGTCCTCTTGTCGGAAAATGGTACAAAACTTTTGTTGACAATAGAGTCCATTTCTCTTCCTCCTTCTTCCCTATTATCAGGTCAATATTGGTCTTTGGATTGATCTAACTAATACAAATCGTTTCTATAACAAAGAGATTGTCGAAAAGGAAATAAAATATGTCAAAATTGAGTGTCGAGGGTAAGTAGCTGTTTAAATGGAAAAATTTGTCCTTCAGCTTCATCAAATTCGCATATTCTATTTCTAATTCGATTACATTTATCTTTTCATAGACATGGTGAATGTCCATCTCCCGAACAAACCAGAACTTTTGTCAATATATGTCATCAATTTTTTTGTAAAGAACCAATGAAAAAAATACTCGTTCATTGTACTCATGGTTTTAATAGGACGGGTTTTCTGATCAGTGCTTATCTTGTAGAAAGACAAGATTGGTCCATAGAAGCGAGTGTACGAGAATTTGCAAAATGTCGACATCCAGGTATTTATAAAGGAGATTATCTGGAAACGTTATTCTCTCGCTTTGGTGATGTTGAAGATGCCCCCCCTCCACCAGAATTACCTGATTGGTGTAATGAGGAAGAAGATGGAGATGATGAGGTAGAAAGTGGTTACTCTTCATCATCAAGCTCCAATAATAGTAGTAATAGTAATAATAGTAATAAACGTGAGCGTACTGCCACCTTCATGGAAGGTGTTGATAAAGTTTATCCAGCTGATTCCAGAATCTGGTCTGAAATTCAACGTAAATGTCAAGAAATGTGCAAATGGTCAGGTCGTGGTTTCCCTGGTAGTCAACCTGTTTCCCTTGACTGGAAGAACATTCAATTATTTAATCGTAAACCCTATTCTGTTAGCTGGAAAGCTGATGGAACCCGTTACATGATGTTAATCGACGGACCAGATAGAATTTATTTTATTGATCGTGATAATTCAGTTTTCCAAGCTCGAGAAGTCCGTTTTCCTAGACGTAAAGATCTTAATGCTCACCTTTCCAATACACTATTAGATGGAGAAATGATCATCGATGAGCATAATGGACAGAAAACACCACGTTACCTAATCTATGATATTGTCAAATTTGAAGGGATAGACGTTGGTTGGACCCATTTTAATTTACGACGAACTTGTATTACAAAGGAGATAATTGGACCAAGAGAAGAAGCCAAACAAACAGGATTAATTGACAGATCCAAGGAACCTTTTGGTATTAGAATTAAAGACTTTTGGGATATTAAACAAACCAAATCAATTTTTGGTCCTAGTTTTACGCAGCAACTTTCTCACGAAATCGATGGCCTCATATTTCAACCGTACGATGATCCCTACAAACCAGGACAATGTGCCGAAAGTTTAAAATGGAAACCAGAGACTCACAATTCAATTGATTTTAGGTGTAAAATAGTTGCGATTTCTAAACCTGGTGAACTTAATCGTAAAGAGTGTTACCTTTATGTCAACCGGATGAATGAACCATATTCATCGATGCCCTTTACCAGATCAATGAAAGATCTTGACGGAAAGATAATTGAATGTACTTGGGATTATGGAAAAAATTGTTGGAAATTTATGCGAATTAGAACTGATAAGTCTTTCCCTAATGCCTATGAAACAGCTAATTCAGTTATGGAAACAATTCGTAATCCAATTTCGAAAGATAGATTATTAGATTTTATTGAACGAATTCCTCTGTTTAATAATCATCATCATCATCAACAACAACAACATCACCATCAACAGCACCAGAATCATAATCAACACAATCGCCAACAACAAAAGCGTCCATACCCTAGTGATTCCTCAGATGATCGTAATTTAATGCCACCCCCAAATCTTTCCGGAAGTGGCCGTGATACTAAAAGATCTAAAATTTCATGAATATAATTATTATCATTCTCGTTTTCTCTCTCTCTCTCTCTCTCTCTCATTTCTTTTCTTCACCATAATCCCCACTTTCGAAACGCAAACTTATCCAATTTCCCTTTTCTCTCTCTCTTTTCTCAGTCTCTCACTATTCAATATTTTCCAAATCAGTCATATATTTAATTTATCAATCATCAAAAATTACAAACAATTAACTTGATCAAAAAGATGTAAATTATTTTTCCACCGGAAAACGAACACAAAATCTAAATAATCCCGTTATTATTATCCCACAATAGAGATGGAAAAAGACAGAGAAAAGGATAATTAATTGATGATGGTTTCTAAGGTGTTCCAAAAGATAGACTAAAGAAATGTAGACCAGTTGATTGGCGATCGATAAATACGAAAGAGACAAAGATTCGAAAGAAAAGTTCTAAGTAAATATCCAATAGATGGCTACACATCTAATAGAAACTCGAGTTTGAATAAAATTCCCAATTTCCAGGTCACAATTATTTGACATGGAATCTATTCAGTTATACTTTCTTTTACAGCTATTCGCATGCACTTGTCGATTAGCCTTCTCTCTCATATACTCCCAGTTTTACATTCTCACTCATCTCATAATGATGATGATGATGATGATAATACTGATATATTTGAGTGAGAAAGTCTATAACCCAAACCTTTTTATCAACAAAAATTGTCAAGGTTTTTACTTATCATCATTTCCCTGGCTTCATTCAAACCAAGCCGGGTTAAGGTAAAGTGAATTAAGTGAGAGTAACAACAATTTACCTGATTTTTTTGTACTATGCGAAAATATATTAGAAACAATTTAATTTTAACCATCTACAATTAACTCACCTCATCATCTTGACCTTAAACTGAAAGATAAATAGTGTTACACTTTCAACGAAACTAAATTGATCAAAATTGTTCATCAATCAACATTCAACAATTAGTATTAAACCAACAGAAAAAAAGTAACGTTAATTGTGTTCATTGAAAATTGTGAGTGTGTTTTTGGTTATTGAGACTCAATGTTTGGATAAAAACAGATAATCAATCAAAAGGATTAACAAAATCTTAACCAACAACAGCAATTAAAGTTAGAAGTGTTTATTATCCCATTTCCCTAATCCTTAATCACCTTCTCCTCTTTAACCGATACTTTCCCATTGGAAGATTTTGTTTATATAAATCCAACAACTGATAATCGATTGATAATTAATCAAATGGATTAAATGATAAAAGGTAAGGAATTAACTGAACAATTGAATAAAAAACAAACACAATCAACAACATGAACAATTACAACGAAGCCAAAGTCAATTTTAATAAGACATGAGCTTAAGAGTAACATTGATCCTCTTTACCATAACTTACATGAGAAAATTCAATTTTTCTCAGTGTTTCATGTGACTGATTTCATGATGAAGATTATCATCATGTTGAGAATCAGTTAACCAAAGAAAATGTGTCTCAAAATGTGAATGAAAACCAAGAGACAAAAAGTGAAAGGAAAAAGAGTGAAGGCAAAGAACCTAATTACTGTTAATTGTTAAATTAATAGTTGAATTAAGGGATTGATTAAGAAGATGAAGACATTGGAGTGAGAAAGAGAGAGAAAGAGAGAGAGAGAGAGAGAGAGAACAGGGAAGATGAAAGCTCTCTCACTAATGATAATTTACTACAAGAAATAAGGCAAACAAATTGTGTTTTATTGAGTTTTACTTTCTTCACGTTGATTCACAACTTACCTGGTGGAAGGATAAAGATAATTGAAGATTGATTAATTCCTAATTCTATTATCTTATCATCAACATTGAACAACAATATAACAAATAACAAACATTTACATTAATAAGTAAAAAAAGTCTCATAGTAAATAGTTAATATCGTATAACATTAATTCAGGAAAAAAGAACTCAACTTACTACAATGTTGGAAGAATAAGAAGAAAACAAAATATCAGATAGAATTGAATATTACCCTTGATGATGGAGAAAAAATAATCATGCAAAGGTACGATCGAAGTTTAGGTTCTAGCTTATTCGATAATAAACCTGGAAGACAAGGATGATAGAAAAAAAAATAGACCAAGGAAGAGAAACAGAGGGAGAGAATGGAAATGAGAGAGACAATGGTAATAATAACAATGGTAAATGATGATAACTTTATTTATCATCTTTCGTCTTTCTCTCTCAACAGAGATTCATGTTAATCCATTTGAGTCTATTCATCATTCAACCAAATTATCATCATGAAGAGATGAGGATGATAAATATGATGAGTCTCAGATTAAAACGAGGAAACAAAAAGTTATTAGTTATTGGCTTCGATTTCATCATCTCAATCTTGATATTCTTTTTATCATCTTCAACAGGCTTTGTCATCATCATCATCATCATCATCTTCTTCTTCTTCCTCTTCCTTGATTTAATGATTTCGTCGTTAAATCGATGCAAATTTTTGTTTCGAGTTTTTTTCTCATCGAGTTAATTACCAATTCTATTATTAAACTTAGTAATTATTTCATCTTTACAATTTCAAATATCGCTATTAACTTAATTGTCTCTTAACAATCTACACCATAATTTAGTGAGTCATTAAATTATTAATAGTTTCAATTTAATTGTCAATCATTTGCTGTTATTTACCAATATATTTATGGTGAAATTTTTTTATTAACTAATATCATTGATTATTATTGATTTTCTTAAATTTTTTTTATCTGTAACATTGATTTTCTGTATTATTATTGAAAACTGATTTACTGTTTAAATTAAGATAATTAAATGTTACTCATGATATCGACAATTAGTTAATTATGATTAGAGGATGAAAGTTGTTGATATTTAGGAAGCAACAATTAATTTTATATTAAACTTTTATTAGTCAATATCAACACGCAAACAACAATTATCATCATCAAGAAATAAGTGCTAATGGATAAATTAAGAGTAATTAAGCCAATTAGTTGATTGTTAATCTAATTTGCTCTCTCTCTCTCTCTCTCTTGATGTAATATTAAGTTCTAGTGATTAGATGAGTTGAGAAGAGCAAAAATCTAATTTGATTTTTTGCAATTCTCTCGCTATAATCAACAATCAAACTTATTAATTAAAATCGGTAATGAATTAAAAGTCAATTGAGATACAAATTGATGGTTTGAAAGAAAAAGTTGATTAAATTATATTTTCATCTCAAATCAACATGATAAAAGTTAATTTAATCATGATTAACATTCAAATTCAACATTTCAAATGGTTGTTTTTACTTTTCATGGCATTGAATTATTTTCACCAAACATTTCATGTTAGTTTACTGATTAAAATTCAGTCAGGGAGTGAGAATGATGATAATGATAAGAGAAACTGTAAAGAAATGATATTCATTTGTATCATGAAACAAAAGGAAGAAAAATTTTGTGAGAGCAAAAAAAGTTCTGAACTTATTCAGTTTCTAAATTCAGATGATTATGATTATTATTATTCTGGGAATTTTTTTCTTACCTTTTTTATAGTTACTTTTGCTCGAGTTGTTAGTGGTGGTGATGAGGATGATTATCTGTTCATGAGGAGAAGGATGGATACAACTCGGAAATAGTAATGAGATAAAAGTTCTAAATTCGAAATGAAACATTTTCCATGTAATTCTTCATGTTTTTCTCTCTTTTCATCTTTGAGGAAATTTCAACTTCTTTATAACCGGAAACGAAAGTTATGAATATGAATAAGAAAAGATAAAGTTGAAATCAGAATTTTCTTTCAAGTTTCTCCCCTCGCAAAATCAACAATCATTTCAATGATTATGAGTTTTCATCATGATTTCATGAGTGAATTAATTTAATGCTTCCATCAGAACTGAGAGAAAAAAAAAACTCCCAATTCTCAGATTGAGCTTCATGTAATATCTATGAGGAAAAAAATCCAATAGAATCTAAACCATATGAGAGAAAAAAACAAAAAATTTTGGAATTGAAAATTTTGTCAGAAAAAAGTTCTGGTCAAGTTATTGGATATGAAATTGTCTTTTCATTCAGTTACATGAGATGGAAATTTGATATTTCCAGCTCTAAATTGAACTCTAAAACCCGAAGAATTGATCTGATAAATGTTATTAAATGTTATTATCATTGTTATTGAATTTCTGGTTACATGGTAATCATAATAATAATGAATCTACAGGGCGTTTTTTATTCTTTGCGGATATTTCACACAATTAAAGCACTCTAAATGTCACATTAGAGGTCAAAGTACAGAGCAGTTCAGCTAATTTTCCGTTTTCTTCTCATCATCTTCTTACAATTACTCGAAAACGATTAAGCTTCAAGAGCCGGTCAGTGGCAGTTCGGTCAATACCTGTTCGACATTTTGCTACTTTTCTTATTTTACTATGAATCGATTCACAGAATAATCAACATTTAGTCTCCGTTGACCAGTTTTTTCATCGGTCAGTTTATTTCTCCATCCCTATTGCTGGGTGTCGATTAATTGATTTTCTTGATTGTTAAGTTTTCACCTCTAACAGTTTGATTTTCTTCAATCTTTTCAGTTGAAATTGTATTCTATTAACATTTAACCTTTTCTAGTAAACTATGTTTAGTCCTTTTCTGTCTTACTAAATTGGTCATTTCGAATGGTCATTTCTGGTGAGTAATTTTATGGACTCTTTCTCAAATAACCTTCCAATGACCTTCAAATGCATTCTTCAGGTAACGACACTAACGAACTTCTAATGAAAAATTTGAAGAGCTTTGGTTCATAAGAAACTTGTCAAGTTCTAATAATTTTATATGACTTTTAACCCCTGAGATATTCAGTGGAGTAGCTAGTGAATAAAAAACGCCCTGAATTCACCATGAACTTAATCTCATCTTGATAACTTTTCATTGGAATCAACAAATTGATTCCATAATGTTAATCTTATCAAATATTTGATTGCAATCAGAAAACATTTTCTCTCTCTCTCTCTCTCCTTTAATTAATATTTACATTTGTGGATTGTTGATTTCTACCATGGGAACCATCATGAAATCAGAATTTTCCTCTTTCAAGCTTATTAGAATCATATTTCGACTGATTATGTATCACCAAGAATACTCATTGTTTACTTATCAGATTCAAGTTGATTATTCAAAATGAATTCTCATCTTAATTGAACTCACCGAGATTCATGATGATGAAATTTTATCATATTCACACTTGATGAAATTTTTTCTTCTGTCCAAATTTATTTGACAACGGAAACAGGAAATAGCCTCATAGTTGAGAGAGCAATTATTTGATTCCATCATCAATGATAGTCGGTAAATTGTTTGAGTTAATAGACTTTGTTGACATAATCAATTGCGATGATTAATTAGCTTTGTAAATGTTGTATTGTTTTGCATTTGTGAAACAAAAATAAATATTAGAACTTTTTTTTTATCGAATTTCAATTCTAAATTTTTCTTTTCTTTTTCAATTCTTCCCATTATCATATAGCATTTGGACTAATCATCTTTCATGAGATCGTCGTTAATTGCTGACATATTAACTTTAATCAAGGAAAACAATGATCAATAGATGATGAAAGATAATCAAGTTAACAATTCAGTGATTAAGGATTAATATTAATCTTGATTAATGTAATCAAATCAAAATGTAAAACTGGACCAAAGGGGAAATGGGTTTTGTTGCTTTTCTAGTTTTCAAATTAAATATTTAACTGGATCAAATTAAAACATATAAACAGTTAATTGGATTTTAATTGTTGATCAACTGGCAATTTATAAATACATTGAATCATTTGATTGCCTTAATACCTTTAAATTGAAACAAAAAATGCTGATCATTGATAATTAACTCAATTGTTAAAAGTTAAGTTTAACCAATCAAGAGTAAAATTTAGTTAATCAATTGTTGGATTATAATAACAAAAAAAATATATTAAATCAGTTAAAGGAGTTAATTGTTAACCATTACGATCATCATTAAGTTTTCAAGCTTATATAAAATGGATATCAATTGTTATTGGATTAACTTAAATCATCAGATCAACAATTTAATTGTGGTTCAATCATCAAAAATAATCATCACCAATTTGGATTGATTAATTCAACTCATCAGAAAAATAAACAAACAAAGTTCATCCATCAAACTTTAAATCTCATTTGACTTTTGTTTAACTAAACTAATCAGTGGAAATTAAGTTAAATTGTGACTAATTAATTGTGTAAAGATTAAGATTAACGTGTGTGTGTGTGTGGCCACGGGTTAAATTGTTAATCCCGAGGTTTCAATTGCAATTAAAAGATCCAGATGAAATATGAACTTGGATGCAGAGAACCGGGTAGTGCTCAATGTTGGAGGAATAAGACACGAGACTTACAAGGTAAGTAATTAAGTTAATTGTTCTAACAATTAACAATTTATTCGATTCATTATTCTATCTTTCTCTTAAACACTCTTACAATCAACAATCAAATCAACGAGAACCCATAGAAATGAATTTGAATTGATGATAGAGAAAAAATTTCTCTTGATTGTTACTACTGAATCGATTTGTAATCAGTGATTACTAATCACTGGTTCTGATACACAAGGAGAAAAATGTCCATTGAAAATTAACTATTACATGAAACCTTTTCCATTTAAACCTTAGATATATTGATTCCTATTCATGATTATTTATTGTTAATAGTTAAACAAGTAATTCATTTGTTATATTGTGTCTGAGTTTCCATGTTTACATTGAAACGTTAATAGTTTACCCAAAGTTGTCAACAATTGTGACATGATTAATGTTTATCAAGGTGAAAATAACAATATACGAAACAAAAAGAGTAAACAACAAAGTTTATCATCTTAAAGACCAATGAAGATGAAGATGATTAAACGTCTCATTGGAAACAATTATCAAATATTTAAGAGTAAAACATTGTATATATTACAATACAGTATTTTCCCAACAATTTCCTGTAAAATTTCATGATAATCTTATGAACCCACTCAGGTGATTTTTACTGTTACATTGCGATCGTTTTAATTTCATCAAATCTCATCTCTACCTTGAGTTACATTTATCACTTTTCCCTCCCTTCCCTTCAAGGTTATTATTATATAAACCTCCATAAATTGTGTCCATCTAATAGCAACTAATGAGATACTTTCCATGTTTTCACCTGAGGAAGGTTCATTTTCCCTGAATAGAGAAAAAGTTTCACTCAGCTAATGTTAAACACCAGAAGAGAGAGAGAGAGAGAGAGAGATAACAAAGATTCATGATGATGAGTATTCACTTACTAATGGATGAGAAATCTTCATTAGAA
This sequence comes from Panonychus citri, assembly GCF_014898815.1. Classification (NCBI taxonomy): domain Eukaryota; kingdom Metazoa; phylum Arthropoda; class Arachnida; order Trombidiformes; family Tetranychidae; genus Panonychus; species Panonychus citri. Next base: position 291,770 of record NW_026515516.1, on the reverse strand, counting down.
CTCGAACAAGTCGAAACTAGAACTTTTTGTTGCCCAAGCTGGAAGTGAATACAAAATTAATCTTGATTATGATGCTAGAGAAACACTTTAATTGTTGATTTCATTTACTTAATGATGGATAAAAAGTTTAAATTGTTCTAATTGTTTGACCATTAATAATTACCATGTATCCTTTAACTTAATGGTTTTGACCTTTTCATAAGAAACCATAACTTTGAATAATTGAAAACAATTAATATTAATCTTAATTGTCTTTTTTTCCGCTACTTTTTTTTTGAATAAAAATGAAAACAAAAAATTTTGACCAACAATTAGTTAATTATGATGATGCTTTTAATGATATTCTTATTGAAAGTATTAAAAATAATTAACATTGTTCAAGAATTATAATTATCATGGTAATGAATTTAATTTTGTCTGAGTGAATTAAACACAACAATTAAGATAATTAAGCTAATCATTTCATATGCTCAATTTAAATTAAGGAAAAAGGCAAAAATAATTAACATGAAACAATCAACGGGTTAACTTAATGGCTATCATCATAATCATCACAAGTAGATTCTGATTAATTTGATTATCATGTGATTTTCATGATGATAAATCATCATCATCTCAAGGGTTCTTGGAAATATTATCATGATATCAGTTCGGAAAAAAAAGTTCTAGTCAAAATGTTCTCATTGATTCTGTCATTTTGATTTCTATGTTTATCTGTCAACATCCTTAAGCTAATTATCTCCATCATCATCTTCATCTTCATCATCCTCTTTTGTTGTGTAACTTAAACTGTTCATAACTTAAATCCCTTAAGGGTAGGAAAATATTTCTCATTTTATTTTCATCAATTCAATAGTTATCATCGTCATCATGAAATCATTAATATAATATTTACCATGTCAATGAAATCTTGTTATCTCAAGACTCATGATTTTGGCTCTGAAAATACATGATAAAGTTTAATAATCATCTTGAATAATGATGATCACATCGTCTTGTTATCACTTTGATATATTTCAACATTTCGTCTTCCATCCTTGTCTTCATGACGATGATGATGATGATGATGATATTACTTATTGAACCAGAATTGTGATTATCTGTAAATCCGATCACTTGAAACGTTGAGAGTCAACAATTGATCTTGAAAATGTGTATGAATGTGAATCAAGAGTGAAGATGGAAGACAAATGGTTAGAAAAGGATACAGAACGATATTTTCAAGATGGTGATGATGATAAAGAAGAAGAAAATGATGATGGAAGATCCTTTTCCCTTTCCCAATCAGAGAGAGAAAAATTGTTCCTCATCCCTTACCAATTCCATGATTCCGAGAGAACCAATTATATCCCATTGGTCAGTGTAAACTCACAGAAATCTGAGAATTCTAGAAACATCAATATCCTTTATCATCATCATCTTATTCATTCTCTTTTTTTTCTGTTCACCATCATCACCATTATCATCATCATGAAGATGACAAGATTCTGAAATGAGACTAGCTTATTGTGGATAGACACACAATAACAGATGAACCCAAAAAATAAGGTTGATCATCAATGAAGATGAAGATAAAATGATGAAGATGATGGTAGTAAATGACAGGTTCGTTAACAATAATTGTGAAGATGATGATGATGATGATGGTGGTGGTGGTGATGGAAAGTGATTATGATGAGAGGAAGAAAAAGTTTTGTTACGATAATATTGAACTCTTTTTTTCATTTGATAAAATTAGCCTGGAGTAAGAAAAGTAAAGATGAAGATATGAAGAAAATGATGAGAAAGTTAATAATGAATAGAGTTGAATGATGATGGAAAAGTTTTCATCTTATTTTGAGTAATGAAATCTATGGGAAAGTGGATCATGTTGGTGGGTGAGTTTTTCCACTCCTATTGAGTTTCATTTCAATCCTTTTACTTTTTCTGTTCATGTTACCTTGTTTTTCATCATGATTATCACCTAAATAATGATAATGATGATTTGGTCAATAGACTGAGTGAGTATTAAGATTCTCTCTCTCTCTCTCTCTCTCTCTCTTTTCTTATCTCCTCTTTCCACCTTCACCATGAATGGTCAAGATGAATGAATATAATGGGAAACCAACAATGGACTCGTTTTTTACATCTTCCACTGGTTATGATGAGAAAGAAGATGAGTAGGATGATGGAAGAGCTTTTCCAAGATGATCAAATGAAGAAGAAAATGAAATGATGATAATGGTGATGATGAGCTTTTTGGGTGTTGTTCTGAGTTCCATGTTGTTTGTTTGATGTCAATGATGATGATGAAATGACATCAAAGAGTAAGTTCATATTTTCATGAATCGAGTCAAAACAACAACAATAATGATAGTTACATATTGACTTGGGAATAGGGAAAGATTAATGATGAGAGACTGATGATGTTGAAATGAAACAGAAAAAAAGGAAACAATGGTCAAGAATAAGAGAAGAATAGAGGGTTGGGTCAGTGGAAGAAAGATGAAGAGGTTACTTTAATCATTAGGTGAAAAAAGAACAGAATCACTTTGGATTTTCCAAAAATTTGTTCAGTAGAATTTCATGTTTTACTCCCAATTTATCCCTTGAAACTCGACCAGGATAGGAAATACAGGATGTTCTTTATTCACTCTACTGTCCCCCTGAATATCCCAAAAACAAAAAGTCATATGAAGGTCAGACTTGACCAGTGAACTAACAGAAATGAAGCTTTTTACCTTATGATTTCAAGGCGATTGTGGTCATTCCCCGAAGAGCACATTTAGAGGTCATTTAATGATCTCTCTATGAAAGAAAACATGACCTTGAAATTCATAAGTAGTAACTGGATAAAGAATTTCGAATTAGTAATTATATCCAATTGAATTGACCATTACCATTGTAAATGGACTCGAAAATTGTGACAAGATGCAGATTCTTGCTTTCACCAACAAGTTCATCAACATGAGAATCTTGAATGGTCATATCCAATCGATGAACAATCAGAATTTATCTCAATAGTTTTCCTTAGACTTTTTTCCACTGATTGTTATTTTGATGATAGAAAAACAAAATTGGTTAAATATAATAACATGTCCATCACTTTGGTTGATATACTTTTATTTTTCTTCATCAATTTTCACGTTCAATCTTCATTCTCTTCTTCATCATCACCTCCAAGGCTTCCAATTATCCCATCTTTTCCTACCTGATTTACTTTCCATCATCATTCAATCTCATCTTTTTCCTTCATTCATCTTTTACCTCAACCACATGAGCCCAAAGTATATAAACTTTTAACATAAGTTTAACTTCATCAATTTTTTCTCTAACTATTTCTATGCAGCTCTTACCTTTTTCATCCTCATCCTTTACTGTTACTATTATCACCCAAACTTAGTTGAATTTCCATCAAAGTCTTCATCCCCTTTTTGACTACAAATACACTAGAGAAGAGTGAAAAATAGTTCGAGGAAGATGATGAAGAAAAATCTTCTTTGCTCCTCATTGAATTTTCCATAGATACTATTACTATGTTGATACACCTTCTTGTTTACTTTTTCCATCACAACCTTTTCCTCCATTTCTATCATCAGCATCCTCATCTTCTTGGTTACCACCTTTCAGCATGAAACATCCCAATCACCAATCAATAATATTACAGAGAGAGAGAGAGAGAGAGAGACTCACACACAGTGTGTCAGCAAAAGGATGAGGATGAACAAAGATTAGATGAAGAAGAAGATGAAAATGAAGATGATGATATTCATCAGTTTGATCATTGACAATACATCATCCATACAATCAACATAATCATCAACACCATTCATTTTATTGACATTCTGATTGGTGAATGTGTTGAAATATATCATAACAATGATAGATGTAAATACTCAACGGATTCATTATCATGATTATCTAGTCACCATCATCTTATATTAATATTAACATTTCATTTAGATTCTGATTCTTGATTATATTTATCATCAAAATCTAGACAATTCAAATTACTATAATATAATAATCAGAAATCAGTAAACAAGATAATGTTAATCAGAGTGACAGTCAAATTTTTTGATTGATTTAATAAAAAAAAGTTCTGATGATAATGAAAATTATGTTCACATCAACTAACATACTTACATGATGATGATTACAATTGAGTCGAGATGTAATAATAATATTTTCCGTTTTTTTCTCGTTCTCTTTTCAATCTTATTTCCGTTTTCCATGAATCCATCATTCGGATTAAGTTCATCTTCTTTTTTTTTGTCATCATCATGATCAGAATCACTACGATCTGACAGAAAGAATAAGAAAATCAAATATATATTTTGTTTCCTCTTCGATACTTAACATTACAAACACACACTCATATCAACCATAAGTCTCTGATAATGATTATCATGAAGTTCATAGAAATTCAGGTTCATGAGTCTGATGAATGTAAACTAATAATATGGAAGAGAATAAGAGTGAAAGTTATTCTCTTTCTTTTTGTCTTCTTTCTCAATCTTATTTATGGAGGAAGGAGGAAAAAAAGGTTACTACTGAACAGAACTGAACAAAATGAATACTTATATCAAGTTCCGACCAAAAGTTCAGAATAAACCCTGAAGCATTCTTACCATTTACTCTTACTCAACCTCCATCTTTGTTCAAATTTTCTTTGTCTAGGTAACCCTAAAGGTAAATAATATAACCATAGAAAATAACGGAACTTTTTTCTTCTCCATCATCATTATAAAAAAAAGAAGAGGAAAAAAAACTCATTCTCTCTCTCTCTCTCTCTCTCTCTCTCTCTCTCTCTCTCATCTCCTGATCATTATATTCATCATCATGGTTCTCATGTTCATCATATTATAAATAAATTTTCTTGTCCTACAATTTCCTATTCGTTTACCTGACAATTGAAAAAAAATCTTTCAAAATTCATGTAGACAATTTTTCCCACTTTTCAATCGGTGTGAACTTTTTACTTACCTGACACCCTTTTCTTTACCAGGATTCACCTTTTACATTATCATGATTATATACCTGAGGTTATTGTCACACCAATGGTGAAATTATCTATCATCATGAATATAATTATCATAAGAATTATAATAATAAAATTTCATTTGTCTGGTAAAAAGTGTGATGATAATAATCATTTGATGTTTTCTTGGTTCATTGTATAATCATCATCACCATCATGATTCATGGGAAAGGGAATGTTGAATGAATTTATTTCCTCTGAATAATGTTGATTGTTGATTCTGTCTGTGTGTTTTGTATGTGATAAAGTTTCCATGTGAATGTTTATTTCATTACATGTAACCTGAGTCTTCATGAATTAGATAATTTTGAATACCCAGCAAATTTCAATCTTCAAATTCTGGTCTCAATCATATGGATTTATACATGCATACATATTGAATTTAGGTGAATCAGGGGAGAGGGAAAAAAATTCTATGACCTCGGTTGGTGGGAGTGAGAAAAAAAAAGAATCCTAAAAAGTAAAGTAATAGGAATAAGTAGGAAAAACTCTGAATGCTCATGGAATTGGTAAACAGATTGAGAATCAGCAGAAAAAAAAGAAACAAATAAAACATGATGCAGATGAAAGTTCATGTTTTCATCTGAAAAATCATGAAGAAAATGAGTGAGAGAAGGAAACATTATCAGATGAAGATAACAGTGAGAGAGAGAGAGAGACCATGATGACAAAGATGGAAAAGCTTTCGAGGTAATAAAATACCTCGAAAGTGAAAGTGGAAATTTTCAGCGGTGGGTGAGTGATAACATGCCACTCTCACCTCATCAGAAGATGATAATTTACTCAGGTAAAAGTTCATCTATCATTCTGATAACCCTCAAAATTTACCTGAGATTCATTAGATTTTTGCATAAACTCAAGAGTTCTCAGATTTAAAGCACCATGAAAATGAAACTTTTCCATGTTGGTGAAGATAATAAACAGAGAAGAATAAAAAAAAAGTACCAACAATTTACCAATTATTTAAAAAGGTAATTTAAAGGTAAACAAGAACCTCAAATGGCCCATCAACCAGGTAATTTCATCACAACATTAAAACTTTTTTTTCTTCTTCTTCTTCTTTATCATCTTAAAACAATACAGATCCACACCCAAGAAAATAATAATAACATTGAGAGAGAGAGAAACAAAAAGTTTCCAAGTTAAATGATTACCTTTATTTTTATTACTTGGTGATTTTGTATTTCACCTTCAAGTTGATCATTTTATTGTTGTTATCATCATTATATCAACAATTTAACCCAAAGGATAAATAATCAGATTAGATGATTACCTTTGATATATAATAATAACCCTATTGGTAAATCATTAAGGTGATTAAACTGTCATAATAATGTTGATCATCTTTGCAAATAAAAGTAAATCATTTACAGTATTGTGATAATGAAGATGATTAAAATTAAATCAAGTGAATACAATCATTTGTTTGTGTGTTTGTGTGTGGTGATGGTTAACATGATTAAGGAAAACCGGAAAGCGGAAGTAACTCACTCAATGAATAAGAATTGAAATGATTTCAGAGATAAATTAATTCACTTAGTTACAATTCAATGGTCATCTTTGTGTATCAAATGAAGAAGGAGGAAAAGTGAGAGAAATGAACAAGTTGAATTTTTTTTTTGCAACTTTCAAAATTAATCTGCTAATCCTTTTAATCCTAATCCTTTCAGGCGACTCTGAAAAAAATTCCTGCAACCCGGTTATCCAGATTAACGGATGCCTTAGCCAATTATGATCCAGTTTTAAATGAATACTTTTTTGATCGTCACCCAGGAGTCTTTGGTCAGATTCTGAATTATTATCGAACAGGAAAACTTCATTACCCAACGGACGTTTGTGGACCATTGTTTGAAGAGGAACTTGAATTTTGGGGATTAGATTCAAATCAGGTGAGTGATTGATTGATCCAAACAAAGAAAATCCAATCAATTGATGTAACCAATTAATCAACTGTTGATTAGATCAACTTGATAACTGTTACAACTATTGATTAGTTGTAACGGTAGTTACAAGCAAACGAATGTCCAGTTTGATTAACAACAATAACTTGGAATAGATTTTGACAATTAGCTAATTATTAGAATAATTTGAGAGGTAAAAGTTGATTTAATGGTCGATTAACTATATCTCTATGATATTTAATCTTGGGTTTGAGAGTAAAAAGAAAAATTTAATCGATGAAAAGATTAACAGAATCAATTAACTCTGTTAATTAAATGAGATAATCAACAAGATAATCTGATTGTTCAATCTTTTGGTTATCCAATTAATTAATGTTAATTTTATTCAATAGGATTAGAAACCAATGGTCAGTTATTATTATCATCACAAAATGATAAGTTAATGTGAGAAATGTTTCTCATCTCTTATTGTTAATGGTCAATTGTTGTTGGTCAAATTTGATTCCCTTGTAAAAACTAAATCATAATAATAGTAAATATAATCAATAATAAACCTCTGAGCATGGTCAAGATAATCAACATGTTACCGTAACAATATTATCATGTTATATATACAAATGGTCAGTAACCAGAATCCATGATACAATTGAAGGTAAACAGGGAAGGCAAACTGACCCATACAGATATCAAGGTGAAAATTTTCAGATCAATAATAATTTTCTTACTGACCATTAGAATTTGTATTCAATATATATAAATGTAAAGGTAGTTAGTGGTCAGTTTGGTTAATCAAAAATAATCTTTTCAATTGTTACTGGACACACAAGCTCTCAACTAAATCTGTTAACTAAACAGTTGACCACAACAACAACATAATCAAATGTTTCTGTGTTGATATTAGTTTGTTTTACTTAACTGACCAGTAATCAGGTAATAACAACCGTAATTACTTAATCATAAAACAAGCAATTTGATTATTAGAGAGTAACTTTGATTGGTCAGTTTTCTGCTTGTTGCTACTGTTGACCATTAATAATAATAACAGTTATTTGTAATTAGATTAAGTTTTCATTGTATTAAATGGTTAAGCTAATTTTTTAATCTCATCTTGCTGATTATTCAAATGCACACAAACTCTGTGTGTGGCTGTTGATTTGGTTGTTTATTGATTTACCTGAACAAATATACCGTTAGATTACAATTGGAGGAGGTAAACTAAGTGTTTAGCTGGACAATGGGTGGGGTATTAGATAGGGATAGGGGTTGGTCAAGTAAACTTAATTTCCCATTTACTACATTTGGTCAATCTGATTTTTCTCTCTCTCTCTCTCTCTCTCTCTCTCTGGTCAACTAAGCAATGTTTTGATGATGACCATTAGGATATCATATAATATGAACATCCTTTAATGACCATAGAGAGTAACATAAAAGCTCATACTGACCAGTGTGTAGTTAAAGCCATTTCTAGGATGATTGGATGACTTAATCTATTAATATTAAATCGTAACCTGAATGTGATTATATTCAAATTAGTTGATTGTATTAATTTTATTTATTGAACAATGGAAATCATGAATTGTGAAAGATTAATTCTAAGGATAATCAAACATTCATGAAGCTTAAATTGTGATATTTTCTCAGTTGTTTTCTTTGTGATAAGTTCTGATTGTTTAGAGTGTTGAACTATTAAAGTAAATTAAGAATTTCGATGAAAATTTTAAAAGGTTAAGTTGTTAATGGTGGAAATTTTTCCATCTTTTCAACCTTTGAAAGTGAATTTCGGTGAAATGGAGGAAGAGATTAATTTGAGCTTAGAACATGAATTTGGAACTTTTTTTGTTTTGTTTTGTCTTCTCTAAGAAGGATTTTACTCAAAGCTTGATGAGAGTGAGAGGAAGAAAAAACATCAGGATGGAACTGAAACTGATAGAAAATGAATCTTTCATCTTTTGTAGGTGAAAAGAAAAGGATAATGAGGATGAGGATGATGATGAGGTTTCGTATTTGTAACCATGAAAATAAATCAATTCAGACAATGAGACCATGATGATAATGATGATAAGTGTTAAGCTTTTCAGATCTTTGGTAACACTTTGACTTTGCCTCAATGGTTATAATCAATGTATTAATATTTGTCTTATGAGTTTAGGTCTTAGCTTTTTGTTACTACAACTATTCAATGCTAACATGAAATATCATCGCCATCATTTCAGGTATTGTTTATATGAGAATCGCCTTGAGAAACATTCATCTAACCAAAATGAAAATTCATCAGAAAACAAAAGATCTCGCCTCAGGCATGATAATCATCTTATTTATACATAAGATGATAACCTTACCACAGTTTGTACTTGTATTGTATGATAAAAGCAACTGAAGATGAGCTGATTGTTTGTCATAATGATAATGGTGATTGTCTTTTGATAACATCAAAAGATGAAAATTCATCTGAAAGATATTATAAAAAGTACAAAGAGACCAGGGAAGGAACGAGGAAAATAAGCAAAAGTTGATGTAAACCAATCAACAAACTCGAAGTTCAACTTGAACTGTTCTAGAACTTTGTTATTTCACCCTTCCCTGATTCAGAAAACTCAACGTTTCATGATTATCGTTTAACTTTTTCTCATTCTTCCTCTTCCAGTGTAAAGATGAGATGAGAATGAAAATACATTAAGAATTACGAGATTAAATTAGTTATTTTCTTCTTGTTTCTTTTGAACAATTAAGTATCGAAGTGAATTAAAGTAGATTAAGAGGTGTAAAGTTGAAATTATTTCCAAACAACAATTGAATTTAATGAGAATTAAGTATAATCATATAGATATTTTAAGAAAGAATAGAAAAAAAAGTCAATCGAATTCGAAAAGTTATATTCGAAAATATTCGAAGATGAATATTTGTCTCATTTTAAATCGAAAATGTTATAAGGCGGCAAAAATTGAAAATCTTCGAAATGAATCGTTCGGTTTAATGATCTGATCAACGAATTACCATGAACATGATTGTCTACTGAATTATCTGAATTTCAAGGATCATGAAACAGAAAGTAAAAATCTTCACTTTCTATTTAATGATAACAGTTAATTCTGATTATTTGTTTCTGTTCATTTATGATAAAAATAAAACTCATTGACCTTTCACCATGATGATGATTATCATCATGATCCTGCCACCATCTCTCTCGCTCTGAGTATTTATTATCATTACAATTAATGTGATTAGTAAATTGTGATCAAACAATCAAGACAAATAACATGATGATGACCATCAAATTGTAAATAACAGTTATCAACATATTGTGATTGTATAAATTGCTTATCATTACATTTGTAAATCATCATTAACTTTAACTAATCATATTGGATTAATTTGTTTGTTGATAATAAGAAATTGTTGTTAATCAATCAATAAAATGATTACCATCAAATAAGAGACAATTGATTGTGAATCTTGATTTGCTTTTTTTTTCATTTATATCATTAACTTAATTGTTGTTTCTCAACAAGGAAAAGGAAATGAATTCAAGATTAAGTTAATTGTTCAACTGTTAAGTTGTTGTATTTTATTTACTAATCAATTGTTGACCAGTTAATTTGATTGTATTACAACGACATTGATTTTATAAACAAACAATTAATTTAATCATTAGAAAAAAGGAAAACTTTTACTCTTAATTGTGAATATTATCCAATCGGATTAGCTAACTAATAATGATTATCAATTAATCTTGAAAGGTTGAACCTTGTTGCTGGATGACTTATACTTCACATAGAGATACTCAAGATACATTAGCGGTTTTGGATCGACTTGACCTGGACACGGATAAACCAACGGACGAAGAGATTGCGGCCAAATTTGGATTCGAAGACGATTATCTTAATGGTACAATGAGCTGGTGGCAGCGGGTCAAGCCAAAGATATGGTCACTTTTTGACGAACCTTATTCATCATTTCCAGCAAAGGTACGAAAAGACTACTAACCCAAAATCGATAATATTATTGACCTGAGTTGACATTTCTCTTCTCTCTTTCAATTTCCAAAATTTCTCCCCAAATTTTCAGGTCATTGGAATTGCTTCCGTTCTGTTCATTTGTGTTTCTATTTTATCGTTTTGTCTTAAAACTCATCCCAACATGAGAGTACCCGTTTTCCACAATATTACAGTTCGAACCTCAGTTAATACGGAAGCCTGGGTACTCGATAAACACCATACCAACCCACATGATGCCTTCTTCTACATAGAATGTGTTTGCAATGCTTGGTTTACAATCGAGATTTTGGTTCGATTTTTTTCCGCTCCTTCTAAATTGGACTTTTCCCATGGGGCGATTAACATTATCGATTTCACTGCAACCCTTTCATTTTATCTCGACCTTGCACTTCAAAATTTTGCCTCTCACCTTGATAATGCGGATATACTTGAATTTTTTTCAATCATTCGTATCATGAGGCTATTCAAGTTAACCCGTCACTCGGCGGGATTGAAAATTTTAATACAAACCTTTAAGGCTTCCGCCGGTGAGCTGCTTTTACTTGTTTTCTTCCTGGTTCTGGGTATTGTTATCTTTGCCTCTCTTGTATATTATGCTGAAAGGATACAAGATAATCCGGATAATGATTTTAATTCAATACCTCTTGGACTTTGGTGGGCACTGGTCACCATGACAACCGTTGGTTATGGTGACATGGCTCCCAAAACTTATGCTGGCATGTTTGTTGGTGCTCTTTGTGCCATTGCCGGTGTACTTACTATTGCGCTTCCGGTTCCCGTTATTGTCTCAAATTTTGCAATGTTTTACTCTCACACTCAAGCCAGAGCCAAATTACCAAAGAAACGCCGCCGTATACTGCCCATTGAACAACCCCGTGCGGCTCGGTTTCCTGAAAGACGTCCAGGAACCGGTGGTGGGCCTGGTGGACCCGGGGGAGTAGGAGGAGGAAGTGGAATGGGCAGTGGCGGTAGATCAGGAGCAAGTAGTGAACATCATACCAAAAGTGCCAGTAGAGAGGGTGGAGGTCATACCATGGGTGGTATTAATAGATTAAGAGGACGAAGTGGTACTACAACAAATGATGATTCAGATCGAATCGGTGGTAACGGTAAAATGGGCTCAACTCGTGATCCAGCCACAAGATTAGGTAACAATCGTTTCAACTTTGATCCAGCTCCAGTTAACCAAAGGTCAACTCAAGGTGACCAACAACATCAAAACGGTTCAACAACAACAGCTCAAGGTAATTACTTAATTTACTAATCTTAATCCTCTCCCATCATGTTGACCACCTTAAACTTAATCCTTTCACACAATCAGATTAAATTACCAGAATAATCAACAAGCTTCAATCCAATCCAATCTGATTAACTTGAATTGAATCTTTAGTTAACTAACTTTGAGTTGATTAAAAACTTTTGCTCTCATTATTTTTGTTGATTGTTGATTCTGTCAATTTTTATTAGAATGAAACTTTTTGCCTGATCAATTAATTATCGAGAAACAATTAACTTCCATCATAAACAGAGTATCAAATTAATCATAATGATTGAAACATGAGAAATCTGAATTTGAATGAACAACTTTGATTATCAACAAAATGATTAACAATAGAAGACAATTAATAATTGTCATCAACAGAAACAAAGTATTGTTATTATACTTTTAGTCTGATCATCTGTTACAACAATTTACTGATTGGATTTGATTTATTTTCTAATTAATAACTTCCATTATATATTCGCATTCAACTAATAATTATATTCATTGTGATTTCAACTAAATTGTTGACAATTGAAAACACACCTCAGGGTAAAATAATATTTCCCATTACAATTGAAATTGTAATTTCCAAGGTGAATATATATTAATAAATTTACATGATAATCTTTAGGCTATGAATCATTCCCCATCCTCTTGTAAGGCTCAAGAATCATAATTACTGAAAAACAATGACGATAATCATGATAAACTCAAGAATTAAGATTCAATGTTTAATCATGAAATTCATTTGAAAATTGTCAAAGTTAAATTACAAAAAAATCCCTTTAATGATTTAGCTTTAAATAATATCAAATTAATGAATTAAATACATTTAAATGATTAATACAAGTTTAAAAATAGGGGAAATTGAATAAATATTAATATGAAAATATTGATTAAATGATGATGAGATTAGTTTTTGTATCATGTTCACCATGGTGATGATAATGATGAAAATTGAATGAACAATTTTTATCATTATTGTATTGAAATGATAATCATCAATTATTATAACCATGAAAATAGTAATAATAATCAATCATTTGTAATCTTCAATCTAACCAGTTGACAATATTGTGAATGAAATGAGTATATCAGGGTGGGATAGTAGTAGAGTGCAGGGTGGGGGTGGACGATTGACCAAACAAAAGAGAGTGAAAAAAGTTCTAATAGAGAGAGAGAGAAACGATTCGAATTTTTTTTTCTTTCCATTTACTTTTTACATGGACATTATTTCGTGTAATTGATTGTTCAGTCATGTTCATGGTTCTAATATTTATATAAACACCAAGAGATAATCAAGATTCATTTTCACGGATAACCTTACCTTTTTGTTTACTGTAAATGTTGAGTTGAAGCTAATCACTTTTTTAGAATGTGATTGTCTTTTAATTAATTAATTAGCTGGAAGGGAAGGAAAAAAAATTCTTAATCAAGATTATCATCAATTCTGAGTCGATCTCAAATCTCTTGATAATATTCATTAGATTTTTTTCCCCGACTAGTGAACATTTATCTTATTTTTCTGTGTTATTTTATTCACTTGAAACTCAACCTCGAACCTACAACGTTCCCACCGCCCACTTACCGCCTTCTCAATATTAAGGACTTAATCTTCATCTTGAGGAAAAAAGCTGATTAATTAATGAGAATTTCATTAGATATCAAAATGATACTCAGCTCGACATCAGGGGAGAGATAATATTGGCTCAAAATTGAATCTAATTCCTATTCCCATTTCTCATCGGTATCACCAACGAACGTATCAATAGATGAATTAGAGAATAGAAAAAAATTTAATTTTCGAATTTATTTTCTCTCTTATCTAGCAAGTATACATGATATCCTTATGTGAATACATGTAGAGTATTAATAGAGATGAAAATATATTCAATGTTACTTGGAATTGGTAAAATATCTTCACCCTGAGGGTATTGAATGTTAACCAGAATTTACCATGAAAGATAATCTCCTTTACTTTTAGATTGAAGCTCATTTCAATCATGATGATAACTTGATCATCACAATTGTATCTGTTTTCAGAATAGATGAAAGTTTCAAGTTACTCAAAGTAAAGAAACAATAACCTGATAATGATATTGAATTGAGAATATGATGTAACCAATCAGATTTTCTTACCTTTTCTATTTTCAGAAGTTGAAACAAAAAAAATCAATTAACTTTTTCCATCAATCGTTTTTCTCACCTTATTGTTTTCCTCTTAAAAATCAGACTATGAAGACTCATCATCATCATCATGTTCATGATGATCTTTGAATTAGATTTAGAAGATTTTTATTTGAGTAGAAGGAAAATTTTTTCTAAAAGAATTGATTCTTTGGTAATGAAATTTTCACCATGAGAAAGAGAGAAATATTTATCGATAAATGAATTGGATAGATTGATTAGCATTTATTTGAATTTTTCTCTAAAATTCTAATAATGTCAGTGGTGATATTACTATCTGGTTGTGTGTTAATTTCTAATTCCATGTCAATTGAATAGAAGACTGAATTATCTTGGTGGAAGGTGGAAAAAGTTCTGGAAAGTTGAACCTGTAAAAAGTCAATTTAATAAAGTGAATGTAATAAATACAGTAAAGTACAAAGAGGATGATGGAGAAGATTGAGTTCCAAATTTTTTTCCCCATGATGATGAGAAAATATCATGAACATAATCATGGTGAAAGTACACAAATAATAGAATGAGGAGAAGAGGAAAAATCCACCAAGAATGAGAAAAAAGAGTAAAAATTTGAATCTTAAAAAACACTTTCGTTCAAATAATTTACATGTTTCTGTGAATATTTTGCTGTTCATGCTCATGTTCACCCACCATCAGGAAAAGTTCATGTTGATGGTGAACAGGATTGTAAATTTTTCTGTAATCAGAGAAGTTGATGAGACAAATTTTTCATTCAATCGAGAGAGAGAGAAAAATTCATCTTGTTCAACTTATTGGTACACTAAATGATTAGGAAGAGGATGATAAGTATGATGAAGATAATAATAATGTTTTCTAACATTGGATAAGGAGCTACATTCATGGGGATTGGGTGTGAGTGGGTAGAAGATGAAAGGATCAATGATGAGAAGAAGAAAATTCATTTTTGAACATGATGATATCATGATTGAGAATCAAAGTAAAGGTAAATATCTCATGGGAGAGAGTCAATGTTATCATGATATAATAATGAATCTAATACTCAATGGAGATGGAAAATTTTTTCAAAGAGAAGAAAATAAAATGAATCAAGTTCAGTATCTGAGTATATCTACATCATCATGATCATCATCATCAACTATTGATAATGATGATTATCGTGATTAATTTTTGAGTATCATCATGATCATTATCAGAATTGTTTGATTATATGAGAGAGGAAGATAAACTTTTCTTAAGCTTCTTCTTTAAATCCGAATGAAATTTTCCAATAACAACTTACCCTGATTATCATGAACACAATGATGATGATGATGATGATGTTGTTGTTGTTGTTGATGAGTGGAAGTTATAAATATACAGAATTCATAAATTCTAAAAATATTAAGAGGAAAATATTATCTTGCATGAAATTCAACTTTTCTACATGTAGACAATATGGATCAGTGAGCATCTTATTAAAAACTTTTACCCTGAAACTCAATGAATTTTTCATCTTTCTAGTTACATACAGTATCTTGCACAAAAAGTGACAGTAGCGTTTTTATTTGTTACTAAGATCGATTCAACTATTGAGTTGAAATTTTTTCACTATGTTGTAATCAGGTCTCTGGACTGATCATGAAAAAAATTTCATGCAAAAATCTGAATCGAATAACGAACTATAAAGATTCTAGCGAGCAAAAATATGATTTTCTCGATATAAGTCGCGTTTTTTGGCCTTAAAACTCAAACAACAAAAAGTTTATGTCCGAAATTTTTTCAACAGTTAGTTCAAGTATCATGTAAAAATTATACCTTGAAAAATTCTTGCAAAATTTTAAAGAGGTTTTTTTATCTTAATTATAATTAAAAATCATTATCGATTTTTTCATCAGAAAAATTGTTATTTTTGAAACTCCATAGACTAAAAATTTTCAAAATTATCTTTTTTGAATTTTTCAAAGAATTTTCATTATCTATGAGCGAAGCTCAACAAAATTTATAATTCGCTCATTATTGTAACTCTTATGGTTCTCATTTTATTCAGATTCGAATGCTCAAAAAAGCTGACTTTGTTTGGAAAAGTTCGATTTCAGTGAAAATAAAATTATATAACTTTTCAAGAGATCATGATAATTTCACGAAATTTTTTTCGTATGTGCATTAGTTACTAATCAATCTATCTGAGAAAAATCAGATCATAACTTCGACTCGTTTTCAAATTAGGACGATAAACGCTACTGTCACTTTTTGTGCAAGATACTGTATTTCCAGAGTTTACATGATGATTTTGCTCATCATCATTATCATCATGTTAGCATAATTTTCTCTCTTTTTTTTATTTCCAGTAAACTAATGGTGCTCACTGAAGAGTGGGTTCATCAGGAAGATGAAAACTTCATGTGACAGGAAGTTTATCAGTGGGTAAAGGAAGACTTATCTTCCTCATCCTCATTATAACCATCTTATATTAATACACACCATGTCTGAGAAGATGATTTAAAATTGATAAAAATCAACTTATTCACAGAGTTCTTGATGATTCAGAGTTTTTGATGAACTTTATCCTTATGGGGAAAATAGTATTTGCAATGTTGATACTTATCAACATTTGATTGAGTTGATAATATTAATTATTGTCATCCTGTTAATGATGATAATTATCATGATTGAAACAATATGTTGATGATAATTGTTGAAATATTTTGAGGCTTTCTTCCCATCTGATGAATGGAAATGAACTTTTTTCCCTGCTGATTCTTGAAACTCTAAACTCTGATAATATCATACACTTGACTAATCATTAATCAACCAACAACCTCACAATACAATATAATCATTTGCTTGATACAATGAACCTAAAGATAAAAGTTCAGTCAGATGAAACTACTGAATATTTTTCCTTCCCATTGAACTCATTAAAAATGTGTATTATTCACCATAAGAATACTCAATTTCACCCAGATAATGATAGTTGATAAGCTTTGAATCAATGAAACTCAGAGTAGCAAACAAATATTAACAATAACCTGTAAACACCATGAAAAAAGATTCAGGGTGAAAGTTTTCATCAGTTTATTCAATTATCATGATGATTAAAAGTTTCCATCAGAAAATAATATCACCTAACTTTATGATTCTAATATTTATCCCTTTAACTTTATACTTGTCATAGTTTGAATCTTTCTTGACCTTTCATGATGACGCTCTGAGAATCATCATGAATAAGATTATGGGACGAAAGATAAAGTTGAATAATAGCAATGTCGAAATTGAACTTTCCTCTTTCGAAAAGTTAATTTAAACTCATTAATTAGATGCTACAATCGAATAGCTAAAAATAACGATGAATATAAAGAAATTCAGAATCGATTCCATGATCATTAGAACTTTTTTCTCTTCCAATTCAATTGAATATCTACTGTTGCTTTCGATCAATCAACATCATATTTTTAATGATTATTGATCATCATCAGTCTTATCTTCATTATTAGATCGTTCATGTTATCGTCATGATGATGGAGAAAAAATTTTCAACTATAATCAAACAACAATCAATCAAAATGCATCAGGAATATTTGTTCATTTCTCTTGGAACTTTTTTTTCCTTCGTCGAACTTTTTTTAAAAAATCTTTTTCATCTTCCCTTTGTAACTTTATGAATATTTTTACCTAAATTCATTCAATTGGTTTTCCATTCATTGAACCATCTAAACTGTGGTGGTTTCTCATCCCTCTTCCTTTGACCCACCGAGTTTGGGTTAACAATAACTTTATTGTAATTCTTGTTTACATTGTATTGACATTCAATTGTTTACACCATGATATTGAATGATCAAGATGAATTATATACAAGCTGAATTAATAGTTTACCACCACTATCATCATCATCATGATCCCCCACTTTCCGCCTATTTCTTGGTGATTATTCAGATTATCCCATTATCATGATAAGTTTAACATGAAAAACTGAAGATACAATAACCTGATTGAATTGAAATTATCATGTTAACCTTAAAGGTTAAAGGGATGAAAAAATCTCCATGTTAATTTGATTAGTGACCCATTTAATCAATTGAATCAACTTGAATCCATAACAATTATCAATTCTGATTTAACACACTTTTGAATCAAAGGATAAAAGTGAGTGTGTGTCAAATGTTCATCTTGTTGCTTAGTCTATTGATTAACTGTGGGTAGACAGAAAATCAAATTTCACATCAAGTTTTACCATGAAACTATTCAGGAGATACACATGTAATTTCAATTCCAATCTGAATTATATAACTTAATCAAGTTTCATGTTAAACTTGAATAGACGACATGGAACTAGGAGAAAGTTTTGATTCATCTCTGTCTCTGTCTCTCTCTGAATTCAATCTCAATTTCAATTACAACTCTCACAGACACACCCAGCGAATGATAGAGAAAAGTTCATTACCTATTCATCAATTCATTTGGTTATATTTGGAAAAATAGTGAGAAAGGAAGAAAAAAAATTTCATCACATTAAAAAAACATCAGAATTTTTTTCATCTCTTGAAGAAAAAAAAAGTTCTGATTCCAACCTTGAACAAGGAATTAAATTCCCAAAGATTAACATGGTTATCCCATCATCATGAGCCTTGAATTCATTCTAGGAAATAAAGAGACACAGAAATGGTAGAAAGAAAAAGAAAATCAATCTCCAAATCAAATAAACTTCATTAAGGAACTTTTTTCTATTAGTTACTCTGCCCTAGTGAATGATTATCACCTGAGGATTTCATGATGAGTCTGAACAATAAGTTTGTCCAGTTGCTATATATAAAAGCGCAAGATAATGAGAAATGATTCAAAATAAAAAAGGAGATAAAAGTCCAACATGATCTTATAATCAATCGTGATTCTGATTAGTAACAATTGACCATCGTCTAAATGATAACAGAGAGATAAATATGACATTGGACATTGTGAGAGGTTCAAAAGTTACCTAAAGGTTAAATTGAGATTCTTTTCTGTGTTGACCATGTTCATTGTTCAGGTTCCGATGAAATGTTGAATTGAACTATTTTTTGTTTCTTTCACTAGTTTTTCCAGTCTTGATCTTACCTGGATCAGTTATTTATATATTGAACTATTCAGCCAAGCATGAGGAAAGAGGGATGGAAAAAGTATTCAAGGATTGAAGGGGTGGATAATTTTTGGAATAAAAGAGAAAAGAACTTTTTTTTTATTGACATTCTAAGTAAATGGAACAATCTTTTTATTAGAACCTTTGGAAAGTGAAATAAGAGAAAGGAAAAGTTTTTCCATTCAGAGCCTGAGGTAAGAGGTATGTAATTTTCCCTCCGGTGGAAAAAGAATGGGAGAGAAAGAGAGAAGTTTTTTCATAACTGTCTTTCCATTTTCATGTCAACCTGATGGAGGAAAAAAAAGTGAAAACTTTTTTCATGAGAAAATGAATTTTTCTATGAGTAAAATATGCTCATATTTATATGAAAGATATTCATGTATCTGTGTAAGACTCAGTTACCTACATGAGTGTGTATCTATCTGATTGACATTTTGATACAAAATTGTCATAAATATTTGACATGAGGGCTAAATTATTGGGTGAAAAGTGAATGGTAGAGTCACTGTCTCCATTCATGTTGTTAGATGAATCTTTTTTTCTGTCCCTTATCATGATCATCATCATGACACTCATGTAGACATTTAACTAGTATATTGTTGTTGCTTTTTCTTTGCTCAATAAGAATGAGGTAAGACTAAATTCAGGGAGAAAAAAAAGTTACTCGAATATGTAATTTGCATTATCTGAATGAATAAGTAGCCAAATGAATGACTGATGGTGAAAAATTCACGATACCATGAAAATTTCCACTTGTGACTGTCAGAAAAGTCGCTCAAGCAATTTAAGAGCGAAACTATCTCTCACTCTCTCAGAACTTTGTCAACTTCCATTGAAATTTGATTCTACTCTTTTACTTTCTCTTTGCGTCCACTCTCACATTTTGATCACTTTTTCGATCTATTTTTCTCATGACTTAATTGTAAGATTTTTTTTTCTGCATGATGATTGTTGTAATCACAATTCTTATCAACATCTTAATGATGAACTTTTTTTTCGAAGCATCTGAACATCATTAACCTTTTTCTATTCCTTTCTTTTGGGCATCATGATTCATTTTCAGAGTTGATATCAACTTTCTCTTCTCCCTTGAGTCTATCATGATGACGATATTAATACTCATTTGATATTATACTCTATCTGTATGGATAACAGCATGAAAGAAGAGGCTAAAAAATAGAAACAGAGACAATCGTTTCCGGATTTTCATCTCTTTTCCTTCCGGAAATGAGAAAATCGGGATTACAAGTCTGAGACGAAAAAAAGAAAAACGAAAGTTTCTTAACTCGAGACTAAACGGTTCTAATCCTTAAACGAAAAGATTTTCCTCTTCCTCGAATTTGTTAGTATCGAAAAAAAAGAACAATTGAAAGAGTACATAAAAGATACTGACCTTTAGTCTATTCAATTGTTAACCAATTATATTGTTCGATGATTATGAATGGTTATGAAAATCGAACTGAATTGATTTCGGAATTTCGAAAACTTTTGACCCTTTTTGAGACTCGAAAAAAAAGTTATATAACAATGGTAATTTCGAAAGGTTGTAAAGGGTAAAACTGTTCATCGTGACCTCTGAATAATCTCAGAATTTACTGAAAAGAGAGATAATTAATTCACCAGTAAGAGATTTTCATTTTTCAGTAAATTCTCAGTTCAGAGTTTCAGAATCTTCATCTGTTACTAATAATAATAATAATATTTTCTGCTGAAAGGTTATCATGTATGAAAGAAACTCAATTTTTCTTAGATTCTAATTATCACATTCTATAGAATTAGAAAAAAAAGTTCACCATGAGTAATTTTCATGGTAAATTATGAATTCATGATGGAGTAAAATTCAAGTGTCAATTTCAGTAAAAATTGTAAACTGAATTGAAAGAGAGATGAAAAAAAAAGTTAATTGAAATCAATCTTGAAATTAGACTATCAATGAATCCGAGAAGTTTGAAAATTATTCATTGATGAAACTTGATGATAATAAAACTAAAGTTAATTGAATTAAACAAAGTTTCATTGACTCAACAACATTTTACATGGTAAATAACATGATGATAAATATCCTAGGATATTACAATAGCATTTGTTGTTTAAAAGGTAAACAAAGTGATAAACACAATGAATAAGATCAACAGAAAAACTCAATTATCCTTTTAGGTTTTTTCCCATCAAATTCATTGGGCTTCAGAATCATCAACAATAGTATCATGATGATACTCTGGGTGATCATGAATACCTTTTGTTTCATTTTATACCATGTTTATAAGAAGTAGTAATGATGAAAAAAAATTCTCAATCTAAATTCAGTGAAATGTTTAACGGATAATGATCATGAATGAGTTAAAAAGAATCGTGATTTTATCATCAACAAATAGTTTCAAATCTTTAATCAAACTGTTAGATTTTTAATGGAAATCTAATTGTAAATTCTTGATCATGATAAGATTACAATTAGATTTTCTCAAACTGTAACCGATAGTTTCATATCTTGTTGATTAAATTTCATTATTGCAATTTTAGCTCAAATTGTTGGCTAAATGAAAGCAAAATCTTATTGATTTATCAATTGAAAATCAATGACAAGTTGAGATTTAAATTGTTCAATTGTTAATCAAATTCATCTACAAGTTGAAACCTTGGAAACTTTTACTTTTGGTAACCTGAACAATATCATGAATCGTCATGATTAACTAACTTGTAATAGAATCAGTTAAAGATACTGAACTTTTAGCGATTAACAAACAATCAACTCATTGGAATCTGAAACAATATATTTCACTGAATTTGAACATTTCATCATCTCTTTCTCTCTCTCTCTCTCTCTCTCTCTCTCTCTCTCTCTCTCTCTCTCTCTCTCTCTCTCTCTCTTTATGAGTATATTTCTAATTATCTCTCTCAGCCACACCCACACTTCATCTTCCATCATCATCATGTATTATTGCACATCTTTCATGATTATCATTCTAATCTTTATTGTGATTAATTTTCTCGACTAATTGAAAGTCAGATGGAAACTTTAGTTCCATAAGATTATGAAACTATTATCATGCTAATCAAGGTTCAACCCAGAATCTTTTTCCCCCCGTTCAGCTCAGAGATTTATCTTCTTCTTTTCCATGTTATCATGAAACTGAAAGTAAAGAGAAACTAATGATAACAATAATCATGATGTTGATGATGATTAGAAGGAGGAAAGAAAAGAGAAAAAAAAAGTTCATTGAGAATTTTTTTTTCTCTCCATCTAATGTTGATATTATTTCGTCTATTTATTTTTTGCTTCATGTTACAATTATTTCTCTCCCTGAATGAATTTTTATCTCATTTCAAACAGAATTTCAACTTACCAACATTCCTAGTAATCTGATTTCTTGCTGTTTATCTCAAGATTATCAAAGTAATTGATCCAGATTCGCTCAGAGCTTTGAGTTTACCTTATAGAGATAAATTTACTCACCATGAAAACAAAAATGTCAGGTAACAATTGGATGAAAAAAAAGACTCGATTCACTTTCATAATTTCAGAATTTCAATATAATAATAATAGTGTTGAGATTCACATGGTTACCATGTTAAAAGGTGTGAAGAAATTTGGTTTAGTTTTTCCTCTCCCCATTATCATGGGTGGAATAATTTTACCACTCAGATAGAAATTGACAAATTCCTATCACCTTTTTTTACCTCTCCCTGAACACCATTTACAATGTTATCAAGATACAATATCAATTTTCAATTTCCAATTTTCTCATGATAAAAGTTCACAGGAAAATTTATCCAACGATAATTCAACAACTTGTTTCCAAATGATATTTCACTTTCATTTCGTTATCTTTTTTCATCTCACCCTGGATCTCTCTCTCTCTCTCTCTCTCTAGTCTCACTCTCCCTCTATCACATTGTTCACACTTTGGTTCAGTTTCAATTGATTCACTTGAATTGAATAGAAAAAAAATTCTGATTCCTTAGAATCCTGAACAATTCAAATTTCCTTGAAAAGAAAATCCTTTCTTTTTGTAACTTTATTCAATAATTTCCATTGACTCAGATAAATATTCCTCATGATGTATATCATGATAAAAGATTAATGATGAAGGTTTATATCTTCATCTTCATCACCAAAAGATCAATCATAAAATCCTTTCGTGCAAAATGTTTATCTTTTCATTTTCTTTCCACAGAAAATTCATTCTCATTATCGGCGAACTTTTTTCTTTCCTTCTCTCTTTTTAAACTCACGATGGAAATTCATTAAAATCTTACCCTGACCATCTTTCAACGATTAACATGCTACATGAAGATCAATTAAATCACACAAGTTCCAATTTTTAATGAGAACAATTTAAAAATAGAAAAATTTGATAAAAAAAAGTTCCAAAGTATTTTCTTGTTTTCTTTTTCGTCCAATTTTCAAACTTATCGATTTTCTTTCCCGAGCTCAGGTTAACCATTGAAATGGTAATAAAATTACTCATATTACCTTTTACCTTTATTACCAATCGGTTTTCACCCTTTTTTCATTTGTAAAGTTATCATGTTATTCAATAAACATTGATAACTTTGACATTATCATGAAATCATTTATCAGCCATTTGAATCATGAAGTGGAACAAACAAAAAACTTTCCTCCAGAATTGGAAAGTTTCAAATTCTGGTGATTTAGTTACAAGGGAAATCAATACGATCAGATCACAATTGGGAATTGATTTACTATTTTTTTTCACTGATATTTTTTAATATTTTTTTCAGGGGAAAAAACGTAAAAATTGATTGACCATGAGCAATTTCAAATGAATCTTTAATCATCTACAAAACATTGAACAATTCAACTAATCACCATTAACGATAAAATAATGATTTTGATAATGATTGAATTGAATAAACATAAAGTAAGGATGAATAGTATTACCATGAAACGAGATGAGGAAAAATATGAAATAATTATCATCATGAATTGAAACTTGATGAACCAGTAAACAATATTTGCTTTAAACATAAAGCTCATTAAACTGTAAATTATAACAATTTAAATTGATTATTGTTGATATTTAAATGCTCATGGTATCATGTTTTTACCATGAGAATATATGAGAAAGTTGAAATTCTGATGAGGGAAATAAATCCTGGTGAAATTTATTCATACAACATTTTACCTTTACTACCAAAAGTATTTGCATCCTGATCTGAATCCATTTTCATGTTATTGTTGTTGATGTTGTTTATTCAGAACCAGAACTTTGATTGAGCAAAATGAACTTTCCCACTTTTTGTTAATCTTTTTTCATGATTTCATGAGATGATGGAAAAATGAAATAGATAAAACAAATTTCCATTTACAAGAGATATTATCAAATTCAAGAAATATTTTCCCACTTCCTCTTAACCAGTTTTCACCATGTTGAATAAAAATCAGGGTGAGAAAAAGTTTCAATACAAAAATCTCATGGATGCTTGTTGATATTATTTTTCCTCTTGCATGTTATCATGATGATGATGATGATGATAATATTATTACTGTTTATTATCATGAAGATGATGATGATTGTTGATGACAGAAGGATAAATTGTTGTTATCATTATCAGTTTATTCATGAGTAGTTGGTGAAAATATCTACTTATATTATTACCATGATATTCCCATGAAACATTGAATTTCTTTTATTCATTTAATTTTCTCTTTTTCTGATTTTTTTTTCATTTCTTTTTTTTTATTGATTTGTTTCTCTCTCAATCTTCATGATGTTTCATTCATTTTGATTCAGAGTTTCATAAGATGATCATGATGAAAATGATGATTTCCTGAACAAGACTTGAATAGTAACTAGGATTAAGTGATGAAAATGTAATGAAATATGATTACATTTATATACATTGAATGATTATCTATGAATAGAAATTTTCTCATCATTAACTAATTGTTCACAATTAATAATGTTTCCATCTAGACATATGATTTCTGTTACACATTCATGTACAATTCATCATTCCTTAATTGTGATTAAATACTTTTGACTAAATTCTTGACCAAAAGATTTACCAGAATCGTATCGAGTAAAATTATTGAATTTCAAGGTCATTGGGGTCAATCGCCAATAATAATTGCATATGAACAATTTAAATCATTCTGATTGTTCATCAAAATTAATCACCCATTGACTTTTTGATTCTAATTACTTTAAAACATTAGTTAACTTTTCTTATTAATAACTCAATCAAATTAAATTATCAACTCGTTACTGCTTAATTTTAGATGTCTAAATTGCAACAATTTAAATGATTTGAGTGCAAGAAAAGTTTTATTCAAAAATTAAACTGAAGTTTAAAGTAAATTTTAGTTGATTTGTTGATTGTTGGGAAGAAAATTTGATAAATAAAACAAATTTAATTTACTAAATTAAAGTTTTGTTTAATTAACTAAATTGACAAATTGATTAGCATTAACATAAGAAAACACTTGAAGTTGATTGTATTAAAGTTAAATTTGTTTATCCTTTCATGATGAGCCAAGAAAAGTTCAAGTATCATGAATGATAAATTGATCGTTGATACAATTAACTGATTATCGTAATTAACTTTTAGGCAAAACAATACATGAATTTGGTTTGAAATTTAATGTCTTTGACATGATCAATGAAGAGATGATAATCACCATGATGAAAATTGAAATCTAGAAGTAACTGAATTGAACCAGAACTTTTTGAAATTTAATGTTGACTCAAATGATGAATAAAGTTGTTACAATAGACACTGAACATGGTGATTTTGGTTTGATGATTTGATTCATGATAAAGTTCATTCCCTGGAATTGTTGATAAAACAGAAAATTATCATAAATCTACCTGAAGAAATTGATATTTATCGTTACCATGAGATTTGAATATTTTTTTTCAATTTCTTTTCCTGAGATTAGAGTAGCAAACAAAAAAGTTTATCGTTTAGCTTTCATTTTATCCTGAAAGGTAAAATAAATGGAGGAAAGAAAAGCAAAGTTCTGACCATTTTGTTGACCAGCATCATGTTGATCCAAAGTTAATTGTTGAAATTGTTGGAATTACATGTTTTCAAACTAATGATGTGAATCCATTAACTGAGTAACCATGAACCCGAATTTTTTGCTTCTCATTTACCTTGAATCTTTTCATTATTATCACCAGCATCATCTCAATAGTCATTATGATGAAATTAACTCCATGTAGCTCATGAAACAAGTTAATTTGTTACCTTGACGATGAGTAAGGAAGAATGAAAGTTTTGGAAACAACTGAATGATATCATATTAATATCAGACTAAATAAATGTGATTAATGAATATTAAGAATCATGATGAAACATGAGAAAATTAACTCACAGACACCACGGAAAAAAATATGAACAATTGACATGAGAAATTACAATTTCCTGATGATTTTCAATCTGAGTTTCAAACTTTTTCTTAGGAAATAGGAAAAAAAAGTTTCATTGATACTAATACATTATACTATTAGATATCTAAAGTTAATGAATGAACTTCAATATATCTTTTCAATATCAATGAACATTTCGATGATAATTCATGATGATTGGTTTCATATTTAATACATAACCAGTTGGCAGGGAAAAGGATAGATACATATGAATGTATATAAGAAAATCCTAAGAACAGAATGAAAATCAGAAATGAATGTTATTCAGTTGTAACAACAGGGAGAATCGTTGAGACTCAGAGGAAAGCTAAATAAAAACAACAGGGAAAAAGGGAACTTTATACAAAAAGACTGAGACATAGACAGGGGATGGAATTGAAATGATGAAGATGAGCAACAATGTATTATTATTGTTATTATGATTGAGCATCATTATTATTATTAATATGATCAATGGTGAAGCCAGAAAATCATCATTTTCCCATCAAATGTCAAATGCAATGTTGTAACCTCATTAATGCAATAACCAAAATCCGAAAATGTTATTATTGTATTTTCTGTATATGTATGATACAAGCTCATACAAGTTGTAGATTCAGATTTTCATGAGTAAATCTCATTGAAATTTACCATGAACTTTATCATAATCCAAGAGTTTTTTGCCAAAAAATAACGGAAAAGTGTAAACAATAAACATAAGCAAAAAATAACAACCAACATGAAACTCACATGAACAGTAATATCATGTTAAGAATCAAATGTTTTTAAACTTTTTTGTCCAAATATCAACAATTTGTAGTAAAAAAAATCATATATCTCACTTGGGATGTAAGACATTTGATTGCTCATGAAATGTTATCATCATTTACTGAGCTTTTTCATGATGAAACTGAATATTTTTACCTTGTTTAATGTTTTTATATGTTTTTCTGTGTGTTTGCATCTAAATTTGCATTATTATCATTATTATTATGCAATAAATTACATGGGTATTCATTATTACTTGAGCTTTTCAGAAATAAATAACATAATTCAAGAGACGAAAGTATTTACTATAATTTGATTGTATTTATTTTTCAAGTGCTAATTTGATTATCACAATTAAAATTAGGAAAAAGATAATATCATCATAATATTTACACTACTATAAATGTCAATGACTATCAAGAAATATTCACACTTCCAATCAGAGTATTTAAAAGTTTCAACATGAATTTGTTGTTATTTTATTGCAAAATTATTCTCATGGTGATGAGAGTGTCAATGTTTATAAGATAGAGTTTAAAACTTTGTTTTTTTTATGTATTCGAGGATATGAAACAATCAACAACTTAGTAGAATTGGTTACAAATGTTATTCGTTAACATTTTCTTACCACCGAAACTTTTTATACTTTTTGACAAAGTTTTTTGTTCTCCTTACTCTCTGCACCCAAATCCTATTATTATCGTGATTCTGAGCTTTTGAATTTCTCTCTGAAGTTCAATCTTTCAGCATTTTTGCTTCATTTCCTTTCATTTTCTTGCATCATGTTACTTTTTTTCCTCTTCCCCTTGTCTACATCCAACCTATTACTCTCTCTCTCTTTTTTGTTTTTACTCATCATCATGATACCATGCAAGAAGATGGTGATGATAATGATGATAATCATTCTCTGAACTTCATTTATCAAAAGCTTTTTTTATTGTTAAAAGACAGACGCTTGTACTAACTAAAAGTTTGACATAATCTTTGCCTGTTTTCAACACTTTCTTAATGGCTTCTCAAATATTCATGTTAACTCTTGTTATCCTCCATCATCATCATCATCGTCATTATCTTCACCAGTCTCTCTCTCTCTCTCTCTCTCTCTCTCTCTCTCTCTCTCTCTCTACTACCCTTATTTCTGAATCAACAAACTCTCTCAGCCATTTTGTTCAGTTCTTATCATCCGATCTTCCTTTCTTATTACATGATGTGTATGTGTTGATGACCAAGCCTTTTTTTTGCTCTTTTGTCCAAGGGTAAAAGCTTTGGTATACACAATGATGAGGAATGAAGATGTTCAGAAAGATTAGAGATGATAATGACACAGGGAGTGATGATGATGATGATGAGGAGGATGAAGCTATTGGCTACTACAAAAGTAGTTGTAGTAACTGGACATGAAATAACAATAAAAGGTTTGAACATCCAAATAGTTAATTTTGACCACTAAACATGATGATGGCTATGATTAAATTTCTAGTCTATTAAGCTTTTAGTAGCGATGATTAATTTATCCAGTGAAAATAAGATTGTCCAACATGTCCACTGACCCACCATCCCAACCCCTGTTCAGTTAATATAATTCATGTGTTGACCTCTGAAAAAAAAGTGAAACAAAAAAGAGGTGAAACTTTGATTCAATTGCGAAAAATATCAACAAAAAAAAAGTTTATCAATCATCACAAAGTGGACACATAAATCTGAGATGAATGGTCAATCATTTAAATCAACATAATCCATCAGCTGTTGGTCATCTTAATCTAATGATAATCTCTTAAGTTTCAATAATGATAAACATGGCGATTAATTTAACCAAACAAATGAACACTTAATTGTTTTCATTTTTAGTAAATATTATCAACATCAATCAACTAACATTATCATTCATCATTCTTGACAATTATGCCAATAAAAACTAATCATCATGAAAATTGTTTCAAAAAATGTAACATCAGATAATTGAATTACAATTAAATCAAATTAGATTTGACAACATAATCATAACTGTAGTCAATATATTAATCATAACATGTAAGTTGATTGTAACCATAATCATCTTAATCGTTGACCGATATAAAAAAAATATTTATAATCTCATCTCGGAAATGATGCTAATCAATTTGGTGTTAATCTATTACCAATAATCAATAATCAAATAGAATCACATTTAAAACTAATAACTTGATATAGTTAACTTTTGGGATCAATAATTTACAATGAAATGAGCTGATTAATTTTTACAACATCATTTAACTTGATTGATTTGATTCCTTAGATAATCAGACTGATGTAAATGATTAAGGATTAAGTCAGAGTTTGAGAGAAAGACAAAAAAGTTCATCAATCTTGATTCAGTTCATGATCATTTTTCAGGATAAAAGTAAAGACAAATTAACAAATTATTATAAGAACATGACAGTTTATTAATTGTGATTAACTTATTGATTATTCCCTTAAGTTAACGGTAAATTGATATTCACCAACTGAGTGAAATATTCATTGAAAAAACCAGAACTTTCCCCCTGAATTTTGGGTGAAATTTTTATTAACTTGAGAGCGATTCTTATAATAATAGAAAGATTTTCAATCTCAGTTGGAAAGTTAAGCCAATTTTTGATTGGAAACAATTGATTAAATGTCCAATCAAAAATTGAATGGAAAAGTTTCAATTGTTTCATCACCATTTTTCACCCTGAAAAAATTCAGACCCTTGGTGTATATCATTTGAGTCAAAATGATAGTAAAAATAATAATAATACATTATAAGAGTGAAAATAACAATATGATAACAGCAACAATGTTATGATCAATTTCCTGAATGCAACTGAATCAATTGTAAACCTTTTGGGTCTTTCAATTTGATGAAAATTGTCAAAATGATTTCAGGGTGTGGTGGTATGGAGACACTATCATGGTGATGATGATGCTTTCAGGGAATCATCATGAACATTGTATCATTTAAAATAACAATGATTTGATTTTAAAGTTGACTGTTACTCTGATTGATGAAACGAAAGGCAAAAGGTGGAGAGAAGTAGAAAAGAAGAAGAAAAAAAAAGTTCTGATAAAAATCATCATGGAAAATGTTCAGTAGAAAAGAAAAAATCGATTTTTTCTCTTTTTCTCTTTTTTTCGTTCTCTTATCTTCTTCATCTTCTTCAAAAATAACATCATCTATCATCTTAACTTTCTCAAGGTAACTTGAGATTCCAGGATAACTTTTACTTTACTTTTTTTCTTTTCTTTTCTTTTTCCACCTTGAAACTTTTACCACTCTCACTGGTTCCTTGGTGACAACTTATTCCTCCCCACCCTGGAAATATATATCAATACACTTTAATATCTGATGACAGTTTGATAATTAAAATGTTTCTTTCAATTCTTGTTTTGAGGAAAATTATTCCCATTCAATTGATTGTCTATTACGTTATTGGAAATCAATCTGTTAAATCACAATTAACTATCACCATTCATGTGATAACATGAGATTAACTTTTAATCAACTTATGTAAATTGTGATTAACTTAATTTACTTGTTACTTGTTTTTGATGATCAGTTGTAAATGACAGTTTTAATCAAGGCTTTTTTTTTCATCATCTTGTTGACTGAAAATCAATAATCAATTGGGTTTTGATTACAAATTGTTGATCATTAGAAGTCATCTCATTTTCCTGTTGGTATACAATTGATACTAAATTTTTTTGATTACTATTAGTTGATATTACTTAATTATCACTTTGGTTAATTGTTCATTGATTAACATGATGCATGACTGTTGGGTCTAATGGTCAATCACTTAACTGTCTTGACCATTGATTAACTAACAGCCTTTGGGAATATTATTAATACTTTCAACCCGTTTACTAATTTGATGATATAATACAATTAGTTGATTGTGTTGATCATCTAATCTCTTTCTTTGGTTACAATTGTAAAAGACAAACAATTAACAATCAGTGAGTGTTAATTGTTTTTAATATAAAATATTTGGAAGTTCATTATTTGATTGTTGGAATAAAAAGTTAATTTAAATCAGTGGAAAAGTTTTAGGAGTTTAATTGATAAATCGACTTGTTAGAACTTTTTTTCGTCGAATTTTTTTTCTTTTATTTATATTGATTATCCAAGTTCCATCAAGTTCACTTGGGTTGACCATCGGTCATCATTACGATGATTGCAACTCAAGAAACAGAGAAAAGAAAATTCCAACAATTCTGAACAATAACAATTAGTTAATCAATTACAACGGTTAATTATCATTTGTTTTATAAGGAAACAGAGCTGATCAGTGGTTGAAGGATTTAATTTCAAGTTGATTTGATTAATTGTTTACCCATTAAATGATTAACAACATTGGGTAGATTTAATTATCTGAAAATTATCACTTTGATTGTTGGTCATTTGATTCATGACAATTAATCAACTAACTCAAAAGCACATTGATGACAATTTAAGTCAATATATATTGTAAGGTTAGTAATTGTTGTTATTATTAATAGTTAATTGTAGCAAAGTGACTCCATTGTTAATCATAATCAATTAGATCAATAGATTTGTACTCAGCTGATCAAATAAACTATGGTGAGTAAAATTAAGAAAACTAAATTATTGATGATTAAGATTGCAACTAAATTTTTCATCATATAAGTGTAAAGTTAATTGTCCTCAGATTGTAAATTGAAAATTAAACTAGCAAAATTAGATTTAGATTATTATCAAATTTAGTTTAACATGAATTCTGGTCAATAATTAAACCAGAATGTATATTGATTTATAAACAATAATCAAATTAACAATCAACACATTAGTTGAGTAAACATGATCATTAACTGAATCCATAAGTTGTAACAATTTATTGATTGTATTGATATTTGTATTATGTAATAATTTATTGATTAATATTGAGTGAAACTCAATTGATTAAATAATGAATGACGATATTGGCTAGTTAATTATGTACTAGATTGTTATTAAATCATAATAATCACCAATAATTTATCTGTGCCATGATTAGGATACGGATCAAGATAATCTTTCCAATCCTTTATCATTATCGTATTTGCTATTAGACTTTAATTTACTTTTCTCACTGATTAATATTATCATTCTCAAGTTAATTTGATTAACTGACTAGTGAGAAGATGAAAAGTGAGAAGAAGATGATAAAAATTGGATGAGGGAAAAAAGCACAACGATTCTTTGGGCTTATTTTAACGTGTATTCGAGGTTTAATCGAGTCGAACTAATCTGAAAATCGATAATCAATTGATTAAGAGAATACTACAAAAGTGATGAAGATAAAGGTGATATGATGATGACGAGTGGATGAGGATGGAGATGAAGATGAAGATGAAGATACACTTTGGTTTGGGTTTGAGATTTGAAATCTAATAACCTAAGATATTATTTCAATTGTTTCACTTGATATTTGGGATAAGTTGATTGTTCAAGAGTTTCGGTTAGATTTGTACACTATTGATGATGAGAATATCTGAAGAAATTGAATGAAACAAATTACGAATAAAACTGAATCATCTATCACAATACAATTTATAATTTAAATTGTTCCCAATTAATAATAATGAAAAGTTTTCATCAAGATTAATCAATGAGTTAACATTTCTATCAGATTGTATGTGTTAATCTATTATGACAATTGTTAAGCTATTCAACAACAGAATCAATCACAATGGATTCTCAATGAATGAACTGTAATCATGATTATAATATATTGAGCAAGAGATTCTGATTTCAATGGGTCATTTTGAGTGTTGGTCATTAATTGAATTTCTGTTCAATTAGGTTGACAAGAAAAAAAATTCATTACCGATTTACAATTGATGATGAGCAATTTTCATTAATCAGTATGAATAAAATTTGAAAGTAAAGCAGAAAACACAATTAAATTGATTGGAATTGAAACTTGGAAATTAAAAGTTTCCATTGAAATGAATTATATTATTAATAATATGTTAGTACTTTGAAAGTTTTAACAGTTTACTAATTGTTGAAAGTAGCTTAATGTAATTAAACGTTAATCATCATCACAAGCTGCCAGATAATTCATTCATCCAGTGAAAATAATGAATCTCATGATGATAATAATAATAATAATATTGAAACTGAATAATAATATAACATTGTTACTGAAAATTTCCCTCAATCTGAATCCATGGAAGAACCAAATTAGTAATATAATCAACTAATTTTTTTATTATTCAGCCTTGTGTTTCATTAAACTACATGAAATGAAATTCTGTATAATAATTATATATACTGTTGATTGAGATTATGAGATAACATATTAAATTCAGTGGGTGGGAGTGATTATAGTGGACATGAGGGGATTAATATATAATCTGTGAATAAACATGAACAAAGGTAAAACGATGAGCCAAAGTGAAAACAAAAACAGGAAACAAAAAACAGGAAAAGTCAAAATGATTATATTCAAGTTGAGAATCATCATCACCATCATCAGGGGAATCATGAATACTACCCAATGGTCAATGATTCAGTTTGAGGGAAATAATTCACAGAGAGAGAGAGAGAGACTGAGGATTAGAACATGTTTTTACCATGAAGAGCAGAGAACCATCCCAAAGAATCAGAATTGTAATTTAATCTATTGAACTTTTTTTCTCTCTCTTTTTCCTGATTCAGTTGAGAAAATTGAAAATGATGGATTATCTTATGTGGAAGAGAATAAAAAATTCATGATAAAACTTGAATAGATTGAATCTTTCTCTCTTCCTATTGATATAATAATAGATTAGCAGATTAAATTGTTTACCCAAAAATAACAATAGCGAAAATTGTTTCAATCAATCAATCAAGAGTGAACGATGATTAATAATTGATAATCAACATGAGATTCAGTTTCAATTGTTTCTGTTTTGTCTCCAATATATTGGAAACCAAGAAGATACAACAACAAAAAAAGTTCTGACTCTCTGATTCCATGTTTACCATGAGAGGAAAAAGATAGCAAAAAAAATCATCGCTGTGCCATTTTCTCATGACTAAAAAGGTTCATGAGATTCAGGGGGTTCTGTCATCATGATAATCTGCTCGATTTCAAGATAAAAAAACAACATTCTTCTTATAGTTTAATGATTAGGAAAATTATGGTTCCTTTTGTAAATGTATTATTATAACTATGAACATGAGGAAACATGAAAAAAAAGAGGAAGAAAAAAAATACATGGAAAGCAATTCAATCCATCAATCTGGAACTGGATTCAATACATCATCATCTTTATCTTCATCACAATCCACAATTTAATCATTATCCTATCATGTTTACTCAGAACACAGGGTGGAAAAGTATATACATATAATGCAGAATCGGGTGAAATATTGGGATACAGGGGAGAAAGAAAATATTGTTCTAAATCAATATTCTGATTCTGGAAACATGGTAATGGTGAAATTGAAATTGTAACATTTAACCAACGTGATCAAATGATTGAATAAATATACAAATAATAATATATATTATCACATTTGATTAGGGTGGGTAGAGCATTTTTCTGGTTGAAATTGTTCATTTTCATCATGATATCATGTTGATAAGCCTTAATCATGTTTCAGCATTTATGTAATTTTCTTGTTGAATTAAGTTCATTGAAATGATACGGAAAAAATGAAATTCATTGAGCAAATGAAACTGAATCACTCAATAAACACATGATAATTTGGTTAACATTCAGCTAATCATTTGTTGATATTGTTTTCCTCTCATCAATATCATCAATCAAATCAACACATAACAATTAAAGGAAACTCAATCAACTCGTTAAATGATTAACGGTCAACAATTAACACTTTGTTACCTTTTACGATTAATAATCAACTTATTCAACTCACCTTAATGATCATTAGGATTCTGATTTAATCTTATTTTTCTTCATCAGAATCATCATGATGTTATTTTCACCATGTCCAATGTTAACACAATGAGAATTGAGAGAAAAAGTTCTGATAAAATTTATTAATCTTCTGGAACTATTATTATGATGATTATTTCATTTTCCCTCAACGATTAACTCAATTTAAAGATCAATCAATTCTGATAATCAAATTTTTTGACATTAAATTTTGATTCTTCAACCAAATGGTTGATTTTTAATTTAGTTGAGATTTTTACTACAATTGAAATTTTGATTTGAATTCAATTTTTACTCTGTTGTATTCAAATCGTCATTTGCATGATAAATTCATGAGAAACATAAGTTGAGAGCTTTTTCTCTCACTCTCTCAAAAATTTCCAATTGACTTGTCAATCATTGAGATAATCAATTTAATACACAATAGTAATAATTGTAATTCTGAATTTAGAGAGAGAGAGAGAGAGAGAGAGAGATTACAAATTTTCTCGTCAAAAGAAAATATTGAATTCAGAATTCTGGTAACTTCAGCCAATCATATAAAGCTATCAATCTAAAGGTGTAAAAGTTCATGATGATAATATTGATCCATCTACACTTGGAAAATCAATTTCATTGTATTTCTTTAAAGGGAAGAGATAATTTTGCTGAGAAAAAAAGTTCACATCTCATGGTGATGACCAAAAAACTAGAAAAAAATTTCCCTTTAATTTGAGTCTCATGTTAACATGAACATTGGAACTGAACTTTTCATCTAAGCCACTTTACCACCGCCATATGTTATCATCATGGTAACATCATGTACGGTCATCATCAGGCTAGTTGTTGTTCTTGTTGTTTATCAAAACAATTTATTTATCACTGTTGACAATTTTTTACTATTCTCGCTGAGAAAAGTAAAGAAATTAGGTTAACTTTTTGAATTTTTCACTATTCCAATTCTTGACCAGTGTCCAAATCAATCGTGAATCAGAGATACACACAAAATCCTTAACTCCATCAACTTTAATCATTATCACAATTAATTCATTTTCATTTTGGAATTTTCTTTTCTCTCTCTCTATCTTCAGATCATCATCATCATCAAACAAGATCAGGACGAAACTCAGACACAAGCCTGTTAGCCAGTGGTCATCCAGGTAAAAGTCGTCGTCCATCAGGTGGAGTTTTCTCAATCCATGGTGATTCTGAACTGGCCAAGGGTCTAATTGCTTAAGGAGAACGATTAATCTTGTATAATATTAAGATAATAAAGACGACGAAATTAAATTCTCAAATACGATTTTCACAAGTAATCATCATGATAATCATCTGGGGATTGAGAAAAACTCTCTCTCTCTCTTTCTCCCTCAGTTCATTCTCATCATAAATGTATGAAAGATTAATCTTCAGTAATCAAAGAAAGAGAGCAAATAATTGTACCATGGACCAAAAATGTACCATCAACATTGAATTAAATGATTCTGACCATAATATTGGTGAAAAGAAAAACTGACCAAATGAATTTCCATGATAACTTCCAATTAGCCAATTCTCCCCAATCATCATAATTACATCCTCATCTTTCACAGCCAAATAAAAATGAAATCAAGGTCCAGTTACACTGAGGAAAAACAACTCATGAGGTGCCCATCTATTAATCCTCTCTAATCCACATCATCACCCACCTCAACTTCATCCGTTGATTACATGAGATTATTATATACATTAATCATTGTAAATAAAAATTCATCTCTCTCAATCTAATTATTTCTTCACCTTCGCTCAAAGATAATTTTACCGATCATGTTACCAAAAAAAAAAAATAAAAGAGACAAAAAATGTTACTCACTTTTTTTCTCAGCGAATTCGAAGTTCACCTCATCGTTTCCGTTTCCGTTTTCTTTTTCTCTCTCTCTCTCTCTCTATCTCTTCATCTCTCACTTTCTCTCTTTCTCTGTACCAAAACAAAATTCTAATAAATCAAATCAAGTTTTCATTTAATTCAATGATTTATAACAATCAACTCGATTCTAGTTGATAACCAATCATTTATTATCTTGATTAACTGATTGCTACGATTTCCAATCGAAAGTGTTAAAACTATAACTTTTCTTGATTACAATTAACTTTTCTAGTAATTAATCATCGTTAAAATTAATTGGACTAATATTTGTCAAGAAAATATAATTGATCAAGTTGTTAGTTTAATAATTGTTACGATGAACGTTTTTTTTTAAATAATCAACTGAAAATGCAATTTAATTTAATTAATTGTGACTTAAAATGAGTTAACCAAATCAAGTGGAAACTAAATTGTTAAGAGACAATGAAGAAACATTAAATTATTACTACAATTAGATTGAAAATTAATTAAGCCAGTTAAATGTTTAATTGTATTGTCATGTTTTTAACTATTGTTTAGTAATTAGTTAATCATGATTATTCAATCTCATCATTCAAATGAATAACAATCAGTGTTGATAGAAATCAACTTGGATTAATTGAAAACCACAAAATGAAAAGATTTGTAATTAACTTAATTAACGATTCATTTGTTGTAAGGTTAATTGATTAGGGTTAACAATTAACTAAGGAGATGATTTGATTGTTAATCAATCAATCATTCAAAAACAATGGAGATGGATATGACATGAAGGAAAAGAGAAAGTTTCAAATTAATTAATCAAAATGATCAACAATTAAAAGTTGCAAGTTGATTGTGCTGTTGACAACAATTTAATCTGAAACAATTTAAATTGTTTTGACACTTTCCAGCAGTTCAATCCTTAATCTAGATACTTAACTTCAATTGTCATCTTATTTTCATGATTAATACAATTTTCATGTGAGTATCTTTTTGAAACAATAAGATATAAATTATATAATCATCATGTCAGGGTGATGATACAATGTGATAAATAATATCCTGAAGATTGTGAACAAAAAGTTCAGTCTCATGAAAGGGAAAAGTTTAATATGAAAAACTCATGGATTTATGGAGATAAATAATGTTAACCATCAACCTTTTAATAAAGAGTTTAAATTATCATCAGTAAATTTTCAATTTCCATCATGAAAATTCATATAATCTTCTTATTCGTCATGAATTGTTGTTTCATCTTAAGAAAAGTTTTACATTTGTAATTATTATTACATGGAAAGAGTGACAACTTGACGATAAAGGATTAGATTTGTTTTTATTTTCCTCTGATTCCAGAAGGATGAACATGGTTGAATTTCATGATTGAATTTCCTGGTATCGTGAAAAAATGAAATGAATCCTTGAAGAAAATGATGAAACAAAAAAAATCGTTGAAACACCAAAGAGAAAGAGAGGAGAAGATGATGAAGATGATGATGATCATGATGACGATTTCCAGATAGTAGATGGGAACATTTACCAGAAATGATAGTTTAGGTTCAGAACTTTTTCATCAATTTCGTGAATCATCATTTCAGATTATTGAACAGAATCCATCCCATGGAAATAAATAAGATGATGACAAAAGAGAGAGAGAGAGAGAAAGCATAAGTTATTCACATGCGATGTTCATGATATTTCAAATGAATTCAATTTACGATCATCATCATGATAACTATTAGAAAGCAAAGAGAAAAAATTTCTCAACAGTTCTGATCATCATCTTGATAATGATGAGTAATAATAATCGAGCCTTAGAGCTCATGGTGTTAATGATAATGCACCGATATTATTATTATTATTTATCATGTAATAACAATCATCAGAATCCATGATAATTTGCTAAGCTTTTCCACCTTCTCTCCATGTAAACAGACTGAGGATATAATTTAATAATCATCATAATCATTATCACCAAGGTGCAAGAGCCTGAGGATTGAGTTGATATTTGTGATAATAACAATTTAAACCATGTCAATATAATTTTAAATGGTCAGTTGATGATGATTACCTAAGTGATTATCATTACCTTTTTTTATCAGGTAAGTATAATAATATAATGTTCAACTTATTGGTTAATCTGATTGGGATTATCTTAATATTTAACGATAATGTGAATGATAATAGGAAAGTGTAAGAGTTTCAGGTCCTTATAACTGTATAAAAGATTGACTAGTGAGAGTAATTAGTTGATTAACGTCCAAGTGATCAATTAATTAGGGAAAAGGTCCAACAGTGTCCAGTGTGTCCTTGATAGTTTGTCAAATGTTGATGATTAATTGATTATTAGGTAAATCTAAATTTGTTTCCTGGTTAATAATTGAACCGTTAAAGGGAAACAAAAAGTTTGTATGATCAATTTTAAGGTTAATCAAGATGGACGATAAAATGGAAAATTATATTTCCAATTGTTTTATGAACTTTGTTCAGTTTCGTTTGGTGAATTTTTCAA
The DNA here is from genome assembly GCF_014898815.1 of Panonychus citri. Lineage (NCBI taxonomy): Eukaryota > Metazoa > Arthropoda > Arachnida > Trombidiformes > Tetranychidae > Panonychus > Panonychus citri. The sequence goes on along the minus strand of NW_026515516.1, from coordinate 251,943 downwards.
TCATGGTCACTTCATTTTTCAAACGTTAATCCATTTATATTAATATATATTAATGTATAGTCGTTCTGTATTCTTGGAAATGGTCATTGAGTGGTCAGTAATGATTATTTCATAGAGTTAAAGTTTCACTATAAGGGGAAATGTGATCAGTTTCTCAGTTCATTTGAACGGCTTGAAAGTTGTTTTTGTCATTTCGTCTTCTTCCTCTTGTTGATTATCTGTTATACCAAATCAATCAAAGATCAATCCAGATGAGAAAATAGAACGAGAGAGAGAGAGAGAGAGAGAGAGAGAGAGATGAAAAAGTACCAATTAGGATCAGATACATAAAAAGAGAGATGAGAAAACAAAACAAGCAACAGAAATTTAAACAGAATGATTAAAGTTAACAGTTGAGTTGACAATCATTTTGACACTTTGGTGACACAGAGATTTACACCAGGGAAAGAAGAGAATGAAAATTCAATAAAATTCATTTACCATCAAGAATAAAATGTCAAAAATGATTAATAAATTGTAACAATCAGAAAAGAAGCTTAAAAACAAATGACACGATCCATTGCTTGTTGCTGGACACATTGATTACTTCAAATTGTTAATGAGCCAGAGATGCAGATTCAAAGATTAATTAATTTATCAATTAACGAACCAATCTTTTGGATTTAATTGCAATTGGATCTAATTTGTTTTCATTTGTTGGTCAATGAAAATCATCAAGTAGTTGTAAGTGGTTGCGCTCATTATATATAGCAGATAGAGTGGCTTATAAGGCGCCTGCCGCGAACTGTTACAATTTTTGTTACATTTAAACTTCTTGGGGGTTTACTGTTTTCATGTGGGTAATAAGACGGAATTGAGCCCGTGTCATCGTAGACCAGAATCCACGACACTAACCTCTCGACTAGCAGCTCAAGTAGACATTCAAACGAAAGTATTTATAAAACTATCTCCATCTATTATCATCGATAGAAAATAATTCGAGAAATTTTTAACTTCAATTGGGTTTCAATTTTCCGTATTGATCTTTTTCATTGTATATGTAAGAATCAGGGAATGCAAATTCGTAATCGTAAACAATTTGAAAAATAACTTATTTATTGGATTCAAGAGGAAAGAGAGACAATCAAAATTTTAGTCGAATCAATTTCTGGAACATTTTGTTAAGAGATTCTTAATTTCTTTGATCTTGATGGAAAATCTGAATCCTTTTCATCCTCTTTTGAATCTTCACTTGTCTCTGTGAGTTTACATCGATACGAGAAAGGATCAATATCGATTTTATTTGATAAAAGGTCAGCAAATTTTTTATCGAACTCAATTAGTGAGCTTCGTAAACGTCCAACTTGACTAGATCGTAAATGGATGCAATGGAGACCATTACTTTCAATTTCTCCTTGAGAAGGATCAAATCGTGGAGCTTTTTCAAAAAGAACTTTACTTCGAACTGAAGTACCACCGAACAGAGCTGGAACTCGATTAACAGTTAGATACATTGTTGACTCGTCGATATTCAAACCAGTAACATGTTCAAATGGAACAGCGATCACATAATAAACGACAGTTGATGCATTAGTGTTGGATTGAGTTCGAGAGGTGTTATTGTTGGCACTATCCGGAACAAAATTAACACCACCACCACCACCACTCAGTCCACAGTTCGCACTATTTGTGGACAGAGATTGGACACTGAGGATTCCGTTTTGATCTTTTTTATCGCAGGTGTAAGAACCTGGGAATGCAAATTCGTAGATGAACCTCCTCTTTGAGAAGATAACTTTTAACTGTGTTGATGAATTTCGTCGAGTTAATCCTTCATTGGAAGATTGAACATGGAACATTCCAATTTTAAATTGTTCAATATCGAAAATTTTTGGACGCATTTCCCTTTTAATTGGTTCTCGATTTGTTGTTGCGATTGATCGATGTGATCGTTTACGTTTTTCACTTGCAACATCAATAAGGCCAGAAAGAATTTCCGATTTCGATTTCTCATCTAAATGAGAGGAAGATGAATCAGGAGCGGGAGCCAAATTTCGAAGTCCAGGTATTTGTGGACAAGTCAACATGTTGACCAATAGCGGGTTATTCATATAAAGCTTTTTATCCATTGTTATTCCAGCAGCTGAAGGTGTTGAAGAGGAAGAAGAGGAAGAAGAGGTTGAACAAGATGATGAAGGCGAAGAGGAATCATCACTGCCAAGAGGTGAATTGGTAAAAGATACCCGACTGGCTGATATCATGATGGGCATCCGACCATGAATGGGACTCGTTGATTCTTGAAGTGAGCTGAGTGAAGGTGAGCCCAAGTGTGGATGATGATGGGAACCTGGAGGAGTTGAAGAAGTGGTTGTTTGCTGTTGATACATTTTACCAAGAGGCGCTCGCCAGAAGATAATCTCCCTGCCACCGACATTGGTCGTCATGTAGGGTGAGATAAGTCGAGGTGAAACTTTATGAGTATACCCAAGATTGGGCTGAATTGCAATCGGACGTTGATAGGATGGATAAGCGGTGAAAGCAGCCGCAGCATTTGTACCATTGTTTGTTGTCGGCTGCAAGGTGGGCAATATTTGTCGATGGTGTTGATTGTAGTTCAAAATTGGCGTTGAACGAGTTGAATGTCCGCTGTTCATAAATTGTCCACTTCCAATTGTGTGCAATTTAGGTAATAAATGTGGTGGATTCGGATGGACATTTAAATTGTTATTGTTGGAATGATTTAAATTTGAATTACCGTTGAATCGATTGGTTAAATTATTTGTTGATCGAATCCTTGAATCAAATGAATAATTTAATTCATCAGGCATGGGTTTTTCCCAAGAACTAATCAACTGATTATCTTCATTTGAATCTGAACGATTATCTTGACCATGGTCATCATTTCCTCCATTATTTGAATTTGCTCCTCTTACAATACCATTACCATTATTATTACCATGTTGTTGATTGTTACTTGATACAATTAAATTGTCACAAATATGATTTGAAGTTGAATTGTTTTCTGAATAAATTACTTGTATTGACCGGTCGTCAACATAATTATTTTCAGATGATGGTAAATGATGATGAGATTGATGATTTGTTTCATTTGAAGGTGAAAGGTTGCTGGTGGGTGAATTGGGTGACCTTGTTAGTGAATCCTCCTTGTCAATCAGTAAATCACCCAAATCATTATCATTACTACTATTGTTGTTAGTGGAATTGAATGGATTACCAACCAACATTGTTTTCGCCATAAATTGGTCAAAATTGAGTCCCAATTCCTCCAAAAGCGGTGGCTCATCTCCAAATGAATCACCACCACCTCCACTTCCACCACCACCACCAGGAACATTTGATGAATAAAATGAGTCGTTATTCAGATCACCACCACCATCGCCGCCGATTCCTAAACCATTACCACAATTACCAAGACCATTACCATTGGGGGTGAAGGAAGAATGTGATGAATAGAGAGATGAATTGGTCGGTGGATTGCCCACCGGCGGAACATATTGATATTGATTATATTGATGTGGAGGAGGGTAAACATAAGGTGACATGGAATCCAAATTATCCATGGCGGTGATAGAACCAAAATCTTATACAAAAATTATGTACAGAAAAAAAAACCAAATGTAATTAGAAAGTTGAAAAGAGAGGGAAAACAGACACAATTAATTAGAAGATCTACTTACCTGTAATTAAATCATTTCGAGGAGGATAATTAGGTGGATATGAATATCGATCATCCATAGCAACAATTTAAAATTAAACTACAATTAAGAAGAGAGAGAGAGAGAAACAAAACTGAAAGAGTTAAATTGTTACTTTAACAAGAGAGAAATGAATGAGAAACAATTGGAATGTGTTGATGATCGAGTAATCATTTTATTTAAATCAATCGATTAATCGGTTGACAATTAAATTATGAATTCTAATTTTCTTAATTGATCAGGATCAAGTTTATTTTCCTTTTTGATTAGTGCCTCGTTCTTTTCATGGTGAGATTCGGGTTTATTTGATTGTTAACAATTAGCGATGAAGATGCAGTTAAGTTTGAGTAATTTAGTTAACAAGTAGTTGGACTTATTGGTTGAATTTGTTAATTAACTCAAATTATTAAAATAATAAACATTTATAATGATTTTGATGAAATTTATTTATTTGTCTAGAGGATTGTTATGATCATCTAATGATATTTACTATTCAATGGTGATGATAATTGAATGACAAAGTGTCAAACAATCAAGGAGGAGGAGGAGGAAATGACATGAGAGATGACAAAAACCCACCAAGTGGGTAAATTAAACTGTTCCCACTTGCTAACAATTAAGTATCACGAAGAAGAGGAGAGAAAAAATTAGAGACAAAGGATCGAATCAATCGACTCCATAGCAAAAGAGTAATATCAAACCTCAGAATTTTGAGTTGTTTTCTCTTTCTATTCATTATCAATATTCACTTTCAGACTTTCAACTTTAGTCCAGTGGTTAGCATGATGGGCAAACCTTATCATTGGTCTTTCCAACTTTGGGGCTCACATTCAATTCCTGACACTCAGATCAGATGATCAGCACGAACGCAGATCAGATCGACTCTTGTGCTTGTTGTATGAAACACATTACTCTTTGTTTACAGTGATCGTAACTAGAGATGTTCCGATCTCAGATTTTCAGTAGATCGAACGATTCGATCAATTTTCGCTAGTAAATTGATCAATTTCGATTTTTCAAATTTAAATTTCATCATCGAAAAAGGCTGAAAAATTTCTCTTTCTTTTGTATACTTTCTATTTTCACTGTCTAATTTCTTAATCAAGAAAAATTTATTAATTAGTTTTTCGAATTTTGAATTTTTATCGAAAACCACGTGGTTTTTTAGGTGATCGATTTTCTGAAAGTTGAGATCGATCAATTTTTCTTACTCAAAAATCGATCTGATGGTGAATAGATCAAACTCAAGTTTTCAGCTCTTTTGTTTTTGTAAACACTTTTTCTCTCTCAAAATCATCAAATCTTTTCTAAACAAAACTCTCTCATCCTGTTCAACTATTTTTGTCTCAGGTAATTAACAAGTGTCTGTCTTTCTTTTCCTTAAATTGACTATTTTCTCTCTCCGATTGTGTCCATTGAATCTTAACCACTGTTTCCACCCATGGATTATTGTGAACATCAGAATAGATCAGAAATATTAATTAATTGTTTTTACTCCAAATCAATTAGATTCAAAAGGTCATTTTGGTGGCCCTAATTCTCGCAACATGGAGCTTCAAGCCGATGATAAGAACAAAATATTAAGTAATTTAGATGGAATCAAACTTGAAAATACAATGTGTACTTCCGAACGGACTCAAAATTTACAGCACGAGGATCGAAGTTATGAAAATAAATCAAAAGTTTTGCTTTCAAAAAGTCCAAAACATCAACAATTTAACGTAAGAACAGTGTAATTAAAAAGTGTTTCAGAAGTAAACAGGTGATCTAATCGAATAGATTATCCTTGAAAAGTATGCATACATTTACATGTATTGGACTGAGTAATGGCCATTTTTATTTTCCTTTGAGTCTTCACTTGTCTCTGTGAGTTTGCATCGATACGAGAAAGGATCAATATCGATTTTATTTGATAAAAGGTTAGCAAATTTTTTATCGAACTCAATTAATGAGCTTCGTAAACGTCCAACTTGACTAGATCGTAAATGGATACAATGGAGACCATTACTTTCAATTTCTCCTTGATTCAAATTGTTCAATGTCGAAAATTTTTGGACGCATTTCCCGTTTAATTGGTTCTCGATTTGTTGTTGCGATTGATCGATCGTCGATGATCGTTTACGTTTTTCACTTGAAACATCAATAAGGCCAGAAAGAATTTCCGATTTCGATTTCTCATCTAAATGAGAAGAAGATGAAATTGCCTAAATATCATACAATCTATTGTGATAGATGATGATGGTGATACAATATATTTCAGGCCTTACTTGAACATTCTAATATAATAATTCCGTCTTTTTATTTCTGCCAAATTTATACTCATCTAAATTGTTTATCATTCGATTTCCTATGTTTTTATTGTCAGAATTATTTAATAGCTGATTAATTTTCTTTTTCATAACTTCTTACATTGTAGAAACTGATTCGAAAGCCAAATGAAGCACAATTTATTACTTATCACTACTATTTCCATAGTAAACCACAAGGCTCACCCCAACTTGCGCTCAGTGAGATAAACATGAGACGAGAACTTCAAGAGGATGAATGGACATTGACTAATTTTTACGCTACTTATCAGATCTTACTCATGGGAAGAGATTTGCTAAAGACTAAAATTGATCCAAAAAAACAAATCAGATTATATGGAAATTCAAACGTTGAACGTTATTTCAATGTAAGTGAATAATAATCGAGGGAGAAAAATATTATCAATATTTTTGATTGACAATCGCTAAATCTGATAAGTTAATTAATTTCACATAAAATAACTTGACCGAGTTTTTTTTTCTTAACTTTAAACTTCAGGAAAAAATCCGGATGCCAAACGATGATCAGTTAGACCAATTTCATCTTCATTTTCATTCGAAAACTTCGACTACACCACAAAATTTTCTTGCTCATATAAACATAACGAGGCATTCAAATGAGCCCGAATGGTCGCTCGTTAATCTTTTCTCAACTTACGAGTTATTGATTATGGGGAGTCGATTTAAAAAACTACCAAGTGCTAAGCCTTCACGTGAATATGTTAAAGCGGAAGAAGAGATACGAAAATTTTATCTCTCAACTGAGTTCAGGTCATCGTGACCCATCGTTATGGCAACATTAACTTTGGAACATGTTTGAGTTTTAATTAAGATTAAATCTCATCTAAAAAGGAAATTGGTAATAATCAGATTGTTTCGAGGATCATTATGCGTAATTATTTATGTTTAGTATTTTTTTTAATCGAAATAATTGATTAATTGCAACCCTTTCGAATGGTTTGCTCTACAAATCGTTTTCACCATGATAGGTCATTTTGAAAGGCATTAATGGAATTGAAAATTAACCGAAAATCTTTGTCTGATTGTTTCAATTGAGGGTTAACAATTTAATGTTTACTCTGATTTACTCTGTAAACACCAAAGTAACACCATGATAATTATCATGATTGCTATGCTAATAATAAAAAGTGATCATTGAACCAACAATACATACAATTTACCTTGATGATTAACAGCTAATGATGATTACAAAACTTTATGAGTATTGATTGAACTGAATTGCAATCGGACGTTGATAGGATGGATAAGCGGGGAAAGCCGCCGCAGCATTTGTGCCATTGTTTGTTGTCGGCTGCAATGTGGTCAATATTTGTCGATGGTGTTGATTGTAGTTGAAAATTGGCGTTGAACGAGTTGAATGTCCGCTGTTCATAAATTGTCCACTTCCAAATGAATGAGAAACAATTGGAATGTGTTGATGATCGAGTAATCATTTTATTCAAATTAATCGATTAATCGGTTGACAATTTAATTCTGAATTATAATTTCTTAATTGTTTAGGATCAAATTTCTTTTTTTTTTCTTTGATTAGTGCCTCGTTCTTTTCATGGTGAGATTCAGTTTTTTTATTGTTAATTAGCGATGAAGATACAGATAAGTTTGGGTAATTTAGTTAACAGGTAGTTGGACTTATTGGTTGAATTTGTTAATTTTTTAGAGTTAATTGTTGGAAGAAAATGTTTAATCTTCTTGAATTTCGTAGAAGAAGTGGCGACTCTCGTGCCTATCGTATGAAACACTTTTCGAACTGCTCTTTGTTCACATTAGTAGTTCTAGAAGAAGAAGAAGAAGAGAGAAGGTGAATTGAGCTAATTGTAGTTTTCCAGCTCTTTTGTTTAAATAAACTATTTTTCTCTCAAAATCATCAAATCTTTGCCTACGGTCAACCAAAACTCTCTCATTCTCTGCAACTATTTTTGGCTGAATGATCAATGTTTCTCTTTTGGTGAATTTTCTTCCATTTCTTTTTTTTTTGTGTCACTCGTACCTTCCCAGGTCTTTAACAGGTGTCTCTCCGATTGTGTCCATTGGATCTCAACCACTGTTTCCATCCTCTCTCTCTCTCTCTTTCTCTCTTTTTTTTTGACTTCGCCATTTTGGACTCAATTTCGGCTTCTATTATTTTCCACCTTGGTCAATATGATATAAAGAATCATCATCATCCTGCTTCAAAAAAAGGACAACCGTTTATTGTGATTGAATACTCTTCAATTTTTGGGTGAGCTCAATATTTATTTAAATTTTTTCCACACTTAGACTGTCTCTCTCTCTCTCTCTCTCTCTCTCTCTCTCTCTCTCTCTCTCTCTCTTCTCTCTATCACTTATCTTCCACTTTCTCTTTCATTTTCTCGTTTACTCTCATCATCAACCACCCAATTCCATCTCAGTGTAACATTTTCTTCCCATTTAACTCTCACTTTCTACTCTTTCCTTTCCTTACTTTCTCTCTTTCTCCATTTCATTGTCAACATAATCATCATAAGCATCTTTCTCTTTCTCATCTTCTTCTCCCCCTCTTTTCAACAACATCTTTATCTGAGAAAGAAAAAAGAGGGAGAAAAAGAAAGAGACCTTTTACCTTTATTACCAATCGGTTTTCACCCTTTTTTCATTTGTAAAGTTATCATATTATTCAATAAACATTGATAACTTTGACATTATCAAAAATCGAAATCATTTATCAGCCATTTGAATCATGAAGTGGAACAAACAAAAAACTTTCCTCAAGAATTGGAAAGTTTCAAATTCTGTTGATTTAGTTACAAGGGAAATCAATATGGTCAGATCACAATTGGGAATTGATTTACTATTTTTTTCACTAATATTTTTTTTAGGGGAAAAAAGTAAAATTGATTGACCATGAGCAATTTCAAATGAATCTTTAATCATCTAAAAAACATTGAACAATTCAACTAATCACCATTATTAGTTAACTTAGAAAATCAATATAACCAATGGCCAATTTAAGTGTGTCCACTTTGTGATAAACGCTTTTCATATGGTAATGTTGGTATATGAGCTCGAAGACTCTGTAATTATAATGAGTAACAATCAACAATTAAATTGTCACAATTAACACTCGGTAACATCCTCATCAATATGTTATGAAATCATATCAATTTATGACTATGATTGATTAGCTAAATCTGATTACTATTCATTTGTATTGATTATTTTAAAACTATTTTAGTTTTCATTAATCTAAATCAATAATGATCAACAAATTTAACTAATTATAACAAACAATTCTCTTGTTAGACCCTGTATAACTTTTTCTAACAGAAAAACTGGGAGCTAAGATGATCATTTTCGTAATGTTCACATTCGATTCTACTAATTAAAATTTCGAAGAAAAAATGCTTTTTCGTTTTTTGGTCATTACTCGAAGTTCGATTACTAACGAGTGCAGCCTTTTCTGAGTCGCTTGCAGATTTTTATCGAGAAAATTGTAAAAATCGACGTTTTTAGCCTGAAAATTGATTAACTTATTAATTTTCCTTCAAACTTCATTTTTTGCCTTCGTAAGAGAGCAGATTCGTTTCCAATAAAAATTAGTTCTCTGAGGTGATAGAATCTATTTCAGGCTTTACTTGAACACTCTAATGTTTGAGAGACACAACCTCAGGGTGATTTAACCGAGATTTTCTCATATTTACGTACACATAAACTCTCACTGAGATATGAAGTTGAACTTGACTTTGAATTTCGTCAGAATTTTGTCAGAAATGTTTCTCTATTCTAATTAGCTAATTAATTTTATTTTTCTTGATTTTATCAATTGTAGAAAATGATTCGAAAGCCAAATGAAGACCAATTTAATCATCTTCATTTCCATTTCCAAAATGATTCATACGATTCACCAGCATTTTTGCTTAATTCGATAAACTTAAAAAAAGGAGGAGATGATGAATGGACAATGACTAATCTTTTCGCGACTTACCATTTATTAGTCCTCGGAAGTGATCTAATCGAAACCAGAAAATATTTTAGACAGAAACAATTCGCCTTATATCAAATAACACCTCACTCCCATCCACACGAAAGATATCTCGCTGTAAGTGAATGATAAGTTTGATGATTGATTTCATATAACTTGACCAAGATTTTTTTACTTTAAATTTCAGGAAAAAATTCGAATGCCAAATGATGGTCAACTCGAACAATTTCGTACTCATTTTAAATCGAAAAGCACCAAAAATACACCAGAAAAATTTCTGGCACATATTAACCTAGAGAGAGATTCTGGTGAGCCCGGGTGGTCGTTCGACAATCTTTATTCGACTTACGAGTTATTGATTATGGGGAGTAAATTTAGAAAAATGATAAACGGCAATCCATCGAATGAATATAGACAAGCGGCAATTGAGATAAATCAATTCCAGATTAATCGCGGTACTGCTGTAAGTTTAATAGATATTTTTTACCATTCACCTCGAATATATCTGATATGTCCAAATTTTCCATTTTCTTCCAAGCGTTTTTCGGATTCAATGGATATTCGCAATCCACCTGCTACTACCAACCATAATCAGTTCTCTATCATTAGCTCGTCGACTTTTCAATTCAACCAATCGACTAGTCCCGTCCAACACCAGTCTCAATACAAGAACTAAAAGTCATATGAATGTCAAACTTGACCAGAGGACTGAACAGAATTGAAGTACTCGACTTACGATTTTCAAGGTCATTGGGGTCATTTCTCGGAGGACGCGTTGAAAGGTCATTTTAAGTTCTTCATGTGAAAAAGCAAATCAAACAACTTCTCAAATTTTATTTTGAAGTGACTGTTTTGAAAGGACTGCAAGATATCATATATTCCGTCCGAACAATCAAACGAGTTTTATCAGGACACTGAGCGCTATCATCAATGATTATTTTTTAGTACGAAGTATTTTCATACGTCAAACAAAAAATAAACTTTTAAACTTTAACTTTTCATTCCCTTCTTATTGTTTTTTTAATTCTTTCATTTTTATCTTGCATCTTCAACAACTTTTCTTCTTATTATTAATATCAACCAAAAAAATCAACAATTGAAAATTTCTATCGTGACACTAACCAAATCGCTACAGATTTTTTTGTAAGGTAAACTCATAAAGGGTAACAGAAATGGGAAAGAGAGAGAGAGAGCTCTAAAGATGATGGAAGAAAAACTCAAAACCTGAAATAAGAAAGAAAAAGAGAAAGAGAAAGAGATAACTTGAAAGGAGAATGTTTTTTTCTCTTCTCCTTCACAGTACCAGAAGAAGAGAGATGCTGAATAGATCAAATTGAAGTTTTCCAGCTCTTTTGTTTATGTAAACTCTTTTTCTCTCTCAAAATCATCATCATCAAAAAAAAGAGAGAGAAAAAAAAACACAAACATAGATAATTATTTTTTCGCAACTAATTATTTTTCTTATTAACTAATCACAACAACGTAAAAGAGAATTTTTTTGTTCTCTTTCAACAGCCAATGGGAAACGAGAAAAGTGTAAACATTTAACTTCAAATCTTTTCCAACGGTCAACCAAAACTCTCTCATTCTCTGCAACTATTTTTGGCTGAATGATCAATGTTTCTCTTTTGGTGAATTTTCTTCCATCTCTTTTTTTGTGTCACTCGTACCTTCTCAGGTAATTAACAGGTGTCTCTCCGATTGTGTCCATTGGATCTCAACCACTGTTTCCACCCATAAATTATTGTGAATATCAGAATAGATCAGAAATATTAATGAATTGTTTTTCATCCAAATCAAAAAGATTGAGTGAGATATGAAGTTGAACTTGACTTTGAATTTAGTCTCTTTATTTCTGCCCAATTTTTACTTATTAAAATTGTTGCTCGTTCAATTTCCTGTGTTTTTTATTGTCAGAAATGTTTCTATATTCTATTAGCTAATTAATTTTATTTTTCTTGATTTCGTCAATTGTAGAAAATGATTCGAAAGCCAAATGAAGAACAATTTCTCAGTTATCATTCTCATTTCCAAAGTAGATCACGATGTAAACCACAAACTTTTCTCAACGTGATAAACCTGAATGTAAATCCGGGCGAGGAAAATTGGACAATGACTAATGTTTACGCAACTTATCATATATTAATCATGGGAAGTGAGCTAGTAAATGTCAAAAAACTAAATTTTTTGAAATCACTCGCCTTAGAACAAGTCCAATCGCAAGTCAATCCAAACGAAATATATCTCGCTGTAAGTGAATAATAATTTAAGGTGAGAAATTGATTGAAAATCGTATAATCTGAGGACAAGTTGATTGACTTCATATAACTTGACCAAAAATTTTGTTACTTTAAATTTCAGGGAAAAATTCGAAAGCCAAATGATGGTCAACTCGAACAATTTCGTACTCGTTTTCAATCGAGCATCAAAAAAAATGCACCAGAAAAATTTCTGGCACATATTAACCTAGAGAGAGATCCAGGTGAGCTCGAGTGGTCGTTCGACAATCTTTATTCGACTTACGAATTCTTGATAATGGGGAGTCAATTTAAAAAAATGATAGGTGCTGATCCAACGAATGAATATCAACGAGCGGAAAAGGAGTTAATGAAATTCCGAATTTCTCAGCGCGGTTCTGTTAAAAGTTCGTAACTTTTTTTTACAGTAGGTACAAGTATTTAAATTATAGTTCACAAGATTCACCAAAGTTTTTCTCGATGTGATAAACATAGAAAAGAACCTGAAGAGGATGAATGGACATTGACTAATCTTTATGGAACTTACCAGATCTTACTCATGAGAAGTAATTTGACAAGATCTAAAACTGATCTATTACTTTGATACAGTCGCTCGTCTTAGAATAAATCTAATTACATGTCAATTCAAACGAAAGATATTTCAATGCAAGTGAATGATAATCGCAGGAGAAATAAAAATTTTTGGTCGAAAATATTTAAATCTGATAAGTTGACTAATTTTACATAAAATAACTTGACCGAGTTTTTTTCTAACTCTAAATTTTAGGAATAAAATCGGTGTCACCATGATGGGACATTTTGAAAGGCATTACTGTAATTGAAAATTAACCGAAAATCTTTGTCTGATTATTTCAATTGATTGTTAACAATTTAAATGTTTACTCTGATCGTTATCTTTTCTATTTTCCTTTTTTTCATTCCTAACGGTAACTGAAACCGTAATGATGTAAACACCAAAGTAGCACCATGATAATTATCATGATTGTTATGCTAATAATAAAAAGTGATCATTGAATCAACAATTAATACAATTTACCATGATGATTAACAGCTAATGATGAAACTTACGAAACTTTATGAGTATTGATTGAACTGAATTGCAATCGGACGTTGATAGGATGGATAAGCGGGGAAAGCCGCCGCAGCATTTGTACCATTGTTTGTTGTCGGCTGCAAGGTGGGCAATATTTGTCGATGGTGTTGATTGTAGTTGAAAATTGGCGTTGGACGAGTTGAATGTCCGCTGTTCATAAATTGTCCACTTCCAATTGTGTGCAATTTAGGTAATAAATGTGGTGGATTCGGATGGACATTTAAATTGTTATTGTTGGAATGATTTAAATTTGTGTTACTGTTGAATCGATTGGTTAAATTATTTGTTGATCGAATCCTTGAATCAAATGTATAATTTAATTCATCAGGCATGGGGTTTTCCCAGGAAATAATCAACTGATTATCTTCATTTTATTCAAATTAATCAATTAATCGGGCGACGATTTAATTCTAATTTTCTTAATTGATTAGTGTACCGTTCTTTTGATGGTAAGAGTTGTTTCTGTATTTGATTGTTACAACAATTAGCAAGGGAGATACATAATTTAGTTAAAAAGTGGTTGAGCTAATTGGCTGGATTTGTTAATTAACTCAAATTATTAAGATAATGATTCTGATGAAATTTATTTATTTGTCTAAAGGATTGTTGTGATCATCTAATGATATTTACTATTCAATGATGATGACAAAGTATCAAACAATCAAGGAGGAGAAATGACAAAAACCCACCAAGTGGGTAAATTAAACTGTTCCCACTTGCTAACAATTAAGTATCACGAAGAAGAGGAGAGAAAAAATTAGAGACAAAGGTAAAAGATGGAGGATGAACAAGAGATGATGCGGATTAACATGAATGATTTTTTTTTCTACATCTTCATGATGATGATGGGAAAAGTAAAACGATAGAGATGATGATAAACCGAAAAAAAGGGAAGAAAAATATTCGAAAAAGAGAAAATAGAAGAGAAAATTGTGAAACTGAACAGATGCTCAGGTTCCCATGAAAACGATAAAATCGATTCCATAGCAAAAGAGTATACCAAACCTCAGAATTTGGAGTTATCTTCTCTTTCTCTTTCTCTTCATCATCATTATTCACTTTCAACTCTCTCTCTCTCTCTCTCTCTCTCTCTCTTCAATTCTACATCAGATTCTCCACCCACCACCCACCTCATAGGTCTCGAAACAAACACAACAATCAACAACTTCCGATAGTTACCTTTCCGTGGATCTAATAATTAACCACCTTTAGAAAAACTTATTACCTTAATTATGGTCGAATCCATTGAACCATAAATTGGTATTATGTTAATAACCATCAATCCCGTTCGAAAAGGAGGATTGATTGTAGAGAGAGAGAGAGAGAGAGAGAATAGAAAAGAGCAAAAAAAAGTTCGAACCAAATTGGAACCTTTTGTTATCTTCGAGTTGTAGACACGCAATAAATAGTAGCCCTCGAGTGTTGATTGTTGATTAAATTGTAGCGTAAAATTAGGTCAATGTATTGATAACAATTGACGGAGATCCTTTTGATTGTTAGAACCTTAAGGCTAATACAATTGATCCATTGATTTCTTTTTAATCAACAATTTACTGATTATTTTTCTCATTTCTCATTACGCAAAAATCAACTGCTAATGATTATAATTAACTCTTGATTACAATCATTGTTTTCACCCTCTAATAGTTAATTTATTTTCACTGGGAAATCAAATTGCTTGAGAATTAAAATTTTTCCAATGATAAACAATCAACAAATAAACATAATCAATGAACCATTGATTAAATATCAAATGTTTTTACAATCAACTGGAACTGATTGACTGTGTTAATTATAAAGAGCTGATATCAACAATCAAGTAAATCATGATCAAGATGATGGGAATATAATAAAGCAAAAATGAATAACCGTTAATCAAGTAAATCCAGTGATGTTAATCAAAGACCACTCAGATAACGGTTGATTAACATTAACAAATCAAATGAGTTACAATTAACTAAATAGTCAGAGAAAATGGTTAGCCAATTGTATCACAATTATAGTGTTGATTATAAACCGGATAAGGAAATGATGAGGATGCTGTAAATGAAGAATCTACAAATTATATATCATTTATGTAATAATAATGTTATTAAAAAAGATACAATTTAATTGTTACGATTAAAAGTAAATCAATTGGATTGACTTTTTGCGAAGGAAAATTTTTCTTAACTGTACAATTAGATTGATTAATTGTGGTCACTTTGATTGGTGATTATTGTTACTACAAGGGTAACAATTTGTTAGACAATTTTCAATATTATTATCATTAATTATCGTTGATTGTTGTTGATCATGTTCATCATCAATCTCCTTAATTGTTGATTCCCCAAAACCTCTCGGATCTTCCGGTCTCCATATTTTGGCGATCATGACACTTCCGTTGACCCTTGGTGACCCTTTCTCGTAAGTCCATGATAGTGAATGTCCAGCTAATTGTAAACCATAAGGAACTATGAATGAACAAAATTGAAAAGAGAAAATTGTGAATCAAACTAAATTGTTTACTATTAAATTCGTTAATTGTTGTTAACTACCTTTCTGACAATGAATAATTATTTTCTTAACTTGTGCTGGTTGATATGTTGATTGTAAGGGGTCATTGGGGTTACGTCCGGTCGATATTAGTTCACTTAGAAAATCAATGTAACCAATGGCCAATTTAAGTGTGTCCACTTTGGATAAACGCTTTTCATATGGTAATGTTGGTATATGAGCTCGAAGACTCTGTAATTATAATGAGTAACAATCAACAATTAAATTGTCACAATTAACACTCGGTAACATCCTAATCAATATGTTATGAAATCATATCAATTTATGACTATGATTGATTAGCTAAATCTGATTAATATTCATTTGTATTGATTATTTTATGACTATTTTAGTTTTCATTAATCTAAATCAATCATGATCAACAAATTTAACTAATTACAAACAATTTGATTGATTTAATTTTATGAAATCACAAAAAAGTGAATTCAATTTCAAGTTGAAGTTAATCCAGTGGCTAACAAATGTACAAATCAAGTTAATTATTAATGGAAAGGATTAACAAGAGAAACAGTTAATCACAATTAATCAGTTTAATCAGTGAAAATTTAAATTGCTGTGATAAGTTAATTGAAAATCAATAAGACACAAAGAAATATTAACAATTAACACAGAAAATGTTACATTTAAAATGAATGCAAATGAAAACAAAACTAATCTTATTTAAATGATTTAGTTTAAATTGTTGTGGTTAGTAAATTAATTGTGTTGACATATAACCTTTGTAATGACCTTGTAAGTGTGTCAGGTCATTCAAGATAAAGGGTCACACGTGGCAATGACACGAGTTTAAGTGTATTGAGCGCGTGCCTTGGATCGTGATTTAGATAATCAATGAAAACCACTGACCAATTAAACAGTTAAACTTGTTGATTAAGTTAATTAAATTTGCTAATTACCTCGAACGCATCGTTAATTGATTGCATTCTCCTTCTTTCCCTTAAATTAGCCGCTTGTCGTTGGTGAATTTGATGATGAGCACCTCGGTGTTTTTTACGAAATCGTCGATGATGATGATTAGCTGACGATTTAAATTGTTTAATTGATGGTTCATAATTGATTGAGCTTTGATTAGAATCGTCACTTTGATCTAATGGTGATTCAATTAAGGAGGCACAAGAAGATGATGATGATAATGTGGAATCATTGTGATTATTGTAATCAACTGATGATTGTAATGAAGTTGAATATTCCGAGCAAGTTGAATCAGGAAGACAATTAACTGATTGTTGATAACCAGAGTCAATTGTTGGGCAACTTGAAACTGTTGATGATGATGTTGATTGTAAGCGATTTCCAATTTCAATATATGTTGATAAATTACCAGATGATTGTTGAGATAAACTTTCAGTTGAAACAATTAACTCACTTGAAGCAATCAAATGATTGGGATGATGAAGAGACGAATAATTAACTTGATTAGAATTGAAACAATTCAGTTCAGTTGAAGAAGAAAAAATTGTCGATGATGATGATGGCGGATAATTAGAACTTAAAATCTCGATCATTTTTTCATCATCAAATCAACTAATCACAATCAAAAATCTCAATCTAATAAGCGGATATCTTAATCTCACTTGGAAGCAAAAGTAATACGAGAAAAAGTGATCAGTCTAATCGAGAACCAAATCGAAATCACTTTGAACCTTTCGAGTACCTAATAGCCACTTCACAGCATAACACTTCAATCTCTCTCTCTCTCTCTCTCTCTCTCTCTTCGTCTTTCTTTTCATCATCCTCATCATCATCTAGAGTCTCCGCCTTACTGAGTATTGATGAAAGTGGTTTTCTCATTGTTAACCAACTAGATTTAGTTCTGGATTCTAAACCAATAAAAATCTTGCTCGACATTCCCACCCACTTTTACCTCAAAATCATATAGGTTTATCATTCCCATTTTCACCCCATGAAAAACCCACTCTCATGATGATAATCATTCATTTTTACATGATGGTTACATGATGAAAACATAATAACAATTTCCATCTCTATACAAAATCTAATTTACATGTTTCTTAATTACCTTTTTTCTTCATGTTCCTTGTCATTGTAATAGATACATTTTCACATTTAGACGATTAAATTATTATAATAATTTATTAATTTTATCTTGATAATAATTTTCATCCACCTTATAAATATTCAAAATGTTTCAATCGCCATTTTGTTTCACTTTGTCATTCATTCACATAATTATTTATTATTATTATTATCTTAATCGTCTACATCATCATGATATTAATAACATTGGAAATTGTTTATTGTTACATTGTGATAATATTGATTAATAACAATTAATGTAAACATTTTCAATGGTTTACATTCAGCACGTGCCCGGAAACACGCGTTACATGTTATCCTCAACCACTTCCGGATAACTAAAGATCAAGGTGGTTGTTGTTTTAATCGTGATTGTAACGGTAATTTCAATTTAATTTCTCATTTTTCACAAGTTCAAAATAGTTTACAATTAAATCAAAATCAATTCGATAACAAAATCAAGTCAACTTTTAATTAATATGTAAATTTTATCATTACGATTCAGATGATAATCAATCCGATGATGTTGATTGTGTCCAGTCTGTTAATGGTTTCCAATTTCAAGTATTAATCACAGATTAAGTTAATCATCATCTTGGTGATTAAATTGATATAAAAACATTTTGGATTATAAAAGTAAAGGTAAAAGATTTAGTTTGTTAAAGATAATTGAAATTGCAAAATGATAATAATACTTAGGGGATTAAGATGTATAATAGTTTATGGATTGTATTTAAATTACACTTAACAGTTAATCCGATAGAAAAGTGAAAAAAGCAAAAATAACAAAGATAAATACTTTTCCAGTTAGAGATGATAACATGTCATCTTCATCCTTATCCTCACCCTAACAATCACCAATCAATACTAATCCTCATCTTCATCCTCGTCCTCATCATCTCCATCTTCATCTTTATTTTTATCTTTATCATCATCAATCCAAAAACAACAACACCAACAATTAAAGATATATAGATTTCCAAATCTTCATCCTCATCACTTGATAATTCAAATACAATCATCATCTCAACCTCCGAATAGACAATCAACACAACCTTTACTCTCTCTCTCTCTCACTCACTCCCTCAAGATTGAAAAGAGAATAAAATTTTTTTCTATTATTTAGATTTTAACTTATCTATGGTTGAGTGATATCGATAATAATCAATTGAATCGTAATAATAGTAAACTAAAAAAAGGCAATCTAAAGTATTCACAATGAATACCCTCCTCCACCTCAATCACCCTCATCTCTCCCTCTCTCACTCTCTCATTCACTCTCTATCACTTTGATATTTTCAATGGATATTTGGCTGATTGTTTATTTATGTTCACTACTTTTAGTTTGGGACAATCAACAAAGTCCATTGATATTGTAATCACCTGGAAATCCCCAAAGTAACGGTAACTATGGTTCAGTTTGATTGTTAGATCCTATTGATAATTATAATCAAATTAAATGTTATTATTATAACTTAATCATCATAATGATAATTTAATATGGTCAATCCTTTTACCACAACAAAAAAAAAGTGTTTAACTTATTTGATTGTTGTTTTTTCAGCTTAAATCAACACAATCAGTTAATATAATATATAAGTTAGAAGCTTAATTGTTGATAATATAATATCAATAACAACAATTATCTCTCATAATTATCAACACAAAGTAATAATAAATTGTCAACAATCAACCATAATTTTCATCTTATAGTCCAAAACCCTTGTAATATAATCATCGTAATCAAATTAAAACTAAATATTAGTTTAAAGGGATAAATCATTTGGATTTCTCTCTCTCTCTCTCTCTTAATTGTTAACAATTAAAGGTAAATCCCATTGGAATTAAGTTTAATTGTATATTAGCATCTTCTGTGGTTGAATAATAATCAACAGACTATTTCAATTGTTTACTTATCATATTTCAATTACAATCAAGTTTAATTTTGTCAATGATTTAAAAAAAACACTAATTCAAAGGTAAACATTAAATTGTTAACCTTCAATTGAAACAATTAGACAAAATTTTCAGTTAATTTTCAATTACAATTAAAGAGGGTAAACAATTAACTGTTGCTTAAAGTTAAAATAAAATTTGAATATCAATTGATAATAAATATCAGCTGAATCTATTTTATTGATTATTGAATGAAAATACAGTTAATTGTTACTAAGTAAATATAAGATTTGTATTAGAAATTTAAATTGTTCCATTCAATTGAATTATATTGATTAATGATCACAACGTCTGTTAACAGTTAATCAAATCAACAACCGTTAACCAATCATTAGATTCTTAATTGTAATCAATAGATGTAATGATTAACTTAATTGTTGTAAGTTTCCAACACGTGGTTGGTTAACACGAGGCTACAGTTTAATAACCGTTGTATTGTAATGATTAAGCCTTCATAAGAGTTAATTGTTACTAGGGTTAATCAATTGGTTCCAATCAAGTTGATTGATAACATTGGTAAATATTACAATAAATTCAACAACAAAAAGAAACTCAATTGATTAGCTAATTTTATATTGTAAAAAAAAAGTTAATTGTTGATGAAACAATTGAAATTTTGTAAGAATAAACTTTTCTCCAAGTTAATCATTGATTATATTAAGCTCTTAATTGCTCAAGTGCTCTTAAAGAGGGTTAACAATTTAGTTAATGAACATGAAATTTGAATATCCAACAATTAATTGTTTGTGTCCTCGAGTTTTTTTAAGCCACCAATTAACTATTGATCGATGATCAATTGAACAAAAAGTTTATGATTATGTCTTAAAAAGCAATCAGCTAATTGTTTACGATCAGCATTACAATAATTTATGTTAATCATTAACAGTTAATTGTTAGAACTCAAAAGATTCACTCAGCAGACTCAAACTAATGATAGTTTTTTATCCTTGAGTTTTTAAATCATCTTCTGATTTTTATTCTTGTGATTGTCTAATTTGATTCTACAATGGATTCTGGACATTGGTCAAATAGTTCACAATTAGCTATTCAAGCGGACAATGTTTTCGTCACAGTGAAACAATCATGGCAACAATTGACCATTCTAAATGGTTTGTCGTTAACTGTGCCCAAAGGGTGTGTTTATGGCCTTATTGGTCCTTCGGGATGCGGCAAGACAACATTTCAACGATGTTTATTGGGCCAACATTGTATTAGTTCAGGTTTAATCTCAGTGATGGGTCATTATCTTGGTGTAACAAGTGGTCAGTTTGGAGAAGATTCTGCTGGTCAAAAGTAACAGTTTCAACTAAGCTAAAACTTGGTCCAATGTTTGGCTACATGCCTCAAGATATTGCTCTTGATATTGAATTGACCATTGATGAAATGGTGACTTTTTTTGGTCGTTTGTATGGATTGACATTAGAAGAGATTAATAATCAACTTGAAAATTTATCACAACGATTGGATATTTCATTAGACCTTCGAAGACAAAAGATTGACCGTTTAAGCCTTGGGACTCGTCGACGTGTTTCCTTGGTTTGTGCTCTTCTTCATTCACCAGAATTGTTACTTCTCGATGAACCAACAGTTGGTTCAGATCCAATTGCAGTGGACAAAATATGGAAACATTTATTGCACCTTCGAACCAACAACAAGATGACCATTGTACTGACCACACATTATCTAGAAGAGGTAAACAAAGCAGATTATTTTGCTTTTATGAGCCAAGGAAAAGTGATAATTGAAGATATTCCCGAACAATTTAAAGCCAAACAAAATTCAAATTCCCTGGAATCAGCTATCCTCTTTTACTACATGTCCAAAAAATTTACTGACCAACCAAATTTACAAATAATAACAAAATTAAATATAGACAATCATCACCATCATCATCATCTCCATTAACAAGGAAAAGATTGAATCATTTGGAAGCTTTTAAACTGTTAACTTGGCGATATTGGTCTCGGTGGAAAGCGTTCACTTTATATCAATTCTTGGGTCTGGGTGGACTTTTAATCTGTGTCTTATTCACCATGGGACTTTTATTTGGACATTTTCCAAAAGGATTAAGAATCGGAGTGGTTAATCATGATGTTAATGGTTCTCTAACTAATAGATACATTGAATCCTTAATTTCCCACTCAAATGATTGGCTAATTGTTTCCTATCTCTATGAGAGTGATGCTCGTAATCATCTTGAATCCAACAGGTTATCAGGTTATCTTGTTATTGGTGAAAAATTTAGTCAATCATTTACTCATCTTGGCTATTTGGATGGAATTGATTCAAATTTGGTTAATCAATCTCCTCGATCTGGAACAATTGTCCTTACATTAGACTATTCCAATAGGTTTATCTCGGATTCAATTGAAATAGTTACCACTCGATCTTTAATCAATTTAACTTCATCTCCATCTCAAAGGATTGAAAATTCCCACTCAATTGACGGCTTACTTTCCATTGAACCAATTTACCGATGGCCTACAACGGATGATCTTAAATTTCTTGCACCGACAAAAATTGTTCTAGTCAAATTTTTGTTCCATATAATTGAATCATTCTCAATGACTTTGGTTATGCTGATCGAGGTCTATGAACATGGTTATCTGGTTAATGAACGTTTATCCGCCGGTGGTTTACAAAGGTGGGAATTAATTGTTTCCATGGTCATTCTGTCAACCGGATTACTTTTACCAACCTATTTGATTGCTTTTACTTTTATCTGGTTAACCATTGATATTCCAGTTAAAGGTGGAATCATCTTCATATTCGGATTAACCCTTGCATTGATTATCTCCGGGATAATCAAAGGCCTTTTCATTGGATCGTTAACCAGGTCACCTGTTAATGCGGTTTTCCTTCAATGTTCCTATGGATTCACTGGATTATTTTGTGGAGCCGTTTTGTGGCCTTACCAATCATTACCCTATTTCATTAAACCATTAAATTATTTTTTTCCATACACACAATCAGGAGATTCAGCGGTTAAATCAATGATTTATGGACAATCAATCACAGATCAACAGGTTTACATGGGTTTAGTTTATTCCTGGTCTCATGTTATTATTACACTAATTGTATTGCTTTTTTTCACCTCAAAATGGAGACACAATTAGTTAATTGAAAAGTCACCATCACAATTTAACAAAAAAAATAAAGAACAATTAATAATCAACTCATTTTAAATCCTAATTGTTGGCAAGTGGTTTTTGTTTTCTTCTTCACTTTGCTTTTCTCCGAAAGAGAGAATTCAATTCAAACCTGGCGGTCGAATTATCGGTTCACATCGATAGTATCGATTAGAATATCGAATCCACATCAAAAGATTTTGATTCTTCAATTAGAAAAATTTTTCATTAACAATTAATAGTTGGCGATTTAATTGTTTCTCTTTTATCAATTTTTGTTTATCTTAATTGTTTGCAACTGTTGATTCAACATGTCCACCAAAAGAGGAGGATTAGCTTCTTATAAAATTGTCAAATTATATCTCATTTTATATAATGTAGCTCAATTTATTGGGTAAGTAAAATTGATCTTTTTTTTTGTGATTTTTTTCTTCATTTTCTTTTAGCTTTTTAATTGTTTCTTAATTGAATATTTTTGTGCTAATTAATTGTTTGGGCTATTTTTATGTTTTGTTCTCCATTTTTAGATGGGGTATGGTTCTATATGGTTTAGTCAATGGTGTTACCAATGGATCATCAAATAAGAAATTGTATCAGGAAGTAAGATTACCCTTACTTTTTTTCCAAACTTTACAATTGATTGAAGTTATTCACGCGGCAATTAAATTGGTACCATCATCACCGGTTACTACTTTTCTTCAAATTATCTCAAGGATTGTTGTCTGTTGGTGTATTGTTGAACCAATTCCTCAAACTCGATCAAGTATCGGTTTGAAACTTATCCTTGGTGCTTGGGGTCTCGCTGAGACAACAAGGTATCTCTATTATGCTCTTAACATAATCTCCTTGGTTCCAGGTATTCTTACCTGGTGTCGATACTCATTTTTCCTTGTTCTCTATCCCACCGGCGTTTCTGGTGAACTTTTACTCATGTATGCTGCTCTTCCATACATCAAGAAACAAGAATTACTCTTCTACAAACTGCCCAATCCATTGAACATCTCATTTTATTCTGATTACGCTGTCATGGCTTTCATGGCTTCTTACATTCCATGTAAGTTAAACTCTAATGAGAAAACTTGAAACTTCAACTTGAAAATCAACTTTTCCACCAAAAAATTAATCGCCAATATAAATTGTGTCTCTTTTTCCTTCTTTACAGTTTTCCCTAAACTTTATTTCTACATGGTTGCTCAGAGAAACAAGACCCTGTCAAAATCATCATCATCAAAAAAATCCAACTAATTGTTTGTCCAAATTGTCATCTTTTCTTTTCCTCTTTCTGTTAATCATCTCTCAAATTTTCTATCCTGGTAATACAATTGTTTTCTCCCTTCCAATGTCATCGGGTATCAATTTACAAATCACCAAACAATTACCAAGAGAAAAACAAAACAACAACACTGGAAATCAAAGTCACAAAACAGGGAAACAATTAGAGGATATCAACTATCAATTGCATTTAATTGGAAAAGCAGATTTGGTGTTTTCTTAATTCTCAAAGTTCAACCACAATGGGAAACCATAAAAGATTCATGACAATTGTTCAATCAACTATCTTAAATTGTGACTGGTTAACACAATTAAAGTGGCAAACATGAAATGTTTGCGGGGTTTCAAGTGGTATTCATACTTATTATGTAACAATTATAAATATTTAGATTAGAAAAACATTATGAAAGGAAGAGTTGGTGTTTAAATCTCTATTTAAATTTGAATAAAATTGATTTTCTTATTATCCCAACTTAATCTCACCATTAAGATGTTAATTTTACACGAAATCAAGACATGATAAGTTGAGTGATAATCCAGAGTTTCTGTTAAGTGCAGGAAAAAAAAGTGTTGCATTTATTATTAATGATAAATCAACATAATTGTTATTATGATTAAAAGGATTGTGTATGAATTTGTTGATTGTTGTAATTTCATGAGAAGTAAATTAACTGTGAGTGAATCAAAAATGGGTTAAAATCACATAGGGACTAGAGGGAAAGAGAGAAAAAATTACAGAACAATTAAATTTTCATCTAAAATTCAGAGATTGTGAATGATGAATAATTAGTGGGAAGAGGAAGATTAGTTGAAGATTTTAGAGAGAGAGAGAGAATAAGAGTGGAAGTAAAATTTTGTCTTCGAAAAAAATGTTAAAGATGTTTATCTAAAAGCGATGAGACCTTCGATATCCTCGAAACCAGAGTCCAAAATGGACTGGGGTAAAATAGATGGCAAAGATTTGGGTGCCGCTGATTCCGATTCCGAATCATCTTCCCACCTTTCCGATCGGAAGGTAACACCAGAGTTAACACTTATACTGTTGAGGCTACTTCCGATTCCACTGGTGCCTTCACCATTGGTACTACTACTGGCACTACTACTGCTGACTTGTTGATCAACTAGACGTTGATTAGTTTTATTGTTGCTACTTTTATGATTACTGGTTGTGCTGATTGGAGATGAAGATGATGATTGTGAACATCCAACTAAAGTTGTATTAAGACCATGACTTGAATCATCACTGGAGGAAACATTATGGTAAACAAGATTGTTCTTAGAACTATTTCGATTGTTGGCACTAAACGAAGCACCAAACTGATCATCACTTCCGTTTTGGTTTTCATTTTGTTCGCTTTCCCTCCTTCCCCTTGCTCGTCGTCTATTCCTACGCCAAAGCTCAACATCAACATCAACATCTTCATCATCAACAATTGTTTCAACAATCATTTTACTTGCTGATGATGGTGAGTAAACATTGGACTCTTCAAAATTGGGTGTGGTTACAGAATCATTATCTCCTTCATCATCTGAATCCGGAAGGTTAAAAACACCATCAACATGAGTATTATGATTGTCCATGTTTCTATTATTAGTTTGTTGATTGTAACTTTCTTCGGAATCATTGGCATCTTGGAATGTAAGTTTAGTGGAAGCAGATGAGCGACGATGATGATGGCGGGTTGATGAAGATGATGAACATGGTAATGTTGTAGAAGTTGTTGTTTCAGTAGATGATGATGGTGATGATGATGATGATGGCAAAATATTTGTTGATGATAATGAGGGTTGGAAACATTTAGTATGATGATGGCTCGGTCTTGAGACACTGTAACTTTGCCTTCCCTTGCGGGTGGAATCAGTTGGCTGTGGACGACAAGGTGGAACACTGGCCAAAGTTAATCGTGTTCTAGGCGGTGGTTGCATCGGTGTTAAAAAGATATCCTCTGAACTAGAATTACCCTTACTGGGTGTAGTAAATTCTGAAAGTGTATATTCAAGTTCCTCATTTTTCATTGAAATTCTGCGTCTTTCCCGCTGTTCACGGTTATATCTTTCTCGAAGTGATTCATTCTCCTCTTTAAGCATATTGATCATGGTATTTTTCTGATTAGCTGAAATCTCCAATTGTTCCAATCGTTGGGTTAGATTTGTTATACTCTGTTGAGCGGTGGCCAAATCCTGACGGAGCAATTCCTCGTTGGCAATCGACGTTTTCAGGGTTCTAAGTTCACCGTCTTTCAAATCGAGAACATCTTTCAATGATTGAATTTCACTTGACATGAATTTAACCTTCTCTTGTAACATTCGACAGCGACGATCTTTTTCCATGGATAACGATGATTCCAATTCACTAACGCGATTGGTTAAACCTTCTATCTGATTCATCTTATCCGTAATCTCATCTTTAAGTGAGTCAATAACCTTTTCCAGGTTAACCTTTTCTTCATCAATTTTCTCCATCTCCCTTTTGAAAGATTTTTTCTGAGCTTCCATTTGATCTTCAAACATATCAAATAATCGATTCTTCTCATTATCATGACGTTTCTTTTCATTAACCATTTCCAAGCTCATACGAACAATCTCATCTCTTAGATCATCTTCTTTCCTCGTATTCTCTTGTCTCATTTGTTCCAATAGGCTTTCCAATTTTGAATAATCACCTTTCAATTTTTCATAATTTGTTGATTGCCGTTCAATTGTTGCCTTAAGTGATGGTGTTGAAAATGCATTTAAATGCTCGGTAAGATATTTAACAACAACAGATAATCCATCAACAACCATCACCGATTTAGATACATCACCTTTGGAGGTCTCTAATTGACGTTTATAAAGATCGGCCAGTCTTTTATACTTGTCACACTCTTTTTGTAATGAAATTAGGGTTGTAGCTGCTCGGGCAGTTGCTGTGCCCGATTTTTTGGCTGTTCCAGTAACAAGCACAGAACTATTTCCATTAGTTGTGGTATTATTAATGGTGTTTGTAGTTGTGTTGTTAAGGGTTGACGGTGGGGCAACATTTTTACGAACTGATGTTGAATTAATCTCATTTCGTTTAGCAGTTAACTTTGATTCGGTTTTGGGAACATTTTGAGAATCCTTGTTGTTGTTGTTGTTGTTGATTGTGGTTCCATTGGCTAATCGGCGACTTGATTGTGTTGATGAAGCATAATGCATTTGACTTGAAGGTTTACAGGTGGTTGTGGTTCTTGATGTTGGTGCTGGCGTTGAATCAATTTTACCCAAACGGTTTGTTGTTGTCTCTTTAATTATAGTTGGACGAGATAATCCATTGGTGGTTCCATTGGTGAGTCGACTGTTATTTAGAGTAATAGTCTCACGGGATGATGGACGACGAATGGTTGATGGCTTGTTTGAAGTTCCGATCATTTTTTTATCATCAGGAGCAGTTATAGTCCTCAAGGTAAACTATTCATTCAATTGAAAGGAAAGTGGGTAAAATAAAAAAAAAAAAAGAAAAGAGGGTCCAGCAATTAATTTAATCAGAAAATAAACTTGAAATTCAAGGTGATTGAATAAGAATTGGAAAATGGGAGAGAGAGAGAGAGAGAAAGCAAATTAGTTTTAATTTTATCTTCTTGCCATCATCTTAATCCCTCTTTCATCAAGTATTTACCCCGAATAAAAAATAAATAGTAATACTAACCTTGTTTGGTGGAGGAATCAGGGTTGAGGGCCGAGATCGGTAAACATTGTTACCAAGAATCGTTGAGGATGTAGTGGTTGATGATGATGACGATGATGGAGTGGATGAGACGGTAGTGGTTCGTCGGCTTATTCCACTTTGCATGGTTTAATTGCAAATAATAATACTGTGCACACTCAGTTGACGCTCAACTTTTTTCTCTTTCTGTTATTGTGTTGATACACAATAAACTGTAGTCCTTTTTTTTGTTGATTCTATCTTTTTTCTCTTCTTTGAAGCAGGATGATGATGATGATGATGATTCTTTATATCATATTGATCGAGGTGGAAAATAGTAGAAGCAGAAATTGAGTCAAAAATGGCGAAGCAAAACAGAGAGAGAGAGAGTTTGGAGAAGACTCAGTTAAACTGTAAAGAATATCGATCAATTCTGATGTTCACAATAATCCATGGGTGGAACAGTGGTTGAGATCCAATGGACACAATCGGAGAGACACCTGTTAATTACCTGAGAAGGTACGAGTGACACAAAAAAAAAGAAATGGAAGAAAATTCACCAAAAGAGAAACATTGATCATTCAGCCAAAAATAGTTGCAGAGAATGAGAGAGTTTTGGTTGACCGTTGGAAAAGATTTGAAGTTAAATGTTTACACTTTTCTCGTTTCCCATTGGCTGTTGAAAGAGAACAAAAAAATTCTCTTTTACGTTGTTGTGATTAGTTAATAAGAAAAATAATTAGTTGCGAAAAAATAATTATCTATGTTTGTGTTTTTTTTTCTCTCTCTTTTTTTTTGATGATGATGATTTTGAGAGAGAAAAAGAGTTTACATAAACAAAAGAGCTGGAAAACTTCAATTTGATCTATTCAGCATCTCTCTTCTTCTGGTACTGTGAAGGAGAAGAGAAAAAAAACATTCTCTCCTTTCAAGTTATCTCTTTCTCTTTCTCTTTTTCTTTCTTATTTCAGGTTTTGAGTTTTTCTTCCATCATCTTTAGAGCTCTCAGAATGTGTGGTGTGTCTCCCTTTCAAGAAAAACGGTGAAAAATTAAGACGATGAAGAAGAAAAGTAAGACCAAGATTCTCTCTCTTCTCTATGATGACCCAGCAACAGCCGAGGATGGAGGAGGATGAGAAAATGGAGAAGGTCAATGTTTTCCTCTCTCTCTCTCTCTCTCTCTCTCTCTCTCTTTGACCTTAGACCCAAATTTTAACCTAAAAACGATCATCAACCAAAGGAAAACCAAAACATGGAGCACATTCAACTGTAAATGAATATCATCTTCTCCTTTGATTGCCTCAAGTTTACTTAAACGCTACATATCATTCAACAGCTTAATCAACAATCAATTTGGGTCAATTAAAGAGAGTCAATCATGGTAACAATTGACTATCAAAGCTACAATTTGATGAAAGATTGAAAGTAAATTGCCTTTAATTGTTTTCATGTGAGAGAGAACAAAGGTAAAACTATCTAAACAAGTAAATACCGTTTACTACAAAAGGTCCAATATTACGTTTCACAATTTAAACTGAAAGGATGGAAAAAGGTCAACTGTTAAAGGTGAAAACTCCCCATTCAAGACAATCAGTTAATTGTTTCCATCATCTCATATAAGCACCAACCCTGTAAAATGGAAAGAGGGAAACACTTTTTAGAAAGTTACAGTTCTCAGTCAGGCCTGAATCATTTACGATTACAATTAAAAGGATTTAACTAAAAAAACGATACAATTAACCAGTTGATCAATCATCAGGTGGTTAATTGAAGTAATTAAACATCAACGAAAAGGAAGAAAACAAATCAAGGTAAACATTTCGAAATCCTTTACGAAACAATTAACAATCAACTAACAATTTCTTTCTAGTTATTCATTACCAGAAAGAATCAGGGAAATTAAATATCACAATTAACTCTCTCTAGTTCAATCCTAAACAAACTGACCAGCAATTTACATGATTAGTTGATTGTTGTTGGTAAAAAAAACAAATAATAAACAATAGTTTCAATTGATAGTTAAAAGTTTAACAATAGACTTAATTTTCAGGATAAATTACAAAGAAATTAACAAACTACCTGTTAGATTTTAATTAGAAAGAATCATATTCAAGTTAACTATTAATTACGAATGAGAAACTTATCGTTTTTAATTCATTATAATTAGAATTTGATTTTAGTTTTTTTCTCCTCTTTAATTGTTTTCGTTTAATTTTACAATACAATCATGATCAAAAAGATAATTAATTGATTCATTGTTTAATTGTTCTAAAATGCAAACAATAAAACAATTAGAAGATGAAAGAAAAAGTAAATTACCAATTTATATTTTAATCGAATCGTAATCAACCTTGATAATCAATGGATTATATATAAATTGTTTACAATTAACTAATTAGTGGAAAGTGAAACTGATTAGTTAAACGTAATAATTACTGTCAATGAACCTTTGTCAGTCTACCTGATAATTGTTAATCATAATTATCATGTTAATGATTATCTTAATTACTAATCAATTTGAAGCTCATGATTGTTGATTCATTTAAAGTTTCACTTTTTATTTGCTTAACATGATTAACATTAATTGTTTACTCTTAATTTAGATTGAATAATTTGAATTCTCCTTTCTGAATACAAACCGTTAATTGTTATATCACAATTATCAACAGCATGATAATAATTATGACAACAACATCAACATCAACAATCAACAGTAATAACAAACAACAATTGAGGAATCAAATTAGCCCACAACAATTAAAGGAAACACCAAGAAAACCAACAATCAACAATCAGACGTAAAAATTTAATTGGTAATTTAAAACTTGTTAAAATAAATTAACTCAAATGTGATCTGATTAACATAATCACTTTACTATTAATAAATTGCTAATTCTTATACAATTAGCAGTAATAAAAAAAGAATCAGGTAATCAATGGATCAAGGGTAAGCAATTAGAGGTCATGCTAGAGGTCATTTCTTTTTTTACTCAAAAAAAAAGGGAGATATTCAACCCTTAATGACCTCAATGACCTTGATCTGAGTACCAAACAAGACCCAATGGTATCTCACGAACTCCGAATCCGTTGGTCACATGTACGTGTTCAAAGGGATTCAAGAGTTAATCACAAAATCGGTTTAATTAACGTCTTGTATTAACTATCAATTCAAATTACCCACACATACACAATTAATGAATCAACAATAAACAATAAATTGTTGAATCAGTAATGATAATTTAAATTAAAGGTTAACCATAAATGATTACATATACTCAAGGAAGTGCTGATTGTTGGTCTATTTTTTTTACTTCACAATTTTTTATTCAGAAAAAGAGTAGGAAGTTGAATCTCTTTTCATCATCATCATCCTCATCACTGGATCATCCCTTCATCATCTTGATAATCTTCATACTAATCACCACAATCTTCATAATCACCAACAGGTTTAAATGGTTAATCTGGTCTAAAGCCAACAAATAGAATGGAAGAGAAACTTTTTCTCTTCATTTTCTTTTTTTTTCTCTCTCATCATCTTCATGATACATTTATCTGGGTCATACTCATATGATGATGATGAGGAAGAGAAAAAAAAATCAACTATTTATATAAACAACGAATTGTAATAAACAAAAAGACTAATCAAAAGCTCTAATAGCGATTGCATAGTAATCATCATCATCATTTTTCATGAATAATAAAAAAATTTATCATGAAAACATAATAATAATAAGCATGATGATGATGATAAAAAAAGATGATGGAAGATAATTGAAAGAGTTAGAACTTTTTTCTTCCACAATTCGAGAAACTTTTTTTAAGGTGAAATTATTAATGGGAGATCCTTTCAAATCGAGATGATATTTCATTCAATTGATAATAATAATAATAGGATTGATGATAATCATTAAATTGTTCAATCATTCAATGAATTCTGATTGATTGATTTATTGGTAATGTTTAAATTTGATGAATCAATGTAACTTTTTTACTATTTGATTCAGTTAAATATAAGAAAAAAAAACTCTTACTATTGATTAATATCCTAATCTATCAAGTAATAGTAATATTTGTGAGTTGTAATTGTTAATCTTGATTGCAATCAACAACAACAAGAAAAAGAAGAGGAAAACAAATTGTCAATCAATGATAATGATTTATTTCTGTATATAAATCAACTTATTTAACTAATTGAAATCAGAATGATTAGTTAATTGTAATTGCAAATTTCGAAAGCTTAAAGTTAAGGTCACCGTTGATTCAAATCACTCCACGGGAAATGAAATAACAATTAAATAAACGTTAATTGTTAGCTTTTACAGCCTCTAATAAGAGGTTGATTTAAATGTCACGCTAATTCAGTTTACTATTATTAACAACTGATTACAATTATGATAATAAAAAAAAAGGTAATAATCATAATCTTAATCAGTTAAATAGGTTCTGTGATTAGTTGATTGAGTGACATAAATAGATCGTATCGTTAGCACGTTTATATTGGAAGGTGAAAACAGAATCGTTGATGATAAATGAACTTTTTTTCCTACAATTTATTTTTCACAATTAACTGATTACCAAGAAATTATTGTTATTATTGCCCATTCTAATTAATTAATTGATTTACTTGTCTCTTTAATTGTAAACATTTTCACATTGTTTTACAAGCTGATTAATTGCTGTGATCTTTTTGATTGTTGATCATTAAAATGTGTCAGATAAACTCTGTAATGATTAAGTATTAATAAATATATGACAATTTGATTGTACATCATTTTGTTATTTTATTATTGTCTTAATTGTTTATCATCTGATTAGATTAAGACTGTCAAGACTGTTGATTGTTAGGTTTTAATTTTCCTCTTTGGGCATTGATTGTTAATGATTTTTAATGGTTAATTGTATTGCTGTTTAACTAATAATAGCTGATTTAGGTTCTTGATTGTTACTCGCAATCAACAGGCTTAATCAGATTATTATCAACAGTTCTTAAGTGATTAACTAATTGTATCAAACTGTGATTTCTGTGATGTAGTAATTTTCAAGTTTAATCATGATTATATTCAGTGATTAGCATTAGTAAATTAACTAAATTTAATAATCAACCTATTAAAACTTAAACCTTGTTAACAAATCGTCGTTGATGATTAGAATCATCTTCATTTTCAACCAACTTAATTGTTGATTGAGAATTAAAGACAATTAACCATTTGACCCAATACAAATTAACACAATAATTGAACAAATTAAGTTAATCATCAATCATTTTGACCTTTTTTTCAATTATAATAACCACGAATTAATTTGGTTAACTTGATGATTGTAATCAAATTTTCATCACAATTAAACTGATTGTTTAGAAGCAAAAGTTTTCCCTCTCTAATTGAACTTTACAAGTGGAATTGAGCATAATTATCGTAGTGGTTTTTAATTGTAATAGTTTGATGAAAAATATCAAAAGTAAATTAACTTAACCTGGAATATTGTTCAATTACAGTTGATCAAATATTATTGTTAATTTATGATTTAAATTATTTCCTTTAATTGACAATCAATCAACATTCACGCACAAGAAAAACTCACCAATCAATTCAAGTGTAACAGTTAAATGATCAACTAATTATGTGATTAACCATTTAACGTGACAACATTTCAATGTATTCATACACACATAATAATAATCAAAATGAAAATAAAAAACTTACTCCATGATTATTGGTTATAATTGAATTAGATGAGGAAATTGATTAACTTAATTGTTGACTTTACAACAAAATATTGAGCAAAATGTGTCAAGGATAATCTTGTTTACTTTGATAAAAGGCTTAATTGTTTAACTTAATTGTGGTAACTTTTGATCAGAAAACAAATTGTTCGTACTAATCTAAATTTTTATTGATTGTGTGTTAATGCCTTTGAATCCAATTTCAAGCAATTTAATAATCATCGGTGATGTGATTTGAAAATGAGATCATGTTTGAGAAAATTGTTTTTCTTTATTTTTCAATTGGTAATATATTGAATATTATTCAAATGTGTTCATTGGAAAATTGATTGTTGATAAACAATCAATCAATTTGATCATGATTAAGATGAGAGATTTAAACTACTTGAATTGATTTATTAATCATATCACGTTTCAAGTTTTTGTTTAATTCTTGAGGTTTAATGTCATAACAAAATTAAACGATATTTACTCACGATTAACTCAAGTGAAAGTTTTTTTTCAGGTTCAAACCCTTTCACAATTATAAAATGAATATTAATTGTCATGTATGAACCAAGAAAACAATAACAACGTCCCAATCTTCATCAATTATGATTTATATACTTATTGATTCCTTCATCTCTTGTCTACGACCATACCAAGCTGAAAGCACCGGATCCCGTCCGATCTCCGAAGTTAAGCAGCTTCGGGCCGGGTTAGTACTTGGGAGGGAGACCACTTGGGAACCCCCGGTGTTGTAGACACTTTTTTGCTTCTTTTTTTGTAAATTTTTTTGCTAATGGTTTAGAATCAACCCATGTCTTAATCAATAATTATTTTGGAAAATATTGTCAACAAAAGTTAACCAAGATTAGGTAACGTTAATTTGAATAAGAATGATATTTATTGTGGTGAATTAAAAGAGCTGCCATCTATCGGATGAGATTTATCTTTTTCCTCTACATACTGAACAGATCTTATATCCTGGTTTGATATTTATGGTTCTTAATGGATTATTTACATGTTAATAGAAATCAAATTGATTGATCATCAATGTATTTACTTTTACCTGTTTGTTTACCAGGAGAAACAAAAAATTAGCATATAAAACCCCTGGTGTTTTCAGATGAATTTTCTTACGATTAAGAAAAAAAATGTCTACAACACCGGGGGTTCCCAAGTGGTCTCCCTCCCAAGTACTAACCCGGCCCGAAGCTGCTTAACTTCGGAGATCGGACGGGATCCGGTGCTTTCAGCTTGGTATGGTCGTAGACGAAAGTAGAGGTAAACTATCAGTATTTATAACAAATATTCTTGCAAACAATTCAAACATGTTTGTATATAAAGTTGAGAAAACTTCAATCACTTATCAAGTATCTTCAAACAGGTATCATAATGAAGGAGCACTTTCTTATTAAATACCTTTTTACTGAAAAAAGCAAGATAAAAGAAACAATCTATCGATTAAATAAAGCAATTAAATAGCGATATTTGAAAATGATGATTTTAAAAATACCCACATCAATTACTTATCCATCATTCACTCAATTAAAGCATGATGACATTTAAGGATCACCTTTAAACAGCGATGAAAATTAAGATGTAATGGACAGATTGAAGTGCATGTTTAGTCTGAATTGATTGTGGCAAAGAAATAATCAAGAAAAACAGATTGTCTAAGATTTTGAGATCTGAAATGAAATTACATCCAACGATTAACTGGATCATTTGAGGTGTAACAAGTACATTGAGCCTATCACATCATCAGCTGAATAAGATGAGGATGAGAAAAAATGTAACCAAGACAAGATGAAGATGATGAGCATCTTGAAATCATCTTCTTCGCCTCATTATACCATGAAAAAATTTTCACCAGAAAATTGGGATCAACTTTTTTTTTCAATCTAGTTTTCCGAAAGGCAAAACCAATGTAACATAATCAACATTGATCATCAAACTTCATCCAATCTCACAAAGTGATTACTTTTAATCTTCAAGTTAGAAAATTAAATTGATTAAACTTCCAAGTCTTTCTTGTGAGTTTTAATGGCAAATTAATTCAAATCAGATTTAATCGCTAATATATTAATCAACCTACACAACTTGAAAATTTGAATTTTCCATGATGATTTGGGAAAAATTCATTCTTCACTTTTGATCATTAATTAGATGGAATCAAAATTTTACAACAATTTGTAAACTGTTCAACTGATTTATTAATAGATTGATTGATGAACTAATTGCCGTAAGTTATATAAAATGTTTGACTAATCAAAACTGTTTATGCAAATCAATTGGAAATAAGATCAATTTGATTTGTAAATGATTAAAACAAATCATTTAGTAATACATTAAATTTATCAGATTGAAAACATCAAATCAAATTGTTTAATTATCTGTAATCAAAATGACCAATTTAAGTGTTACAATAACAATTTGATTGAGTTGATCTTCAAGAGTCTAATGGACATTCATGTTGAGATGAAATTTAAATGATCACAATTTAATTTCCAAATTGCCGAAGGCCATTTAGAGGTCAGTTGATTGCTAACAATTTAATATGATGGTGATAATCACTTCTAGTAGATGGAGTTACCAGTTTTCAAGGGAATTGATTCAGAATGATGATAGAGAGAAATGAATTATTAGTTTGTTTTCCAATCTATACAAGCTGAATTCATTTCAGAATTTTTCTTGTGAAATATTTATATTCATGTAATGGTGATGAAGAAATGAACAAGAGATCAAAGACTAAATTTACAGAGTGGGAAGATGGTGATGAAGATGAAGAGGAGGACAGGGTTGAATAAGTGTTACAATGAATGAACTATTCATGAATGTTTCAAATGTACTACATGATATGTCATGATGATGATTTAAGTTACACCAACAACAAGTACAAGTTAAAGTGGCAATATGTTTATCAGCAAGAATCTTTGTCAACATTGAAGAGAAGAAAAAAAAAGTTTTTCATTTCTGTTTGTCATCATCATCATCATCCCTCTTTCTTATCACCATGATGATTTCAGGGAAAAGTGAATATTTGAGAAAGTGGGAATGGTGATGAGGGTTGACAATCTTTTCATAAGAAGAAAAAAAGATGAGATAATATATTGAAGAAATCAGGATAATCCAAAAATGAGTTTGCTGTTTAATGAAAGGATTCAGAATTGAGAAGTTTGAATTCTGGTTGATGACAGAGGTGAAAATTATTAGCTAAGGACAAGAACTTTTCTCAGCTTCAATTAAAAGGGATAGTTGTGAATTCAACCACCATGAAATGATCATAATCATCGGCATCATTTTCATCCTCAAGATTTAGATGATATCTTATATTTATTATCTTCTCACTCATCAATTCCAATGTGATATCCAATTAACTGAGGTGGAACAGGAAATAAGATGAACTGAGAATGCATTTCTAATCATGATGATGAAGATGAAGAAAGTTGTTGAAAGTTGAACAAGTTCATCCAAACGGAATCAATGACTTTATGTTATCATTGAAACTGATACGTTTACCTTTTCATGATTGAGTCTATTGAAAAAGTTTCATTTTCAATCCTGAGGTTTTCTTATCGTTCAGACTTATCATCATCTTCATCTTTGGCTAATAAGCATCAGATGATGATGATGATTAAGGATGAATTTTTTTCGCTAAATCATCACAAATCGTATCGTAATCTTAATATTAGTAATACTAAATGTTAATGGTCAGTATAAAGGATGACCAAAAGTAAAGATGTCAAGGTAATCAATGTTGATTCAAATGCAAACCAATCAAACTAATGATGGTAAGAAAAGTTTGATAACAATTATATCAACGATTGATTAGATTGTTGTTTGTGAACAGATTAATATTATTGTTGACGATTTGGTTTAAGGATGAGGATAAAGATGATAATCATTGGAAAATCTATTCTCTTCCATTCTCAATTCTCTCTTTATTTTCATCATTTAGTTTCCTTCCGTTTCGAGACTCCAATGATCTTCCTTTTCATCTTCATCCCTTATTATTATCCTCTTCATCGATCCAACTTTCCGATTGTATTAATTGTTAATCGATTCACAGATGATTTAATCATCTTCTTCTCCTTCTCCTTCTTCATCTTGATCATCATTTAATAAATATCTCTCCTCGATTAAGTAGCACAAATTGTTTACTATCATTCAACTTTTCAAACAATTAAATTCCCTTAAGGCAGAGTGATTAGTAATTTAGATTATCTCAAATCAATCTAACCGTCTGGTTAGACATTCAGAGTGGTCAGTTTGTTTTCAATTACAAAATGACCACTGGAAAGATTGACCCTCTCTAAAGACAAGTATATCAACTTGAAAATCAATTGATTTCATTGTTTTTTTTAAAAAAAATCAAATCAATCAAGATAATTGTTGAGATGCTGGTCAACTGATTTCTAGATTGGTCAATCAAAGACTAACTTGATTGATGGACTTGGCAAATAAACAATCATCATCCCGATTGTTGTTGGTTACATGTAATAAATTTAAATCAATTCATTCATGTGCCTGTTAACTAATTAATTGTGATTGATTAACCAATAGTTGATTATTTTCCCTGACCAACCTATTGGTCAGTTAAGGCCGATGAACAGTAATAATAATAATGTTTTTGTTGTTGATCGGATCATCATGTTAATCCGAGGGATTTTTTTTCACTGGGTGTAAGATGAAAAATGAAGATAAACATAATGATGAAGATGATGAAAAGATAAACATAATCAGCTTCCTTATTTTATCATCATAAAGATGAAAAGTTTGACTTTCAACCATTGGATTAACTGATCAATGTTTACTTTTTGCTTCTCCTACTATGATAATATTAACCATCTTAATCTGATTATATTGTAAATCCGATAGTTAATCTTAATTCCTGGTTACTGATGATGATCAACTTTACAGTTTCCACCATGAAACTTGATGAAAAAACTTTACAATTGAATAGACCAGAGAAATCAAGTTAATTAAATGATTAACCTTTTGATTATAAGAAGTAATCAAAAAAGAAAAGTAAAAAACTTAACTGATTCATTAATCAATCTGAATGATAATTGTAATTGATAAACATTTCAATTGAAATTGATTGTTTATCCTCAATGAAAATCCAATTGATTGAATTTTTTGTGGATTAAATTAAATCATAACATTTGAAAGATTAAACTTGTTACCAGAGTTTAATGATGATCATCAAGATTTAAGTCAATTGAAAATGTGAAAGTAAGTTTATTATCATTATCTAAATTGTTATCAATTGATTAAATTACCATGGGAAAGATGATCATCTTAATACCCATGAAAAATTATGATCAGATAAAGATGTAAACAAGATTTTAAGGTTTTCCTCCAGGAATTAAATCAAATTGCAATCAAATTTGATGACAATTCAATTCAAGTTAAATCCTTTTCTTTTTTCCCTTCTCATTTTGAACCAATCAACTTTTCTAAATATAAAACTCAGATTATATTCTGAATACCATGAAGATATTATAATGTTACAATGGCCAATCAATAATCTGTAACACAAGAAAAAAAAATATATAATGATTGTAATACGATTACGATTGTTACTTAAATTGACATCATGAGATTATTAATATTATTCAGAGAGAAAGAGATAGAGAGAGAGAGAATTAGAATGACCAGTAAAGTCTAAATGATGTTAAATAATCTGATGACTGACCAGTAGGTAAGGTTAAAGTGATATGGTCAATCGGGAGAGGAGGTAAGGGATTGGCTCTTACATGAATCCCACCGGTGGACATGATAACTTTTACATGAATCAAGCTTAAACTCAATGAGGTTTTGTGTGTATATTTCATCATCAGATTTTCCAGTTATACTCTTTTTCTTTTGTTTTCATCCACCCTGAGGCGAAATCTTCATGAAGATAACAATCAATGTAATCCAATGGTTACCAAGTGATTTCATAAATATAATAATAGAGGAAGAAACAAAAAAAAACTTGATACAATTTGATGATGAAGATACTCAAGTGACATACACACTCATCTAAATGCTATTTTTACACTTACTGAAAACAAAAGTTTAGTCTCTCAACAATTAAGATGAATTATTTTCATTTCAAGTCTATTAATTGCTCATTAGTTAACAATGGAAACATTTTCGGTTAATTGTTTCGTTAATTTCCATGGGAGTTATGAGTTTTGATTCCCCATTCATGAAAGCAAATACTCACAAAGTAAACTATTACTCTCATTATGTAATTGCATCGATAAGTTGATAATAATACTTTTGTTATAACGGTGAAAGCAAACGATTGAATAATCAGAATAAACATTCAGGTAGTTGTGATAATTTCTCATCGATAAAAGTTCAGACGGCTTGATGAATTCCGGATGAAGGTGAAAGAGGAAGAAATGTCTTTTTTCATGTTCTTTTTTTCACTTTCATTCTCAATAAACGTAACATGTATAATCTTCATTTATCTTCCTCATCTTCTTTATCTTTATCTTTCTCTCTAATCATCATCATCATCAATATCGATTGTGTTTACATACAAGATAATTTATCATGTTATGTTCATATAACCTGATTGGGTTATTATTTTGCTACAATTTTTCCTCGGTGGGTTTTCAGATTGCAAGAGAGAGAGATGAATGTATTACACACCACTGATGAAGGGAGGAAAAAGGTCTGCGGTCTTTTACTTGATTATTCACTGGTTTAACCACCCTCACCATCTTCAACATTGATTCCACCACCTCTAAGATCATCAATCGTGGTGATGAGGATGAAAAACATGGTCCAAGTTACTCTATGATTCAATTCATGCTGAGATCAAGGTAATGGTTATATTGGATTCCCATGAAATTTAATAAACTTTTCATTTCCTAGGTAAAGAACTTTTTTTCCCTTATCATCATCACCATCATCAGCATCCTCATCATTATCCATTAGTTAACACAAACAGTTAATATTTGTTATTATTATATTTTTACACCAAAGATTTTACTCTCTTTCTCCTAATCATTTGTAACATGATTAAGGTTCACCAGGTTTTAGATTAATTTAATACACAATCAAAAGCTCATCATGTAAATAACGGTAATCTAATATCAGAAATTCATATCTACACACATTGAAATTAGATCGGCAATGTTTTCCTAATAGATAACATGTATTATAATATATGAAATACCCTCCGGGGAGTTGAATGAAAAAAAAACCACCCAATCAAAATATTACAAGTAAACAAATTCAATAATAATCGATTCCCTTTGGTCAGTTTTGTATTTCATGTTATTTATTTGTTTCCCATTTTTGGATAATAATCAAAATGAAAGTTAAATTGTGCAACTAACAACAATCAACAATCAAAAGTGTAATAATATGAGGATGAAAAAAAAAATGTAATTGCAATTCTGTTACAATATATATTTATCATTGGCAGGGAAAAATATTAAAAGACCAATCGGATTAAATTGTCACCAAATTGTCAACTTGCTATTGAATATATTGGACCAATTTATTACTATTTACAGGGTGGAAGAGGTGGAAAAGGAAAAACATTTAGACGTTTATACCTCATTGATATTAATGTTTACATAAATCAAGATGGAATGACAATCAGTTACAATCAAAAGTAAATTGTATCATATCAATAAAAAGAACAAGGAAAACAGAGTTAACAACAATTAGTTGATTGTTTGATTTCTTTCTCGTTGTTGGTAATCTGAATGGGTCAAGAATTAGTAGTTACCTTTACAAGTTCAACAGAGAAATGGAATCCAAAGTTTACCAGTATTAGAATTAAGATTCATAGATGATTATTGTTACATCTTCTCTGCTTGGAAGGTGGAAGGTGGAAGGTGGGAGATTTTAGTATATCGATAGTGACGGTGGGAGTGTGAGAGATGAAAGGATGATGAGGGAGAAAAAAGGACATTTAGAGGAAATGATTCGCTTGATTGGATAACAATATTTTCTCCTTTTCTCTGTGTATCATCTTCCTCATCATTTCTACTTCCATGTTTCCAATCAATCGTTTTTACTTCTTACTTTTATATCATTTCAGCTTCGTTGACTTAAAATTTTCCATCATCATCTTTATCTTCATTTTCATCCATTGGCAAGATAATAGTAACTGTAAAATAACCTATAAATTCACTACATTATCTTCAACTTTTTTTTCTTCTTCAGAACTTTGTTCATATGTTGGATGTAATTCCATGGTTGAATTTATGGTGGAAAATGAGTTCATGATTATCTCACATTGTATTCCAACCTTTTACTATTCAGCTATTATATTTTATCCAGGAAGTTGTTGGAACTGTGATCATAGGGATCAGATAAGAATCGTCGATTTTTTTTCTAAGGACAAAATCGACTTTAACTTTCAGTTCGAATGTTATTTTTTTTTCTTTGTATCCACAGAAACTTAACATATACAATAATCTTCCCATGATACGTTTGATATAAATCGCCATGAGAAACTACCAGATTAACTATTCACAGGATGATGATCATAATAATTATCTAATCATAACATATTGAGACAGTTTATGAATTGGGAAAGTCTCAGGTGAGACTGTTACTCATCAGGTATCATGTAATTAATCTGAAAGATCATGGAGATTATTTGGAATGAAGTAAAATTTTCATCACCGGAAACTTTAAAGTTCGTTGACAGTTACCATCTCTCCCTCTCTCCTTCTCTCTCTCTCTCTATTTACCTGTCCATCCAGTTAGCCAGTTGACCGGTCAAATTATCGACATGATTTCCATGTTACATGGCAAATGAACAAATAGAATAAAAAAAACCAGAAAAGTTTCTTTACTATCAAACCACAGAATCAAAATGAGAGTGAGAGTGGAAAACTAATTGAATTGATCCGGTTCTTTATACACTTTTAGTTCCTCTCAGAAATTGAATCAAAAGTTGAGGCGAAAAAAAAAGTTCCAACTGAAATTCTGAAGGAAAAAAAAAGATTTCCAATCTCATGATGATGGTGATTAGTTTTATTTCATTTTATTGTTATGTAATATTATTGTTTCAACTATCATAGTGATTACATCGTCATCATCATCAAGTTTGATTGTTATCCATTGACTTTTTGATTTGATTTCTATTTTTTTCTTCTTACATTATTATTATTTTCAGTTTAAAATCAAACCCTAAATCCAGTGAACAAATAAAAACAAAAAGACAACAAATTGTATCTTTTAAAATGTCATCTCAAAAAGATTTGCCTCAATGGACTTCAATCAGAATTGATTTGATTGTAATTCTGTTATTACTTTTACCCTGTGGTATTCATGGAGGACAAAAGTTATCATTATCTTTATCGTCTTCATCTTTGGACCAAGGGATAACTTCAACTTCAATAATAAACAATATACTTGCGGGTGATGAGGTTG
The DNA here is from genome assembly GCF_014898815.1 of Panonychus citri. Lineage (NCBI taxonomy): Eukaryota > Metazoa > Arthropoda > Arachnida > Trombidiformes > Tetranychidae > Panonychus > Panonychus citri. The sequence goes on along the minus strand of NW_026515516.1, from coordinate 208,917 downwards.
GTATATCAGAGACAACTACATCACCACCACCAATATCATCATCATCATCTTCATCACCATCATCTTCGTCATCATCATCAGTGGAACCAACAACAACAGCATCTTCGAATGATAATTTTGAAGAATCTCCTTGGAATGAATATGGTTTGTTTCTTTATTGATTCTCATCTTCCTTTCTCTCTCTCCTCATGAAACTTTCTTTATTTGCTGTTACAGAATTTGAGAAAAAGTTCAGTAGAAAATGAAATAAACATTATCCTGATCATTACTCCTTTTCCTTGTTTTAAAATGATCAACTTTTGAGAAAATACATGTAGTTATCATTGAGTAAACTCATTCTATTCATCATTTCTCATTTTTATGTATCATCAACATCATCATCATCATCATGGTGATGATGAGTATGTTATCATTGTTGTTTTATTTGGTCTAGAAAACTGTAAACATCAATTTGATTTCCAAAGTATTTCTTGTCTTATTATTTGTTACTTTATCCTTATCACCATCATCATATTAACAGTTAGACAGTTTGTCTTTTACTATCATCTTCCAGTTGATAGTAAACACTGATCATCATCATCATCATGTTACTACATGTATTAGGATCTAAATATTGTCTTTTATTGTTTTCAACAATCATCTCATATCTCCCACCCTCATCCACTCATCATCATCATCATCATTGCCATTGATGGGTCACAAAAATGCAAACAAAAACCTTTCAAATCTTTAATCATTGACAGATCTTCATATCATCCAACATATCCAATGATATTTTGTCATCTTCATCTCAAGATAATCTCCAACAGTAGTTTCTTTTTTTCTTGTCACATTTCCCCTCCATCTAAATCCACTCTCATTCAACCACCATAGTTAATCCGTTTCATCTTTCACGACTAAATTAAAACTTTTATTCAATCACATTGATGTTTAATTGAGCAATTTACTATTAATAGAGATAAACTACTAGAGACAAAAAGATGAATTCAGAATTTTGAATGAAAACAATTCACTTTCGAAGATGAGAAAAGATTTAATTTATCATATCGTTCATTTGAAAAGTGATAAAACTATTTTTCTACCTGGAATCAGGGAAACAGGAAATGAAATGATCGTTTTAAAAATTAAAAATTCTCATCACGTTGAACTTTACGATCTTGAATTTCTCTCTCTCTCTCTCGTTCAGAATTAGAAATCAAATTGATTACAATTATCTGCTGAAAAGTCATGAAAATGATTCAGTAATAATGTTATCACATTAATGTCCATTTAATGTCCATCATTTAAATGACCTTTTTGTATAATTTTTGATTGATTGTCTATCTTGGGTCAATTTGATTTCCTTTTCCCTATTTGATTGTATTATTTACCATAATGATGTTGACGATGATTATTACTGAAGATAAGTTAATCTAATCAATTACAATTAATGTTAAGTTAATGATTCACAATTGAAACATTTGCATAAATGTTTCCCTATTTGGGTGTTAGTTGGTCATCTTTCATCAGCATCATCGTTTATTGTCATCTTGGTCATTGGTTATTATTATTATGATACATTCAAACAATCAAATCAAAAGCTGACCACTACCATGGTGAGACATGAGATGTGGGACATGGTCATTATATTTATATATTGTATCATGTTAATGACCAGTATGATTAATTGTTTTCAGTTTTTTTCTCCTTTCTTTTTCTTGACCAGCATCCAAGAATCACAATTCCATTGATTGAATCAATGGTTGACCACCTTGAAGACAATAACAACCATTGAAATTGTGAGTTTGCATAATCACAAGATGATGATGATGATAATTGTCTTTAAGTAAATGGTCAGTAAATCAGCAAAGTAACGAAATGACCAGTAGGATGACCGATAAAAGATGAAGGGAAGGAGATTCACCCGAATTTCTCTTGCTCCTTTTTTTACTTCGGATTTTCCTTAGATGATCAAATGGTCACTATGTCCATCTACATTTCTTTATCCTCTATCTTTATCCTTCTTTATCTTCATTCTTGTCTCTCTCTCTATCTCTCTCATCTTCTTCTCTCTCTTTATTTTCGTCATTTCTCTTACTCATTGTCTTGTTTTCCTTGTGACAATTGGACAAGAAAAATAAGTAACAGCAAAGCAAAAGATTCACTCATAGACTTAAGTAGGTTTTTTGTTCAACATTGAAAAATGATGTAGATATAACACCAAGGAACATGATAGTTGGAACTTTTTTCCTCCTGTTAAGTTCATCCTCTGAATTCACATCATCATCAACTACTACATCAGAATCTTAATCTTCATCTTCTCTCACAAAAAAGAGAATAAATTTCTCTCTCTCTCATTGGTTCGCTCTTTTTTCAGTAAAATCGAAACTAAAAACAATCATCAACTTTATAAGTCTAGAAAGAAGAAGAAAAAAGTTCTGATAAGTATTCGAGTTCATCTGAAATTCTGATTCACTTTATCTCTCTGTGTCTGATACATGATAATCATGGTGAAATTCATCATTTACTCTGTACAAAATACTTGAAATTGTTTCAACAACAATAAAGTTTCAAGTACTCAGCTGAATATGAACAGTTACCATCAAGTAAGTTAATAGGTATAAATACTCACACACAAATATAAACTCAACTCCCATGAATGGTTTGAATCAATTGTGATGAAAAACGATGATAATGATAATGTTCATCATCATCAACTGACGCTATTGATACAGGAAGTTTTGTAAAAAAAGAAGCAGAAACTAGAACAATAGATAAAAAACGAAAAAATCGCAAAACAGACAAAAGTTCATCTTCAGCATCCTCATCATCTTTTGCAACAACATCAGAGACACACAAACAACAACAGCAACTCACATCCACACACATAGACAATTTAACTTTGTATCAACGTTATTATCTTATCCTCCAAAGGATTGAGTCTCACTGAATTGGAACTGAACTTTTTTCTACTCTCTCTTTCTCTTCATCGTTTTTCCCACCGAGAAGCAAAATAAAAAGTAGCTACTATACCACCGAGGGTAAAAAATTTGATTATCAAGCAACATGCAGTTTTCCAAGAGTGTGTTCAAATTCATGGTGATAATAACGAGACCATCGGCACAAGGGAGAGTGGAAAGTGAGATAAAACCTTCAGAACTATTCAGAACACGTTTCCATCTTCATCTATTGAATCATTTTATTTTCTTCCATTTTTTTGCTTCTTCTTCATCTTCTCATCATCGCATTCATTTCTCTCTCTCTTCAGGATAAACTTCCCACCGACACTTTTACACTCATCGTTAAGAGTTAATTTGGAGATACTTTCAACTCTCTGCACCGACGATAGAGAATTGCTTCTAACCATGGTGGAAGAAAAAGTTTTTCCAAACTTTTCTCCCATTCTGAATACTTATTTTATCCTTTTGTCTTTAAACTGACCAGTCAACTGGACAGTACAAGTTACATGGTAACAAGAGCAATAATAAACATTTCTCACCCATGAAAAAAATATTCAATCATCTTTGATATCAGATTATTCATTTTTATTTCAATTTCAAATTTCCTTTTCTCGCTCCCTCTGAATACTTATCATGAATTTTATTGGAATTTTTTTTCTTGTTACTTTTACGTTTTTTATTGCTCATTTTTTGTCCCTCTGAGTTTCAATCAATCTTATCACTGGTCAGTTGGTTTACTTGACCTTTTCGTATAAAGGGAAAAGCTTTCCCGCCCTTGTATTGAACTTATCATGAGTAGGTCACGATTTGAACATTGTTGACAGGGTTTATAGTCATGATGGTTGGTTAAACATGATATATGAAAATCGTACTTTTTTTTATTCTTTTTTTAGAACATTATTCAGAACTTTTTTCCTCTCTCTCTATTTCCACACTGATGTTCTTGTCATGGTGATGATGATGATGGTGGTGGTGATGGTGGTTTACATGTTTCATTGCATCACCTCCTTCTTCATCTAAGTTCTGGTCTATGGTTTGAATTTTTCACCTTCTACTCAATTTTAGATTAAGATGTTCAAGATCATGTAGATTCAATTGTATGTTGGTGAAACTTTTGATTCTTTCAGAACTGTCAGAGTGATAAGAATCAGCGTCATGATGATTTCAGGAGTAACACTGAAGCTTGCTATTTGAAAATGAGTAATAATATTATTGAGAACGAAGTTTTATCTTTTGTTTTGTTTTTTATCTTTCATGTTTTCATTTCTTTCAAGAATTCGGTCAACTGGTTCGAGTCCCTAGAAACTTATCAAATGGTTCTAATGAACCTTTCGTTGAATATGAATGGCGAGTTCCAGATTTTTTCAAAGTTCTCGAAGTTGGTGTACCCTTTGTCCGATCTCCACCTTTCACCTTTCTAAGCCTGGTTATCGAGCTCAACTATTACTTTGGCCTAACAATACGTTCACCGATGGCAGTAGTTATGTTGGACTATTTTTCAAACTTATGACAAGTGAATACGACGAAACCCTTGAATGGCCATTCCAGTTAAAGGCCAAATTATCATTGGTTGATTTAATTAACTCCGATGAAAACTTGGAACACTCGATAACACCAAACATTGACCCATGTCGCTTACGTTCAGTATTCTTGCGACCATCACAACAAGACGATTGGACATTACAACCTGATGGATGTGGCAGCCGACGAGTCATCTCATTGCTTAAACTATTCACTGAATCTTCACGATACTTACGAAACGGAACCCTAGTGGTCAGGGGACTTTTCCAGCTCGGTGATAAAGGGATAACCCATGAGACGGCATCAACTCACCTGCGGCACAATAATCTGGTAACCAAACACATTTGGAAGATACAAAACTTTACCACCGCCTTTGAAAAGGCCAACACCAATGGATCAGTCACCGTCCTTCAATCTGAACCCTTTTACACCCACCAAGGGGGCTACCTGGTCAAACTATTCATGACACTGTTACCCAAGGATCGGGCCTTTGCAATCTCATTGGCACTCATGCAGGGTGATTACGATAGGTAAGAATCAAAGCTCGAAACTTTCCCTTGAGAGTCAGAAAAGTTTCCTCTCGAAAATATATCGATAAAAGAAAAAAAAAGTTCAATCTCTAATCTCAAAATTCCAAATCTACTGAATTCATCATGTTCAATATCCATTTAAAGTTGAGTAAACAAGAAACTTTTAACATGGTGAAAATGTAATAACTTTCTCAGTAAAGTTCAGTAAATGTGTTGTATCATGTAAGCAAACAAGAGGTTAGAATTTAAATTTTCATCATTATCATGATACTGAACATGATACTCAAAGATTTACAGATTAAATTAAGCTGAGAAATTGTTGATACAATATTTACAATGAAATTGTGTTTCTATTCATATCTGAATTTAATCAATTTCAATTGTTAAACATTTCCAAATGGATGTATACAGATTAATGTTTATCTCTGATCATTGAATTTACTTGAATATTTAGATATCTCCAATGGCCTTTCCCATATTCACTTGAAGTTTCAATAGTTGACCATTCACCTGAATATTGGCGTAAAGATTACACAATACTATTGACCCCTTCATCAGCTGATTGTACATCATCACCATTTTTTCAACCATCAAACTATTTGGACTTTTGTTTTACCACAATTCAATCATGGCATTTACTTCATTTAACACACTATCGATTTATCGTTAATGATACAATGGAAATTCAATTGACCACCAAGTTTAATCATCTTTCAGGTCGTAAATCAGCTTCAATTGGACTTTATAAAGGTCAACTTGTCTCAGAATTTACCTGGTCACTTCCAAATATAAGATATAAATTAAGTAGATTTGATTATATGGGAAGAAGTTTAAAAACATTCACAAGTCCAGAATTTTATACCAATGGTCAAGGATATTTGATGCAATTATCTTTACGATTAAATTCAACTGGACCTTCAAAAGGTGACATTGGACTGGAGACAACATTGATTGAAGGGGAATATGATAATCTACTTACCTGGCCTTTTAACCACACCTATCAGCTGATGATTATTAATCAAGCAAATGAGTATTCATCTAATGAGGGATTAATTGTTTACAATAGAACGGAAATTGTGACCTCAGCTCGAGAAGAGGAAATGAGCGTTACCATCGTACCATCAAACACTACAACTCATGAGTGTCCAAGAAGGTCATTCATCAAGCCCATTGAACGGAATCCATCTTGTGGTAGGAAAAAGTTGATCACTTTTACCCGAATCAATAGATCAGCTGATGATGATACAATTAAATTTGGTAATCTCTTGATTAAGGCGAGAATATTTTTATAACCTTCTAATGACAATTAACTTAAAATTACTTACTAATCAAAAAGATCAATTCTGTCACAGTTTAACAATTAATTTAATATAAAAACTTTCGGACAATTAAAAAACCCTTTGATTATTTTGACGATTGTTCAGTTTTTCATTTCAAAAATACATAAAATAAGACAAAAAAATCAATCATAATCAAATTTAATTTACTTCATTGTTGGATATTAATTGTTTTCACTTTTGATTTAATGGATGACAGTTAATGACAGTATTAAATTAACTTGATTACTGTCAAGTGAAAGTTGAAACATTAACAATTGGCTGATAATTAAATTGAATAAACATATTTGACATTAGTTGATGTTGATTATTTACAATCAACTTTTTCCAGCAATTTAATCAACTATTTGTTTTTTTTATTATATATACACATAAATGTAAACCTTATCAACAGAAATTAGTTAATTGTTTTCGGTACCAATGGTAATCAAATTGATTGTCAGGTTAACACAATATGACTTTGATAAGGATAAGATTAACTCTGTTTACATGTAACAATAACAACAATCATCTAATCATTGTTGAAATATCAACAACAACAATTGTATTTATTACAATCAAATAATCATCGGTATGATAAAGTTGATGAACTTTCAACTTAACCTGAAAATTGATAAAATTAAAGGTTATCAATTTGATAGCTTGAACCCTGTTTATTTTCAGGTAATAATTGTTAATCCAGTGAGATTTTTGAAACTTTTTTCTCTGTGTAAATTGTTGAAGTAATTTTATTTTCTACTTCTATTCAGTTTGTATGTATCATGACCTGAACTTTTATCCCAACTTAAAGGTAAAAATTGTTCATCATCATCATCTGAAGAAGATGAACAAAAAAAGCTCTAAGGAAGACAAGCTTTACCACTTTTATCATTTATCTTCTTACTATCGTCTTCCCACCTTCCACCACCCACTCTTCATCTCTCTCTCTCTCTCTCTCCTTGATAAATACAATATAATAATAGGTTTATATTTAGTGTTCAGGTTAGACAGATGATAAGATATCTAATATAAAAGCTTAAGAGGATTCGCTGTCTTCTACCTTATCATCATCATGAAGATGATGATAATAAGCTGAACAAACTGTAATCTCTCCGGTGTGTGTATACATGAAGGTGGAAACAATAAGGGAAAAAATTCAATTCAATAGGCTGATTCCCTTTTCCTCCCTTAAGATTGTGTGTGTGTGTGTGTGTGTGTGTCTGTGGTCATCAAGTAGCCCTGTCATTTCATCTTACCATCACTCTCCTACTTCTTGTCCTCCTCATCATCTCTCTCACTTACTCTCCCTTTTCACCCTGAATCTTCATGCCTTATATTGTATAAATCAGAGGTAAAAAGGAGGACACAAGATACCTGGAACCTTGAACATGTTCAATATCAATGATATATTTTCATGTATTCAATATAACCCCCCCAACATGATCATGTCAATGACAGAAGAGGATGAAGAAGCAAAAAAACTCAGACAATTTCAGGATAAAAAGGTAGTTTCATTGAAAATGATGATGATAAAGACGATGAAAACTCATAATCTAAAGGTAAGAATAGCTTATTACCATCATGATAATATCATTATTATCAAACAAGATGATCAACAGAGTCAAAATATCAAAGCAATTAAGGTTTTAATCATTACCATGATCATCATTAAGCTGATGTTCATTTTCAAAGATAATATTTTTCTTTCAATTTTTCATGATGATGAACTGGAAATTTTCAATTGCAATTTTCAACAATAAAAAAATATATACTTTTCCTCCTCCAAACAATCAATTGCAATTTAGTTTCCATTATTATTGTCAATCACATTGAGCTGAATTTTCAGTTAACTTACTACCATGAAAATGATGATGATCACCATGATTATATCTGTTCAAAGGGAGACAATTTCAGATGAACTTTTTTTTACCTTCTAAATAAAATGTTATCCCAATTGGACGAGAAAAAAATGAGTAGCAAAATTATTCCACTTTTCGTAAAGTTTGTCATTTGTTTCTTAATCTTTGAGTATCAGAATTGAATCAGAATATCATGGAATCATCATGATCAAAGGTGATAATTTGATAAAGGAAGAGATTTTTTCTTTCTTTCCCTAAATTTGAAACAATTTTCTGTTCTAAAGTTATTCTGGTTTTCCTGTGGAAATTATATGTTCCCTTTTTACATGGTACATTTACAGGGAAGGATTTAGTATATTATCATGAAGAAATAATAATATGATACGGAAGAAATCAAATGATATAAATATCGAGATTTTTTTTCGGGGAAAAAAATTTGAGCTCTTTCTTGGATCATCATCATCATCATGGAATCAGAATCGCCAGCTTAACCATGATAATCTTCCATATCTATTCCTAGAAGATAATTCCATGATATAAAGATGAATAAATTATCATCATAATCATAAGAGATCCTAAGAATCTGTTATCTCTAAGAATATGATTACTGTTCATGAAACTTCAGGAAACAATGAGAGGGAAAAAAATTCATAAAATCTTCATGATAAAAGTGATAATCATGACAGGTAGTTAAAAGATGAATCTAATATTCAAGAGATAAACTCAGAGTCTATGAACTTTTATCTCTGGAAGAATGTAAATTCATGAATTGGTAATTTTTCATTCACACATCTAATGATAATCGTCACCAAATATTAGATTGACATTGAATTTTCCGGTCCAAATTTCAGTATAATTCTTGAGATAATTCAAATGAATCTAAATGAAGATTTCATGATGATGTTTGTTGTTGTTGTTCTTGTTTGTTATTCAATGAATTATATTAAAAAGCGCATGAACTTGCTCATGCCTTCATGAACTACGAAACTGCATGGTGAAAATGCTGAATAACAAAAGAGGAAGAGGGAGAGATAAAAAGAGAGGGAGAGAATGGGAGTTGAAAAAAAGTTCTGAAGAGAAAACAATTTTGTTAGAACAATATTTTCACCATCAGTTGTTGTTACATCTCGAGTTCTTAGTTGTCGAATTATTTTTTTTGCTTTTCTTGAAAAATTTCATCATCTACCCTTTTCTACCAATTGTTTATTGTTCATTATTGTTATCGTCATGAAAAGATGACTTGTGCAGGGAAATCCCCAAGGAATCATCACTAATACAATTGGAATCAAAATTTGTTTACCTTAATTGTTTCAATCAATTATTTTCCATGTTTGAACTTCGTTCAGGAACAATCATTATTGTGGAATCTAAAATCGCATCTTAGAGAGAGAGAGAAGTCAAAGAAAAAGTTCTGAAGGAGTTTCGAACTTGTTAAATTCTTTCATATTTTACTTTAACTTTCCTTTGGAAACTTTTCTTTGCTCGGTTTTGTTTCGAGTTTGTTTCTGTTCGTGGTTCTTGTGTTCAGTGGGTTATCCCGAGTCAAGGGAATGCCAAATATCGCTATAATTTTGTGTCTATTTACTTTTCATCATGCAAACTGTCAAACCAAATTATCTAATCATATTTATCAACCACCACCATCATCATCATCATCAGGTAAAAATATTTACTAACTTTTATATAATACATTTACACACACCATTGATAAAATTACTCTTCCTGAAAATTTCAGAATCAATGAAAAATCATCATCATAATAAAAGTTGAGGAAACAAAAACTAAACAAAAAAGTTTCAATTGAAAGTAATCAATCAATAAAGATCAATATTAATCATTTTATATCAGTTGATTGTTTTGATTAGATCAAAGTTTGTATGAAGTTTCAATATAATCATTTGTAGTAATCATGAGTTGAATGAATTATCAAACTTTTCTATCAAATTTATCAAGTCTAAAGTTAAAATTGAAGGTGAAAAAAATATATATAACCGATAACATTGTTCATGCTCATCATGTAAGTTATCATGTTCTCAGGTTCTGGAAATAACAAAAACTTTTCTTCTTTCAATTTCTACTTTACAATATTTGCTTTTTTATTATAATACTTTGATATTTGGTTTGGTTCATTCATAGACATGCATGGAAAGGAATGAGTTTGGTTGGAAATTGAGAGGCAAAAGTTCTGAGTCTGAGGATTCTATGAATTATTATCGTGATTATGAGTATCTTGAAGGAATAACAACAATTCAAAATATTTTTTCGCTATTTTTTTCTTGGCATAAGATAATATAACAGAGAAAGAGAGAGAGGGTAAGGTGGAAAGTGGGAAAATCTGTCAGAACAAATAACTCCCTGTTAAGATTACAGGGAGTGAATATTGGCTTTGACATGAAGATAAGGAAGAGAAATAAAGTCATCCAAAGAGAGAGAGAGAAAAGAAATTTGAGAAAAGATAAAAGGAAAAAAGTTCTACTGAAAAATATTAGGTGAGAAAAGATGAGAATCTAAAAATGAAGGAGAGAAAAGGATGATAAACTGTAAGAAAATGATGAGAAGATGAAGAAAAAAAGTGGACGATGAAGGAAGTTTATACCAAGATGGAACTGAGGAGAGTGTTAAAATACCTTTCGAAACAATTTTACCTTTCCCTCCCTTGGATTTTTGTCCATTTAGTATTGTTGTTTAACCTCCACCTCCTTTCAACCCTGAATTCATCATCATCAGAACTTTTCCCTTGTAATGTTCATGAATTTTACAAATAAACAAGTGTATTACATGTAACTGTTATTTTCTCTTTCTCTTTTTCACACTGAGTTGATTCGAGGATTTTTTTTTGTTTTTTCCCTGATAAATATTACATTTAGATGATGATTTCGATAATAATAGAGTAGAATAGCGGAGTGGGTGGAGGTAGATGAGGAAAAAGGAGGAGGATGAAGATGGAATTGTAAAAATGTTTGAATTTCATAGTTGACTGAGTTGAAACTGAAACTGATGATAATAGTGATGATCCTGATGATCATGATTCTATGATGAATAAAAATTGAAGGCAAGAAAATCAAGGGATCAAGTAGAGAGTGGTGAAACTTTTCCACTCCCTTCAAGCCTTATCTCCCACCCTTCAGACAAACACACACACAAGATAATACTGACCTTTTCCCGTTTCACAGCTTGACCATTTACCAAAGTTATAAATATAAATTGGATTGCATTTTATTTATTATTGTCATCTTCATGGTTATCATGAAGAGACCAGAACTTTTTTCTTACTATTTCCATCATGATTCCTATCAAATTTAAACTTTTCATCTTCAATTACAATGTTATCAATTTGTTTCAAGATGATTATGATGATGATGGTCAGTCATAAACAAGAAAACTTGATTACTTTTGACCTGAAGATGGACTGGAAAAAGACCACTGGACATTAGATATGAACTTTCTCTGCCTTTTATCTTGTCCAATGAATTTTATCATGATGACATTCAGAATTTAAAGTGACCAGAGGAAAAGTTTAATTTGATCGAGATTAAATTTCAGGCAACACCTCAGGGCGATTTCAACTCCATGAGGAATCACAATCATGATAATCATCATGTTGACAGTTTGATTTCAATTCTGGTTCAATTGGTCAGAATAGTTTCTCATATTGAAGGAGAGAGAGTGAAATTTTCCTTCAGAACTTTGAGTTTTATTCTGTAAAAAAGTTTTAAGTCTTTGCCATAAGAGAATAACTGATTTTTTCAATTGACTCTGAATTCGAAATATTTTTTTTTTCTTTCTCTTATCATGAATTTAGACTTTGAAAGAAAGAGTGAGAGACAAATATCAATATATTCCAACAGGATGATGATAATCAATTCAATTGAGAAATCATTTATTGCTCAACGTGTCGATAGTAGTGTCAAGTAGAGATGAAGAAGAATAAAAAAGTTCCAAGTAATGAGTGAATTTCCAAATGAACTGATGATGGATTACATGATGATCATGATCAAACATGTCTTTTAGAAGCGAAGAAAAAACTCATCCTAATAACATGCAAACAACTGAATTCTCATGAATGAAGTGATTGTTTTGTCAAAAAGAGTGAAAAATTTTCAGAACCATTATCATCATCAGTCTTCATGATTCTCACTTGCATCATCCCCTTTACACCCTCGATTTTGTTACCACCTTTCAAAAAAGTTTCGACTTGAATCAACCGGAAGGAATATTATATCTTCCCTCCCTGTCTTTCGCTCCTCAGATCAACATCCATCTGGGAATTTACATGGGATGAGTGAAGAGTGAGAGAGTGAGGCAGTTTAGCATCTTTCTCATCATCATCATCATCGTCATCTGAATAATAATAGATTGAAAATATTTGCAATCTTTTTTTTGCTTTCTCTCCGTACAGAGTAACCTACTTTATCGTAAACAAAGTTGCATAATTTATCTTTATCATCATGATACATTACACTTCACAATTCTGAGCAAAGTGTTTCCATCGTCATGATCATGCATGATGATGATGGTGATGATCAGGATGCTGCTTTTATCTTCATCTTGTCGTCTGTTGTTTTTTCCTTCAATCTTCCCCTTCCATTCAATATCATCCATTGTGTCACTCTATTCATAGGTAATATTATCAATAGAATCCCCATGTTTACCTTGACAATTTTTTCTCTTATTATCAGAACTTTTTTTTATCTTTTTCTCTGAATAAAATGTTAATCATGAAACTTTTCTGTTCGTTTTCTTTGAATGATTAACGATTGTGAATGTGAAAATTTGATCGAACCAATCAATTCACCATAATATTGAAAACATCGCTTCGATTGTTATCTCATCTTCAGAATTTATCATGGAATCAGATTAGTTTTTTTCTTCTTTTTTCTTGATATTTATGTACACATTTCTTTGAAGTCACAACTTTTTCCCTGACAAAGTTCACCATGAACCTATTTGATATTACATGATAATAGCGATTACGATGATGGATGAACAATCAATGATCATCATGAGAATGTATCTTTATTTGAATAGATAATGTTGATTCGTTTCCATTGGATAAACTTAGTCAATAAAGGAAATACTTTCAAAGTAAATTTCGCCTTTAAATTTAACAAATATCTCAAAAGTTCAGTCAATTATCACATTGATGATTATTCAACCAACGATTAAATCACAATCAACAATTGATTTTATTGTTTACAAAGTGAACAATTAACATAAAGTAACAGTAATTTACTTGACTATTTGCTATAACCTAAAGGGTTATACTCATTTATTTATGCAAATCAATTGTTCATTTAATAATCAGCCATTGATTGCACACAATTAAACATGATGATTAGTTGGGAAAATGAGGGTTAATTATTTTCTCTCAATATTAGCAATCAAATGAAGCGCAAACTTCAAATAATGAGAGAAAAATGGCCTCAGAAAAGGTCACTTTTCGATTAATTTGATCAATTGAAAATGTCCTAATTATGAATCATCAATTTCGAGATGAAAAAGTTCATTAAGCCAAAGAAGAAATTGAAACATTGTATCAACTCATTCAATTGCTTCGTATGTTATTTGTACGCTTGGTTATAATGTCGAACCTAATTACTTGCCTACTGTTCATTTCCGTTATTCTCGAATTATCTCAAATCGTTTGAACGGTTCAACGCTCAAACGTTATCATGATTTTCATGGGAACAACTTATTAGGAAAAACGAAAATATGAAAACAAGCAGAACTTTTTTTCTGTTCCTCATCTTTAACATGATGATTGAAGGGAAAAAGTTTCCATCTATTGTTTATAAACATGATAAGTTTATCTTTCCTGACAATTATGATTCATGATGAAAGAGAAGACAAAAAAAGTTATCATGATAAAAGGTTAACAGGAAATGGAACTGAAGAAACGGGAAATATGTACATGATAAGGAATTTTCCATTCAGACTCGAATGAAAAAAAGTTCATCACATATGATCAATGGCCGGATTGTTATTGTCTGAAAATAGATACAAACTTTTAATTGCTCAGATAATTAGCTCCAATTAAATAGTTGATTGAACTTGCGAATCCATTGAACTGGTCCATCGATACAGCCAATTAATTAGCCGAATATGAATCATGAGATTCTGTGCTTGATATGAAACACTTTACACTAGAATTTTGATTGAACTTCCTTTAATTATGTTCATGGTGAAAAACTTATCATGAATTCGAATTTGAATGAAATAATTTTTCTTCTACTCTAAATTTCTTCAGAACTTTTTTTCTCTTCAAATCAACTATGAAATATACTACATGATAAATTCACCAATTCTGTTTATCTTCTTGAATATTACTCAGATTCGGTCGGATTTATATCATCAGAATGATAACAGGAAACAAACAGGAGAAGAAAAAAGTTTTGAGAACAACTGAACTGAGAATATAACTTTTTTTCAGTCGATTTTTTTTTTTCATAATTCTCTTGTTTTCGTTAACAATATATGATGTACCATGATAATGAAGATAATTGTTATCATCATTTACAGGGAAGAAAATCAGTAAAATCTCATGAAAGAGAGGAAATAATTTTCTATACCATTCGTTATGAATATTAATTCTCTATTTTTTTTATTCTTCTCTTTCATGGAATACAGAGTTTGAGTCTTGTTCATGATTGTTGTTAACTGAATTTAATGCTCATTAACTTGTAGGTACATGGGAGTTTAATATCATGAATTCAATGAATTATCATCATAATTATCACCATCAAAGTCTCGTCAACATATAGTGATTTTCATTCAAAGAGAAAGGCTCAAAGACTTTCAGAACTTTTTTCCCTCCCTATTATTATTCATCAACAACTGATCTGTCAGAAATTAACAATAGGATCATGAAGATAACACTGAATCTGTTGAATTTTATCTTCCACACTAAGTGTTGATCTAACGATTTTTTTTTCTCATTTCCATTGTGTCTCCATGTATTTCTGCTGATTCGGAATTTTGATTTCCATGAAAGAAGCTACAAAATTTGAATAATCTGTTTGGTGACACCGAACTTGATAATTTATGATTTGATATTCATGTAGCAATATCTTGACTTGAACACCTTTGTCATCTTCCTCCATCTAAAATTACCTTATCCCTGATTTAGTTACTTTACCTGAGTAAATTTAGGAATCATTAGGATAATAGATTATAAATGAGCGAGGAAAATAATTTACATTTTATCGAACTTTGGAAAAGTAAAGTTCTAATGAGAAGAGAAGGAAACAAACTTAATTTCTTTTGAGAATCTGACTTTTCTACTCATTCGGCGTTTATTTTCTTGGTGAAAAATTGTTTTCGCTGTCGATTTTTATCTTGATTACTCTGTCATGATGTTTCGTATTCGATTAGTTTGAAGATGGATATGAGATTTAAAATTTTTTCGAAAATTCGAATAACTTTTCAGTTCCAAGTTTATTGGATATTTCTCAGGTATCGAATATGTTATAATCTTTATGTAAATCAAAGTTGCAGAATTATTTATTACCCTGAGGCTGTGAGGTAGATAAAGAGGATAAGATAACACTGAATAAACAAGTTTGATGAATTCAGTTCATTTCCATGATAGTGTTACAAACACGTTGACAAAGAAAAAGTTTCATCTTGTATAAGCTTAAGGTTAAGTTTACTTTTGCCAGTCGATGAATTTTCATCTTTAATTTGTAACTTTAAATCGGAACTTTTTTCTCTCTAACTGATTCCATTTCATTCTGATCTATGAACAAACATCCACTGGGCTGAATATCTTTAAATTCTTATTGTTTCTCTCGCGTTCTCAACCCTGGAAGGAATATGATAAGAAGTCAGTAATACACAAGAAGAAGAAAAAGATGAGAGAAAAACAAGTTTTATCATGAATTCCACCTGAAATTCATAAACTTTCGAATTCTATGTACATTTGAATTAGCTTCTTAACAGGTGATGAACTAAATCAGTTGTGAAAATTATTCCAAAATTCTCATGTAAACAATGCATGATATCAGATTCTTTGGATAGGTTGAGATGGATTTAATCATCATCAAGCTTATCTTTCAAATTCAGCTTCCAATTTTATTTTCTATCTGAACAAATATTAATACCAAGAATGAAAAAATACACATATAAGAGAAAAACTTTTCAATTTCATTTCCATTTCATAGGAATCATAATGATAGTCAACTGAGATACTTCAATAATATTTAATATAAGTTCCAGTCTCTGAAAGAACCGAGATAAAGTTCAACTTTTCGACCTCAAAATCAGTGGCTAAAAAAGTCAGCCCACATTTAGATAGATATTTTTCTAAGACATCACCTAAAGAATGAAGCTTATTCCTTATGACATTCTCTGAAATACACATGAAGCTCTATCTATCTGGAGATAACCTTCGATAACCTTGAAATTCTGGACTGAGAAATTTTCTGATTCATGATCTAAATAAAAGGCAATATGTTTAAAGATTAATTATCACGACTTTTAACAAACTGACAAGCAAATGATTTAGTAGTTAAATTTTATTGAATATTTTGTTGTAATTCTTATGATTAAACTATTATAATATTTGACTTTTAAGTTCACCTCCTCATGTTGACTTAACATGAATCGATGAGAAAAGTAGGGATCAACAATATGCTCAAAATATTCAATAACTGTTAATCTGAATTCTGAATAAGAGAGTAGAGAGATGAAATAGACTGAGAATATATTCAGTATCATGATGGAAGGTGGGAATATATTCAATTCTTCAAAGGAACAGATTGAATAGCTGATGAGAGAGAGAGAGAGAAAGGATTGTTAAAAAGAAAGAATTCATGAGGAATAAGGAAGACCATGATGAGAAATATGCAGACTGAAGGATAGAAAGAAAATGATGAAAGAAGATGGAAAAGCAAAGGATAAATATTATCGTGCAAAAGATGAAAAAGAATAAGTAATAGAACAGAAAATGCATAGAGAAGAAAAAAAGAGAGAAGATGAAGATAAAAATGGAGAAGAATAGAAAGAGAAGAAGAAATAGAATTCGAAAAACTGTTTTCACGGCACAATGGTCTTCGAGTTCATTGGTTCACTTTACGAAATCGATTGAATTCTCAGTACTTCTTCATTTTTTCCCTCTCCCTTTTCCTCTTCCTCTTCTTACTCTCTTTAAACACACATAGAATCCACCTCAGTCTCTCTCTCTCTCTCTCTCTCTCTCTCTCTCTCCACCCACTCATGAGAAATATTAATATACACCAAGATACAAGGTGAGCCCTTAAAAAACATGATTCATTTAAATGAGAAAAAAATAAATAAGAAAAAAATTTCATCTCCCAACACCTCAAGTGAAGTCAATTGAGATTAATCTAAGGAAGAAGAGGAGAAAAAAATTCTTCTTCACTGAATTTCCACTGAACTTTGAGAGAGGGAGAAAAAAAAGTTCTGTTAAGAGATTATTAAATGTTAAACACACAACAAACATTTTCTCTCAGTATCATTATATCATTTTCATGGTGGAAATGATATAATAATCATGGAGCATAGAGACTGAACTTTTTTTTCCTTATCAAACATATTTCTCAACAATTGAAGTTTCTCTCATCTTTTTATATCGACTCCCTTTGAAAGAGTTGAACAATTAGATGTTTTTATATGAAACTTGAGACTTGGGAATTTCCACCATGAAATCTCATGAAAATTGTGGATTTCACAATTTGATTTGCAAATTATATGCTAATTGTAACTTGTAACAACAATAAGAGTAAAAAAATATCTATTTAAAAATTGTATCCAATGTATTTCCCCTTGAACTTTGCTGTTTGAATGAAGTTTTTTTTACATATAAATCAGGTTATCATGATAATTTCATGAGATATTTTAAAACTATTATAACTTTTGTAATGTTATATTTGATCTTGATTGAAATCTAATCAAATCACTTATTTGTAGATAACCATTTTGGTGATATTGTATTATTATCATCTTTAATTTCATCACAATAGTTATTTTTTTCTTGTTTTTCGGTGTCTCCAAGAGTAATCTGTCCCACCATGAACATTTGATTGTTTTCATGATGAGCAGAGTTGATCAACATGATGATTTCTGCATGATTATCATGAAAGTTGAATCAGGGATTCATGGATGAACAACTCATTCCAGTTTTGTTTCCGGGTAACCAGGAAATGCTAAGAAATAAATATCGGAAATGCAGAGAATGCAAATAAAGTTTTTGCTCCTCAGATATTTTTATATGTAATAATACAATCACCATGAATTCATGAGGAAAAAAAATCTGAGCAATAATATTCATATACAGAGAAAATGATGTTCATATTGATAATGATCATGATCATGAAGATTCTGATCTTGTCTTAGTGTCTTTTTACTTTCATCTCTCATCATGAAGATGACATTAAATTCACCAATCTCATATTGAATATGAAACAAGTGATAGATAAATATTAAGATGGAAAATTGTTTCTCCACAACATTTATATAAATATACACCACACACACACAGAATTCTGTAGTATTCATACTTACAGAATTTGTGATTGACAGGAGAAGGAGGAAAAAAATTCTGATGACAAGTTTTACTTGGAAAATTGGTTCACAGTTAGAGGTCTAGAACTTTTTGTACTTTGTTATTTGGGTGAAAAAAATTCACCTTATTTCTAGAATCCTATTATTCATGTTATTATTATCATGTTTGCATTTTTATCGTTATCACATTCATTTTATTTATTATCACCATTGATCCATCAAATTACTATTCCTCATCATTGAATTCTGATCATGTAATCATTTAAATTTTCCCCATTGATTATCATTAACCATTATCTTGATCATGTTGATCATTTTCATCTCGGTCAAAGTTAATTGATGAGATCAACTGACCAATCAATGAATAAATCATCATGGGAACAAACCATCTTAACCAATTTCTTGATAGTTTCAGACTAAAAAGATATTCAGATTAATGATAGTACAGTTTATACAATAATCTTATAATTAATCTTATCATTTATTTAATTGATTCATGTTTTGATTAACTTTCAATAAACGATTTCATTAAAAATTACAAATTTTAATGCTAATCTTGAGCTCCTTTTTATATTAAACTAAATAATTATTTATAATTCATTTATAATCTCATAATTGTTATGAAGAAAAACTTTGCTACAAGATGATTAACTATTAATAGATAATAATATGAATATCAGAACTATAATATTCATCAATGTTATCGAATCAAATTCATGAACTGAGTTTCTCTCATGCAAAATTCTAGATTTTTTTTTAAACGATAATCATTTGTCTTTGAAAACTTTTTCATAATAATAACTGTAAATTCATTGATCAGTTACTCTGAGTTGAAATTGGGTAACTATTACCAATTCAATTCTAATTAATGGCCTAATTGTTGATTATTTTTCGTCCATCAAAATATTAAATGTTTCTTTTGATGAATAATCTTAAATAAATTCGTGCTTAGATAATTATGATCGTTAAACTTATTGATTGAATGAGCTTAATTTAAGAATAACCTAAATTTTTGTATCTCAAACGTTAATTTGAATTGAGTATTGCAGTTTGTATGGTTCTGAACTAAATTACAATTCAAATGGACTACAAACCAAAATTTTAAAATTGATATAAAATTTGCGTGAAATTGAATTTAGTTGATTAATTTCAAGTCTTCAGATGGATGAATTCAATCAACTGATCTGCTCTCATCTCGATGAGATTAAATTTAAAAAGAAATGAAATTAATGTGTATTAATCAGCGATCGAGAAAACATCGAACCTTAATTGTTATAATAAGCAGAATAGAAATGGAATTGAAAAAGGTAAATCACAAAAATGGACAAAACAGTTATCCAAGTTTACGTCGTTATCTGAATAAACAAATGCTCGATATCAACTATCTAACTCGAGAAGAGCCAAATGTCCAGTGGCCTAAATGGTGGTTTTATGTGGCATTTTTCTTGTGCTTATTGAATGTCGCTAAATTGGCCTACCAGTTATTTCAAAGTAAAGTGACCAACATATCTTATTACATCGGTGATCTTACCTTAGTCGCTGGTTCATCACGAAAACCACTAACGTTACTTTACCTTAGTTGGTACGTTGGAACCTTGAATTGTTGCTGGATTTTATTACGATCTCATTTTCAACCTAAACTAAAGAAATGGATCAATTTCGGCGAACTTCTCGAACATTTGGACTCAACTATAATTCATCCTTACACTGGAATTCAAACTCGATACCATAGATTATTTTTTCGAGCGAATGATCTTTACTTTTACTCTGGTGGTGTTGGCGCTTTTTTCTTAACGATACCTTCGTTTTTCATTTATCCGAAGCAGTTTATTCATTACCTGGTTATTTGGTTGACCATTACAGTTTCACACTTCGTATTGATCTTTAGTTATGCCGCCAATTTTGGTGTTTTGTTTGCATTTCAAGCTTATTATTATGGGAAGCAAATGATTGACGAGAAAAACGGTCTTATCGATAATTTAGGCGCGAAAAAAGTCTGTATCAATCGCGAAATGATCACATTGATTATTAATTCATCGATTAAAACAAGTTTAGTTCGACTAATTGGATTCATTGAGGGCTATCGATTTTGGGCACTTCTCCTTGAAACGGTATTTTTGGCCACTTTTATCGCGCAATCTATTGTACTTTATATGGCCTTTTTCGTTGATATTCCAACATTTTTGAGAATCGCGTTGGTCATCTTGGCAATAACTAATTGGATCTGTGGTTTATCACTTCCATTTTTCTTTGGCTCATTTTCCAACCAATCGGTCAGTCAAACTTCAGTTTTGAAACATTTGCGTGTTCTTGTAATGGTCAGAAACTTTTTTTTTTTATTTCTTTTCGAATTTAGATTCAAAAATATTGTATGGAATTGCTAAAAGTTCTTTATAACAATACAAGCAATCAGGTGAAAATCAAGATAATTAATTATCTTGAACATGTCGAAGAGCGACAGTTTTTCGTCCTTTTTGGAGCTCTCAACTTTTCGATGTTTCATTTTCTGATGGTGAGAAGATTAAACCAACCAAATAAGACTGATAATCTAATGACCACTTATCGCATGATCATTTTACAGGTTCTTCTTGAAATGTCAGCGAATCTTTTGCTATTGATTGCTAATCTGAGAAGATCGTCCAACTAAAATTCTCATTAACTCAATCATGGAGCCGACGAATGTTAAATAATTTTATAATTAGTCTATTGATCATCGAAGAAAATACTTTACAGAATTGCTATTGAAACTTTTGATGTCTATTCTCACAGTGTGTTTGATGTTGTAAAGTTTACTGGTATCTTTATATTCACCACCATCGAAATCAACTCTAATCATCAATTCTTCAACTTAATCGTTCATCGGCTCACTATCACTTAGTTGAACTCCGAGCAATAAATCATAAATTGTCATAGTTATTATCCTTGATCATTGAATATTGTTTTCCAGTGAAAATAAATAGAAAAGTCAAGATACAAAATGAATATTTCATATTGTTTTCTTATCATGTTCATGACAAAATTCAAGGTGAGATAATAATGATATTCAGTAATATTTATTTACTTTGGAATTTTAAGAAAATTTCAATGCTCACTAAAGTGTCCAGGTTTTGATCGCTTCAAATTGTATACGAATTCGGAAGGCAAAAGTTCAGAATTTATATTGTTACGGAAACTTTGATCGGTACAAAAGTGGATTTTAACAAGGATTTAACCTTATACCACACCCACAGCCACCCACAAGACTATTAGTGTGACTTGCAACATCCTTTTAGCTTAAGAAGTGAATCATGAAGAGAATCATAAATTTTCAGGGTTAGCGAAAAATTTATCAATAGTTGACACCATTATCATCATCCATGGTGAGGAGGGGAAAAAATTCTGCTTCAGATTAGGTGATCATTAATCAAGATTTATGACCGATGGAGGAGGAGGATAAGGTGCAGGGGGTTAAGGATATAAAACACCAAAGAGCAGGATTGAATAGGATATTTAGGAAAAAGAGTATGAAAGATTATCATCACTTTAAAATTGAATTATTCATCTGATAGGAAATTCAATTCAATCTGATATTCATCTTTCCTTCATCACCATAATTTAAATGACATTAAAATGGAACAACAAACAATTCATAAAATCATAAATTCATCATGAAACCTTTACCTTAATCTCATTCCAATATAAAAGTTTATCGATTCATCAAGATGACCAACACCCTAATCCATAATCACTCATGAAATTTTCTCACCATGAACTTTAATGAAATAGTAACAGCTTTTTAAGTGATGAAGATAATTATTTATCATTTTATCATGTGAAGGTGTCTCTCTCTCTCTTCTCTCTCCTTTTTTGTTATTCTCTCATTATAAACAAAAATTGTCCATAATGAACTTGGACACTATCGAACTGACCATTCAAGTTCAAGTCAATATTATCAGCATTATTATATCAAAGTAATATCATTATTATACAATGAACAGAAGAAAAGGTTTATCAAGTAATTCTATTGCTTTTTTTCTTCTCTTCTCTTTTCTTTGCTTCCTTTTCCTTTTTTTCTTCTTCTTCCTCTTCTCATCATGATGATGATGATTTTCTCTTTCATTCTTTTGAAACTGTTAATGAGAAACTGATGCTCTGATAATTTGATCATCAAGGAAAAACAGTTTAACGTAACAATCAATATCATCAAGAGTAAAAGGGTAAGCATAAGGGACACATTTATCACTTCTTGTTTTCCACCCTCCAACTCCCACCACCAACATGGAGTTTTTCAAGATTGAGTCAGGGAAAAAGTGAGAAAACAATAACATAAACAATCAACAGCAACAACAACAACAACACCACCAGAGCTTGTGAACAATATCAACCACTATCCACCCATCAACACCACCATCACCTCTACAGTCTTAATAAATTGGTTTGTTGATCAATTTTCACCCATTCATTTTGAAGTGTAACATTTTATTCAGATGAAATTTCATTCGTCACTATTATTATTCAACCATTTCTATCGTGATGGTCAAAAGTGTTGTCCAGTTTTTTTTAGCTTCGAATTTGTTTTTTCCATCCTTCTATTTTTATCTCAAAACTTTTTGAATGAAAAGTAAATAGTAAATAGAAATCGATTGATTTGATTGTTAAGGATAAGTGATGATGTTGATAGTGAATCGATTAGTTACCTTAACAATCAGTTGATTGTTTATCTTTCGATTTTTGTTCTCGTCAATCATGAATAAATAACAATCAATGAAAATCTCAATTGTTTCAACAATAGTTAATCATTGATTATCAAGAGAATCAATTAGATTCAATTGTAAAGCTTATCTAACCATGATGATGATTAGTTAAATCATTTAATCAATTCAATTGAATTATCAGAGGTGATGATGTTGAAAGGTTTATTGTACACGGTGAGTCTGTAAAACCATACCAATCAAGGATATTAACAATGGGAACAACTTGTAACTAATATGATAAGTTAATCTAAAGTAGGATTAAGATTAACACTAATTGGTTTCAAGTAAAATTGAAGATTAAGATTAAAGGTCATGTAGATCTTACATTTGAGAGATTGACTCTTACAATGGAGATGAAGTATCAGTTTTTTTATCGCTTCCAATATGGCCCATAAATGGTCAATACGAGAAATGACCAATT
This sequence comes from Panonychus citri, assembly GCF_014898815.1. Lineage (NCBI taxonomy): Eukaryota > Metazoa > Arthropoda > Arachnida > Trombidiformes > Tetranychidae > Panonychus > Panonychus citri. The sequence goes on along the minus strand of NW_026515516.1, from coordinate 185,077 downwards.
CTCATTCAATGCTGGTACAAATACCATTGGATTGATAAGTTAATCAATTGCTTCCAGTTCAAAGGAATCAACTTGTCAACATTACAATTATTACCTAGGCGATTATATTTCCTTACGGATAAGTTGACAATTACAATGTATTGCAAGTTATTGGTAATTTGTTTAAATGTATTGATTTCACTTGAGCGATAATCATTTTTTTTTTCAACATTTCTGTTTCTCACTCTCAAATTGACCTAAAACTTTTGACTCTTGACCATTAGTTTACCAAGAAAAAGGAGGAAAACTTTATCCACCCTGTTAACACCATCAATCCTAATATTTTGTTTTTGTTTTCCACTTTTTGACAAAACTATTTGTTTGTATTGGTCACTACATTTTTTTGTTTCTGTCTCATGACAAATGACCACTAATAAAAAATGATAGTGGCTTCATTGGGAATAGTTTTTGCTCTCATTTTAGCCACAAAAAAAATTGAAGCCACAGTAAGTGTCGTGGTCATAAGGTGGGAAATGGTGAGACTGAGAGAGAGAGAGAGAGAGAGAGAGAGAGAGAGAGAGAGAAATCTCACTGGTGAGAAAGATGAATGGATAGTAGCTCAGGCTATTGGTGAATTACATGATAAAGATGATGATGATGATGATGGAGGAAGTAGGAAACTCTTTTGAAGAAAAGTTTGTTGTTATTGTAACAAATGATTGTTGAAAAATCGCTGACTTTGGAAAAGTAATTTTACCAACGCCACCTCTTTCCCATGATGATCATGGTGATGATAATGATGACCAGAACTTTTGTTTCCACAGTTTTTGAGTAAAAATTTCACGTTCCTTTAGGGACTTTAACAGGGAAAACGTAGCAGCTAAAATTTTACTCATGCAACTTTTAGTTTTACTTACTCTTTCACTCCCTGGACCATGATGCTACTGATGATGATGATGATAAGTTCTGATTCAGCAAACAAAACCAAGAGTCCAAGTTCAATGTTGCAAAAAGATATGATGATAAACCTTTTTGTTTCAAGTGATAACAACTTTTCAAAAACTAATCATGAATCTCAGGTGGATCAAAATTCAAGTTAACCAGTCATCATGTTCATCAACATGGTAAATCATCATTAGTATCTAATAACATGAGAAGAGCAAAAAAATTTACTTGAAAACTGAGGAAATTCTGATAAAAGTTAATACCTAAATTACTCAATGATTATTCATCTTTTCATGATGAAAACTGAAGTTAATTATTCTGATGCCATAGCTTAAAGAAGCAGCAAGAGAGAGAGAGAGAGAAATTCCAAGCTGAATATCATTTCGATTCTCCCATTTCTGGTGATAATAATATGGTTCGTAAATATCAGAATGATAAATGTTATCATGATAATGACTGAGAAAATGGGTAAAAGATGAGCAATGAGTGAGGTAAGCCAAGGAACTTTTCTGTTGATAGGAATTTCTCATGATAATCCTGAAGAGTATAAAGAGGAGTAAAAAAACTATTATTCTGATTTCTACCTTCAAGTTTAACCTTCCAACTTGCAGACTCATGATTATCATCCTTATCATCTGAATTTTCACCCAAACATCATTTTCAGTTGGAAAATAGAAAAAAAACCCAATGATATTTCAGTTCAACGAAATTCATTGAGAAAAAATTTCTTCTCTACATCATGCAATTTATTCATATTCTATCATGATAATCATCATCATCATCATGAGTAAAGATAAAACTTGTGAGTTTTTCTGTTTGAAAACTGAACTTTTTTTTAACCGATTCAATATAAACGGAAATGCTTTTGTTATCAAAATTGTCATTTACGAACTTATAATAAAATGCTCACAATCATTATTCATTTTTCATCGTTTATCATGATAATGATAAAGTCAACAGTTGGATAAATAGTAAACTCATATCATCATTATGTGAGTATAATCATCATTAGTTTAAAATATTCAGTTATGATCAACTATCAGCTATAATATTACAAAACTATTTCCATGAAAATCATCATGGTTTTCATTAAAATGTTTCTTGTGTCCAAATCTATCAATAGTTCAACACCTTTAAGCGCAAGATTCATGAAAATTACGATAAATAAACAAAAAAATATTCTCGAATGAACTTTTTGACCTTTAAGAAGAAAAAACTGCTCAGGGAAAGTTCCATATTAACTAATTTCTAAGATGAATTTCTTACCTGTTGATAAATAATCTCTCATGATCATCATGTCAAAATGATATTCATAACTTTTACAATGATCTGAATGCTATATGACGATGATCAATCAATTGAATTTAAGATCTATGAATGAATCTTGATTTTCTATTGAACTATCGATGATGAATTCATCTGGAATTCTTCAGGAATAAATCAAAATGTAGATATTCATCTTTAAGAATATATAAAGAAATACCAATGATGACCACGATAGAAAAGAGTGAAGTGTTCATGAGATTCAGTGTTCCATTCAGTTGATGATCATTATCATGTTTATCGAGCATAAATGATGAAGTTACCACTTTTTGATCCAATACCTCAAGACTTTCAATTCTGAGATTTGACACTTTGGCAATAAAATAGCTGAAGAAAGAGATGAAGAGAAAAAAATTTTCTCTCTCGATAATCACTAAATCATCTGATGATCATTGATTCCCCCTGAACACTAACATGATAATTTACTCAGAATTCACTAATCACCATGTGAACTCAGGGTAACTTTCATTGAGGTTACTTTTTTTCATCATCTTCCTCTCTTTTCATCCCAACCTATTGTGAAAGAAATGGTCAATAAGAGATGATGATATAATTGATGATCAACTTAATCATCATCAAATTAATGAATTAATCACTTGATTGATTGATTATCATTTACTATCGATAATAAAAGATAATAAAACAAACCCGATCAATAAAATAGTAACAATCAACTGGAAATATATTTTCACCATTTAAATGGGATTATGATTATTCAATAGAAAATAAAATCTAACCATTAATTAATCAATTAATTAGCCAAACATTTAATGAGTTAATGAATTATTAAATTGCTCTGATTTAAGTTTTAATTGGTTACCAAATCATGTATCATGTAACATGTTGATAATTAACTTTTAGTAAGAAAATAGTGTGATAGATTTACATACAATTAATTGTGAGTTAATTAGCCAACAGGGATTTAGGTGAGTTAATTTAATCAACATTAATCAAAAACAATGGGATATTATTTAGTTACAGGGATTAAGGTTAATTGTATAAGAAAAAAAAGTTAACGGTAAACAATTAACAACCAAAGTAAATTGTGTTGAGCTTTTGATTGTTGATTAAACTGGTTGATTAAATTTTAATTAATCCACAAAGGTAAAAGATAATCAATTTGCTAATCTAACGGGATAAACAATTTAATCTCTAATTGTTATCGATGTTTTTTTCTGACTTTTGGATTAGCTTTTCAAGTTTAAATCTATTGGGTTAAATTTATCGATAATCTTGATTAACTTGATTCTTTGTATTATTATTTTTATTTGATTGTTTCAGCTAATTTACTGGAAGGTCAAACAATTTAATAATCCTAATGTTAATCTATTTAATTGTGATTAGATTTTGTTGATTGTTTATCTACTTAAGATACTACGTTATTATTTTGGTATTTGTGTTGTTACAATTTGGATTCAATTTTCACAATTAACTTCATTGGTCCTCATGATGAAAAACATGATGATGATAAACTAATCTAATCAAATGGATTAACTTTCAGTTAACTTAATTTAACTCGGAACATTTCCAATGATAATACTCAGAATTAGGATGTTGTTGTTGTTGGTTTTATCGTAATTATAATGAACTAAATTCATTTAGTTGAATTTTTTCCCCTGATGAATTGAGGAGGTTGATGAAGTTCATTAAATGAAATTTTCTATTAGATATTATTTTTGATAAATGAGATTAATATTCATTTCTAATACAAATTATCAGGCCAAGAAATGTGTATGATATACAATTGAGAGAGATCAGTAACTGATAGAAATTATCATGAACATGGTGAGATAATCATCATGTGGAAGATTAAGGAGGAGGAATAAGAGGTTGAAACTCACGCAAGAATCTGATAAGAAGTCAGATTCTGATCTACGCCCTTCATGAAAGTTCAGTTGAATTTTATCATCAGTTTTTGGTGAGAATCCATTAAGATTAAGATTCTAGTCTGTAACAGAGATTAAAGCTTTAAGTTCATCACTGAAAGTTCATTTACTCCATCAAAAGAACTTTTTTTCTCTCTTTTCTCTGTTCTCTTTTCTCAACATGACACACAGAGATAGAGATTAACGATCAAAGAGTTAAGAGATGATCTGAATTAAATGCTGAACCAATCAACTAATCACAAAATTCAATCTAAATTCAGTTTGTTTCCATTTCCTTAATTTAGTTTCAGTTTTTTCTGCAAACATTAACAATTCGAATCTCTCTCTCTCTCTCAAGATTGATTACTGTTGATGAATTAACATGATGATGATTTTAGGAAAACAGTTTGATTGTTTAAATGAAAACAATGATCAAGACTTTTATAAGAATCACAGAATTGGTTGTTACAAAGAAATCAATGGAAAAACAATGATAACAATTTAAATAATCAATCTGGAAATTATATTTTCTTGTATTTATGCTGAGTAATAAATTCATAATGATTTGCTAATTAGAGTCCATAAAGTTATACAAGACCTTTTTTATCCACTACGACTATTTCACTGAGTATCTCGATAGCTAAATGTCATATGAAGTCAAACATGACCAGAGGACTAAGTAATAGAATTGAAGAACTCAACCTTACGACATTCAAGGTCATTTTCAGAAGAACACATTGATAGATAATTTTAAGGTCAACCTTTGAAGAGCGCAAAAAGTTACGCATGCCTCTTTGCCTTGATGATATTCGATATCCTCTGGTCAAGTTTGACATTCATATGAATTTTAGCCGCAGTGAATCCAAAATGCTCTGTAAAATAATGATGATAAAATTTCATTATGAGTTAATGAGTTTTTGGCAAGTTAATTGGTTTCATTTAATGAACGTATTAAACATCATAGTGTTTATGTGTTTGTTTGTTTTTCCTGTAAACAATTTGAAACCGTTAATTTGAATCTCTTAATCATTTAATCACAATGATATGATTACATTGTTATCATCAACATCATTATCAAGTGTTAGATTGAAGTAACATGAGAAAAACAATGAAATCTCAAGATCTGAACTTTCTGCTTATCAAGGGAGGAGTAGAATCTTCATCATTGGAATCAGTTAGGAAAACAAAAAGTTCTGAGCGTAAATTTAGCTCAATAGGGAGAGAGAGAAAAAGAGGAAAAGATAAACAGAAAAGTTCTGAAGGGATGAAAGTTCAGACCAACTATCCTGTTCTCCCTCAGAATCTCATCAGTCTCTCAGTAAATTAATTTATCTTCTCGGTTAAATTGCTGTCAATGAGATGAACATTCTAGATGTTAAAGTAAAGTGAAAAGTTTAACTTCAATCAGTAAGATTAGATGAGGAAGATAAAGATTAAGATAAATCTAAATAAATGATTATCTTCATTATCATGATATCATCGCCATGATAATGATCATGAAACAACAGTAAATGAAAATTGAATCAAGTTAATTTTTTATTTACTTCATTTTTTTCCTAATCATTTGAAATAAAGTAACACAATTCATATGAATTTTATATCATTCATGTTGAAAGCTTATTATTATCATCATGAATAATTAACATTATGATTATTGAAGGGCAATGATGTTGATTAAATGTTTACTTACATTATATTTATGACTCAATTCATTGGCCCATGAAGATTATCATGATATTATTATTATCATTATGTTTCTCTTGATTATCATTATCATTATCCTCAACTATCATTGTTTTCAGAATTAAGATTCATTCTGGTGAAATGATTAATTATTAATATTATCCAATTCATGTTAATTTCTTTATCCAACATCTAATCTGTTTGGCTGTTGGTCATTTCCATGATATTCATGATCTCTGCCTTTCATTTGGGTCTTTTGAAATTCTCAATGAAATTTTGGGTGAACTTTTCTCTCTTTTCATAGTCTTGATATTTTCTCAGTTCGATTTGGAAATTTATTGGATTTTTTTCTCTCTTATTGGCTTCCATTATTGTTCTAAGCTCTTTCATCTTCTCATCATTTAGCCACAAAAGTTCAGTGATATGATTATATTGAACTTACATGATGATGATACGATTATTATCATGAAAGTTCAACGTATGAGGACATGAGTTAGAGATGGAAAATGACAGAGGACGAAAAGATATTATATTCGATAGATCGAACAATTTGAGGAACAAGAAGATAAAATTTTCGACCCAATTTCATAAAATCAGATGATCTTGATGATGTTCAGAAATCATAATTTTTATTTTCTTTCCCTTTTCACCTTGAATTCAAGAATTGGAAGATAATTTAATTCGGTTCTCCAACTTTTATCTCAAAGAGATCTCGAAATCTTATCCCATGAAGTGTAGAGCCCATGACATCATGAGCATCATGTAGATTAAGGTTATGGTCCTAATAAAAACTATTTAGAGATAATCGATAAAAAATCGAAAAGACTTTCACCAGATAGATAGTTCTTATAACATTCTAACTATTGAGTTTATTGATATCATTATGATTATGATCATTTTAATTCATTGATACACATTGACGATTACATGGAGATGATTATTGAAAGGATATATTGATTGACAATGTTACCAAATTGAATCTCGATAAAACAAAAAATGAATAGCAAATGAGATAGAGAATGAGACGAAATTCAGTTAAAAATAACATGATTATAATTTTCTGATGACACGAAGGTGAAGGTGTGGTTATCCTGAGTATCTAATGATGATGAGGTGGGAGGTAGAAAAAAGAAGTCATTTCAAGACAAATCATTTATGGACATGAAGAAAGAAAGAGAGAGAGAGAGAGATGTTGTTCCTGAACATTCAAAAGTAAAAAACTTCTATTGAATTCAATACACTTAACACACCCAAAGTTCATAAGATAGATTTTGTTTTCTCAAAATATTATACGAGAGAGAGAGAAAAAAGTTTAATATCTTTGAGGAAGAAATTACTCTGAATCTTTCAGTAAGTTGTTCATTTTGCATCTTCATCATCATTGTAACTTCTGCTTCTCCCTCTCTCTCTTTCTCTCTTTCTCTTTCACACACTATCTCTTCATCTTTCGCATCTTCATCTTCATCTTCCCTGTGTGTGTCATGACAAGTCTTCTGGTTGAAATGAAGGATCACTCAACACCCATTTAAAATGAATATTTTATTGTGAAACATGAAGTTTATCCTTCCTTAACTAAGCTGCTCTTGACAATACAATCAATCTCAGTATCTTCCTTTTATCATCTTCATCATTTTCATCATCATCTTCATCTTGTTCAGTGGCAAAAAAAGAAAAAAAATTCAAATAAACTTCTCTTATTCATTCTCTTGATTTTCTCTCTCTTTCTCCCCTGTAAAATAATAACTTCATCTTTTTCCCACTCCCACTTCTTCAATCATCTGTTCTGTTTAAAATTTACCTCTTTTTATCATCTTCCTTAATCTTCCTCATGCAACATCTTATCTTTATCATCTTCATAATCATCCTTCATCTTTCCAATTGCCTCTCTCTCTCTCTCTCTCTCTCTCTCTCTCTCTCTCTCTCTCTCTCTCACTCACTCACTAACTCTCTTTCTCATGTAATAACTCACCAAATTGCTAAAGTTTCAGTTTCCTTATCGTTCAATAATATTGATTAACTTTATTAAATCATTTGAATTTATAAAACAGAAGAAGCCAAAAAATGATTTATAAAAGTTCAATAAGTTGATTGTTTAATTTGAAGCAATTAACTTGATTCTGTTTTCATTTGTCAACCGAATCTTACACATTTATATTACCTTGAATAGAGAGCTAAGTTAAGCATAAAACATCATGAATTCATGATGATCTCTCTCAAATGATGATTTATGTATCTGAATCTTGGAAAAGCAAAGAATTTTTTTTCAGATGACTCTGAGCTTTTCATCCTCGTAATCATGATCATTATGAAATATTATCATGTTATGATGGATACTTTCGAGTTTCTCAGGATGAATTTTTTTTTTCATTCTTTTAACTTTGAATTATTCATTTGTTATACTCATCGTCATGTCTTCAAATTGACCATCATCATATAACCATTTAAGTATTAATCAGATGGTTAATGAAGCTTTCAATGAATGTTTGTTTGAAAGTGTAAAGAGTTAGCTTTACGTGGTGTGAATTGTAAAAGCCACCGGTGGAAATAAATTTTCACCTCCAATTGGGTTTCAAGTCAACAGGGAATCAGAGTTATTTTTTCATAACACATGATAACTCATCATGTAAACGCTCAGGGTATTAATGATGATGAGAGCAAATTGTTTCAATATTTACCTTTACTTTTGAACAAATATCAACACCTAATGATCATCACCATAATCATCATCATCATCATGGTAATCACCATGAAAGATGAAGTTCATTTCAATGTAACACAAAAAAAAGATATGATGAAATCACCTATTTCATTATTCATCAGATGAACTTATTTAAACATATTGATACAAACAAGGTGATTTTGATGATGATTTTGGTTAATGGTCAATCAACCTTGTGAAATCTAAACATCAGATAATATTGAACTGAGAAAAGGTATAGAAAAGCAAAAGTTCAGATCCTTTCTGGATAAAACTCAGGATACATATTAGTTGGAAAAGAAGTTTAAATTTACAAAAGTTCTACACCTGAACTTTTCTCAGTGTGTTAAATAAGATGTTGGAAAAGGTAACATCACCATGATGTTGATTCAAGTTGATGACAAATCCTGTTGCTGAAAACAATTGAATCAATTTCTTAGATTTTTTTTACATGAAATTTCAATTTCATGGGAACAGATTTCCACCATGTAAAGAAATGAAATCCAGATTCTAAAAGATAATGATAATATTGATTTTATTATTCATGCAAACATGATACAAATATTGCAATTTTATCCAAAAACTGGTGAGTGAGTTTTGATTATAATGGTTATCATGATGGAAGAAGAGATTACAAAAAGAAAGGAAGAAAGTGAAAGGGAGAGAGAGAAAAAGTTCTGAATTCGAAGGAAGATAATTCAAATTCTATCAAAAAAGTTGTGTCGATTTTTTCAATTCCAACATTTTCGAATTGATTTCTCCATATTAATTGATTGGTTTTCCATCTTTTCTTACACTCAGATGATAATGGTCAACATTCATTTTCTCCCAACACAAGTCCACTCATAATCTTACCAAGTAAACAATGTGATCAAGGTAATACTGACCAATGTACCGTCCACTATGATATACAAAATGAAGCACCAATTTCAACTCTAAGTAAGTTGTACAAAGGAATCAGAATAATTCAGGATGTTTATTATTATTGATGGAGAAAAGAACAAAAAAAAATGAAGAAGAAGAATAAATGAGAAAACAAAAAAGTTCTGATAATCATGTTAATAGTGTGTTCGAGGAAATTGTGTATCATTTGCATCGTTCATTGAGATTACATTATGATTCTTGGATAAAGTCAATTTCCGTTTCCTTTTAGACTCTCATTTCCTTCATTTTCTTGTTTGATGTTCCTGTTTTCTGTTTATTATCATTATCATTGTGACATTTCCTCTCTCTCTTCACCATCACTTGACCAATGGCTATTTACCTTTTTGTAACAAATGATGATAAATATTAATTGTATTCCAGGTCCTCCAGTTATTGATCCATTCAATTTTTCCCGTTACCTTGAAGAGGGATCCAGATCTAAGATACTTTGTACCGTTATCAAAGGTGATCCACCCTTTACAATTAGATGGTACAAAGATGGTAAACCTTTACTTGACTCTAGTGAAGATGGGGTGTCCACTATTTCATTGGACGATTACTCAGTGGCCTTAGTTTTTTCCCGGGTAAAACTCAATAATCGTGGTAACTATACCTGCCTAGTGTCCAATGGAGTTGCATCAACCAATCACACTGCTCCTGCTTTGGTCAGAGGTAAGGTCATCAAGCTAATTATCGAACCTTTTAACTGACCATTACTTTAATATCTAAACTTTATCCTCATTTTAACCTTTAATTAACTATCAGGGAGACAGAAAATTCATCAAAACATTTCAACATTAATCATTTTCGATAATCGTAAACTTTCAATATAATACTTCAACACTTTTTCGTTCGAGATTTAAACAATTAGTTTACCTTAATTAATGATCAGAGTTTAACTTTATCTCAACTCGACAGGAATGTAATTAAACTTATGGTTGGAAAAGGTAAAAAGTTGTTCGGGAAGTTCATGAGAGATTGAAATTTTGTCCAACTCGATTCTGATTATCATTGTTATCGAGTGAATTTAGATAAAATAATATTAATAATTTAACGTTTTAAGAGCCTTAAAAGGTTGTTAATTGTGATCACAATCAAGATAATTATCAAGAAGATGAGTATCACTTTAATTGACCAATTTATCTTGTAGACTTTTGTAATCTGTAACAAGAATAAAAATTTACTCCCATTATCATGAAAAGTTACATGAAATTCAGGGAAGAAAATAAAACTTAAGATGATTACTATTATTTCATCTGAAACAATTGCAGTTAAAAAACATTAAATTTGTCTTATCATCACAATAATAACAGTAAATTATTTGAGAGACTCATCAAGTTGAACAATTAACAAGTTAATCTACTAGAACTCTTTGCCTGAATAGTTACGATTATGGAGAAAAGTAAAATTAAGAGATTGTAACAATTAACTTTTCCTCATTCACACCCACCGGTGATAATCAAGGAGAGATGAGAAAAAAAAGTTCTGTGGAAAAGGAAACTTTGGTAGAGAAGAAAAAAAAAAGTTCGAGACAATAGTTAAATGAATAGAAAAGGCAATATCCGGTTGGGTTAAAATTCGAGCAGCGAAAATGTTACTTGAAATATTTTCTTTCGATTATTTTGATTCCGGTTCAGTTTCTTTTCTCCCATTAGAACTTTTCTTCCTCTTCATCTTGGTCACTAACTAATCACTCGACTTTCGTCTCAAATCTTGACCATTTGTAACATTTTACGATTCAAACTTTTTACTTGTTCTCTGTTCTCTGGTCATTTCCTTCATCTCTCTTTTTTTTCTGTTACTTTGTTTTTCTTTCTTATAGCACGACCAAGATGGACACTGGAACCAATGAACTCGGTTGGTGTAACCGGAAGAGATATATTTATCCACTGTCAAGCTGATGGTTTTCCTGATCCTGTTATCCAATGGAAACGTGCCTCTGGTGATAATCTTTCAAGTCCATTCCAGTTAATCCAGTTTGATGGACGATTCCGTCAATGGCCTAACAATACACTTGAAATTAAATCAACCGATAAATCGGATGCAGGATATTATATGTGTTCAGCTGAAAATGGAATTGGAAACGGAATCAGTACAATAATCGAGATTCAAATCAGATCACCAGCTCATTTTAAAGAGGTAAACAATTAAATTAAACACAACAATAAAAGCCAATCAATCATTGATCATCATCAAGTTACTTTTTGTAAAAAAAATTGAACAATAAATATTGATTAAGATGAGGATGCTAATGATATTTTAATATTTTCCTAAAAGTTGAACAGTGTTGGAGAAAATTTTGATTGTCAACAAAATTTACATTTTAAACTTAATCAGTTCATCAATCATGATTATTTTTCATTTAAATTGTTACTCTATTTTAATCAAGACACTCGTAGTAATCAAGTTAATTGTTGATGTTTATTAAGATTTGAAAGTGATTAACTTTTCTGGTTTGTTTTTCATTCAACCATTTTTTTTAAATTTTCTTTGGGTTTTTATAATGTTTGAAATTTCATGGCAGAATCATGAATGAGTTCATGATTGATTGACAGGGAGATCGGCTCAGAATTGATCAATGATTGAATGGGAAAATCATAGGAGAGACTACGAATGATAATAACTATGAATATTCAATTGATGAAGAGGAAAGAGAGATAAAGGTAAAACAATTGAACCGGAAGAGGAAATGATACAGAAAATGGAATCATTTCGATTGAGTTGGATTATCATAAATGAGAAGAAGTTGAAAAAAAAATGAAAGAACAAGAAGTAAAAATTATTCTTTTCGAATTTTTTTTCCGTAGGAATTCAAGGTGGAAACTGTTCGTAAGGGTGGACCGTTAGTCGTTCGTTGTGATGCCTTAGGGGATAAGCCGTTGACCATTGACTGGCGTAAAGATGGTCAAGTTTTTATACCAACATCAGATAAAAGGTATAAAACCAGTGAACATATGACAGATTATGGATTAATCTCTGAGATTAAGGTAGAAACAGCTGATCGCAGGGATTCAAGTCTATTTACCTGTACAGCAACCAATAGCTATGGTAGTGATAAGACAAATATCCAAGCAATAGTTCAAGGTAAGCTAATTATATCAGCTACAATTAACTTAATCATCAGTGATGAATAGACGGAAACAAATAATATAAAGAGAATCACAATTAACTCATTGATAATAATGATAATATGAACACTAATCTAAACTAATTACAAAACTAACTCTATGTGATTAACATGATAAGTGCTGAGTAATCAATCCTGATTTTCATCATCATGATAATCATACAATTGATTAAATTATCTGAAAGATATCATTAGTAATTTATATATATATATATATCATGGCGATTGTATCAATTAACTAATCAGCAAACTGATTATGATGATGATACATTTGATAATGACAATTACTGATGATTGAATTATACATTAAAAACAATTAATTAGCTTGTTATTAACTAAATTCAGTTATAGTTTAGACTAATTTGAAAATCGTAATGAACTTTTTTTTTACTCTTCTCCTTTATCATTATCATCCTATTCTGCAACTGCGATTCTAATACAATAATTAACAAACAATTAACTATCAACAACAGGATAATAATTTACTAATCACTTTGATATTATGAAGAGGATCTACTTTTAATTACAATTAACACAACAATTAGATGAGCACATGGTTTGGACAATCAGGATAACTCATTAGCTCATTAGATTTAATTCAGAGTTGATGAAAAATCATATAATATGAATAACGAAAAATGTTATTATCATGAAGGAAAGAATTTATTTTCGTTTTTTTTTGTTCGCTGTTTGTTTGCTTCGAATTTCAAAAATTTTTCGAATATGTAAATTATTCCATGAAAATTACCATGTATTCATGGTAATTTACACACCCCGAAGATTCAACAGATTGAGAAATGGAAAATCTCATGTTATTAGTATTCAGAATCACTGGTATCTCATTTATGATGCTTCTGAATAATTAGCATGATATTATCTTCATAAAAGGAGAAACAATTTTCATTTCTCTCTCTCTCTCTCTCTCTCTCTCTCTGAATTTTGATCTCAGAACTTTATGTTTATATATTAATACTTTGGGGTTGAAATTTTCATGATAATACTGAATAAATAATGATGGTTGACAATCAACAAGAAAACATTGTTCATAGTTAATGGTAATTGTTTCAATCATCATCAGGCTTGTGAAATAAAAAATCACTTATCCCAAACCCTTTGGGTGGAAGTTGAATTTTATTATTATCATGATTTAAGAAACTCTAACAGTAAATTGAATTAATAGTTTATCACAATATTGTTGGAAAGTTAATTGTAAACAATTTAATTTACAATCATCAATATTAAACACTCATTTTGAAACAATCTTTCATGGTTATTATTATCATTATCTTGCTGAATTTACCCTTAACTTTTTACTCTGAAAAATTATAACCACCATGAAACCAATTCAAATGTTCATGTGTCTATGGAAATGTGATTACTCAAAGTTATTGACTATTGTTATTTTATCAAGTAATTGGTGAATGTTTCATGGATTTGAAAGTTGAACAGATTAACGAGAAAATTTATTATTTAAAGTTATTCTTACCCCTGAAATTATGATCAGAACTTTTGAGATTATTCAGAATTATGAGAGAGAAAGAGAAACATTTGTGTACATAAATACACAAAGATATTAGGATAACATGAGGTTCAGAAATTTTCTATTGTATGATTAACGGATTCTGATAAGTTCCAGATATGATTCTGATTATTATTTACCATGATAATGTTCATGGTAATCAGGGATCGGGGGAGGAAAGAACGAGAATTATTAATATAATCAAAAATCAATGAGAGAATGTTACACTAACCCCTCTCTCTTTTTTTTGGTTATCTATTGTATTCTTGCTAATAGGCTGGGAGTATTTTCTCAGCGAGATTCATGAATATATCACATGGAAAACTATGATATGTTCAGAATTGATGGAATGATATTATATTTTTTTTCTTCAATCGCTTGAATTTCTAACTCATGTTACTAGGAAAATGGTTGCGGTGGAATGGGGAAAGTTCTGATTGATTAAGAGAAAAACAATAAGAAAATTGATACACAAGAAATTAGGACAAATTCTGAACGTATATTCATGATAAACATGAGTGGACAGTCTGAGATGACCACAGAGGAAGAAAATTTCATTTCCATGAAAGGTTTTTACATAACTATTAGATGATGATGGTGGTCACTCTCTCTCTCTCTCTCTCTCTCTGCTGGTCATTTCTTTTTTCTCGTTCAAGATTCCATCATATTCATTGGGTGGGATTCAAATTTCATCGAGTTTACCTCAGAATTTTGTTTTCAGATCTTTTCCAATATTTAATATCTTCTTATCATGAACTTTCGATATTAATAGAAAAAGATAAAGTAAACTTTATATCTGATTTTCTTATTGAATTTGGACATTCTATCTTCATGATAACTATCATTGATTGATTATCTTCTCAAGGAACTTTCAAAATAATTAGAAAATAATAAGATTCCGACCAAACTGAAATCTTACTGATCTTTGATAATGAAAGTTCAGTTTCCACTTCTCACTTGTTCAGTTTAAATTTCATGATAATTAAAAAGATATGAGTAAAAATCTGATGACAGATCCCACATTCAAGTTAATTAAAATGAATTAGATAAAATTTTGGTAGATCTTATAAATTGTAATCAGTTGCTTGAAGTTAATTCAGTTGTTAATTGAAAAGTTTTCATTCATATTTCAACCATTTACATGATTTTAAATTAGTATTCAGATTAACATGAGATGAAAAAATGAATAAAACTTTTCAATGAAATTGAATTTCTTGAGACGAGAAAGCAAAACTAAAAACTTTAATCTCCATTGATTAAGATGTAATAATGAGAAGGCACAAGAAAAATTTTCCAAATCAAAGGTTAATTGTTGTTCATTGATTCAAATATAAGCCGAACAGTTTATTTTAAAATTCAAGATTTTAATTGAATTTATCATGTACATCGAACCCATTTACTTAACATACATTTACATGATCACTCTAAGGATCAAGTTAAGGTTGTTTGAAGGTTGTAATAAACTCAATTGGCGTTGATTAGTTTAACACAAGAGGTTGAGAAAGAAAAAACAAACTTAGAAACAATTGAGTGACCATCCAAGCAAAATAATGGATCCTTAAGTGATCAGATGATGATGAAGATGTATCTTCATCATCATGAAGATGAGAACTAGTCAGAAATCAAGAAGAGGAGAGAGAGATATAAAGTTCTGTTTGATCTGATTCGAGATAATTGAAGGCAACCCAATCTGTCTTAAAGTGAAAACGTGGACGGAAATATAACTTTTCTCTCTGTAAATAAAAAAGGAAGAGAGAGAGAGAGAGAGAGAGAGAGAGAGTTCATCTTGATCGTTTTCAACTGATCGATTGGTAAGATTCATCAATTCCTTTTCCTCCTCTTTATCTTCATCCTTCACTCTCAATGTTTTCATTCTGATAAACATCAAAATAAAATCATCAATTGATTTCACCTCATCCAATTGACACTTAAACAAGCTTATCATCATCAATTGTTCATCACCATCACCATGATTATGCTCATTCACTTGATGATTATCATCGTCATTGAACATTTGACTATTAACTATCCCGAAATATATAACTTTTTTCATCTTTTCTGTTTCTAATCTTATTGAAACATCTCATTCTTATTATCAAAATGTTCATCATTTTGACATGATATTTACATGACATTTGACCTATTCAACCCTATGGATTCAGTCATCTCTTTTTTGCTTTCGTATATTATAATACAAGGTTTCTCATCATATTCATCATGACATGGAAAATCAACCCTGACATGATGATATTGAAACTTAGGTTATCGTTTTTCTTTGTTTTTTGCTCTTCATGAGTTTGAATGCTGAGCTCAATTCTCATCATGAACTGTTAAAAGAGCTTCGAATGGAGATTTTTTTCTCCTCTCTTTCCATGTAATGAGTTAAATGTCCCCATGAAAAAGTTCAAATGTCAATCGAAAGACATTTTTATGTTTTTTTTCTATTCTTATCCAGAGAAACCCGATTCTCCAAGTAAATCAGTGATAACAAAGGTTGACAGTCGAGACATATCATTATCATGGTCTCCTCCTTATGCCGGAAACAGTTTAATCCTTCATTATGTTATCGAGTACAAGGAAGTGACTGGAGATTGGAAAACTGACCGGAAACAACTCCGAGTACCTGGAACTGAAACCCGAGCCACAATAACCAACCTATGGCCTGGGACATCGTATCATCTCAGAATTTTAGCTGAAAATAGTCTTGGAACCTCAGAACCTGGTCCAGTTTTACATGCAATCACTGAACTAGAAGGTAAATATAATCTGGAAGTAAAAAAATGCACCAGAATAGATCAAAAAAGTTTTCTTCTTCATCTTCAATCTGGTTATCCTCATCGTCTCTTATTCAGTCGATCAATTATTTTCCTCATGGTTCATGATACAAACTCACCATGAACCTACTTCAGACTATTCAGTTAATCCAATGTGATGATGAAAAAACTCATTGATCAATTTCACAGTTTTTTCCAATGTCAATGAATATCAAATGGTTCAATGAATAAACAGATTAACATAGATTAGGATTAGATTGACAATCCATCAGATCTTTTACCTCATTAGTTTATTAATCTTTTGTTTTTTCATTTCAAATTTGATAAACTTGGTTTTCTCCATCTTTTACCTTAGTCCCGTCCGAATATCCTTCCGATGTTCGAGCTGAACCTTTTGGCTCAAAATCGATTAAAGTCAAATGGAGACCACCGAAATCGATGCGAAGTCGTAATCGTATCAAAGGTTATTACATCGGCTATAAACTTCCAACGATGGATAAAAATTTCATCTTCAAAACCCACGAAGTCGATGACCAAAGTGGACCTTATCAATTCACATTGAACAGTTTAACTCCATCGACTCGATATATTATCATAGTGAAAGCATTTAACCGCAAAGGTGCTGGACCAGCGAGTCCAGAAATTGCCGTTAAAACAAAAGATTTAGGTAATGATAAACTAATTTCAATCGATTGGATCAACTAATCACATTTTTCACTCATTTAGATTTGCCTCAAGCTCCTCGACTTGAAGTTTCCACCTCTGGACATAATACAATCTCAATAAAATGGGAGCTTAATGATCCAAATGCAAACATTTTAGGTAACAGATTAATCTTGATAAATTAAACAATTAGATTAAGTGAATCAAGAAGATTAAAATTTCTGTTGATTTTTATTTGTCGACTATTTTTTCTTAAGGTTATCGGGTTTATATCAAGGAAGAGGATTCATCTTGGATCGAGTACAGAGTTGATACCGAGTTTAATTCTCATACATTTAGTGACCTTTCCTGTGGTCGAAAATATGAGATCTACATTGCCGCTTACAATGAGGCCGGTAACGGATTACCATCTAATCCAGTTAAGGCTAAAACTCATGGCTCAGGTAAACATTAATTTCTGACCGTTTTTTTGGATTCAACTTGATCGTTGAGAAAAAAACTACTCAAGTTGATTATTATTCTGGTGGATCAGATTTCCTTTTTATCTCATGATTCAATTTCAAGAATCACAATAAATATCAATTCTGAATCATTGAATCAACGATTTTCTTTAGGATATTCAAAAGAAATCACGGAATTCAACTGAACTTTTCATTAGGTAGAAATGTCAAAAAAGAGACTAGGTTTCCAATTACATGATGAATCCATAAGTTTGATGTCTTCATACTGATTTCACTGTTGATAATATGATTTAATCATGAAATTCATGGAAATCAACCAATCGACAAGGTTAATATGGATTCAAGACTTTCTGAAATGGTTCAATATAACAAATCGGAAAACTAGAGTTACCATTTTAATATAATAATAACAATCAATTTCGATCAGTGATAATCATTAACAATGAGTTTATCTATCAATGAAGATTAATTGAACTCAGAATTATCATGAAACATCACAAATAAATGAAGACTGATGACCTGATTCTCATCATGGTGAACAATAATTCGGATTTAATCGTTTTATATTAAACTATCAAAGATTCTCTCTGAATGGAACAGGTAAAGTTCAGATTTCACTGAACTTTTCAAACATGAACCTCAGAACTTGAGGATAAAATTTATGAGTGAATGAAAAATATGGAATACGAAATTATCATGAAATCTTAAGGTTAATTTCGAGGCAAGTGTTTATTAACAAGGTAGAATTTTTTATTCTTCGAATTTAAAATTCACAATTAAATAAGGTGAACAACTGGTTCTTTTCATATTAATTATTTGAGGTGAAAAATTATTCTCATGGGGATGAATAAGATTCATGTTCCAATCGTTAGTGAATTTCCATAAATTTCAATAAATCTCTCATTGTGTTCAGTTTTTAATCAGTTCCAATTGTTGCTTGTTATCATGATCATCCAGATAATATTATTATTACAATAGTAACTTTATAATGTGATGAGTATTAATTTTCATTCAGGTTGAGTAAAAAAAACTCTAATGAACTTTTATTCTGATTGTTACAGAATTTACCAGTTTCAGACTATTAAAGTTCATTATTTTTTCTTCATGGTGAATTGTTGGTATACAAACATAAATTTGTGTGGATGAAATGAAGATTATCATGAAAATCATGATCATTAAATATTCAGCTAAGGATCTAGATGAAATTAGAAAAACAAAAACTCAAAATCTCATTAAACAATCAAAGTAAATCGAGATGATCAGATAATCAAGTGAAAAGTGTTTGATTTAAAGTATTAATATTAATTCAGTTGACTTTTAATCTTAATCATCAGAATTTCAGTTTTTCTTAAACTGATTTACTTTCAATACAATTTATTAGTATAAATCTGATGTTTACCATAACAATATGAGTATTGGAGATGATCAATTGATTTGATTATTATCATAATGGAAATAGATTCATTTGATACAAGGTAAATATCACAGGAAATTACAGTTCCAATCCATGATAAGATATTCATTTCCTTTTCAGTTATCAAATGTAACAGATTTTTCCTAACAGATTATTTAATCTTATCTCCCATATTTAATATCATTTCCCATAGACCAGATAAATATTCAGAAGAACACATATTTCATCATAATAATAGTTAAGATGATAAATTTTATCATAAATAGAATTGATCTGATAATCTGTTGGAAAATATAAAACAGTTGACAAGGAGATAATTAGTTCATTCTTTTACTCAGTTCATCAGATATTATTAATACAGGGCATTTCACCAAGTTTCCACCAAGTTTTTCTTACATAAATTGTTTTTCTTCACATATTTAGATCCCAGGCTCAAGTTATAAGTGTCATATTTAAATTTCATAGGCGTTTCGGTCGTTCTGTTCGGACAATTTTCCAAGGTCACTTGACGGTCAGAATAGATTTTGAGCTCAGCAATGGTGCTGTGAGTGGATCTGCAACTTTGGGACATGTTGAAGTTGCAGATGTAATACATTATTTCATCATTCGAAACTCATTTTTCATGACTGTATCCTTCAAATTTTCCGCAATTTTGTTAAATATTCTTG
This sequence comes from Panonychus citri, assembly GCF_014898815.1. Lineage (NCBI taxonomy): Eukaryota > Metazoa > Arthropoda > Arachnida > Trombidiformes > Tetranychidae > Panonychus > Panonychus citri. The sequence goes on along the minus strand of NW_026515516.1, from coordinate 165,034 downwards.
AAAATCTTAAAATAAATCAGCACTTTTCACACTCTAAATATGAAGTTTATCAGCCAAAAAGTTTCGTATTATACAAGACCTAAATTGTTTGTATATCATTTCATGGGAAAATGTTTCAATAAATAACATTGAACGAGGAAAATTGATGATCAATTTATCTATTGCCAGATAGATAATCAAAAGAATATTAAAACTCGTTAATTATCACTGATAAATTATCATTAAAGATCTAAGTAAATTGTAATTGGTAATCACAATGAGCATCTAAACACTTAGATAATCAATTGATTCCAGGAATAGTTATAAACATCATAACAGTTAACAACTAATACCTTTCAATAATTCAAAGTTATCCTCTCGTAGGAATAATATAATAACAATAACTAGATGTTATGATTATCTCACAGCAACAATCAACTTGACATCTAATATTAGTTATAATTACAATCGATACAATTGTGTTAGATAAATCACTTCTAAGGTTTTCATTATCAGATTAATTATCAGAATGACCTTATCAAAGGTTATTTTGATAGTTATATTTTCAAGTTTCTCATTTCCATTTGAATTGAACTGGAGAAAAATGAAATATGATGAATATGAATCTGATCTTTCATGATAATAATTTGCTTGCATCACCTTTATCTCCTCTCACTCTGAATACTACAACTATTACTACTGAATAATATCATTAATAGTCTTTCCGGTCAATGATTATTACATTTTCCTTTTGGTCATTTTTCAGCTTCATAATAATAGTAATCTTCATGGTAATGTAATAACCTCGAGCTATTGGAAATATTAAATTTGCTGATTTTTGCATTTCCACCATGAAAATGTTCAACATTGGGCTTGACCTTATCGACTCTCATTTCGACATTTTAATGTTGAAAGACTTTCCTTTTCTCATTACAATACTTTACAAATACCTCAGGCAATCAGCAATCTAATCTTGAAATGATTGATCTGGTTGCTCATATAATATTTGAAAATTACCATGAAAACAAATAAACAATAAAAAGTAATCAGAATTCAACTAACCATGGCTATTTTTAGGTGATATTTATCTGAGTTTTTCTTATGCATGTAACGAATCAGAAATAACTATTACCCTGATTATATAAAAGTAAATTCTAGTTATTGTTGATCAGATGAGGAAGATAAAAAAATTCCGAATGGTTTCAAATACTCTCTCGTCTCATGAACGAAATTAATACATTCTGATGACCAATGAATTGGTCAATCAGATAGAGAGGTACATTAAAACGATTGATCAGTTTATTATTATTAGAATCTGAATAAGAATCGTGATAATAGTTTCAATATTCTGGTTCAAATGTTTATCATGATTTCAATAAGAGAATCAGAATCCAGCTTGAATATTATTCAATTCTTTTTTTGGTGAATTTCAATTTCCATTCAATTTCAAAACTTTTTTCAAATTGAACTTTTCATCTCTTTTTTTTTGTCACCATGATGGTCATCTGAATGGTCATTGTGTCTCATCAATAGTTCCCAGAGCTCCATCCATTGCATCATTTATCCGAACCAACGGAACCGTAACCACCCTGTTACTTAAAGAATGGGAAAGTGGTGGTTGTCCCATCAAAGAATTTAAAATTCAGTACAAAATGGACAAGAGTAGTAGTCTTCGTGGTGGTGGTACCGGGGAAAACGATTGGAAACAATTGAGTCAACCAATTTCCGGTGAGATCAAATCCCTTCCGTTGAGAGATTTAATTCCCGATACTGGTTATCGTATACGAGTCATAGCTCGAAGCGATTCAGGTACAACACAAGCGGAATACAATTTTGCCACCTCAAATCGTGACTTTAGCGGATCGTCATTCGCCTCTGAACCTGGTTGGTCAATAAGTGACCATGATGTTGCCTGGATAAATATTATTCTGTTTCCGATTATCGCCGTTTCCGTTATTATTGGTTGTATTGTTATACTTGTCTTTGGTTTGAGGAAAAAACCAATACCAAGAAAACCTGGTAAGTTCAAGTTTCCATGAGATTTCAAATGATATTCAGAATATAAATAAATGAAAGCAAAAAGTTCACTTGTAATTCATGATGATAGCGCGGAGATTTTCATGACAATATGTTTACTATTTAAATGAACGTATGAATATGAACAATATATGAGAATCAATTTCGTTGATTGTTATGCCAATTGTGAGACTCGAAAAGTTTGAACAAAAGTTTATCTGCTTCATTTAGAGTGTAAAATATTTTTACCTGAGAATCTCATTGAACATTATCTCTCATCTCAGTGAGATTATCATGGGAATTAACTAAAGTGCATTTAACTTGATTAAATCTCTCTCTTGTTTACCTTTTCTTTTTATTTTTTTTTGCCTGCTACTTCTTACATTTCTTGTCCTTTTCATTTACAACATGATAAATTCATGGTGAAATTAACTTTATTCAGAGCGAGTTTGTTCAATCAAAGAGTCGATATCATATTCGGAAGAACTTCCAATGTCCGAAATGTCAGTTAAACAATCGAGAACCAATTTATATGATAAATCAAATGGTGGACTTGGTGGTGGTGGTGGTGGTAATCTTGTATCTGATGGCGGTGGAGGTGGAGGTGGGAATGCTAGTATTAAAGAGTGCCTTTACTATCCATCAATGTTAACTCCAAATTCTGAAAGATGCTCAGTTCCAATTAACTGTTCACAATATTCAACCAATTCAGTCAACACTTGTACTGATGATGGTTTTTCAACAACAACTCCAACCAATATTTATGGTCGATCAGCTGATGAGCAGACTTATGAAGTTCCTTTCCTGGTAACCAAGGTAAATTATTGAATTCTCTAAGCAAACTTGCTCAAAATCAATTCATGTTTCTCATAAATATCATGCTGCCATCTCATTGAACTGATAGAAATTATTAATATTATAAATAGTCGTCTTTCTTTCGAGAAATTTTTTTCTTCTTCAACTTTTTTATTGTTATCTCTTTTCGATCTGTTTTCAGCCTAAATCAAGCCACTTATCTGGACGATACTCAACTACCAACTCAGAGCATCCATATAGTTATCCATGTAAGTTCATTAGATCACCTGAGAATCATTGAAACTTGTAAATATAACCTTCAACATATGTAATTCCAATGCTGGATAACAGATGGAGCCATGCAACAGAGTCTCAGTTAACCGATATTCACTTGCCCAGAATCTGAAATCAGACCATACTGGAGATGGTAATTCAAAAGAATCGGGGAAAAGGAATTGGAAGAAAAAATCGATAACCATAAACAGCTATAAACAACCAACTGGTCACTCTATTGGTCATTTAAATTGCTCACTTTTGTATTCATTGTGATACCAAAAATTTATAATAAACACATTTACTTACCCACCGTTAAGATCAAGGACCAAGTTGGATAACTTGAACACCATTATGATTGAATGAACTCGATTCGTTTTTTAATAGCAACCAAGAAGTTGATTGTTATTTAAAGTTCATTGACAATTGATAAACATCATCGTAACCAGACAATTGATGATGATTATACCTGAAGAAAGAGCAAAATTGTCAATCAAATAATGAAAGTAAAATCATCACTCTGATCAATATCATCCACCTTGATAATGTAAAGTTTGACAAACTTGATGATAAACATTGAGATGATAATCATCATCATCATCATCATCACGATGACCATTATCATCTTCACGATGATGACCATGAAAATATTACCAAGAGACATTGACACTTTTTAATCATAGCAATTGAATTTGACATTTTACTTTGACAAAGTCAATTGATTAATAATAATAATCTTCCAACTAAATTGTTATTATGTTGAAAATCATATCGGAAATTAAACATTTTCCTCGTTGATTGTTACCAATATATTTTATAATTAATTAAATATGTAAATCAGAAACTTGTATTGACTAAAAATTGACAATTTAATAAAAAACAATTTCCATTAATCAACTAGTTTCTCAATCTTAATGATCAGAAAGGTTAATTCATAATTAATGGTTCATTCTTAAATCATAGGAATCAATCAATGATTAGAATAATCAATTCCAAGAATATACAAGAATTAAAGTTAATTGCTATGAAGTGAAAATAAGTTGATAGGTAAAAATTTTTTTCGACAAAAAACATCAAACTTACCTGATTATCCAACAGATGTCATTCTGATCATGATTACCATGAAATTCAATTTAATGAATGAGAGAGAGAGAGAGATTTTTGTTCTGAACATGAAACTTTGAATTGAAATTGAGCGGTTCAAATTGTTAGAACTACTGAAATGTAACCATGGAAACTGAGTATGAGTAACAATGATGATGATGAAGAGAGTGGGGTGGATGAAGACGATGGTGGGAAAAGTAAACTACACGCACAGTTTGAGTGAGTCTCTCATCTCACCCTACTCACTCTCTATCATCATCATGATAACATATCAAGACAAAGTTGAGTTGAAATGATAAGGTTGATAAACTTGTTTCTTTCTTAGTTTTTCTTGGTGAAACCAACGAACGAAAAAAAAACTAATATTGTTTATTGGGTTACACTGAATTCATTCATGATAATCAGTAGTTTATAAAAGTAGATTAAGTTGATCAGACCAACAACAACAAAAGATTGACAAAAAAAAGAAACAACAAAGAAAAAAAGTTCTTAAAAATTGTCTCTTTTATTTTGTTTCTTCGTGAGTTCGATGAAATAATTTACACACAACCATCACCATGGAAGTGAATCTGCCCGCTGTCCCACAACCACCACCACCGATAACCTTCAAAATGAACCAGAGTAAAACCTGTGAACAGTTACACTTACCATCAACCCAACCACCTCCATCCTCATCCTCAATTCAACCAATAACCCAATCATTTAGTTCATTGAATAACCATTCTCATCATCAATCCAATCACCATCACCACCACAACAATCATGTTGTCACCTTACCACCATGTGAGCCCAATGGTAAACGAGGATTATCAACATCCTCATCATTATCAAACGTAACAATACCAACAACAACAACAACAGCCCAACAACAATTACCCACCACCACCACTAACCCACCATCAGCTGAAACCAATGTCAATGATAAATGTGAAAACAGTGGGTCACTCTGGCCAATCAGTAATAATAATAATAATAATAATAATAATAATGTTAATAGTTCAGTTAATAAGGATCACAATAATCATCATAATCATAATAATATCAACAATCATGTTAACCTGAAAGGATTAACCAATGGGAGGATTAGCCATTCACCTAAGCTTGATCCTTATGGGATGAGGCTTCCATTATCAACTAACGGTAAATATTAATAATGATAAACACTTGAGGAAAAAAACAAATATTTCTCTTCCTTATTAAACAGAATTAATTGATTTGCCTCTTATGTATATATTAACCCAGTCATAATCATCTTCATCATCCTCATCATTAATTGCTTTGTTTACATGAAACTAATTAGTTTGTATAATCTTAATCATGTTTACCGTTAGATGAGTTAATCATTGATCATCATAATCATGTTTCACTTTCAATGATAATGAGATTTCAATACATATATGTACTTATTTATATTTTTCCAATTCGATTTGCTAATTAAATTAGGATAAGAGTTTCTCTCTCTCTCTCTCTCTCTCTCTTTCTTTCTTTTTTTCTTGCTTTTTCTCTTTGTTTATCTTCCTCATCTTCAACCCCCACCTTGTTGTGGATGTAAATAAATCATCAACCCGGAACACTCAGAGTGAGCTGAGGGCATTGTCCGTGTCTTTGTGCATCTTTAGTGTGGGTATCATGATGCTAAGGGTATTTAATTCATTTGATTAGATTTAGCAAATTAAATTTCTAGAGAAAATCTCATTTTCAATCAATGAGTTCGAGGTTAGATTATCTTGAATGCAATTCGAAACTCAGATAATCATGGAAAGAGAGAGAGAGAGAGATCATTCATTTCCTGATTTTCTGTGTGTTCCAATGTTTACAAACTAATTATCTCAATCTAACTGTAGATATTTAATCATCCAGTCAGTTAATCACAATAATTCAGACATCCGGAAATTGGGTTGGCACTTTAATCCCAATCAACTTTGTAAATAAAACAAGATAAATGTTTTTGTTGTTGTTCATTAACTAAAATACAATTACAACAGTTTAGAAGGTGAAAACTTCTAGATAATCTTGTCAGGTAATATCAAGGTAAAAAAATGAGGAAGAGGATAAAGTGCAATCTTGATGATGATGATGAGGAAGATAATGAGTCTCTCTCTCTCTCTGACATGAACATCTCACACGTTTGTGGGTGGATGATTATTAATCGTCTAAGGTAAAGTTGCAGTCAGGAAGAGGAAAAAGATCTAATCTCTCGTACATATCAACTCAATTTTAAATTCTAATCACAAGTAACAATTGAAAAAGAAAATCTAATCTAATCTTGTTGTTCCATTCACCCTTCACTTTTGGCCCCTTTTCAGAAGCACTTCGCTATTATGGTTTACGTATGAATGCCTTTGAACGAGCTGAAGTTGTCCACTATCCCGAAGTTTGGTACCTTGGCCTGGACGCGGCAAAAATTGACGGCGATGAAGCTTGCGGACAAAATCATGGTTACGATGATGATAATGGATCTTACATAAAGGTAAACTTTGCTAATTTAACTAAATTAAAATTAATCGTCTCTCCTTCACTTAACCAAAATTACAACAACAACATCAAAATTTACAATTAACTTAATCAACTTGAGACTTGAAACTCACAAAAACTTGAACAACTTTTCCCATTACCTGTGTTGTTATTGATTATGAACCTAAATTCATCAAGTTGATTATCATTAGTGTTACTATTATTTGGTAACCTTTAATTGTAATAATTAAAGTCTAATTGCTCGAGTGTGTGTGTGTGCTAATGATGCCAATGCTTGGATTTAAATTAAAAATATTACAATGAAAACCCATTATCATGATTATAATCATACACAACAATTAACTCAAGGTTATCATTAGAGTAAGAAAATTACTTTTTTTTTCAATGATTAACCTAATTTTTTTTGTTGATCATGTTAATTTAATTAGATTGTAAGAGGAGAAGAAGGGAAATAAAAATTAATTTCTAATCAATCAGCTAATCAAGATCGTCGCGAAAGTTAATTCTCGACTATGATATATAAAAACAATCAAACAATTAACGTTTAAATCTCATTGGGATTAAATTGATTGTGACAAAATCAAGAGAGAGAGGGAGAGAGATTTGTTGATTAACTAGATTAGCAATTAGATTAACAATCACAATCAATAGGTAATATTGATTAGTTAACCTTGATCAGCTAAATTTAATCTTAATCATGATTTTGATTTAAATTGTTAAAATACTTGAACACAATCAAATGTTATTATCATTTAAATTGTCAGGGTTAACAATAAATTGGTTAATCATATTATCAGTTAATTGTAAACTTTAACAATCAACACGTTGACCTGACATACTATAATTATAAACAATCAGTAAATTGTTGTGAATTGATGTCTTTACTGTTGATTGTAACTGTAAAGCGTAATTAACAATTAACTAAATAACAATAGTTTACTTTTGTGATTGTGATTAAAGTTTTGTACACACAACAAAAGTTTTATCAAAATTTGAACAAAAAATTAGATCGTTAATTGTAAGATTATAAATATGATTGACAATCAATACCAATTTAAATTAAGATAATTATGATGACCTTTAAAGTAAATGTGATTAAGTTGATTAAATATGAACAATTTTGAGACTCACTTGATTATCATATAAATTAACGTGATTACAATTAGCCAGAATTATTATCAAATTTTCATTTTCCCAATCAAGTTTATAATTAAGCTTAATGATTGGAGATAATACTGATCCAATCGAAGACATGAAATGACCATCAAATGACATTGGAACCTATTCTTTTACCTATGACCCGAAAGACCTTGATCTTTTTATATGACAATTACTAGAACTTGATTATCATCATTATGATTGTAGGAAATTCTGAGAACTGAACAAATTTAAACTTGAAAATTGATCTTGATTATTGGTGACAATGAATGAAAATGATGATCGAGATTATCGAGATGAAAAATTTACTATTTTCAATTATTATTAATACTTTTATTTGATGAACTCTTTTTCCACCCTCTGATCCGTTTTCATACTCTTTTAGTTGGTTTATCTCAGTGTCATGAAGATTATCATCATGAACTAATTCAATGTCAAGTTAATTTAATTTGACTTTAATCAACTCGAGTAATAAAAAAAAACCTGATATACTTGATTAGTAGAGGACAAGGTGAGGTGACTTTGTCCAACACACTCATCATGTCCAAATGAGTGTTTATTAGGGTCAAATGCTTAACCGCCCTGACCATTAGGTAGATCGTAAAGGAAGTCTAAAAGTTACACCAAGAAGGATTCAAGTGAGTTCAGAATTTTGGAGATAAAAAGAATGGAAAACTTTTTCTAAACTTTGCCTTTAATTCATTGATTAAAAGGACGAAAAAAAAAGTTCCAAACAATTGAAATGAAAGGTTGACTGAGCAATTCAATCATTATCCTGAAGAGACACAATATGATAGTTGGAAATGTTTTTTTTCAGGGTAATAACAATTACCACTCTGATTTAGTTGTAATGAAGTTGCTTTTTCTCATTAAAGTTACAAATTCAATCTGTTAAATTGAATCAATTTCAATCTTGTTGGCAAAGAAAACGACATCATCATGAATACCCTGAGAACTGATTAAGATTTGGGAAGAATGATAATAAACATAGACTGAGAATAAGAAAAAACAAAAGGAAAATTGATAAACAAATAGAAAAGAAAATGAACAAAAGAACAAAAGAACAAAATTCTGTTTCCATGTTGGAAGAAACTATGGAACTTATAAAAAAAAGTTCTTTTTCTACTTGAGTCATGATGACAAATCTACAAAAGAATAATAAAAGAGCAGAAAATGAAAATTTCCTCTGAATTTTTCGAATCCATTTGAACTTTTTCATTTATTCTTTCCACTTTCTGACCTCAATTCACTTTCACATTTGTGAGGGTGGAAAAAAGAAAACTTTAAGTTGCTTTTTTATTCAAATTTTTCGAGCAAAAAAGGAGAAAAACTCACAAATCGAATGTTAAAAAAGTTCTAATAGAACCAAAGTTTTCTTTCATTCATTCCTATTATTATTCATTCCTAACGGTAACTTAAACCGTAATGATGTAAACACCAAAGTAACACCATGATAATTATCATGATTGTTATGCTAATAATAAAAGGTGATCATTGAACCAACAATACACATAATTTACCTTGATGATTAACAGCTAATGATGATTACATCTTCATCTTGATCATCATAATCATCATGAATACACCATTAAATAGTCAGTCTGCTTCCGTAGGGTGTAGTTGATGTTATTTGAATATCTTTCATTAATGGATCAGATTTTAAGATATAATTACGGTTTAATCATCATCATCATCATCATCATCTGTTTAATATTACACCGGATGATGATAAGTTATCGTCATCATCATTATCATTCAAGATGAGGATGATTAAAAATCATCAAGTATAAAAACAGGTCAAAATTTTTGTATTTTCATCTTCTACATGAGATTAATACTTATCATTGATAATTAATTATCAAGTTAATCATAATCTAAAAATCTTGTAGGTAGTTGATGATTAGCTAATGATTAACTGAAACCTGAGGATTAGGATAAGGATGCTGAAGATATTGAATTAATTGTTGACCGTCTTGATGGTTGATTTGATTATTTTTCCAGACTAATTATAGTAATTGATTGATTTGATTTATTGAGCTCGTTTTTTTTTACTTTTAGTTGCTCACTCAAATTTAAATTGTAATTATGAGGCTTAAATTGTTGCTATTCTTGAGGATACAATTAACTAAACATCAACAATTAACTAATTGGTTCAATTTCCCCCATCATCATTAATCAAAGTTAACTTTTTTTTTCTTATCCTACACAAAATAAGTCGTTTCTTTGCAATTAGTTAATTGTAAAGAAACTAATTGGTATTATTATCAACATTTAGATACATTGAATCATTTAGATCAACCAAAACAATGTAATGAATGAAATCAAGTTCAACAATTATAATCATCGGAAAGCAATTAACTGGAAAAAATGAAATTTAAGTTTTGTCCAAAATCGTGGAGCAACTTTTTAAAATCAACAGTTATTTTCAACCGTAATTAACAATTTGAATTGGTGATGATTATCATCATTAAAGTAAATATTAATAACAATTGATTTAGTTTTCCTTGTGTACAGTTAATGATGATGATTAACAATTTACTTAATCAATTAAATCTTTAAAATGAGTTGACATGAAACACGTTTCAGTTGTAGTTGAATCTTTCTTACCGGTTACCTTGATATTTAGGTCACCTTGACTTTCGTTCCGGTTCAATCGCGTGTCGATTTTGATTTAGAACCATTAATATCATATTCTGACAAGTAGGTGAGAGACAATGAGAGAGAGAGAGAGAGAGAGAGAGAGATACTAATGATGAACAATAAGATGATTATCATGATGAGTGAGACAAAAGTGAAAAGAAACTTTAGTTTCGATCAATTGAGAAAAAGAAACTAAAGAGATAAGTTTATGATCATTTTCATTGTTATTCTAAAACAAATTAGGTCAATATTGGTTTTCGAAAATCGAAATTTCTGTTTTCTCCTTGAGCTTTTTGCTACTGAAACATTTTCAAAAATTTCCAATTCAAAATTCAATTGAATTTTGCTGTTATTGTTTGTATTTCGTTTCAGTTATTACATTGGTATCCCATGGATACTTACATGATGATGATGATGATTATAATTCAGATTATCATGTAAAATGAATTATTGTTATTATATTTATCGAAAACAAAATAACGATTAACGTCAATAAGCTGGTAAGATGTAAACAGTTATATTTATATAACAGTTGATTATTTGCTCAGTTTTCAGGGATTTATCTCTCTCTTTCCCCCTGAACACTTAGTAATATATAAACTGTTAATAACTAAACGATTGTTTATCTAATTCTCTGAATCAATATTATCATTCTGTTGATTAGGTTCATTGAGAAAGTGACGATGATTTCCCTTATGATTATTCAACAAACCGCAACTTTCAATCTCTCTACTTGAACCACTAATTAAATCCCATGAAATGTTCATGATAGTGGTTATCATATGTTAGAATTCAAATTCTCTTTCACCCTCTTGACTTCACCCAATTTTCCTTTTCACGAACAAGTCACATCTATTCTCTCTCTCTCTCTCTCTCTCTCTCTCACTCTCCCATGCAAACAATGAATTCCTCCAAGTTCTGAGATAAAAAGTTCTGTGTGAATACTATTTAATAAAAAGCCTTTTCCACTTTAAGGATAATAATAATGTTAAGCTACCATAAAGTGTTTTTGACTTCAACTCTTCTGTTTTCATGGTAAACAAAATACTAAAATAATGATATGGGAAATCATCATTTCTAATTTTCATGATGATTCTGGTGTTTTATTTCTGGTTATGTTATGATCGTGATGAGTGATTTTCTCAGAATTGTGGATCATTATCATTACGAATCCACCATGAATTCATCGTATGGATAACTATTTGTTTGTTGTATTTTCTGTGTTAATATAACGGTAAAAAAGTAAAATACATAAGTGAATATATTGGATAAAGATCATGAGGAAGAAGATGATTTTTATTGATTGTCCTTGAACTTTACCTCGAATTTTTCTCTTTCTATCTCTTGTCTTCTTCTAATCATCTCTGTTTTTCCACACTTAGACTGTTCTCTCTCTCTCACTATCACTCATCTTCCACTTTCTCTTTCAGCTTCTTGTTTACTCTCATCATCAACCACCCAATTCCCTCTCAGTGTAACATTTTCTTCCCATTTGACTCTCACTTTCTACTCTTTCCTTTCCTTTCTTTCTCTCTCTCTCCATTTCATTGTCAACATAATCATCATAAGCATCTTTCTCTTTCTCTTTTTCTTCCTCATCTTCTTCTCCCCCTCTTTACATCAACATCTCTATCTGAGTAGGAAAAAAGACAGAGAGAGAGAGAGAGAGAGAGAGTAATGATGATAAAGATGAGGATGAAAATGATGATGTAAAAAAAAGCAACATAAACATTCACTACGAATGCTCATTCAAGTCACCATCATGAGCATGGTTTTTACATCATGTTATTGTTTCTTTATCTCTTCATCTTCCTTTAGCTCATCATCCATATCATCCTCATCCTCATCCTCATCCTCATCCACATCTTCCTCCCTCACACAAAATTGCCTTTTATCTCTTTCTTTCTTTCTTTCTTTCTTTCTTGTTTTCCTCCTTCTATCATTCAACTCTTTCGGATACATTTACGCACACCATGGTTGATATAACAGCGAAGCCATATGCCTAAAGTAATATTATCATCATTTGAAGATTGGATGATAAGATTAAAAAAGAGAAAATCAAAAGAAACAACAAGAAGCTAAGGAAAGACAATGATGATGAAGATACTAACGATTAATATTATCTTTTTAAATTCTCCCTCTTATAATGTCCGTTTTCCAATTCATCCTAATTTTCCTTGACAAATTTTATCAACTCTTTCCCAGTTATCATAGAGATCATCATCATGTCTCTCCCCACTCTTTTTCCCTTTATTCCCTCATCACTTCCGCTTCCTTTTTTCCTCCATCAACAAACATCTTTCTCTCTTTAATAATACTCAACCCTCTCCCTTTATGAAGTAACTGATTCGTTTAGAATGTAATTTTTATCTCAAGTTGAATAAAATATCTCCTGAGTTAACATGAGGAATAAACTGAATCTCTGAATTGTGTAGGCGTCACCATGATTTTTATCATGTAACCTGAGCACTTTTTTGGGTAAAAATTTGATCTCAGATCAACACTTATCCCATTTTATCAATAATAACCATCTAGATGATTATGAGAAATTTTTACTTGATGTGAACTATGAAAGTGACACTTAAAAGATTCATCATGTTGATTGTATAACATAAATTCATATCATGAAAATTACATCATCTCTTTGAATCCAAATGAATTCGTATTGTTATCGATTAGAGCTTTTCTTCCTCTCCCCTCTCTTTTTCGTCTTCTTCTTTCTCGACAATAATATTTCTGATTCTTAATCATCTCAGTTTGATATTGAATATTATTCCCAGGAATGAGAGGAAAACAAAATTGATTTTCGAACAACAAAGAAACGAGAAGAATATATCAGAAAAAATCGAGTTTTTCAAGTTCGAAATTTTTTTTCTCGAGTCTACCTGAAGTAAATAAACACCACCCACCAACCTTGAACACCAAACTTCTAGATATTATCATTAATATTGTTGTTCATTGGTTATCATGAGCTGAACATTTATCTTCATCATCATCATCATCATCTTTTCAAAAATAGAGAAAAGAAAAAAAAGTAAATTCGAAAAGAAAAAAATTCATTCTCTTCAGAACTTTTCTTCATCATTCATTTATCTTATTTTACCTCAAGAAATTCAATTCCAGGACATTGAAACTTTATCTCTAGCTCTTCACCCTCGCAATCATTTTCATATCCGAAATTGTTAATCACTTGATGATTTATCACAATCAATTAATGTAACGAATATAAAAGTTGATGCAATTTGATTAAGTGATTATATCCAACCATCATTAATTTACACTATTATTGAGTAAATACATTTACCAATTGAGTTAATTGTTCATCAGTTTGGATATTTCAATAACAATTAGATAAAGTGAGAGAAAAATTTGTTTCGTTCGTCTCTCTCTCTCTCTCTCTCTCTCTCTCTCTCTCTGCTGAATTGTAACGATTCACGAAAATTCAGAATTGATGTTTGTATGTTTTTCTAAACCCACAGAATTCAATCAGTGAATAAATTGTCTTTTATTATATTCGAAAGTTTTGTTTAGCAGAATTTTACTTTTTGAACAAAAGAAAAAAAAAGTATTATCATAAAAAACATGGTAAATTCATTTCGAGAATCAATTTACATAATCACCTGAACCAGATAAATTGATTCGGAATCAATCATTTGAGATTCAACTACATTGGTTTGTTTATCATAATGTAAACAAACAATCAACTAATAGTAAATAGACAAAGAGAAAAATAAATTTCCAATTATGATTGAAAATCAGAGTCTCACCTTGAGAAAAAGTTTTACAACAAAATCAACAGATTATCATGAGACCATTTTACCTGTTGACAGATAATAATGAAAAGAAAAAGGAGCCAAAATCTAATATTTCAGAATAAAAAAGTTCTCAATCTCTATTCCATGAATTTCAAGATAGAAAATCACAGCTGAATCCATAATGATGTTGTTCGTTCATCGATTGAATTAATTCCCCAGATTCACTACAAATTCAAATGTATTCATGAAATTATCTTTCAACTGAATTTCTCTGCATCTATCCACAGGTTCTTCATGATCATATTTTCTATCGTTATGAAATTCTGGAGGTGATCGGCAAAGGTTCATTCGGACAAGTGATCAAAGCTCTTGACCATAAGACTGGTGAGCATGTAGCACTCAAGATAATCCGGAACAAGAAAAGGTGAGAACATTATATAAATTTTAAACATTCTAAGCAACTTTCGAGCATCTTAATTAGCTAAATTAGTGAATCGTTTTAATTGTGAAAAGACTAATTAGTCTGAGCCTTGAACTTGAAGCCAACAATCACAGACAGAAAACAAGGTTATACTTTTTTTTATGTAATCGCTTCATAATTGAAACCCAATTTCTTGGCAAAAGTATCACAAAATTAACTCTATTTCCAATCAAGATTCAGCTTGGTGATCAGTTACCATGAAGAAGCAGAAAAAAAAATCAAGACACTTTGTCTTCATCAAGTTCAGAAGCTGAATCATGATTTCAATCACTGATTTCCTTGAGGTTTGAGTATTTATTTATTTTCTGCATTTTCCAAAAACTTTTAAATCAATTGTAATATAACAAATGACAAGCAATTAGAACTTAATTCAGTTCAATTCAAATGACTGATAATCTCTAACATGATGATCTTTTCGGTGGCGAAATTGAAATGTCAATAGGAAAGAAAGTTGTGAAAATGAGAAATCAAATTTTGGCTCATCAATATCAAGAAGATGCGATGATATAAATTAGACTTTAGTTGATGGCATTCAAATGATTGATCATATTTCATCGTATTCATGATAATCATCATGATGTAATGATGAAAAATCTGAATCAATGGTGTGAAAATGTTTCGAGTCTTTTTCCACCGAGGAGGCAAAATTCAGTCTCGGAGATAAATCGTCTCACGTTGATGGTGTTCATGGATTCAGGTTAATTGTCAAGGTTACCTTTCAATCAATTGCAATATATATATTTTCTCGTGTTTACTTTGCACTCATTTCAAGTTCATGATCATCCATGTAAAACTTACAAGATGAATTATCATGGTGATGATGAACAGAAATCGAAACATTTATCATTTAACCTGAATCATCATTCAGTTATCATGAAAGGCAGAAACTTGCACCTTGATGACAATCATCGTCATCCCCTTTTATTTTCATAATGGAAATCACTGATTCATCTGATTATCATGGTGATTTAGATGAATCTCTCATCGTCTTATATACACATGAAAATGAGTCAATTCTGAACAGATTAAGTCAAGACATTGATTAAGGTTCTAATTGAAGATTAAACACTTTTTCATCCCTTGCAACCTTTTGGAGATAATCCAAGGATTGGAAAAACTTTCTCTCCATGTAATAATTATCATGATAAACATTTACCATTGAATAGAAAAGTGATAAAAATTTAGCTGGAAAATTAGAGAAAAGTTTAGATTAAGTTGATTACGTAGACAGAGAAAGAGATTAACAAGTTTAGCTGATAATCCATGATGATGATCTGGGTGCAGACGATTGGATTGATTAGCGTCATATCGATGAATATGAATCTTGGCAGCAATTAAATTTTCTCTTATAATATCATCATAGTGATTTGTATGGTGAAATTAACCAGAATTTTGACAATTTTTTCTTTATAATTCTTAGATTTCATCAACAAGCTCTGGTTGAAGTCAAAATTCTCGAGCATTTAGCCAAGAAGGATAAAGATGCCATGCACAATGTGATTCACATGTACGATTATTTTTACTTCCGCAATCATTTATGTATCACATTTGAGCTTCTTGGGTAAGTTTTCATCATCTAAATGACCATTCCAATGTAACACTGACCATAAAGTCTCAACCCAAATGTCAAATTCATCATTCAGCTTATCATCAGACCAACAAGCGTGATCATGAAATTATGAATAAATTTATAATACTTAAACTACTGTCTATGAAAAGGTATGGTGATTAGTATTTAATTCAGGACTTTACCTTGTCCGAGTAAAAAGTTATTATCATGAAATCAATGATATTGATTATAAGGATAATTATGACAACCATGTAATTTTTATTATTGTTGGGTATGATAATATAATCAACAATTGATGTTGTGTTGATTGTTGCACTGATTGTTATTATTTTTCCTTTGGATAACAATCAAACATGAAAGTATTAAATGGATTCTTAATCATTGGATCATTTTGCTTCTATTGGTTATCTGAATGATTATTGAACTCTGATTTTGGATAAAGTTCTGGGTCATTCGTTAGGGATCATGAAATATTAGCTGATTGATGTTCATTAAAACCATAGTATCTTCAAATGAATTGCAATCAAGAATGAGAAATACAAATATTATCTTCTGAATAAACTGAATCCGATCAATAGATTGATTGAATTTCTAACTATTATTATTACAAACGGAAGAGAAAAAGTTCTGAGAATCTGTAAGCTTGGAAAAGAAATCAAAGATTCAATTCGAAAGTGATGACAATCAACTAAGAAAGAGAATATAAATTCGATAATGATAAGAGAAAAAAGAAAGAAAAAAGTTCTAATAATATGAATCGAGTCGAGTCAATCAGTGAGAAGTGATAATAACCATAACCCTGGTTCATGATGATCTTTCACTACCATGTAGTTGATTAATCACCTTTCCGGTTAATGATAATTGGTTAGTTTAATTGACGAAATTCAGTTGATCGGAAATAAATTGAACCCATTTCTTATTCCATTAGGATTTGAATCAGTTATCATGTAAATAGATTGAAATTTTGTTTTTCCTTTCCACAATCATCACCATGAATTAACCATGAAAAGTTCACTTTTATCATGTTCATTTTATTGAATTAGTTTTGTGTTAATGTGTTTACAGAATCAAATGGATCCATTATTAGGTTGATAAGCTCAGAGTTGATGGATTAATCTGATTTACAGTTTCCAATTGTTATCTGTTGATATTTTACAATTCTGACAATTGGAAAAACCTTAACACCAAATTGAACTGATTCTGAAAATTTCACCAAATTTTAACCAAATTGAAATTGCAACTGAATTATCTCAAGTTCATTTTCTATTCTTTTGTCTTGATAGAGAAAATTGTAAAATATTTTCTCAGAATGAAAATATTAATAAATACTACAGAGAAACTTTTTCTTTTTCTTTTCCGTATGAATCAATCTTTTCCATGAGGATTTTCTTCTCATCCATGGAAAATCTGACGGAATATACATCATGTTGTATGTTCTATTATCTAAAGGAAAATATCACTTAGAATTTGAAAGAGATGAAAAGATGAATTTTTTTTTCTCTCCAGGAAAACCATCAGAACTTTATCTTTTAACCAGAAATCTTGATCTTCACTGTTGAAGAGATTCCATCATGAACTGAACTTGGAACTGTATCATCGTGGTTATTGTTCAGTGATAATAGAAGACAAGGAAAAAAAATAATTCGATGTGAATCCTGTGAGTCTTGACCCAATTCTGAAGATTCTGAAAAAAAAGAGAAAATGAGAGAGATGAAGATGATGAGATGATGAGAAAGTGACCTCATTGAACGGGAAGAATCAATAAGAAGATGGGAAAATGATGCGGATGAGAATTGAGGCCATATTAGTTTCTTTCTACTTTTCATGGAGTTTGTATCTTCTTATTCTTGCCTCAATCATCACTCATCTTTATTCATGATCATTTCAAGTTCCATGCAAACAAAATTTCAATTGAAATTCGATCAACAATTGATTCCAATTCATCTTACTGATTATCAATTCATAGTCTCTTTTTTTGCATGTAAATCAATTTGAGTTTAGTTTCTTTTGGCAAAACTAATTGAAAGTTAATTACTTATCTTATTGGTGATTAATCAACAATTACAAGTTAAATGATTGCCAGGGTAATCCTTGATTCTGATACAATGAATCAATTTTCATCTTGACTTTAAGGCTCATGAGTTTTTTCATTACTGAACATGAAGTGATAACATTGATCTAGTTCATTGTTACCATGAATCAAAGTCTTGTCAGTCTTTAAGTTCATGGTTTCCTCCCTAATCTTTCATGAATAAAGCAATAGCCATTGGTCAAGCTTCTGAATGTTAAAATACAAATCAACTACAATTATATCATGATCTTGATATCGATTCAATATCATTTATAGTGAATGAAATGTTTTCATTGAGAAAAAAAGTTCATTTCCAGTCAACTGAATGTTCATTTCACACAATCATTGATAATCGATTAAAATTGGACCTCAGAATGTTCAATAATCATAGATTATGACTGAATATTCATCGCAGAACTTTTCTATTCTTTTCATCTCATCTTTTGACAGAATGAAAATTTCCACCATAATGATAACCATGGTGAGGGGAAAATTCAATGTTTCTCATGTTACAATTACTTTCAACACTTTCTCTTCAAAAAACTACCACCAAAATAGATAAAAAAAAGTTCTGATTATATCTTTTACTCAAGATAATGATTGTTGATTGTGTTTATTTTTTGTCATCAGTTTGATTATGTTAATCGATGACGATGATGATGATGATTGGCTTCATCTTAATTTATTTTATTCTAGGGAAGATAATGATGAGAGAGAGAGAGGAAAGTGGTTGATTTAGTTATCGGGTTATCTTTATTTTTATCATGGCAATTTCAATGTCAGACTGATCATTGATTGAGAATTTGACTTTGAAAGAGGATGGTGATTATATTAGAACGATTGAAAAAAGAGAGAGAGTGAGAAACAAAAGAAAATGGTAAGAGAAAGAGTTAGAATAATTCTTAGCATTAGAATCTTTGAAGATTGAATGTGGAAAAGAATTCACGATGAACAGGGAATGAACATCGTTAACATGACAAGGGAGGATCAAAAGCCACTTTCAAGGACATTAGAGTACATTTATTATTCTGATTTGTTACTGAGAGAGATACTCAAACTGTGGGAGAAAAAGAGAGATGTTGATAATGATGAAAAAGAGAATAGAATCTAAATAAAAAAAGTTCTGACGAAATCTTAAATTCTTACTTGATTCATGTTGATACTTTATCACTTGTCTATCTCATGGTTTCTGAACTTTTATGAGTTTTGTCTCTCCAACTATCTCTCTCTCTCTCTCTCTTTTATATTTTCTGACCACTCTTAAGATGAGTAATGATAATGGTCAGCAAAATGATGATAAACATTCAAAGAGAAGCCACAACTATGACTGTCCAGTCTTTCATATCTACTGACCGATCAGATTGTCAGGTTCCTCATGCATGATGAAATTATCATGTAATCCAACCAATTTAACGAAAATTATTATTCTTGTTATTATGATAAAAAAAAATATTCTCATTGTGAAAGTTTTCTCTCCGATCTTATAAATTTTAACGAATCGATGTAAATTATATACATTGATTGATTTGGAACAAAAAAATCACTTCGCTCGTCAATAATAAGCTAATAATTTATTTTGGATTTTATCAAATTGGCCAAGAAAATTTTTCTCTTTTCCTCTCTGAGCAAATGACCAAAGTTCTGAGCTTTTATCAAACTTGACAATAACACATTAGTCTCTGTTATTGTCTTTACATTAATCTAATCAGTTGATTTAACGAATTATTTATTGTCTCAACTGTTATTAGCTGATTACTCTTTGTGTCATTATTAACAATATGGTTCGTTAATCAATGTTAATCACTATTTGTAAATCTAATCCGATGTAAACGAGAAAAGATAATATAAGAGTAATATCAGTTTCGGTAACTAAGGTTACGAAATTGAAATGAAAAAATCGAAAATAATAGAAGAGAGAGAAAAGATTAAAGTTAATCCTAATCCATTACCAGTTCAGAATTAACAGTTAAACAATTTTCGCCTTCAAACTAATCCATTATAACTACGGTGAAGGTTAAATAAAGTCTCGATTGAAAAATAGGTAAACAACAATTAACTTGATTGTTAGAACTATTTTTGTTTGATTTCGAAATTTTCGGGCCGTTTTTTTCTCTCTTTTGTTGTTCTAATGATCGATGAACACAATAATAATAGAACTTGTAATTCGATACTTATAACAAAGATTCGTGATTGAATTGATGTTTGTAAGTCATTTAGTTGATTGGTGACAATTAGTTGAGATTAATCAAGTATCATAACTGAGACTTGATTATATAATTGGTGATTTATATCAATATTGGGAATTGTAAATGATTAACTTAGTCATTAACTTATCTTTAATTGTGTAATTATCATTTAACCAAATGGTTTAATCATCTAATACAATTGTCTAATCAACTAATCAAGTAAACAACAATTGTTGACAAACAATTTAACTGAGATTCCACTTGAGATTTTTCCTGATTTTCTGCTATTTAATTACCCTAAAGTAAATCAAAGGTAACAATTAACTTTTGGAAATTGACATTTGTTTGGTTGGACTTTAAATTGTTAACAGATAGACTGATCAACGATTTATTAATTATACTTTTTTCACAAACAGAATCAACTTGTACGAGCTAATCAAGAGACACAATTATCAAGGATTCTCCGTCAATTTAATCAGAAAGTTCACCCACTCATTGATTCAGTGTTTATCGTTACTTTATCGTGAAAATATAATCCACTGTGATCTAAAGCCTGTAAGTAGTTATTCATGATCAATAACAATCAGTTAATTGTAACAATCATTTAAATATCAAGTATGATTGTCTAAACATAAGAATCAAAACTTAACATTGACATTTCAATGATCAAATTTTGATATTTTCGCGGTGAAAAAAATTAAGACTCACGAATGAGAAAATTATTACATTTCCACCTCGAAACTTTGAGCATCAATGAATTTGATTCGTATTCCATTGAACTTTCAGTATGGAAAGTGAACAACATGTAATTAAATTGAGAGAAAAAACAAATTGAAAGGAAAAAGTTACGATAGAAAAAGAGAAACGAAAAAAAAAGTTCTATTAATTGTAAAAGGAAAACAATTAAACCTGAAAACACGAAATTCTTAGTGTGATTTTCATTCTGAGATGAACAGGAAATTCAAGGTTATCTATTTAGAGGGTGTAAGGTGAGAGAAAGTGAAAGTTAATGATAAAGATAATGGATAATCGATTCAACTCGAAAATAACGGTAAATAGAAAAAGGAAATGAAAAAAAGTTCTGAAAATATTTTTTTCTCTTGCGCGTTTTCAATCGATAGGATTTATCACCATTATCTTCATGGAAACTCTAGAGATAAATAAAGTTGTAATCATCATGAATATTGTTTTTCTCTTCCCAATTCTCAGGAAAATATACTTTTAAGAGCCAATTCTGGAGGTGCTATCAAGGTGATCGACTTTGGATCGTCATGTTTTTCACATCAACGGGTTTACACTTATATTCAATCTCGATTTTATCGATCTCCAGAGGTAAGGAGGCAAAGAAAAGTTCATTCTCATGAAATACAACCATGGTTCAATTACTGTTATTTATACATATTTATTATCCTTCATTTACCATGTTAAATAATTACAAGAGGAAATTGTTGATGTTGATGGAAATTTTCAGTCTCTCAATGTTCAATAGAAAAGGGGATCAAATTCATACGGGTGAATTGATGGAAATAATTTCATGGAAATCAATGTATCTAATTATTTGCTTCTTCTCCCACACTTGATAGTAAATTACTTTTGATGATTAGTGTTCAATGATGATGATAATATGCTCAATCAAGCTGATTAAAAGTTCCGAGATTAATGATGATGGAGAGGAAGAAAAAAAAATGATCAGAATTTTAATTTCCGTTTTCATGAATTCAGAATCATGTTGATTACATAGTTATAAAAAAAAACTCTGATTTTTTAATGATTGACATGATGATGTAAATACTAATTACTACAATTGATAACAATTAAGTTACTCAGTCAACACTCAACTTTTATATAATGATAACTGTAACAGTTTTTCAATTGGAACATGAAATTCATGATAACCATGATAATGTTGCAGCCAAATTTCAGATAAATTTGTCATGATTAAAATGAGCAAAATGTTTACCATGGATGAATTATTTGGAATCAATTTCAAAAATTCCAACCTCAGGTTCCATGGAAACATGATTTTCAATTGTTATAATACCTGAGAGGGAAAACTAATGGCACCATGGAAAAAGCTATTAAGTAATTGATTGTCAAACTTTCATCATTGATTGATTGTGGGTGGAATTGATGATTCAGGAATCTCATGAGTTGCTGGTTGAAATCTCATATAATTGAGGTGAAAATTTTTTGACAGATTAATGTCCTGAGAATTATTATTCATTCATAATAAACTCTCTGAACATTGATGGTCATTATCATGAGTTTGTTACCCTATTGTCAATATCAACTGAAAACTCACCATGATCATGACTTGAAAGGATTCAATTGACCAGTCAGATCATTGCCCTATCAATTGTATAATATGATGAACAATTAATTTATCATATTAATAATATGATGATATGAATACATAAAAATTCATGACACACAATTAGTTAACTGATTGTTTTAACTTTTTCCCTTTTCCACAATTTGATTAATATCAAGTTTAACTGACAATCTAATCAATATCGTTAATCTTATTACCGCTTAAGAAATTTAAATATTATCAACAAGATAATAATTGGATTATCAATTTGATCATCATGCTAACCATCATGATGATTAAATTGTCAAGGGGGGAATGAAACTTCCGTTGATAACAACATAATCCACTTATATCCATATAAATAGCTATGAAAGTGACAACCAAATTGAAATGATTAGTTAATTGTCAAGGACAATCAAAGTCTTTTTTTTTCAATTCTAAAAATACTCAACTGATTGTGTTTGATTAACTTGATGGCAATTGAGTTTTACTTTGTTGGGATTCATTTAGTTAGATTATTTTGATGAGTGATTAAAATCGTTGATTGTTGATTGTGGACTTCGTTACAATTAACACTGACCACTGGTTGGTGGTCAAACAATTTTGATCATTTAGAGTGAAAATTTTCAAGGTGATTGTTTTTCACGAGTAATGATAATATCAATTATTAATGTTCATTAATGTTATCTGAAAATTGCTCATGCGATTTTCAGAATTGAAATAAATGTAATATGAAACATGGTAGACATGATGATTAGTGGGTGGAGGGAAATGTTTATCATGAACTCTAATTGATAATCAATTGAGATAATAATGAGACTTATGGGTAAAAGTAAAATAAGATATCAGAATGAAAAATTCATTGATCATGAAAGAAAAACCCTGATGGAATTAAACTAATAATAATTATAAAAAAAACGATAAATATTTTCTCGTGAAATTTTTACCTGATTGGAAAATTGATTAATAAGTATTTCATGAGAGATTAACCTTGAAATTGGATTATAAATTCAGAATAATGATCTTATATTTATTTTTTGTTCCAATTGTCGATTCGATAATAGGTTATTCTTGGACTACCTTATGGAACTCCAATCGATATTTGGAGTCTCGGCTGTATCTTGGCTGAACTTTACACGGGTTATCCTCTTTTTCCTGGTGAAAATGAAGCTGACCAGTTATCATGTATCATGGAGATTCTCGGAGTTCCACCTTCATCAGTATTGGAATCAGCAACTAGACGGAGACTATTTTTCGGTGAGAAACTGTCCCAATCAATTAATCACGACACTCACAATGAATTATAATCATCTTCAGATGCTAATCCCCTGAGGTTATATCAATTATTTTCATGATCTTGTTCATTCCCTGGTAATGTCTGAGTTAAATTACTGAATTTTTCATGACAACTACTTCAAGTTATTACTCAGATTTCCCTGAATACAATGAATCATCATTCAAAGATTAGGTTTCCTTTGTTATTCAACGATACCAGTTGATTATTCAATACATGGATACAGCTGATCAACAGCTAATTATGTTTGGTTAATTATTGATCATATTTGAGCTCGATAACAATCAATATCCAATTATGAATGATATTCACTGATTCTAAAATCAATCTAATTACATCAACTTTTGATTATATCACTTTCATCATAGTAAATACATTTAAACATAATCAGAATGAGCAAAGTTAATTTTAAACGTCACATAAACTATTAGCTTTAATTTAGTTAACTTTTTGCTCTTTACAATAAAAGTTAATTGTTGAAAAGAAATGAGTAAGGTGGTATAAGTGTTCAACTGAGCTCAAAATGTTGAGATGCCCGGAGGGATCGAAAATATCAAATTTTCGCAGAATTAGTTTGAGACAAAAAAACAATTAGCTAATTGCTCATATTTTCAGGCGAAGAGAAATGAACAGACATTGCCATCTACTGTTTCTTTTACGAATCTCTAGAAAATATTTATTCTTTAATCTCGCAGATGGCGCTGTTTTCAATTCGTTTTTGTTCTTGATTTAATTGTCGCAATTGTAACTTTTAATTGCTAAATTGCGAAAATTGTATAGCAAAGTTTAATTGAGAATAGTTCATTGACAATTGTATGATATAGTTGTAGCCCCCTCAGAAAATTTAAACAATGTAAACAGCTTAATTACTACAAATTATGAGAAGTGCTAATTGTTAATTCAATTGTGATAATTAGCCTTCCAATAATCAATTTAAGCAGAGTGACGATTGAGTTAACAGTAGATATGAAAATATGGAAAAATTTGAATCATTTTTTTTTTCGTACAAGAAAAAACGTTCCAACACTTCTTGACCCTCCCTTGTTAGATAAATGTTGAGTCAATTTAATAATTCTGTTCAATTGCAAAAAGTCAATCACCTCTAAGTCAAAGAAGCAATTAACTTATTTGATTTACTTATGAAAAATTTTGTTTGGTTGATTGTTACAAATTAGATTCTCGAGGTAACCCAAGGAATACAACCAATTCTCGTGGTAAGAAGCGGAAACCTGGTTCAAAGCCATTAAGCCAAGCAATTAAATGTACCAACGATGATTTTGTTGATTTCTTAAGTCGATGTCTAGAGTAAGTTAAATTGTACAATAGCTACAAACAATTAAAAGTTACTAATTAAAGCTAATTAATTCTATCTCTCTCTCTCTCTCTCTCTCTCTCTCTCTCTTCAATCAGCTGGAGTCCTCATCATAGAATAACACCAGATGAAGCATTGAAACATCCATGGTTATCTGTGATTCTTAAGAATGATAAACAAACCTCAGGGAGTAACGATCGATATGGAAACACTGTTAACAATAAGAACTCAGAGAATCGTCGAGTCTCCGTTAAGCCGATACAAAGTGTCACCTGTCGAGAGACTGAAACAGGTAAAGAAACAGATAATAAACAAAATCGCAACAAAGAGTAATCACAAATTCAAACTTCCAAAATTCTGGTACTAACTATGGCTCTATCTCTATTGTTATTACTTTTTCAGAACCATTATCGACTTCAACTGTATATCGATTCTTCAAAAACACAAACACCAACACCAACACCAACACCACCAGTACCAAGAACACCAGCCCCTCGAAAACCCCTCGTAAAGATTGGGTTTCCCTTTGATTATCGAACCGATTGTTTTAATTGTTTTAAATTAAGAGACCAATGAACAAATTGATTATATATTTTTTTCTTGATTAATTATGTATTAATTGTTTAATGAGAAAGATTAGATTGACAGAGGTTAATCTGATTAATTACATAATATGATTGATTTACAAATGAAATTGTTTAATTTACAAATTTGTATTTTTTTTAGTCTTCTTGTTTTTTTTTTGATTAGTCGCTTAATTGTTACAACAATTAATTGATCCGTTTTTCTTTTGGTCATTCATCAATTAATAATGATTATTTAATCATATAATTAGTGTTAATTTAATCAATATTATTTTATAATATATTAATAATATATATAATATATTTTCATATATAAATCTGATTCCAGTATAACAATTTGAATTGAGTTTTAATTGTCTTTCAATCTCAATCACTTGTTAATAGTCTGTATTGGTAATTGTTGATTATGATAATGATGATATTATTTAATTATACAACAACAGACTCAATAATAACCTAATTATATATAGTTAATTGTGATTAATATTATGTATAATTCCAGTGATTAAGTTAATTGTTAAGATTTATCACCTTTTCTTTTTTCGTAGCAATCGGTTACTTTGGTTTACTTCCTAATCATAAACTATTAACAACTTTTCATGATTAACTTTACATAATTCAATTGATCAGCAATTATCCTTTTATCAGCGAGTTAAATTGTAACAATTGAGTCAACAAAAGGTAAGAAAATGAGAGAGAGAGAGTGAGAGAGCTGAACTGGACAATGAGAATTTCCTATTGATCCGTTTCGAACCAGTTAGAATCCAAACTTCGAAGATGAACTTTGAAAAGATCATCGCTTGTTGTCCGCTGTAGGGTGGACAAAAATTGTCGGTGATGTTGAGCGAGTTGAATGTCCACTGGTCATTGTCCAATTCCAATGTCAAATCCTGATTCCTCCCAAAGAGACGGCTCATCATCGACCACGATGAATAAAAAATCGCTATTCAGATCACAATCTTCACCTTCCCCGCCGTCGGTACCTTAGCCATTACCTATTACTTGTTATCAGTCAACTTTTTATCCAATACAATCAAGGGTAACGATTTGATTATTTAATCAATTGATCTTGATGATTAGGTGGCAGTGGGTGAGTCTTTAAGGATTGACCATGTGAATACCAAACAATTTATAAATAGTCCAATCAATTATTAGCAATCTAATTGTTGGTCATGGTTGATTTTCTTGGTCCTTTGATTGTTTTGCTTTTGATTTAATTGATTAATAAAAATGGCAAGGGGAAGAAGAAGAAGAAGAAGAAAACAAAATGAATCTCTTAATTGTTAATTATTTTGATGTTCAGTTTATGATTGATTAAATTGTCTTAATTATTATGATCAAGATCAATAGTTGATATTTGATCAAATCAATTGTTTCCATAACAACAATAGTTAATCAAGATTCAATTGTTATTCAATATATTAGAACGTGAATTCAATCAGTAAATAATTTGATTTACACGATGATGAGAATAATATTAAATCAGAATTAATTTCATCGTTAATTGCCATGGAAACAGATTATATATTTAATCCTGCAACTGTCAACATTTTCCCCTGTTAATATGTCCACATGATGGTCAGTTTGAGTTTCAATTATACAATAAATGGTCATCATCATGATTAAGAAGCTGTCAAATTGATTGTGCTCATCAATCATTTGCTTTTACAATCAAATATCAACTAGTTAATTAATTAAAATGATGATCATCAAAATTGATCAAGTTACAATTGTTCATCTCTACAATAACAACGTAAACAATTAACAAATAAATCAATCAGTTGATCAATACAAAAACAAAAACAAAGGATAAAAAGTAACAAAAATGGTAACAATGATTATCCTAATTAAAAATAATTACAATTGTTAATATTATTACATAACTTATATCAAAATAAAGAGGACAAACTAAATGAAAAGGACAATAATAAGAGTAACAATTAACAGTAAGTATTAAGAGGCAAAAATGATAGTAATTAACAAAGATATTGAGCTTAACAGTTGAAAACAATTCAGTTTCCCAATTAATACAATTCAGTGATGATCATGATAATATTATCGTTGGTATTGTTTTTTTGTTGACGATTGTGGTTGTGGTTGTGGTTGATTGTTGATTGTTGACTGATATTCCTAATCTTTATCCATGAGCTTTAAAAAGTTGAGTTGATTCAATTTGATTATATGGATTCATTAGCTTTCCTCATCCGGTCCAGGCTCAAGGATACTGCTGATGTGAAGGAAGATAATCCAATACATTAGATTAAAGCAAACAAAACAAACCGGAAACACTACTCGTGAATATTTGTCAATATCACTTGGACTGACACCGAAAAGGTTGTTCAAATTTTTGGGAGGCACCGCGGTAAACCGGTGAAGATTAGTAGTAAAATGTCCGGGAATCCTTCCCATGGACGATGATGATAGGCCTGGTTGGTGATGATGAGAATGATGATGATGATTATTATTATTATTATGGTGAGAAGATGAATGATGATGGGCAATTCCGTCACCGATGGAGCCTGATGTTTGAGCAACCTTGGATGATCATTTGAGTCGAATAGAAAGATAGAATCAATATCATTTCGTCCATAAACGTCATTCCAGTTTGATAAGACCGGTCGGTCATGAAGACGGTTGACCAAATGAGAAGACTAATGAGTAAATTGATGAGAAGATGTCCATATGACTATTGATTAGAAGACTAATGGTTCAGTTCATATTGATGTTAATTATGATCAGTTGACTAATTTACTTATTAAAATGAGTCCAATTAAACGTAATCGTGTTCCAAACGCCCTTAGATCTTTAATTATAAAACAATTTAATGATGGAGTCAAAATTAAGTGTATAAGTGATTCTCTAGAACTAAATTATGAAACAGTTCGGACAGTGATCAAGAGATATAAAAATTTTGGGGATCAAGTTTTACCAAAAGGTCACCGGAAACCTAAATTACTACCAATTCATATCGAGAGATTGAGATCATTAATAGAGGAAGATTGTCAACGAACTTTAGTCGATTTAGCAGATAGAATCGAAAGTGAATTTGAAATCAAAGTTTGTAAATCAACAATTAACAATTATCTCAATGGACTAAATTTTAGTGTAAAAAGGATCTCCCCAATACCAATTAGGCGTAATTGTGACTCGACTATTACAATAAGGAAAGATTATAGCGAAATATGTAAAAGTCTATTCATCGACATTGATGCATCATTGTATTCAATGGAATTTTATCAGACACAAGAAACTACGATTTTATCGATTATCTACTGAATTTTTCCTAATGGTTCAATCGAAAAATATACATTGATTATGGATAATGTACGATTTCATCATGATAATAGAGTGGAAGAAATCGTTAGAGGTTATAATCATGAGGTTCTTTTTCTCCCTCCCTATTCACCTTTCCTAAATCCAATTGAAAATATGTTTAATCAGCTAAAATTTTATATTAAAAGATTAAGACCAGCTGATGGAAATGCTGTATTTTCAGCGATCGAAAATGCATCACAATGTATAAGCAGTGATGATTGTAAAAATTATTGGACTAATATGATGAAATATGTTTCTCTAAGTTTACAAGGAATTGCTATCGATAATTAGTCTTCTAATTGTGGTCAATAGTTTTCCTATTGGAGTCTTCATTTTGGAAACAATAAATTAACATATGCTTAGTCATTTTAATAATCATTTTGAATCTTGTCAAACTGGAATGACTGTAATACTATTTTTTACATCTCGAAACACATTATTGTCATTCATTGAATCTTTTACACAATCTAAATTGAGATTATCATCTGAACAAATCAAACTTTAACAGTTAATCAATTAGATTGAGATTAAATTGTTGTTTCATCATTTACAGGGGGAAAAAATGAAATTATTTATCTGATCAGAAAATAATTGGACCAGAACTTATTTTGAAATAATAGTTACAGTTGACAGATTAATAAATTTGGAGGCAGAAAAAAAACTGATACATGATAAAATCAGCAACAATATCCTGATACACCAAATCCATTACATGTTTATCGTATTCATGATTTCTGGTTATCATGAAGTCGAGGAGAAAAATTGAAATAATATATAAATAGAATAGAATAAAAAAAAGTGATAAAGTAACTCTATCGTTTATTGATTGATTCATTTAAACTTTTTTCCTTTTTCTTTTTTCTTTTCCTTCGTTACTGAACATTTCAAGTAAAATCATCAGATCGAAATGTAATTTGAGTATGATAACTTTTGGGAATAAAAATTCAAAGTTAACATACAACATTTACCATGGAAATGAAGTAAAATTTAACCAGAACTTGAATTCAATTTTGATAACTTTTGTGGACAGAAAAATAAAAGATTGTCAATTCAATTGATTCATAAAAATATCCGATAATTGATATAAAAGTTATTAACTTCATATCAACCAACGGGGACGAGTAACTTAAATTCATCTTCTGAACAAATATTAATGAATATAATAATCACAAGTGGAATTCATGATGAATCTAGAGAATTGAATTTTCGTCATTGTATCGACAGAGAAATAATAATAATAATAATCATGGAATTTGGGTGGAAATAGGAATCGATAGAAAGACACTAAGGTCCAATGCAATCAAGCTAAAATTACGATTAACTAGATTATGTTTTTTTCTCCTTCTTCTTCTTCCTTGTCCTCCTCCTCTTCCCACCCTGAAAACTTTTACCACTTCTCTTCTCATTGTTTCTTTCTTCCATAATCATGATGACCCACTCGCACTCTCACAATCATTATCATCATCATCATCATTTCCACGTACTAATGTTTCAATAATATGAATCAAGGGAGAGACAGGTTGGATAGCGAATAAGAAGAAAAAAAAATCAGGAAAAAAGTTCTGACAGAAAAGTTATCATTATATTCAATCTAATTCAATAATAATGTTGATAATAGAAATAATAATAAGACTAATATTAAATAATCAGTGATGCCAATTGTGAAAACATTGGTAACATTAACTTTAATTCAATCTATTGATAGAGAATGAGGGAGAGAGAGAGAGAGAGATAGAGAGATACATGATGATTCTGTTAGAGATTCATGATGAAATTCGGATTGGAAGAAAAGTAGCAAGAGCCAAAAAAAATGCAACTTCGAGATTTTCTTTCCAAATGATAGAAAGCAAATTTGATTGGCATTCAGTTCGATAGAGAAAAAAAAGGTTCTAATTTCCAGAAGAGAAAAGAAAAAAGAATCAGCAAATGTGAGATACTATTTGATACATGGAGAAAAGAGATAAAATTTATCAATTGTTGAGAAATATTCATTTGAATAAGTGGAAACATTATTTGAACTCTCTCATTTTCACCATTCTCTTGAGAAGTTTCAACAAACAATAATCAAGTAAATTCATCAAATTAAATGGATGTTATGAAATATAAAGATAATCATGGAACCATAAGAAACCATTACAAGGTTAATAATCATGATAATATAATGATATTAACAACATCATGACAGTAAATTCTGATCTTACTATAGTCTTAAATGTTTTGAACGTGGTGGAAAATAAAAAAAGATACAAGAAAACCATTAAATCAAAGTCTCAACTGAGATTATACAGAAAACTCTGATGAGCTGAATTGTGAGTAACAGTAAAACAAAAATAATGACAATAAAAACTTAACATGAAAAAACAATAACAACCGAGGAAAAGTAATTCTTGAAAAAGATTCAATCAACTTTATACTTGGAGTAAAAAATAACAGGTAATTTACCTGAACCATCATCATGTTTACCCTGAAAGCATCACAAATGACAACAGAAACAACCCAAACACGTACTGAAACTCAGGTAAAACCAGGAAATTACTGTTACTCGAGCACAAATGGAACATGAATTTTGTTGATTTTTCTACATGAAACTTGAAGGGTTATCACCATGATGATAATAATGATGATATCCAACAACTACCATGTAACAATTAACCTTTTTTACTATCATGGATCACCAAGAACTGACCCTCCCTTCAATTATTTTATTACCTGTTTACTATTATCATTATCATTATATAATAATTGCTCATCATCATTACGATGATGATAATAGTTGATAACTTTTCATTACTGTGATTGTTTTTGTTTTGATTCAGGTAATCAACTTAAATAATGCTGTAATGATAATAACAACTATACAATTGATAATGATAATAGTTAGTTGATTGTTTTACTTTACTTTTTGTTATCATTAATGTTGACGGTTTGTTGAAGCTGTTTAATTGATCACGATTAGTTGGATAGATTATAAGTGGATTTAATTAATTAATCGGTTGGGGCTTAGTTGATTGTTTCTCATTGACCAAGAGACAGAAGGAGAATTAGATGAAGGAGAAACTAATCTTATTTTCGGTTATCATGAAAATCTTGAATTTCCCATGGTAATTATAACCAATTGAATGTTTTTTTCTGCTTGTGGATACATTTATCGATCTGATTGTTGAATTGATTTCCACCTTTTCACCTTTACCATTGGTAATGACAATCAATTCCTTAAGAATCATTATCATCAACTTCCATGAGGAGATAAACAAGAATTTATAAAAATCCACTTGAAACTTATTCTTACCAATATTGGTTAACATGAATCAAGAATTAGGGTCAATAAGATGGGAGAGGAAAAGTTCAGATGAAATTCTGGTTGAGGTTGGAAATTTTTTCCCATGAAAAGATCAGTAAAATTTTATCTCGATCATTTAATTCATTGGAAATTTTCATCAACTGATTAAATTGTAACCTTTTCATCAATTTAAATCATTGCAAAGGTGAAATAACATTAAATTGATTCTACAATTAAAACTAATACAATTGAATTACAAACCTTAATTATTTTCAACAATCAAAGTGAACTAAACAAAGTAATACAAAGCAATTTAAATCAAAGTAAATAGCATTTACATTACTCTTAATTGCTGAGAAAATAAAAACAACAATCATTAATTAGAAATTTGAACATTAATGTTAATACATTAAGGTTAGAACTTTTTTCTTCGACAAATATCTTTTAACCGATTCGATTAGCATATTCGAGAGGTGAAAAAGTTTCAATCAATTTTTCCTCCAACGATTATATATCATTCAGACAGAGCAATTAAATTTAATTGCAATTCAAATTATATAATTACTTCAATAAATGATTAATATAATTTCATTTCTCCAAACGAATCTGTTAATAATTTATTAGCTGGTTTGAGAAAAGAACCTGGTATTTATACTTTATAAAGAAATTGGTTCATGAAGTTCAGGGTATAGATGAACTTTTTTTTTCTCTCATACCATGAATGAAATTTGAATAACATGAATACCTTGAGAAAGAAAAGAAAGTCAATATGAAGCCTCATGCAAATTGAGCTGAAAAGTATCATGAACTTTGTTCGTGAATCAACATGAATGATAATCAACTCATCATGTTTAGCTGTAAATAGATTCCTAAAGATTGTAATACCATGAATTATGAATAATCATCAATTCAGAGAGATAGGAAATAAGTGTAAGTTGAAATTACTACAAGGGTGACCTTTAAATATTACCTGTGACATTTGACAAATAAACAGAAATACTTGTAAAGATATGGTTTATAAAGGTAATCAGGTTTATCATGAAATGAAACATCATCATGAAAACCTAGATAATCAAGCAAAGTAATCACATGAAAGTCATGAATGTCAACAGAAAGGTAAACAAAAAGCTAAAAGACACAACACTTTACGTGACAATATGAATCAAAACGACAGATTAACTTTGATTAAGTTGATTTTATATCAACAATATAAGTTGAAATTACCTTTAGTTTTTAAAAACAAAATTGTCAACAAATTGCAATTCACGAAATTCATGGTGAAAACCTCAAGCTAACATGTTCAATCAATTGAGTATCATAATCGACAGACCAAAATTCATCATCTATCATAACATGATAAACATTGTAGGCTAAGCACGCAAATTGATAACAAAATTCATGAAATAATCTCATGATGAGAACTATTTATCTATTGGAATCATGAAACAATAATAACAAGTCACATTGAAACAGAGTCAATATTAAATATATGAAATTTCAACATGTTAACCTTATTATTATTATTGATCAAAAAGTGAATCTTGTTAATAAGTCAGTAAACCTTATAAATGTAAGATGATGATGATGATGATGATGATGATGAGGATAAGGTAGAAGGGAAAAAAACTAACTAAGCATCAAAATGATAATAAAGGGATGATAATGACGATGAGGAAGAAGCCCTAGTGATAAAGTAAGGAAAAGTGATATTGTGGTAAAAATAAGTTACTCTCATCATCAATCATCATCTTATATATTTTTTTTTCGTCCCTGGTTAAAGTTACTATCGCTAATATATTATTACCATTATTATTGTTACTTCGAGTACAACTGGGAATGACTCGAACTTTTTACTTTGTAATCTATTATTCCGATTCTGGGAATGATTTTTGCTTCTGTATATTATTGATAATTGAATTTTATCAATGAGAGAGAGAGAGAGAGAAAAGAGATTCAATATCTTCCTTATCTTCTTGTCTTTATCCTATTCTATTTACTATCTTTTACTTAATAAATAGCATTCTGATTGATTGAATTCACTATTGGCTTTCAAATGGTGTCCGAAAATTTTCACAATAATAATCCAATTGATTTCTAGGCTGATGAAAGTTAACAAGAGTGAAATGATTACATCAAGTTGTTGATTCTGAGAATTGCCTTGCAATTGCAAATTTTGCCCAAATACAATTAAAAGTATTAACAGAAAAACAGAAAACAAGAAAAAAAACAACAACAACAATTTACTAATTGTAGTTACAATTTCATTACCACTTAATCACATATCCTTTACCTTTAATCAGTTCAACTCTCTTTTTGCCAAAAGTTAAACACTTCAAACAATTAAATTACTTTCTCATTCTCGTTATTAATTTTATGATACATTATGATGAATGAATCACTTTCATTCATAGTTTTTTTTACTACATTATTAATACAATAGATAAAAAATTCCAATTCAAATGTAATCATGCAAACTTGAAAAGAAAGCTAATAATGAGAGTTAGATGATTGAAAAGATGAAAAAGAAAATGAAAGAAAAACTAATTAGCATGATTAACACATTGAATTCTATTCTGTAATTAACAAATGTTCATCTATCTTTAACTAATTATTCACAATCGTTTGCAATTAAATGTGAACGATTAAAGCTCATCCCCTTGCGATATAAAATAAATATCATCATCTTATCATCAAGATTGATTTGAAAACTTTGTATGCTCTTTATTGGTTTGGTCAAAGTTTTATTTACAAAACAATTAGAACCAAATCAGCATGGGAAACAATTTAATCGGTCAGAACTTTTTTCTGGGAGGTTAATCCAAACCTAAAGCTCGAGGATTATCACTAAAAATATTGGCAATATTTTCATCACTTTAATTTGAAGAAATAATTTATCATGAATACTAATCCTCGATTTTTGTTGAGTCTTCTTTTGATTATGATTAGCGATACATATATAAATTGCTGTGTATTTACAGAGGTTTAGGATTGTATTAATGAGAGGATTAGATTGGTCAGTGTAAACCTTTTTATCCTGCTGATTATTATTTGGGTTGTGAGGTTAATGTGGTTTCTGGAAAGGATTGAGAGTAACAACAAGGAAAAGCAAAAAAAGATTCACAGTTAAGGTTAATCGTTAAGTTTACTTGATGATGATGATGATGATTATCATTGATGATTTAGTAAATCATTACTTTTTGTAGCTACTTGTTTATAGCAAATAGTATTACCTTGTTTAATAGCTTGAGGTTTTATATATATATATATTGTACTTTAGGAGGTGGGTATTGTTGATAGAGTGAAGTGACAATGTGTGGTATTCATTAAAATTTCATTCTAATCTCTTATACATATATTATAATATGGAAAATGTTTATAGTTGATTTTTTCTCTGTTTATTTTTTGTCATTAAATGGATTCTGTGTCCATTTATCACCCTACATACACATGGAAAACACTGACCGTTTATTTATGCAACAATCAAGAGATTATTTCACCTAATATACTGAAAGTTAATTGTCCATTTCACCTTTGCAAGTTTGTAGATAAATAGACTTGACCATTAGCAACATGTAATGATCATCATAGATTCTAACTGATCAATAACTGATTATATTACCATGTATTATCAGGTAGAAGGTGAAACAATAGGAGTAATTTAATGTTTTCTTTCAGAATTAAATTAATAACAACTAATCAAATTTTCAATGAAACTGATTTTTTGTTTTATTTATCCAAGGATTAAGGGTTAGTTAACCTAATCTTTTATTATTAACTGAGAGGAAGATGATTGTTTATTTACAATCAGTTGATTTATTATGAAAATACTAATATTTGTATCATCTAATTAATTAGCCCATGAGAAACAATCATGTCCTGTTAATTGAGCTTAACTTGTGTAATAATTAATCAGTGAAACGATTAATGAGGTTGAGTTAATCACCGGGAGAAAATGAGAGGATTAAAGTTGATTAAATTGATATGGATTACTGATTAACCCAAAAAAAACACAATAAGCTTTTCCAATTAGTTTAAAAGTTACCTGGATAAAGACACAAAACTTTGATTCAAACGTCACATTATCCTTAATATCATATATCACTTAGTCTATTCCCATCGGGGAGATTCAGGTTCATGATAATGGTTAGTTGAAATTAGAGAGTAAAGGATTTATGATAATTAAATGATCACATAGAGAGACAATTAACTAATAAATATGATAACAGTGATTAAAATAAATCAACCAGAAGACAACGGAAAAACTATCATCATTACAAGAAAAATTTTCTTTTTCGCGCTAAAAATTTCATAATCTTATCAAAACAATTTGATTTAAAAGATTAGATATCAGATAATTTGATTGATATTAAAATTAGATGAAAATTTGCATAAAACTTCATTTGAACTAATGACCAAAGGGGAAAACTCATAAAAGTTGCATGGAGTTCTAGCAATAATGATAAAGATGAAAGTTCAATAGACTATTCTGATTCGTTTTCATGAAGCAAAGGAATGAACGTTGAAACAACTGAGTTTGAATGAAAGAAAATTGTACCTCATGGTGTAGGATGATAAGAAAGAGAGAAAGATAGAGAGAAGATTAATCAGAGGACTAAGAAAAGTGAATAATCAGTCTTTTACATGATAAAAGATCTGGAAGAAGGTGAGGATTACTTGGAATTTTTCGGGTTGAGAATTAATTCTGAGTAAAAGATATATGCCAATGAAGGAAAAAAAGGTGATATCATGATGGAATGAAAAGAAAAATGCAATGTAAGCAAAACAAAGAAGAGTGAGAAAGAGATGGTGATGGTTGTGTAGGATCAGAGTGGAAAGTGTAATGGGAGTAGTGTATTCAATTCTGTGATTGACTTTTCATGTTTCCAATTCTGTATATATACAGAACTTCACTTCGAAAGAGAAAAAGGTTACAAAAAGAAAAATACAGAGAGAGAGAGAGAGAGAGAGAGAGAGATTCTCAGAACTTTATCTAAGAAAAAAAGTCTTAGATTACGGACTATTCTCCATGATAGATAATAAATGCTTAGGAATATTGATGAACTTTGGGATCTGTTCATTGTTACCTTATATAAGTTTGGCCTCTTATGTTGAGTAATATTTCAACATTTCCAGTGAAATTTCATGATAAATATACGAACTCAACAGTTTACCAATAAAGGTGTAAATCACTATTCCCAGATAATCTTATTTATTTTCATTTACTATGAGTAAATTACACTTCTTTTATAAAAAAAATATTCAAGTTTATCTGCGATCATTTATTTCAATGAAAAAACAAACAGCTGATACGAAGTTTTCCTTATAATACATACAATCAGAATCCCTTGAAACTCAATCAGCAAAAATAAACTCATTCTATTTAATGGTTACCCTCAGAATTGACTGAATTTTCATTTTCACCAGGATGGAGAAACTCATCAATCTCAACGATAAAAAACTCATTATGCTCAACAAGTGAACTTGCATCTCAATCTATCATGAAACTCAATTTATAATGAACTTTAGTTTGTAGCAAAAAAAATTGAACAAAATTTAAATGAGCTTCAGTGAGTTCAAAATGATTGGTAAAAAAATCAAACAGAATCAATAAATCGATTAGTATATTGACTGAAACCTGAG
The DNA here is from genome assembly GCF_014898815.1 of Panonychus citri. NCBI lineage: Eukaryota > Metazoa > Arthropoda > Arachnida > Trombidiformes > Tetranychidae > Panonychus > Panonychus citri. The sequence goes on along the minus strand of NW_026515516.1, from coordinate 126,795 downwards.
TAAACATTAAGATTTAATGATTGGAAATAAAGATTAACATCTGATAGGTAATGATAATGACAAGATAATATCAGTACAAATGTAATAATAGGTAATACAACTGAGTTGGTTGAAGTATTCAGGTAAACCCGATAAAATCAACAAGAAAACATGGTTTTCCTTCAGTTAGCAAAGTTTGATGACCAGAAAGTTAACAATCAAACAATAAACTACAATTAACATGAGAAAAACTGAAACAATATGAATACAAAGTTCCAGTCAGAGATGAACAATAAACGATTGAAAGTTTCAATTCATATTCGAGTTGATTGTTCATCATGAAAAAAAAAACTCACAAAGATCAAATATATGATGTTGATGTTGTTGTTGTTTTTGTTGATGATGATATTGATTTTTGATACCAAACTAATATGATTATCATGTTAGTGGGAAAGTAATCAATATTAATGATATCTTTATACTAATACGTTAATAATGCAAACATTATAAGCTCAATGATGCTGTTAATCAGGTTGATTATGTTGTGATTAAAACAAATCAGCTGATTGATGGGATTTCAATCATGATAATAAAGCAATTAGATGATTAGCTTTGATACAATGGGAAATATTTGATTAATGAATTTCATTATCTTTCCTCTGTAAAATGCAATGAATATTCAATACAAAGATAATCAAGTTTCATCATCACACCCTGAGGGTATATTCAATTCATCAGCCATTATAATCTAACTCCCGGTAATTTGATTAACTTTCCGTTCAGATATTGAATTGAAGTGAAAACTTTTTTCTTTCCACTTCTCTTTTCATTAAATTGTAGCCTTGTTTGGACTAATGATGAAATCTAATTATCATCATGCTAAATGTTATTGTCACTATTATTATCATATTACAAATAGTTAGCTAATAGTTTTCATATCGTTGTAATGATGCTGATGATGACGATTAAGATAGTTATATGATAATTATTAGTATTATTATTGTCATGATTACGTTGATTGTCACAAATGAATCATGGGTTGGGTAATATCATTATTCAGCATGAAAGGTATTGAATCAGCATGATTATCATGAAGATACACTCAACAATTGATATCCAACACTCAGCTCAATCTTCATGGTAATAATAGCACTTTGTCTTCTCATCAACGATTGGGAATGACAATTATGACAATTTTATAATATAAATATTAATCATCTCATGTAACAAGATAATCATGAAAATAATAATTCAGATTATGCTTATTAATGTTCACCAATATTCAATAAATGATATCAAACGAATGAAAATGTCAATTTCTTAAGAGAGAGAGAGAGAGAGAGAGAGAGAGAGAGAGAGATGCATGATTGTATCGAATGGATTGACAGTAAAGAGTTGAAAAGATGATAAAAATTTTTCGATTTAAGAAAATCTCAAATGATAGTTGACACTTTTTGATGAAATTACCAGATTATCTTCAATAATGTAGCTTAATCATGAATATGAATAGTCGATGATGTTAATCAGTTCAAATTGAATTTGATAGATTGATTCGAAAAGCTGAAACTCTATTCATCTTTTTTCGTCAACCATGATGATCATGATGATGTCCAGTTACCTTCATGGTAAAAATTTCAAATTTTCTCATTCGAAATGAAGAACTTTTGTAAACTTTTCTTTCATTTCTTTTTACATGCTCTCAGTTCAATGGTTTGAATGTTAACTTACGTTAGAAAATTCAACTGAATAAAAAAGTTTTAAATTCTTTGGAAAAAAAAGATAAGAATCAAGTATTGGAATTGAAATTCTAAGTTTTCAAAGAGATTCTATTAAGTCCAGAGGAACCGAATAAATGTTTCATCTTATCTCATGTAAAAACTTTATTTCCATGGGAAAAAGTTGTCTCTTTCTCTAAATGAAAGAAAATGAGAGTTCATGAAATGATAAATTCAATTGTTGATTGTGGCTCAAATTCAATAACCAAATGAAGAGACTGAACGAAAAAATGATCACAAACAGAATTGTAAAGAAACTAAAACGTTTTTTTTTACTGCACTTAAGGATCATGGGTAAATTTATGTTGACCAATTCTGGGCTCTTAATCCCTATTCATGGTGATGGCTGAAGAGATGCAAAAAAAGTTCTGGTTTACCATGATAGAGTGAGGAGAAAAGACTTGAAAGATACTCATAAATTACATGGGAGCGAGTTGATGGCCCATGAAAATGGAAAAGTTATTCAGGTTAACTCAATATGAAGAGTAGAAACTTTTTTGCTCTCTCTCTCTCGTTTTAATCAGAATGGATAAATAAAAAAGAAGAAGCAAAAAATAGTTCCAATTGTGCTCAGAATTTCATGATAAAAAGGGAAGTAGAAAACCGTAACAATATTATTTCATTGTCATCATTACATGATGATTACCTTTGATCGCCTGTTGATACATTTTGACAAGATAATGAGCTTGAAGAAACTTTCAGCATGGATTATCATATGAATTTCAAATATTTCCCATGAGATTTGACCTTTAACATTGATCTTTTCCAGAATTTCTTAAAATTTAGAAAAGTAGAGAGTTTGAAACCTAATTGATTTTAAATAGATTAAATCTTCTCAAGTGGATCATCAGTTTTTCATGAAACATTCAAAGGAATTAAGAAAATTCATTCTGGTGAAAAAGCTCCAACATTACAAGAATAACTCATCCAATGATTCTTAATCTCAGTCAATTCCACCCACTTCCTTTTCCTCTCATGATAATGATTCTCAACATGAAAGTTTACCTCATTCTACACAAAAAAAGATAATGTTTGTAGTAATAATCATAATAATTGTTCCAATTAGAGGAGAAAAGGAAAAACCAGAACTTGTTCAATTTTCTTATTCATTTTTTTCCCTCATGAAAATCCATTTCCTCTTCTATCTCTCTTGTTCATCAACTTTCACCGGGTGAAAATACAGTCCCCTCATTATTATCGACTATTATCATTAACTTTTATCAATTCACATGAAAAATATTGATATCATCATTATATTTGCAGCATTTATCATGAATCAGAGTTATATTATTACCACCGAGTGAGACTATTTCCATGGTATTGATAACCTTAGCAAAAGAAATTGGATTTCAATTAATGAGAGAAATATTTTTCGGCTTTATCAGCATTACCATGAAAATATTTATAAACATGATACCTTCATGAAATTGGTTATTAACACGGATAAATCTCATAGGTCAGTGAAAGTAATACACAGATACAGAGAGATAAAAAAACTCTGAACTCTAATAAATGAGGGTTCCCTTTACTTGGAGTATATCATGAGAGAGAAGCAGAAATTTACTGAGTTTCCATTTTTTTTTATTCTCAAGAACTGATGATCTTTTTCATGGTGGAAAAATTTGATGGTGAAGTAAATTGTGACATCGAAACAGTTATTGATGATATGATAATGGAAAATAGGAAGTAAACAGGAGATTCTCATGTTTATGATGATGAACATAATGATGATAATGATTTTCATCATCTTCCATTAGTGATTCAATCATGATAATGGTAATCAATTACTAGAATCAACATTTATACAACTTTTCCAGTTGCAATTAAATTTTTTAGCGTCAAAGAAAAACTTTTCAAAACTTTTGTTTAAAATGTAAATTCATTCAATTCAAACTCATTTCTAGCATAAAATGATAACAGATACTTGGTATTTATTGGGAGTTGATAATAATCAACATGAATCCAGTATGAAGTTACTATTTCATTGTTATATTCAGATAGCAATGGATTTAGATTCACACTCCCAGAGTTAAAAGTTCAGCATCTTATCTTACACATATACTAGAATCTTCAGTTTCATGATAAGAAAGGAAAACAATTTGATACAAAATAAAAGTTGATCCAAATCAGAGTAAAGGAAAAAACTGAAACTTCATTTGGAAATCGAAACTGTTTTTTTCTGTATAGTCTTTTCATTAATTTCCCATCAAGTTTCCGATTCAACAGGGGATCAGATCCATTTATTCAGACCGATAGCAATTTCAAACGACAAGCAAAAAAAAATTGACATCAAATTAAACCGACAGATAAACAAACACATCAAACGTCAACATCAAAATTAAATTGGATTAATTATCATTAATGATTTCAACTTTATTGCTATTAATAGACTCATGATTATCATTCCCTATCGCCATCACCATGACTGTGACCCAATTTCATTCAGAATTTGATTCAAATAAATGAACCGTTATTTCATCTCGTTGATTTAAAGGCAACAAGAATAACTTGGTTATGTATTAAAATTTGTTTTTTTTTCTGGTAAAACTCAGAAATGAATGATTAATGATTAAGAAGAGGGAACAGCTCCAACTCTCAATATTAAATCAATTTAGAATTATTTATAACGAAAAGATCAAAATTAATTGAATTCTGGAAGATTAGAAAGAGGAAGAAACAAATAGATTACTATTATTTTGATATATTCGAGTTTCATCATCTTAACTCATCTTCTTTCCCGATTAAATCGATCCAGTTTTTCATCATCTCCAGCTTATTGTTCAAAGAGAGTGAAAGATGAACTATTAATAGTTACTATTAATATCTTAAGATTAGGATAATATTTACATGAATACGAAATCTGAATTTCATGGTTACTGTTGTTTCTTCACAACTATTGAACTTGACTTAAGATTCCTGAGTTTACTTATCATGATAATGATTCGTAAATTACACCGGTAAACTTGTAGAGCATAAAAGGCATATTTTCTATGCTCGATTTTTTTGTTCGATTCTTCATCCTCATCTCGATTATTTCTTTTTCTCTTTTCTTGATATGGTATTTGCATCATCTAATATTCTGTCTCTGCTTTTCTCTTTATCATCTCTTATCTATTGTATCTCTTACCCTGGTTCGCTCTCCATGAACCCAAAGTGATTGACATTCAGCTAATTATCCTGATGAAAGATCAAAACCAAATAGAATATCATTCATCCATATCTTAATCTTCTTATCATGTCATTATCAACCTCTTACTCCCTTTACTCCCCCACCACAACAACTCCCATCTCATTGTGTATCATCATCATCATCATCATCATCCAGCAACCAACAATGAACAAGAGTAGCATGGAAATTGAGTTTATCAATTTATGCTCACTCTTCACTCTATCTCTTATGTAATAAACTGATAAGATGAAAGAGCTAAAAAAGTTCTGAATTTTTTTTTCTCATCTCTGGTTGTGTTCATAACTGAAATTATCAATTCTGATGTTGCATTCAAGTAGCTTAGGTGAATCGGAGTTTTTTTTACCCTGCCTCTTGTTAGTATTCAAGTGTGTGTGTGTGATGATCAACATTTAAACAAATTGTGAGGTTGATTGTGATTGATTGTTTATCATTATCTGATTACAATCAACCTTGACTCAATGATTACCCTGTAAATTGATTGAAAGTTATGGATTGAGATGAGAAAGTGGTTATTACTTGGTGATCCCATTATGATGATATAAATATAATTCTGATGAGCAGGAGAAAATTGTAGATTCATGAGTTATCACGAAATGAAAGAGATAAAAAAAGACTTTTTTAAAATGAAAGAGTATTAAAGAGTAGAAAGTTGTTGGAATAAAAGTTTCAGGATTAATTTAGAGTGAATTAAAGAGAAAGGGAGAGAGAGAGAGAGAGAGAGAGAGAGAGAGAAATAGAAGATGATATCTCACTGATTCTAAAACTCATTCCACCCTTTATTCCATGTTCACTGAGTTTCTCTTCCGCCTTTTGCTCAAAATTCTGGCAAAAACCCTTAAAAACTTTAATTGAGTAAAGTTGATTCAAAGTGAATCATTCAGATGAAAATCCGTTTTCGAGTTTCCTACTCATTACATGATCTTCCATGGAGGAAAAAGATGATTCAAAGATCCAAAAGAGATACTCAAATGATGAAGGCGGAAAAGACTGGGAGGGAAAATAAAATGAGCTGAAAAAGAGAAAAAATTTCAACAAACAATCGGCGGGACTTTGAATTGAAATGTTCTCCAGAGAATTAGAAATCTTGATCTAAATTCAAACCAAACAGAATCAATCAGCACAATCAACAGTTCATCCTGAAAGATAAATAACTCAATCATATAATCAGTTGTATATCTGTTTCTTTGAAACAGCCACTAAATTAGTATTTTTTCAGCGAAAGAAAAAAAAATCTGATTTTTTTCCATGAAATTCATAAATGAAAGTTATATGTTAATAATATTTACTCTGAATATCAGGTTCATGATGAATAATATGATATCCACAGTAATCATAACTGTTTCTCAGTTCAACATGATCCACATTTACATTGTAAGAATTCAAAATCTCTTTTTATCTCAACCAAAAGTTCATGAAATGTTTACTTATCATTCATTTTACCATGATACTAATTTCTTGTTCTTCTTTAAAAGAAACTCATATTACAGGCAAAGTTCAACGTTTTCTGAATTCACTAGTAGATAAACCTGTAAAAACATGATAAAATTCAATCAAATATCAATTGCGATGAATAAAATTTACTTTGAGAATTCAAAAAATTCAGTAAACAGCTGATCGAGGAAATTTTTCCAAATTTCCAGGATGATAAAACGTTGATTCGCTGAAATTTTTTCCAACAATTTTCATGATAGTTATTCAATTATAATAACGAAACGATAACATGAGCTTGCACTAGAAAGTAAACAAAAAAAAAATAATCCTATGAATCAGAAGCACGAGAAATGATTGATAGTCTATCAATATGATTGATCATGGAAAATCATGACTTCATGATGATCAGCATGATCAAAGAAATGTAAACAACTTTCATGGTATGAAAACTCAAGGCGATAATCAAACTCATAGTTCAGGATAAAAGTTAAACATTGATTATGAAAAAAGAAACAGTAGAACTGAACTTAAATTAGTTAAAAATGAGTATAACGTTGCCAATGTATAAATGATAATACCATAGAACTGAATTTCTCATGAAGTTCTTAGTTTAATACCCTGAATTTTCATTCTCATAACAAAATTTAGCTCTTCAACCATTGAAAAGTTTGAAAAGTTTGTAAAGAGAAAATGTGACAAAAAAGTCTCGTTTTTTTTTGTCGAATCAAAATCCAAATGAAATATAAAGATATCTGGAAACCTCTTTGTGTATTATATGTTACTTGGAATTGAAATCAGATCTTTCAGCGATACACCATGGAAAAAGTGTCTTCAGGGTAAATCTATTTCTATCTTTAGTTCAAGTAAAAGATAATGAAGTTCATCTTTCAAAATGACTTTTTTCTTTCCTTCCATTACCCTGTGAAAGCTTGGTTTTCATTTTTCTCATTTACACTCTTCTACCTTTCCACCCCACCCATGCATCTCTATTCCTCTTTCTCTCTCACTCTTCTTGCCCTCGAAAAAGTATCAGGTTCATTTACTGAGTATTTAAAGTCAGAAAGATGATGAGGATGCTATTTATAACTTCGTGCTGTTTCAACAATTTTATCTCAACTTCTCTCCCAGAACTTTGAATTTCTTTCAGAAAATTTAATACTTTATCTCATTTTCGCTGAAACTTTCCACCAACATCCCTGAAGTAAACATCATCTTCATCATGAAAACTGTTTCATTTCAATCTGAAGGAAAAAATTTGCCACTGAATCAGTAATAGAAATTGATTGATAGTGATTTATATCACCCGTTATCATGATCAAAATGACATGGAAGCTCATAAGTAATTTTCAAGGAAAATCATGAAAGTTGAGCTAATGAATTATTCAAATGATAGATCCAATCGTTGAATATAAATATCTAAACAGATTCATTTGACTAGCTATCTGTTAATTAGATCATTTTTAATTAATTTCAAGGTGTAATTAACTTAAAGTCTGATGAAAGTTCATAAACTCATGAAATTCACAATTTACTACCAATAAACTAATAGATTAACTTAAAATTATCAATTGAATTATCGTGTTAATTTGGTTAAGTGAAAGTTTTACGTGATTAACTGTAATCAATTTGATGTATTGAACCATGAGACTGACCATCTCTACAAATTCATCGTAAGAAAAAATCATGTTCATGATCTTTAGATATGTAAAATTTGATTTTCAGTGAACACGAACTTTGAATATCCTCCATACACTTAAATTACGATTCACTTTACAAGAATTTCTATGGAAAACTTTTACAAAAGTTCTGGAAGTGGAACGAAAATGCTCCGGTATCAAACGAAACATTCAGGTTCTAACTCAAGACTATTGTTGGAATTCAATTCTCTGAATAAACTTACATCATAGTTGAAGAATCTAAACTAACATAATGATACCAGTTAAAGAAACTTGACTTTTCTTCATGAAATTACATGAAGAGATCCAGAAGAGAGAAAGAGAGAGAAATGAAGATTCTATTGGATTTGGAAATTGAATCTGACAAGAAAACAGTAGCAATTATACTGAGAGTTTTCATGGTAATTCAAAAAGTCCACTTGAAGTAAAAGGAGAAAAAGTTTCAAGAGATTTTCATTCATACAAACTCAGAAGAAAAACAATGTTCATGGAAACAGAGAATCAATGAAATACTAAGTGAGAATGTTTTTATTTTCTCCAAAATAAAGATAAAAGAAAATTGTAACAATTGTGATTAACATCAACAAACGAGAACAACTTCATGATTGAAGTACTGAATCACTCAATTTACTAGATAATGGGAAAGAAAATTTCAAACAAAGTTCAGAGTCGATTCAGTAAATTGGTTCAGGTAAAAATCACGATTCTACTAATAGAGATAATTATCATGGAGAGAGAGAGAGAAAAAGGTAAACAGTTTCGACTTCAGAATTTCTGAGGAAAAGCTTTCCATCATTGTGAATCTTCAACACATTCATCTTCATGATGATCATCACCATGAGCCATGAATTAGATTCAGTGGTTGTTAATGATGATTATTCACAAAGGTGTGACATGGAGACTCGAAAATTAAATGGAGATAATTAAACGAAAACATGAGAATAAAAAAGCAAACAATTTACAAATTCATTCATCTTAAGTAACACTTAGTTAATTGGAAAACATGATAAACATTAAATTTGTTTATGAAACTTTGATTAATTGTAATCTTTTAGACTCTCTTAATGAGTCCAAATGATTAAGTAATAAAACAAGTTGACCTTTCAAGTGATTCATTTAATACTCTTACAGAAACGGGATTATATCAACTTTTTCTGCTGCAAATGATTAACTTGAAATATTGCGGTTGGTTCATTGGATCATCATGTTTATCACAATGAGTTATCATGAAGACAAGGAAAAAAAACATTCCAAGAGGAAAACAAACATTGCGATAATTTTTCATCATTATCTCTCATTCTCATCATCATAAACAACACTCACTGTTAATTAATTGTTAGCTTTTGACCTACTATTTATGTGTATGTCCAGTAAGATAATAAATATTAAAATAAAAACATAATAACAAAAGATGGACACAGTGACCAATATGGTTTGTGTTATGAGAGAGAGAGAAAAGGAGTCGTAGGAAGTACAGAAAGAGGAAGATCCATTGAATACATGACAGAATCAAGAGTCAAGAACTTTTTTTCACCTAAAAAAGTAAACAGATAATGTAAAGAATAACAAAAAAATGACCAATGAGAAAACGAATCAAACAAAAGGTGTATGTTGATAATACCCTAGGTAACCAGAGATATTGTCATTTATAAATCTGATGAGTATTCTCAGAATAATGATGAATTTACATGATGGAAATGAAAGATTTCCCTTGTATTCAGCGAGTGTTGGAAAACTTTTTTCCCTTCTCTTTCCATGAATATGATTCATTTTCGTAATATTATTCATTTTTATTCTGAATTTATGTCACTAATAATCTGATTCAGATTCTTTCTGCTCGCGATTATCCTCATTGTTCAATTTATTGATTCTTTCTATTTCCCTCTCGTTCACTTGCTCTATCGCAATAGATTTTTATGCTCATTATCATGAGAAGATGATGATTTTATCACTATTATGATAAAATCTTTTCGAAGACCCAATTCGAACCGAGAGAGAATATGAATTAAATTCTCTTCATCAAACATTTTGCAAGTTCTAATAACAATAAACTATTCTCTTCCAATCTGTATTGCTCTTCATCTTAAATACATGATATGAAAGTATTTATTTGGTTCAATGAATACTCTCAGAATTTTTGTTTTTCTCTCTCATCAATATCATCATCATTTTCCTTTTCTTTCATTTTCGTGGTGAAATTACACCAAAGAAACTGAAATTAAGTGAAAAGAAAAAAGAGAGAAAAAAATTCCACCGGAAATGTTAAGAGTAAACTTTTCTTGGACATGGGAAGCATTTCCGTTTTAATCTGTGTCTCTTTTCATCTGAAAGCTCAACTTGAAATTTATCCTGAAAATATCTTTGCAATGATTGAGAACTGATCAGTAATCATGAAGTGAAAACAACTCTTGCCTTTTGAAATGATGAAAAAGACAATGATATTAATAAGTTAGAATATCAATAAATTTGTTCCATCTATTCTCATCCTCCCATTCCTATCTTCAATCGAGAATTTGATATTACAAATATAATCTGGAATCTGGAATCATTGAAAATACATTTGCATCATTTTTCTTATCATGAATAATCATCATGAGAAATAAAAATTTTTCCTGATTCAATGAACCAAACTTTTGATATGCATAATGATGATGATAAAAGAGAAACTGGAAATTCTGAGCCAAATGTTATCGAGTCTATGGATAATAATGATAACCAATACTACCATGGAAAGAAAGTTCAATTGAATACCTACATGAACACATAAGAGTAAAGAAAAGGGAGAGAGAGAGAAAGAGATGAGAAAAAAAAGAGAACCCAAAATAACTGAATCAGGTATTTATATTTAGAATCCAAGTGATTCCCATGTAATCGTCATGAGAAACTTTTTTTCTGGGTCAATATTCAACCAAATTCAGATGATACCCATGCGTGGGTTACCATTTAGATGGGTTATCCTACTACAGTAAATAACCCAAGCCTCATGTTTACTCAACACACATGAGAAAACTACAATTCTGTTCGGTGGCTCAACCTGGTGGAAACATTTATCTGTACATCAATCTAATAGCAAATTCTTACAGAGAAAAAAATAAAACTGAAAGATTAATATTATCTAACATTTATCTAATATTAGTTGGATTAGCAATCGAAATGATTTTTGTTAAGCTTTAAAGCTTTTTTTTTCCTCCTTCTCACCTCTCCTTCAATTGGATTGATGAAATTAATTGAATCAATGTCATCATGGTATCGATGAACAACACATATTATCATGTTTACTGTATATTAATCCTCAGGAGTGGATAAGTGTAAGTAGATAAGGTGAAAAGGGTTGATGACCTGGTCAAACATTAGATATTATCTAATCAGTTTGTTTGATTGAAAGCAAAATAGTTACCATGATGATTGAGGGTCACCAGGTAACTTACTGTTCATCATCAATTTCAAGATGAAACCAATAATAAAACTCATGGTAATAAATTGAGTGAGATTATATCATTTGTGAAATTTAATGAGCTAATTCAATAAAAGTCATCAACTGAGTGGTCCAGGCTAAATGAAATAAAATCTCATGTAAACATCATGATCATTTGTTAATATAAAGTGAAAAATAACCAATGAATCTTGAAAATAAAAATACAATGAAAGTTTCAAATGATAACCATTAATAAAGATAATAAAATGGTAGTAATAACATGATCCATTAATGGTTATAATACATGGAGAGACAGAGAGTATATAATATAAGATGAATCTGATTGAAACTACACGAAGATGTTGATGTGATAAAAATAGACAATGAATATATGGTTGACATGGATAAATTTGCTCATGATCATCATGTAAAATGAAAATCATCTGAAAATTGTGAATAAATTTCAATTATACTGGTTTGTTTTTATTTGCAAGTTAATGATTCAATTCAAATAATATTTGCACAGACACACCAAGTAAATTATTAACATGGAAATAGTAATGATTCAATGTTATTATCATGATGGTCGGAAGCAAAAAAATGATACAAAATCAGATTTATGCAAACAAGTAAAATCATCAACTATTCAAACAATCAACACAATCATTCAGTCTGATGATGATGATGATGATGGTCATCATGGTGGAAACTTTTTCTCTCCTCCTTTTGAATACAAAGAAACTGGTCTACTTTTTTTCACATTCAGTTTAAGTTTCTTTAGGAATTGAGTCTATGTTTAAGATATTAACAGAGGAGGGAAAAAATATTCTGATACACTCATGGTTATTTGAGAATCACGTTTATCCCTAATGAGCATCTTATCATCATCACATATGAGCAAAAAGGGATAACGAGTCACTTAACATTTACTTTATCTTATTGAAATGAAAATAGGGTGATGGTGGGTTAGGAAAATTGTAAACATAATCATGATAACTATCTTGATGATCATCATCATGATTAGAGAGTAATGATAATACTTGAACATGAGACTTTGATTTTGGTTGAGAAAAAGGAAAGAGTTTTTTTTTCATTCAACGTTAATATTATCTACATGTTTCCCATGGATTTTGTGAATACTGAATCTATTTTCACCTTATCTTATTCTCAGAATCTTTAATATTATCAACATGATGAAAAGTAATAACTGGAAGATTGAAGAGAAACCTTCATGGTCTTAACACTACATTGATATGTAACTGAAAACATTGAAAAATCAGGGAAATGAAATAAAAGTCCAATCTGAATGTCTTGGTGAATAATGTTGATAATCCTGCTCAGAATTCAGATTTCACGCTAAGTTAATGGAATCACCATAAGCTCTAGAAATAATTTCATCTTATCAAACCTTATGTTACATATCATGTAGTGTATATTATATATATAAAAGAAAATTCCTCCCGATATCTTGATATAATTTCAACATGAATAAAACTCAAGGTAAAGAATTTGAAATGAAAAATTCTGGTTAAGATCAAGATGAAGTGAAGAAAAATAAAATTTATATCTTGATAAGTAAAATTTATTATTACTATAACTTTTTCCGTCTTCTATTATCATGAACCCATTATGACGATAACATGATAAAACCGGGAAAATCTTGTGATAATATATTATTCTCATGAATGATAATAACAATAAACAAACATTATTTTCCAGAACTATGACCTGTGAGTTTTGAGAGGAAAAGTTCATGTATTATTTTTATGTCAACTTATTACATTAACGTGTATCTTTCGAGTTACATTGTATCTCTATGAGATGAAATGATAAAAATTTCCAGGGTGATGGAGATGAAAATTCAAAGCACTTTGAATATTGAGATTGAATAATTTACTTCATTTCTAGTTTATTATGAGATTTTTTTAATATCACGCTCAGGGTCAGAAAAGATTAGTTATCAGGAAAATGATATTAAGATTAAGAAGGAAAAAGTTTCAATGATAAGTTACGATTCTGGTTCTGTCATGAAAAGCTTATGGTTTTTTTTGTACTAACATGGGATGAGGAGGAAAGAATAAAAAATCAGAATCTATTACAAGTTTTAATAATAAGATGTTTCCTTCAGTGTTGAAACTTTCTTGTTTCCTAAACACCCTGAGGGTTTGTTTACTGGGATTGTATTGGGTGAGTCAAGTTGCGTTCTGTTTACTGAAATTTTGCTTCACTCTTTACATGAGAATTGTAAAAATTGAGTTTGTATTTGAAATATGAGATGAAAGTAATGATGATAATAAATTATTACCATACAGAGGAGCGTAAATGAGTTGATAAAGTGAAAAGGCATGAAGAGGGAGAGAGAGAGAGAGAATCATGGTGAAGATTCAGTTGATTCATTGGAATATTATTTATCATGAAACTTTTTCGAAATTTTCTTATGTGTTGAAAGATTTTGTTTGGTAAGTAACTTTTTTTTTCTTATTCTTTTTCACATGATTAACTTTATCGTCATAATAATCATATTCTTGTTTAGCCTGAGGCTGTACGAGCATGATGATGAGAAAGATGATTAACACTCTGTGAATCAAATTAAAGTGAAAATATTGGTTATTAAAAGTAGAGAAAGAGAAAAAAATTTAATAAAAAAAAGGAAAAGGAAATAACAACTCCTGAATCAATAGGAAACCTAAATCATCATGTTATCATTTATCATCAATTTTATCCTCATCAACCATCACCATGAGTGTTGCCTGGATAATTACCTATCCAACTCTCACTGATTAATATTATTAATATGAAAAAATGAACTACCAGAATAAAACCTGAGAGAATGATATTCAGACATTGAGGATGATACAAAGTTCTGGAGATAACAGTTATCATGAATTCATGATAAATGATTGATATTGAAACTGAAATGTTGAGTAACATTTCAACAGGTTAGTGAATGAATATTTCTCATTATTATCTTTTCGAAATAATTTACTGTCGAAATTCACTCATCACTTTGTCAGAATTGATTTAGATTCAGTGATGGAAAGATGAGAGAACAAAAGAAATGGAACAAAAAAAACAAAACGAATAGAAAAAAAGAATCAAACTGATGAATTTCAAGTTGGAACTTTTCTCTCTCTCTCTCTTTCTCTCTTGCTTTCTTTCTCTCTGAAACTCATGACAGATTCAGTCAAAAGTCATTCTGAAGTAACTTTTATATATTATTACTTTTCGGTTCTCTTTTTTTTCTCCACGATATTTTCAATCATGTTATTCATTTGATTTTCTTTTTGTACATTTCATGATAACTTCATGATGATGATAATGTTTCTTTATCCTCCCCCATTCGTAAGACATAATAAGATTATTATGATTGTTATTTTTTATTACGAAGTTTAAACATTTTTTATATTCTCCACTGTTGATAGAATACATATAATACTTTTTTCTGTATCATCTTATAGCATTTTAAATCCTCTTGAGACAAAGATCAAAGATTATAATCAACATTTTCCTCATCATCTTGAAACATCTTGAAACTTTTCTCAACACAATTTTTCATCTCCTCTTCATCTTCATCCCTCATCTTATTCTTGTCTGGGTGAACCTTTTAAACAAAATCACAATACAAGTCAAACATTATATACACAATTAAATGACCTCTAACCCTACTAAGGCTCAAGGCTAAACTGTTACTGAAACATTCCTATGGTCAATAATTTCCCTTCCCAATCATATAATCTCAATTCCCAAGTTGAAATTAAACGATGGAATTAAAAGGAAAAGGAAGAGAGAGAGAGAGAGAGAGAGAGAGAGAGAGAGAGAGAGAGAGAGAGAGAGAGAGATTGACCAGTAACCAAAGTGAATGCAATAAAAACAGTTGACATTTATATAAATGAATTCGGATGCACAATAATGTTAGGCTTCTGGATTGACCAGTAGCTGGACAAACGTTAAAGATAATAATAAAATACTGATATTAATGATAATCGATTGTTATTAAATAATAACACTAAAACAAGTTAATTAACAGGTAAACTTAAATGACAAGGGCGTTGGCTGTTTAATAGTTGTGATGATGAGTAGTAATAACGATGAGAACATGCAATTATGTAATTATCTTCTTATTCATCATAACATAAATCAAATAATTGAAAATCATACCTTTCGAGTAAGCTGATGATGAGCATCTTCATCAAAAGTTAGGAAAGGTAAGATGAGGTAAATAAAGATATTATAATTGTTTTTTTTCATATTATTATTATTATTATTATTATTAAAGAAACTCTCTTAATATTAAGGTGAGCAACCAAAAGGATTCCCATGGATATAATGAAAATCCAAGTCAGGTAACCAACTCATCATCAGCATTTACCAGGAGGAAAAGGAGTGGCCGATAAAAGCTATTGTGATGAATTTCTCCTTCTTTCTTTCTCTCTTTCTCTCTTCCTGTTTGGATTGTGATGAACAAAATGAAGGAGCAAGAAAACAAAATATCACATAAAAATTTTTACTCATCATTACCTAACTTATCAATCCTTTGGTACAAAGGTTTTCGAGCTTATCATCAGTATCATCATCAAAATCGCCCGTTTTCCCTTTTCCTTCCTCTTTCCCTTTATTTGAAAAAAAAAGAGATGAGTTGTAACATTAAAGATGAGGATGAAAACGATGATTAGTATGATAAAGCTTAATCATTATCTTCTTAAGACATTAAAGGTATGAGCATCTCATGAGAATGAGGCTTAACTGAAATGATCGTCATTTCACTTCCTTAATCTCTTATCAAAAACCTAAACCTTTTTGTATGAGTTGTTGTATCTCTCTCTCACTCTCTCTCTCTCTCTCTCTCTCTCTCTCTCTCTCTCTCACTGTCTTTATGTGTTTATATTAGTAACAAATGAGTAGCATCTTTCAATATCTCATGTTATATGTAATCATCTTCATGATAAGAAATGAGTAAGAAAAAAAAACTAGAATGAAAAAAACCAATATGAAACAAAAAGGAAATACAAATAAACAAGAAATGTTGATAATATTGATGATGTTGATTCACCTGGAAAAAAAATATTATCACATTAGAGCAAATCAATCAAACTTAACTTCACCTTTCAGAATTATCAACAACAACAACAACAACAACAAAACCAACAGAATGTTCAGCTCATCAGAATTTGCACCAATACATGGAAAGGTTGATATCATTAAGCGAAATATATAAATAATCAATCAGAGCAATTGAATATGGTGAAAAAAGAGTAAAACTAATCACTGATGACGATAATTGATTAGTTCAATTTCGTAGACGTAATAAAAAACCTACTCTTTTCGTGGATAACAATAAATGAACAATTAAATATATGGAAATTTTGACTTCCATTGAGATGACAAAAAAAAAGTTATATACACAATTTTTCACGTTCCAATGAATCCTCACAGAGAGATATTAATTATTAATCAATCTTCCAGGTCAAATGATGATGCAAACAATCATGGTAATCGAGATAATCAACAAACAACAACAAGAAAACTTGAAATTTTATTCAGTAATAACTGGGAACAGAAAAAGCAAAGAGGGAGTAAAAAAATATTCTCTGGGAATAACCAATGCATTAATTATTCATATTCAAGGAGAGTACGATAATCATGATGATGATCATCGTCATGAACATTTCGATTGAATAAAAATGTTGAGGAGCAAAAAAATCGCAAATGCTCAGAATATACACTGAGAATGCTGAGACTTTCCAATTACATAATCAATATCATGGGAGTTGGTGAATGAGATGAGATGAGAGAGAAACAGGGGGAAAGAGAGAGAGAGACTGGATAAGAAGGCACAAGAATTTATTATCTCAATAATGGAGTCAAATTTTTTTTCTCCTCCATGATAGTAACAATGTTATCATGAGATAATATAAATGAATGATAATAATTATAATAATAATCAGGGAGGAAAAATTTTCCAACCATATTAATATACAATTTAAATGTTGCTACAAATCGTTGAGCTGCTCTTTCATTGCAGTTTCATTGATTTAGTTTCTGTTGTTTTTTGCTCTCCCTCAGTCTGTTTGTACCAGAGTTTCATTTGAATCTCATTAATAAAATTATATCCATATAATGGGTAATAATTGATTGTTATATTATCATGATAATTATCAACGTTAACTTAATTGCAATAAACAAAATGAACGTAACTACGAAAAATCGTAAAACTGGTTTAATTATTAAATCTACGAGAAAATGATCAGCATTGTATTTGCTTTACTTCCCAAGCTCTTCAACAAAACATGTTGACTGTTAATTGAGATTCTCATGATGATGATGATGATGAAAGTTCTGATGATGTTGATACAATGAATAGACTGTCAAAGACAAATGATGATGATTCTCATTATGATGAGTTTTGAGAATGCACATTAAACTTCATCATCAACAACATTCTCATGGTAAACATTGTCCATATACCAATTAATTGAGAAATCCCTTTGGAATTGATTCCATCAAATCAACTTTATCAGCAACTTGTTCCTCCATCTTGAAACTATTCTGGTTAAATTTTATTCTACTCTTTTCTATCCCACATCAGTAATTCACGAATAAATATTACCTCTAATCAACAGGATTCACGATAATGATGATAAAGAAAAAGTTTCTCTCTCTCTCTCTCTCTCTCTCTCTCTCTCTCTCTTCTCTCTCCATGATAACCAAACATGATCATTATCAACATTACATCAAGTAAATGAATGATCATCTGAATTATCCGTTGAAGAATTTACTTTTTTTCTTTATCATCATCATGCTGAGTTTTTGTTTCACTTCTGTCAACATTAATGGCAGATTATTTCAATTATTTCATATAAATATCGATGATGATAATACTCAATAACAATAATATTAAAACCATGATAACCCTAATCATCATCTGGTTGTTCAAGAGTTTACAGTTAGTTGTTTTCATTGGGTATTATAAATGACAAGAACAATAAAATAATGATCATCATCAAGTATCCACATCATCCAAATGACGATGAAAATTAGCTAAACAAGGTTTTTCGATTGATGAATTATCAGTTATCATCACCATCATCATCATTATTTGACATTAGCTTTTTCTTTCAAGATAAATTACATTAAATTGTATTTTTGTATAATAAGTTTATTTGCTCCTGATATTATCATGAGGATGATGATGGGGAAGAACAGGGAAAAATAGTGAGAAAATTTTTCTTCTTGGAAGAAAAAAAAAGTTCTGGATGTTCAGGTTATAGCGCAAGCGTATGGATAAAACTGTTTCCTCCGCATCTTTTTTGGATAATATTTATTCAATTGCTTCACTTGGCTTTTTTATCCTTTCATGGTAAAAGCAAAAATAATAATAATCATGATGATGATGATGATGATGGCGATGGTGATGGTGATAGCAAACAGTGGTTGAAACTGATGGATATCAATTCATTGATGATGAAAATCTGAAACGTTTTTCCTTCTTTTCCCCTTGCATCGTCTTCTCCATCAATATCATCACCACCATCATTCAATTTATTCATTTGATTAGTAATAATAATAGCTGGAATTAATCAGGAAGAGAAAATAATCTTGTGAATCTAATTTCATGATAAGTATGATAAGTGGCAAGATGAATATCAAGATATTATTGATAAGCAAACGCATCATATTTTCATTATCATAATGGTGAAGATAATAAAAGAAATGACTGATTAGGTAATAGCCAAGCAAAAGAAATGATATTATTAAAGTGAACAACATGTAATCTATCAAGAAATTATCAGTATCAAGAATTTAGAGATTAAATTTAAGATGAGAAAGGGAAAAGAGCGCCAAATTTTATCTCCATCATAATTCATTGATGTTGGAAAAGGATGAAAAGTGATTTTCCAACTTTACACTTTATTTACTTGATACAACATGGGAAATGAGAAGGTCAAAAATAACTGATGATTCATTTTTATCAAGATAATCAATTAACTTGATTGCAATTGGAAAAGTTTCCCATTCATTATTCAAACAGGTAAGAAAATTGAAAATGAAACTCTACTGAATTTCATTTCTTACCTTTACCTTACTTTGGTCTCTCACTTTATCGATTCTGTCAATTCTGATAGATTTTCATTTATTTATCATCTTGTCTTTAATATTTGAAACAAAATATCAACTAACCCAAATTTTTACGGATTACATGTTATCAGGATTAACTATTTAGAGTCAATAAATTGCTATTTTCATTTCAAAACTAATGGATAATGTTAATGATAATATTAATCAACAGAATTGAAATTAAACTTGAAGACTTACATGTTAATACTATGATATTGAATTAATACTTGAATATTATCTAATGTTTATTTGTTATTTATCTATTTATAGTAACAGGGTGATCATGTTAATGATAATTGTTAACTTTGAGATGTTATTGTTGTCATGTTTTTTTTGGCTCATTATCATTTCAAGAAGGCTCTTCATCATTCAGATTGAGATTATCACCAAACTGATTAACTATTAATTTAATCAGGTCAATGTATTTAATTTATAATTTAGGCTAGTTTGAAGGTCCACTGGGTTGTTGGGTTTACTGTTTAAATTAAAGTTACTCTTTACTGGTGAAGATGAGGCTACATAAAAAGGATGGAGATGATTACAAAGATAATTGATATTGACTGACATATGAGTTTCAAATGTAATCTGAGTAAAGGATGAAAATGTTTTCCAAAATCACAGGGTATCCTCGATCATTTCCCCTGTTTAATGAATAATAAAGGATTAGAACTTTTTTTCTTCCTCTTCATCATCATCATCTTCATCTTCTTATCCTTTTCTTCATCGTCTCAACTTTGATGATGATCATTTTCCCTTTTTCCTTCCTATTTCCGCCTTCAAAAATGACAAACATTTTTCTTTTCCTTCATTTCTGAGAAATTTATTTTTCCATTATTACGATTAACATTTCAATTCACCATGAGATCAATTTCACCAAGAAAATCTATTCAATAATCAATTCAGTCAAGTTATTATCAGTTATCATGATACAATGTAAATATTATTTGAGAGGGGGAGAGAAAAATTAATCAACTAAATGATGATAATCTTGCTAATGATCAATCACAATGAGTAAATAAGATGATTACTTACAATTGTTACTATTAAATTGATTGATATCAATGTTGATATAAAAAAAATTGATAACATGAATTTAAGAATGAAACTCGAGATAGAATTTGATTAGATAGAAATAATTACCAGGGAACAACAAAATTGCTTCAATATATTCAAATTACAGTTTTTTCAGAACATGAACTTTGGGATTAGATCAATTGAGAAAATTTCAGGGAAAATACTTGGAAAATAGCCTCAGGTCTACATATTAATATTCAATTTTTTATTCTGTTTTCATAACTTACAATGTAACTAACAACTTCCAAATAATATAATCAAAATAATTTTGTTTGTAGCTAAGAAAAGTAAAATGAGACAACATCAACTAGAAAATGTATTTTTACTTTGTTACCTGTCTTCTTATTACCTTTTAAATCAATTACTTTGAAAGTAATGAAATTCATAATGAATTTCAGTTCGTCAGCACTTGAAATTTTCTGGAAAGTTAATAAAGGAAACAAAAACAATACCAAAGTCAAGTATGAAGGGTAAACTGTATCTTGAACAACAGGGGGAAACTATTTCAAGCTACAGGTCGTTTGAATACCTCAATGAATTCTGGTTCATATACTAATCATCATTATGAGCAAGAATGATGAAAGAGCCATGATTCATAAACAAAGGGTTTGAAAGGTAAATTATGATAATAAAATCTCAGGTTCATGGAATCTTCATAAAGAGACGAAAACACTGTATGCATGTGTGAGAGAGAGAGAGAGAGAAATAGGGGAAGAGGGAAATAAAATTCTTCTTTTTTTCCATTAAACCCATTAATCAATCAATAATAAGGCTTTTTATGTTTGAATAATCAAGAGTAAGGAGAAGAAGATGATGATAAAGATAATAGTATGAGACGAGGATACAAGAGAGAAGGGAAAAATGTATGAAAAAATGCAAGTTCGAAAAGTTCTGAAAGAAGAGAAACTCAATAGACTGGTGATTCTGCGTCAACAGGGAACAATAAAAAAAGCGATAGATAGAAATGAAAAGCATGATAATCAGGGTAATATTGAAAATCTAAGATGCTACAGTTAAGATGAACAATATTAACGATTTATCAGGTTGAGTTCTGTACATATACTAGAATATATAAGGTGAATGAATTAGAACTATTCTTTATTTCCTGTGTCTAACACACAATAAACATCGACAAAGAAACAGGTAACAGCAACAATGAGAACGAGAGAAAAATCTTGCTCATTATAATGAGAATAGAATAATGTTTTCTCTCGAATTTCAATTTTCTCCAAAAGAAAATGAATTGTGTTCATTTGTTTACAGTAGAATCTTTTTTTTTCACTTTTTCTCTCTCCCTCTCTCTCCCTCTTTCTCTCTCTCCAACTCCCATACAAAACCATCCTGGGAGTGAAAAATAACCTACCCAACGTAACAGCTTTACCGATATAATGTATTTTTTATTGATAGTAGTTACAGAAATATGTTATCATATATTGAAAGGTGAGAGAATGCAAATTCATGATTAAATTCATGGTAATCAGAATTAATTTCTCTCTCGTATATATTTTTTTCTTTCATCATCAATATATCAATATACAGTTGAGTTTATCATAACCATCATCTCTTCAAGTGACACACACACACACACACATACAGATACAGATATCAACCACTATTATTACCTGGCCACCCCATTAGATTTGAAATCTCCCATGAGGATGAAATTCAATTCATTTTGTGTGAATGAGGTGAAGTTTAAAATTGAGATGAAAAGTGAAAAATAGCTTTTTTTATATTGACAAATTTAGATTGAAAAATGAGATTTCAGATAAAGATGATGATTAAAGTAGATGAGAGATGAAGATTTCCAGTTAAATGATATTCATTATAAATGTATAGCGATTCAATTAAGGAGAAAAATGTTTTTCCTCCAGAATAAAATCTAGAGAAATAGCTTGGTATCAAAGTGAAGAGGTAGAAGAAGATGATGATGATGATGAAAAGGAAAAAGATGCAAATTCTAAATTCAAAAGGTAGCTCATGAAAAAGAGGGTGTGGTGGGTGGAAGAGATGTAAAAATGAAATGAAAAAAAAGAGGAATAAAAAACAAAAACTATTAATATTTTACATTGAATTTATCCTTCTGAATTAATCTTATCATTTCCATTGTCATTCATATCATAATGAAGATCATCACTTTCCATCTCTGTATTATTGTGTGTGTGTGATCATGATTCAGAGTAACATGAAACATTTTGACTCAATTCTGCATTTTATTTCATTCTCTCTTCCATGTTTAATCATGATAAAAATTGAGTTAAAAGAGAAGGAGAAAAAAAAATAGAAATCCAACAGTTCCCATGAGTATTTTTCTTATGTATACTCATCTTCAACGCTATGTTCTATCATCTTTCTCTTCTCTCTCGTCATCTTTTCATCATGAGTTTCATGGAGGAATGATGAACAACAACGTTTTATTTTGGTTCTTAGGAGCAACAAAACTGTTTGTATTATTGTCAATTCTCAACCAGTCGGTAAGATGCTGAGTAAAAGCTAAAGAAATACAAGCAAAAAGTTCAGAATGATGACTTGAATCATGATAAGTAACAAGGTTGAATATAATAACAATAATATGAAAAAAAAGTTTATCTTCATCTTCATCATCATAAAATAGTGAGCTACCATAATCATGTTGTTTTTTTTGTTCATCATTTTTGTAGTGAGATCATTTTTCCTCTCCCTCTCTCTCTCTCTCTTTTGTGTTCATCATCAAATCAGTTTGAGTTTAGCTTGTGCTCAGGGTAAATGCACCGAGCTTAAAAAAAGGCATATCAACCTACAGGGAATTAAATATTTCATCGTGCACAAGTTCAGGTTGCTGTCTTGATTCATAATCAATTCAGAGATTCTTGGAATTACAATCATGATAAAGATAAATATGAATATAAGTCAACACAAGTTTTATCATGTATGCGGGGAAATAGGGAGAGAGATTCAAGATGTGAACTCACATATAAAATTACATGGAAAAGTTAATATATATCAAAAGGTTGGTTTAGGTATTACATTATGATATTTGTTTACAAGTTCAACTGAATCTATTCTGCTGACACCAGAACTATCATCATCGTTTGTTATTTTATCATGAATATAAAATCAATTTTTGATTTGAAAATTTTTTCATCATTCGTTTATTGCTCCAATGATTTAAGGTTAAATCAAATGAAAGGTAAAGTGTATTAAGATTGAAAATTAATCCATTTAATTGAAGGATATTAAATTTTTCATTTCATTAACATTCAGGATTATAAGCTAATCAATTTTTATATTTAGACTATGGATTAAGAGATAAAGTAAAGTAATAACGATTACTAATACTTGGTAAATCAAATTTATGAGCACAGGTAATTTCATTTGCTAAGGTGTATATGTTTCTTATGCTCTATTGATGATTATCAGCAAATTTGCAATAATAATTGAATTTGATTAAGTGATATTGGATTCTTTGGGTGATACAATTGATGATAAACAACTGAAAAGGTAAATGATGATGTATTGATGAAATTTCTTAACACTAAGGGAGAGAGTGAGTGAGAGAGAGAAAGGAAAACTCTGAAAGGTAAGTAGGTAAGTTGATTATATTTGAATGAGAGCATTAGTTTAAGATAAGCTTATTGAGTTACAATATGGAAATTAGATTTTCAAAGTGACCTTAAAGTGGAAAAATGGATAAGGATGAAGATGATTAAATAAATTGTTTCGTTACAATAAAATATTAATAATGTACTAAGTATGTATATTCCTCATGTTCACTGAACTCTTCCAGGTCTCACAGATTCAGAGATGAAAAAAAAAATGAGCTAAGATAAACGTTTATCAATTTAGTTTTCATCTCAATTGATTTTTTTTGTATTGTTCATGTCGTTGGTGGAAAGTAAAATCAGGATAAAAGTATAGTCAATGGATTACTGAAAGTGGTTGAGGTTGTGGTGGGTGAATGATTATTCATTTTGTATGTGCGTGTTTCGGTGTTAAAATGAATACGAAATTACTAGAGCAAAGTAAATGGAGGCTGATAAATATTCAAAGAGTTGGAGGTGGAAGGATGAGAAAGAGAGAGAGAGAGAGAGAGAGGGAGTTGGAAATAAATATAAAAGTAAAACCAATTTAAAGTCAATTGGAGTAGCTTGGGTTTAGTTTTGTTTTGTATGTGTGACTGTCTATTCAGTGAATAACAAGATTCAACGATATGTATAATATACAAGGCGAAACAAAATGATTAACTAACCACTTTTTTTGCTCTTACTGATTTGTATCATCATGTTGCTCATTTTTGTAAGTGAATGAATCAAATGGAAATGCAATTTCATGCAATTTTCATGGCAATTGTACCATTATTATTATTACAACTACTATCATTATTATTATCATCTGATTATTATTACGATTCATAGTTAAATACAATGGGAATGGTTGGTGAGGGAGAGAAGGAGGAGATTGAGTGATCAGTGAGAAGAAAAGTTTTTTTTTTGTTCAAAGCAAATTGAGGCGGCGGGAATTTGTTTCTCTTTTCTTTGTTACATAATTTTACGATTTTCTCAGTGTTTGTCAACACTAAACTTGTGAATATTTTGACATTGAATGAAAAGGTACTTGGTGTGATGCTAATGAGAGAATGAGATGTTAATGTTGAGAGAGCAGGAAAGAAGTGGTTATAAAGAAACATTTAACTAAGAACTTTTTTTTTGTTCTTTCTTCGTCATGTTCAAAATTCTTCTTTTCTTGTCTCTTTTTGTTTCATTTTCTTTTTTCTCTTCTCTCACCAAGAATTAATGTTAGTAAAGGAAGAAGAAAGTTCTGATATGAGTAAGAATCATGTATGTGAATTAGCATGTGTATGCAAAGAGAGTTAGAAAGATGAAAGATGAATAAGGATACGAAAAGATTGGATGAGGTTAAATATCTAGAAACAAAAGAATGTGTTGAAATTATCATGAAAAGTGAATACATGAAGGGAAAAAGCCCTGCTGATATCATGAGTTTGTATGCTGAATAAGGTGAAAACAAGAATTGAAAACAAGGGGGAGAAAAAAAGATTCTGAATGAGATGAGGATTGGATAAGTTATTGATGATAAAGCATCAACACAATGAACAGGAGGCAAACTTAATACCATGAGGATGATGATTGAATTTCAACCATCATGTAAAAAAAACTATGTAGATAATAATGAGTTATAAAGATAACAATGAATTGAAAGTTGCAAACAAACAAAAAAGATTCTCAATTGTTTATTGTTGGGAGAAAAGACAAAAGAGGAAAAAGGAACAAAAATTTCAACTAACATCTTATACTCTCATGAATTTAATGAGAAACTTTACACCCAGAACTTTATTCATCATGTAGATTATATGTAAGAAAAGTTCTGAGAATGTTAGCCAAAAAAAGAAAGAGACAAGAGAATCAGCAAAATAGTGAGAAAAAGGCTAAACAACATATAACTTAGTTTTCTTGCAATTGAATATCAAATGAATCGCAATAGTAAAAGTAGTCACTTAGTTAGGTTACAGTCTAATTAATAAAATTTGCTATTGCTAATTAACTCTTCGTGTCAGAATGGTGTTTATTATAATATAATTGTTACAATTTATTATTTTCTGTCTCAATTTTGCTTTTCTTCCTACTATTTGTGTGAGTACCTGTGATTAGATGGATGTTTATCTTGGTAAGATTTTTTTTAATACTTTTTCTTTTATATATCTATCCCTGAGCATTTCATGATAATGATAATAACAATAATGCAACTAATAATGATGAACAGTTTCCAGGTAATACAGTTGAACACTTGAAGGTAAATTGTGAATCAACACGAATCCACAATTAATACAATTCACATTCAAGTTTCTATCAATGTATATGAATAAAAGTTAACCTCAATTCTAATGATATTCACTACATTTCACTCTCCCTTAAATGCCATGCAAACATTTTACTTCTTCCTATTTCATCAGATTTCTTTATATTGGCTTGAATCTGGGAGAGTTGATAATGATGATAATATTTGCAAGGATCAACAAAATCACGCTACCATCAAAGTGTAGTAAGTGAGCGGTAATCATAATATTATCATTATGTTCATCGCACAGGTAAAGTTATTAATAGTTTCCAATAATATTTTTTCATAAAATCACCTAAATATTAATCAGATAACATAATTTGTCTCCAAATTTCATCAGTTTCCATTTACTCAAACAATCTTCTCATGTATCAATGTACAAGTTGTGAGTAATTTTAATGATTGAAAATAGAAAAAAATTTGCAATCAAATTATTGGATTACCCTGAAGATTGATAACTATAATTATTCAATTAAAATGTTTAGATGTTGGAATAGTCTTAATTTTTACTGTTAATGAAAATATAAACAGAGGAGGTATGAGTGAGAGAGAGAGAGAGATAGGGTGTGGTTGTGGTGGAAATTCGGTGACTTAGATTATTCTAGTTGATAATGGTAATGATGTTATCAAGTTGTTAGAATTATTTTATTGATTGTTTTCGTGAAACCAGGTGAAAATTGAGAGGAAATTTTTTAGATTCTATGAGAATCTGAGAAATGGTTGATACGGAATCGTAAAGTTGGAGAAGGAAAAAAAGTTCTAAATGATGAAATTTCAACACTCAAATAGAAAAGTAGGCAAGTGAAAATCTCTATATATAAATAACCCATTATAAGTGGTGAACCTTGAAGCTTTTTCATCAGCCAATTTTGACAGTAATTGTTTATAATGGGAGAACACAAGAAGTAGATAATAGAATGAGGATGGAGCGAATCAAGGTAAAAGGGCAAGTCAATGGAGTCAAGAAAATAAAGACAAAGAAAAGTGTGGGGTTTAGATTGAGTTGAGGAGATTATTCCACAATGGAATAGATTTGAGAATTCAATATCTCAGAGAGATGAACTTAACAACGAGGACAGAAGATGCGATCTGCCACAATTTTCAGATCGGGAAAGATTCGATCAAGGATCACAACCACTTTTACGTTCCGTCACTAATTCCTACACTAATTATTTCTATCATTAAATGATCACTTTGCAAACAATCACAATTAGATTAAGAAGACTTCAGAATAAGAACTTTTTATTAAAGAAGAAAACTGAATGTTCCTTAGAACTTGCGAGAACCAGAGTTAGAATTGGTCTCTCGTTTTAGAGGGAACAGCAAGAGTTTTTAAACAAAATCAAAAAAGGGGGAAGTCATTGAATTAATCAAAGATTACAAAGAAAAGGGGAAGATAATTAATGGGGTTAAATCATATTAATGATAAGAAACAAAGAGATAAAAGTTAATCATAAGTAACCAAGATGACGACTATAGTCGAGACTTAGCCTTTGATTAGATTAAAAAGCAAATTAAATGATAATAAGAACCTTTGGCTTTTCAAACAATTGAAAAGTAAGTAAAATAGACAGAGAAAAGAAAGGAATTTAGTTCTCTTACTAAATTTACCAAATTTAAGGAAAATTAAAAAGTAATGAAAATGAAGGTTTTGATTGACCTAAAAGAATAAGATTTCAAAGGAAATTAAGAGTAATTAAAATGAAAAGAAATAAAATCAATTTGAAATCATTGAATGATCCAAATAATCGGGATTACAGGGAATGTATTTTTCACCCTTCACTCCCACGGTTTTGATCAAGAACTTTGTAAGACGGATTTTGGATCCTTCACTGGGCGAGATGTTATCAGGTCCGACAGGGTAAAAATTATCAGGGCGAACTTGAGATGAGGGAAATCTAATGATAGATATAAAATTGAATCCTGGCTTGAACTTAGGGCTTGAGAATCCGGAGGATCTGAAGTAGTGAGAGGATTTGAGAGTTATTGTCAGAATTTCATCTTGAGATTGACTTGATTCGAGATTGATTAGATCTTGTTCTCGATCTTGATTTTCCTGGGCTGGTTCGGCTTCTTGAGCTTCTTGATTTTCTTGAACTTGTTCAATTTCTTGATTTTCCGGGACTTGTTCCTGGTTTGGAACTTCGGTGATAAGTTCAATGATTGTTGTGAGCTTCGGAGCAGCATCTTGAGGTGGGTCGGAATCTTGAGATGACGACGATGATGATGAGTTTTTTGATGTTCCAGAGGAATCATTGGTTGTTCCTGAGGAGCTTGATGTGGATGATGATGAGGTTGCAGATGATTCGGTAGAGTTAATTGATAAGCTTGAGTTGTGTGATGAATTTTCACCATGTTGATTAGGTGATGAGATTGGAGGAGTTGGACATGTAGATCCAGTGGGAGTAGCACAACTTGAAGATGATGGGGTGACACAATTATACTCGAGGTATTCAGGGCGAGCAATGTGATGGTTATAATATGACCAGTTAGTGGGCCATTCAGCTTTAGCTTTTACCAAACTTGTAAATTTTTCAAAAAGTTTTGAAACTTTTTTGTTTCGGACGAAGTGTTTCATCGAATGATTATGAACACCTTGTTGACAAGCGGCACTTCGTACTTCGATTTCTTTCCAAAATCCCATGTACATTCGCATGGCTACGATGGCTTCGACGGCGGGAGAATGTGGTCCACCACGAATAGTAAAGCCGGAGAAAACGAGGAAAGAGACGAGAGATAATGAGGCTGGGGCAGCACGATAAGGTGAAAAGTAAATGGTTACGTCTCGGAGTTTTGGACGTAAGATTTCAATTTCACAGGGGGCAAATTCGAAAGCTTGGAAGAGTGTTATTAGTCCAGAACCGATGATGTACTTGGCTGAAGCCAAGAAGGTAATGACTTGATCACGTATAGTTGGAAGAGGTTTCGCCAATTTGATGTCTTGATATCTGAGACCATGGAATTTTGAATCCATGTAATTTACATGTTTGTATGAAACAAGAGTTTCATAAACGATATCGCAATTGCCATCAACAATTACGATCCAAACAGGATGAGGGGCGAGAACACGGTAACCAGATCGATTTGATCTTTCGATCCGTACATAAGCAGCATGAATGCTGTAAGTGTTCAAACGATCAGGATGTTCACTCATATGGAGATTTATCCATTCTTGATGTTGAGTCTTCAAATCTTCGAGGGTGATTTGGGTGATGTCATGAAATTGATTAACAGCTTTTTGACGTCGATGTGCACGATAGGCAATTTTATTTGGATTGGTACAAGTTGGGCCAACGTCGGTTTCAACGAAATCTCGGAGAGATATTGGGAACCATTTTCCAATAAGGGAACGAACAGTTTGTTGATCTTCAGGAGTTAACCTAAGAAGTGGGTTAATCTTGGTAAAGGGGGTAATGGGCTCACCAGCGTCATTGGCTATGTGAGTAGAGGCACGAGGTAGATTGTAACTAAATCTTCCCTCCGATAATCTTAACCATTCTTCGCTATCGTCGATTAAGTATTGGGGAACGGATGACCATCTAATGGTACGAGGGCGAGATTTACAATTTAAGTATTTATTGACTGGAGGAAAACCGAAACTTTGGGTAATTTCTTCTTCCTCAGCGAGAGGAGCGGATGGGTCTAACTTTTTAGCGAAAGTTGTCCAGAAACCTAATTTAAGATTAGTCTGGGCTCTAAGCATAGAAGGGGTTAAATGAGGATCATCAGGATTTTCTTCCTGGTTGAGGAGGAGACACGCATACAATTCATATTGTTGCGAGACATCGAATTCATGAGAGAAGTAAGAGATTTGGGGCTTAGGAGCTGATTTAACATGTTGAGGAATGAAGCTCATTAGTCTTTTTGGAGCTACAATTTCTAATTCCTTTTTAGAGGAGCCTGTTCTGAATAATTCTAAAGAATCTAAATCAACTTCTTCACGAAACAATCCTTTTCGACATTGTTTCTCATGGTCACATAAAAGACCGGGACTAATTGCTTGTTGACACAAAGTGTAACGGCAATTAAATTTGCTGGATCGATACTTGACATATAAGTCAGAATGAGCAAGAGGTGAGAAAGTTGGGTAATCATCCCTGGATGCATAGGTTTTAATGCAGTTTGGGACTAAACAGATAAATTTGTTGCATTGAAGCATCGGGGTCAAGTTTAAAATTTTGACTAACTGTTGGGTAAAGTTCACACATTTGGTACAATACCAATTTCGGCAAGAATCACATTCCACAGGAATCAAAGCAATTTGCTCACAGAAATAACATCTAATCTGATCTACAAATTTTTCGATTTCTTCATGAATAACTGAAGTTTTTGATATTCCTTTAGGAATCTTTGGAAGTGGAACTGAATAAATTGACTTATCTTGATAAAGATTTAGGAAGAGTTTCTCTCTTATCATTTTTTCATATTTAGCATAAATAACTTTGAAACCATCAGACTTGATTTTTACCAATTGTTTGATATGATTGAATCGTTCCATTGAACGATATTCAGGAAGTTCAGTTGGTAAAGGAAGAGGAGCAGGGTACTCATTGGGTTCAAAAACATAATCATCGGGCTTTAGATACCTATTAGGGTAAGTGGATCTAAGAATTGGTCGGTCAGATTTCGAAGGGTGAGAAGTAGTATCAATCTTACCTTTATCGGCCGAATTTTCGTCCAACTTTTTCTTTTGATTCGATGATGATGATGATGGTTGGTCCATTGTTTCAGGAGAATGAGATCTCTTTAGAGATGGCGGGTTGGTTTCAAAACGAACAGTTTTCAACAGAGTTGAACTTTTTTCTTGTGATGAGCTCGGAGAGATTAAATCGACAACAGGATAAACTGAGTCAGGAGCTGGAGCTGGACGACCGGGGAAATAGATGATTGAAGTTTCACTTTCCGGGTCAGATTCAGAGTCTTGAGAGACTAACGATCGTAAGAGTTCAGGGTCACGAGATGATGAAGAGCAACTGAAATGGGAAGACGAATTGTTGTCCATTTTATTGGAGAGAGTTCGATTGCGCTTAATAAGCGAGTTGGCATTGATTAAACAGTTGAGTTGAGAGCTAATTAAAGCTGAAAGATGATTAATCTTGAAGATGAAAAACACAAAAGCTGAGATATAGCGATAGCTATGGGGAAACTTAAATTTAGTCAGTTGGATTAAAATTTCTAAACAAATAAGATAAACTTTCTGAAGTTGGGAGATTGAAACTATTGAATAGTAAAGAAGATTTGGAACTTTTAGAAGGTTGAAGAAGAAATTTGAACAATTAACAAAATTGATTAAAAATTGACAAAATTCAAAGACGTTGTTCTTAAGTGACCAAAGAGTTGAACTGAAGAGAAAGGTGAAGGCGGAGGGCGGGAATAAGCGCCTTTGTTTAACGAAATCGGTCAAGCGGAAATTTGCGGTAATTAATTTTTGATTAATCGAATCCGGGAAAAATCGTATTAGCAATGTGATTTGATAATTAATGACAATTAAAGATTCCAGAGGAATGATATTATCAAATAATTGATTTTTCTTGTAGAGTCGAACATGGAGATTTTCATCATGTTCATCAGAAATCATGAAAAATGAGTATAAGATGAATACTTGTCTTTGTTTTGCTTGAAGTCGAGTTAATGGTTTGTCTTGAAGATTTTGGATTAATCTTGTTTGTTGAGCGATTAGTTTGTCAGCAGTTTGATATTTTCTTTTGGTTTTAGTTGTTTGTTGGTTGAGTTGGAGATCACCATAGTGATTGGAATCATCAGAATTTTCATTGATGGATGGAGATATCGAATCAGTTTGTTCATTAGTAATGAGATTAGGAGGATTAGAAGGAATATCTTTGAAAAAGTTATTCAAGGAGTTAGATGAATTGTTAGAATCAAGAATATCATTTGAATGATCGTTGTCAGCGGACAATTCAGAGGCAATTTCTGAATTCTGAAGGGAAGTTTCTAGATGTTGATCTGCAATTTGGGTAATTTCAGGGGAATCTAATTCAATTTCTAAGAATGATTCGGGATTGAAATGATTGTCTTTGAGAGTTTGCATTTCGACAGAAATTTTTCCTCGATAGAGTTTAGTGTTTGAGACATTGCAGGTGAATAGACCTAAATCGTCTAAATCTAATAAAAGAAGAGCACCTTTTTTGAGACCTGTAATTAGATGAGGTCCATGAAATTTGTTTCTGAGTTTTTTGGAAAGATTGGAATCTACAGATTCATTTTTTACTAAAACGAAATCACCTATTTGATAAGGAGATTGAGGGTGAAGAGATTTGGTTCGATTTATTTGATAGAGTTGTTGCGATTTCAGTCGAGCAAATGCGAGTTTTCTAGCTTGAGAAACGGTGATTGAGGAGAAGTGAGTGCAAGAGAGATGATTATCTAACGGTTTATTTGGATGTCGACCAAATACTAGAAAGTATGGACTAAATCGAGTGATTTTATGAATGGTCGAGTTAATTGCAAACATACTAGCTTCTAAAGCGAGTTTAAGATTTTTAGTACCATTTTCGATAACGTAAGTTCTAAGTCTTTCTGCTATCGTTCTGTTACATCGTTCAACGATTCCTTGAGATTGAGGGTGATAGGGAGAGGAAATATCATGAATGATAGAGCTTTTCTTAAGGAAGTTTGAAACTAATTCTGACATAAAGTTAGTACCTTGATCTGTTTGAATGTGAGTGGGGTAACTGAATAGATGGAAAAATTGGGATAGGAAGTTAATGACTGTGTTAGCGGTTTGATTGTTAGTAAGCTTTGCATAAACATAACGTGATAAAATATCAACAATCACAAGAATGAATTTCTTTTGATTACCAATCTTAATTGGTCCTTGCACATCCAATTCGAAACGTTCAAAGATTTCTTTAGGAATTGGTTTGGCGGCTGGATCGACGTAAATCACATTAGTGGGCTTAGCGAGATTGCATGTCATGCAAGATTCACACAGTTTCTTGATTTCCTCATAAAGGTATTTGCACCAGAATCGTCTAGCGATATTAAGATATGTTTTTTCGGTCGCGAAATGACCACCAAGAGGGGATTCGTGTTCATCTTTGAAGATTTCTTCGAGAATAACTGGATCAATTACTAGTCGAGTACCAAAGGGAGTTCGAATGTCTTTGCGGTAGAGGAGATTATCTTTGACCAAATATCTTTTCTGTAGAATGGAGTTTGGGTTTTCCATTTGTTTTATTATTGACTGAATATCAGGATTTTCACTTTGTCGTGAGCGAACTTTCTCTTTCCATAAGGAAAATTCAGGAGTTTTGGATTTAGCACTGAGATCGTCATTTGAATAAAGAATGACGGGAGGATTTTTCAATTGTTCTGAATCGAAAATTGGAGATTCAAATGTAATGTTAATAACATTCATACCAATATCATAATAGTGATGATCTTCAGGATCGATGAGATAATTTGAGAGATAGATTTTATCCAAGAATTCTTCTGGATCGATTACTTTGCGATGGTCCCATTCCGATTGGTATCTGGAGAAACAGTCGGGAGGGTGAGTTGATCCTTTACGGTAAATTACCTTGAAGTTATATGCTGAAAGCATGATTGACCAACGTTGTAATCGGCTATTTTAAAGTTGATTTTGGTGAGTTGACAAAGGGCATGGTGATCCGTTTCACCAGGAATTGGTCACCATCGAGGTAATGATTATATTTATGGATGCCAACGAGAATGGCGAGAAGTTCCTTTTCGGAGGTGGAGTAATGAATTTGGTGTTTCAAAAGTTTTTGCGAGAAGAAAGAGATTGGAAGCCAATCTTTGATTTCGTCGATTGGAGTTTCCGAATCGTAAGTTTCCGACTTATCGTCTTCTTGAAGAAGTATACCTCCAACAGCAACATCGGAAGCATCAACAGCAATCTTACGGCGAAGATTAGGATTGAAATGAACGAGAAGAGTAGTATTGAGTAATGAATTTTTGAGTGAATCCAGAGCAGCTTTATCGGCAGATAAAATTTTAAATTTTCTCTCTTTAGAGATGAGACGATAGAGAGGAGAGGCGATTGTTGAATAATCTTTGATGTATCGGCTAAAGTAATTGTAGCATCCCAATAGGGATTGTAGTTCACGGACATTCTTGGGATAAGGGAGATTAACCAAAGCTTGTACTTTCTTAGGGTCAGGTCGAATTCCATCACCAGAGACTAAATGTCCAAGTAACAGGATTTCCGTAGCACCAAGTGTACATTTCTCGGTTTTTACCTTCAAATTGTAGGAACGAAGGCGATCCAATACATGTCGAGTGTTTTTGAGAAGATCAGGGAAATTTTTCCCTACGACGGGAATATCGTCGAAATAACCAATACAATCTTTATATTGCAATCCATCGAGAACAGTATTCATAAATTTTTGAAAAATGAAAGGCGCACCAGAAAGACCCATAGGAAGTCTTTTGTACTGGTATTTGCCATCAGGAGTGACAAATACTGTCTTTTCCTCTCAGAGGCGGAATTTCAATTTGATGATAGCCCTGGGCCAGATCAAACATGTTAAAATAACGACCACCACGGACTACTTCCAAACAATCGTCAATGCGAGGCATTGGATACTTTGGAACTTTAGTGAGTCGATTGAGAAGTCGATAATCTATTACCATGCGATGAGATCCATCAGGTCGCGGAACTAAAATTGAAGGAGATCCACCTTGAGCATTAGAAGGTTCGATGAGATCGTGAGCCAACATTTCGTTGATGATGTCCTTAAAAACTTCACGGCGATGAATGTGACAGTTATAAGGTTTTTGGTACGGAACCGATTGATTGTCCAAGTCGATTGTAACGGGACAGATTGAAGCTGAAACGAAACCAAGATCGTGTTTGTGTTTCGAAAAAACGTCTTGATACTGGATTATTAACTCTAAGAGTTCAGATTGTTGATCAGGAGTAAGATCAGGGTTTACTTTCTTTTTTACTTGTTCGATGAATGGAGTGATTTTAGATTCGTTAATTTCTTCTTTTGTAACGAGATCGCACCGAGCGATGACAGCATTTTTAGGAAAATCTTTAAATATCGATTTTGTCGGAGGTTCGACGTTAATGTTTAGTAGAGGATTAGATTGATCTTCATCAATTTTCATAATTTCCGAAGGTTTGATTTTGAAATGAGGGGACTGATCTAAGATGTAATCAGATGAACTATCTCCAGTAACTTTAATGGAGCTTTGAATGATATAATCAGTTTCTGCAGATGATGCAAATCTAAAGTAGAAATCAGGGTTGTTGTACTCAATAGAGTCTGGAGTTTCTTTACAAGAAATTTTATATTCTTCTCCGTTAGATGAGATACTCATGTAAAATAAGTGAAGGAAAGCATTTCCTAGAAGGAAATTAGGATCAAAATTCTTACAGATTTGTAATTTGAGGATTTGAGTTTCTTCCATGTTGACATGCTTGATAATAGCATAAGCGAATCCAATGGTGTTGACATATGAATTCTGAGCGATTCCTTTGAGATAACGATTCAGAGGAATAAGATGAGCACCAAGTTCTTTTGCCATAGATGAGCTGATTGCACAAGTTGTAGCACCAGTGTCGAGTAAAACTTTACCTTCGCGAACAAATTCCTTGGAGGGAAGACAAAGTTTAAGATTAGCTTGAGGCATGTGGCTTAATAAAGCATTTCCAAGATTGGTGAGTTGATTGAGAGTGGGAGAAGCGGCGAAAGAGATGTTAGAGTTTCTCAGAGCACTTTGAATTGGTTCGAGAGGTTGATTAATTTGAGGTTCATCGTTATTGATGGGATGATTTGAAACCATAGTAGTCAGGTTAGCAGGATAATTAGTTATCGCTGGAACATTGTTAGTCTGAGTATCGGAAGAGGAGGCTGTAGATTTCGATTGGTAAGGTGGTTGACCTAATTGTTTTCTTCGGGCAGCCAAACGTGGACATTGATCGATTGTGTGATCGCTGTCTTTTTTGCAGTAATTGCAGTATTTACCAGAGGTTGAAGGATGGTTAGAAGATGATCTATCTTTAAAAGATCGAGAAGAGGAATGAGTTTGATTGCTTTTGAAAAGTTTACCTGATGATTGTTTTTCTTTATCATAAGGTTTTGGCTTTGATTTGTCTTTAGACGACATTTTGAAATCGAAGTGTTTTCGAGTTAAGAAGTTGAAGATTTTAGTCTTATCATCATTGATACCAAGTGTGTAGATATCGTCCCTAATGTATTTGGGAATATGTTGAAGGACTAGTGAGAGAAAACGCGATCGTTAACAGAGCCAAGAGATTTTGTTACCAATCTTTTCATGTCACTAAAAATTTTTCGGATGTTCCTCAGGAGAATAACGACATTGTTGAAGTTCAAAGTCTGCGCTGTACTGACTTTCGGGAGTACGAAGCTTTTCAAATAAAGCTGAAACATATTCTTGATAATCAACAATTGATTCCAAATCATGAGCTGAAGATTTCATTTCATAAGCCATAGCCTTTTGTAGAAGGCGTAAACGAGTTGGATCATCTACATTTTCTTTAGATAATCTATCACGAGTTTTTGTTAGCCATTGATATTGGTCTTCACCATGTTTAAATTCAGGAATGAATGGATCAGGTTTTAATTGTTTGACGATTTCAACCAAAGTTGACGTTGAGAGTTGAGATTCCGAAGGAATGAGTGGAAGAGATGATGATTGAGATGCCGAAGGTTCGACGATTTGAGCACCATAAGAGGTTAAGACGGTCTTGAATTTGTTTAAGGTTCCAAGAGCCAATGGGAGAGAGTAAAGTTCAGAATGAGAGATGGTAATTATCATTTCTTCATCACAGCCGATTGTTTTCAGGAAAACTTGGATATCATTCTCGGAGATTCCATTTGTGCGGAAGTCAAAAATCCAATCAGGGATATCTTGATCTTTAAGATCACCAACAGGAAGCTCTAGGATTTCTTCTGACGTTAAAATTTCACCAAGAAGTAGAAGATGAGTTTTAACAATTTCGATGAGCCGTTTAGTGGCAAGAGAGCGAAGAGGAGTATTTGATTTCCATAAATCAAAAAGAGAGAGCATTTCGGAGTAGTCGAGATCTTTAAGAGATTTGTCCTCAATTGAAACAGTTTGAGCACGTCTTCCTCTTGTACGAGTTACAACAGGAGTAGGAGGAAGTTGAGATTGATGAGGAATTGCTGGAGAAGTATGAATTGTTTCATCGGAAACATTACCTTGAGGTTGAACTTGAGGAGGAGAAGATGAGATGGTAGCTTTTCTACCTGGACGCTTCTTAGGAGGCATTGTGTGGATAATTGTTCACAAAATTTAATGATGGGATCGAAACAATAGTTGGATTGAGGAAATAATGGGAAAGATGGAGCGTTAGAGATGGTAGGGATCCTGCCTGGGTCGCCAAATTGTGGGGTTTAGATTGAGTTGAGGAGATTATTCCACAATGGAATAGATTTGAGAATTCAATATCTCAGAGATGAACTTAACAACGAGGACAGAAGATGCGATCTGCCACAATTTTCAGATCGGGAAGATTCGATCAAGGATCACAACCACTTTTACGTTCCGTCACTAATTCCTACACTAATTATTTCTATCATTAAATGATCACTTTGCAAACAATCACAATTAGATTAAGAAGACTTCAGAATAAGAACTTTTATTAAAGAAGAAAACTGAATGTTCCTTAGAACTTGAGAACCAGAGTTAGAATTGGTCTCTCGTTTTAGAGGGAACAGCAAGAGTTTTTAAACAAAATCAAAAAAGGGGGAAGTCATTGAATTAATCAAAGATTACAAAGAAAAGGGGAAGATAATTAATGGGGTTAAATCATATTAATGATAAGAAACAAAGAGATAAAAAGTTAATCATAAGTAACCAAGATGACGACTATAGTCGAGACTTAGCCTTTTGATTAGATTAAAAAAGCAAATTAAATGATAATAAGGTTAAACCTTTGGCTTTTCAAACAATTGAAAAGTAAGTAAAATAGACAGAGAAAAGAAAGGGAATTTAGTTCTCTTACTAAATTTACCAAATTTAAGGAAAATTAAAAAGTAATGAAAATGAAGGTTTTGATTGACCTAAAAAGAATAAGATTTCCAAAGGAAATTAAGAGTAATTAAAATGAAAAAGAAATAAAATCAATTTGAAATCATTGAATGATCCAAATAATCGGGATTACAGGGGAATGTATTTTTCTACCCTTCAAAAGAAAACAGTAATTCTCTTGTTGAAAAATATTTTACAAAAATTTCTTTTTATCATAATTCTTATGGTAATCATTATACTTTTAAACTAGAAAAGTACTTAGAAAAGATGATGATGATAATCATCATTATGATATCTTACTTTCTTAATCGATAATATTTATTTATAAATGTGGAGAAAGTGATGAGCAAGTGATGGTGTATGAATATTTAGATAGAATTCAAGTTCAGGTCAATTGGATTATGTGGTGGAAGATGAAAGGTACATGAAGAATGATTCAAGTTTCTAGAATAGAGTAAAATTGTCATCCATTTACTTCTCTTATTCCTGCTCATCTCTTTTCCTTTTCCTTTTTCTTCCTCCATCTTTATCTCTTTGGATTTGTGAGCATTTCAATTCTACCAGAATACGAATCAGAATAAAAATGAGAATGAGAATACAAGATTCTTATGAATCACGAATTCATCAAGATCCAAAACCTGAAACAAGAATGATGAATAAAAGTTCACAACTCACAGAATAAATATCCACACAATTTTCATGATGAAGAAACATGACATTCGTGACTAATACCATTCAACTATATAAATCTTTCTATTCTTTTTTTTCACAAATCATTTTCATCATTCCAGGTACAACCCTATCAATAACCATGGAGAGAGAGAGAGGGAGAGAGGAAAAAAACTTTAACTAATTATGAATAGAGAAAATATCAAGAATATTTTCACTCAAAACTTTCGTTGTGAGAAAAGTAGAAGAAAAAAAAAGAAATAGAAATTCAGAGTTATCATGATTATTTTATCATGTTGATGTACAGAATTCAAGGGAACCAGAATTTTTGAGATATTATTGTTATTCAAGTTTTCACTTCTTTTTGTTCATGTTTGATAAGCTGACAGAAAAGGTGTAGGGAGGGAGTTGCTTTTATCATAGATTTTTGCTATCAAGTGGGAGTTGAATTTACTATGAGGAGGCAAAAATATACATCAGATAATATTCATCAAATATGATAAGTTTTTTGATGGAACAATTTTCACTTTTTTTCCTGGTATATGTAATATAAATTACCAGAGGATATACAGTATTAGAGCACTTAAGATTAGGGGCTATAATATGTAAGCTTAAATTAATGTTTGTTCAATTAGGAAGAGTTTGAATGTTCAATCATCACCATGATAATGAAAAGCCATCATAATGATCATGTTAATAAACATAATTAATGATACAATTAAAGTTTTTTTCCCATTTAAAATTCGTGGGAGGAAGATAAACTTTTCTCAAGCTCTTCATATCATTTGTATTACACTTTATCATCAATGATTCAATGATATCACGATTGTGAAATTTATCCTGATCATATGATAATACATGTAAATTAAATAGCAATTGAATGTTGGTTTAATATGAGAACTATTAACTTTTCAACATTCTCATCTTATCTTCATCATCAGAATCATTAGCACATGTTTATCACTTTCATGTTCAATTTTCAATTTGATTGAGTTCATGTTAACATGTAAGAATCGGGAGATATATTGGTAAAAGCGAAGATGATAAGACTGATGAAGCTCCATCGTCAATATGATCATCACCAGGAATTGTCTTACTTGATCAAATTCCAACTGAACAGGGTGGAAATGATGAGAAAAGGAAAACGGAAGGAATGTAAGTTAGAAAGTAACTTTTAAGGTAAAGTAATCGAATGATTTTTTCCCTTTACTCACATGAGATTTTTTCGACAATTTTTTTTTCTCTTTTGCTATTTTTCATCATCGAATCTTTTTCCATCTCTGTTAATCATCGTGAAACTCAATTCTATATGTTAGCAGGTTTGAGGTATTGTGTGTGGGTTTTGTTTCATAATAAAAATCGACTAAATTTCTCTTGTTTTTGTTCAAATCTTGTTAACAAAGCCTTAAGGGCCTAGGATATTATAGATTAGATATATAAACACACAGGTAGAATAAAAATTCACTAATATCTACCATGTAAGGGGAGTAAGATTAACCCTGGAAAAACAGGTAAAGTCAATTTTTGCCTCTGTAAAGATAAATAACAAGCGATTTCCAGGTTGAACCAGAAAATGAACAGGATAGGAAAAGTTGTGGTAAAAGTTTCCATCATTTTGTATTATAAAAGCATGAGAGCTTATCTGATATGCCAAATAATCAAGATAATAAACAGAATCCTTTGAATACGCTATTTCATTAGTATCATCGATCCACAATAGGATCAACAATTGACAGGAAACATTTAATCAAATAACCGTAGACGATTAATAAGTTGAGTTTTCAGAATAGGAATCTAATTATCACCGTCATTATAATTATCAAACTAATTATCTTTTAACGATGAATTTATTATTACAACTAATTACAAGAGTTTATCTCTATTCCAATTAGACTCTAAATCAGGGAAAAAAATTCTTTCATCTTTTTATTGATAATCATTATCATGGAAAACACTTATCCACCTTAGATATAATAGTCAACAATAACGATTGATGATTATGAGCAATATTTTTTTTGTACTCTTCAATCTCACTAACAATTAAATGTTACAATTGTCAAAGCTAATACATATAATGATGATGATAAAATTGTGACATTAATAACAACGAAAAGTAAAAGTCAATCAACTCTTAATTGTAATTGTTTGTAATGATAACAATGATAATAATAAAGGTTAAAAGTCAATTGTCAATGGTTAACGTTAAGAAGGTGAAATAATGAATGTTAATGTGAGTGGAAAGTGGCAGAGACTCATGAGAATACCATGATAAAAACAATAGAAACTGAAACAATAGTTGGATTGGAATCACTATGAAGATGATGAGATAAAAAAATTGGATAAAATTAACAAAATTGCGACTTGAATGATAAA
The DNA here is from genome assembly GCF_014898815.1 of Panonychus citri. NCBI lineage: Eukaryota > Metazoa > Arthropoda > Arachnida > Trombidiformes > Tetranychidae > Panonychus > Panonychus citri. The sequence goes on along the minus strand of NW_026515516.1, from coordinate 85,257 downwards.
ATGGGAAAGGTGAGATTCTATCAACTCTTTACAATAAGACATAGGTAAAAGTTCACGTAAGGCTACCTCCATTATTCATGGCGGATATTCATTGAGTTGGAACTTTAATCATCGTCAAAATTTGGTTATTAATTTCACCAAAAAAAAAATAACGATTAGCTATTATGAATTTCGGTTAGAATCACAAATAAAATCAGCAGTCAACTAGGGACAGAATTTTCCATCTTTATCACGATCATGAATAGTTCGAATCGGTTATGGATGTGAGTTGAGTAGCCCGATAATTTAGTAGTTAGATAATTTGGTATTTAACTATCCACTCTGAGAATTCAATGTTCTGAATTACATTGGCTGATTCAATTTGTCCTAAAATTTTAATCGTCCACTGAATAAACTTTAATGAAATTTTCGATCAATTTTTCTGAAATTGAAAGTTTGCAAAATTAGTTAATTACATTCGCAATTAGCAATTTAACTTGTAATTTCCTTCTTCCAAAAGTAAACTCAATAGCAATTAACGAAGGTTTTTTTCAATTCAATTTACTTCCTATTGTTGCAAGTTTAAAATCTCTGAGCTTCATCATCAGTACCGTTGAATTCAATGATTATCATTATCATTGTGAGAAATGAAAATCTTTTTTATTGTTCTGAATACGATAAAAAAAAGCATCAATAATAACTGAGTTTAAACAATTTCAGGGGAAACTGAATCAACCAAAGAGAATGGAAAAATTAAGTCAACAAACAATTTTATACTTCGAAAATCCATTTCCTGAATCGTTGGAAACTGGTGTTACCTATTTTTTTTTTGCTTTACTATCCAAGTGATTTATCATCAATAACAAACGGTTTTTGCTACTGAAAATTGTAGTAGTAGGTTAGGGAATCATGAAAGAGGAAGAAAAATGATGAAGGAAAAGAAAATCATGATCATTAAACCAATGATATGATTAATTTCATCAAAAGGTAGATATGAGAATCAACTTGATGAGAGAGATTATTGAGAACTTGTTGATTGGCATATTGAAAATAATAATATTACACTTGGGTGGGGTTTATTTTCTTGATGATAATAATTATCGTAATCAGCTGATTACATCATAAAGATTAAGCATTGAATTTGTGTTATTATTACTACAATTTCTGATGAAAGCAAAAAAAATTGGTTATGTATTATTAATAATAACTAATGCAGTTTTATATATAACTTGGTTCGAGATATTATCTTTACTTGACCGTTATAAATGACCACGAGTTGTGAAACAAGATAAATAACTTTAGTCTAAGGTATATTTCGTATGATAATCATTAAGGATAAACTAATGTTAATGATTATGGTGACAGTATAATAATGGTAATGATATTGGGATTGATAATAGTTAGATAATAAAATATTAATACATTGAAGATGATCATCTTTCTGTTTGAACAAAAACTACTTATATACTATTAAAGGCTTGATAATATTCAGAGAGTTCATTTGTTTGTTTCAATGGTCAAGCTGAAATGATTAGGATGTTAATGGTTTGTCTTTACTTTTTTTTATACTCTGACTAAATGGACAATCAGCATTTATCAAAGTGTCACTAACAGTTTGATGATATTTTTATATTATTTTTTTCAATGATTTTCGAGTACAAAATCGGAGCTTTTCAGATCTCTAAATAAGCTAAACTTTTTTAGTCTTTCTCAGGCTATAACTATCTTGGAATTATCATGAAAAAATGTTAAGCCAGAGGATTGAGGATGAAATTGAAGTGACCAACAGCAAGAAAGAAAAATGAGAGAGAAAGAGATAAAGTGCAGATTCTGATAGTAAATATTTTGAAATGATCACAAAAAAAAATAAGAATGATCTGAGAAAGAATGAACATGATGATGACCAAGAACAAGATGATGATGATACCAATGATAAATTCTGTTTGTTGAATCCCGCCTTTTTTTGCTTTAGCAAAATGGTTGTGGAAAATAAAGGAAAAAAACAAGAATCAACAACAAGGGAGAAGAGATGGAAAAACAAGCAAAACATTTTCATTGTTTGTTTGTATTAGGATGTTGATGAACATGATGCGATTTTGGGAATTCTGATCATCTAAGATCATTTATGATTCCTGTTGACTTCAATTAAATCTGTCCAACAGTAAATAGACATATCAAAACCAAAAAAAACAATGATTACAAATTATGATAATGGTGAATCAAGAGACTCACCAAGAGCAATTGCTGATTTTATCCATAAAAACTCATTTCATTCTCAACTTATTTTGAGAAAAAAAAACTGAAATAGTCTTTTATCGTCTGAACAACACTGCCAGAGAAAAACAAAATTCATTTGATTTTATAAAAAAACGGCCCAATTAAGTACTTAAATTAAATCATGTCAATTCTTTGATTTGATTTAAAGCAAAAGATCATCAAAAAGATATCAATCTGACTTCGAATTAATGTTCAGACCTGGGTTTACGAAATGAATACAATACAATGTATAATTTAAATAGATAATTAGTTTCTATTTCTCCTAGTGTTTAATAAAACAAATTAAGGTATTGTAATCAGTGTCCATCATGATGGTTAATAATACATTTATTGTATTATAATAGTAAAAAAATGATTAGTTGATAATGTTGATTAAATAAATTCAAATGAAAACCAAACAAACTGAGTATCTAATTATTAACAAAATGAGATAGTGAAATTTTCAAGTTCAATGATAAACTATTGATATTTAAGGTAAGAAGTGAATTAACTGTGAGTTTGTAATCACTATTTAGATAATGAGTATTTTAATTAATGAAAATATTAACAGAAAACTTTGTTATCTTTTTTTTTGTTTCAAGCTTCATGATAGTTATTTATTTTCAACAAAAGACTCAAAATCTGTGAGAATCTGAATTCAAATGAATATAAAGCGGTAATAATTCATGATAAAAAGGGAGATATAAACCTTTTAATTGGATGAGCTTAATGATAACCCTTTGCATAAATAAACTTGCAGTTTATTACTAGAAACATGAAAATTTCCTCTGAAAATCAAGACTGTTGTTATAATTATGAATGGATTAAATTGTTATAATAATATTACAAAATTTATCGTTCGCATTTGTATCATCGTTCACGTTTTATACTGTCATTTTCTAGGATTAAATATGAATTTCTTTTCGTAAATATCTTCCATCTTTCATTAGAACTTCAATTAAATAAGAACAATAAAGATAAAGATTATGAGAATCGATGGATTTCCAAAACTAAGAGCTTATATTAATACAGAATCATGAGAAATATGGAGAAAAATGTCTCATATGATCATCACTCTGATGGATTGGAAGGAGAGATGAAAAATTCTCACCAATTCATCTACTTATTCTTATGTTTTTACTGCATCTTCCATGATAAACATGAGAATTTTGATTCTTCTTATGAATAGTAATCACCATTTGGATTATTATGAGTTCTTCCATTACTATTATTATTATCGTCACAAGACAAAAGATGATTTAGACGTGATAAATTGAGAAATATGATGCAGATGAAGGTACAAGATGAGGTGATTCTGGATAGTTTTTTTTCTGTTTCAGAAAAAAAGTGAGAGATTCGAAACAAGAAAAAATGATCAATGGAAGATAATAATGTATTCTGAGCAATTTGACACAAATAGTTACAAATATGTTTTTTTCACAGATTCTATTTACTTCCTACCTCTACTCTTCATCTTATCCTTTATCTCATCTTTTATGCCTCTCATACAAGCGTCATCATTATAATCTCTCTCTCTCTCTCTCTCCTTTTTACGCCTCCTTCTAATAGTTTCTTCATTATAAAACTATTCACAGGAATAAATGATGCTGTCAGTCAATGGGAATGGTAACAAATCAATTCAATAGCTAATGGACTGAGAATTGAGATTATATTCAAAAAAGAGAGAAGCGGGAGACGATCGAAAAGGATAAAATGTTTCGTCTTAGAAATGGGGAGAGAGGAAATAATGACGATATCATCAAAATGATCACCATTATCATGATAATAATGTATGTAAATCATGATGAAATTCTGATGATGTCGAATCCTGACAAAACTGATACTATTTATATGTAAACAGACAATAAATAAATAGAGAGAGAGAGAGAGAGAAATATGAGATAAAAAATTCATTCACAATGAGAAACATTCAAAATCTGTGACAATATAATTTTACTCAACTGAATTTCATGATAGCAAATTCATAGTTCCAACAAATTCAATAAAATCGATTCATTTCCATGCTCAATAAATATCAATTATTAAAATTACTGTAGCGAATGGAAAAGATGATAAATCATCTAATGATTTTAATTTGATTAAATGATTAAGTTTATTGTAATATATAAAAAGAAATATTCTTTCAATACTTTTCACTATAAACGGTAAATAAAACAATGAATAAGAAAATGAGTGAACATTAATAAGTAAAATAAAGTTACCATGGTGAAATTTTACTATATAATGAAGAGTGAAATCTAATACTAAGCAAGATAATATTATTTATTGGAAAGGAGGAAAACAATAGTAAGTGGAGGAACTGATATAAATTCTGTGATATTATCGATAAAAATACAATAGAAGAGGAGAAAATTTTGAATAAAGATAAATTTTCAATGTATTATTATCATGATGAACATAATATAAAACAAATGATTAGGTTGTTTGATAAGTTGAAAAATTTGTTCAGGAAAATTCTATCAACACTATTGGCGAAATTGAATTAAATCATAAAGATGGGAAATCACCAAAGGTATGAATGTGAGTGTGAGACGGAGAGAGAGAGAGAGTTTGATATAAATTCATACATGAAATTTTATCGATATGCAATTGTGAATGGGTTGAAGAAGGTAAGAAAATGGAGCAAAGAAAAGATGACATCAGAAAAAAGATTGAAGATAAAATTGGATCAAAAACAGAATAAGATTGAGAGAAAGATGATTTTGATGGTGTGTTGGAAGGATGATGAAGGTTGATGATATGAATGAGGTTAAAACTGGCGAAAAAAGGTAGTTGGATAAGGTTATTTGAGGAATTTCAATAAAACATCAACATCCTTGCACGATGGTTTATTTGATTGATGTAGTCCATTGGTGATGAGTGTTGGGAGTGTATGTGTGTGTGTTTATGTGAACTGGGTTGAGAAGATGATGAGCTTGATAGAAATTGATGAAGAGGAGTTATTCTTTCTATCTCTTCCTCAATCTATTTCTATATTAAATTCGATGAAAAGTGGAAAGGAAACTGGTGAAAAAAGAGCATGAGACTGGATATTTCAGTAAATCTGTAATACAATTTACAGTGATTACGTTACGATTCCTACTTTGCAATATTCTGAACACTTTCAGGGTGGACTCGAGTTGAATTTATTTTCTCAAATGCATTTCGTAAGGTAACATTTTATTGAAAGGTAAGATGGTTGAGGATAAACCAGAATTTTCGCTCCCTTGGAAGAAATAAAGTTGATATCATGGTAATAATTTGATGGATTCATTTGACTCAAATTTTTCTCATCTCTGAAGACGAAGAAAAATTTGTAGTAATTTATTGGAATTTTAGATTTTTTCTCTCCATCTTCCCTTTGATGGTCATCTTTTTCTGTTCATTAGATGACAAACTCAGTCATGGGCATGAAAGATACTTGTGATTACTTGTGATAAGTTTCAAATGAAATCTGACAGAGATTGAAAATTCATGAGAATGTCAGATAAATGATAGATAATTTATATGAGGAAGATGAGAAGAAGAAAAAAATCTGAAAGTAATGATATTTTTGTGATGACCAATTGTTTTTCCTTCTCATGTTTAAAATGTATTAATATAAACTCAGGAGAATGAGCAAAGTTTTCATCAAGAATTTACAAAGAGATTGAAAATCATTTCTTCCTGATTCCTTGATAAAGATCAACTGTTGTACTTAAGACACTACATGGTGTTTCATTGGTTATGTTCTTGTTCATTAACATGATTGTTAGAAACGGTGGGTTTTGTTGCAGGGTAAAGGATGATAGCAAGGGAGATAGAAATTGAGAAAAAAAAGGTTGTCAAGGTAACAAAGTGTAGTTTTGTAGGTTATTTTTTTGTCTATCAACCGGAAAGATTTGGTTGGATGGGTTATTCTTTGTACTTTAAATTGAAACCTTATTGAAGACTGATTGTGAGAAAGTTGAAATTAAGATGAAGATGAACAGGAAAAAGACGAAAACGGAAACAGAATAGATGGATGATTAACACTGACTTTGATAGTGAACAGTTTCAGAATTTTCATTGATACAAGACGATTTTACTTTACGATAATCATGAAATAATTTTTTCCAATTCTTCATCATGAGTATTAACATTTCCACCATGATCAATACACCAACTTAATCTGTATCTTTCTCTCTCTTTCTCTCTTAATTTATCAATTGTTGTCAAGTTTAAGGTAGTAAGCTTATGTTTTACCTCCCTGAGATTCCCACTCTCACTTTCTCACTCTGCCTTTCTCTCTCTCTATCTCATACTCAATACTTCATTTCTATATACAAGTATTAACCTGGAGATTCAAATCAAATTGGTAGTAAATCAATTGAAAAGAATTTAAAAAAAGAGAGAGAATCAGTAAAAGTTACATCTTTTAATTGCAAATGATTATCGGAGATAATTGTTTGCATTTCAATAGGTTTCGGGGCTTTACCTAAATATATTGCAATTTTATCGTCTTACTGAACAGTTCAAATTTTTTGTTTGGTTCTCGAAAAAAGACAACAAACTTGAAATGATAAAATAAACAATATAAATGTAATATGAAATAATATCGAGTCCGTTTATGATTAACATTTGACTTTTACAGGTAAACAAATTGAAATAATATTTTCCAATTGATGTTGTTTAAGTGAAACCTTACAATACATTCACTCAATTGACTATCGATAGAAAATGAAAATAACCAATTGGAACATGATGTTCATGGTGAGAGAGAGAGAAAAATATGAACATTGAATGAAAAGTTATCATAGAAAAAAAGAGAGGAGAAAAAAAATGAAAAGAAAAATCTTAAAGATATTTACTATTTTCCAAGAATTATTTTTCTTATTCTTCTTGAAATTGGAAAATAATCTTTCAAGTTCATGATAGATATTCTATTGTTTCCTGGTTTTCTTTATTTCTTTTTTGTTTCTTCTTTTTTTAGATCAATTTTTATGTGAATTGTGAAAACTTTACAAGAATAGAGAAAAACTCAAACAATTATTGAGCAAACAAGCTAAGAATTGAATTTGAAGAGCAAAATGCTTGATAATTGATAAAATCCTGATCAATTTTCTTCACTAAGATGAAAAGAAATGTATCATTTTTTCACCGAATGGGAGCAAACATTAGATAATATTGGAGTTTTTTTCTTAAGCAAATACAAACAAACGATTGTGTAAATATAAATGAATGAATAATGTGTTTAAAAAAATATTTAAATTGTTTTTCGAGCTTACCTGAGGTCGATGAGTTAAAAATTGTTTCTGACTTGAGGCTGGTACACCTTGTGATGCTCCCATTCCACCACCAACATTACCTCCTCCTCCTTGTTGTTGACCACTGGCCAATGCTCTACACGTTGATCCCACAGAGCCACCTCTTTCTAATAAGGGTCGTCTCAGAGTAGCATAGTGACCAACATGGGTTATTAATGTTTCATCTTGATCATCCCTTGAACATCCCAATGGCATTGATCCCATTGACCCTCCATGTCCACCACAATTGATTAGTTCACCTGGATTATTCATCATGAGGCTCCCACTACCTCCACTAACTAAACCACCCGAATCGTAAGTAACTAGACCTGAAGGTACACTTAGTCCACCACCTAAATTAGAGACACTTGTTAAGGTTCCAATTGATTGTTGATGTTGAAATTGTGAACGATGATGTTGATGAGAATGTTGTTGTTGGTGTTGTTGGTGTTGGTGTTGTTGGTGTTTCGGTACACTATTAACACCCACATTGGCACTTGCACTACAAACACTGTTACTAATTAGGCTACTTCCATGCAAGGCTGAATCAACAGGATTTTGTCCTGTTTGTTGATGATGATGATGATGTAGTAATAGTTGCTGTTGTTGTTGTTGTTGTTGTTGTAAATGTTGAAATGATGAGGCAGTTGATGTTGAAGCACCAACACCAACAGTTCCGGTCACTGATGAAGGTACAATGGATACTGTTGTAGGGGCATTTGTTGATGTTAACATGTTATTATTGTTATTGTTATTTATATTCACACTATTATTATTACTAATATTATTACTCGTATTATTATTATTGGTTGTGGTTGTGGTTGTTGTATTAGCGTTAGTAACATTGAAATTATTTGTATGATGACCACCAGCGCCACTCAAACTGATTGATTGGTCACCCGATGAGTGATGAATTGCTTCAGCTGCAGTGGTACATCCCGCCGCTGCTGCAGCAGCAGCGGCTGCCGCTTCAACCAATTTACGTCTTTTCTCTTCAGCCGCTTTGGCTAATTGTTGGAAACGATTCTTTCTCATAGATATACGTTTACCAATATAACCAACAGCCGCATATTCAAGTAAAGCGGCAAAAACCATAACGAAACAAGTCCCAAGGAAAACGTCGATACTTTTAACATAAGATATTTTTGGTAACTGGGAGTTTGTGCTTGACATTAAGGTGGTCATGGTTAAAACGGTTATTACACCCAAATGGACACGAGCTGGAGTTGCGTTACGGTGAAGCCAAAATGATACCCAACTGATGATCACAATTAAACTTGCTGGAACATAGATTTGTATCATATAATAGCCCATACTACGAATCAACTGGATCTCACACATGAGACGAGAATAGTTTCCTAAGAATAGAAGAATTGAAAAGAAAAGAAAAATATTAAAATTCAATTGAGATAATCAATGGAAGATATTTGTTGAAATCAAACAACACATCTTATATAACTCTATTGATCAAATTAGTATAGTGATTAATTAAACTTGAATCTCAATTAATTGAGTTGAAAGGTGTGATGTTTGTTTTTTTAATGAATTGAGGGAGAAACAAGTTGTTCAAATAGTTTGTAGAGTAATTGTAATTATCGTTGATTAAGGGATTTTAAATTGAACTTGTTGGTCTAATAGATGTTGACTTTTTTTATATAATCCAATGGATTGAGTAAGTGATTAATGTTTACACTGAAGGTTATCGAGTATTGAAAATAGGCAAATGATGGTCAGTAATTTGTTTTAATTGGTCCACTTACCTGTACTTAAATGTACATATTTCCAGCTTTGACGTTTACTGGCAATTGAAAATTGAGGAAGCATTAGATTACTATCAATTCTAACAGCATTTTCATCAACCCAATTGTAAATAATGTCCGTCATTGAATATCCATCTACAAATGAGAAGATAAATAGCAAACAAGTACAGTTAATTGGTGATCAGTAAAGGTAATTAAGTTAATCATTGGGAAAGATAATTGAAATTCACTTACAACTCTCAATTTCAATGTTACATTTTTGTCTGTCCATTGGAAAATATTGTAAATTCATTGGACAACTTGCAGTTACCGTTAACCTATTGGATAATTTGGAAAGAGAGAGAGAGAGAAAAGTGGGATAAAATAAGTTATTCTATTCTTGTTTGCAGATTAAGAAAGAAAGTGGTCATTCAGGGGATTAAGAGGATTAAGAGGGAGCATAAAAAAAATAATATAAATAATAATTTTCTTTTACCTGATACTCCGAAACACTTGACCATCATGACTTATCCGTAAGAAGGTATTTTTGGTTGTGGCCTCGTGGAAATAGGCTTGTTTTTCATTAGCAAAAAAAGTGTCCGGTACCCAAATTTTATCGGCTACTTCAGCACCAACCGGTATCTGTGAGATACCTGGTCTTGCTTTGAAGGAAAGTCGAGGATCTTTCCAAATTTGACGAAAATAAAAATCAGTTGTAAAATCCATTTGAACTTCCGATACTGAGCTAATTGTTAATATGTGCATGGTAACACCAACTTTAACTGGTGGACCACCATAATTGGGTCGTACTCTTTTATCATAACCACTTGAGAAAAATGAATCCAATATTTGGGTTATATTTAAGCCGATATCACGTCTAAAATTTAGGGGAGAAAAATAAACAAAATTTAGAACAAAATTTTACAGAATTTATCATCATAGTTATCATATTGGAAGAGGAACAGATTGAGAAAATGAAAACATTACAATGGAATATGAGGAGACAAATATTTGAATATATTAATCAATCAGTGAGCAGAATTGAATTGTAGTTGATGTGTATAAGAAATGTAACTTATTGGTTATTGAACTAATGATCGTTTTTTTGATTAATGGTGATGATTGTTAGGTAATTGATTGTCATTTATTGAAGGTAATCACTGATAGAGAGGGAGAAAGGTATCAAAAGATTAGATAACTTACCCTTCATCGTAATTATATGGTTGGTCACCTTGATATCCACTGTTGTAGGCTTGCCAATCGTGAGCAAAGCCTGAGGGTATCATGAGCAGAGTTAAAGATAATAATGATAGACAACACAATGAACAGTGAACAATCATCAACGAGATCGGCATCAACATTGACACAATTGTTATCATCATCATCATATCGGATGGGTCTGTGGGTAACTTTTAGGCACATTGATTTGTCTCTTCACATCTAACAGATAAGAAAAATTTAGACAAATAGAATATCAAACGAGAGATGAATAATCCGGGTGAAGAATAGAAAAAAAAAGAAAAGACTGATGAAAATCAACAGAAGAACAAAATTAACAGAGAAAGAGAACAAATCACAAGATTAAAGAATAAGAAGAAAAAAAAAGGAACACAATCAACAATTGTTTCTGTTTTTCTGTACAATTTATGATATAACAGCAATTAGAGAGAAGGAGTGAGAGAGAAAACGAGAGAGAACGAGAGAGAAATGAAATCACATTAGGAAGATGGAAGCTAAAGATGAAGCTTCTGGAGAGAAAGGAGAGAAAGGAGAGAAAGATGAAGATGATGATGATTCTTTTTTAGGTTCACCACTGGTTAACAGTAAATATCGACTGAGATGATCAAAAGTAAACGAAAACTCGAAGAGAAGAGAAGATGAAAAAGAGAGAGAGAGAGAGAGAAGATAAGTAAAAGAGAGACTGAGTAAACCGAATTAACTCCAGAAGAGAAAAATTATTTTTCGAAAGCAAAAAAAATTCTCTTCTATTTGTGAGTAGAAGAGAAAACTTTTTGGCGCATTTTTCGAATATTTTCTTCTTTTCGACTCATTTTACCGCGCTTTTTTCTAATCCATTCACAGATTCTTCGAATCAATAATCAGCCTCTTCTAAAGCAAACTAATCCAGATATTTGTCTATCATGTGATTTAAGTCCATAGACATCATGAAACAATCAGATACTAACATGAACAATAGAAAATTCAAATTCAATATTATCATCAACTCGGAAATTTCCGAATAAAATATTAGACCAAGTTTACTTTATATTTGTAATGGAAAAACGGGAAACTTTTCTACAGGGCATTTCACCATGTTTCCAACAAGTTTTTCTTTTCAGTTTTTTTCAGTATTCAGATCTTTTTTTCCGATTGGAAACTCTCCTTCACTTGTTATTCTTGACATTTTTTGTCAGAATAAAAATCAAACGTTTAGTTTGGAAAAAGAACAAAATGAGGCGCCACTGGTAAGACAAAATTCGAAAAAAATTTTAATTTTTTTTCTTTTGCCGCTTTTAAATTTCTCTTTGGGTTTTTCTGCTCTTCTCTTTTTTTTTGTCACATTTTTCTGTCAGCTGATGATGACAATTTTATTTCTTATTTTTTATCACCATTTAGATGATTAAGAGAAAAGTATAAAGGTTAGTGGAGAATGTGATGATTGTTTCATTTGGTTTCTTTTCTTCCTCACTCACGTTTACCTTTAACCCTTTTTCCAATTTTCACCTTTGAGTTTACCTTTTGTCTCTCTCTCTCCTTGACTTAACCTTTGTAAGTGTTGATTTTAATTTTCTTTTTCATTTTCCATTGTAATTTTGTTAACTGTTTCTAGTTAATTGTTTGCTGATTGTTTTGTTTAAATAATTTTCTTCAACAGAATCAACAACATCTCTGGTTTTTGGTGAGAACTGTTTTACTCTCAATCTTCATGTATAAACCTTCATTGTTTTGGTTTTCCCTCCTTTTTACTGGCTTTCTGATTGTATTACCTTTCTCATCTTCTTCTGAGGATAATGATGATGGTGATTTTAATTCCAATTCAGAGGAATCTACTCAAGTAGAGGAAACATTTAATTCTGGTAAAGAGTTTATCAAGTCAACCATTGCTGCTGTTATCAATGAGATTAAATTTTCAAAGTTAAAGAGTCAACATAAAAAGATTGACAGTATTGATTATGATGGTGGTGATAAAATTGATTCTGGATCGTCTTTTGCAATTACCGATTCTGAGAAGGAAAAAATTACCTGGCTCGCTTTTCATAAAGTATTTGGTTCAATTGTGGATTCTCTTGAAAAGTCAATACTTGGAGAAGCGATTGATATTCTTCCTCATCTTACCTTGAGCTCTCCTTGTCTATCAACACTTTATCAACTTCTAAGTGCAATGAAACAGCAAAAATCATGGGTATTCAAGAGTATGTTCACTAATGTTCATTTTATTGGTCTCTTTTCACTTTTACATCTATTTAATTCTGTCATTATGTCTGTGTCTATGTACTTGTATAGTGATGGATGCTACTGGTCGGCCATTTTCAGCTGGACTGATGGACGGAACCATAACTGACTTTGGATCCTTTGACCAGTGTATTGGACTTCACATTCCATTAGTTTTCAATTCTGTTGGTGGAGTAGATAAAATGAATTCAGCTTATAAACCAAATGAGATGAAACAAATTCGTGGGCAATATTGTATGGTTCAATATAACGTCTTTCTACCTCCCAGGCCCAAACATTTAAATCTACAGACACGAATTTTCAATTTCACAAACACACCAATCGAGGGAACGGTAAGTTGTAACAATCGAAAGTATTATTATTATAACATTGAATATTTATTTTTCTCTTTTGTCCATTACAGTTTCTCGAAGATATTTCAAACCTTATTCATGTTTGTTACGAGCGTGTTGGTCGAGTTGGTATTTGTATGCCCTCTTCGTGCTCAAAAGATGATCTTGAACAGATTATCGATTATTGTAAGAGTTTTCGATTTCGATTTTATTGAATAATTCTCGCTAATTTTAAGTCTTTATCTTCCCTTTTTGTAGCTTTGAAAGATGTACACATGCATGCGAATGTTTCTCATTGTGAGGTTGAGAGAAATTTTCAATTCGATGGACTTCAGATAATCATTTTAACGGTTTTTGGATGTCTTTCTTTCTTTACTTTACTTGGAACCATGTTTGATATTATTAGCTCAAGAACTATTGAACTATCCGATTCAGTAGAAAAAGTTAAAATTCGATCATTTTCAGCTGTACGCTCTGATCAATTATTCTATTCATTTCTGATTTCCTTTTCGATCCCTCGAAATTTATCAATGCTACTTGACACTCGAACCAGAAAGGGTTCTCTTGATGCCATCAATGGAATACGAGTTATCTCCATGTCTTGGATTGTCTATACTCACACTTACCTGATACCAATTAAGGAAACTTTCGCTTTTGCTCGTAGTTACATTTTCGCTGTTGAAAGTTTTCTATTTCAATTTATTCTCAATGGTTGGGTTCTAGTTGATACCTTTTTCTGTATCGGTGCTTTACTCGCAATCTACACTACCCTTGGATCATTACACCGATCAGGTCGTATCAATGTTCTCGAAATGATTCTGAACCGTTTTATCCGTTTCTCTCCTTCCGTTTGGTTTACTTTGGCTCTTCTATTTTTAATACCTGCCATCGGCTCTGGTCCATTATGGTCCGAATATTTTGATTATCAACTTGATAAGTGTAACAATTACTGGTGGGGTACAGTTTTCTTCATCAACAATTGGTTTCCTGAGGCTAAAATCTGTATGCTTCATACTTGGTATATTGCTGCTGATATGCAATTGTATCTTGTTTGCATTTTATCATTAATTGTATTCTACAAGTAAGTTGACCAATCAATAGCAACATTTAACATATTTTGATCAATTTCAATTTCTGCTTTCTTAATCTTTATTCATAGGTATGGATCCAAAGCCTTATGGTTACCCTATGGATTGATTTTCATCTCCATGATTACCGTTTTTTCATTCACTTATTTCCAATCAGCTGCTCCAACTGTTATTTACAATTCACCGTCCGAAGTGATTACCGATGGCGCTGCCCTTTCAATTTATACTCCAACCTACATTCATCTTGGTCCATATTGTGTAGGTCTTATTGCTGGATTTCTTATTTATTATAAGAGGAATATGGTCATTCCATTTTCCATTTGCTTGACCTGTTGGATACTCTCAATCTCTGGTCTTGTTACCATTTTATTTTATACTTACACTTGGAATATCGGAAATGAGTGGACACCGCTATCAGCCGGTTTCTATGCAACTTTCCATCGAACCTGTTGGTCAATTTGTATCGCCTGGATTATATTTGCTTGTGTCACTGATAATGGAGGTAAGAGCTCATAAAATGATGAGAATATTAAAATTTCAAAGTTTCATGATGATTTATCCAATTTTTCAATCTTTTTCAATTACAGGTATGATCAATACTTTTCTTTCCTGGAAAGGATTTGTCCCACTGGCAAAATTAAGTTTCATGATTTATTTGTTACACTTTCCAATTCTATGGTGGAGATATGCATATCTCCGTGAAAGACTTGCTTTTGGTCATTATACTATGGTAATTAGTATTTTATTATTCAATTGATTGAATATAAATTGATTTTTTCTTTTTCTTTCTTTATTAACAGTTATGTGAATTCATTGTCAATTTTACGTTAAGCTCATTTGCAGCTCTTTTGGCTCATCTGGTTGTTGAAGCTCCAGCATCTCATCTGTATAAATTGTTCATTCAAAAGCATCTCGAATGGTCAAGGATGAAAATAACACGAAAAGAGAGTAAACAAGCTCCAAATCCCGATACTCTTATTGCTTTCAAATCCTAGTCTGGAAACGGAAATTTCTCCAAATGATAACTACAAACACACAAATCAATTATCTTTATTCAAATCACTCTATTTTTTTATATACTTTTTTAACCACAAATTCTTTGACCATTTACCTGTCATGTACAATTCAAATTGTTGTAAAATACTTTGCATTTAATTGTTTTTAGAAATTTATTATTGTTCCTTAACCTTTTATAGTCAAAAGTTGATCTTTTGTTAATTTGTTTTGTTTTCATATTCATTTTAAATCAACTACTCTCATTCCAAGTGGAAACCAAAAAATTTCATCACAATTAAAACACTCAGACTCTGAACGAACCAGATCTCCAATAATGTTAATAGATGGCAGCTTATGATCCAATTCAAAAGATAATTGCATGATCGTCACCTCCACAAGCCTGATTACTGGTTAATCGAAATCTCTTCGTGACAATTGTTTCATAAATAATTGAATGTGAGGTGATATTGTTCATTTTGTTTCTCAATATGAAAAGAGGTAAAGTTTTTATTTTATTTTACTTTTTTCTCTGTTAATATTTTTTTTTATTTATTAATATTCAAATTGATTCGCTAAGGATAAAAGTTTGAGTGATTTTTCATGTAACGATTGAGCGTACCCATGTAAACCCTTCTCAGCGTAAATTGTTGCCAACGATGAATAAGGTTCAGGAAAATTGGAATCCAATTCAATGCTTCGTTGAAGTAAATTAATCGCCTGACTGGTTAAACCTTTTTTACTGTTACATGGTATTAATATATTAATAGTGTGTGTTGGATAATGTAAAGGTAACGCCGAGGAAGACAAGAGAAGAAAAAAAAATGAGAAAGAAAAAAATTCGAATCAAAAAATTTGATAAATTAACATAATATGGAAATTAATTATTTCCGGTTAATGATTGTTGATGATTTATGATCCAGAGTTTCATGATAACTTTCATGTTAATTTGAATTCTCTCAGTTTCTGATTACAATTGAACTCTATCAACTCGATGTAAAGATATTCTCTCTCTCAATCTTGACCCAGTTTCCAGTTATAAGATTGAATTATATGATAATTAAATCAATTGATTATCACGCATCATCATCTTAATTGTCTATTAACAGTAATTGAATCAGTAATTATCTCCTGAGCCTTTTGTTATTGATTATTAATTAGCTTATCCATTGAGTTATTATTTTCATCATTGGTCTTATTTATTTCTGATCTATTTTCCTGTTAATCTGTATAAATGTATTTCTATTTTTATTGTTGATAAAATAGGATGAGGGATAATGATGAGGATGAGAAATACTCGTGAGCAGAAAAAATATAAAATCTATTATCTTATCTTTCTTATTAATATCATTTAATTTAGCAATTGTTATGATTTACACCCGTTGATTGTTTAATCTGATTTACACTCAAACTTATCCTCAAGATAAATCTGATTTACTGTTAATACACTTGGATGATGATGATGATGATGATGATAAACTGTATCAATGATGATTATCATTTGTATCTTATATATTATGTGATGATAATGTTGATGAGATATGATGATGATAGTAATTGATGTTGATATTATTATTTTTTGCTTCTTTTATTGGATAAATATTGTATATCATTAATAGTCTATTCTTATTATTGAATTTTCTGCTTTCGCATCAGCTGATTAACTGATGATTATTTATTAACATTTCTAATGAAACCTTGAGATTGATTGTTTCTAATATCATGATGATTATTATTATTCTGATGACCACAAGTTTCATTCTTACCTGTATATACATGCGAGATTAAAATGAGCTTTTGGATGGTATGGATTAATTTTAAGAGCTTGGATTAAGTGATATTCAGCTTCTTCCGGATCAGGTAACAGGGTAGCTAAATTGTTCCAAGAGCTCTCATGGGTTGGCCATAGTCTATTTCCAATTGATAAAATTACAATAAGAAATTGGAGTGAAATTAAATTTTCGAAATGTTCATTTGTTGAATTCAGTTGTTATTCAATTTCCATGATGAAACTCACCTTAATGCTTCACGATAATGATAAACTGCAGCCTCGTTGTTTCCTATGTCTTTCTGTAAGTTTGCATAATTGTAATGCATTTTTGCATTCTCAGGGGCAGCCAATAGTCCAGCTCTGTGTAATGGTCAAGGGTCATGAATATTAGAGGTCAAAAGGGTCAAATCTGAAATGTATTCTTACGTGAAAAGTGAGGCTCGATTTTGCCATAGACAATTTTGAGAAATTGTTTTCACCATGAAAGCAATTAGGACACTATGGAAAGCAATTGTAAGCCACTTTGATAGATTAACCTGATTAAATCTTGATCTAGTTTGAATCTGTTGTTTAATCAGATCATATCCCGCTATGATTAGCAAGCTAAATCCGACACTAGATCCATGGTGTGGTTGATTGAATTGGAAGAATTGAAAGAGAAAAAAATTTGATTAGTTTCTTACTTAGTAAATGAAGAATGTGAATAATTGTTAACCATTTTCAATGAATTTTCAGTTAATCAGTTACACGATTAAATCTCAATCTGTATGATTGATGTCTCACTACAGTTTCCAAGTTAATCATATTATCATGAGAATAATCAATTGATTACTTCAATTTGTATCATGTTTAATCACTGAATAAATTATCAGCTGATTAGAGAAACCGTTTGTTATCATTAGCAAACAATTAACTAGCAATTAATTATTGAAACATTGTTACAGCAAAAGTCAATCATTTGAAAGCAAATCAAACTGGTTGACAATAATAATGATGATCATCATGAGCATCAATTAGTAATTGTTTGATTTAATCAAAAACACAATTACAATTACAATTAAAACTTTTACATTGGTTATTTTTTTTTTATCTCCCTACTAATCTGGATTTACATACAATAATTAAAGTCAATTTAAAGTAATTACAATAATGATAATTTTACTATCTTCGTGGTTATAAGTTAATTGCTAATCGTAATCTGAAATTAGTGATCAAATTGGTGATTACTGGTTTATATTGTTAACTATCAGTTAATTCAGTAAATTTCATGATGACTGTCATGATGGAGATGATGATGATAATGGTAATGATATTATTCAATGGTAAATGTAAATTACTTTAATCATGCAAGGAGAAAATAATTTACACACAAATACATCGAGGTTCCAGTTGGATTTTCACCTTAATTGCAGTTAATTTGAATGTCAAGGGATTGATTTGAGAACGATTCATAAGCTATTAATATTTTAGAATAGTTGACAAGATAAAATTCGCAAAAAAATCGAGCAGATTCAGAAAGGTTCAGAATGTAAGGGAAAAAATCTAAATTCAGATAACGGAGATTCATTCATGTTACATTGTTTAATCTTCCACTTGAATTGGTTCCGTTATTTTCACCATCTAACCGGTGAAAGTTAATTAACTCACTCGAGTCCAGCATCGAGTTTATTTAAAAACTATTAACTATTTTTCGAGTGACCATTGACTCTTTAAACATAAAACTTTTTAATGTCTGTTGAAAATCAACTGACCATAAGAGGGAAAGGTCACTTTGATTCACCCTGACATTTTATTTTCCATGTTAAACTGTAATTCATTATTTTTTCTCAAATTTTGAATTTCGAATTTGCCATTTTTTTCTCACTTTACTCAGTCTCTCTTTCTCTCTCTCTCTCTCTCTCTCTCTCTCTCTCTTTTACGCTTTTTCTCTCTTTCTCTCTCATCCTGCATTTTAAACTGATGTTCATCTACCTTCATGAAGTAAGTTAATCATATTGCATGTTGCACATCTCTTATCATGCATGAGTCAAATGGTTATCATCAAATTACATGATGATGATGGGGGAATATTTTTCATGAGAAAACCTCCTCCCACCTCTTGATAAACTGTATCTCCCACCCTCTAAACGATAATATGTAATTTTCAATAATATTACCGATATTCTTGAAAAAATCTTGTTGCGTGTTAAATAATGCTCGATATGCTTCAAGTGGGAGTGAAATAATAATTGGTTATCATCATGATAAGTGAAAAGTATTGGAAACAAATATAGACAATTTTTTTGTATCGAACGGCTCTCTCTCTCTCTCTCTAGTCATTCATGTTACCATGAAACTATTGACCACTCTTAAAGTGATGATCAGCATGAAGATGATGATGTATCTTCATGATAACTTGTGAAACTATTAATACATTACAAGTTTTTTAACAAGCAAACTGGTGAGGTTGATAATGATTTGGGTTGTTGTTAAAATTTTCACTTTAAATTGTTGCGAACTGATTTATTTTGTTTTTTCTCTTACCTTGGTAAATATAATATACGTTCAGCGACAACAAAACCAACGGTCACCAAAAGGTTCGAGGCGGGAAGATAAGGTAATATCATGAAGCATAAGCCCATGAAAATAACTTCATGATGATCAGATCTATTGGTTTGTATTAATTGATTGCTATTTACATTGGTCAGTGAAGGTGGTGATGGTGTTGGTGGTGGACTCGGTGTTGGGCTTGATGTAAACTCCATCACCATGCAATTACATGTGGTTGATGAGGATGAATTTTTCATATATGATTTTCTAGTATTTTGTGAAAATGTTTTATCAAAAATAAGAATTGATTTTACTTCCGGGTTAACCTTTGGTCTAAACCAAGAACAAGATTGGGTTAGAATAAATTTTCCGCTTATAATAATGATTCCAATGGTGGAGATGAAAGTGACCAGTGTCTCCAAGTTTCGCCCGTCAATTAGATCGTTGACCAAAGGTATACTTCCCAATTGCCAATCATAAGATAAACGTGATGGACACAAAAGTAGACGAAAGTTGAAAGCACAAAGGTAAGAATAAGTCAAGAATCTATTTGTGGTTGGATTGAAGAGAGAAAAAAATTTTCAAAACAAAATTCGAAAAGAAAAAAGTTAATTTTTTATCCAATTTGATCTCAATTAGTTTCCTAATTCTGTGATAAACTTGCCTTGTTAACATGGAATTTGAAAAAGAAGCGGGATTATCTTGCCGAGAAAAAATTGGTAGAGTTCCATGTAACATTGAGATTCGAAACCAAAGTAAGGCTAAAGTCTAAAGAAATTCGAAGAGAATGAAAAAGAAGAGAAAAAGATTAAAAAAGAATGAAAATAAAATAAAATTCGAAAATGATTAAACTTTGTTGATAATCTTTTTCTTATTATCAAAGTTTCCATGTTTATCTTTGGAATCATGGTGTTCATGAGTTAGCTAAGTTCCAGATTAGAAGAAAATTAAACAATATTTTCTTTCATTTTCTCTCTATTTATTTGAAAGGAAGGGAAAAAAAAGTTCATTCTCTCGAATTTGTGAAAATTATTCTTGACCAGAAGACTCGTAGGAGAAGGTTATGAGTTTGATTGATGATTCAATAATGACACCAAAAGCTCAATCAATATATTGTCATGCTGATGATAATATTGTTCAGATGAGATTGATATTTGGGTGACAATAAGCTAACAAACATACAGGGTTAACATGGTGACAGGGAATGCAAAAAAAAACTCCATCATCATGACAAAAGAAATGACTGAGTATGAAAAAAAGCTAATACATGTAATAATAATACGAAAAGTATATATATTAATCTGTATTCTAGAAGGAGCAAAAAAAGTTGCAATATCATAAATTTCGAGTGGATATTAAATGTAATAACATGAAATCTATTTACATGTGTTGATAATTTTTGTGGAGGGTGGGAAAAGATTGAGAGAGTGGATGGAAATTGTGACAAGGAAAATGTTTCAATGCTGAAATCATTATCTTCATCATGTTAGGAGGAGGAGGAGGCTGAGGATAAATGATGATGATGAGTTACCATTAGATTGAGTATGAAAAGGTATCAATTTTCAGGGAAAAAAAGTTTTCAAAATATTTACCATGATCGTAGGTATTAATATTGGTCCATATAACCAGGGATTGAAAGATGATGATGATGATGATGTGGAGGAGGTTGATGATGATGAGGATGATGTTGATGGTGTTGGAGATGATGATCGCGATGATGATGAGGAAGATGAATAATTTGATTTACTTTCAGTGTAATAAATTGATGAAGATAAATTTCCATCAGGTTGATTACAATAGGACAAGTTGATTCTGTTTTTTTCAAAGGAACAAAAAAAAGTGTGAAAAAAAGTTCAGCTTCTGAGCTACATGAGCTTTAATGTTTAGTCATCAACAAGAAAAAGAAAAGGGTCAAAGGTGAGAAAATTATTCATATGCAAAAATAAGTTGAGGTTATTGAAAATTCTGGACTTTGTTGTAGTTATTCAGTTGATCATGGTAATGACAAAGATCTTTGGTGTTTCCATTGTTTTTGGAAAAGCAAAATCATGTTAATTCAGAGAAACATGGGAAACATTTACATGGAATCCGAATAATATGAGACAAAGTCATGATGTTCGAAGTGTCAAGCTGTTTATCATACATATTTATCTCCTTCAGAATTCAAGACCAGCCTTTGAACTTTTTTTTGTTCGAAATGCTAACAAGATGCTCTCCAGAAGGAATATTTTCTACTTTCAAACTTCAGTCAACTTTTATTCTTATGTTTTATTTGAATCTTCGTACATCATAAAGTAAAAGTGCGATATTATCATGGGAATAGATTATAATTCTTGTCCTTAATCAGAACTCTTTTTCATTGATTTTTCATTAGAAAAACATTGATTGTCTTAAGATGATTAAAATTGTGAATCTGATTACAAGTTGATTATCTAATCAACACTTTGCTTGATTAAACTTTCAGATTGTTGATTGATAATGTGTTGGTTGAAAAATCATTTAATCAATGTAGATAGTCAACCAAGAGTTAATTGTAGCTTTGTAGATGAAAATTAATCACAATTAACTTAATTGCCTTTTGGTTTCATTAAAATGCTGTTGACTTTGGTACATTCTGATCATCAGGTGATAATACTTACTTTTATAAAAGGATAATGATGATAACACTTCTGATGATGAGGATGATAATCATTACGATGAAAGATAATGATGATCACTACGATTCTGATGATCAAGTTAATAGTTAATTCAGTGATCATAACGATTCATTTGAAATGTCATGATGAATAAAGATTTGGATTAATCTTTTGATTGTTTATCAAAACTTTACCCCGAACATTCAGTTGACTAAATTGTTGATATTGAAGATTTAGAATCGTTCTCTCTCTCTCTCTCTCTCTCTCTCTCTCTCTCTCGAAAAATAGAAGAGATAACGATCAAACTATTAATTTCGAACCTTTTACTTTTTCTCTTTCTTTTTTCTTTCTTTCATTGAAAATCTCTCTTTTTTTCATCATCTTGGAAAGAGAAGAGAGCGAATTAAATTAGTGTTCTTAATGCTTATATGTGCTTATGAGAATGTGATCAGAATGGAACATGGAACATCATCAGAATCAGAATCATCATCAAGAAATAAAGAGTGAAAGAGTAGGAGGAGAAACTCAGTAAATCCCATGGAAGAGAAAAGTAAATGGTTCCTGATGAAAATCATCATGATAATGCTTCAGTTCAGTTCCAGAACTTTATCTCCAAGAATAAAGTCTTAAAGTATCTCTTCAAGTTACAAATCTAATCCATGATGATTGAGAGAGAGAGACGATAAAGGTAACTCTCTCTCTATCAAAATATATTGATGATTAGAAAAAGAGATGATGATGATGATAATGATGAAGAAAGATGAAAAGTAACCACCTTCATTGGAAATGCATGGTGGGTTGGAAAGATTAACTGATTTGTTTTCGGTTGGAAAAAAATTTTCCCTCCATTGGTTTAATTTCATCTTGAGTTTCAAGTTATCACTTGATGGAAGACACTGAACTTTCTGAATCCTTTTAGTTTATCATCATCATCATCATCATGGTGGTGATTATATTGATGATGATTAGCCCTGAAAATCAAGATAAGTTTCTTGAATTAAATTGTTAGGTAACTAAATTACCTTCTCCTCGATTATTTGATTTGTTGATCCAATCCTTTTTACTTTGAACCACATTAAGATGTTTACCAATTAATTAAATGTAAATATCGAGCAATTATCATTAATTATCATACATCTAAATTAATTGATGATAATGATAATCATTGAATCCAATATTTAATGGATCAGATTACTTGTCACTGCAAGAGTTTAGATTGTGATGATTAAATGGAATCAGATTGTACACTTTCATTGTGTCTGGTTAATTGTGATGATATAAAATCATGTTAGATAAAATCAATGAATAATTTAGTTGATTGTTTGAAAGATTTACTTTGAAAAGAGATTCAAATTAAGGAAATTGCAAAAAGAAGCGACTAATTAAAGGTCACTTTCAATTTCCAATCAATGAATTAACATCAACCCATCATCATCCTACTTTCACTTGATCCTGATGACTTTTCATCATCATCACCATGTTTATTTAGATTTATCTTCTTACATGAAACAGTTTAATTGCAATAAATTAACCTTTAACCCTCTTAAATAGTTAATTGGATTAACTCATTGAAGACTTTTTTCAATTAAATGGTAACAATTTAGACTCTAAGTTGGCTTATATACAGGGCATTTCACCAAGTTTCCAACAATTTTTTCTTGAATAACTTTTTTGTTTTTGAGTGTTTAGACACCAGCCTCGAGTTATGGTAGTTTAGGCCATACTCCATTGTCATATTAAAATATCAAGGTCTTTCCGGTCATTTTGTTAGGATACAGTTTCAAGGTCATTTGATGATCACAATTGATTTAAATTAAAAAAGGTTAGGAAGGATAGGAAGGTTTAGGTTAGATGCCAATTGATTGGGATATGTTCCTGACGGTTGTAAGCAAGTAGTAAATAAACATTTATATTGCATATTCATGGAGTAAAAAGACAACCTGACTCTTGTTGAGTATTCATTTTGCGACTCTGCAAGATTTTGTAAACTGAGTTGGCAATTGAAAATGAGTAATAGGAAGGTTTAGGTTAGGTCGGTTTAGGTTTAAGGGACATTGAGAGTTTGAAAGTCGAGAAATCTTTATGATTTAGGTTCATATTGGTTTTTTAAATTTGAATCGACTGTGATCATCAAATGACCTTGAAACTGTATCCTAACAAAATGACCGGAATGACCTTGATATTTAATATGACAATGGAGTATGGCCTAAACTACCATAACTCGAGTCTGAACACTCAAAAACAAAAAAGTTTAATAAGAAAAACTTGTAGGAAGCTTGGTGAAATGCCCTGTATTATTATAATAAACCAGCTGAAAGCTTAATCAACAAAATCGAGACAGAGGGATAAAAAAAGTTTTGAATGTACTGAGAAACAATAAGAAGAGGAAAAAGGTTCCCATACCATGGAAACAATGAACAGAACTGAATCTCAATTAACTCACAATGAAAAGTTTCATAAAACATGATCATCATGATGATGGAGAAAATAAAGGGATAATGAATTAGAATGATGATAAAATATTCAAGAGGAGTAAATAAATTTCCTCCTTCATTGGGAGTAGGTTTTGAAAGGACCTTTTGTTTTTTTCAGTCTCTCAAAATTTTCAAAAGGATTCACTGATTGAATCATTGAACCATCATCATGATCCATGGGAAAATTGAGGAAAACTTTTGAAACAATGTTTGCATTCACTTATTTATATACACCAAACATTGTCTATGGTTCCAAATGAATAAATAATCATTTATATATTTGATCAGCAAGAAAATAGTATTTCCTTGTATATCTTTTTCATAGATCACCTGAATCATTACTGAAGGTGAGGTGATTGTTGATCGTGATGGTCTTGAAAATAAAGTGAAAGAAAAAGTTTAAAATAGAACAGAAATAAAAATTTTCCTCATGTTATCCCCTGAACTTTAATGTAACAAATGCATCTCCAAGCCAGCAACAAGCAGCCATATGAACAAAATTGACACAAATCTAGACAAATATTCATATGAATTGAGAGTTATCATGAATACATTCATATCCTGAAGGTGTGTATTAGAGTGGTAGAGGGTATTACATTTTCTGAAGAGTATGCATTAGTAAAAACAATCTGTAATGGTTAATCTATGGATAGGAAAATATTATCATTCCTGAGGATTTTCAGAATTCAAATTCTCTCTCCATTTACCCTCCCAGTGAATATAAATATCACTTATCCACCATAAAGATTGTGAATAATGTTTGCCCAATACAAATGAACGGATCCATTTTTCTGCAAAGTTATACAATATATTTGCAAATAAACTGTCCTAATACATTCAGATTAATGCAAATTTCACCATGAAAATCCCTAAGTAAGTTTTTTTTATTCATCCAAAGTATTATCAAGACAAAAAAAAGGTAAAATATTGTCACCATTGTGAAAACTAATCTCAATTGCAAAGGTAAGGGATATTTTTGCAAATTCAATTGCAAGGTGAGGTTTTTTTTATCACCGTTAATGCAATTTACACACTGAGGTTTCATTTTTTTCTGCATCATCATCATAATCATCATTTACTTGATTATCATCAATTTACCGCAATTTAATTTGCAGTTTTTTTTGTTCATGGGAAAAAATAAACAAAAACTGATTTCAACTCAGTTCAGTCTTTATATTCAGTTGAATGAATTTTTTTTCCTCATGATTATTTTTTTTTTACTTCGACACCCTGACAAATATTCAACTCAACTGAACTTTTTCATCATTATTGTCTTGTAATTTTTTCTACCTTGGTGTAAATATTAATGCTTGTTTATTATTATTATGTTGCTTTTTTCATCATAAATCATAATCTCATTATCTCATATTAAGTCACCATAGCATTTATATTAACTCAATCAAAATGAATTCCTGGGAAAGTTACAGCTGATTAACTTATAATCTGCTTCAAGATTGATTGAAATATTTCAATTGTACCTTTTACTTTTGTTTAGACTGGACAATCACTGAGACTATTAGAATGACCATTGAACAGATTAATTTGACCAATTGGATGATTGAAATGGATTAATTTTCCATTTTTAATTATCTTTCAAACTTTCTAATTTAGATTAAAGTTTACGAGTAATATTTTCCTACCATTTTCAGCAAACTGAACAAAAGTTCATAAGGAAATGAATTACCTATTGTTACACTTCCTGAATGAATTTAAATGAATATGAACAATGAGAGTTTTGTACATAATGATGATGAACAGGAAGAAAATCAATCAAGCCTTATTAATATGCTTTTGATGGCTATTGAATTTCCAATTTCTGATTCAATTTAAATTTCAATCTACTAAGATAATCAAGTTAACAATAAGTTGGATTAACAAGTGGAAATTATTTTCCCTTCAGCTTGACCAAGTTAATCCATGGTGATTAATCAATTCTAATCCCTTTTCGTAAAGATTAATCATAGACATAGAGAGATACAGAAAGTGAAAGTGATTTTACAAAACAAAAGAAGGAGAGAAAAAAAATTCTCAATATATATTCTGTATTCTATCATGATCAATTCAGCCTCCCTGACATTTATTACAACTCCTTTGACATAATAATTATCATCATTAATAACCTTCATCATGCGAATTAATATTTGAAATTAGTTTATATTCCCCCTCAATTCAGTATTTACATAGTAAATAATTATGATTAAAATGAGAGTAAAATATGATTCGACTTCCCCTTCATCATTATGAATACCTTGGTGTATATATTATATTTTTTTTTTCTCAACTGAACTTTATTATCAACCAATTTCAGCTCTTTCTCAGGATTCGTGATAAATACAAAGTATCATGTTGATACAAGATTTATTAATACTTATGGATATTAATTTCTAATTTTTCTTTATGCTTTCTCAATACATTTCAGCTCACCTCATTTTCATTCATTTTTCAATTTCCATGTAAACAGAAAAATTTGTTAATCAGTTATAGTGGAAGTGAATGAGAAAACAATATGAAAACGAATGTATCAAAATGATTTATTTACCGTTACCTAGTAAATTAATATTCGTGAACTTATTGGATGATAATTTCCAGTGAAAGTTATTGTGGAGTCACGATAATGAACTTTAAGTTGAATCGGTGGATCGGTTGAATATTTGATAACAATTTCGGTCAATGAATTTACATCAGCATCTGATTAACATTCTCATGTTTAGTATCATCAATATGATTGACTTTTTTTTTCAACTTCTATGATCAACAAATGATAATCAATTGCTTTCTCTTTGCTATTTTGATGTTCATGGTGATAAACTGAAATTGGCTGAAATTGTTGTTCTGAAAATTGATAGTCTTTTCTTTTTACAATATCATGAAATGATTCATGGTAATGATTTATGAATCCAATTTATCTAGTAAAAGTTGAGTTGTTATCAACATGGAAATGAATTATTGAAGTTGACCAGTTGAAAGACATTTTCTAATCTTGTGATGACAATAAATCGTTACGATGGATACTCACCCTTTCCGAGTTATGATCAGTGACCCTGATTGGGACAATTTGAAGATATAATAGAGAGTACAAATCGGTAGAATCATGATTCCAGTTTCTTTTGAAAGTAATGCCAAAGTGGATGATAAGCAAGACCAAAAGAGATAGACTATCATCCTTTGATTACTTTTATCTTCCAGCATAAACTTCACAGCTCTAAAGGATAAGGAAATAAGATCATTGGTTAGAACTAGTAAATTTTTGTTTCCATTGAGATTCTTGTCGAAATGATTAGACATTCATAAATAATCATAATGCACACGTAAAGTTTCAATTCCTATCAATTCCATGAACACTGAGGAAAAATGCTCTTTCCATAAACTAATGATTCTAACGTGATATTAGGTGTATAAGATTCGGAGTTTTCTTTGGCAAGTTTTTTTTTCTTCATTCGATATATATTACTTTTCGTAACAAGATCTAACCAATTATCAGAATTCAGTGATAATCATGGTGTAATTAGAGTCATGAGTTAACATGATACTGAATAAATCTGATATTCATTTAAAATGAGATCAGTATTATGCTAATAGCACGCAATCTTATCATAAAGTTATCATGATAGTTACAATTGGATGAGTTTCTCCCTGTTGAAGTTGTTTTTTTCTGCTTCAAAGTTATCAGCAACTCTGAAAGTTCAGCATATTATTGAGTAAAGTATCATGCAGAGTTGAAATGATGATGAGAGTAAGAGTGTTAGCTAAGGTAAAATTAATCCCTGGTGTGAGCGTGCTAATAATAATAAAAGGAATCTAATCAATTCTCAATTCTGTGGATTATCATGATCATCTTTCATGATTTGATTGTTTACAATTAACTGGGTTTACATGCATATATTTATCTTCAGTTGATTCAGTTATAATATTATTATCGTTATTATGATCAGCCAAAATTGTTTACATTACCTGGTGAAAATGATTAACGTTATCAATGAAAATATACAACACAGGATATCAGCTCTTCCAACGTTACTTGAAACCTGAATTTATATAACCATGAGAATGAACAAATATTAATTGATCAATACAAAAGGTAGGAAATCATGTTCATGGTTCTTTGGTTGAAATTATCTTTTCATTGGTGAAAAATCAACTTACAGCTTCAGTGTGAATCGGGTGAAGGGCAAAGTGAAGTGAAATTAAAAGTGACATTTGATTGGTACAATTTAGTATTGAATGTGCAATATACATGATCAGTGTGGTGGTCATTACGTGAAGAATTACATTGACCAGTCGAAAATGCCAAGAAATACTCGAAAGTCCATTTGCTTTTTTGAGCATCATGTTCAATCTGGACAAAAAGGACAAAGAAAATTATTTTAAAAAAAGTTTACCAACAAGAGTCATTAATCTGGAACTCTTTTTGAAAGGGTTTTTTTCTGATATTGTTGAACTTTATTTCAGTTCTTCATGTTAAAAATTCACTTTGCATCTGAATATACAGGGTGCTGGTTTAATTAATTGAATAATTATGATTGATTGTGTGATGTTGATGTTGTTCATCATTATCATCATCATCTGTATGTTTATCATGTAAAATTTACTCAACTTATTCATTAATCTGAATAAAAATGAAAGTTGTGACCATATTAACCTCAGATTTACTGAGGGAAGTTTTCATGGTGGGTATTATTTCAATCTCATCTCTTATTGTATTAATAATAACATTTTCATATAAGTATGAGTAATATTATTAATCCTCCATTAATATGATTATGATGTTTGCAGTGAACTCATTGTTTAAGATGGTTACATTTTTCATCTTCCTCATCTCTCTCTCTTCCTCTCATGGTTACCACCATGAAAATGATTCTCAACTTCCTGAAAGAAGATGAAAATTCATTGTAAGCAGTTTTTGGTAATTTGACTTGGATGATTGTTTTTTTACTCGCTCTTCCTCAGGACAAGTTTCAATGAAAGTGTTGATGTTTTTAAAGCTTCAAAGAGGAGTTGGTATTGGGAGGTGGGAAGATAAAAAGCAGAAAGAGGAAGATAAAATGTTTTATCTTCTATCAAATTAAATGACCAGGAAAAGAGAGAGACTAAAGACTCTCAATCAGAAGTTTAAACAAGAGAAAATGAAGATAAAGATGATAATTATAATGATGATAATGGCAGTGGGTGTGGTGATGGTGATGGCGGTGGGGTTGATGGAGTGGTACGTTAATTGAGAAGTTGATTTGAATCCAGTTTGGTTATTTATTAAGCAATTAAGTCAAATGAGGTGGTAGGAGGAGGAGGTAAAAGAGGAAGTGGAGAGATGAAGATGTTTAATAGATTTACATCATGAAAAGGAAAGAGAGAGAGAAAGAGAGTGTCAGAGTGGGAAAAATTCCACTCACTGTTTCATCTCCACGTTCATCATCTCCAATTTCTCTTCATTCTTAGCCTTATTCCCTCGTGAGATTAGAGACACAAACAATGTGAGCAAAGGGAACACTGAATTATCCACTTCTCTAGCATCCTCATCTTTATGCTTCTTCATTTAACTATTCCCACCCTCTCACATGAACTTTTGAAACCATTTACTTAACTCCACTGATTGATGATCCATTTCAACATATTACGAAAGTCCAGTTGATCATTTTACTATCTTCATCTTCATCTACTCATTCACCTTTCCATTTTCACTCTCTCACTTTTTGCCTCAGTCTCCATCCAATGTAAATAAATGTGAATCTTGAAATTACTCCCATGAGAGTTAATTGCTTATATAAGTTAAATTATCATAATAACAATAATTTAACTTTTGTTTTCTCATCGACATTAAAATAAGATGATCAAATTTTACTTTCCATTGAATTTACATTAAGAAAATTGTAAAATTCAAATCACTTCTTATTATTTTCATGGTTCAATTCCCAGAAATAAATATAAATCACTCCCAGTAGATGATAATAAAAATGTTTGATATAATCTTAGAAATTGAATCAAAAGTAAATATAAACAATATGAGAAAAACAAAGAGACTCAGTGGTCAGTTTTTTAAGAGTAAAAAAAAAAGTTTCTCTGTATATTGAACAAAATACCCACCGGTGGGTTGAGATTATTTTCTCACAATTTTTGACCATAGTTTTTGATATTTGATTTAATTGATTTGATTTTCATTTACTCAATAAACAGTAAACATTAATCAGTAAATAAATGTTGATCATATCAAAAAAAACATGAAGAGAGAGTTAGATTATCCACCCTGAGGGTCTAAAGAGATAACTTATTGATAACCATGATTCTAGTTCTTGGTTCGGGAATTTTATTAAAATTTACTCAACTTTTCATACTCTCAATTCCAAGATTTAAGTTTTCTTTTATTCCTCCATCATTCACCTATTCAGCATATCAACCTCGATCTGTATTTTTTTTATCTTCTATCGGATTGAGAAGCAATTTTCATGAGTTTATATCCAATATTAGAGTAAATATTTACTCTGGATACTTGAGATAACAATAAACAAGAAATAACAACAATTTTACCTGAGAAAAAAAAATAACAATAACCAAATAATATTATTACATGGGGAAAGTGGAAAGGTTTTCATGGAGTGGGGATTGATGTTGTAGGGTAAAGGTAATGATAAAGATAATAATATGTATTAAGAGAGAGGGATAAAGGTTAAACAAGGAGACCAATTTAATCCTTCAAGTTAGTTGAAGCCTAAAGAGATAAATACAAATCCAATATCTTATGTTTATCTAATATCAACATGAGGATTGATAATGTAACCATGAGTATAATGAAATATTATATCAACTGAGAGCAAATTTTGTAGCGCTTGATATAATAGATAAGAGTGAAAATCTTTGAATGAGACACAATTTTTTCCGTTCTACTTTTCCTCTTCCGGGTTCATGTTACTAATAAAATGAAAATAAATAATAATAAAAGAATTGAGATTGATCATTAATTGATTATCAGCTTTTGTTTCATTCGTTGTATATAATAATATATTATGAGAACTGTTCACAAACGAGGTAAGACTTAAATCATCATCATGAAGATAATGATGATGATTGAGCTTGAGATGTGTTCAGTCTTGGACGAGGAGTGAGTCGTTTCAGCTCATGGGATTTCAATGGTGTCCACCATGAGCTTCATGGTGAGAAGTGGGAAAAGTTTCATAATTGTTTTTTATTGAAGATACTTTTTGTCTTCTTGGTTTACTTTTTGATCAATATTAATTTTGTATCGTCATTATCATCATCATCATCCACCCTGTAATGTCAACAACACCTTACAGTTACGTGTCCAGTTATCATTATCAGTTTTCATGATAACTTTCACAATTTATTTGTCTACAAAATTTATTTTTATTTCTAATGATGATGATGATGATGATGATAATGATGACGATACTGAATACTATCATCGTCATGAAAGACAAATAATCAAATTAATTGCTATTATTTTATAAACTTTTTTTCTCACTCATCTACACTCAATTATTTTCCTTGAACTTTTTTTTTCCTATTACAAATTAAGAAATTAAATTGAATCGAGTTAGTTCAAGTGGTAGTAATTAATTCATTCATGATGGTGATAATTATCGTCACCATCATCATGGTAATCAATGAGTAATTTTTGCAAATGAAATTTGAATGGTTAAGACATTAGCTAATTTCTATACACAATTATGTGTATGTGAAAGCAAGAAAAATAAATTGCTAGCAATTAACAAGGAAACAATTTACAATTGGGAGTTAACACTGAGACACACACAAATGATAATCATTAAATATGAAATATTATTGAACGTTACTCATTGTAAGTTAATTGTCAGCCAGTGCAATTAAATTACGATATAGCAATTAACAGATACAATTAAAAATGGACATTTGTCAATAATTCATTCAGAATATAAAGAGAGTTAATTTAAATCAATTATAATTAGCTGATCATTTAATGGTAAACTTTTCGTTCACAATCAATTTCAAACAGTCTTCTTGATACATACATAAGATAATCAAATGAACTGATTTATATTGTTACCTGTTTTTATCACTAACATCATTATGATCATGATGAAAATCAAATTGTTCAATTGACTGTTACTGAGTAGTAATCATCATGATCGTTATTGTTATTATCATTTATGCTATCAGAGTTATCACAATTTTATCGTCTTCTTAGTTCAGTTAATTTCATGGTGTATGTATTTTTATCTCTCCCCATTTGGATAACATGAAGATACAAATGATTTTGTATATTGGAATGGGAAAAGGTTTAATAATAAGAAGCGGTGGGAGAAAAAGATATAATGTCTTGTATATGAAATTCTGTTGATGTTACAATGGAAACCCGCCCGGTGGGAATAATTAAGAGCATCTTTTTCCAATTCCAATATCAGATCTTTTGTCTCTCTTACACCTTTTACCTTTTCCCTTTATGGCAACTATCCCACCCTTCACTTACCCACTACCCCAACATAATCAATGTCCAGAATCATCTTACATCAGCCTCATTTCATGGATTAATGGTAAGAACCTAATTATAGTGATTAACTTGTTCACTCTGATAGTCTATTAAGAAGTTAGAACTTGCACTTAGAACTTAAGAACTTTCTTTTTTTTTCTCTTCTCATTATCTTTCTCATTTTCTTTTCTTTTTACATGATGATGATGATGAGACGATGAAGGTAGTGGAAAAACTATTACTTTAGAATATCACCTTGACAACGAATTTCCTGTAACCGAATTCACTTCAAATTCATCTTAAGTCTTTTCTTTACTGACAACTGAATGGTCTTTACATGGTATTCAACCTTGGAGGGGTAAAGTCCCTTTCTCCTCCTTCTCATCTCATCTGTACACTTTATCATCCTCATCTTTTACATTCATCATCATCATCACTTAGCTTTACTGGTCATTATTGAACTTGACCTCTCATCCAATGTTCAAGTATTAACTGTTATATAGTGTGACCAGTCAGTCTTATTATCACAGTCCATTTAGCTTTTTATATAACAATGTTACTATTTATATATTATAAATATATTGTTTTCATTATCAACATGATACATGGTTAAAATAATCAACTTATATCATGACTTTTTATTGAATTATTTTTCCTGAACAAGTAGACAAAGCTAGCGAGAGAGAGAGAGAGAGATGACCATCCATTAAAATCAATTAGGATGGTCAATTGTTTTTGATTTGATTGGTCAGTTTTGCTTTTGGTTCAACTCAATTTTCATGATAAATTCTGGCTCACTTGTTTATCGGTGTTGAACTTGAATAGTGTTGAATGTAATTGGGTTAAACTTTGTGGGTTATTGAGGCTACTGATAATATCTCAGGTAATAATATTTCATTTGATTGATTTTAAGAATTACAATAACAATAGTAAATGTTCAAGGTGAATATTGGTTGATTTGGTTATCTACTGATTCCCTGAATGAAACCGGAATAAAGATTTATACATTTATATATTTATATACAGAAGTACTTCCGGAATTAAAGGTGAAATATTATATTTATGTCGGAAATGATAATAGTATTTATTTATATATGAGTATGATAATGATGGACAGAAGATGATGACCATTCTCATAGCGGTCAACTAGTGATAATGATAAATATTAATGACCATTGATTCATTGACAATCAATAGGTAGTTGATTTCTGTTGCCCTTCAGAAGATGTAATTGATTTGCCTATGATTTATCTTGACTATCATTCAATAAGCTGGACAATTTAGATAATTAACTTTCATTGGTCAGTGTGAGTCTGTGTTTTTTTTGTTCCTAATATTTACTTAATACACATGGGAAGTGACCAGTGAAAAAAAAAGTTTCCATACAATCTGAATTACGATTTGACTTGTATCATGTGTATATAAAATATAATCACGATTATTATCATTGTTACTTTTGTTACTATTTAACTGAGTAACCATTTTGGTTACTGGTCAACTCATGATGGACACTGAATTGTAACTGTAATCGATATCCATGGTTCACTGGACATTTACCGAGGTTTTTTTATACCTTTCCAATGTTCATGGTCACATGAACACCAGTAAACAATTAACCAACTGAATCAAATCAATGTAACATCTTCATCGATTGTGAAAAGCTTGAAATCTAAGCTTAAAAAGTTTAACAATCAGTGAATCATGAACAGGGAAAAAGAGCAAAAATAGAAAGAAAAAGTTCCAACCATAAATTCAGAGGGAAAATCATGATGATGGATTTCAAAAGTTTATCTATCAAAATGGTTGCAAGTTCAGATGAACTTTTCGATTTTATCGAATATCCTTTTTTTTGTTCTAACTTGAAGTTTTTTCTCTTCCAATGTTTTGGTTTTTAATAATAGAAAAGTTTTTTCTTCCTCTTTCTCTTTTTCATCTTTCAAAAATTCACTTGAATTTGATTGATTGACTTAATTCTGGATGAAAATCTCATGAATATGCTACTGAACTCTCACCCACCATATCAAAGCTTATCATACTTTTCCTCCTTGCAACATGATAACTTTTATTTTCATATCCACCCTGATGATGATGATAACATACTCATGTGTATGAGATAACGTGTTGTTAAGCTTCCCATCACAAGGAGTGGTCAGTCAGTTTACTAGATTGTTATGATGGATATCATGACCACTCACTCAGTTGTTGCTAATAGTTGTTGACTGAGATGCTAACTTAGTATTAAGTGAATGGTGTGATTATTTGTTGTGTTGATAGTGGGTAGAGTTTGAGGGTTGTGGTGGTGGTGGTGGTGGAATAAGTTCACACTCACTTCGTACATGTGGATAACAGAACTGGCTATGGTTTATTTGGATAAGAAAATTCATATCACGCTCAAAAATTCATCTTAAGAAGATAATCTCGAGTTGAAAAGATGAAAAGAAATAAATCAACCCAAAGACTGAATTTCTCAACTTTTTTTTGCTGCTCATCCTTATCATCATCATCATCATGATTACCATCATTACGAAATCTTTACTGATACAAAGTTTAGTCAAGACGATATGATGGTCAGTTTTTTTATCGCTTTCCAAGTATTTACTGAAAGTTAAGTTTGTCATCTTTGAGAATGACCAGAATGATGAGGATCAAGATAAAGACTAGATGAGAGTGGGTAACAAAATGATAATCTTGACAACAACAAAATAAGATGGACAATGATTGACCAGGACAAGATTAGGACAAGGAAGGTAAGGAAAAAAAAGTTCTATCTCGTCCTAAATGGTTAAAGTCCTTATGGAGGGTACAAGTAATTGCGATATCATAGTGAGTGGGGTGGAAATGAGCTGGAGGTTGAAATCCAATCTAAGCTCAACGAGAATCCCAGTCAACCGTAATAAAATTAGCTATGAAATAATAACAATAATCCAATGGGCTAGTCAGGCTTAAGTCTAAATCCCGTAATGAGTAACAAAAGAAACAGATTAGCCAACATGATACATCACTAATCCAAATCCTAATCTGATATTTCAAGTAATATTTATGAGTAAGCAAAAAAAACAAAAATAATAATAATCAATAACAAAGCCAATAACTCTGACCATAGATCAGTTGTTATTATTGACCAGAAAAAGTTGAAACTTTTAGTTGATTTTATGCTAAAAAGTTAATCAAATTCATTTCATGAAGTTTCATCATGATAATTCAAGATTTCACAATTCTAATAATGAAAACTTTGACCTTTCTTTTGTATTGTCCATTTATGGACATTTAATATAAACTATTTTTGCAATAATCTCATTCTCTGACGGTGATTATGATATTACCATGTAAGTATCATTAATTTCATGTTATTAATCATTTACTTGGGTATATTTACAGGGTGGAAACTTATTGTTCCTCTGTGTATCTTAGTTTTTACCTTGTTATTATTTTGTCTCGCTCTCTCAGTGAGTAAATAAAACATCTAGTTTTGTTTTCTTTTCCACCCATCTTCCCACTCCTTCAGTAGTTGACCTGTTTTCTTTAATATCTTTTAATATAACATATACATGTAGCTCCTCATGTCAACAGTAAGTGACTTGGAAAGAGAGGTGGAACAGGGTGGGAGAGGTGGAAGAGGACAAAGGAAACTCATAGAATTCATTGTTATCTTGTTCTTTCTCTCCTGTTAGTTAATCTTACCCACCCTCTCTATCTGATTCTCTCTCTCTCTCTTTAAATGTCACTATCTCTCTTTTCCCCTTTTTGGTAGTTGATGTATTGCTGTTTGTTATTGATTCAAATTCATTATTTTTGAAAGCTTCTTGTGTCTTCCTCATCATCATCGTCCTCCAATTTTGCTCTGGGAGGTGGAAGATAAGTTTTCCTATGGAATAAACTTCTAGATTCATTAGATTCATTTCAAATTATCTCAAACAATGAATATCCAAATTCATACTCTTACCTTTTTCTGTTTGAGTTTTTTTTCTGCTTCTACAGCTAATTGTCTTACCCTTAAGGCTATTTCATGATATTGTTATCATTTAACCAGAATTTACATTTGAAACATGATTACTTTTTTGTTGATTGTGTCACGTTTGTTTTTGTGACGGTTTTAAATATGGCAAATTAAAGTTTAATGGTAATAATTTTATAAAATGTTTAGAAGGGTACACAAGTTAATAATTGATTTATAATTGAGGGTGAACAATAAAAGATTAAGATATAATAAAGAAGAAAATATAAGAATACGGATTAATAGAAAAATTTGATGAAAATCAATGAACACAAATTAGAAAGAAAAGAATTGATGAAAATCAATTGAACACAAATTAAAAGAAAAGAATTAATGAAAATCAATTGAACACAAATTAAAGAAAAAGAAGATTAATTAATTAATAAGGTGAACTTGAGTAGTCAAATGAAAATTTAACTCTGAGGATTCTAATTGATTTACTTTTGATTTTATACTGATGTCGAATTTTCTTGATCTAATCGATGAGATTGATTCTCATGGGAAGTTTATACTAATTGATTTATTTAATTACTCTGTGAATCTTAACTAACTGATTACTATTAAATTGGTTAATTGATTTGATTTCCTGTAATTTACTGAGTTAACTATTATTGATTTCCGATAATTAATGGTCTAACTTTAATTGTTGTTGTTTCCTAAATCAATTTTCTAATTAACTATTAAATTAATTACTGTCTATTCATAATTGATTTTCTAACCTGAAATTGTAACCTTATTAATTAAGTAACCTTTACAAAAAAAGTAAAAGAAAACAAAAGAAAAGAAGATAAGTCAGGCAACAACATCTGTTAGAATAATGAGATTATAATGATAAAATTCAGGTAATAAGATTCTGGTGATGATTCTGGTGATGAGATTCTGGTGATGAGATTCTGGTGATGAGATTCTGGTGATGAGATTCTGGTGATGAGATTCTGGTGATGAGATTCTGGTGATGAGATTCTGGTGATGAGATTCTGGTGATCAACTTTAATTTCGACTTTATCAATGTTCGGCTAAGATTTAATTTGACGACAATTAAGCTTACTTATTATTCAACTGAGATTCGGCTTGACTGAGATTCGGCTTGACTGAGATTCGGCTGAGATTCGGCTTAATGGAGTTTGATTTAACAGAAGTTCGGGTTATATTTGAATTTATAAATTCGACAATTCGAGCACCCGAATTGTTGAACTTTTTTATTGATAAATGACAAGGGGAGGAAGGAATTCCACCACAACGGACACCCGTTGTGGTAAGGAAATGATTTAGGAAGAAAGGGAAAGAAAGAAAAAAAAATAAACAAATATAAGATTAATTTACCTTATTGGGTAAAAAAATTGTATCAAAATGGACCAAAAACACTTGGATACTTTTGAATAATATTTCACATTCAATTAACAAAGAAAATACAAACAATTCAATTATAATTATTAGATTTTACTTGTTGTGGTTGTTGGCTAAGTTGAGACAAAAATAAGGGAAAAGGAAATAGATAGAGAGAAAGGAGAAAAGGTAGACAGGAAAAGAAGAAAGGGAAAAGGAATGTGGGTGGAGCGAGGAGAAAGAGGAGAAAGAGATTTGTGTAGACAGAGAGAGCGAAAGAGAGAAAGGAATTTGGGTGAGAGAGAGAAAGAGAAAGGTAAAGATGATGAAATTTTCATCATCACAATTGCCGGGTCTTCTGAAAAAAAGACTGTCCTCAGTCTTTACCATTTCCACGAGTGTTCAGAAGATTTTTCTTCCCAATTCCATTTTCCATCCCAAGGTTTTCTTTTCTCCATTTCATCTGCGAACATTAAGTTGAAATCGTTAATATTTTTACCAGAATTGATTAGGTCTCGTATTTTATCTCCATGAGAAGAAAGGAGGTCACGATTAGGGTAGTTAATCCATTTAAGGTAACACTTCAAAGTAGCTCTTGCGTCTTTCTCAGGATTATGATTACCACCAGGCATAGCACCAAATTGTTGTAACATTTGAGCGTTTGGAGAAAGAAAAGAATAAAGTTTGTTTAAGCTGAAATGTTGACCATTACCATCTTTGAATAGATCACTTAACATTACAATTTTACATTTGTAATTTTGTTCTAAATCTTTCCGTTTTAACCCACAAAGTTCGAGGTCAATTTCTCCGTGATGTAGAATTAGTCGTTTACCAGTGAGAATTCTTAACTTATTTTGAACAGTTCCTAACGGTTCACCATTGTTGAGTTCAGGAGGAGGAACACCACCATAACATAAATTATACCTGCTTAAGTTGTGATGTTTAACACAAGTATAGTAAATGTTATTGACCTTGATAGTAGAGTCAAAATAGCCAAGCCACACAAACGACTAACCACATTTACTTCTTTTTCTCCATCAAATCGAGTACAACCTTCGCAATCTAAAGCAACGGTTTGCATTGGAGGTTCACCGATTTCTTTAAGGATAACATTATCTGGATTCAAAATACCTGCAACCATGATTTCACCTGCATGTCTAAAAGCTGCTCCGATGTTAACATCTTTTTTGATAGATCTTTTCGTAACTGGCGTTGCTTTGTTTGTATATTTTGATGGATTATACGGTTTAGAGTTGTCTGTAACTACCGTAGAGGCCAAAGTTGATGTATTTTGTTGTTGATATTTTGGACATTTAGAAACGTAATGAGAACGTTCATGACAATAAGTACAACAATGGCAATTTCTGGTACTATATGCCGATTGAAACAAATTCCACAGTAATCACATGGTAATTCTTGGTAGAATCCTGATCTAGTGGCCATCGTTTTAAGAATTCATCCTCGGTTGTACTCTTCTTGGTCATTAGAAAGGAGGATGATTATAGTAAATAAGGATTTTTCCTAAATAGATTTCGAATCAGAATTTACAAAACTGTGTTTTACTCGTTGTCCATACCTCATGACACCATGTTCATTGAAGATTTTCGTCAAAAGTCCGAG
This sequence comes from Panonychus citri, assembly GCF_014898815.1. NCBI lineage: Eukaryota > Metazoa > Arthropoda > Arachnida > Trombidiformes > Tetranychidae > Panonychus > Panonychus citri. The sequence goes on along the minus strand of NW_026515516.1, from coordinate 45,348 downwards.
TTAGAATGTACTTTGATTGTTTTGAAAATGTAAACAACGAAATTATATCTTTTTAAATCAAGTTGATGGGATGCTGACGGTATTTGATTCCAGCGATCTCGTTGGTTATTGTTTCTCTCATCAATCATCTTATCCATTTTGATGACAAATTTCTGATAGCTGAGGAGAAATATCTATTTTAAATACTGATTCTTGGGTTTGATCAGAAGGTTCTTCTATTTTGATGTTGAAGGTATTATCTGAGGACGGTATTGAAAGTATCAAGTTGGATATCAGGGTTATCTGGTGTTTCATTTTCAAGGGAGATTCAGAACCAGAATCAATTCGTTCAATGATTGTAGTTGGGTTCTGTGGCATCGTTTTAATATTTTGTATTGAAATAAATTATATCGTTTTTAGGATTCATCTCTAAACAATAAATGAAAGAAAAACAAAATCATGATTAAAATATAGTTAAAGTGAATAACTAGAGTTGATGATGGTGATGATGATGATGATGATGAGGATGATAAAGGTGTAGATAAAGAAGGTAAATTAGTTATGAATTTAGTTAGTTAAAATGATTAATAAATTTTGGTTAAAATGTTAATTTGGGATTAATATTCCTTTATATTTTCATTAGTTTTAGGAATTCAGAATCTTTTCTTCCATTTCGATTTCCTCATTCACTAAATCTGGCTGAATTAATCCAGGTCGAGTGTAGAGAAACGAAGTTGAATTTTCTTAAAAGACAAATTAAGAAATAGATTAAGATAAATGAGATTAAGATTGATGATAAAATCATCCAATTAGAATGACTATCTTCTTGAAGTGGTTTAAATTTAGTTATTTCAAGTTTCGGTAATAATTCTGAATGATCAATCCCAGCAAAAACTTGTTGGTCGATCCAATCATAATGTTTTGGGTCAATGATGTTTGATTTGACATATTTTAGGGTGAAGTAAGGGAACGAATAATTATCGATTTGTAAAGGTAAATTAAGTGAATGACTGAAAACCCATGCAGGACATTTGTGAGATATTATTCAGTTTGATATCGTGTCCAAAACAATAAACAAATCTTTTTGTTCAAGATTTTAACTTGAAGTAAACTTTCTCCATTATTGAGATTTGGACATTGTAAAGTTTTCAAAAAATTTTGTCTTTTCTGGTGCCATTTTCGTTTGCATTCAAAATCGTGTCGTAATTGTAATGGGCAGAATATGCATAACCATAAGTATCACAAATGTGATTCGATTTCAAGTTATATAACACTGTTTTTGGACCTTTGTAAAATAGACAATCATTAGTTGATTTTTTAAGGATAAATGGATCTGCTTCCATGATGAGATAATCGGGATTTAATTTATGGCCATGAATTAATAAGTCAATATAATTCTCATATGGATTGAGGACACATTTAATTGGAGTCATTAATCGTCTTGGATAGAGTTGAATATCATGTTGAGTGAGGTTAAAGAGACTAAACAATTGAGCACTAATTGTTTTATCTTTCCAATTTTCAAAAACGTCAACAAGTTGGACTTGGTTAACATGATATTGAGCTGCTAAATCTGCGGTTGTAAGAGAGACGAGCAGAGTGGTCCGTTCGAATGTAGTTAGACGAGTTGTTTGATTATCAACTTTATCGATTAAAGTATTAACATGTTTTTCTAATCTATTTATCGCTTCTTGGGCCGTGTTCTGGTTTGTAACTAATTTTGACATTGCTTCTTTATTATTACCAGTCTGTATTGTATTATGGACTGATAAGCCAAGAGCACCAATACCAACAACAAGAGCAGCAGTGATCGCTAAAATCGTGAAAATTTCTCTTTTCTTTCTGCTTTCCATTAAGTTTTTATGTCTACAATTTTCTTTTATTGGTTGCATGATATTCCGTTCGAAACTATTATCACACCAATTTGTAAACGATACTCTGTTCAACTCGGTTAGATTGAGTTTATCTGCGATGATGGAACAAGTATTATTCAAATATAATCGTGTCAAAATTTCACCTTCCATTGACGTGATGTCTCGATTTGATGGTCTCCAAACTATCGGTTTTACTAAATTGAAATTAGCATGAGATTGAATTATCAATGAAGAGATGACAATTAATGAAGATATTAAATTGGTTGTTGTTGGATTTTTATTTGGTGATCTAACTTTTTCGAAACGAATGGCTTCGACTTGTCTTTTTAGATCACAAATTCTTTCAACTCTTCTTTCACTTGGTGGTGTCTTTTCTACCGCTTTTGGATAAGTATAATGAAGACCAGTTGATTTTTTTGTTGGCGCTTTTGGAGTTAATTGTTGATTTAGTGTTGATTGGGGAGTAACAAAAGAAGGTGATGGAGGATTATGATTGATTGGACTACTTTGTCTTGGTCCAACATTACTCTCCCAATCTCGAATCAACTTTTCGAAATCTATGTTCATGTCTTTTGGTTTCTTCTTTGATTGTTTCGGGCCACCCGGAACAACTGTAGAAGATTTTGTTTTTATACTATCATCAATTGTAATCCACGAAGAATCATCGATTGGAACGATATCATCGTTTTCTTTGAAACTAACTTTCTTTAAGACTGGATACATGGAAATGCCGTCGATCGTTGATGAAGATTTATGGTCGGAATTTGAACAGTTAGATTTTTCTCTTATGTCAATAGGGATTTCAGAATCGTTTTTGTCATTATCAGAAATTGTTGAAGCATTTTCATCGATGTCAGGGATTGTTGAGGCATTTTCATCGATGTCAGGGATTGTTGAGGCATTTTCATCGATGTCAGGGATTGTTGAGGCATTTTCATCGATGTCTGGATTTATTGAAGTATGATTATTATCTAAAGTCGTTGGATTGTCGGCACCACCAATATCACTAACATTGGTATTATCGATCATTTCATTTCTTTCGATGAAAGGTTTCAACCTCTCAATGTTGACAGTCATTCTCCTTCTATCTGTCCCAGTTCCTTGAACTTGATATGTCAATGGAGTTTTTCTTTTTATGACGATGAAAGGACCATGTGATTTATGAAGCAGTTTATTTGCTAAGCCAGGTAAAGTATGGGGAAAACGGACCAATACTTTGTCACCTTCAGAGTATTCAACTGGTACTCTGTTGTTATTATAATTTTGAGCGTATTTACTTTGAGCCTCTTGTAAATTCGTTTTTACCATTTCTTGGATTTTAGGCCAAACACACTCGACAATTTCATCTTGATCGTAACGATAAAGAAGAGGCAGTTCAATTTCTGTTGGTAACAATGGATCACGACCGTAGAGGATTTTAAATGGTGCAAATTTGGTACTGGCTTGTTGATTAGTATTATAAGCGAAAATGACGAAAGGTAAATATTCATCCCAATCGGAGTGGTATTTATTGACATACATTGACAACATGGTGGCGATGATTGAATTGACTCGTTCAACTTGTCCATTACATTGAGGATGATAGGCGGTAGTGAAATTATGTTTGATGGCCAGGATGTAGTTAACTTGTTCAAGTAGTTTACTTGTGAAATTAGTTCCTTGATCTGATAGTAAAGTTTTTGGAGATCCATGACGGCAGAAGATATTAGTTATAAGAAACTTAGCTGTGATTTCAGCAGTATAACTACTAACGGCTTGAGCTTCAACCCACTTTGAATAATAATCGATTGCAACTATTATATATTCTTTACCATGAGCTCTTGGAAAAGGGCCTAATACATCGATCCCCACTCTGTCGAAAGGTTTTTCAGTTAAAGGTAGTGGACTAATCAGACCGGGAGTTTTAATGAAAGGTGATTTCCGAGTCTGACATTTGATGCAACTGTTGACATAGTTTGTTATCTCTTTATTCATTCCAGGCCAAAAGTAATGAGTTTTAATTCGATTATAAGTTTTCGAAACACCAGGATGACCGGCGAAGACTGAGTCGTGATGTAGAGTACAAACTGCATTTCTCAACGATTTTGGTACAACAATTAAGTCAACATCACCTTCAGGAGACCAGACGATTCGATAAAGAACATTTCCAACGATTTTGTATTTACTCAATCTTCGTTGTCGATTTTTGCTTAACTTGAGAAAATTGTTTAGTTGATTAATTATTGAAGAGCAAAATCGGTCATCTTGTTGTTTTTCTTGGAAATTGTGTGTATTTAAAGCGACTGATAAAACATTGATCCTTTGTTCTATTTTATCTTCACAATCATCAGGTTCTTCGACAGGGTATCGACTTAGACAATCAGCATCTTGATGACATTTACCACTTTTGTAAACAATCTTAAAGTCGAACTCTTCTAAGAACAAAGTCCATCTCATCAGGCGAGGAGGGAGTTTACGTTTATTTTTTAAGAAACACAGAGAACAATGATCAGTTACTACGGTAAAGTGTTGGTGATCTACATAAGGTTTAAATTTTTCGAGAGCGAAAACTATGGCACAACATTCTAATTCTGAAATCGAATAATTACTTTCACATTTAGAAAGTTGACGTGAAGCATAAGCAATTGGTTTCCACCCTTCAGGATATTTCTGAACAATAACTGCGCCTAACCCTTGACCAGAAGCATCAGTTCGAATTTCTATTTCTAATTTAGAATTATAATGAGCTAAAACTGGTGGATTAATTAATGCTGATTTTAAAGTGTCTCTCTGAAAAGAAAGCTCAGAAAGCTCTCTGTTCTTCTGATCCCCACTGAAAACCTACATCGTTTTTTGTTAACCTAGTTAAAGGTTTAGCTAAAGTGGCAAAGTTTCTTATGAATTTTCTGTAATAAGAACAGAAAGCAATAAATGCTCTAACATCTTTTAATTTAGTTGGTGTTGGAAAATCTCTAACTGCATCTAACTTTTTCTGTTCAGGAAATTGACCTTCTTTTGTAATCTTGAACCCTAAATAAGTAACTTCAGGTAAAGCAAAGAGACTTTTTGACATATTTAATTTGAGGTTGGCTTGGATTAAACGTTGAAAAATCAATTCTAATCGAACTAAATGTTGTTCAAAGTTTGAACTGAAGACTAAAATATCATCTAAATAAACTAAACATGAATTATATTTAAGTCCTGAAAGAACGACATCCATACAACGTTGGAAAGTAGCTGGAGCATTAGATAAACCGAAAGGCATGACATTGAACTCATAGAGACCATCAGTGGTAACGAAAGCACTTTTTTCTTTATCATTTGGATCTAATCCGATTTGATAATAACCTGATTTAAGATCTAAACTTGAGAAGTAACGAGCACCCTGTAAATAATCTAAAGCATCGATAATATTTGGAAGAGGATAATGATCTCGTTTAGTAACTGAATTTAGTTTTCTGTAATCAACGCAAAATCTCCAATCTCCTGTTTTCTTTTTGACGAGAACGATCGGTGAGGCCCAGGGTGATGATGATGGAGAGATGATGTTGATTTCTTGAAGTTCGTTAACTAATTTATTAGTTATTTCTCGTTTTTCTGAAGATTGTCGGTATGGAGAGACAGATATTGGAGGTTCATTTCCAGTGTCGATTGAATGAACAAATTTATTGGTTAAACCAATATCATCAGCTGTTAAGGCAAAAACTTTTTTGTAATGAACCAAAAGTTTCTTTAATTTGTAGATTTGATTCTCATCAAGGTTACTTCCAATTTTAATCTTATCGAAATCAGAACCAAAGACATTAATGTCATTAGTAAGATCATCATCTTTCTCAAAGATCTGTTTGAGAGGATACCTTGATGATCATCATTAATGTCGATTATTGGACTTTTATCAACAGTTTCAAACGTCCCAAGAATTGAACCAAATTTGACTTCGACATCATTCTCAGTGAAGTTACATATTTCGGTTAAACATGGTTGATTTTTATAATTAACAATTGCACTAGCCAAGACCGTTTTATCTTTTCGATCCCAAGAAACTGGAGTTTGAACGAGATAATTTCCATTTTTAACTCGTTTCTTTCGTCCAGGGACGACAGCAATGAAACAACGAGATCGAGCAGGGACAACTGTATCTTCAGCAGCATGAATAGTATCTGGACAATTATCTAAAAGGATGATCCCACGATAAGTATCGACCAATACTTTAGCAGGTGTGTTAGCGTTCTGACCAATTAAAGCGGAAATTGATCCAGCTAATGATTCGACAACCATAGTAAGAATTGTAACAGTTGATTGTTTTCTACCAGATTCAAAAGTGATAGTGACTTCACATTGACCAAGAGGTTTCATGATGTTACAAGAAGCGGCTGAAACGATTGGACCTTCGTAAGGTTGTAGAGGTGTGTCTAATTTATTAAATGTTTCTTTATCAATTATTGTTATCATTGCACCAGGATCAATAACAGATTTAATTGGTTTTCCATTCATTAAAACAGTTGTTTCAATTAATTTACCAACTTGCCAACTCAAGGGTGTAGATGATTGAGACGGGTGATGAATACAATTAGAAGTAAATGCAGCTGATGTAGATGGTTTAGGTGAAACAGATCTTGGAGGTGTTTTCGGTTGTGGTCGATCAATCGGGCTACCCGGTTGATTTGGCACAAACCGATTACGTTGAAAGTAAGAATTTTGATTTTGAGATTGATTCTGGTGATAATTAAAATCTTGTTGTTGATTTTGGTTTCGTTGTTGACTTGGTTGTTGTTGATAATGATATTGTTGTTGTTGTTCATACTGTTGACGTTCTCTCTGTCTTGCTAATTTAGGACAATCTTGAATAACATGATCGTTTTCTTTACAATAACGACAACCAACAACGGTACGATCTCTATTATCATTATTATAATTAACTTGGCCATTAAAGTTACGATTATTATTTCGATTAAAACTTGATCTTCGTTCGAATGGTTGATTAGAGGTATTTTTCAATTTAGCTATTTCTTCTCGAAGTTTATTCAATTCTTCTAAAATTGTCGAGACATCTGGTTGTATTGGATTTTCGATAGTTGGAGTGCTGAATGTAACAGTTTGATGAGCTATAACGGGTGGAGAGCGTAAACTTTCTTCACAAAGCTCAATAATCTTACACAACTCTTCGATATTTGTAGCAGGTCGAGAAATGATCACATTTTTAACTGACGATTGTAAATTCGGAAGTAAGCCATCCACGATCAGCATAAATTTATCTTCGTTTTTAAGGGCAATTTTTCGACAGAGAGCATCTTTCTTTGTTATGTAAGACTCAGCTGATTCATCTGAATTTTGTTTCATATGAATAACCTGTGACCAAATATAATTATGAAAATTGGGAAGGGCAAACTTATCTTTAAACTTTTTCTTCAGATCAGACCAAGTTGATGGAGCTCCTTCGATTCCTGGGGCCATGTAGCCATCATACCAAATTTTTGCGGAACAAGAGAGAAACGATCCAAAAGCGGCGAATTTATCTTCATCATCCCACTTGAGTTGAGTTGCTTTTCGATCATATTCAATTAACCAACTATCGAGTTCTTCTCGATCTTTCGGGCTACCCGAAAAGAAGCGAAGAAATTGTTTAGTTGCACCTCGATAAGTGGGAGTTGAATCGTTTTCACTGGTTTTATTGTGGAAAGTTGACATCTCGATAAGTTGATTTGAATTTGCCATAACTTCACTAAGCGGATCCCACCGCTGCCACCAATTGTCACGTTTGTTTTTGTGACGGTTTTAAATATGGCAAATTAAAGTTTAATGGTAATAATTTTATAAAATGTTTAGAAGGGTACACAAGTTAATAATTGATTTATAATTGAGGGTGAACAATAAAGAGATTAAGATATAATAAAGAAGAAGAAAATATAAGAATACGGATTAATAGAAAGAAATTGATGAAAATCAATGAACACAAATTAGAAAGAAAAGAATTGATGAAAATCAATTGAACACAAATTAAAAGAAAAGAATTAATGAAAATCAATTGAACACAAATTAAAAGAAAAAGAAGATTAATTAATTAATAAGGTGAACTTGAGTAGTCAAATGAAAATTTAACTCTGAGGATTCTAATTGATTTACTTTTGATTTTATACTGATGTCGAATTTTCTTGATCTAATCGATGAGATTGATTCTCATGGGAAGTTTATACTAATTGATTTATTTAATTACTCTGTGAATCTTAACTAACTGATTACTATTAAATTGGTTAATTGATTTGATTTCCTGTAATTTACTGAGTTAACTATTATTGATTTCCGATAATTAATGGTCTAACTTTAATTGTTGTTGTTTCCTAAATCAATTTTCTAATTAACTATTAAATTAATTACTGTCTATTCATAATTGATTTTCTAACCTGAGAATTGTAACCTTATTAATTAAGTAACCTTTTACAAAAAAAAGAAGTAAAAGAAAACAAAAAGAAAGAGAAAGAGATAAGTCGGGCAACCCGGCTTATCTGTTAGAATAATGAGATTATAATGATAAAATTCAGGTAATAAGATTCTGGTGATGAGATTCTGGTGATGAGATTCTGGTGATGAGATTCTGGTGATGAGATTCTGGTGATGAGATTCTGGTGATGAGATTCTGGTGATGAGATTCTGGTGATGAGATTCTGGTGATGAGATTCTGGTGATCAACTTTAATTTCGACTTTATCAATGTTCGGCTAAGATTTAATTTGACGACAATTAGGCTTACTTATTATTCAACTGAGATTCGGCTTGACTGAGATTCGGCTTGACTGAGATTCGGCTTGACTGAGATTCGGCTTAATGGAGGTTTGATTTAACAGAAGTTCGGGTTATATTTGAATTTATAAATTCGACAATTCGAGCACCCGAATTGTTGAACTTTTTTATTGATAAATGACAAGGGGAGGAAGGAATTCCACCACAACGGACACCCGTTGTGGTAAGGAAATGATTTAGGAAGAAAGGGAAAGAAAGAAAAAAAAAATAAACAAATATAAGATTAATTTACCTTATTGGGTAAAAAATTGTATCAAAATGGACCAAAAACACTTGGATACTTTTGAATAATATTTCAAAATATTAACAAAGAAAATACAAACAATTCAATTATAATTATTAGATTTTACTTGTTGTGGTTGTTGGCTAAGTTGAGACAAAAATAAGGGAAAAGGAAATAGATAGAGAGAAAGGAGAAAAGGTAGACAGGAAAAGAAGAAAGAGGAAAAGGAATGTGGGTGGAGCGAGGAGAAAGAGGAGAAAGAGATTTGTGTAGACAGAGAGGCGAAAGAGAAAATTTGGGTGAGAGAGAGAAGAAAGGTAAAGATGATGAAATTTTCATCATCACAATTGCAACTTTGTTTTATCTAATACATTGAAAGTGATTAGAATTAAATCAATATTTCACCAAAACGAGGGAGAGTCAAAGATATATGAACTTTTACCCTCAATTCTGTTCATATTTTGAGAATGGAAAAGAATCTTAAATTTCTTTCTCTTTTTCTTGAGTTGGAACTTTTTTCATGAGTATTTCTGCCTCTTCCTTACCAACTCCCCTCTCTGAGTTTCAACTTGAACAGAGAAGCAAAAAGTTCAATATATAATAAAAACAACTCATTGAACTGTAATAATGATATTAAGGGAATACCTTGTTCCCTATGAAACGTTTTTCAATCGGTAACAGAAAAAAGGTAAGCTGACCAGTGAGATAATGACCATTACTCAGAAGGCAATGAGCAGACCAATAACTAGACCAAAGCTAATGAAACCTTTTGAAATCCATTTATTTAGCTGGTAGTGAGCGAGATAAAGGAGAGAAGTAAAGTTTTTCTTATTCTTTTCGTTTTCCTTTGTGTTTTATTTTCATCGGTGGAAAATGTTAGATTTACACCTAAGAATATACACTTTCTTTTTATCATCTACCTTCTCATCTTTCTCTCCTAATTTTATCATCACTGAGAGAAATTGATGTTTTCTCTTCATCTTCTCACTTTGGACAGATACACAAAAGGTGAGAAAATGATTATGATGAGTGATAATGATGGAGAACAAGAAGAAAATGATGATGAGAGTGAAAGGTGAAACTCATGGAAAAGAATTGTTACTTTTTTTGCTTTTCTTCATCATTCGACTTTTCGATTTCTGTTGTTATATTCGAAAGGTTCAAAAGATCGAGTAAAGTTCAGAGAAGAAAAAAACTTCTCAAAAACACCATCATTATCTACATCCCCTGTACCTTATATATCTATAAATAAAGGCTTTCGATTGAAGAATCAACAATCAGAACTTTGTAATCGAGGTTCGAAAGTGAGTTTCAATGACTTTCCACTTAGGTTTACAATTTTAAGTTAAATGGTCGGACACAAATGGACAAAATTGGCTTGGTAACGGTCAAAATAAAGGCGATAAAATAATGATAAACTTTTCCTTGACCAAAGATCTTCATTGAAAGAGGATAACAATCATTTGAAGTGTCTTCTTAATTATTAATTAGTAAATTAATCTCAATCTACAAAGAGATTTGATGTTTCAAATTATTGAATCAATTTAAATGATTAATCAATTATCGTGACTGAAGATTGTGTTGAAATGAAAGAAGAGATAGTTAATTGTGGTGTTAATCCTTTTTTCCAATTAGATTTAATTAATTGTCTCATTATAAGTTTAAATCTTCATCAATTATTCAATTCTCACTAAATTATTCAATCTCTCGATCACTTATCAAATTGTGAAAGTGAAGTTTTTTTCCCATCATGAATCATGATTTCTCAGGATGAGTTCATATGAAACTTTTCACATGTCTTAGTCTTAATTACCTTTTTTTTGATGATGATTATGTTTTAGATTTAATCCTTTATCCGATTCATTGAATGATGAGTATGGAAAAAAGTTAATCATGATGATGATGATTAAGAAGATTGGATAAGTTTCGAATAAGGTAAATAAGGTTTTAGATTAAATGTGAATTTCTTGTGTTTCACTTCATTCTGATTGCCTGAGGATGGATGATAAACACTTTAAGATGATGATGATGAAATAATCTTAATCGACTGATGATGAAAAAGCTTTAGATGATGATGGAAGAGGAAAGAAATAGAAAACTAATAAGAACAAAAGGAAAAAAGTTCGGACTTATGAAACTTATATACGAAAACTCATGAACATTTATTGTTATTTTGTCTTCTAATTCGGTGTTGGTTTCGATTTCCACCATCAAATGAGAAGCACTTAGAGGTGAAGAGAGGAAATTATTGGTTCTAAAGAAAAGCCATCATCATCTTTATCTGTCAAGTTATTTTCTCAACACGGATATTGACAGAGCTGATGATGATAAACAGGAAGAGTGAAAGATGAAATTATCCAACATTTTATCTCTTTTTGGCTGTCGTTTCCCTTTCATATCTAATCTTTCATTGTTCAGAATTGAATCAAGGATGGATAATGAGCTTTTGTTGTCTCTTTTACCCTGAGGGTTAATTGTTGTTCAATTTCAAAAAAAAAGTACATCATCTCGATGGTATTTTTATCCATGTTGTTCTTGTCCCTCTTTCTGTCTCATAGAACATATATGATCTTCAATATCATGATTCGATTTGATTCTTTATATATAAGATAACATCAGAATCATTAATATCTTTACAGAGATATCAAAATGTCCATTCACATGGACAGGGAGTTTTTTTTTATTTTTCCATTCTCAAAGAAAAATATCTACTGAACATCAGCTCATGAATCTTTTGAACATCTCAATTATCATGCAAATCTCAAGTTCTAAAATTTGAAAATTTTTGTACTTCAGGAGAATTGAAAAAGAAGAGGTAACAACAACAAAAAAATTCTCTCAGAACTTTTTTTTTGTTCTCTTTTCTTTTCGACAACCTTGAAGTTTTGAACATTTCCAAATGTTGCCAGATGAATGAACACTTACTCAGGCTCCAGTGTTTTCATTACCATGAAAAGGCATGAGAGTTATGGGGTTGATAGAGTTTCAGGGTAAGTATGATATTCATCTTTCCATGTCAAAGGAAAAACTTTAAAGGTGTAACAATGGAATAGCAAATGAGTGTTGTTGGAAAATGGTGCAAACTCGAGGATGGAGAAAAAATTTTTGAACATGTAAAACTCGAGATTCATAGTTTTGCATAACTTTCCACCCTTAAGATTATACATCAATCTGTATACATGGAGAACTTGTTACACTTAGAGTATTAAAATTGGAAAGAAAAAGTATTCTATCATTTTTCTTTCCAATTTTTGTTCTTTTTTGAGAGATATTGAGAAAATCCAGAGTTTTGACTCTCTTTTTCATTCCAACAATTCAATTCGGATGTAGATTATCACTCATATATTTCGATAACTTTTTGCTCTGTTTAGCTTAGATAAAGAAAGAAAAATTCATAAAATCTTCTTATCCTCAATCGTAATGTTAACATGGTAAAAATATCCCCTCATGAAGATAGACAAACATACGAACAAATTGAAACTCGAAAGTGAGAAAAAAAGTATTATTATCATAATTTATTATATTTTCTTATTTTTCATGTCGACAGATTTTGACTCACCTGAGATATTTCAATATAGCCAATCATCAGAATAAATCATGGAATTGGAAAATTATGAAACTCTACAAGAACTCACCATAAAGTTAATATCGAGCAAACAAAGATCTGAACAACATTTTAAAGTGAGATTAAAGTTTCATTCATATTTCAATTCAAAGCTCCAACTCTCAGATTCTGATAACAATAATAATAATATAAAAATTCAGTTGATTCATTGAGTCAAATCCTCTATTTTATCATAAGGTTGACCTTTTTAACTTCAAGTTTTATATTTATTGTTTATCTTTGCCAAACTAATCCAAATCTATTTCCTACTCTGTTCATTATATTATCAAATTTTTCTCGTTTCTCCTCATCAAGATTAAGATTATAAATTGAAATGAAGATTTTGAATGAACCTTATTTCCAGATTATCAAATTAAATTGACTTGGCAGATACTATTGTCTATGGGAGTGTGTCTATGGGGTTATTTGCATTTTACAAGCATTGAATACATTTAATAACAATGTGTCTCTATTTCTGTGATAATATTATGCAAATCAAGTTAATCCAGAATTCACTATGATCCCTGTAACTCAAAGAGTAGCGCAGCATTTTGGCAAGAGATTGATGTTGATGTAAGCAGAAAAACAGAGAGAGAGAGAGAGAGAGAGAGAGAGAGGTGATCAGATTGTTTTCCATATGATTTAATACTACAAACGGTTGGTAAAATAGCCTGGAGGGGTTTGCATATCATATTCTCAATCTCTATTGATCATGATGATGAATAACATTAGTATTAAAGTTTGCAGGATGTAATGCTAATCATCTTCATCTTCATCATCATCAACATATTAATACATTGACTTGAGGATTTTTACATTATTTTTAAAAATTACAATACAATGGATTCTGTATAATGATATTTATCTAACTGTACATGAGGTTGATTAGATCTTTTTTTCTGGAAAATAACAATAACAATAAGAATTATAATATTATTATTATTGAATTTGAATTGAATAATGAATTGCAATTGAAATTGTAAGAGATGGGAGGATTTACAGGGTTATATGCAAATGATACAGAAAAAATTTATATAATGATAAGTTATAACAATATCATTGTATTTTTATATGAATACATGATATATATATATTATTTTGATTAGTTGCCTTTATAATATATTATACCCGCCAGGTATTTATAATAATATCTTTCAATTTTGATTCCAAAAGTGTATTAATATTTTTTTTACCTCTTCATGATATGTATTATGTTTCAATGTCTGATTCAGCTGAGTTACCTGTTGTTGTTGTTTTGTCCACTGTTATTATTATGAATACAATGTTTCAAATTTCATGTACTATGAATGTGATATATGTATGATAACATGATAATGAATTGTCAAGGGACTTGAAACTGAGCAACAATGAAACCAATCAACTTTTTATCATGAAATATCATCATGGTATTATTAACATTTACAGACTAAACTTTGATGGGTTGAAATTAATTTGGAGTGAAAAATTTTCTCTCTGTAAATATTATCAAGTCGGTTAGGCAAAATGTTGTATCATTTGAATTGGAAAATTGTTGTGATTTAGTTTTATTTTGAAGAAGGAAAAACATTTTACTTAGCATTTTATTTACTCGATTTTAGGGAAAAAATTTTCTCTCATTTTTGTTCATTTCAAGTCTCCATGAGCTCTGAGGTAAATAATATTACATTTAAACCATTTCCTGACCGCAGAGATTGAGGGTTGGAACATTAACTTGAAAATATTATGCAGAAAAAGAAAAACAATAATATTATTTGGTAGAGTGAAAACAATTCTGTATAATCATCATGCTAAATGTTAAACGATAATAATTGAATATACAACATCATCATCATCATCATCATGGTGGAAACTTTTGTCTACTCAATATTCAGCCAGTTTTTGGAAGAGGTTATTGCATTTCCATTGGTAAAAGGTTAAGTAACATAGAGAAATCCGTTTTCTTTTGCATTTCCTATGGTTGAAAATTCATTCAGGAGAGAGGGAATAAATTTTACCAGAATTTCATCCACCTTCCCTTTTTGTATTATCTATTATCATGAAGGCTCAGTAGTAAGGGATATTATCATGACTATTAATTTATAAGAAATTTAGAATGTGATATTTTCTTGTTGGGCGAGGTCATTTCATTTGGCTTTAGGTTTCAGCAACTGAAAGGGTGGGAAAGGCAAAAAGAGGAGATAATTAATCTGAAAGTTCTTGAAATCCAATTGTTATCATTAGAGTATAAAGGCTGAAAAATAATTTTCAGGCTAAATTGTTGTTCCAATTGTTGGACAGATTAAGTTATCAAGTAGTTTTATTGAATTTATCTCAATTCCACTGATCAGGAAAACTTGATTTTCGTGGAAATAAACAAAAGTCAATTCGATCAATTTAAAAAAAAAGTTCTCGAAGTGAATGAACTTAACTATTTTTGAATTTTTTCTTCGTAAAAAAGTTTCCTATTTTTTATTTTTCGAATTCAAAATTCCATGTCATCATTAAGACTTGTAATTCTCTTATAATCATCATTATCGGCATAAGAAATATATATGATAATAAGTAACCATTAGAACTTTTTTCTTCCAATCTTATCAAAATTCACTACATTCGATAGTGTTAATGAATTCATTTAAATGGATGATTGAATTTTATGAAAAAAATCTGTTGTTCATAATGATAATTATCCACAGATGATACTTTCTGAATATCAAATTCAATAATAATCTGAAGAAATAATGAGTTTACATGGTAATGGTGATGGATTAATTCTGATTCCAAATCAGAATTGGAATTGGAATGGGGAGAGAAAGTTTTATCTCTCAATCTGAATAATATCTAAGGAAAAATGTTTCCCATTTCATGTTATTCTGTCATTAAATTGTCATTAACATTGAACTTTTAATGTTGATGAGTATTTTTCCTAACTCCAAATATGAAAGGGAAAAGATTCACCAGGAATTCATCATCAATTTATTATCATGGAATATGGGAAGCAATTAGCGAGTCAGAAAATTCAAAAAGTTCCAAGGACAGAATCAAATTGAGAAAGTAACAATAATTATCCATCAATGGTGACTATTATCATCCTCATCCATGTAATAGATTCATGAGTGATTACATCATGAAGGATGATTGATATTGTCTCGTCTCTTTCTCTCTCTCTCTTTCTCTGTTTTTATCATGATGAGAAGATGCTATCGAAATCGTTTTTCATCATGAAAGATTATTATTCATAACTAGAAAAGTTTGACATTCTTCATAAATGAAATTTTCTTCCATCATCATCATGGTGATCATCATGAAAGAGAAAAGAGGTTGAATGTTTTTTCTTGCATGTTTTATATTCTAAAAGGGTTCTTTTGGCTTCAACTCTCTATCTCCTCTTCCTCTTGAATACAACCAGAAATTCAGGTAAAATGAAATAAACTCAACTATTATTATTGTTGTTGGTGGTTGATGTTGATGATCAAATGAATCGTAGGAAAATAACAATGTGAATATCATGAATTCATTGGTGGTTCCGTCATGGAAACCATGAGAATGATTATCATCATGATTGTCGTCCTTGTTGATGATCATCATCATCACCATGATTATATGATAATGTTCATGTATACACATCATGGTCTCTGTCAATGTCAGTTTTTTTTTTCATCAACATCATCAAAATGCTCATCTTAATATGAACATTCAGAATCTTCATTTTTCTCATCATCTTTTTTTATCATCCTTTTTGATGCTCCATTTAATTGCAACTCTATTCTCGGGCACAAATATCCTTTCATACTCTCCCTCATCATCATCATCCTCATTATTACTATCATGATGCTTGATAATTTCATCCTTTTACTATCACAATGAATTTACATCACCATGAATCAGCCATTCATCATGATCCCTGTTTTTTTTGCCATCAAAAGGGTAAGTCTTGAGTTGGAGTTTTTTTTATTTCCTTTAATAAAATGTCCAAGAATATAAGCAATTCCTGATGATGGCGAAATGATAATGATGATGATGAATAAGATTCAGTAAAGTCTGAATTTTCTTTGGAACTTTTCTCTTCTCTCTTTCTCCTGTATCGGAAGTTGTAGTTCTCATCAGAAAAAGGAAACGGAAGTGATATGATTCAACTTGAATTTATGGACTGATTGGTCCGGAAAGGTTCATCAGTGAATTACACCAACGTTTTGGGTTGACATTTTTTTTGCTGTATCTTTAACTCACCATGAACTCATGTTCAACGGGTATTCATGGTTAATGAATAGTATTCACCATGAATAAAGATTGAATTTGACTTTTGCCACTTCATCATCAAAAATAACAATGGTGATGATGATGATGAAGATAATAACAATCATAATCATCAGTGATAACAATAGGTTTTCATATATACACAGTTATCTGATTCTTGATTGAAAATTTTGCATGGGGATGATCATTGATGATGAAATGATGATCAGATAATTGCTACATGATCAATCATGGTCAATTGATTGAGATAAATACACATATATGAATCACAAGATTGTGTCACTTGATATCTATAGATGGTCAATCAATGGTCAGTTGAAACTTTTCTCAAGTCAAAAATTTCTCAAAGTTTCCTCTTTTACTTCATATAATCATGAATCAAACTGAGAAGATAAATTATCATGAATAATTTTGATCACCTTATGCATATAAATATTCAAGATGATCACATTAATCAAAGAGAAAGATGTAAATCTTTTCTGTCAAGAAAAAAAAGAGGAAGGAGAAGAAGAAAAGTTCTGATGAAAAGTTTAATTCCATTCAGAATATGATGAAGATTCAAATTCTCAAGTTAAATAATCTCATCGACTCTCCAAAAAGCCTCCCAGTCAAATAATGAGAAAGACGAGTAACAGTAGCAAGAAGAAATATGAAAAGAGAGAGATTGAGACTCTCCATGTGAAAGAAAACCCTCCAAGGAAGATGGAGAACTTTTTTCTCGGGAAAAAACCACCTCTCACTCTTCTTGCCAAAAGTTGATAATGACAAAGAATCCACCCCCACCCTCTCCACACATGAGAAAAAGTCATAATAATAACATCAGAAATGAGCATTCAGCATAAGCCCAACATGTCAGAGCTTAATCTTGAATATATCGTATCCATTATTTCAGGGGAAGGTGAGAGTTGAGTGGAATTGGAGTGAAGGAAGGAAAAAAAATTCAACCAAAGATTTTTCTCTAAAATTTTTCGAAAGTTAAATCCTGCGAAATGTATATTATTTGAATATTGTGAATTCATGATAATGTTCAGTAGTAATTCTGAGTAGTTCTTAATGTGTCACATGATGAGAAAGAAAATGTCACCGTTATTTATAACTCCCGATCTCTTTTTCTCTATTTCTTTTTGGCTTTAACTGAGAATCGAGAGAATTCAATGTTATCATGAGAAAAGAAAAAAAAATTTCTTCATGGTATCAATCAATGTCTTCCAAATAAACGAGTAAACATGAAATACTCTGAATCATCTTATATATATGATGAATCTCAACATTTCGCTTATCCAGTTTCAATCCACTTCCAATGAGATTTTTATCCCTAATGTATTTCCGGATGTCATGATGTTTTTTTCCCAATCGTTCATGATCATTGTTATGATATTTTCACAATCATAATATCTCATTTTATTTCAAGGAAATAATTATCAAAATAGTTATTTATATGGATAAAAATAAATAAATATAAAAATATGGAAACGGAAAGTGAAATTGAGAGTAATCATCAGGGGGAAGAATGAAACAAAAAAAGTTATTTGATTGAAGAAAATTTCAAGATTCTTATTATTTATCTGATATCTCATTTGATCATGAATTGGAAATCTGAAAATTGATTACAGTTGATTTTCAGGGTATTTAGGTTTTCGTCTTAATATCTTGATATTGGTCAAGTATTTCTGATCATTATTAGCATCATCAAGGATGACCAATTGACCATGATAAATGTGAACCGGATTAAATAAGTGTATATGTCCAGTTGAATGAAACTGTGTCAAAAATATAATTGGTGTGTAGTTAAAGATCCAATGGTCATAGTTGGTCAAGATGAGAATGAGGATAAGGTATTAATTTTATCCAAGGCACAGAATTATAATCATTAAGAAACAGAGAGAGAGAGAGGGAGAGAGAGAGGGAGAGAGAGTGAGTGAGTGAGGTGGGAAATAAATAGATTCTCGTCTTATAGAAAGGCACAAGAAAATCCTCTTTCTTCACTGACCACACATAACCCCCACTGGTCATCATAATCATCATGTTCATAAGGAAATTGATTCTCATGAAAATCCTTGAGTAAATTGTTTTCACAAATAAATTGGCTTCTGGTTGGTTGATTTACTTTCAATTGAAAACTCTCATGTTATCCTGATTATCATCCTCATCCTCATCATTATCATCATCCCTATTATCTTTAAGGTGTCAATGTTATTATCAATTGTTGAAAGATAATGTTTATGATGATAATGATGATGATGATGATAAGGATGAAAAAGTATTATCTTTATGCCACTTTGAAAAACGGATTATCTTCATTGAGTCATGATAATTATTGATTAGTAAGTATCATCAGCATCGATGAAATAAAAAAAAAAGTTCATTAGGAAACTTTTTTTACTTCCAATTCTCTCACCATTGTTGCGCCAAAGTTTTACAATTAGTTGATTGTCAGCGAAAATTGTTCATATTAAAAAACATGATTATCGTGATAATTAACATGATGATGATAATTTTATCTTCTTATTCCAATTTTTCCCTGGAAAAGGCTTAACTTTAATTAGTTTTTTTGTCTCATCTTTTTCATCCACCCACACTCAGGATAATCAGGTAAACCTTGCGTGATACTGATTAACTGATTACTTCTGATAATTTGTATATCTAATCTTTGAAACGTTGATTGTTAATTTTTTTCCTGTCTTGATGTAACAATCAGTGGGTGATGATAAGATGATGAAAAAAATCTAATTAGTATCAAGTTTGAAAATGAAAGTGACAAAAAATTGGATTAATTATTCAACTTGATCATTCAAATGCTCAAGATTATGATTAAAATGTAATGATTATAATTTAATGGTAATCAGCTGATTCTTATCGATATCAATTGGTCAGATTGATGGTTTATCACCAATGATGATTTAATGATGACCATTCATATGATGATTACTCTGAATTTGATGATCTTTCCAATTAATGATCACATAATTCAAACTGTATTTCAATAATTGAATCTCATGAATTTTTGATTATCTTGATACTGATGATTTATTGCTAATTATTGATGGTAAAATATTCAAGATTATGATTTGATCGTTCTCATAATCCACATTATCTTAATCTGATTAATGAGAAGAGCCAATGGATTGGCTCATGATAATGAATCAGTTGATTGAAATTTTTTCATGGAAAATGATTTTGTCTCAGATTCAGTTGACTTGTTCAATTAACTTTTTCTTTACTTCGGTAACAATTAATGTCTCATTAATGAACCAAATCATCATCATCATGGTTCTAACATTGTTATTATAATAATTCAGTTTTTTTCCAAGTCAAACTTTTATTTTTCCTCATCTTTTTCATTGTTACCCACCCTCAGGGTACAACACACACACACAGAAATAGGGAACTGTAACAAATACAATCAAGATGAACATAAAATAATGATCATCATCATCATCTCTCAATTCATAGTTGATTCATTTTCTTCATCTCCAATTATCAAAGTTTTGGAGGGAAAATATAATACATACAACAAATTTTCTTAGGGTTTGCTACTGTAAACTTTTTCTCTCGCTTTCAAATGCTCAGCAGTTCTAGCCTGAATTTTCGTTCAAAAAATTTGGACTTTCTAATGATTATCAGGAAAGAGAGGCTATTCAACTCCATTTTAAAATTATTAATACTATTGTTGTAACTCGAGAGCTTGTTGACCTGAGGGGTCAAACTTCGTACTGATAAGAACTTGTTGCGGAAAATTTCAAGGTCAGATTTGATACGAAAAAATCACAACCTTAACATGTAAGTTTTAGGAGCCGAACGATTAATTAACTAATTAAAATCAATCATGAAATCTTGATAAACATTAAAATTTTTCTTTTAATAGTTGTGTCAGTAAGGAAGATGTTACCTCCGCCTCAAAATATCTACACCAAAAATTATCAGTGCAACATCAAATTGGTCAACTATCTAGAATAACATTTGATGCAATTAGGAAATTGAAATATTCAGCAAATATTTCCAACAAACAAATATCAGATAGATCGTTGAGATTCATGTTGATGAGATGATTAACCTAACTAACCCTGATGAATAAGGATGGATAAGCGTGGAAAATTATAAAATGACCATCAAATGACCTTGAAACGCGTTATTTTACCGATGACCTGAATGACCTTGATCTTTTAATATGACAATTATGTGTCGCTCATACTCATACCACTCAAGTCTCGAGTCTTTTTGTCTCTTAAATGCTGAGAAAATTGCAAAAAAACATTGGCGAAAATAGCTGAATAGCCCTGCATTAATCTGAAACATCTTGTTGCAGTTCTAGATTTTAAATGATGATTGTTCTCCAGCGTGAACATAATATTCAGTTGAATTTTCAATCCTCCATCGGAGGGATAAACTGAGTGGAGAGAGCAAAGAATGATTATTTCCAGTATTTTCCATTAATTCTGGTTATCTCTCTACATGATCATGAGCTTTGAATTTTATGTAATTTGATTAAAACAGAAAATGTTCACTTACAGATATGTATAAAGATTATTAAATGTTATAAAATGATGCTGAGGTTTTCTAAGTTTCACCTTCATCATACTCATTGATTCAGTGGGAATGCTACACTTTTCAGGTTTCTATCGTAAATCTCATGATTAGATTTGGTGTTTTTGTCATAAGTATCATCAACGTAATTCTCATTTGCAATGCTGATATGAAATCATATTCAGGGTAAATAATGAACTATTCTAGGGTGGAGACAGGTAGGTGGATAGTTGAGTATAATGATGGTGCAATGTAGGAGGAGTGGGATGAGGATAGGGAGGAAAAGGTTAAGATGATAAAGGTAAGACAAAATTGCTTTTTAGGTTATTAGTGTGTAAGAAAATGAATTGTCTATTAATGAGAGTATTCATATTCTGGGTTAAGTTGAGGCCATGATTCTGAATAAATTATTGATATTACTATTTTTCCAACAACATGAATCTGATTCTCTGAATAAATTCAATATGACAAAGATCAGTTGATTTTATCTCCAAGTTTTAATTACATTCACGTTTCAGATTTTCAGTAAATCATTAAACATAATGACCATCAAGCCACCATGATAATCAATATCTCTAAGCTCGTGATCTTGCAACATTGTGTCCAGTCTAAGATATTAGATTAAATTTTTGAAGTGATAGGGCATTTTTTATGCAAATAAGGTTCAAGGGTGAACCTGATCGTTGAGCATGATTAAGATACTTGTGATTAAGATGAGGGTGGAAATAAAGATTTCCCTGGACAGTTTGACTTTTTTGTCTCTCTGAGTGTTTGGTTGTCCAGTATTCATTAATGGTCAGAACAATGTGATTTACGAGAGAAGATAATTTTTATTTTCTCTCTCTCTCTCTCTCTCTCTCTCTCTCTCTCTCTCTCTCTCTCTCTCTCTCTCTATTCCTCTTTGATTGACTTTATTGGTTCAGTTTATTTATTCATATGATTTAATGGTGGAAATATATTTGACTTTGTTGATACTTTGCCCACTCTCCTCCCAATTGCACTCTCCCAATTATCTGTATAAATACATGTGATTGTGTTACTTGTGAATTGATGGTGATTATAATTATGAAGATGAACAATTATTAGCCTTTATCATTTATTGTACCAATGTTTATACACTTGATGTTATCTTAAGATTATGATGGTGAAAAAAAAAACTAACCACTAGGCCCTCAGGCTATTTCATCTTGCTCTTCATATATTTAGACACAAACTCTATGGTTTTCACAAACATTTATCATCATCTTGATCATCAAGATCTCGAGGCTTAATTTTGCATCATCTTCATTAGTAATCCACAATTTTCACCCCACCCTGTTTGGTTCAATGAATTTTTATCTTCCTCATCATCACAATCATCTTTCATCTTCCTCTCAATTTCCGTTGAAATAGTTGAATGAAAAATGATCTCACATGATTTAATCTAAAAGGTGGAAAATTGTTACTAATGATGATTCAGTTGATGATGATGATGATCTAAAGGTAAGAGATTATTTCAAGTGAATTAATCTGATGAAATCTTGATGATCATCATCATGAAAGATTATGATGATGATGATAAATTGAATTTGAATATGAAATAATCAGCATAATATTTTTTTTTACTTCGATTCATCAAAATTTTTTCCTTATCGACATCATTAAAATGAGTGAATCAATTTCATCAAATTAATGGAAACTTTTGAGTCTCATGAAAAAAAACTTTATCATCAGGGTAAACTCTGATTTCATGTATATTCAGAACTGTAATATAATCAATTAAAAAGTAATAATCAGTGAATTAACTGTAATCAACTTGCAATCATGTGCCTTTTTTGCAATTAGATGTTTTTTTCTGATAACGATTAATCTGATTAATCTGATCAATCAAGAATTACTCCATGAAAACTCATCATGAAATTTATATGTACATTAACACATACAACAAATAGACAGAGAAACAAAAATTATATAAAAGCTTTTCAACTTCAAGGAACCGGAACCAAAAGCAAACAATCAAGAAATAATCATCAACAATCAACCAGCAATAATAATGTTGTTATAACAATCAACTTGAAAGCAACCATGATAATCAATCCTGATTGAAATTGTTCAAGTAGATAGCATGATAACAATGAATGATAAATAATCATAAGTATTTACATTGATATGAATTTAAATTTAAAGAAAGAAAGAGAAAATTTTCGCTCTCTCTCTCACTTTGGAAAAGCCCGCTAAATGCTGTGAATTTGAAAATAGAAAAGTTTTTTTTTATTCCAATTTAAATGAATGGTAAATGATTGTGATCAAATTCCGAAAACAAACAAGATGAGTGACT
This sequence comes from Panonychus citri, assembly GCF_014898815.1. Lineage (NCBI taxonomy): Eukaryota > Metazoa > Arthropoda > Arachnida > Trombidiformes > Tetranychidae > Panonychus > Panonychus citri. The sequence continues at coordinate 21,818 of NW_026515516.1, read as the reverse complement.
ATTATAATGATTATCATGTTATTATTATCATGGTTGAATTGATATTAACTATTAGTTATTATTCAGTTGATTATTATTATTATTAAAATGTGATGATTTATTATTGATGAAACGTTTTCGCTCTCAATTTACCTTGATGATGATCATCCGTCAGGATGATGATGTTGAAATTTCTTCATCCATCTAATAATAGATAATAATAATGTATCATCTTCATGGAAGACAAGAAAGAGAGATAAAAATAACGGTTCTTTCATCTTACTATCTCTCTTTCTCTCTCATATTTTCCCCTTAATTCTCAGTCTCTCTTGTTACTATTCTGGAACGTGATTCAGTTCAGGTTGAAATGCTGTAAAAGGGGGGAATATTTTCATGGAGAAAATTGCTCAGTTTCATGGTATAAAGGTCATCATTCATTCAGTCAATCGTTGAGAAAAAAACTTTAGCTCACTTTTTTTTTGCTACTCTTCATCTTCGAGTTGAAAGTGTAATATAATATTCAGACTCAAAGCTGGAAACTGGGAGTGAAAGTGATGGAGTTCTAGATGATATTAATAGTCTAGAACTGTTCACAAACTCAATCGAAGCCCTCGAACTGTGAATTCTGATGATAAGGGTTGAATTATGATAATTTATTTTGGTAAATAATAAACAAACTCATATTGTTTTTTTCTTTATGAGCAGCTTTCAACTCGACAGATTCAGTTTCATAAAGTTCAGTTTAACATGAAAAGTTTCACTTTGTTTTCATTCATTTTTGTTTCTCATTCTCATCCTTTAACCTTTGGTGTATTTCATCATGTCAGTTGGAGGAAAAATAAAACTAAATCTACCAGCAATTCATCTTGTTTATCGTGATGATAATCATGATTGTTTGCTTACATGAGAACCTTGAAATTTCACACATTATTGCTATTTCCTTATCACCATGAGTTCTGATTGAACTGAGTATTCATAGTGACGATTATTTTAACTCACTATAATTAGAAAATTGTAAAATTCATTTTATCAAAATTGTGTCTTTCTTTTCTAAATACAATTTATATTTTCTTTATCTTTTTGCCTTCTTGTGATATTTTCATTTGGACGATAATCTACTGGACATTGGCTACTTTCAAGGTGACTTTTCATGAGGTAGAATATTGTAGCTTCCCCATGATAACATACTTAGAATTCTGATCAGAATTCTGTATTTGTATCTAGAGGTTGATTGTTACCTTTGGACAAAAATAACATTAAAACATTTTATTATTTCATCTGTTGACCATTGTCCAGAGCTTAGATCTTTACTGTTTTTGTCCATTTTATTTTTATATAACTTTACTTTTTCTTGTTTCTATTATTATTTGATGCTTCTGAATTTTGCTTTTTATTATCACTTGTGATGATGATGATGTTTCATGGTGATGACGATAGATTATATCATTCAACTTTTATCTACATATTTATTATTATATTGGATTTTTAGTGTTATCTTGGACATCAATTACTGACCATTTGGTTTGATGTAATATTATTTTATTAGTGGACATCATTTGCGATCCAATGAGTTTTATTTGATACATTTGGTCAGTTAAAGTCCGTAAAAACTGTTAACTCTTATGTTCCATTTCATGGTGATGGACAGAATTCTCGAAATTTTTTCTCATTCTATCGTTAAATGAAGTCATCTTACTCTCTCTCTTGGAAACTTTAACAATAAAACAATATCAACAATTAACATTTAATCGTCAATTTTATCGGAAAACAAAAGAAACTAATATTACAACAAACAAATGAAAAAAATTCTTGACCATCATGCTGACCATTCAGAATATAAATCAGCTTTATATTACAACATCATGATGTTACCTTGCAATATAAAGAAAGATGATGAGAGAATCAGCATTTCAATTTTTTTTATCTTAAGTTTCCTAATCTATTAGAATGTTACTCCATAGGATAACATGATAATTGATGAAATGATCATTATTATTCTGGTTGATTGAATAACAAAAAAGACCCAGAGATTGGCTAATTTTCAATGGAACCATATCTTTGACCATTTAGCCAGACTGGCAAGTTAATATATCCCAAAAACGAGATGATACCAAAGGAAAATTGTTATATCCATGATAATGAGCATGATGATGTGTCTGAATCTGATGACCTTAAAATATGATGATGATTAGAAGGAGGAACCACATGGAAAGAAAGAGAGAGAGATGGACAATGTCCATTCATCTGTATGGTAGTTATAATAGTGAGGCCATTTAAAGTAGTCAAAATAATTGAGGCGAGGTTAACATTCATCAAATGATATATATTAATATAATGATAATATTACATGGAGATACATAAAATCTTTGGGTAAAATGCTAAGGTTGATTCAGAGGATTGAATGGACTTTCCCCTTGACCAAACCAAGCATAGTTAACATATTAACCAATAAGCCAGTGTCACGGAAACTGACCAAATTCCGGGTCACACGAATTACTATAATTAATTATCTAAGGGAGAGGGAGAAAAGGTTATCATCTCTTTCTCCCTTAATCACAGGAAATTTTCATGATGATGATAAGCAAGAAGACAAGATGACCATGGGGTGAAAAGAGAGAGAGAGAGAGAGAGAGAGGATAAAAAGACACCTTGAATCTCCATTAATAACAGAACTCATGTCAGATCCACATTGATCTTTGGTTCCATTTCATGCTCCCATGGCTCAGAATTTTTTTCAGTATTTCAGCTGAACTTTTCGCTCCCTTCTCTCTCCATCTCTCTATCATCTTTATCATCACCATAATCATTATCTTCTTGCTCATTTATCCCTTTAACCCGCCCATAGTTGAGACAGTTACACCCTGTGTTAATAATAAGGTCAAGTTCCTAATTGAATATTTCCCAATTTTCCTTTGCTAATATTGACATACGAAACATTTTCATTACATGATAAGTTCAGTTTAGTTCGATAACATATTTATAATAATAATTATCTTTTTCATTTCTCTCTCTCTAGACCCTGAAAATTTATTACACATTCTGATGATTATGTTGATGACCAAATAGAAATGACCAGTGCTGAAAGTTTCCTTGTAAGACTTTGAATCATATCAATTATGGACTTGATTGCTAACGAAAAAAAAACCAATTACATGATGTAGACTTTTGGATATAAATGAGTCATCCCATGAACTAATCGTCCATGTAAGTATTAACCACCATAACCCTGTAAACATTATTATATACTGAATCCTAAATGTATATTCTTGTTAATGATAATCATAAATAAATATCACACATGATTGATAATTTGTAATACAATTTATTGTGATAACAAAATAATAAGTTGCTAACAATTTCCTAGTTGCATGATAATGATGATAATAATTCAGTGATGGGGATAAATTTTGATTTAATTAGAATCACTGAGAAGAATGATGATTTCAATAGGGGAATAAAAGTTATTCAGATGATGATTCAATGACCATGAACATGATATCATACATATATGATAAGGATGGAGAAAACTTTTTCCAACTCTTTTTTTGTTGATGAAAATTCACAGAATTAAATATTCATCTGATCAGTGATTAACATGGTGACATGGTTAACATTTGAATGGGAATTTATTTCAACAAGGTAAATGAATGATGTTGATTATCATCAGAGTTAATGGTTCATCCTGAAAATGTTTCAATTTCAACTTCTTCCGGTTGAATAATCTCCAATGATGCTCGTGATTTGCATGATACATATTTACTCATGGATGTATTGATAATAATATCCCATAGACATTATCATCATCAGCATGATAGTCATGATGATAAAGGAAGATGAAAAAGTCATTTTCTTCAACAACAACAAAAAATTATAAATAGATAACAACATATGCAACATTTCATGATAACTATTATTAAATATTCACATTCTGAATTAGATTGAACTTTTTTTTCTTATTCATTTCTATTACATGATAACATGATAATATCTTTTCTGGTTTACGTTAAATTATCATTGTTTCAATTCTGTGTTACTATTCATTCATTCATACACATACATATATATTCAATTCCTAGTTTCTTCCGGTTCAAAAGATTTGGAATCATTTCCTTCATGATGAGATTTGAAATTTACATTTACCAAGGAGGAATAAAATTCTGATGAAAATTATCATGATATTAAATCTGAATAATGTTTCTCTGTATCTCTTTTTTAAAAGGAAATCATAAATGAGATTTTCATCAGTGTCTACATGGGAAAATTATCTATCCATCTCTATCTCTCGCTCTCTCATGGAACCTTGGAATTGTAGAGAATTTAGAAAAAATTGTTTCAGAACTTTTTTCTTTTGTTTTTTCATAATTCACAATGAACTTTTCATCTGCTCTTCTAATTATCATCTCACATGTAGAATGCTAACTTTTGTTATTCTATTTTTTCACCTTTGAAAAAGAAACTGAATAATGTTCAATGATGATTCATGATCGAAAATTGTGATAACTTATACTCGAAGACATTTATTGTTTATTATCATTTTGATTCCATGAAGATTTTCATTATTATATTTTTCTCTTTTTTCCCTGATTCATTCAAGATGAGAATAAATTTTTTCTCACTTGATAATCTCATGAAATATATTACTCATTGTTTTTCATGATAAAATTATACGGATTGAAAATGAATTCATATTTCATGAAGTCAAAGTGGGTGGCAAATGCTGTCAATACATTGGGAGCTCATGTTATCGATACAATTTCCGCAAAATTTTATCGTTTATTATTGATGATGAAAAGGTTATGTTAAAATCTGACCGGCGATGAAACTTTTATCAAATTTTAACCACCGGGAGTTGGAAAACTTTCAGGGAAAAGGTAAGATGTCCAAGAGATAAATAGAATATATTGAATTGAATTCAGAATTTATCAATTGTTGTTGTTATTATTGACCTTTTACTTTGGTCTATCTACTTGAAAATTCATCAATTCCTTCACATGGAGATAATCTTCTTATCATGAAGGGTATTTTTATTTTCCATCTCCACCCCATGATACTTATATATATTTTCCTTCTCAAAATTGATTAGAAATTCATTGAATTGAGAAAAGAATTTTTTTTCCTCATTTCTCTTTCCTTTTCCTCTTTCTTATTTTCTGTCAACTCGACAACACAAAATTTGATAACATTTCATCAGTAATGTAACAATATTATTCCAGTAAAAGTGATACAATTGTTATCAGAATCATCAAAATGCTGAATAAGAGATGAAAAAATTATTCTTTCATTTTCTTCATCTGAATCTGTTTACATGGTTTAGGAACTACAAGTTATGATGATGAGGGAGAATGATGATTAAGAAATGAAATTTTCTCTTTGAATTAAATTGTAAAGATGGGAAAAGAAGATGAAGATGAGGATAATAAAGATTCTGTTCGGAAAGCTCAAGAGTGGGAATGAATTATTTTCTCTTTTGAATGTTTATCTCGAATATTTTTTTTCTCTCTCTCTTTATTTTCGTCGTTTTCTCAACGACGAAATGAGACACTTTAAGATGATGATGAGAATGATGATAAGGATGATGAGGAAAAAAGTTGCTCCCAAAAGGCTCATCACATTGATTCCTTCTTTCTTTTTCTATCTGTTTTTTCATCACAAAAACTTTTCCATCAACTTTTCCTTATCATCATCATGATGTTTATCACTAGTCGAGAGAGAGAGAGAGAGAGAGAGAGAAATTCAATAGATGAACATCAGATTTTTTCATCTTCATCTACTAAGAAAAGGATGAAAAGTAGAATCATCTTAATATCATCATTAATATCTAACGGTCCTAAATCTTTACCATCATCATCATTTCTTATGATGATGATTATCATCATTTTCTTCAAATTCAATAATGATGAAGTTAAATAGCTTGAATGTATTAAACTATCATCATCAAGCTCTCAGAATTATCATCAAAATGTTTTCAGAACTTTTTTTCTGTCCAAACTTTTTCCAAAAAAAATCGAGATGCAATTGTTGTTCAAGATTAGAAACTATCACCATCATGAGTCAAATGTCTCATCTTATAATGATGATAGTAAATGCATTTCATCATCATCATCATCATCATCCATGCCAATCAACATGCTCTGTTATTTGACACCCAACGTTTTATAACAAAGTGGAAAACAAATGATATTATAAATGAGTAACATGAAAATGTTGTCAACGAAATGATTACTTTTTGTAAATAGAACGAGAGGAAAAAAAGTTCTAACTTTTCAAATTCGATGGGAAGAGAAAAAAAGTTTTCCTATTCAACTAATTCAAATTGTCAGTTTCCATCATCATTATCATGGTAAATTATTATATATCATTAATGATTATACACTTAATGAGGCTTCTTGATTAAGCTTATTAATGTATCTCATTATCATGATCATCATATTGTGTAAACAAAAACAATGTTACTTGTTAGTTAATGAAAGAAATGAATGAGGAAAAACAAAAAAAAACAAAACAAAAGTTAAATTACTTTTATTAATTAACTAACTGTGATCACCATAATGATAAACAATTAACAGTTATGATGATAATTAACTGTTGAGATGATTATGATAAATAAAAGATAATCATTTGGTATGAGAGAGAGAGAGTCGTTGTTTTATTCAGCATGAAAGTTTTACATTTACAATTGGGAAATGTTAATAGTAAAAGTTACAAGGAAATAAATATCACCATAATCTGGATTTTTGAATGAAAAAATAATTCCTAAAGTTCTGAGTGCTCTGAGTTTAGAGGAAGGGAAAATATGTCACCATGAAATTATTATCATCATTTCTCTCTCTCTCTCTGCTTATTACTTTGCTCCTTCTGTGAATTAATTGAGGGGGTGGAAAGAGAATGAGAAACAATAGGATTTTTACATGGAAAATGAACATTTTCATTACTCTTTCACTCTCTTCCATGAGACATTACGTACTTCTCCTCTATTGTTACTACTCTCAGTTGATTAAGAATTTTTTTCTCCTTCCTAAATCATATTCATGATGATAATTCATGATAAAAGTAACAAAGATTTAATAAGGAAATGATAATCTTTTATCCTGAATTGTGAGTTTGGGAACTTATGGCTGGAAAGAAGATGAGAAATCGACTAATGAAAAGAAAAGAAGCAAAAAAAATCCTCATGATAATCCCTCTTAATTTCAAGGTACATCTTTAAGACTTTTTCCCTCATCATCATCAGCAAAGAAACAATTATGATAATCACCCTGAAAACTATAAAAAGAGTCTGAAAATTCTGGTTAATTCATGGATAAAGTGATAAACTAAATCAATGGAACTGGTTAGTTACCTTGGTGAACAAATTTTTCTCATTTTATTATCTTTTCACTTGTTCAGATGATGAGAAGAAGGATTTTCATGGTAAGGATAAAATTCAAGAGTAATTTCGGTCGAGGTGGCGGTGGGAAATTCAACCAGAAACACCTCATGTCAATCTAATATCAAATTATTATCAAATCAAGTTGAAAGTCTCATTATCATTTACCGGGGATTTGATTATCTCTACCATTGGATTGTTATATTAAATTAGTTGAATGGAAAACCTTAATTTCCCATATACGAGAAACTTATAGACATTTTTTTTCAGTTATTAAACATTATCATCACAGAAATGTTCATGAGCATCATGGTGATGGTTGAGAAAGAAATTTGTTCTTGTGATTGATAATAAAAATGAACAAAAAAAAACTAATAATCAAAAGTATTAAATGTCAGCATTAAGGCTTAGATAATTTGATGAATTTTTTATTCCCACTTTTCAGGTTGATTGTTTCAGATATAAACCAAAATAAGATTAGATTATCAAAACCTCATCATCCATCAGATCTATCCCTTCATCATCATTGGGTATTATCATCATGGAAACCATAAGGATGCTGATAACTTATTAAAAAAATGAGATTCCCTTGAATCAGCATTCTTGAAAATCCTTGTTATTTTTTCGCATTGTTAACCATTCCCTATCTTCATCCCTTCTCATCATCATCCTCATCATCTTATTAACGGAAACCCTTCAACAATATGTGAATGACATGATGATGATAAGGATGAAAAATAAATTGGAATGATGAATTTTTCAATTTTGGACTTAGCATTAAAGAGATGAAGGAAAAAATTGGGTCAAGAATTTTTTTCTATCTCAATTTCCGTTTCCTATGCTTTCTCTCTCTCTCTCTCTCTCTCTCTCTCTCTCTCTCTTTCTGTTCTTACCTTTATCGTATTATAATAATTGCTATGTAGTGATAATCTTATATTGCTATAAGATATTCACTCATATTCATGAAAACTATGATGGGAAATTTACTGTTGATATTTTTTTTCCTGGAACTGAGCATTTTCTATGGGGAGCGAAATGTTTACCATGTTATCAGGAAATTATTGGTTTATTATTGAATTTAATTACATAATCGTTAGGTTTACATTAGCTTTTCATCTGATATTTAGGTAAAAAGGGGGAGTGAGACTTGAGTACAATTACATAATCATTTTCCAATGGAATATTTATTTTCTTCTCTCTCATCGAAAATGATATTATCTTCTAGTCTCTCATGAATTTGCAATCAATTCTATTAGTTGAATAAATGTCAATTCGATATTGATTATAACATTTTGTTTCTCTTTCTCCTCAACTTATTCCAAGTAGAAAAAGATATTATTTTGTGTAAATTTTTTCTATTCCATTCAAATTCTTGACCCAACAAAGTATCAGAATTTTTTTATCTCTTTATCTTTTAGCACTTCGATTTTCATTTATTCGAAACTTTGAGTCAAATTTTTTTTCGTTCTTTTTATTAATATATACATGGCAATCTCGAATATGTTAGAAAATCTGAACTGAATACTATTCAACAGAAAAGAAAAGTGGGTAATCGGAGTGGGAAAAAAAGAATTGGAGGGAAAATGTTATCCTGAAATGTTTCATTCGAATGTCATAACTCATCATTCAGTTTCCATCGATATATCGATTTAACCCAATTCTTTATTTTCTTTCTGTCTCTTGATTTTTACTTAGAACTCGAAGAAAAGAAAACGATCTAAAGACGATACATTCTCTTCAATTTTCTCATTTCTCTTTTTTATCTTTCTTTTTTCGCCATAATCATTTTCTCCCAGTTTGTCTTCCTTATCATCTTCATTTTCATCATGAAGGATAATCTTTCATCCTTACATAATGATATTAATCTTGAAATGTCAAAGTTAATAATGTTCAATGGATGAAGAAAAAAGTGGAACATGAAATTCAGAGGATCGACCATCGTACTAATCTTAAGATTGACCTTCGACATTGAAATAATATCATCTGACAGAACTTTTTTTATTTCGACAATTTGAAAAAAATTCTCTCTCTTTCTTTTAATTTGATGATAAATTTTGAAATAAAATCAAGAAAAAAGTTGCAGCTCTCAATTTCTTGAAGCTGCTTATCGATTCTACTAATTCAATTACCAGCATTATCATGAATTGTCATTATCATTCAAATTCTGTTGAATAATAATAGAGGTCAGAATTTAGTTGTTGACTTAAATGTAAATACGATTCATCATCTTAGACCAGAATTTTCATCTCATTTTCTGCTGATCAATTTGACTGAATAAATGAAAATTTTCTTGGCCCTTTTCAATATCATTTCCACCACAGATTCAAACATTCAATTCAAATATTCACATAGACTTTGTATCTATTATTTATATCATGTTATTATCATAACGTAATTGTTATCCAACCATCAATTCATCAAGCATCTTGATAATATAATCAAAATTAATTTGATAATGTTTCCATCTATGTGAATATATTATATAATATATCTGAAGACATTGTAATACAAATGATGATAATGATGATAATCATCATGATATTAGATTCTGTTGCGATAAAATAAATAAATTGTAATGAAATTTAATCTTAACAAGTAATAAAACAATTTACTTGGTAATTAAATCACATTTATCCAATATTTTTAACTTGATAGAAAATGAAAACCTAGAAACAATCTGGATTGTGTATCAACAATTAGCTAATTGCTGCACTCATAGAACCTAGAAAATAAATCTAATCAGTGATTGATTAAATTGTTTTGAATATAATACTTGGTACCCAGAGGTTTAGATCTGGCTGATTGTTTATACACAGAAACTAAATCAAGTTAGTCTTTGATTATAATCAATCGTTTCCCCTGGTTAATTCAATAGGGATATATGATTATGATTATCAACATTTTCATCATTATCATGATTAATATTAGCAAGTATTTCTCAGTTTTAATTAGTTGGCTCATTATCATGATAATATTAACTAACTGGTTGATTAACATTTCACAATTTCAGGCAAAGTGACATTTGGTTACCTTTTGTTTGAATAAATTGAATCTTCAATTTCAATGTTTTTTTTGGGTGAAAATTTTGTCATTTTTATATTTTTGTTACATTTCATCATCATGATTATCTCTCTAGCTGAATATCTTTGAGTATCATTGTTGTATTTTCATGGTAAAAGGGGTGAACTGAATTCTGGGAGTGGAAGGTTAAAGTTTTCCACTTTGAGTGGAAAGAAATTGAACTTTTTTTTCCTCCAAGAGGGAAAGTTTTTCGTCTCCAATGTATTCACATTTCTCTATCGAAGATTATTCTATTAAAATTGTCTCGATTCTCTGGTGAATTTTTTCTCTACCTTTTCACTTACGAAAAGTTCTGAAAGTGTTGTCTCTTTGTTTCGAAACTTTTTTTTTCTCCAACAAAGTTTTCTCTTCTTTTTTTCTTCTTTATTTCAATTACTATTATTTGTCTTGTTTATATATACTGGTGTCTCTTCATCTTCCTTCATATTCTTGCGAAAGGCTGAGAAAAATGTGATCTTAAGTATGAACTTTTTTTTCCAAGGTTCAAGGTGTAACCTTTGAATTCTGGTTGTTGTTCATGATGATGATAGTTTTGAATCGTTGATTGTGATTATTATTATTGTGACATGATGAAAACCCTGAAGGTTTGTCATGGCTTCTCATTACTTTCTTTTAATTTGATGACTGACAGGCCGGAAATTTATTCTTGAAATTTTCTGCTGCCCACACCTATGAGATGAATATACTACTGGTTTATATTGTATCGATGAACTTTTCATGGAAATTCATTTGAAAGAATCATAAATTATCATGTAATAGTTTCTACCAAATGATATTTACTTTGAAACTTTTTCAAATCAAAAGATCACTAAGATAACAAGAAGTTATTGATTTCGAAAGATATTTAATTGTAATGATTCATGGAAAATGTGAAATCAAAGTGGACACACTGAGTGGACAGTAGGTGAAAGTTGCAAGATTTATTTTCATGAAATGTGAATAAGAAACATTTGATATAATCAACGATTGAAAATTGTTGTTGTTTCAAGTTTTCAAGAATCGAAAATCTTAAATTGTCAAAAGGTAATTGTTGGTATACACAATTGATGATGATTTTTCACACCACAGGGACACTTATCATGTTTAACTGAATTCATGGTGAAAGTTGAATCGAGAGAAGAAGAAATGAAAAAAATGAATCGAAAACCATTTCAATTCCTTGGAATGAACAAAAAAAAACGAAAAATATTTTTAACGATTCCAAGGCTCGTTTATTATCGTTATCATCATTACCTTGATTATTATTGAGACAATTTCTATCAATAGCAATTCAATATAAAAAAAAATTCTGATGATGAGACTAAATTGTTGTTATACTTTATTGTTGTTGATGATGATGATTATCAAGCTGATGTCTCCATGATTCTCAGTTCTTTCATTCTTAAAGTCATCATCAACACCCATGGATTGAATCACTTTCTTATCATGGGATGAAAGATAAATAGAGATGATAATGATTGGATAGAAGGGAAGAGAAAATTTTTCTTTTTTTCGAAAAAAAAAGTTAAATACAGAATAGAATCTCTTTTGATCTTCTCATCTTTCCTTCTCGCTCTCTCTCTTTCTCCTGTGTTTATCCTCTCTTCCATATACCACTTCCCACTCTCTCATTCTCTCTCTCTCTCCCTGTCAATATCATTTGCCAGTTTATATCTTGATAAATAAGGATAAACAGTATATCTTGAGATAGTTTAGTTTTCAACTCAATCCCTTTTGTATATTATATCAATATCAATGTATTCTTAACACAATAAGCATCATTTATAACAGATTTTAGGTTCACTTATTTCAAGAACTTTTTTCTTCTTCTTCTGAATCTCTTTTCCTTTTTCAGGGTGGGTGAAAGTACGGTGGAGATTTTTTAACGTTAGGGTTTAAAGGAAAAATAGTGATCCATATTTTGATATGTGTTCATTTGACCTGATTTTCCAATCGACGAAACAACAAAGTTTACAAAAGTTTTGAACTCTGGTTTCGATTTTTTTTTCTCATGTCCATGTGTAGGATTCTGATGGTGATGATAATGATTGAGCTTGAAATGTTTGTACAAAAATCTGATCAATCAGTTTTCGACTCAATGTAACTATTTGTATATTTTGTTTGTCCTCATCTCACTCAAACAAATTAGGTCACTTTCGTCATAATGATTGTCATGATCATGGTGGTTGTAGTTACGATGATGATGGAAGAAAAGAAAAGTTTTTTCTTTCCTTCTAGGGAAATATTAAGTTAGAGAAAGCGAAAAGAAACTTTTGTCCAGTAAGTTGAGAGATGAAGAGACTTTTTCTCTGGCATCATCTTCATTTTCCATGGTTTCTTTTACTATTTTCTTCTCACAACATGAACATGTAATTGCTCACAGAACATGAATCCAGAAGAGGAAGAAAAAGAAGAGGCGGTTGAAGATATTGGGGAAAAAGATGAAGGAAAATCCATCTGAATAGAGAAAAAAACTCATGTCGAAATAGGAAATAAGTCTTAAATTCTGTAACAAAGAAAACTGTTCCCTGTCCATCAATTTCCGTCCGAAGCCTTCCCATTTCCACTCCCAATCCCTACTTGAAATCTCCTCATCTTCCTTATTCTCAACATAAGAATAATTATCTCTATCATCCTCATTCATTGTCACCTTCCATTCATAAATACAAATCTAATTTTTTTTCCTCTTCCTCATCTTCATTTTATCTTAAAAATACTGACCATTCATCATGAACAGTTCACCTTAAAGGAAAAGTAAATAACTTTCAGAATCAACAAAACTGTGATTCCAATTAAATATCATTTCTCTACCAAATGATTGAAGATGATGATGATATGCTAACATTATCATCATCTATTACATGGATGATGATAATGGTGAGCAAAAGAAAACACTTCATCAATAGATATCAATCAATCGGATAATATTATATGTACTTTGATTGGTCAGTTATTTTGTTTTTTCAGGGAAAAGGAAAAAAAATCCATGATAATTGTGAATTGGAACTTGGATTTTTTTCCTTCCTCTTCCATCATATCACTCATATTATATCTCGATCCTTTATCTTCACCTTTTTTGACAACATTTCACTTGTAGAAATCTTATTATTAATAGATTGATATAATGATGATGATGATGATGATACGGATACGGATACGGATGAAGGTGAACAACAGAAAAAGAGAGAGAGAGAGAGAAAAAAAAAGTTCTAACTGCTAAAAGTAATTCCCTTTGACTGGAAATAAATTGCACTCAATTTAGTTTATCTTTTTGTTTCCCTCCATCAACTGAGATCTTTTACTTTTTACCACCACCACCGCCATCAATATCCACCTTCTACCTTTATCATCCTCTGAACAACGCCTCAGGGAATGATATTTACTACTGATGATGATGAAAACCAGAAAATATGAAATAATGTTAACACGCGTCAATAGTCAATGTAATAATAATCACGCCACCGAATCGAGGATTGAAAAAAATAATAATATAACTTTTTCCTTTACTTTTCATGAGAGTAAATTCCCACCGGTGGGTTGAATAGTCAAAAGAGTTCCTGTTCATTTTAGATACATGATTAGTTGTAAATTGTTGTTGTGAACAGATCTCATTCCATGTAATATACAAGTTTAACTGATTATCTTCATCATCATTTTATTACATTACATTGGATATTATTCAATTTCATGTTGAATCTCATGGAGAAAAAAAATTATTAAGGTTCAGGTAGAAATGTTCATTCATTATGATTTGTTGCTGATCTACCTGAAAATTAATGAACATCATCTGAATGTAAATGTTGTATTACTATGATTATGATTATTATTATTATACCCTTAAGGCTTTTAGTTTTATCATCATGATATAAATACTACATGTTTCATCATTTATTAGGTTTGAGTTATCATGAAATTTTCATGGATATTGGTCTTGATTCATCCTTAAACTTATCTCATCATCATTTTCATCCTATTGCCTCATTTTTGGTTTTCAAAATTGAATCAAATTGTTATCAATGTTATCTGATTTTATTTCATTTGACTGGCTCACTGAATTGTTGATTGGTAAAAGTTAATCAAACAATTCAATCTGATTCAATTCACGTTTTCCAAAGGCATCAGAATTGATTATCATCCATGATTGAGATACATGAATCTTTGGACAATGTATTTATCGTATTTGGATGGTGAAAAAAAAACAACAGCAACTAATTGAAAATTCTGATTGATTGTGGATTCAGATTGAATCTGAAGGAATCATGAAAACCATTAATATTATAATGTCTTAATCATCAATGAAGCTGATAATCATGATGTTGGTGATGATCATCATCGTGAGATCAATCAAACTTGTTAAGGTGATTAGGAAGATGATTGATTTAATGAATAGTTAATTAGGTGTGATAATCTGATGATGATAATATAATGATGATTATTATTATTATTTTCTTAATGTAGTCACGATAATAATGTTATTGGTAACAAAAATAATTTCCGATACAAATGAGTGAAAAGATTACCATGAATTTATATATATTTATTACTTTATGTAATCATGATAATGATTCTGAAAGTTCAGAATGATGATTCTGTTATTTATGTATATTAGGAATAATATATTTACCATGAACTTTTTTCTTATTTTTTTCTTCTTTCTCTTCTCTGCCATTTAAATATATTTATCATCACAAAAGGGTTTTTCTTCAGGATGTTGTACAAGTGTCTATGTTCAGCTGAAACTGAATAAGATAAACATTCAGGGAATGAAATTTGCTCAAATGATGAAAGCGGAAGTTTGTGCTCTTCCTCCATGATTATGATCAGAAGCTTTTGATTCCGGAAACGCAAAGAAAAATATTTAGAGAGAGAGAGAGAGAGAGAGAGAGAGAGAGCAAAATCTATGAGATGAACCCAAAAATTTGAATATTGAGCTTGAACTTTTATCACCCAGTTTCGATAACCAGGAAATTAAATAGAGAACGAAAATATTAGTTGTAAATTTCGAGGATAAATATTTTTCCAAAGTTTATTTCATCATCTATGATGAGATATATATACACACACACTCTTCCTTATCATCATCATTATCATCTTCATGATATTCAAAGCTCATTGTTCAATATCTGAAAGATAGAATTTTTTTCGAACAGTTTTTTTTTCTTCTCTCTTTTGCTTATGTAAAGATGATCCAAGATGATACTGTAGCTGATGATGAGAGGGGTAGAGTTTGGTGGGAGGTGGAAAGATGTTGAAGATGATAAAGAAGATGAAATAAAATGAGTTGGAAGAATCATTTTAGCGGAAGAACCCAATTAAGAGATGATATTTTTTTTCTCTCTCTCTCATCATCATCTCAAAGTATTTATATTCAGTTCTTAAGAATTTTTGTTTTCTGTTCTTATCGATTTTCGATTATCATTCAAGGGGTGAAGAGAAAAGGACGAGAGAGAGAGAGAGAGAGAGAGAGAGAGAGAAGATGTAAGTGTATTAGAAGTCGATGGGAAGATAAAGATGATACAACAACAATGAGAAGATGAGGATGAAAAGGGAGAGAAAAGTTCGAACTCAATGAGATGAATGGTAAGGAATAAGAAATAAAAAAAGAATAAGAAAATAGAGAGAAAAAAAAGAAAATAAATGTTTCGAATTGAAAATAATATATCGAACTTGAACTCGAACTCGAAAAAAATTGATTCATGCTAATCCGAATGTTCCTCCTTCTCTTTCTCATGCACCATGGAAAAAGAAGGTAAGTATTTTTTTTTTATTCTTCAAATAATGAATTGGAATTATTTCGACTGAGGGTTAGAACTTTCTTATTCTTCGAACAAATTTTTTCGTTTTTTTTCTCTCTCTAAATGATAATCTCCTATTCGAATTGGATTTTCAGGGTAAATTATCTCATGTTCTTGTTACTGTGTCTTGATGAGGTTGAGATAATGATCTTGATGATGATGAGTTTGGAAACTTTTATCTTCCAATTTGAAGTAAAAAAACCGATTAAATTGTTGAGGAAGTTTTTTTTCTTACTTTGCCTCATCTTCATCCTTCACCCACCATGAAATTGAAACAATTCAAAACTAATTCACACGCTTTAAGAAATCAGATTAACTCAGCAATTTACTAACTAAATTAACGAGCCACTTTGTTGAACAACAAAGGTGTTAATTTCAAATTGATTGTTTGTCTTTATTGTTGACAAATTTAGTGACTCATCTTATTGTTATTACATTGAGAGTTTAAATTATATTATCTTTTTCATATGAATCCATGATAGGGACTCCATCATGGGAATCTGGGTGATGATGATGATTTGTGATTTAGGTTCATATTGGTTTTTTAAATTTGAATCGACTGTGATCATCAAATGACCTTGAAACTGTATCCTAACAAAATGACCGGAATGACCTTGATATTTTAATATGACAACGGAGTATGGCCTAAACTACCATAACTCGAGTCTGAACACTCAAAAACAAAAAAGTTATTCAAGAAAAACTTGTTGGAAATTTGGTGAAATGCCCTGTAGTTTGAAATTTTTTCCAATGAAAGTTTTCACTTAATCACGATTAAAGTTAATTACCCTTGGTGATAATCCATTCAATTAATCATGATTAATGAATTCAATTGGTTTTATCTCTGTAATTTATTCAAGAGTAAACTTAAAATCTGCTCGATGTTTTGAATATTCATTTGGATTGAGTTACAATTTCAATCATGATTTTGAATTATATTCAAATGATTTACATGAAATTTTACGTCTTTCAAATTGAATCTGATATTTCTATCAATTCATGATTCCAAAATTTCATTTTTAAAGTGAATCTCTGTGTGTGTGTCCTTAATGTTGATGATTATGAGGTTGGAAAATGTCATCATTGAAATGGAAGAAGTAAAAAAGTTGGAAATTATTTTGAATTATATCGAAAAGTGAACTTTTCCCTAAGAAAGTTCTGAAAGATTTCATTCTGATAGCAATTTCCTCCTTTGGATTCCATGTAAAACATTTGAATCACTTTAGTAATCATAAGTTTACTATTCGTGGTTCATTGAATTCACAGGAAAAAAGATTGAATTTTTTACTCTATTTCCAGTTATCATTATCATCATGTTAGTTTGAAGATGAAAAAAACAGATGATAAAAGGTGATTGAAAGTGAGACTCAAGTTGTTGTTGTTGTTGTTGTTGTTGTAGTCGATAAGTTGTATAACTTTTCATGTACGAACTTTCAATTGAAACTCAATTTGTTAGGCGTAAGAATTGTAAAAATGATGGTGGGAAAACATGGCGAATGAAAATCTGGTTACTTATATGTGGAGATGGGACAGAGAATTGGAAAAGAAAAAGAAGAAAAAAGTTCTGACAAAAAAGTCTAGTCTATTCAGTTGGAATAATATGAAACCCTCATTGAATCAAAGATTCTATTTTGGAAAGAAAAAGAAAAAGTTAACAAAATATTTCACCAACATTTACTTTTATTCACCTTTCCCTGATCATCCTTCATCTTTAATCATCAACAATCAAATTAAATTCTCACAATTTATAAATTGGGTCAAAAGTTTTACTTTTTTAAACTCAATTGATACTAAAAAAGAGAGAGAAACTTATTTCATTTAGTTGGCTGATTTTCTGAATCAAATTGGATTTAAAGGATTTCTGATTTGTTTCTCTTGATGATTATTTAAATTGTTTCTTAATTGTTTCAATTAAATTGTTCACTCATAAGGTGGAGAGTTTAATTTGTATGAAAATTGGTTTTTTTCAATTAACTTTGGGCTACATAATAAAAGGTGAAAGTTAATTAAAGTCGAGAGTAAATTGTTAAGATGATTCGAGGATTTTTTTCTCATTTCATCTAAATTCAAATAAAATGAATACAATGGTTTCTAGGATGAGGAGAAGAGGAAAGTGGAAGGTGGAAGGTGGATGGTGGGTTAAGATGATGATGATAAAAAATTTAGAGTCAAGATGTTGAAAGAGAGAGAGCGAGATGATAATGATGAAGATAAAGTTGATTCTCTTAACTGATTTATCTCATCTGATGATTGAATAATATGCAACAATCAAGAGGAATGAACAAAAAGTTCACCATGTAAGATGATAATGATGTTGAGAATGATGAAGAGATGATAATCGTGATGAGAGAAAGAGAAAGAGAAAGTATGTCATTATCTTATCATAGAGAAGCGGGAAAATTTTATCACCATCATCATCATGACTCATATTCAGTGTCATCACCATAAATCTGTTAATCATCATTATCTAAATCTCTGAACTTTTTTCATCTTTGTTTTCATTGGAATATGTGATTTTTTTTAATATATCACTTGATCACTTATTAGGTTATCAATCATTGCAGTTATTGGGATAAATGAGATGATGAAAACAACTAAAGGATGAAGTGGGAGATGATGATGATGATGATAATGTTCATCAAGTTTTTTTCTCTCTTCTCTTTTTCTCTTCCTCATCTTTCCCTTTGCTTTTAACATTGGAAACAATGAGGATGAGCAACTGATGATGATGAAAAATGTTCAAGGTAATTGACCAAAAGAAAAGGAAGATAAAGAGAAATGATAAAAGCAGAGAGAGAGAGAGAGAGAGAGATAATAGCTGATATGGAAGATGAATATTGAAGATAATTCTGTGATTTTCTCTTACTTTTTTTCTGTTCTCTCCAAATGGAAAAGGGAATATCCTGAAGACAGATTAAGATTCTGATTAATGAATGAGTAACAACAATTAACCAGAACCAATTACATATTGTCATCATTAACATTATTATCATCATCATTCAAGCTCAATGAGTAATTATCATGTTCACCCTGAAAAGTAATACTGTTTATCTCAATTCTGGTAACTCAAAGTTAACCTTGAACTGTAATCTTTGAATACCATGAATTTCATAATATCCTCCACAATGATTATAATTATTACTTTTCTCTTTCTATCTGTCTGTCTTTTTCTACCCCATGAGTTTCATGGTTATTGTCATTATTGATTCGAATGAAAATTTTTCGTTTTCTCTCCTTTCGAAAATTATTTTCTCTCTTCTCTATTTACAAATTTACTTTCTTTCTACAACCAAAACAAAACCTCTCATGAAATGTTATCACTGTCATTATGTTTCTCCATGTTGTCTCAACACACTCTGAATTTCCCCTGAATTTATCTCATGTGAATTCTCATTCATCATTATGTATTATGATTATTGTCAAGTTGTTCTCTTCCTCTCTCCCTCTCTCTCTTTCTCTCTCTTTTAGAACAAAATTTTCAATCTCTCTTTCTCTCCTTTCATAAGTATCATTCCAAGAGAATTCATCATCATTTCCAGACGAAATTCTGTTTCTCAGAAGAATAAAACTTTTCCACATGAATCTCGAATTTCCACCCGATGCATTATTCATCTTGTCGTCAACTTTTTCTCTTTTTTCCACCTTCCATCCTTTTCCTCCCATTGAATTATTATTACATTTTCTCATATACATGGATTTCCACCTCAGCCTCTTCATGGTGAATCATTTCCGATACCATTTCAAGTTTCAAGAATCTCCAATCATCAGAATTTCCCATTCATCTACCAATAAGATTTTCAATTTCAAACGAAAACTTTGTTACTCTCAAAGTTACATTTTCTTTCCTTGGTGTTAATCACTTGGAAAAGTCAATTGTAATTAGTTTAATCACTTTTACTTCTTTTTTTTGCCAATGGTTAATTTGATTAATTAAATCAACTAATTGATTAACTAGAAATTAGCGTAACAATTAGTGGTAGTTTAATTTTCCCGATGAAAGTAAACCAGCAAAAAAAAATGTTGATTGAGTTTTTTTTTTGCTTCTTTTAACTTGATTACTTTTTGTTACTTTCATCGGTTCACTTTAATTGATTAATGTAATTAGTTAATCAATTGTTATGTATGATTAACTGAATCATTTCATCTGAATGAGTGTGTGTGTATGTGTTATTTGGTTAATTGTTACAATTAATTGTTGTCAGTTTGAACCTAATTGTTGACGATCAAGAAAATGATCATATCTCTCACTTGGGAAATAAGAAAACAAAAAGTTTCATCAATATTGACAATTAACTTTCATTAATCAATTTGACATTTTTGTTTCACAACAATTCAAATCAATTTTGATTAATCATCTTCATTAATAACAAGATCAAGATGATAATAATAATCAAACTCAAGATAATCATTCACAATCAATACATTTAATCATCTGATTAATTGTTTTCCTTTACCCAAGTGATTGTATTGAAAATCATTTATATTGATTATCCATTGGATAATTGGGATTAGTAGTTAATTGTTAACAATCAACAAATTTAAAACATATTTTAATTGATTAAACCAATTAGTAGTTAAGATTTATTATTTTCAAACCATCACAATCAAAATGTTAAACTGTTACATTGATAAACAATTGATGATGAACAATAAAAACAAATGACAATTAAGGAAAAGGGTTTTAATCAATAAGAGTTGTCGGATTAATTTGTTTTGAAGGATTAGATTTAATTGTTCAACTGATTGTTGTCTTACCTGAATGTTAGGATGGTCAAGGGTCGATATGATTTATGGCTCAAGGGATCGGACATTGGGCGACCCCAGAAATCATTTAACCAAATTGCTGACCAATTGTTGGTTCCAATTACATCCGGGTTTCGGACAATCGCCTCAATATCATCATGAACGAAATCACCAGGAATTGAATTAGCATAAACACTGAAAGTGATTAAAATGATGATGAGATAAATTTTGGTTAAACTGTTACAATAATGTTGTTTTCGTTGATTATTATCATCAATAGTTGATCCAGTTAATTTTAATGAAGATTTAATTTTGATTAAAATTTCACCAACACTAAATTGAATATGTTTGGTTAATGATGTTAACCATAATGATAACGATGATGAAGATGAAGATTGTGATGATTTATGATTAACAAATTTATTAAATCCATTGTTGTGTTTGTTAAATTTATGATTTGATTTACGATTACGGTGATTATGATGATGATGATTGTTATTATTAATCCAATTAGTTGATGAGACACAACAACAATATTTACATTGACGTGAGATACATGATGATGAGGATTTGATTACTACGATAACTTTTTTTTCGATAATTAAATGTACAATTGATTAGAAAATGAATTTTAATTGTTTACAATATCACTTGATGATCAGATTATCATTTGATGACGATTAGTCTTGATGGTTAAGTTAAGTTTACTTGACAATGTCTCAAGTTGATATGAGATCCACTTAAATAAAATCAAATGTTTCCTCATGTTTACTTCACTTCTTCCTCATCATTTGAATCATTTTCTATCCTCATCATCATCTCTCACTCTCACTCACTGGCTCTCTTGTTTTCCTCATCTTTCCATTCATTGTTAT